>NC_090208.1:13405500-14711500 GCF_033026475.1 Channa argus | reverse complement strand
AATGCAGCATGTGGTCAATGATTTAAAAAGCCTAAATATGTACAACAGCAATCCCAAATTTGAAAAAGTTAGAAACAGTGGGATAACTACACATTAGGAGCTCAAATGGTATTAATATTCTGAACTGCCATCTTTCATATAACACATGCAAAAGCCAGGATGTGTTACTTTTAAGTAAAACGAGAAACACTTTTTTGGGGGCTCCCTTGTTTAGAAGCATATTAGTGTAGTATTGAAGAGCCTCTAGCTATGAGGTTACCATTTGTCTACACAAAATAGAGGCTATTTTTCATCCTGACAGGTGTAATGCGGTCATGTTATTGGCATAATGTGCAAGTAAGACGAGGAACGCGGCTTTCCTATTGGTCTCGACCTCCTCATGCAAAAGGCTGTCAATTAGGTAGAAATTAAATTAGTGTGCTTGACACTTTGACACAGCAGTTCAGTCCCTCGTCCGCATCTGCCCCCGAGAGTCATCTTTCAATTTCACAAAATCAGAATTACGTTGTCAAATTGCCGCCTTGTCACATGAAGAGGAGAGCGATGGATCTTGAGACAAGTGCCCACTGCACCTTTGTGAAAAGACAGATTGAGTAATGGATTGATCTTCGAAAGCGGGATGGCAGAGTTGGGGAGGGGGGGAGGTTGGGTTCGCCAGAGAGGTGGTTGAGTGAATCAGAGCTTTATTTTCCACCACTCTGACATGTGTCACAGTGGAGTTTGCTGTGATTAAATAACAATAAGAACCAGCAGAGTTCACCAAGGGGAATATGAGATATCTGCCTGATAAATATACTCTGGGGCTTTGAGGCAGGTATGAAGTAAGACACGTTAAAGGCCAGTGTCACATGCCGTGGTCGCAAAGCATTAGCGGCTCAACATGTCGCAAGTAATGACAAGACGGCACAGAGCAAAGACACTGCTGCATGTTCTAAAATATTTAAAGCTCACCTGCTGGTGAAAAATTATGTCCAGCTGAGAACCAGGCAAACCAATCTAACATGGACTTGTGCGCACATAGCTGCCGATTACTTTGACAGTCATAAAAACACAGGGATAGTCTTGGATTTTAGTGGAAGCCACCACTGATGAACAGCTACTCAAGTCCAAGTACTGTTTTATTCCCATATTTTATTTTAAAACTGTGTGCATGTCTCCCTCCACTAAATAATACATGTGGGTATTGGCCACTCACTGTAGATAATGATCTACATAGAGGCATTGATTCTAGACAGGCATTTTTACATTCACTTGGTGAGGTTGAAAAGTTTCTCCGTGCTCACCTCATTTTAAGATGTGTACACACAATGTGTTGTGATATCACACCTTGTTCGGAAGACACAAGTCTAAAGTTGAAAGAGAAAACCTACCACATACATGGAGAACTGCCTCTGGCACTTTTGTCTCGGCAGTTGCACGTTACAATATGTCTGAATATATAGATGTTGTTCATTTCAAAAGTAAGATTCTATGCGGAGTATTGTTCTAAATGTCTTAAAGCTATGGGAATGCATCAAACATATGAGGTCACAGAATCAACTTACAGAATACACATCTGTTTTGTCAAACTGATAAATGTGAAAACAGACTTCTTAAATAAAGATGTTTGTGTGAAGCTCAAAACATCTGTGAGGTGTAAAATACATGTATGCATGTTTAAGTTTTATCATTCTGTAAATTATAAAATGGTTTAGTCTGGTACTTTTAAAGTTATCAATCAGTTGATCAATAGAACAATAAGTCGTCAAGTGTATTCATCACACCGTCATTTAAGTCATTTGTCATTTTCAATCGCCATCATGCCCATAATTATGCTTCTATGCAGATAACCTAATGCACGAGCCTACCAGTAGGTGCCGATCTTTGAGTAAGCCTAGTCCTGCTCAGTCTACTAGAATGGGGATTATGAACCTGCAAACCCATATTTATGGTTCTGTCAATAATAAATAACAGCGATTGAACAGTGATAAGATTTGAAGCATATGATCACTGAAATGTTTGTAAAATTATAATTCTTTGTGTGGTTTAAACCGTCATTCATAAACTGGACAATAATGTAACTCAAAATAAGTGGCCTTACTTCATCTCAAGTGCTCAGTCTCAAGTAGTTGGCACTTTTAAGAAAGTCCTTAGGATCTCATTAGAACTTCTGAACTCCTCAGGTAGAAGGTACTGGTGATGCAGAAGGTGAGAGTGGTGTAATAGCCTTAGATTTCATAAGAACTTTTCACCATCTCTGCCCGTCTGTCAACCAGGTGAAGACTGATGGCCGGTCTCTGACGTGGTGCAGAGCATTAACCATGGCATGCATTTGCACATTACAGTCTTCCATCACCTCCTCGAGCACTTAGTCCAGGTGGCAGGGGGGAGACCCGACTCATCCCACCCATGACGGCTGAGACTATTAGGATGATGCACAGCGGCTCATTCTTCATCCTACACGGATGGTTGATGGATCCACTCCAGCCCCAGGCACAATATGGGCCTCTCCTGGAAAAGGAGGGTATAGGGAGAGTGAGTGCAGTTGTGGATGTATGATGGAGAGTTATGAGGTTGAGCCTTGTAGAAGGTGCAGGGGCACTTCCCTGCCGACCACCGGGGTCGCAGGTTCACCTCCTTGCCAAAGGACATTTAAAGATTTCATATTTATGAGCCGTGGCGCTAAGAGATCCATTTTTTATGGTCAATATTGGGAGTAGATGTTGCGATAACGGCACTTTCATTTTAGATAAAGACTCGTTTTATATTTTATGATGATGGGAAATTAAACCATGCGACACAGGAGAAAAAGGGAGTACAGAGCGTGGTAGCAGTGGAAGTCATGTAAAAGCAGACACCACCTGAATATGAGACACCCTAAAAGGCTGTTTTTAGAATTTTAATCTGGCTAATGAAAGAAATGAGATTCATGTTATTAGATCTTTTGTGCATTGATAAAAATTCAATTAATTGGATTTGCTTAACCTTTCCACTGCCTCCTTCTGGCTTTTCAATGGAAACCTACAGCAGTAAGCACACTGTTTATTGGACACTTAATCACCCAGTTAAAATTGATGAAAAAAAAAACAAAAACTGGTAAACAACCTTGTTAACAGCAAAAGATGCCCCTTTCAGCATAATCCCTCTCAGATAATGGAATATAAAATACTGCTTACTGTACATACAGTCCAGCCAACACACAATACCCCCAACTATACACACAGACACACACTGAATGCAGTATAATCACAACGTCATAATTACCTTCTAACAACCTTTTTCTCACTACAGTGCATCTTTGTGATTGAAGTCCACCCACATTGAGTTAATTGCATTTATTCCCCGATGCCACAAATACGCAATTAAAATGCAGGCATTACACACAGCAATGCAAAATCATCAATACAGTACACAGTTAAAAATAGGGCCGGTGTTCACATCTCAAGTGCAACCTCGAATTTGTTTCTGGAGAAGGGACGACAGTTAAAGATCTGCCTCGGTGTTGTCTTTCCTTCATGTATTGGTTTTGTGATACTGCGTTAATATCACTGTCACTTTAAAATATAATTATTTTGATGTTTGCTGTGGAAGAAATGTTAAATTAGTCTGACAATCAAGTCTGATAACAGCATTCTGTGTGGTTAATTTCGGTAGCTAAAAGCATAAGGGCACGACCTTTTTAAAAATTGATTTGTCCACATACTCAGGGTTTCAAGCTGAATACACAGAAAGAATGTTGACTCTAGCTGGTTGTATTACATCAGATTCCTTTCATGTTTTATTTGGACAATATCAGCTTTTTCCATCTAATAGATGGTTTAGCTGTACACTGTGTTTTCTCACTCCCCCTTGTTTTTTGGAACAACAGTTTTTATGTTCAACTCAAGGAGGTTTCCACAGGTCAAACGGAAACAGGCTCATATTCCTCAATAAGATGGGCCGCTGTTCATCGTTTATCGCAATCTGGTTGCGATCCCTTCTAAAGGACGGGTTATTATTTTTTGAGTGATAGTCAGGTGCCCATATGGACACTGAAAGAGGTTTTAATTGTTGTAATCATTCCTTCTGTTCATACTGGCCATGAAAAGGTGTTTTTTAAACGCCAAATAAGGCTCAGGACATCTGAGTTTATTAAATCAAGTGGGTATATTCCAAAGTTAAGTTCTTTTTGGAATAAAATGTGGCTTTGTATTTCCCTCAACAATTTCCCTGTTGAGTTGCAATGGCAGGAAAGTAACAAAAAGGGGGAATTCGGAACTTAAGTCTGCAACTTTGGAATATACCCATTTAAAGTGACTAATTGGGAAGGTTGAAGCCTTTTGTTGTCTTCAGATAAGCGTTTTAATACACTTTTGCACAGATGGAGGACTGAGGATTTTGGCCTCCATCACTTAGATAGGAGGAATCTTTTGGAGAGATCTACAGGGCTTGTATGAACACGAGGATGGTTACAGCAAGTCAAACCTGTTTCAGTGTCCGTTTGGCTGTTTTGAAAAAAATGTAAACTCATCCTTGCCATCTATGCTTGAAGCTTGTGACTTGAGATTACATTAGCAGCTACAAGAATAGCACGGCCAAAGGTGTTGCTTATCAGGCTGCATTGTGTGTGTCAGGTTTTTTAAAAAAAGAAGGAAAATGTTGCATTTGTTTTGATACTGTTAATATTTGGGGCTTTTAACCACGACTGTTATTGTTCAACATCATTACAATCATGACCTTAAAAGGATGAAGCTCCACCCGCTGTGCGCAGATCGATCCCCAAAGTAAGGACACTACGGACAAAATGTTCTGTTCTGACTATTAATAACTGCATCCTACACCCTACAACCCCACCGTGTCTTCATGTGCTTAAACCGTGCTCCCTTACATTTCTACAAATTCTAGAATTGCTTGTTTTGTTTTTCCAAAGGGGACGTTGCTGACTGTCAACCTACTACACATTCATACTTTGCAGGACTTAAAAGAAACACCACCTTATGCTCAAGCAGCAGGCTGACAATGAACACTTAAGGACCTATTTTCAGAGTGATACAGCAATGAGAGGAAGGACTGGATATTGTAACTGAACATAAAAGCCTGTCTAATGTTCTGTCCGTGAATTTATAATAGCTAATTAAACAATAGGGAGAAAAGTCCCATGTTTGGCAAATGTTTTTGTAGTGATCGAAATGTATTCACCCGATATCCTATTAATAATGCATTCACACCATGAATCATGATATTTCCCCCTCCCTTACATAATTTTAGCTGCTTCCAAGAGTAAAAAGTATCAGTATTGATCTACTGTCACCGTAGGGATGGTAACTAAGGAAAAGTTCCTTTGGGTTGTATCATAGAATGGAGACAAACAACCTATATGGCCCTTTTATGTTAAAGGACTTGTTGCTAATTTCCTATGGGAGAGAGACAGAAGCCACGAGCAGAGTATAAGCCTTCATTTCTTCTAATGAAACAGTGTTTGTATTGATCAGAGTTAACCCTGAGTCCCGCATGTTTGTGCTTGCCTGTATTTGCTAGAGGATCAGTGTGGCAAAGATTTTGTGCACGTGTGTATAATAGGTGTCGGTGCATGTCTGCATCTGTGTGTATGTACTGTACGTGAGAAAGTGAGTGCAGAGGCAGAAACTCTTAATAATGCAGCTCATCGAGCAGGTTGGCCCCTTCTCTGTTCGCTCAGGCAGGTTGAGGAAAATGCTGATGATGCAATGTGCTGACCCAAATACGCTACCTGCTCCCAGCAGACTGTGCCAGCTGGGGTGCGCTCCGTCTCTCCCCTTTTCTCCCTCCGTCTCTTCCATACACCCTTACTTTTCTTTTCATATCTCCTTCTGGTTGTTTAAATAAAAGAAAACTCTGTTCTTTCCTTGTTCTGCTTTTGCCCTTATCCCGCTCTCTGCTTAAAAGCGCATCTCTGTGTGCAACATGATCACACTGAAAGGCCTTTAGTGTGTCCTTCCTGGTCTCATTTTTGCCCACAATACTCTGAGGCCTGGTTTGCAAAAGTGCCTATTGAGTGAGTAATATGGCATTGAGTTAGCCAGGAAAGATGCTAACCCTAACCGCTCACTGCGGTGGAAAAATTGCGCAAAACAATTGTATCAAAGATTTTAAAAAAAGCGCAGCATTTTGATCAGCTACACGAGATAACATTGCTCAACAGTGCCTCTTAAATTACCAATGTGTGCCCAGGGAGGATAAGTCTAATCAAAAGGTCAGTTTAAGGCATCATAACAAGTCCAAATCAAAGGTGACAAGTCAGTCATGAATAATCAGTCGAGTCATGTTCACTGTAACTTTGCAGTAAAAACAAAGAATTGCATTTTTTTTGCTCGTTTCAATCTAGTTGAAACAAGATCAAAACAAGATTCTTAACACCATTTCTTTAATCAGTCAAAAATCCTGGATTACAACTGTGCAAAGAGAGCTGGGCTCAGTCAAAGTTGGACAACAAAACATAATAGGACAATTTCGATCATTTTCTAAATAAAACACGTTGTTCAGAATCACCATACAGATGCTAAAGCAAAAACTAAATCTCCTCTACTCCCGTTACGTTAGTTGTCAGACTGTAGACTGGACTCACTCTTTCGTTGTTGCCAAAGACCTCAATCAGCCTGACACACCACTGCACTTAATGACATTTCTTCATTCCAAAACCGGCAACATTGTTTTTTACAAATGTAGCACTGTTTGCTCCGATTTGGCAACTTCTCTGTATCATAGCTGGTGAAGTCTTGCTGCTCCCCCTGGTGGATGGGTTAAATGCAGAAGAAGAATTTCATTGTAACACGTATGTGCATTCACTGACAATAAAGGTTGTTGTTCTTCTTCGACTGCCATGTTTACTACAGCCACTAGACGTCGCCAAATGTTAATACGCATCTGTTGTTTTTGGCTGCTAATAAAAACCTAGTCAGTGATATTTTACAGGAGAAAAATTTTAAAGATGGTCATGAAGAAAATAGACAGCTTATGGTCCGTCTAATGCCTGTTCTGACTGTACCACCAAAGCAATGGTCTCATCCGATAATGGCATGGACAGGGCGCAGAGGATGTATCGCTGTCAGAATATCAAAACTCAAACTATACAGCAGAGATAATGCTGTGTAACCACAGCAGTTCTGAAACTTGGATCCTTTTTGTGGCTGGATCAGTGTGGTTTTTAGCGAGGGGGCTTATGCGTATAATTACATAGACACACTTATTTTCTGCATGACAGCCTTCCTGCCATAATAGCTTCTGTTTTCAGGGGGAAAAAGAAGAATGAGTATCAGGTAAATTGGAATTCTCTCATCATGTTTTTTTTCACTAAGCCTGTGTCCAAAATTACTTTCCCTTTCTTTTCTGAAAAGGATGATTGTATAACCAAAATGGAAAAGGCTAAAAGGACAAGTTAATATGGGCTCGATTAGAAGGGAGGGTTAGATATCTTTCTTTGTAAATTGGTATGTTAGATGTTCTTCTATATTCTCTGTATGATTCACACAGTGCCGTGGACCTCCACATAAATTAAGACTGTCTGGCACCATCAACAACTGGGTTAACGATGAATTATTTCAACATGCTGCTTTTAATATCTTCATTTGCATATTTAATGGAGCTGGAAATGTCTTGGTAGCTCACTTTGACTCAATTTTTGATTTTGACTCTTCCAGTATGATGAGTTTCACACACTTGTGTGGCAGCTCCAAGTTGTTAATGAATTAAAGAAAAAAAGCTCACCAGCGACCAAATGTTTGCCATTTCTTGGCCTGCATATATTCCCTGACTTGGGGGGGCGCAGAGGGCAATATTAACACATTCATTAGGCGGTCGAGGTTTACACTTATTATTCCATTATCGACCTTGATCTAAAATTTGCATTGTGCTTTATTCTTTATTCAGTGGTAATCGATGAGTGCTAGCCTGTTGAGTTTTAAAAACAGTGATTGACATTGATAAATGGAGGTGCCCGTTCAACAGAAGAGGTGGCCTAGGAGACAATAGGTGCAGAGGGACACCTTAGGACCAATAAACCAGAAAAGGAACCCGTTTTGCTGGAAAAAGAGGAATAGAGGAAATAGAGGATCCAAGTTCCTAGAGGAGGACGAAAGCCAAGTGCTCATGTTGATGTGCAGACACCCAATCAGACAGCCCTTCATCCTTTAACCCCCAGCCAAGAGTAGAGCAGCAAGATGAGAGGAAAAAAGAGGAGGGGAAGGAATCAGCTTTAGCTTTTTTCTTTTTTTTTTTATTGAGAAAGAAAGAAAGAAGGAAACCGAGTGCATCTAGGAAGTAAAAAGGTACAAGAGCTAATCTTCTAAAACAGGGAAAAGGGATGAGTCAGTCAGATGAGAGCAGGTGGAAATGCAGAGCTGAAACAATGTGTTTTTTCCCTTTGCAGCTGGGCTTTCGGAACTGAGACAAAGCTTAAAAGATTCGGGCTAGAGGATCACGACACAATACCCTGTGCCAAGCAATGAAGGTTTCACTCATCTAATTCAGTTGCACAGCTTGAGTTAGATTGAATTCACAGAGGAATATGAAGGTCAGGTGCAGGACTACGTACACACTCAATCTCCATGGCCATTAGTGCTTACTTATAAAGCCATTAATGTCCATTATCATAATTAGCTTTACTAACTCGCAGAAGCCATTGCCACTGAGTGAATTCTGCAGGAGTTACTGTGCATTCCCCCAGAATTCTCTCTGCCAGCCATTAGTGTGTTTTCCCTGCCTCGCCATCATGCGTTGTCTTCCGCTCTTCCACCTGACTGCCCTCACCTTCTTCCTGTGTTCTCCCCCCCACCTTTAAATACAACCCGAAGCCGCCTCGTGCATATGTTCGCTTGCCATGAAAAGGTGCACCATTAATATGCAAGAGCCTGTCATGAATTAGTAATGCCGCCCTCGTTGCCAATGTGCTGTATGTCAGGTTAAGTAAGAGCGCGGCAGAAGGAGGACGTTTGGCGGGTTGCACCAATGTGCCGTCCTGCCGACCACTGAACAAGCAGGGCTGCTGTTCCCCTTAAGGGGGCAATACACCGAGTTCCACCTGCAACTCAGCTCTCAGAGGGATGCAGTTTCCTACACAGCAAAATCCTTCCCCCACAGAGAAGTTGTGGAGAACTCACAAATAGAACTTTTCAAGATCTCACTGTCATCAGGACAAATGTGGACTGTATAAGTTTTGCATTTTTTATATTCTTGCTTATATTGCTCAGTGCAAAAAAAAAATAAAATAAAAAAAAAATAAATAAATAAATAAACTCTATACACTGAATCCCTCCTAGACCTCATTAGTGAATGGCTCTCTAGTGACAGTGTATCTCACTTTTCTTGCCCACGACAGACATCCAGCAGCACTATTTTTCTTTCCCTTGAGTGAGTTTTCTTTCTCCCAGCTGCTGATTTCAACAAGAGCCATAGTGCTTAAGGTCAAAGGTTGATAATGGCCAACAATCCAATTTCACAGCGCCTGCCTCTGACAGACACCGTGTGATCTTGGGTGGGACCCCTCCCGATTCCCCGCTCTGCATATCCTCAAGAACACTTTGAACTTAATCAAACTTTAATTAGCCCTCTGCTTTGGTGATAATTGGCAGCCGAGGAAGGGCCAGAACTCTGCTCCTGCAAAACACGGTCTCTGAACGTATCCACGGCTAATCGAGGGAGAGATGTGGAGCCACTGGCTATGTTTCTAAAATGTGATGAGGTCACTGTGAACATGTTGGCATGCATGTTACAGTACGCCAGCCTGTCTTAAATTACATTTAGATGAAAAGAAGTGGACTGGTCAAGCATTTCAAACAATAAAAGAAGAGGTAAATCAACCTTTATTTGCCCGAATCCATTTTATCCACCCTCAAGACGATTAGCATAACCCGAACCCATGCCAACAGAAAGGGTCAAACCCTACCCCTAACCAACAACTTACCCTTTCTTTAGCTTACACATCCTTTATTTCTCAAATGATGTGCACCTGGGCAAAAAAAAAAAAAAAAAAAGCAAGAAAGAATATTAACATTTTAGTCAGCACCTCCAAACTACTTTGTCCATTAAAAGGTTCGCGGCTAATCGAATAGAGAGTTTCTCAATATCTGACAGTTATCGCATGGCAGAATTACCCTGTGTGAGATATTGAGCAGTAGTGAGAAATAAGATACATGGGTGTGTTTTTAAAGCCAAAAAGTAATAAAAAAACAATTATGGTCTGAGCCTTTTTGACCTGATGGAGAAAATCCATGCCAACCCAATCTTGTTGTAGATGCTATGATCTTCTGAATCGAATGCCCCGCGAAATTAAATCAATGGAGTTACTCATTCTGGAGCCACATCAATCTGTTGAAATTGTGGTGCCTGTGGATTCAGAGGCCTACTGTACCCCATATGACGATGTGGGTCAATAGAATTAATGTGAAAAGTTTGAGGATAGCAGCAGGGCACATTCCCCCCTCAAGCGGGAAGACATTTCTAGTCAGTGTTTAGGATTTACCACTGGCAGTGGTGTGCTGTGAAAATCTAGCAGCTTCCTTTGAGAGAGTAGCAACCAAACAAAAATAGTTCCAAGGTGTCTATATTCAATCTTTAGGAAAATGGAACATCTGTCTAGATTTAAACACTAATAAAAAAAAAAATAAAATAAAATTTGAAAAAAGTGAAAAAAAATCTGACACAAAAAGACAATAAGTATCTTCAACATTAGTTTTGCACAATATGAAATGTTCAGGGTTGAGCCTTTGTCTTTTTTTTTTTTTCGTCTTTTTTTCTTTAACACCAAAAGTCAACACCAGCCCTGATTCCTTTCTCTCCGTCAGTTGTAGCACTAGTAATAGTAGCACTATATTACATTCTAAAAATAAATGGGAAGACATTTGATTGCCGAGAAGCAATGATTGCTATCGGGGACATTTTGAATAAAGCTAGTAGCATGAAACTCAAAGTTAGTGTAACCTGGACATCAAAAACTGATGCTGTGTCAAAGTCAATGGCATCGGGTGCAGTCCAAACCATTGAAGCTCATCTGTGAAACACAGTGAAGGTTGTGTCATGGCCTGGGCTTGCATGGCTGCTTCTGGAACAGGTTCAATAACCTTTATTGATGGCACAACTCATGATTGTTGTCGCAGTGTACAGCAAAAACAAATGAGTTAGTCTTGCTGATCCATTACTTTTGGAGGGGACTGTACAAGATGTATTGCACTCACATTTACTAACGTTGGGACAGACAATTTTTAGTTCTTGTAAGCTCTTGTATGATTTATGACTTTAGTATTATGTCTGGATTTTTATTCTGGATTACTGTCAAAACGTATCTGAACACGTTCAAGTTCATTTGCTCCAACTGTGATTCTGCTACATTAAGGTTAAGAAGTTTTAAAAGCTCATATTCTCCCAGCGTCTTTGGCTTATCCTCTACTTAGTTTTATTCATTCTTCAGTTGTCATATCGGCGCATAAAAGAAAAAAAAAAATTACACAAAACCATTTTGTCCAAGGCCAGTGTCACTATATGAGCTCAGCTTCTTGTGAATTTGTAGCCACAAAAATATGTACAGTCACAAAAAAAGTAATTGGACGTATCAAGCAAATTAATTAAAAAGGAAAATACCAGGCACTATAACCTTTATTTGACCATGAACCATTGAAGGGTTTTTTTCCTTCCCTCGGGGGAGGCGGTGCAGAGTTTTTCCCTGTGACGCTGTCCGTCAATGTGACCGTGGCAAAAGAGTTTGTTCAATGACATATTGACAAAGTGAGCAGGACAAAGGGAAACCAGGTGGAAAGACTCTTCAGACCGTGTATCATTTAAATGAATTCCTGCTGCTGCCACCCCTTGGAAGTAAAGCACCCTGACCAAACGGACATTTAGTTGTAAACATCTGTAGCACTTTGAATGGCTCTCATTGATTATGAGTCTTGATGTTTACAGACCCTCAGGCTGCCAGGCATCTTATACATTGTGCAGTGTTTGTGTGTGTGGGCACTTGTAGCTTTGCTCTTGTGTGCATGTTATGTGTGTTTAACAATGCTGCCCAAGGTCCAGTGCTCCGGGGACTTTATGCACTGATTTGTGATAGAATTTTGAAGTTCTCTTGTAGATCACAACAAAGTTGCCTCCCAAGGACATAGCATTAGCATTCAAGGATACCAGTTTGACAAACTGGGCAAACTTGCTCCCTGCTGGACTACTAAAAAGGAACCTGGAAAAAGACGGGGAAGTCTTTGAAGCAAAGGCTTCATGAAATCATCAATAACTGGTATTGACCCTTCCCGCTTTTATTAAATGAGCGTCCCATTCCTAAGACTTGATTTGCTGGAAACTCATTGCTATGCTGTGCTGCAGCTCGCCGTCATACTGCTGATGCCACGTATTTCTACATTGATTACACATGTGGGATTAGCTCAAATGCAAATGCAACTCTGCCTGTGTGTTGAGTGCTTGAGAAGAGTGAGTAAAAGAATGATGGCCTTAATGAGACTCATGCACTTGTGATTGTATGCACACATGTAACTGATTTAATGTACTCTGTACATATTGTTTAAAAAGGAAAAAAAAAAAAAGATGTAATACTTATAATACATGGACGGAAAAGCTGGTCTACTGATGTTAAGGAATATTAGGTATATTTATATGGTACCAAACCGATTCCCTGCCACAAATGTTAGTTTAAAAAAAACAAAAAACAAACAATGGAGTCTTTCCAAACCGCAATGGCTCGTTTAATGGGAACACTGGCATCTGTGAGAATCTGGCTTCCTTGAAAACCCTGGGAAAAATTACCTGGAAAAACACATCATGCAGAGCAAGATTAACATGCAGCAAAGGAGAAGTCCCCTGTCTTATAATTACGCTGTGGATTAAATTTGCGATCCACAATTCTGAATCGATCTTCATAAAAGCATCAACAGACTGCAGCTTCCTTGCACATTTACAAAGTGCCTGTTTGAGTGTACAAACTGTACACTCAAGCATTTTCCCTTATTGAATAAGTCCGAATTTGATTTTGTGAATGGCACATGTTCACAGATGTGAAGGTCAGTACAACATAGCAAGCAGATTTAATCTTTCTGCTGTGGGTGTTTGATTCATTTGCCTCTTTTATATGCAGTGTGTTGTGCAAGATTCAGGAGTTGTTTATTGGAAGTACCGTACTCCTGTGTTTAATTCAACTCCTCTTGCCAGTTAGGTATGTAGCATTTTCAGTTTTTTAGTTTTTTTATTTTATTAATTTAACACATTTGACAGCTTACTGTGGTAGTGTTCATTTTTTGCCTTTGCAAATTCTGTGAATCAAGAAATGAAAACAATGAAACAACTAACCTGATACTTCTCCATAATTTACTGCCCTGAATCATTTATAGTAATGTTTTAACCCAGAGCACACATATATTCAGCTTTATGCAAAATTGTATTTACAACTGAAGTGGGAGCCATTATTTGTGATTTTACTGTTTTTCCCCACTAAGACAAACCATGTGTTTTCACATAAATTTAACACATTGAATTTATAGAAAATCTGCAAATTGAGTGTGTACTGCAATTACTGTACTGTGATTATCACCCATCTTCTAATAAGTTTGTTGCCATTATTCTTCAGTCAGCTGCCAATACATCAATGCAAAGTAAGGCAATGCAATGAGATGGTGTAACTACAGCAGACAAAGTGTGAATGATGCGATAAAAACAGGTGCACTATGTTTAATCTGCTCATTTCAGAAGTGTCACAATCTCCTTATTTGTCCAAACAGATCTGATGTTTATGCCTTTTTTGTATTGTCATAAAGAAAGTGTTAAAGTTACTTAAAAGACATTCTTCATATAGGTCAATCATTGCCTTGTGCCTCAGCTGTCAATAACAATACTGTGCATACATTTTCTAACCATGCCAGTTGTACAACACTGCATCCTTCTTAGATTTGTGTAAAAAAAAAAAATAAGGTTAGTGTTTATGTGTATTAGCCTTTACAACAACAACAACAACAACAACAACATCAACGTCATCATCATCATCATCAACAACAACAACCACCCACATTACTAGTTCAGTAGCTAGGACAAAAATAAATAAAAATAAATCCCAAAAGGGCAAGTTATCTTTTTATTAAAAACACTGGAATAAATAACAGATCACTGCTAAAGGATGGCCATATTTCAAATCTACTTTTAAAGAATAACTGGATTAAGTATAAAATATACGATGTTGTGATTACTTTTAAACACGTAAAAGCCAAAGAATCAGTAAGAACATGGTTTTTCATAGTGAGTAATATTTTAAAAGCAGTAGAAATCATTCACTTGAGCTCCCGGGCACCTTTTGACTCCAACAACCTCTTGCCACCTTATTATCCAGGTTCCTCAGGTGCTGGAAACAGAGAATTCTTAAAACAGGAGAACGGACACACTGTCTATAGAATGCTTTCATCTTAACAAGGTCTGCTGCCACATTATGCTTTAAGAACGCATGTTTACTCTATTGTGGAAGTTTTGTATGCAGCTCCACCTCACACAAGCACACGCTATTTTTGTGTGGAGATGGCAAACTGAGCCCTTTAGCTTCCCAGGGGAAACCCATTGAGCTGAAATGCCATATGGAGGTGGGTGTACTGTGTCTGGTGGGAGAGTGTGGTGGATCTACAGAAACAAACCAGGTACGGAGGAGGTCACTATTAAGCATCATCCTCCCAAGGGATGGACCACAGTGGTAGTTGCGCTTAAGCATCACTCACTCTCGCACTCATGTTCTGCTCACACAGCTGTCAGAGCTACTTGGCTTGGATGACAGGTGCAGGACATCGAGGAAATAGATGGAAGTCTGCTTTATAGTCTGCCAATGTAAAGCTTGAACATCTGTCTGCAATAAAATATGGACACCGAATGAAACTACAAATCACTAGAGAGAGTTTAAGGTTTGACTCCCATCTGATCCCTGCCAGAACACAACATGCAGATTGATCTGCAGAATTCTGAACTTAAACTATCCGAATGTCATTTCAGGCTCACATTAACTGTTCCAAGACTGGGATTGTCCCCGCCGTTTGCCATTAATTCTAAAAAGTGCAGTAGTCCTGAAACGGTGCCATCGCATTTATGCACCAAAGACAAAATGGTTTCCCTTATGGCAGCAAAATTCTATCCAACATGACAGGTTTGTTTCAGTAAAGTAAAACTTTTTTGACCTTTAAGACAGATTTGCCACACTGAGCGGTTGCAAACTGTCTTGACACTAAAGACCTCTGAGGGGGCGATCACACTGAGAACAAAATGACAAACTTCAGCTCTCACAATCTTTTTTTTATTTATTTAATTTTTTTCTATTATTTTCGTGCAAAACAAAAATTGCAAAGCCAGAGCTCTGTACTTTTTCAGTCAGGATTAAGTAAAAAGAAAACTTTCTATCCTTAAATATGTGTATGTGTGTGCATGAGTGAGATAGAGAGACATTTCTTTTTACTTACTGGGTTAAACACAGGTGGCATAGAATTGAGCAGCACGTTGGGAGCACAGAAGATTCAGGCCTCCATCTGTGTCTAGACAGGATGCTTTCAAGCATAGGTCTCCTGCATAATGGTACATCTCAAAGCCCAGTACAGAATCTCCACAGTTATGTTTATAAAATAGAAAACAATACACCTGCAAAAAGCAAATAAAAATAATAAATACTAGGAGCATACAAATGAGTAAAACAAAACAAAACAAAAAAAATAATGTGGCTGAAATGCCACAACCCATATTGGTCTGACCAGACCTAAGTTTGCTGGCTCTGCAAACAGCAGAAGCAGACATATTTTCATGATTGTGGTAGTGGAAAAAGGGTCTGTCCATCTTCCAATTTGTAGTGTTTTTTAATTTGTGTAATTATTTTCCATGCACTTAAGATTTTAAGTCTTTAGCCATGTTGTGGCGGATCAATTTAATCAGATTATCTACATTAATAATGGATAGTTAAAATTAGATGAAGAGGAAGATGATGGCAATCTTCCAACTGCATGTATTTTTCACCCACTAAGCTTTTGTTTTTTTAGTGATGGCAGTGCATAGTATCAGCTTAATTCATGGGCAAAATAAATGTGAGTCTAACATTGTGGCAATCAGATTTTAAGAGCACACACAGTAGCTAAGCAAGTGGGTGTTTGTGCTGTGTGGCAAAAGCATGACCGATAAAAACCAATGTCCCATGGCCGTGGGCTTGTGCATCTGCACTATAGTCCAACGGTCACACCACATGCAACAATCTTACTGAATGCATACATAATACAGAGGGGTCTGCACAACACTGGTTATTAAGACTGTCTTTTTAGGCGATGTGTTGTCCAGTGTGCTCAAGGCTGTGTGACTTTGAAGAGTCCCATAACTTATCTTTTACCTGACCCACAGATCAGCAGCTTCTCAATGTTCTCTTGATTTACAAATTAAGCTTAAGTATATCATCTAACATTCCTTTAACGCATAACGTCAAGCTACATTAAATAGCAATAAACCTAAACAACAATTCACAAGCTTAGTTTTGCTGTTATGAGCTCAAAGAAGAAAAAAAAAATGGAAATATGGTCCCAAATCAGTGTTATTACTGTGTTTATGTGAAGCCCAAAACCTCTCTTTAAAGCAATTTCTTTCCCTTGCAGATGTTGGGGACAATCTTTTGAAATGCTGAAAGTTTGAAATATTGAACTGACAACAGAATTTCAATGTAGTGGAAAAAATACATGATCATAGACTAGTTCCCTGCATCTCCCCCCCCCCATATGTATATCGGGAACAGATGTGTTACGTAACAGATGGATGCAAACTTTGCTAAAAAAAAAATTAAAATAAATAAAACAAAGCTGTGATGTGCAAAATTGTGTATGTGGGGATATGCATGCATGGAGCTGTAGGGGATGTGTGTGGGTGAGATTTTATGCAAAAGAAACTATGTTATGCACCTTTGTATATCTAAGAATGTATACAGCAGGTGTGTCGACACTCTTGTAAACGAGTGTGTGAGTGTGTTTGTGTAAGCATACTGAGTGAGCCTGATAACCAGAATACACGGTCACCTTGCCTTATGATTAAAGGTTTGCGCTCCTTAGCTGCTTAAAAAGGAGGCTGCTTGTCCTCAAAAGGGAGAAAGGAGCACAGGAAGAAAAAAAAAGAAAAAAAAAAACATGTTTTATCAGTCACAGCCAGAACTCAATATTTTGTTATTTTTCTCAGATTAGGTTTATTCACAAGGTCCTATAGGTGAAATGCCTTCAAAGATAATAAAGAGATTAGAATCACATTCGGAAATCCCTACCGGGGGAGAGGAGAGCTTTTGAAATAAACAAAGCTGTCCAAGTTTCTACAATTTCACACTTTCTCCCCCCCTGTCACCGACTGCTTTGGATTTGGCTTACGCTTAACTTCTTAAATGTCCACATTAAGATCTTCTGATGCCTTCATAAAGATTTTTTCTTCCGTAGGTCAGCTATGAAGAGTAAAAAGGAAAAAACCCAAACCACAGCAGCCTGAATGATTAAAAGAAAAAAAAAGGAAACCTATCTTGGAAAACATTCATCATTACTGAAAAGGTTCCCGTTTCAACATGTGCTGGGAGAAAAGAAAAAAAAAATGCCCTCATTTGTAAGAACCAAATGAAAGTTGAAATTACAAATAATGTTTCTGGAACAGGGAATGAAAGACTTGATTATTCCATTGGCCATCCAATCAAAGCTCTGTATGGTCACACTCTTTCCAAGCTGTCATCCATTGTCTTGCTGTCAGAGAATTTGGAGGGACACTGGGTGGCCCCAGGTGTCATTTGAGCCTTGAAAATTATGATTTTACACTGCCAATGTCCTTTTTTTCTCCCTGCTCACTCAATGATATCATAACTAGCAGGCAATCAGGATTTCTAGAAATGAATCCAAATGAATTGGCTTCAAATTTATTACTCAAATTCCAAATTTCTGAAGCCATTGTCACTCCAAGCTGCAATATTTCCAGGATATGGGATCCAGACACTAAAAATGACAAAGGCCCCTAACTAAAAACTTAATATTTTTGTCAGTTATCCTTTAGAGAGGATTTTAAACTTCCATTCATCCTCTGTTTAAAATTCCTCCAGCTCTTCACCTTGTGCTTTTGTTCCATTTAGTCCTTCAGGTTAAGTGTTGTCAGCATGCTGTCTTATAGTAGCAGAGTCACTGAAATGACCCTCGCATGCAACCACTAATCAGGACTGTCACAAGGGAGGTCTGGCCCCCATCGACACATCGATAGCCATTGGTGCAGAGGCACTGCCCTGCCATTAATAAAGAGTCACATTTACATAGGTTGACAGGTACACAGTGTTAGGGTCCTGCCTACCCACAGACACTCCACATACATACCGATTCATTATGTCCACAGCAAGTTTATAGTTACTCTATTTAATACAATTTGCAACAATATCTTTGTAACATATAACACTTGACTTAAAAACTTTGCTTGACAGTCAATGCGCACATTAATGAACAAAGTGAAGTTTCAAAATCATCATTACAGTTTAACAAGCAACACGCTTCATATGAACGCGCACCAAGAAATAAATACATTTACGTTAAAAAGACAAACAAAACTGCTACAATCACAGCTGTCACAACGGTTTTTGCACTTTATTTTCTTTATGGTTTCAAGTCATCTCAGGGTCTCAAGGACACAAAATAATCAGAAGATGGGAAACAAGAATAAAACTGTAAAGTCAGGGTTAAAACTAAAGCAAAAAAACAAGGTGTAAATCAGCACTTAACCTGTACAGGATGAACTAAATTTTATTGACTCATTACATGAACTCAGTGTAAATGGTTATTTATAATGCAAAAATGAGAAGCTGTCATAACTTGGACCATGTACACACAACATAATAACCCACATATTAATTTACTTATTTTTTTCCAAACAAGTAAACATGTTTTTTTTTTTTTTTTTTTTTTACAAAAAAGTAAAAACCATGAACATTCAGTTCTACTCAAATGAGCAAAAATCAGTTTCAACTTCAAATGTCTCCCAGCAAAAACAGTGCGTAGTTCAATCAAGTACATGAAAACACAGATTAACCATTTTAAAAAATGTCGACAGAAATGCAAAATATTGGTGTTGCCTAAAACTACACAAAATGTTAAAATTTTTGTCAACTGTTATTTGAATGAAAAACTTTAGTTCAGACTAAAACTAGACTTAAGTGGTTTTTTTTCACTGAAGACAAGCCTAATTTTTCCAGAGCTTTAGATGAATACAGATTCACTAAAAACTTATTCAAGAAAAAGAATGAATGAAAGAATGAAGTTACGACTAAGACTAAATTTAAATATAGTAGCTCATAAAAGTAGCATTGGTGGGGATAAACAACACTACCTTGCACTTAATATAAATTATTAATCAGTGGGTATGTAACTTAAATTACAACAAAGTATCAGGGGGGGGCTGTAGCTCAGTTGGTACCAGAGGGTCAGTGGTTCCCTGGTCCCAGCTATGTGTCGAAGTGTCTCTGGGCAAGACACTGAACCCCTGACAGCCCATTCCCATCCCCAGCTGTGCAGTGTCCAAGCCCGGTAGAAACTTGGGAGGGTTGCATCAGGAAGGGCATCCGGCTCAAAAACTGTGCCAAATCAACAGCAGACAATGATCCGCTGTGGCGACTCTGAACTCCCGGGATAAGCCGAAAGGACAAAACAAAAAATCATCTGCATATAAAATTATTTATTCCACTTAGTCCATATCAAAAACAAATGACAGCATTTACCTTGATGCTTCATAACTTTTTTTTTTTTTACCAAATCTCACACAGTATAACAATGTTGCATCTACATGATACGCATCATTCTTTTGTTTGTTTGTGTGCTGAATATATTCGTATACAAGTACTTTATGTGCTGCTTTTTAGACTGCTCCACAGCTGTGAGTACATCCAATAATTGAGGCATTTGCTCATGTTTTCAACTGTCAAGCTTGCAACATCCATCCAGGTGTCATATTTGTTTTCATCTCATTAGCAGTTATCTGTCTAACTAGAACAAAAAGAAACTATGTGCAGTAACAAGCGTGGTCATTCAACAGTCTCTGCAGTTGTCTATTTTAAATTACACACTTTCAACAGGAAAAAAGGTGTTGCAGGGCATAATTGTCACCATCACACTTTGGTTGATGAAAGACTTCTTTGTGTGAGTTGCAGTTTCTTAAAGAAAGGGTGGGAAATTTATGTTGTCACTTCAACTAATGCATTTGTACATTTTATTTCTTGGTTCATCCATGAGTGAAACTCGAGTTCTTATCAGAGCTGGAAGGATGGAAGAACAAGGGCTCTGTTTAACACCATTTCCGTTGTTTTCCTTTGTTGTTTTTCTAAGGTAAAAAAATTTCCTCTTCACAATAGCATGCTATTAGCCAACGTAGTGACATGGTAGTATTTATAAAATAAATTATTTTACAAATGATTACAGAGATGTTAAAACCCAAAGAGAGCATGAATAACATGTTGATAGACTGCCATAGACTGTATACTGAGATTTAAGGGGTGGGGTGGTTCCAGTAGAAGCATCTTGGTTGAGGGTGGTGAGCAGATGGCAGGACGATTCTGGGAAAACAGTGAATCCCTTTGATATGTCTGCAACGTCTCGATCAGAAGAGGCAACAGCAAATATGTGCAAAGGCTGTGTTCTAAGTTCACATGGGAACTAGTGACAAATTGGAACTTGCAAGATGTGGTAAAAGATTAGATCTCGTCTTCAAAGTTGATCGATGCTGTCAGTGTTTAGGTCATCAGCAGATCTCTAGAAGGCTAATATTTCCACCAGTCTATATTAGAACGGGTAATTGGTAGTTTGCAGTGTAAAGTCACTTTCTCACATCAGGTTGTTGCTCACCAAGCCAGACTGTACAATATAATATTGCAATAACTTAGTTAAACTATATTATAAAATACGGTATGAATACTTAAGTTGAATACTTAAGTTCTTTTTTTATGATTAAACTGTAGTATCCAAAGAGAATGAAACATGTTTATCAAAAAGCAGAGGGAAAAGGAATTTTTTTACAGTTAAATTGACCATTAGAATATGGCATAAAATATGTCACATGGGTAAATCTGCCTAGAACAAGTTATTCTCGAAAACTAAAACTCTGTGCAAGAAGGGGATGCCACCAAGACACTTATCACTCCTCCTCTGAAGGGGTTACAGTACAAGCTTCAGCTGCTGAGATGGGAGGGAGAATTTAAACCTGTGGCCTGGGTTCTTTACTAGTCAAAGCGTTGGAAAAGTGTCAAAGAGAAATCCGCTGTTGACGGTTGATATTAAATCTTAGCTGGAGACTCTGAAGTCAACTTAAAGGAGGTTCTTTGGTCTCATGAAACCAAAAGTGAGCTTTTGGGATGTCAGTGTAAATGCAATGTGAGGTGGCAACCAAACTGCACATCATCCAAAACACGTCATGCCTACCGTGAAGCATTGTGATGGCAGCATATTGTTGTGAGGATGTTTTGGTTGGACTGGAGAGCTTGTAAAAGGTGGAGGGTAAAACAGATGCAGTGAAATATGGAAAAAGTCTGTATTTAAGTCTGTAAGAGAACTGCAATATGGGAGAAGGTTTGATTTCCAGCCAAAAAATGACCCAAAGCATAAAGCTAAAGCGCCAAAGAAATGGTGTAAAGACAACGACGTTAATGTTCTAGTGTGACTGAGCCAGAGCCCAGACCTCAATCCAACTGAGAATTCGTGACTGTAATTGAAAAGGGTTGTTCACTTACATCCTGTGCAGCCTAACAGAACATGAGTAGTTTTGTAAAGAATGACAGCAGGAAAAGTGTCCAGATGTTCAAAGCTGATTGGTAATCTCTCAGGCTCAGTGCTGTAACTGCAGCTAAATACTAAACTTTTCTTTTTTATTTAATTATTTTTGATTTTATACATTTTATATATTTATATAGAAGTGAAAGTACTTTTGTCAAAAAATGTTGTAATAAAAGGTAAACATAACTTCTATAGTCCCTGTATATTATAAGTAATTGGCACCACAAATGTTTTTGTTTAGGTAGTGATGGCACACCAGAAGCGAAGTTCCTCAGAAATGTAATCACTGTGGGGTCTGCGCTGAACACTGACCGCTGTAAATATTGACCGTGGGGGAGAATAGGATGAGTACAACTTAAATCATACATGCAACAGCTAAATTAGGCTTGCAGAGAGATTCACAGTACAATTGCGATTATAGATTGTCATCTATATCGGAACTGAAATGAATGAGATGGGTCTAAGATATGGCTTCAGGGGGGTCTGGGACCAATTAAAGAGAGTCAAGAACATTGGCTTAAGAGGTTTAAGTGTTGACTGATTATTTCTCAAAGAACTGGTACAGGCCTGACCAGTCATCTTCACAGGCAGAAATTTTAATATGTGCATGTATCCAGTAAATCTAGGAGCAGTGAAAACTGCTGCAACAGGCTTTCCCTAGGCATTCACTCTTTTTCCATCAACTGATGGTCCAACAGCACGTCAAACAGGGGTAAAAAGCAACTGTCTGAAAATGCTGGAAGGCTCTGCCCTTCTAACTGTGGACTCATCACTGTGGTGGATCCCCACAAATCACAATACAGCTGCCTTGGATAGCAACACACCATGTTTGGCTTTGGAGGCTCCCTTGGCATGCATGGACTTTTGGGCTTCATCAGTGTCCTGGCAGTGCCTGCGAGGCCCTATCTTTCTATCTTTTAAGCAGTGAATCCTCTACTTCTGCATAGATGCTGTTGGCTGTCAAAGAACCGCTTCAGGGGCATTACAAGGATTTCTGCCAAAGACTAATGGCTTCCTGGAGAAAGTCTACAAATAAGCAAAGGCAGGGATGTCTGACTTCATCCCATCATGTATCCACAAAGCATGGTAGCTTGTGCTTCGTGTGTAGAGCAGGATGGGAGTCTTTGTGGGCCAAGACCACCATTTGAAGCTCTATCACTTTTACTCTGGTGCCATGCTGACTAAAGAAAACAGTAAGGGTAACATGTTGGCCTTCTTTTTAAGTTCTTGCTTCTGTCGGAGTCCTACAGTAAAAAACCTACAACTATTCAGCTTTACAATTGTCTTCAGCTTCATCCTCCATATAAAGAAATAAACACTTGATCCCACAATTGATCAAATGCTGTAAGCTGAGGGTCAGTAGGAATGATTAAGTATTGTAAATGAAGACAATAGCGACCATTGCAACATCTCAACATTGTGAGTGATTATGACGACCTGTTTTTTACTTAAGAGACACAATTTAAATAAAAGAATTACAAAAGTCATAGAAAAAAAAAGCAGAACAGCAATGCTTTATAATCTATACAAGTTACAAAGGACCCTAGTTCAAGGGCAGTTTGTCATCTGAAACAAAAAACTGTACTTGAATGTTCTGTCATAGTTTGTGAGAACATAAAGAATATAATGTTACAAGGTTATATTAATATACCACACTTACAACATTTAAATGTTATGAGATGGAAAAGCTTCATCAGTTGAGCTTTATAGACGAATATCATGAATTTAGTTTTTTTTTGTTTTTTTTTATTGTCTGTAAGGACATGCAAGCTTGTGGAACAGAGAATAGTGACAAGTATGACTTTTTAATTATCTTAAAATATAAAAGTGCCATTATAAACTGAATTTAGCAGCTGAGATGACAATAGGGCAGCATGAGAGTACAGAATATCAACAGTATATAATTAGGTAAAGGTTTTAAATTTAACTGTGGTTTCAGAGAAGATACAGACATTCTTTACTTATGTCAAATGTTTAATAGGAAACTTAAATCACACGCTTATTTTCACCTGACCACTGACAACATCTTCATAAATGGGCTCAAAATCCTACCACAGCATCTGGGGAGAAAGCAGAGAAGGCTCTTATTATGGGCTATTTTTGTCTCCCGTCAATCAGAGCAGTAGAGGAAGTAGTATTAGTGTCCCCCATTGAGGCAAGAGTGAGGAAGACAAGGCAAACTGTCAACAAAGGCTTGATTGATATGACATACGGTAGGTCTCTATGGAGCGCCATCATGGATATTTGCTTTTGTTTAAACTTCATCAGAAAGAACCCTACTCAAAAAAGGGCATATTCCTGCTCGATTCCAAGAGACGGTTGATGGTAATAAAAATTCAGTAAACAGTCACAACTAATGAACTCCTATTTGATAAGCATTGTCATACACGTGTGCTAAATTGATCTCAAGTAAAAAAAAAAAAAAAAACAAAGAAAAGAGAAAAGTGAGTTTCTAAAATCGCCCCCCCCTCGCCCCAAGGCATTTATTACTTTTTCCTCCCATATTTCTCTCCCTCAAGGCTCCACCACTCATAACAATAACATTAGGTACTCAGGATTTTCCCTGCACAACACCTGCCACATTATGTGATGACATGAACCATCCTACTATCCAAGTTCCCATCTGGCAGCTGCCAACATTATAACTGTTGGCTAACATGGGGGTTAATGAAACCCCCGTGTTACCAAACGCACCTCAGCGTTCAGGGCTCAAGCTGCTTGGAGATCCGCATGCAGCCCTGAAGGATTGGCTCCATTATGGATGCCAGCACGGGGCTACACACACTTCCTGAATAAAATAATGCTCACACCTGCTACCTGGGCTCAGCTGTTGCCATGCAACACAGAGATGATGCATTCTGCTGTGTATTCTCATGCTGTGTGCACAATGTCTGCAATTACAAGGCGATTAGAGGACTTCCAAAAACTGTTCACTTGTATACAAGGGCCACTGATTTTTCTACTGTCCAACATTTATCTCATAATTTAACCGACTTTGACTTGGGTAGTTCTACACAAAGGCATTTATTTAATAATTAAATACAAAAGACCCTATTAATAGCTTTTCCTAAATATACCTCGTCATCAGTGTTAATATGCAACCTTTAAAAAATCAGAAGTTTTTGTTGTCCAAGCCTTAAATCCTGACAATCTGACTTCTGTTTCAAGGCAGTTTAGCATTTCTGAACAATGGTTTGCTCAACAATCCATTAGGCTTTGCTACTTAAGAAGGGATGTCTGACCATTTGCATTCAGCTCCATGGGGAATGAGGAGGGGGGAATATCTACTTTGTCACTATCAATACCAGTGCATGCTCTCCCGCACCTTTTCCTGTCTGTGTATGCTTAGTGAATGCCAGATGAAAGATCCAGACCTTTCCTCCCTGGCTTTTAAAATCCTTTGAGGATGCAACCTGACATTTATCACAGACCAGTGTCTTTGAAACAACATGAAAAGGCTAAGATTCCGATATAAGTCGGGGGGGGGGGGGGGGGGGGGGGGGGGGGGGGTCATTTTTGTTTCTAGACATAGGTCGCCAAGGTTGCGCTCAGGTACATGCAAATAGAAGCATAGTGGTACAGTATCTCAACATGTGAGTCAAACATTTTGTGGATGTGATTTTCCAGGTCTAACCTGGCCTAAACTACTCTATAGTATGTGAGATGATTCACAATTGCACACTCACACAGGCGCCTTTCTTAATCTCCCTTCACTCTTTTCACTTTTTTAAGAGCGAGGCTGACAAACACTAACACTAGTCTAAAAAAAAATTACTCGTGGCACTTCCTCAGGGAGAATCAAGGTGAAGGAGTATTCATAAAATGTAGATGTAAAGTATATGTTAAACAGCTATGTGAAGAATCATTCATAGACAAAAACCTGGGCAATTGTAGCAGCTCCTTCAGTGATGCAGATGATGGTCTGATGCCAAACACTTTTATCTATAATTGCAGGTCACTTGCACAAACAGGAGCTCATTTACCAGAAAGACCTACTACATCTGTCTCTTTCAGACCTTACATGTCTGAACTGCCGTGTGTGCCATGTGAAAAGACTCTCATAAAATTGCAGCAATCTACTCCAAGGATGCCGTTGTCACTTAGTCACTTTTGTCCAGATTCACTTACAGTATGTGAACAGTTCTATTCTGGGTCGTAATTTAAAATTTGAAGTCTGTCCTAACATAAAATACAACTGGATAGATTGTTGTTTGCATGTTTATCTGCTTGTGCAAACAACATAAATGCAGCTGTAGTGAAAAGAACACCTGCTGTACCATTTAGACACCAAAAACATTACCAGAAAGTGGTTGAATTGAATTGATGGGTCAACAAAGCAAAGGACTTTCTAAAAAGGACACCCCAGTCTAAGTTGAGAGTGAAACAACTTCTTGCTGCTTGTAACAAGATATGTGAATTTGGTACCTAAAACTAACCTAACCTAATCGAAACCGAATTGTTTGCACAGCTTTAAATTCTTGTTTTTACATTTAATAAGTGGCCGCATTGTTTGTTTTTTTTTGTTGTTGTTTTTTTAGAAACGAGATCACATGCATACACAGTTACACACACTCCTTATCCAGTACAACCACAGCCTCACGGATGTCGTGATGCTGGAGCCCATGATCTACTGGAGCAGCTGGGGCCGAGGGCCGTTCTCAAGGGCACCAAAGGAGTTTTGATGAGGGAGGAGGCAGCCTGTCTTCCTGTCTAAGGATTGACACAGCGACCTTCCAGCCACAAGCGTGCTTCTTTAATCTTTAGGCCAATTTAGAGTGTGCCAATTAATCATGTGTGACTGTTTAGGACAAAAGTTCATGTTACAGTGGCACCAACATGGTGGCTGGTGTAAGAAATGTCAGGTGCCTGGTGCCAAAAGGGGTTCGGGCACCGTCCTCTCAGTGGGAGAATGCCATTCAGTCCTGTTGGTCATATGAGATTGTAGGAACAACTTGCATGTCCAAAAAAGGTTAGAGGACTACATTTGTTGTTATGGTGAATGAATGCAAAGTTAGACACTGTGGGCCCCAAACCAGCAAAATAAATTGTCCCCACCATCAGCTAGGTCCCCTTCCAATCATACTGCTACCACTGTTCAAATATTATAAACCATACCTTATGGGTGTCTTAATCAGTGTTCACCAAATATTACATGAAACTCGATATAAGGCTTAACTGCTGTTCAGGTTCAGTTAACTAACTCCATCTCTCTTCTCGCTACCTTTAAACATGTCCTGTCTTGGTTTATGTTGCCAAGGCTTCGTGCCATCATTAGGCAGAGTTTCAGAAAGTATGCTCTGTGGTCAATCAGTTCATAAAAAACCCAGCTTGAAGTACTATTCATCATATTTTCTGCATTTTGGTTTATTGCCTATAGTGTCAGACTGCAATGGTCTTGGTTTCAAAATTGCTACATTTATCTATTTGAGTGTGTTTTCGAACTGCAAGGCGCTCCTTGCCGGGGGGGAAGAGTTGAAGGGGGTGCCATGCAGAGTGAGCTATGAGAAAAAGATACTATGTGATGTGAAAAGAACTGGTCCATGCAGATGTTCTAAAACAAAGAGAAGCACTGTAGTCTGACCCACTGATTTGTTGTGTTTATCCACACAGTCAACGCAGTGCAGTGGCTGCCTGTGGAGGCAATTGGAGACATTTTAAAGTCTGCAGGTTGTGTCAAATGTTTTACTCGTTTTGCCATAATTATGACAAACAGTAAACACACAGATTTAATAGCATACCTTTATATTAAATGTACCGAATTCTTCGATGATATAGTTGTGTATGTTTTCCAGGACAGGTGCTTGTACAGCACAGGTGCATATCAAACAGGGTTTATATTTAGCCAGTAGCCCACAGCTAACATTCAGTCATTCATAGTCCTCAGGTTTTACCTCACACCTACATTAAAGGAGTACATGTACTTTTGCACTCTAAAGTTTAAAGCTTAAAGGCCATCAGTGTATGTTACTGTTAGCATTTAGCTTAACACTATCCTGCTTAAGTATAGCCTCAGCAATGCTACACTTTGTCCTCCATCTTTATAAAGACTGCATTTGTATGTATGTCGAATGACAGATGTGTGTGATTGATGCACAATAATATACTTGCTGATTTCCCAGACATGACCCTGTCTGAACAGTTAAGCATCTACTAGTGTCTTGGAACATTAATCCCATTTATTATTCACATTACTTTCATCTTTGTGAGACCGTACCACTTGATTACTGACGAAACCTCAAGTACGTATGGATGAAAATGTTGACTTGGTACAAGGGCAGTTGTCATTGATATCTTTGTAATTTGATTAATCCTGACTAGTCACTCCACAGATTGGACACGACAGTGATCCTTAAAATCTCTCTTTATGTACATGACGCTGCCTTCAAAAAGCCTCCAAGGTCATAATGTTACTTCCACTCAAGCTGATGATGCGTTGATTAAGGTGAGTTTTCAATATTAAACACTTGTCACTCCATTTTTTAAACATCAATTTCCTTTGGCAATGACGAAGTGTTTGATTTGCTAATTTGCCTTTGAATTGCAAATGGGGTCTCCTTAGAGCTTTCCGCATGCCACCACTCAATTTAGTTCCTCTTTGTGTGACTTTTGCAGAGGTCAGCGCCAACAATGCCGCCGTTCCTCGGTGGAATCCTCTGACCCGATAAGACACGGAACATAAAAACCCAACAGAACACTATCAGCGGCAGCATTCACGGCGAAAGCCCGGAAAGCATGGTATGAAAGGATAAGCAGAGAAGGGAGCTTGGGCATGGTCAAAACTCCCACAGATGAAAATGCTGTGATTCGTTTGCATATGCAACAATCTGGAAATGTTGTACAGTACAATAGGGAGAATTAACAGAAAGCAGACACTTACTTTTCATGCTCGCCTATTGTAATATTTTTCCATTGTTTCAGGGCACTTGGGACTGGAAAAGCTTGAAAGTGTGAATACCTAATTCAGTTCATTCCTAGCAGAAGAGAAAAAAAAAACACAAACAATCAATTAAAATACTCCTAAATTCAACTCTGATTCTTCCAACTACCCTGTTTAGACCTCTATTCTGTGTAAAACAAAAGATGTGGGCATTTCTCCCTCCCTCCCCCTCCTCCACAGCAACCTGTTTATGACTATCTCACAAGTGCTTCACCAGACATGGCCAATTACCTTTACTCATTAAAAAGCCTGAGAGGAAGCTAATCTAAGTTCAGCGTCTTGACCTGGCAATAAATAGCACATAATAGCACATGCCATTCAGCTGCTGTACACCTGCGCACATGAAAACGCACAGTAAAGAAGGTCGCCATGTAATTATATCAGCAGATCACAGAGGCATTTTTAGTCCTGGTAAATCATCAACAGATGGCTTGGAACAGTTTGAAATGGCTACAGTAAAATAATAACGACTCGATATACGTAAGATAGGATGGTAATTTGTTTTTGATGGCTGCACCTGCCTTTTTTGATCAGGTCACAGCCAGTCATGTTGCTTTTATCGACCAGCCCAAACTTATCACTTAGTGAGCTTTTTTTTCTGATTACTTTACAAGGTCACTGACTTCAGGCAGAGACTTGAATTACCTTGTAATAAAGGACAACCTCAGGTGCTTGTCTTTTTTTTTTTTTGGCGGCCTACATGGCACTTCTCCTTGCAACCTTGGGTTGACACAAACCATGTGAGAATTGGGGCTCCCAGTCGAAGGACACACCTGTTTTGCCCAGGTGTTCGAAGCTTCCCTGCTCTGGCCATGGCTCTTTTTGCCCACTGTAATTCTCTCTCAGTTACACCTCGTATGCTCCATTGTCCAGACCACTTAACGTACACCTAGCACTGACCTGACTGACAAGACTAATTTGTTGAGTTTTATTCAACTTAAACATAAAAAGATTAGGTTGACCAAATTTGACTAAAACCAACATGGATTTTTGATCAACACTAAAGACTAAATGTTGACATGCTGACAGAACTGACACTAATCTGATATAATTGCTGCATCAATTGCCAGTTGTGTTTGCAGGTGCCCTTGGTCATACTGACATACTTGAAATTGAGCAGTATTAGGGTGACGCAACTGGTGCTGCCTGGGTGTAGCTCTGGTAGTGCATTCAGTAAGGGATCTGCAAGTCATAATGGGATATCATTACTTCATGACCCTCATTATAATCTCCTCACCTGGCAGGGCTGGAGTGTAATGTTAATTATGATGGAGGAGTAAGAGAGAAAGGGGTACTGGGGCTCAAAATACCATTCTGATTGGGTTTTGCTTCTTTTCATCTCATTAAGATCTCAATCACAGCTTGTTTAGGTGTCAACAAGATGACGTGTAGGCAAATGCGCTACTTGCCAGCAGGCAAGGCAGGCAACTGCTTGGGGTCCCAGGCCAGTAGGGTCAATAAAGTGAACGGCATCTCGCACTATACTTGAACCCTGTCTCCTGTGGAAAAGTCATGTGTCTTGTTGTACCATCCTCCACCCTCAACCCTGTCCTTCTCCCCATGAAAGTATTCTTTACATTACATCATTAATTTTGGCATTAAATATTGAAGCTCCAAGTGTCAATCACCAACACAAATGGGTACCTTCAGTGTCAGCACGTAATGCAGAAGGTCTTGACAAAGCAGCGCTTTTTAATGCCTTATGGAATGAGAACAGGCTGTTTAGAACCAGTTCTTTGGCAAAGACCAGAAAAGGAACCAGCTCTAGACCAACATTTTGCTGGATTAAAGCCAAGAACCAGATTGTTGGGGGCTGGGGGTGGGGTCCATGTGACTGACGAGACCAAGTAAAGCTTTCTCAAAAAATAAAAATAAATAAATACAAAATTCGATGTATCGTTTATCAGATTTGTAAAATTGTAATGTGATCAACACCAGCACAGGTGATGCAGTTAATAAAATTCTTTAGTAAGTTGATGCAACTTACTAAAGAATTTCCGTCACTAACAGAAGGCTGACTGCATTTTCGACAGTTAGCATTAATGCGGTTGTAGAAACGGGAAATTACACAATGATAAAACATGACCCTGCAGTGTCTCTCTAGCCTGTGGAAGAGCAAAGGATTGCAAGTTAAACCATTTCTGAACCAACACCAGCCAAGCACTTGCACCAAGTTCATATTGTAAAGGAATAATTTCAAGATGATGGTGCAGGTTGGTTAAGGCTCAGGAATAATTGTGATCATAGTGCCAAAACAGATATTTAAAGAGGTTTTCTCCATCTGAAACACACGTCTCAAGTTTTAGTCACCCTACATCCTTACGTTAAAAATGCACATTATACTGCACAAATCTGTGTACATGTATGACTGTTGATGATAAGACACATAATTCCTACAGCAATTAAAAGCTGATACATTGTTTTTGGCCAGTTGCTGTAATACTGACTGACGCTGCCTTGGCAGGGCTCTATCTAAAAATATTTAGCTGTAAACATATAATAGTCTGTGTTTACTTTGTGCACTTGTAGTTAAAACTGAAAAAAAAAATCTAAGTAATGGCACCCCCCACCCTCTAAACACAACCTACATCATTCCTGTCTTCATCTTCATGAGAAGGAGACATCCTGTCCTTTATGAAGTGTGACCAAAGATAAAATGCTCTTTCAACTTACATAAATATTAATAGAAAGAAGGCAAAAAAAAAACAACAACAATTATTTCAGAGAGGCTGTCTACATGCCACAGTGCCTCGAGAACTGTTAACAGGTTCACTGACTGCATCTTCAATCCATCCAAGAAAACTGCTTCGGGAAAATAATGACTTTTTAACATGTCACACTGTATTTCCCCCTACAAAGCCCAGTAAACTGCTTTGGTTTACCAGTGATGTGTGTAGAATTACAGTCGCAGGGATTACAGCAGGCTGGTATGAATGGCTCCGGCTGTGTGCTGTGCGTCAAATTCAACATTTGTGTGCGCAAGTAATATCAGGCTGTCAAGGAGTGTCCCTCTAGGCTACTTCTCTCTTGTCTTCCACTTGTCTTGTGTCATTTCACCTGTTTGTGGCACTCCACACCTGACCCAATGCACTTTTGTAAGAGTGTGTGTGTGTGAGAAAGTGTGTGTGTGTGAGTGTGTGTGTGTGTGAGTGAGACAGAGCGTGTCATTTTCTCTTTTATGTCTTGTGTGTGTCTGTCACATTGTCACACATCATATCACACATTTGAATTTACTATGTTTGCTCTCCAACTCATACTCTGCCTTTGTAACAGACACACACACCTACACCAGCATTGATACACAAACACACACTCAGGTCAGGGTCTCATATGGAGAACCCGCAGGCAGGCTCATATCCAGGCTTCTCTGCTGTCTGAGCTCAGCTGTCTTAGTCTCCTCTGCCTTTGAAGTGAATACAGACAGTTGGATGTTGGAGGAGCTGTGTGCTCCTTCGGCTGAGGAGAAAGCTCACAGAAACATCAGTGGGCTGAGGCTTGACATGGTCATGCAAGCACACACACGCATATATATAGTATACAGTGTAAATACAAGCTTGCCGAGTTGCAGAGATGGAAAAGGACAGCCTTAAAAAAAGAAAACAAAACTTTCCAACAGAGGAGAATAAACCTAAATCTCAGCGTGTTAACAAAAACCATATGAGCCAGAGATAAAGACTGGTGTTGGTCTTGACCTTATCTATGTAGGGAAGCACAAAGGTGTAAGAGGAGTGGTGCTTTTCATTAGGGCCAGACAAGTGAAGTACTGCAGAACTGGCGTCACAAAAAAAATAAAAAATAAAATAAAAAGCACCTGGGGGTTGATGCGAATAATGGAGGAGCAAGAGTAAAGTGTTTTTAGGTGACTGCTGAAGGAGGCATGGGGTTGGTGCTTGTAGGGGTCAAGGAGTAGAAGTGGGAGGAGATTGATAAAACGCAGGGAAGACAGAAGAGAGTGTAAGTCTCAGAGTGAGCAATTGCAATGGGTGAAAGGGTCACGCTTGAGTTTGATCAAATCCCTGTGTACAGTAGCTTCCTGATGGTCTCTTCAACAGGCAAAAAAAGGTTCTTGGATCAAAAAAGTGCCCACAAATAAATAAAATACCTAAAAATACATAGCACAGACCTAAATTAATGACAGATGTTTGGTGATTTGTTTGTTCTCTGCTTCAGTTGTATCTCATGTGTACTTTGGCAAAGTTATCCAGTAAATATATTAATTTTATCCCTAAAACACCATCCAGAAAGTCCCTGATATCTACAACAGAAAGCCAAACCATCTGCCATTTTTTGTTTTTAGTCTGCAGCTTTAAATTGGTTCCTGAACTTCAATCTTAATAAGAGCTGACAATTTGGAGCAGTATGAGGCAACAAAGTTTAAACTGGTTATATTTTAAAGCAGAACTGACTTTTCTGTAAGGAGAATAAAAAAATACTCAAAGTAACTAATCTATTTTGTGATCAGTGTACAGCACCACAGTTGCTCCAAATTAGATTATTAAATTAAGTATTTTTGTAGAGTTGTAAAAGAAAAACCGCTACTTCCAAACACACACACACACACACACACACACACACACACACACACACACCGCTAGTTGAGATCAAATGTACTATAACTTTGGGCTGAAGGTCATTGTTTTGATTTGATGACTTTCATATAAAAGTACATAGTATCCATTAAAGGACGCCTTCACTGACATTTAACTTTGTTATTTTGGTTCTAGTTTGCATAGTACATGTAAATAAATGTCATTTAATGTCGCTTTGCATTCCATATATTTAAATTTCTCTACTTCTATATGAAAAATGCCTCCGGGTGACATCACTTGGTCGAACTTTCAGTTCAGATTATGTCATTTCGTCATTTATATGATGTTTGTAATTATGGTCAGCCTGCTTTTCCAGAGCTCCACAAGATTGCATCATCTGACCACCTGACAATAATGGAAAAACGCCTCCAGGTGATGTCATCTGGAGGATAATATTTCATATTAGGAAGTCAGAGGGAAGTTTTAAAGCATTAATGTACATTTGCAACCTAAACTAAAGCCATGGAAATCAAGGTGAGAATTGGTGAATTTGCCCTTTGACAGTTAAAGACAACATGGTACCATTGCTAGTGCTAGCACGTTTTCTAATATTGCCCAGAGGTAATAATAAAACACAGTTTCACCAGTTCACCTATTTACTTACTTATTGCCAAAAGTAATTATCCTGTCTTCATAATTAACCTGAACAAACTGCAGGATACATTAATGGCACTGACACACACTGACCTGGACTGCACACACATACTTCCATCCAGCTCTAAGATTGAGGCACACAACACAATAGCTTCCGTCTTGAGGTTAAAATAGATTAACTAGTAAGAATTTAGGCCTTAGGGAACAGTAGGAGTATATTTATTTATTGATCGCACCACTTACCTCCACGTATGGTTTATGTGGCGGTAAGTGAGGAAGAAGTCTATTGATTTTAGTGACCCCAAGACCTTTACTCAAGCATTATGAGACCAAACTTTTCACTGTCATCTCCTGACTCCTTACTCACCCTGACGCAGCATTTTGCTGTGAGAAAAAGTGAAAACGGTGTTGATTTTTGACCTTTGTTGCTGGGCAAAGCCTTTAAATTTCCACAATGATAAATTAATTGGCACCCTCAGATTCTGGCACCGCGTTAGATTTACACAAGTATTGATATGACTCAGGCTGGGAGGAGGCAAGATATATATGCAGATGGCGATCAGGTCATCTGATCAAAAGCTTCAGGACTTTTACTAAAACCACTTATAAATTGTTGCAACCTGAGCCTGCAACAAGGCCTGAGCCTTGTTTAGTCCCCCACCCACTTTTCAAATTCTAGTGAAAATTGTTTTACCCCTAGTTTGTACCAAGGCTGTTCACCACTAATTAAGACGCAACTGCATCAAAAAAAAATGAGTCCTTGCACCCAATAAATAATAATTATAGGAAAAAAAATCCAGAGTTTCCTTCTGGGCTTAATTAGCCATGGATTTTGATCGACACTTAGGATAATACCTCATCAGCCAGGAATATAATTTGAGCACATGAAATCACCTCGAAGCCCATCAAAATCATGAAGGCTGTTCAGGGATGCACTGTATATAGATTCTATTGTTTTTGTCCAACATCCTTTCATTTTGAAAACATATTTTTATTTATTTATTTTTTCCCTCCCCAGTATTTATCACTGGTAAAAAAGATGCTGATAATTAGGGAGGTTGCATTTTGTTCAGCTTACAGTCACCTCTTATCCAACTATTTTAGACTTCTGTCTTAACTACAAAGTGAATATTCTGATTTTGAACAAATCTGAGTTTGTTCAGTTTTTCGTGAAAATGGTGCAAAAACTGCTTTTTGTAATCTACTGGTGAGTTCCTGTATTTTTATCTCAATTTATATATTTGTACTGCCTCTTCAGCTTTCCAGTGAAGTGGGCCTAGTCAGTCTCTTCTCCCCCCGACCACTAACAGAAAACAGCCTTTTGAGGCCATATGAGATGGGACACCATTAGAGGGCTTGCTAATTGCACAGCACTCTAGCTCTTCTACAGCATGTAGTCTTGGAAAAGCACAGCTACAAAAAATTAATAGGACTAAATGATGGAGCAAGGTAGAGAGAGTTAAAATAAGGAGGAAAAAAAAAAAAGAATTTACTTTCCACAGATGTCTCCCCCAGTATTTGGCCAACCTTAACACTCACATATACTGACAGTCTGACAATATGCTGAGAGAGAAAGTAAGAGCTGAGGCAGGTATGAATTAAAGTTGATAGGCCATAATTTTAGCATAAAATGGCTAGAAGCAGACATATTCTATAAAGACTATGACTGGACAAATGTGCCTGTTTAAAGCAGTAATTGCCAGGACCAAGAAAACCCTGCGTCTCCACAGCAATAGTTTTTACATTGTCGTTGTAGCTGTGTGACCAAGCATATAAAAAAGAAAATGCCCTGTAAAATGCCACTTTTGCAAATGATGTAATTTGTGTGAAGCATCTTACCTATAAGTTGCATTTTTTTCATCCCATTTGTCATTTATCAGAATAGTTTGTATTTTTAATTATTTTTAATATACAGCATTAGAGATCACACCTATAAACTAAATACTTTCTATTAGCATATCCAGTACACTACATGGGTTTGAAAACCTATACAATAAAATATGGAATAGAATTTTTGCAACAAATAATACTAGTATGACACTGGTTTACAATACAATACAAGGCCATTTGATGAATGCCATTCATGGCATTGCATCGATGTACAGTAGCTGTATTCAGCATTTTAAGACCATTCAAACAAGTGTTAGCATAGCATTTGAGTCTGTCTGTAGAACAATAGGACTCATTTGATAGATATAGATATATGCTCTGGCCTAAGCACAGGCAAAGTAGTCCCTGCGTCATGCAAGAGGTTGGGTTTTGATCATTTGAGCATCTGACAAATAATGTTTTAACATTTAGTTTGGCATTACAGGACAACAACTAGGGCCCATGCCAGCTAGAGGCCCCAAATCCGAGGGGCAGAAGCACTTTGCTATGCCCCGTTTAGTTCACACCAAACAGTTACTGAGTTCACTCAGAACTGGCTGTGAAATGTGAATGAATAGGAGACTTTGTCTCGCCAGTTTTCTTAACAGCTTGATCTTTTGCATCCTCACATCATTAGCAACATCTATAACAGAATTTTAAGCTCTGTAATTCAATGTTTCGTACCAAAATGCACTCTGGGAGTTTCTTCTCATCTTAAGTTTATATGTGCACAAGCTTGTACCTTCAACTTTTTATCAAAGAACCTGACATTTTTTTATGTTCATCTTTTGTACCAATGATTGAACTGAGAGATTTTCATGTTCATTCAAGCATTGAAGTGCTCCAACAGCGAATCACCTAACATTGTCTATGTAGAAAATAAATAGGACTTTAACTTATTAGCTCCTCCAATTGGCAAAACGTGTTTAAAAAAAATTAAGACAAAGTCAAGACATTCGGGAAGCATGCAAGCATTTCCAAATCTACATCTGCAATTTAACCACACCTCAGATTATGGCGGTCATTACATTCACCATCTGCGTCTTGCAAGAGTGTCTTAGCTGCAGAGTCTGTGCCTCAAATACATTGCTATTATGCACCCACTTCATTTTGTCATTGTTGCCACAAAGAAACTCTAATTGGACATGTGCAATAGGAGAAATTACTGTGGCTAGCACATTACAGTGTATGGAAACTCTGAATACTGTTGGGGTGAACTAATACACATTCTTGACTGTGTTGGTATGTGAGAAAGAGAGGAGAGTTAGTTAGACATAGTAACAGAAAGAGTGAAAGAGCTCCCCATGCTACAGTAGCTCTGTCAGCATGCTTTCCTTCACTTCACACTCACACACACACACACACACCCTGCAGCTCCTCTCTGCCTCTCTCTTCGCTCTTTGCTTGGCACCATTACCTCACTGCAGATATCAGCACTTACACACTGAATGTATTGCAGCTGTGATTTAGGATGGTGAACATTTGATGGCGTGGGCAGCAGCCAAAGTCTGGTGCCATGCAGAAGCAGTGTTTTCACATCCAAGCTCTCATAAAGCAAAGTGAAAATCACCTGGATGAGTTTGCCTTCGTCTATGCAGAGATCATGCAAACCTAAAATAGCTTGCCGTCTCTCTGGCATTTGGTGCATTTTCTCTCTCTCTGTCCACACTCACTCTTCCTCTCTCATCCTTTTCATTGCCTTGGTCTCCTTCTCTCATTTCCTTTCCGCCTCTCCGTCTCGGGGTCTCTCCTCTTATTCCTCGTTTGCAGAGGCATTAACCAGACCATTAATGTGACGGCAATCTACATATGAAATGTAATTTGCAAGAAATTAATTTTAACCCTCCATCTGTACATTTGCTCTCATTCTTAATTTGTTTTGCAGGAACAATTCCATTGGTCACCATCTGGGCGTTTGGAAAAAAAAAAGGGGGGAATAGAGATGTATTTGTTTAATGTTAATGGCATATGTGATTGGCTCCATGTAAACCTAAACTAAATAAAGTGAATAAAATTACATTGAAGGAACACAGATGTCGCATTAAACATTTAATAAAGGGTGAAGGAAAGTTTCCCATTAACAGCACAAACACCACTTCAAATCAGGAAAAAAAATTGACAACAGATGCGCAACATAATATCAGGTTTAGGAAACTCATTTTGGGGGTGATAGAGAAGGCTGCTAACTCATAATGCACTGCATCCACTTTAAAATCTTCACAGTTGGTGCCTGCACCAACGGCTCCCCTCTGCTACAGGCTGGTGTTTACCAGTTTGCTGCGCCAACTTCGCATACAAGAAAACATTCTCTGCTGTCCTACTATTGTGGCCCAGGCAGTTAAAGTTTGGAGGCAAGAGGAAATGCGGGGATAGAAGAGCAGAGGCACATGTCTTTGGCTCGCATCATCCCAGCCTCAATTAAAGCATTTCAACCAAGCACCAGGCAGCATTCAGACTGGGGGTGAAGCCAAGTCAGTGTGAGGGACAGGACTTTAGAGAAGAAAAAGCACAACCAGTAACAGGGCTGCATAACAACAAGGAATGTAAACAAGACAGTCTAAATGCAAGGCTTGTTCCAGTACTGCCTGGGAAGTGGCAAGTGTGGGCGACAGAGTGTGGCTATTGTGAATTGTATTCTTATACATCTTTGGATTACTGAACTCAGGAAAGTACACAAAGTTTGTTCTGCTAAAATAAAAAGTGGATCTAAAACTTTTTAACTTCATTTATTAGGGGTACTTTTTACAAAAGATGATTCCTCGCTTTTTCAGGAACACCCTGATCATCACCCAGTCCAACCACGGTCTGATCTGCTGACCAAGGAGCAGGTTTACCGCAGAAACAGGTCATCAATGGGCATCACAGTGGATTTGGTGGGGGACCTGTCCCACCCAGAACGAGTCTGAAGGACTAATTTCAAAACACATAATGAGAAGGGGGAATAGTGAAAATAGAAGCCGGGAGCCAACCAGGACAGATACTTTATCCATCTGCTTGGCAAACAGGAACACCAGAGACTTATGGGAGGACATGTGTGAGTACAGGGTTGGAGAATAGAGGAAAAGATAAAATTGGAAGCACATGCAGGTGCAGCTGCAGCCGTAACCTTGAAAACACTTAAAAACAGTTAATATGTCGACTGTGAAGCTAGAAAAAAATAAATAAATAATGTTTGAAATATTATCGGCTGGAGCTTCCTGTAATTTCAGACTTCTAATTTAGATTGTAAGTGTCTGTGGTCTGATGTGTGGGTTGTAAGGGCATAACGGGAGTCAAGTTGGCAACACTTGAAATTGAAAGCAGCTCCGCTTTTGATATTCAAATGTTTGTTCGAAGAAATAAAAAAAACACTACTTAGTTTTTTCACAAAGTAAATAATAAGTTTCACCTAACTTCATAGCAGAGAACCTACAATCCATTAGACCACAACGAGAGGGCAACCCAATCACTTGTGCTTTAAGGGGGTACTCTTAACAGTGCTAACAATGCTAAGCTAATTTCTAAAACGAGTAATTCCATGTGGAAATATTTTATGCCGTCCATATCTGACATGTAAACATTCCGTGAAATGACTTTGATTGGAGCCAATTGTTAGTTCCTGTAAGTCCTGTGTTTGTGTCTTTGCTTTCAGAGGTATACAAGTTGCATGGTCCTATTGAAGTTTTAACACATTTGTTGTCCTGTGTAGGAGACGAGGATTCTTTTCCAGTTTATTTGGGCTCCGTTGCAGTCCATGGAGAGAACCTATTGCACCTACCCTAAAGTGGGTGGGAGTGAGGAAAACTCCTTCTAGCTGATGTGCCTAATAACATAAAACCACAACAACAAGATAAAGCAACGTTTTTAAAAATTGCTTAGAGGTTGGTTGTTCCCACAGCAGGCAGGACTTGTAATGTTCACCAAATTAGACTAAAGTGCTACTGGGATCACACAGGTTGTTTCGGTTTCAGGGTATAAGTTTTGCTTCAGCGTTAGGACAGTAGACATAGCTCTGCCTTATTTATCCCCTCTCTTTTTTCCTCTATCTGCATGCTCCACCACAGTGTGCCACTTTGCATCTCCTCTGGCCTTCTGGGAGTTACATTTGAAAAAGGCCCCACAGGGAAAGCGGGTGAAATGGCAGCAGAAACAGGGTGGGTGGACATGGAGAGAGGGGGGCACCGACGAGGCTTACGTGCTCACGTGCACCTGCAGTGTTTGATGAATGATGAGGATAATGACTGATGATATCTAGGAGGCCTATGGGAGAACACCTGAGTGGTTCTCACACACACACACACACACACACACACACACCCCTACCCACCCCTGTGGTTTAGACACGGTCATTGTTGCAATAAGACAGTGTTAAGTGTTAGATAGACCCAACTCCACTATTGGCTTTGTTTTATCAATTGCAATAAGTTGACAATTACACTCCCAGATGCTGAGATTCCTGGCTTTTCATACAGTGCATGTATCATTGTTAGAAGGAACAACATGTGGCCCACTCCAACACGAAAACCCTTGTGAAAACTGTCGACAAGTGATAGAATTCGTGAATTTAAATTTACATCAAATAAGGCATATACTGAATCTCTTTTTTTTTTGTCTAGCTCAAAAAAGTGGTGAGGGAGGCTGACGTCTTTTGATTTCATGCAAAAATGAAAATGTTGATGTGGTTTTAAATGCTATTCATTCAACTTATCCAAACCAGTGCCAAACATGAATTGCATTTCCAGAACAATACTGCACTTTAAACAGATTTGCTTAGAATACCTTTAGAACAAAATGCTTTCCTTCGTTTAAAACACACTGAACTAAGGTTTAGGGTTTTTTCCCCCCCATAGAGTACCCCATACACCGGAAATGCAGGGAACAACAGAAATGACTAATTAACATGACAGAGGCTTTTCGGTTTCCACAACAACACAGAGAGAGATTAATTCTCCACGAAACAAGTTGCCTTTGCCTTTGATTTACAAATATCACTCTGCTGCTGCAATTTCATTGCCGAAAAAAAAAAAAAAAAAAAGGACCTACAAATATCACATCACAATTTCTTTTGTTTTTTTAAACCTGCCATGAAATCAGGCACGTCAGGCTACAACAGTCCTTTAACAATTCTGTAAAAATGTGAATAGTTCTTAAAAGGCAATGCAACGCAGCGGTAAACTTGCTCTGCCAACATTTTTATACCGGTTGCAATCATCGAATTCAACATATTTTCATGAGCAACACATCTCCTCACCATCAAACTTAAATATGTTGTCTTTGTGCTAATTAACAAAGCAGTTATGCTTTGACTTGTTCCTTTATTTCAGAATGGAGGATGCACCTTACAAAAAAAAAGATTTTTTTTTTTTTTTTTTTTCCCCCCCCAGGAGAACCAAGTTTGAAAAGCTATAGTATGATAGATAAGTGTAACTGTCTGTGATTAACTTAATGTCCTAGAAGTGGGTTGGCTTACAATTGCAATAACATTAAAAATCACAGATTGGAGGCAATAAAGACAAACAGCTCTCTTAATTTCCTGGGGTTTTAATGCATTTAAAGCACATGCTTATACCACCCCTGACCCCTTATCTAGCAGACACTGCACTACCATTACAGTCACTATAGTCTGGTGTCTAATTTTACTGCGAGCCATGCACCAAAGACAATTAATTCCTGTTAGTGTACAATAGAGTAATGTGCGCTTCATGATATGTGTCGAAATTAAAGCACATGCAATGTGTGCAGAATTTTTTACTGATTTTGCTCATTATCTGTTTTCTTCTGTAGAGTTAAATTACATTACAGGAATTAGCATTTCTGATTGTATCCTCAGGAGGGAACTCTGATGTGGTTTTGATTACATTTTCCTTAGTACACACTAAACATTTTAGGGTTTCAGTCCTTTCTATACAGTCAGATCTCCACATTTGCTAGTTAGACGGCATGTGAATGGTCATATTTACATGTATTCATTTAAGCAAACAAGGGCAATTTTATATACAGACATTTTTTTTAACCAGCATAATTTCCTTCCTTCCAGAGAGTAGTGCTGATCGTTTCCCTCTGATAAGGACTGAAGTTTTAAAGGTCATGATCCAGGACCCGCAAACATGCAGTACCAATCTTTACAGGAAGTAGATTTTACTTTATACAACCAAGGGGAACGTAAGGATGGTGAATGTGTCAACTTTGCATCCAATCCCATCATAAAACTGCAGCTAATGGCAGCACGTTCTCATTCCTGAAGCGTTAAAAACGCAGCTTTGTCAAGACCTTCAGCGTTACATCATGACGCTGAAGGTGCCCAGTCTTGCTAGTGATTGTGTAGTTAAGTAGAAATTGTAGCTTTAATATTTGATGCCAAAATCGATATGTAACATAATATCAGAACAGAAAAAGTCTCATAGGGAGGTGGAGGGGGTGGTGGATTGTACAACAGGACACAGGACCTTTCTACAGGAGACTGGGGATGTTGTTCGCTTTACCTAAGATTGTTTCACAGTGTAGCCAATATATGGTTACTATATTAAAAATGTGCCATTATCGCTTTTTGTAGCGTTTTGTTTTTATGCAATTTGTCTTCTAACTTACTTCTAACTCCTGGAGCATCCAATACCAAAGTGTCCCTGCAGTGTCCATACCGGACACAGTTCTTCCCAGGGCGCACCTGGAGGGTCCAATAGTAAACGCCAAGGACGTACACAGTGGCAATTAAGAGCTGTAGCTGCATTTCAAATATTATGACTATACCTAAATGTTGTATCCATTTGTTGCAAATAACATGTCAATTCCAATTTAGACTAGTTATTTGTAGGGGAGATTGTGTGAGATTGTGAAGTTTATCTTCATGAGACTAAACATTCTCATTCTACATTGTTGCAGTAGGTACCTTTCTTCAAGCTTTGAAGAGCAAGTAAAATGTACTTCAGTGGGCACGTGACCGTTTTAGGATACTTGGGGGGGGGAAAAAAATGTGTCTGTCACGAATAGTTTTTATATTTGTTTGTACTGAAACTTTTGTTATAACCAGCCCTACAGAAACTACATGATGCCAACTTAGCATTCCCATCAACTTCAGGGAAAAAAAAACCCAAACAAGATCACTACAGTTGCAAATATGACATTTATTGCGGTGCATAATGAACAGACATGATGCTTCTGTTGTCTTCTTTAGTTACTTGTTGCACTGAAAGCCTAAACTAAAGCTTAGGTAAACCTTGTTAGGTTATCTGCTGGATGTCTGGGTGAGATTTCTTTATCTCAGTTTGTCAGGTTAGAATTTAAGAACATTCCTGAATCAAATTCTGTGTCTGTGCAGTGAGATACAGACTTAATTTTTTGGGAGCAGACTTTTATCATGATTAGCTTAAACTTAGCAGAGGGAGAACTGGAATCATGTAAAGGGACTGTGGATTTGCTGGTATGATTTGTGTGTTCGTTTATTTTTTTGTTTTTGTTTTTTGAAAACTCTGGAAAGTAATTAAAGCCTGACACAAGCGCAAAGAAAATCATTCATCTGTGTGTGCATGTGTGTGTGTGTGTGTGTGCATGTGTCACCCGTTCTTACATTCCTAATTACACTTTAGCTGTGTCTCTTTTGGAATATAATAAAAGCAAAACACTTTTGGTGCCACTCCGCCACAGTCAGAGACTAACGTGCTGGCAGGAGCAACCTCACTGATTGACATCTTTAATTAGCCAACCCTGACACTGGGAGAGTTTTTCCACCATTTTGTTCATTCTGAACTGTTGCTGATTGGGTCAACTCCATTTCAGTGCTGTCCCAAATCTGCTAAAAACCCATTTAATGTTCTTGGCTTAAAGTCACGCAAAGTAACAGCCTCCACAAAATGTGTGATGAGTGTACAACACTGAAGAAGTGAAGTTCTTCTTAAATTGGTTCAACATTTTTTATTTTATTCCCATTTAATCTGACCTCATGGGTTTCCTAGTCAGAACAATTATTGCTTTTTAACATTCATTTCTTACACTAAACAGCTTTCAGTTCAAAGAGAATATGTCCTTGGATCTTGTCTAGTGCTGTTTAACTTCACACTTTAGCTGATGTATACAGACAGCAGACCAATCAGTCTTAAATATTCAAACTACAAGCAGCGACTCTTTACACTGCTCTCATCCTGCCAGCGTTGACAACTCATTAGACAGAGTGGCTTTTCAGCATTTTCACAGTGGCAGTGCTTAAATTCTGGGTTTTCCTGGTCCCCCTTATCCCCGCATGTCTGCAAATTTGGCACGGGTAAAGGGGAAGGAAATGGCGGGTTTAGGGGGGAAAAAAAAGCTTATTAAACAAATTCTCTAAAGCATTGAGACCAACTGGTGTGGAGTGCGCTGATAACAGCTGGCCATTTTGGAGTGTCACCTCACTTGGCAGCTGCACCAGCGGAGAGAGAAGGAGAAAATGTTTTAATGGCTCTGGCCCACAGATTTGAACACTGTTATTTTGGCAACTTTTTAATTATCCCTAAATGAATGGATTGATAGGAGCGGTCGTAACGAGACACAGATAGGGGAACATTCTGTTTGTGCAAAGACATTTAAGCGAGATGGCCTCTAGACTAAATTGTCTGAAAACTTTCTGGGTAACTTTGCTAATGAGAAATAGAATCATAGACTTTTGGGGAAATTTTAGCTCCATGTGATGAACAAAACAAGACCGACGAGGGGTTTTGTAAGACACAGTTACTAAGTGGATCGCCTCCATCCTAACAAAAATTCATAAATGCATTTACTCTAAGTGAACTAGCATTAGTTCAAAGTCTTCCATTCAAATACAAAAGGAAGCCATTTTTCCAAACTAAAAATCAAAGAAGGACGTCCTGTCATTACCACATACTGCTTATATGTTCTCTTTCAAATATCATTAACCCAATAACACTTGTATCTCCTCGGATGTTAACTGAAAATGAAAATCTATATTTAAAAAAAGAAAGCACAAGTTATGATGTGGTGAGGAAGGATTCCTCCCTACAATTGTTTTGCTACAATCCTACTTCTATTGTAAGATGCAAATTAGAGAATATCATCTCCTACAAACTTCTAGAAAATGTACAAATGGAACCAGAAACAGTGGATTAAATTAAAGACCAAAGTGGGGCTAATCAAAGGAAGACCACTGGCACAAGCGCAGAGTGCGAAATCCGAGCCAGATCCATCTGCTCTACCAGAGAACTTCTTTGTGTTATGGTTTAGTAAAATGTGAAGGCAAACTAGGGGAGTTTTCTACTGTCATAAACGGTTTGAACTGCAGCACAGCAACAAAACAGAAGCCCACCAAATTGTTAGTGAAGACCTTGCACTTACATTTGGAATGAGAACTGTTCGCCAGTTCTTCCCGAGGTTAACATTTGCCTTAATTTCTGGTGCAAATCTTGCCAGGGTTTGGCTCTGGTAGTCAAAGAACCCGCATTTGTGTAATGTGTTTATTAGCCTCACACTTACACACTCCCTTGTCAGCTTCTTGCAACCGGTCAGAATAATTTTCTCTGACAGCATTTTTCATTTCTTTTGGAGCTCATCATCCATGTCAAACATATTTCTTGGCTGTTTCCAATGTTTTCTTTCTGGTTCATTTATCCAATAAAGACTTGAGATGATGCATTAACTCTTTTTCCCAGGCATCATAAATTTAGCTCGTCCGTAGCAGAAAATCATGTCGCAATAGCAGTTGGGGTTTCCAACTCTTAAAGCGAGCCACAAAACAACCTTAGGGCTAATTAACTGAAAAGCACCAACTAGCCTAGGCTACAAACAACACATAATTCACCTTTGTCTGTAGAAGACTGCAACAGTAACTAGTCCAGTCCTCAGATATCACACGACCCAAAACTTCCATTACAGATACTGTCTGGGCCAACACAGTATTCAACCTTACAGAGACTTATCATCTGAATCTGCAGCTTCACTCCGCTTTACAGAGCTTTATAGTCGCTGTCTAGACCATCACTTTACTGCTCTGGGTCACTCTTAGCAGTCCTGTGTCTCATTTACAAGACCACCAATTAGCTGCTCAGCATCTTACTGCATACAGACCGAGTCAGTGACAAGGTAAAAAAAGCACTTAAAAATGTCCGTCTCAAGCCTTGGTTAAGAACAAATAAACAGTTAAACAGTTACTTATATTCCACAGGTATCCATAATGTTGCTCTATAAATTGCTGCATGCTAAAAGAAAAAAAAAAACAAAAAGTGTTTTCTGAAAGTGAAGACGAGATGTGGTCTTCACACCATGCGCACAATTAAGTCAATCACTCCAAGATTAAGAAAATAGGACTATATGCTTTTTGGCACTGCTAACAAACAGTTTCACAGAGTGATAAGTAATACCGACGCTACAAATAACTGAAGTAGATGCCCTAAGTTCAACTATGCAAAGCAAGTATCTATACTGTGATGGGCAATTTCACTCATGTTGCAAACAACTTCTCATGTAAAGTAAAATGTTTTTTGTTTTTGATGTACTACAAATGATGGTGCACACTGGGTTTAGAAATTGACATTAACACGACAATCCAGGTAAAGAAGGAGAAGAAGGTTGGAGTAAAACGACATAGTAAAACTTTTAGTAGTGATTAAAGAAAACCAAAAAAAAGTGTAATTGTGATTTGATTAAAAGTGGATGGAGCTGTAATGACTTTACGACATTACAATCACTAGATGAATATACTGTTTTGGCTGAGGTTTTTTGCTCCCTTAAATATTTTCCCTCTTTGCATTGCATCTAGTCATGCAGCTTAAAGTTCCCCGTTGTTTATCACCAATCTGTGGCCTTTGTTGTTCTAAAAAGCACTTTGAGATGATTCCATTTGTTAAAGCACTCTATAAATACATTTGTCTTTATGAAGCCGAAATGTCACAACCGCAGCTAAAGCTAATGAGCCAATTCTCCCTCAGCTTAAGTGTCAAAGTGAAAAGCGTTTCTCACCGTAAGTCAAGTGTCTCATGAGGAGAAATAACAGACTAAAAAAAAATGAAAATGTCATTGTGGCATCTCTTCATAGCTGACAGGTCCATCCGAACACCTTTTCAAGACTCACTAAATTGTAGCAAATATTCTTTATATTGAAATGGTCTGTCTTCTTTGCTAAAGTTTAGAATGTGCTGACAATATACTGTCACGGTGAAGTTATATAACAGATTATAACTGTTGGGTCTCAAGCAGGAAAAAAAAAAAAAAAAAAAAAAAAAAAAAAAAAATCACACTTCATTTGATGCCAACGAGTTTACTGCTTTTTGCTATTGTTAAAATGATTTTATTCTAATATTGTAAAAGATAGAAGATATCCTATGCATTTGTGATTTATAAGGGGTTAAAGCACCCAGAACACTTGATTTTTCAGTTACTGTGTAGAAGTGATGGACTGATTGTCACGAACCACAGTGCACAAGGACAACTGAGTTGACATAAAGTGCAGTGTCTACACTCTCCAGCAGTATAAGCGAAAATTATCATCATAATAAAGAATTTGAAGCACAGTTACAGTGAAAGTGGGCAGAAAATATTGTTGGATGAAAAGACCTTAACCTGAGGTGAAAGTAATTTCATCACATTTTCACAGCATACTGTAAGGTTCTCTAGCAAAAATGTTCAGATTTTAATAGTTCTCCATAATTTCTGGACTTACTAAACAATACACTGTAAATGTTTGCATTCCAAAGTTAAAACTTCATAGTTTTAGCTTTGGTAAAAATTCATAGTGTCAACCAAAAAGGTTTGTTCTTTGAGGTGAATTTTTCTGTTCAGTATAACATAAATATATAAAAGCATAGTCAATAAACATTGTGCTGTTACCTTGTTAATACTGAATAGAGACAAATATAACATGTTTGATGATTGTTTTACTAAAAGTAAATACATTTTATTGCAATATAGAAGATACTGGTATACTAAACATACATTAATGGTGCAGTATTCCAGTACTTCTTCACAATAATGAACAAGTATGTCCAAGTAAAAACATCATAATGAAGTTCCATACATCATACATCTGTTGTCCACCCAGTCAAGACCCCCTTCCCCCAGTTTACTAGACACATACACACACCAGTACCTGATGCCCAAAATCGCACCATCACCACATTTTATGATAATCTGTTAATAATTGCTTAGACATTTCACTAAAAAGCCAAACATTCTAGCAACCAACCCACCAACCAGAGGCAACTAATATCCATAGCACTCAATTAGAAAGCAGGGGCACATGACAAATCAGATTCAGGTCAGAAGTACAATTTTAGAGATGCAGGGGCTGTGGTATTTGTGGTATTAGTATAATTTGTGTAAACCAGAAAACTATTGTTTCTGTAAAAATGTAAAAGGAGATACTGGCCTCACAGGGACAATCAACACGCTCAGTAAATTTCATAGTCATCAGTCCATTAAATTTGTATTTTTTTTAATTGTACATTTTAAAAACTTTTGCACGATAATGGTGATAGAATAAATGCCAGCGGAGAAGCAAAAACATTTGTCCTCTGGGGAGCATGAAAACCAAGAGCAAATATTGCAACTATCTGGCCTGCAATTTTCAAAATAATGTGCTCGAGATGATTTAAGCGACCAGCGCTGCCATTTGTATGGCCTGCTGCTGGCAGAGGAAAAAGTGCAATTACACTTCCCCATGAAATATTCAATGTGAAAAAATAAATAAATAAATAATAATAATAATAAAAAAAAAAAACACCTAATTATGTTTCCTATTTCACAAATAGTTGAATGCTAATGTGTTCCCCTAACCAGCCTAGAATGAAATTAATAAATAAAACATTCATAGATCATTTTAAGAGAATTCTTTTTCCAGACTGTAAACCTCGTAATTGTGATGCCCACAATAAATCTTTTTTCTGGTCACAACTGATGAACAACAGGATTTTTGAAGCTTACCCTATACCATGCCCCACTTCTTACAAATCGATTTCTGTCTGGGACCCACTTCAATCCTGTAGCTTCAATGTCCATCAAACTCCCTTTCCCATTCATCCCTTCATCTAAGGCCCCAGCTAAGGACACTTGAGCATCATGTGTCCAGGCTACAAAAGCTCTCTCAACTACAAAGTCCAGAGAAACCACAAACCCTTTCATCACATTTAGCCTGATCACATATACAGTACACACTAGTGGGAAACAAATACATGCAGGTGATGCAGAAAAAAAAAGTCCTTCTCTCTCTCATCCTGACAAAGTAATCAGGTAAAAGTCTTTCATCATTAAACCGAAAGGAGGCACAGACTCATCAACGCTAGTCCAAATATTGTACTCTTATAATCTAGACGACTAAAACCATTTTATAGTTAAATCACAAAAGCATTTACACTGTCAGAGAAGTTCAACTTTACAGTGACATTGCTGCAGGTTGTTAGAAAAGAGGCTTTTGATGAATTTCTTAAAGAGCTAATGGTTTGTTTTCCCCAGTGCACCCCACATCGTGGCAAGTGTTTGGTTTGATGTAGCTTTGCTCCTATGGTGAGGCATCACAAATCACACGGAGATATTTCAGAGATTATCACAATACAATATGTCTTACTACACGTTAGGTGTTTGAAAGCCAGATACACAGGGGACTGATTTACTGAAATGCCTCAGAGTGTAAAGTGATGGAAGTCTTCTCTTGAAAGGAAAAGCCACTCCAAGTTATTCTGCATTGATATGTTGACCTTAGAATTTCTGTAAACACACATGCATGTATACAGTGTGTCTAGAACAGAAATAACCCTTTTAAATTTTTTACCTTCTATTTAATGTTTTTTTTTTTTTTTTTCAAACATTGAATGAGTTAATTCAATTTGATTTTTATTGACAAATTTTTTTACGGGTGAGAAATTTCTAACATGTAGCTCATCTACACTTTTTACTTTTAAATACTCTAACCAAAACTTTGGGAGATGTACAGTTAAAAAAATGTTTTAGTTGAATAAAAAAACATCCTTCGAAGGGATAATCTGCCTGGTTGCAACTGCTACAAAATACTATTGGGTCAAAGTACATGAAATCACCTTAAATCTATGTAATAATAAAATGTCATCCATTTATAATGGTGATATTTTTCAGATTTGGTCAGTTCCAGCACAAGTAGAACCGTACAGTACAGAAGGTACCTAGCACCTTGTGACTCCGGTAGGAGGGACTCTGAAGTCTTTAGATTACCTTGTAAAACTTATCAGCATGTTTTTCATAAGTCTTGTGAGATCTCTTTTTGGAGACATGGTCCACATAAGCAGCTACTTGTTGTCATTTTGATCTAAAACTGCAAATTGAAAATGTGAGGGTTCCCAGTAGCTCTAATCCACACCTTCACTCGGGTTTCATTGATTCAAAAACACTGATATGATTAGCCTGCGCACACCTTTTCTAACCCACACTGTAAAAGTTTGAATGAAAGCTACTATATAAAAAGTTAAACTAACAGTAACATTGACACAAAGACCATCTGCTTTGCTCTGCTCAGCTCTCCAACAGCCCTTCAAGTATTACTTTAAAATGTGTCATCTTTGCTCATAATGGCAACCCTTAATCAAGATCTGACCATTTTCTTTCCATCTGCAGATCATACTCAAGGGTTCGCATGTCTCGTCTATGATTCTGACAAGTTTCTGCAAGTCAGAAACAAACATGTTTTGGGGGCGTGTAATAGTTATACATGGAACAAGGAATGATATAATGAATAATCTATAAAAATAAAATCAACAAGTCTACTGAAAAAATACAAAGGAAATCAAAAGGAGAGCGAATAAAAATCAAGTAAAATATAACAAGCAAAGTTAACTAAATGAAACATTCCAGTACATAACATCAGCTAGAGGGAAGCACAATGCACAGCAGCTATTACAGAGAGAATTTGCTAAAATTGCACTCTAATGATGATCTAAGTGCTCAGCCTTTTTGGTCCCAACCTGAAAAATAACGTGTCTTTCTGTCAGACACTGAGAAATTGATGCACTTTAGGGGCTTTGTGTTTTCTTTTCTCCGTCTCGTGTCGTGAGGGCAAAGCACCCCAACGCGCGACACCCTCCATTGCCAATGGCTTCCTGTCCCCTCTACTACACATCATCCTCCTCTCCCTCTCTCCAAAAGAGCTGTGCATAATTTCCAGCCCCTTGCTGAAAGGTTTTACTAAATGGCATGTTATTCAGTCACAATCTATTAAAAGTGGAGCACATTAAAGTTGTTTTGTAATTGAGGAGTGAATTAGGAGCGTTCTCTCACTGCATTATTTGCTTTGCAAAGTGAGACAGTGAGAGAGAGACCGAGAGACAAATGAGGAGAGTAAGACACTAACACAAAAAGGTCCCTGGAGTCAGTGAATGCAGAAATGTATAGTGACTCTCACTCGACATGATTCATGCCTTGGTACTGTATCTGAACATTTTAAAATAAGGATTCAAAACCAAAATAATAAGGGACTTAAAGTCTTATACACAAAAGACAAAAATCCTTGGTTGGATTTAGGTTACAAAGCTACAACAGCAATTCTGTCCCATGGGAAGCTCCGTTTACCAGGGCAAGAGAAAAGAACAGTGGACCACACAAACTACTCCAGTGTACCCGTCTTGTGAGAAGTTTGCCAAATATTTTGTGTGATGAGCAAAGAGAGTAGACATGAAAGCCCTGAACACTCTGCACTGTGACAGTACCCACTGTTCTTATCTGACTGTTTGAGATGTCACAATGGGAAATAATGAAGACAGGAAACAGCAACTCACCTGGAGCCAGGGTCAACATGCACAACTTGACAAACAGCACAGTCTAAATCTAATTGATATGCAGGACCCTGTTAAAACCCTGGTTACTCAGCCCATTCTCTCTTGTCCAATCCTTCTGCATTACATGCGGACGCTTAGGGTCCCCGGTTGGGTCGCTGATCGCCTGAGCTTTCAGAGTAGTTCAAAAGGAAACCCACATGCTTCAACATTTGATGCCTGTAGTATGAAGTGAAAAAGTCTCATAGGGATGTGGACGGTACAATAAGACACAGGACTTCTCCACTGAAGACCAGGATTTGACTCCAGTGAGAGACGCTGTGTGCTGTAATGGTGATCGTAACAACAACTTTTCTTCTAACTTAACCTTATCCTGAAGTTTTTGTGCCTAACCATAGTTGTTTCCTAACGTTATGTCGTAATATACAAAGACGTCCAAATGGCATCAAATAGCTCCACAATTAAAGTGTAAGTGCACTTCTACAGCACAAACTGTACATACAGACATGTAAAACAATAGTGTAAAAATAAACTCAAATATCTTTGTCAGAAACCAACAAAAATATGGTAAATAGAGACATGAGATGTTTTTGGGGAAAACTACGATTCATTGCACTGCTTGGAGAGCAGCCTACTGGTGTGTGAAATTTGACATTAAGCGTCTTTTAGATTACTCCTGATTTTAGTCTTAAAATCCAGGGGTAAAGAAGGTGCAGTGTGTAATTTTGTCTTATTAAGAGACAATCGGGTGAATGGGGGAAAATGATCACAACTGTGTTTGGGCTTATTCGAATGGGCACCTAAGCGACTGTTAAATACCAATCAGTCAGTGATTGTGACACGTAGAGCTGAGACTGAAGTACATGTAGGGAGTTTGAATTTATTTATTTTTTCCTTCTCAGTATATCCATTATCAACAATAGTTTGTTTTAGTAGAAATGGGATCTGAGCGTGCACACACACAATCATATTTCTGCATATAATTTTTCCGTTTTATGTGTTTATTTTGTAAGATGTGGTAGAACAATGGAGCGTGTCTTACCCAATCCCCCGCCGTTTCTATTTATTATTCTATAGGCTTGAGCTCCCTCAAAAATGGAGCCCTTGTTAGACCCACTACATACGAATTAGGGTACCAACATCTCAACACACTTGTGTTAAATTCAAGTCAAACAAAGTAAAAGGCATAAGTGATTGTCTGCACCAGTAAAAGCAACAAATGTGTCATTGTGCTGCAGACTATTCCTTAGATGATATAACGTTTTCACCTGAAGACATTTTAAATCCAAATGACTGCATTGTTTGGCCAATGCTCCCACTGACCTATGGACAAAAGAGTCCAATGTGTTGACATTTAATGTTTTTATGTAGGACTTTACAACCTTGCCGATGAGTCTTGCACATACTAATTTACTATTCCCGCCTTATACAGTTTAAAATGAATCTAACACTAATGATTTTCCCGGATGGAATATTTTAAGACTAAAGTCTAATATGAAATTTCACAAGAAGATTTTTTTGTAGGTCAGCATCTGTACATTTGGATTTTTTCTGATGTTACTGATTTTGTATTTATTTATTTTATTTTTTTTTTTAGAAAATCCCACTGCCGAAGTGGACCCTTTAATCTCTTGTATTTCCACGTGTCTTGAAGGCAGTCACTGATTAACTAACTCAGTTTTAGAAAATCAGCGATTAATTTGCAGAGACAACAAATGCAAACTTAAATACACCAACCTCACCTTGTGGGAGTGTCGGAACAAAAAACCAAAAAAACTAAACTGGATTTGTGAATTCCTCCTATAATCCACCCCAAGATATTAATTTTACTTTGTTTTTCAAAGATAATAAAAGGGTCCCACACAAACTGAGGCAGTATTGGGTTGATTCAGTTACTTCTCACATTTCTCCATCCACAAAACTAATATAGCAGTAGATGAAATATAAATTAACTGCTACCTTCAGCACTTTTTAAACCCCTTCTGAAGCAAAAAGCATCCTGAGTACATAGAATCTTGTGTGGCGACATACTGTGCCGAATTTCTTACCCAGACAAGCTACATACAGTAAGTTTTATGTCATTAACGTCTCCCATTGTTCAGCAACCTGAAAAGCACACCGTGTGCCATTGTCGTCATTGCCGATCACAATGTGTTCAGCATCTTATGAGAGTCGGCTTCGGTCTTCTCTCGTTAATGAAATTTAATGCGGTGTCTTTCGCATCAGATTTCCAATTGCAGTTACCATGGTGACATGCATACAAAAACATCTTGCAGCAGCTTGTTGTTGCTGCTTTACAACCACCTTTGAAGTTTTTTCCCCTCCTCTTCTCTTTATTTGTTTTGTTCTTTTAGTTTTGTTTTTTTGTTTTTTTTTGGAGGAGCCTTGGGTGGGAGATAAGCATCCCTCCATCAAAGGATGTCCTCCCCTGAATCAGCTCTTGTTATTCCCTTTACAAAAAAACACAGATTCGAGTCCTTCACAAGCATCATGATGAGTTAATCACAGCTTTGTGTGACGTAAATAATGATTATTATAATTATCCATTACTGTCTTTTTTTCCCCCCCTTAGTCATTGTTATCTTAATTATTGGTTACAAAATGTCACAAATACAATTTTCAAGAGTTGTGTGTTCAAAGTTTGTGTCTGGTAAATAATCCAAAACCTAAAGATAAAACATAGTTTAGAGAATGAAAGAAACAAAGGGAGAAAAAAAAAACTGCCAATATTTACATCTAACAGGCTACAACCACCAAGTTTCAAGACTGTCTGGTTAATAATTGCTTTTAAACGTTTTAACAATCAACAATGTTGCAGATCATTACGTTGATGTTTATAAATTGAATATTATTTCAGCTGTAATAAAGATTGCCATTTTACAAGGCACGTTATGGGTTTAAAATGATTTTCCTCCTCCCTCTACTGTTTTCCATATGAGTGCACTGTAAAAATCTAAAGATCTACTTAGAGATGAACAATGGGGGAAAACGTACTGAGGTTGTACAGAAATGACTCGGCCTGTCAGCTGTGGCCTTTCTGTGTGGAGTTCACATGTTCTCCCCGTGGTTGTGTGCGTGTTTCCTCCTGGGAGTCTGGATTGCCCTCAGTCTAAAGACATGCATGTTAGGTTCATTAGTGACTCTAAAACGGTTTGGTGGGAACGGTCCAGGGCGTACCCCACCTCTCACCCAATGACAGCTGGAATAGACGCCAGCCCCACGTGACACTGAACAGGATAAGTGGTTAAAGATAATACATGGATGGATTAGCAGTTGCAGGCTTTGTGTATCAACACAATGAAAATGGGTTTCTGAGACATGCAAGCAGGATACATTTTACAATCTTCATAATTGTTTATTATTGGAGTTCAGCCATCACTAATAGGTGGAACGTGTTCCACGTCTGAACTAAGAGACCAAACAGATACAGTTTTTAGATTTTTGGCGGATATTACATTTCAACCGCCGACTCTTTTCTTACATCGTTACATCAACACAGCCACCGTAGTTGCTCCTGATTGTTCGCCACTCGCCGCCATTGGTATGCGAGTGTGTGAGATAGTGAGTGAAAATGGGTTAAAGTCAAAGGCTATCAAGGAGGTGTTAGTAGTTCAGAAAATTATTGTGCAATACAGTTTATATGCTGAAATACTCACAGACAGACACACATTCTTTCACCTTATGGTTGCACCATTTCTTTGCCATAAGGTATTTTCTTGTACTCAATTATCAATTGAGTATCTAGTATTTATCAACTAGAGTGCAATGTGTTATCTAATGACAGTGTCACACAACGTCACACTAAACTGTCAATGCCTTCTGACTGCAGCATAAATTTGTATTCCACCAAGATCAACAATTTATGACTAGGGGGTCTGTGAAACATTTACATTTTGTTTAAGAAGAAGAATTCTAAAATGACTCCACTTAATGTGTCAGGGGTTATTGGAGAAGCAGAAAAAAATAAATTCTTAAAATAAATTTTTGAAATTCAGCAATGTATTCCTCTAACTCCACTGCACCTCAAGGACAATGACAGACAAGGACCTCTCCACAACTGAAGTACCACGTGTTTCCCTCAGGAGTTGGAGGAGACTAAAACCTGGGCTTAAGGAGATGGAGTGATTGACATAAATTCATCAAACTGTGCTTGTGCCACAAATCATGAATTCACACACCCTTTTGTCGTCTTAATTGCGGTCTTCTGACTATATGTGCAATAAAAACAGGACTAAATCATTTCATAGAGTGGCATGAAGACATGGGAGATTGTCTCAGTGCATGATTGAAGGGATAGAGACACATGACACTAGAGCCATGTAGAGTAAAAGACTGAGATGTGCAATTAAATCATTGTTTGCAATTCCCCGCTGGAGATGTGCTTTCTGCGTTTCAGAGTAGACAATTATTGCATTTCTGGGTGACACGTGTTTCAAGGACTCACCGGATACTTCACTGTACCGTACCAGTCTGTCAACTCATCTCTCTGTTGCTGCGCCTTCTGTCAGTCCTCAGAGATGCTTTCATTGCGCTGAATGACAGTCATCTATACATTTCTGAGGCACCTTCAATTTATCAGTGTTCCCTCAAACCTCTGTTGTAGCAATGGAGCTTTATTAGCGCCTTCTTCAAGGAAGTCACTGAAATCCTTAAATGTCTTCAGATGGCTGAGTCAGTGAGTTTCCTTTCCATCCATCAACTCCCTGAGCAAAATGGCAGATATCAGCTACCTTTAACCTAACCCATGCAGTCCTGGATTCTACAAGATGCTCTACAGATGGTAAGACATCTGTACACTTTGACATGGAAATGCTGGACCACTGACAGGAGGCTGGGTTGTTTGATATCAAACTGGCAACGGTACATCCTCCCGTCTCCCAAGCTCCCGTTCCATCTCACTGAAATATTTACTGAGTGTACACCCATTCATCTGTAGTGATAACAGGGTCCACGGTTTCTTTGTTGGGCTGGCTTGGCGGTTTGCCGGGGGGCGCACAATCAAAGCGAGAATCAAAGCGAGAAACAATTACAGTGGCTTGTGTGTAGGTGAATGGCGGCAATGAAAAGCTCATTGTCGGCTTTGTGCGCCAGCTGTGGCATGGGCAAAAGATTTAAAAGCTGAGGAGGAGGATACAGAGGTATAGGACACAGAGGAGGGCATGTGCTCTCAGGCCGCCCTCCCTGGGTACCACTAACCTTTCTGCGTGCCAGAATGCCCAAATCAGGGGCGTCCTACTGCCAAGGTGGAAATTTTCTTGGCTTCGAAGACTGAGTGACTGGCTGCTACCATGTGAATGTCTTCTGAATGCAAACTCCTATAACAAGTGGGCAGAAAAGGAGGCCAAGTCTCCGGAGTGATCCCCCACCCATCCATTTCCACACCCACGTTCGAGTTTATTCCCCGTCATCACCATAATACCAGTCATTTGTGTGACGCAGAGCTCCAAAGCTGTAATTTTCAGGAAGTCAGCCTCTTGCGACAGCGACTTGAAGAGGATTCCTCCCCATACATACATTTCACCCAGTCCCTAGCATAAATAAGAGCATCATAGTTGATAACTGCAGATCATCACTACTACTTACCTTTAGTGTGACCAGCTGACATAGTCATATACAAGACGCAGAAAAACACCAGATTACAACACAGTCATGAGGCTCATCTTGTTTATGTGAATTTACTTAGTTCTTTTTGCCATTGTTTAGGTTTGTCTCAACCTAAACTATGGTGTGTGTGTGTGTGTGTGTGTGTGTGTTAGAAGACCAATGTGGCTTTTACAGAGCAACAAACAGAGAATGAGGGTGAAATTGACCCGTGAATTGGCTGCACTTTACGCTGCATAGTTTTCCCCATCAAGAGTCAGGTTTTTAATCCATGCATGGAGGCTGAATCAAAGTGTAAAATCATTACCTTCTTCTCATTTTGTAGCTGGAATTAGAGTCTTAGTTGATGATACTATTGATTCTAGTTAACATGTTTTCATTTCCCCCTCATTTGAGACATTTTTTTCAAGAGAATACCAGCCATTAATTTAAATATACAGCACTTCTGTTGTAACTAGGAGACTAAAGTTCTCTCATCCACAGAGCTACTTCTTTTCATCTTCTAATACACTAATGTAGAACTGCTTTCACTTCTCTATACTTTTAGATATGAGCAAATGCTATATTTCAAACTTTAAAGCTCTGAGTGACCTGAAAAGCACAATCACCTTGAGCAACAGGCACTAGAGAGATTGTCATGTATGCAAAGTGCTTTAAGTGCATAATTAACTTCAAAAGTGATGGTGAGCAAATAACGGTTTGGCTTTAAGCAAATGAAATACAGACAATGTTTAGTAGATATTTTGTGTCAGTACATTTAGTGTCATTGCCAATTTGTTAAAGACAATGGCAGCACATATTGTTTAGATCTTACTGTTCACCGAATCAAAGCCCAAATGATAAAGTCTCTCATTGTTCATCTTATCTGTGGATTGCATATTATTATTATTATTATTATTACCACAATAACATGGTCATGTGAAATAAAGGAACTATAGGCCAACTGAGCAGCAGGATTCTGGAGAAGCCAGCTCTGTCTTTGCCTCTTTGGATGATGAATTTACCATCAACCTGCTGCAGCAGCAGAAAGTGTTTTTCCTATCACCCAGGTGCAAAATGTATGTGCTTGTTGGCCATCGACTGTAGTCTTTGCAGTGACTTCATGTGGCTGTTTTTTTTTGGGGGGGCCCAGACGATGACGTCTGTTCTCTACATTTCCAATTGAGGTCTCTATTCTGACAGTGTCTTAAGTGTTTGCTGGGATGCTCCTGAACTTGCTGTCCTTTTTTGGTGAGTGATGTCCACAGTGATGCACACTGATGTGCTGTAGATTCTGTGTTGTATTCTGTGTGTGGTTTCACATTAGCAGTACTTAAATGTAGAAAGCTACTGTGCTTTATGTGATATACAGAGGAAAATTCTATTATAAGATTGTTATCTAAAAAAAAAAAAAAAAAAAAAAAGTACTAGTTTTAGTTAGTATAATCATATGGGATACACATACTGTACTGTTTTAAGCTCCATTATCCACCACTTTATGTAAAAAAATAAATAAAATACACAACTGACTTGCCTTTCCCCAACTCTGATGGCTTTACTTGAGTGGTTACCAAAAAGTGCTGGAGCAGTGAAGCATGTGAAAAGCGTGTAGCATACCCAATAAGGCTTATGCCAACATATCATTTTTGTATATGTATATTCTTGCACTTGAAAAATAAAACTGAAGATGTAAAAAAAAAAAAAATACAAAAAAATAAATGGCACAATATTTGAACACTGAGTTGTTGAAAATTTTTGGCTGCGTTTAAACATTGTGATTTTGGCACATCTACTCAACTTCACGTGTTTTGTCTCCAAGTCACAGCCACATTTACTGTCTGTGGAAGTGTCGCTTTAAATAAGTAAACAAATTAAACAGCTATGCGATTTCTCAACGTTAGAAAAATGTAGCCAAATGTCAGACTTTGTAAATATTGATTTTAGGCACAAAAAAAGGAAAAAAAAAGGAAAGAAAAAAAAGAAGTGTTGGCAGAATATAGAATTGTGAAGACTATGCGTTGTGTGTGTGTGGATGTACGTGTGTGTATTGTTCCCTGTTTAATAGAGCACACGGTGCATGAATACACCCACTCCTGCATCACCTTTCCTTTCACACCCTCATCCATTATTCACAGACAGTGGACAACACGCTTATATTGACTACACAGACTTTTTCAAAAAACACCCTGCTTCACTATGCAGATAATACCTGCTTGACTGTCAGAAACACTGCTGCATTAAAATACGTCAATATCCAAAAGCTCACAATCTTTCATGCTCTGTAACATTTTGAAACTTTTTTCACCCCCCCCCCCCCCCCCCCCCCCATCTTCCCTGCCAAGCCCCTGCAGGGAAGGGGAGGAGGGATAGAGATGTTCCAGTTGCCTCGGGGGAATATTTTCTGCTTCTATCACTTCTGTTGACAACGATGTGTGCAGCTTTTTCCTTTCATTTCCCCACTGGGCAAGGTCACCTGCATCATTTGCATTTTATGGAATTGTTTCTGAGGAGAAGATTCTGATTTGTATTAATGTGCATGTACATGCCACTTTGTTTTTTTTTTCTGACATGCCTTGAATATTCAGCACCATACAGGGTAAAGTCAATAAATTCATTCAGATTACATGCGGGTGTAGAAGAAATGGCTTATTCTATGGAAATGATTGTCTTGGGGTAACTCTGATATTACACATTCACAAATAGTCGTCCATTAGGTTAGTTTTTTTAGACTTTACTAAGCATGAGGCTTAAGATTGTGTGTGCAAATTTATTTTTTTCCAATCTATGTGTACATCACCTGTGCTGGCATTGCCTTAAAATTAATAAATTCTATGTTTATATTAATACTGTGTAATAATATACTTCATGAGCCATGGCTGGTGTTACACATGGCCAGACGACTTTCGAGTTTCAAATGAAAACAATCACGACCTAAAAATGACACAAAAGAAATATGGATGATTATTCCAGAAAATCTCCCAGTTCCTATATACCACAGCAATGGGGGCCAAAAGGGACACAATACGCTCAATTTCATATCCCCGGCTCGACAGAAAACCTTTTCACTTACAACACTGCCCCTGTCTGCAAGTTCCTTGCATCATCAGACAGCGAGCCCACGGCAAACTGTGGCCCGGTCATCGTGCCAGAGCCAATGGATCCCCTGGCACTATTCACTGAGCAAGGCCCTGCTGGCCATGACATGCCAGTAATCGTCATACTCTGCTCATCGGGAGAGTATGATGAGACAGAGATGGAGCCAGGGGCCACATGATGCCCTCCGGTGAAGTTTTTTTTTTTTTTAAAACATGAAAACATTCTCAGTGCTAAGTGTAAAGATTAAAAACATGCCTCTGTGTGCCGCAGATTAGGACTTGTTGCACACATATGCAGATTTTTCATATTCTCCTGCGATGGATAACTGCAGGCTTGATGTTAAATAATTCTGCAAATCACTGCTCTCATTTCTCACAATTTTTACCATCTCTCTTCACTTTACCTGAATATAATGCCAATCATTATGCTCTGAAAAGACAAATTTGAAAAAATTACTTTCATCAAAAGAACTGACCAGAGCTGTAACTATTATTAAAGACACAGAGGTCATGTCCTTATTTTTCATTCCTTTTTGTTTTAAACAAAGGCACCATTTATTTGACAGATGAATGAATAGTGAATGAATTTAATACCTACTTAAAAGCCCACAGTACTGATGTTTGTACAGTATTTGTGCCTCATAATTACTGGAAATTTCAAAATAAGGGGTCAAACTTTGGTTCAACTGTACCCAATTTCCAGCACCTTTTTTTTTTTTTTTTTTTTTTTGGATGCAAAAAGTTACACATAATATAATAATCTGTATCAAGTGTTTGTAAAAGTGTTTTGAGTAGAATTATCCACTCCAGTTTGACTGACTTGATGTCAGCACACACTTTACAGACTGTAAAGCTGATTATAAATGGGATTTGCCTGTGATGACTGGTCGACCTGGTTGGGCTGAGTCATTGTTTGGCTCAGTCATCACAGAAGATTTTTTTTTAAAGGTTTCCTGTGCAGTCATTCTAGTTTTACTCTCACGACCCAGCCTCTCCCGTTCATTCTTATGAAGCTTATTTATACAGGTTTAATATTTATGACCAACATCTGTGATTAACAATGCCACAACTGTGTGACATGTGTGTGTTCCTTCTAGACCAACAATGATTATATACAGTTTTTGGAAACAGGCTGAACAATCTTTAATTTGTAACTAGTCATCAGGTGTGTCCACAGCTTTTATAATCCACAGGATTATAGGATCCTTCTTCTATATGATTTTAGTGAAATCAAATTTATCTCAAAAATCGACCACATTAGTAGATTTAAAGGTGATTTGTGGGTAATAACATCCTTTTATTACTTTCAATCCCTCTGTATGTGCTCATGCTACTGATTATTGAATATTAGCATTTTGTCTCCCCTTTTCTTCTTGATCATTATTAATTAATAGGTGTATGAAATAACACGTGCCTAATGTGATCAACACCTCTGTCTTGAGTGCTTTTCTTACCGTGAACACTGTGTTAGGTTAATGTAGAACTGCATGTGTGGTATAAGAGTGTTCAACAAACAAACATCCGTTGGAGAAACGTATTTCCATGTGCTGCATGCAGTAATGATGAAGATTGATGGTGTGTGTGTGTGTGTGTGTGTGTGTGTGTGTGTGTGTGTGTGTGTGTACGTGTTTTAGAGTGAGAAGCGTCATGTATGACTGTTTAATGCAACTTCATTTTTGTCACTGTTCAACTCTTCATCATCATATGTCAGAATAATGAGGCAGACATTTTGAAGACCTTTGTTTTTCCTAAATATTCATTTAAGAAACGTCAAGTAGATAAAATATAAATAAGTCACTCCAAACCATCTCCAGGTTTTTCAGCTTTTCAGTTGCATGAAGTGTTAAACCAAGTCATAAAATTCCAGACATTGTCTAAAATTGTGGCATCTTCAGGCTTTTTAGACTGTCAAGTGGGTTTTTCCACCAGGCTCTGTGTAAGAAAGCAACATTTGGAGTCAAGCATTATTGACTCCAAACTATAATCCCTGCCACAGACATGAGCAGAAATACATCTTAAAAACATCTATAAGCTCATTATCTTTTGAGTGTCAATGGGAGCCGAGAATTGCCTGGATGAGCTGCAGGTTCACACCCAGGAGTGTAATGTTTGACGCTGATGCACCACGGGTATCTATTTTTTGTGCAGCAGTCTCCATTTTAGCTCACGTGATATTGTTGTTTTGTTTTTTTATATTCTTCTTTTCATCTCATATCTAAAACACAAATCTGCGTCTCTGCCATGCACACTTCCTTAAAAATAAATATCTGCTTTGAGCCACACTGCTGAAGTGCAGGCTGCAGTTCTTTATCAGGCAAAAATAATAATTGCCTCGAGACTAAAGACAATGTGCACGCCCTACTATTTTTGCCCAAAGTTTACTTCAAGTTCAATCATTAACCAGCAACAACTGTGACACAAACTCTGCCAAATAGCTTGGGCACCTGAATCACACCGAGTAACACAAGCAATTAAAGCACTGCCCAGTGAACTACATTGTCTGGGGTCACACCACAATGAAAGCTCATTCAATTTGCACTTCACTTGAAGTGTAATGCATGTTCATTCATCGCTGAAGGACATCCTCTTAAAATTGTGTTCATCATAAGGTCATATGTGGGCTTGCACGTTTTTCCCTTTGGTTGAACAATTGTTTACTTTGTTTTAGTAGCAATACTTATGACTGACATCTTATAATAGCACAAGAGATCTGGTCTGATCAACAAAATCTAGGTACACTACCCAAAAAAAAAGCTTGGAAACACTTAGACACTTCCATATATTTTGTTGGTTTTATTAAGTCAAATGGTTGTAAATCACAGACAAACACACATTCACAACTTTATTTTCAGTTATAACCCCTCGACAGATCCATGGCATTCTACTGATCAGGGGTTAAATTGAGATAACATTTGTTTGCATGAATTTTTTACTAGTCAGGTCACAAATGTGCTAATCAATTAGTTTCCCCCTTTGCAGTATGCACATGTAAGCTTTGGTGGTACTGCACTAAACTTTTAGTAGCACCAAAAAAATTAAAAAGGAGAACAGGCATTCAGTTTAGTTATAACAGTATAGCTAGCCAGCCAACAAGCGTGATAACAGCAAGGCCCCGGATTAGTGCTCGGCAGTAAAGAATATTGGCGTAGTGGTCAACGGCAGTATTGCCACTTTTACATTAGTCACATGAAGCACTCTGGCCCAAAACTAATTTTCTCAGAGAAATATTGCAAATTAAGTCTTCAGGATCAATTGGAAAGTTGGGAGAAGCTGTAAGCTTGTTTTTTTGTTTTTTTTTTAAAGTGCGTGTTAAAATCCCTTGAGGCTCTTCTTGTGGCTTCAATAAAGCAGGTAGCACTATGGCCATGCATGGGTGGTAGAATGCAAATAGTGTATTTGCCATGCAAACACATGCAGGTTAGCAAATGTTGTAGGAAACTCTGAACTCTGTGGCTGCTCGTTAGGAATCTGCTTTGATCATTATTGGGTCTTAATGCTTTGAGGTAACCTACATTCAGCATTTTCCAAACCCTGATTCAGACCAATGTGGGTTCCTACTGTATGGGGGGTATTAAATTCAGGCCCTCATATGCAGCATTTGCATTCAGTTGGTACAGCTGTTGTATGCTGTACCTCAGACGACCTTGATCAGAGCCTGGGATGCGGAAACGTGGGTACAGACAACAGGAGTGGCACTGTTCGGGAGAGTTAGGGAGTCTGAGGTTCCTGGAAACTGTGTGTTGTCTGTAGCTATTCATCAGAAACCTCAACACACTTATAGATAATTTGCCAACATCCATTTGCATTAAGTAGCTTTATCACAACAATGGACTTCATTAAAGCACTGTTAGGATGGCAAATTAAAAAAAAAGGGAGAAGAAAAGACTTTTCAGTGTGCGACATTAAAGTAAGACTAGACATGTGGGAGTAAAACAAACAGTACAAAAACTCTGGTACTGTAGCTCCTGTGCAACGTCAAACTACTTTACAGAACCGTAAAACCTCCTAAATATTGTTAGTTCTGTTCAGTTCCCTTCTCAGCTGCATGTCAGAATTACTAAGCTGAGGTCAGAGGCGACAATATCACTGCATGGCTAAAACATGTGTGATGGCCACAACCTCTGCCACAGCCTAAATTTGTTTCGCAAGGTTTTCACTTACTTTCTAATTTTACCTTAAACTTAATAAAAAGAACCTAAAGTTTAGTTTTCATAATTTAAAAGGAAGTGGCATATTTAATTTCAGTATTGGGTTTATTTGTTTGACATAAACAATTAGTACATGTAAAATGCACATTTGATTACTTTTGTATAATTAAATTTAAGCTGTATTAATTTAATTTCTCTTTTTCTTGAGTTACTGTTCTGCTGGTCCGGGTGTGTTGGCCATCCGAATAAAAGATCGGATTGAGGCCCTAGTGGGCTTGGACTGTACTAGGATGCAGGGAGGTTAACATATGGGGAAAGGGTTTATTTTAGTTGTTATAGGTTATTTAAAGCTTTATTATTATTTTGTTATTGCGTTTGCATATTTAAAAATTGGAGAATGTTGGTAAACCGTCTGCTTAGTTAAAGCAATGCCTACCCTTTGTATGTCATATTGGCTTCGCCTAGTAACATAAATATACACACACACTTTATTTAACCAAAGCGCAATACAAACACATTGTTCTTTGAAACTTAATTCCTGTGTCTACCTGCTCGGTCCCTGACAAACATGCCAATTATTTTCTTCAAATTGGCCACTAAATGAATCCAAACAGTCAAGTTCTATGAAATGGGTTTTTCCAAAATAAAAAATAAAAAAGGAAAACTTTGTGCTTGCACCAATGCTACTAACTGGTGGATGTTGGATGCATGTTAATTACAACCTGTACCTAATGTTTGCAAAGTACAAACCAGTGTGCCATTTGTCTGCCACTTATTAGATAACACTGCAAGGTGCACATATACACAAGAGCCCAGCTCACGGGTTGGAATACTTAATGAGTTGAGCATCACAGCAGACACAAAGAGAACTGCGCTCCTACAATTACTAATTCATGAATTCCTTTGCTCAGGGTGTAATGTTATTATTTGTTGTGAATACCCTCTCTTTTAGTTGTGACATAACAAAAGCGTGGCACATACTTGCAGTATTTTAGCGGTGCTGTTATGGGGTGGTTTTTGTGTGAAAGTTGTCACAATGTAACAGTAGACATTTTCCAACTACTAAAAACCACAGAATGCTAATCAACAGGCTTTTCACAATAGTGCCAGTGACAATGTAGCCATAGTAACACTGGCAATGAAGCAGGAGCTCAAAGTTGCAGTCAGTATGAATGATTAGGGCCAATTACCAGTAACTGAGATGGAAATAACAGATTTTTGTACAAATTATCTACACTGCACTATGTAGACACACCTATTCAATAAATAGTAAATCAATCCAATACAACAGCACTTAAGTAAAAAGTTTAAAGACATGTTTCTAGTTCTGGTTCTTCACCCCCTTTGTGCTTTTTGTTCTGAACACGACAATTGCAACAAGACCCTTTACTGAATGTGGTCTTGGTCCAGTAGCCACTAGACTAAACAACAATTTGTGATCATTTCATCTCGATATGGCCCAAATCAGTAGGTTTAAACTACAAAGTTATTCGAAAGGACATTTTCTTTATGAAGTGTAAAGCAGTGTATTTTCAATAGGTTTCAAGATTTAGCTGGAAGAGTTTTGCCTATTTAATGACCAAAGATATGAGCAAATATAAACAGGTATAGAACAGGATCTTTTCTAGTACTGTTTCTGTACCTGCCTAAACACAACCATAAACATTCTTTAATAACGCTGGAGTCACACAATCTGGACATTGTACTGCAGGATTGCATATTACAGGAGAAATTTAAATCGGATATTTTTCTGCAAGATCTGATATTTTGGCAGACAAAAGTACACTTTCCAGTAATAGAATTATTCAGTATTAACATTTTTGCAACTCACCATTCTCATAATGTCCACAGGAAACAATGTGGCTGTATTTATGTCCCTCTGCATGCAATTGTGTTTGCAGTTTAGTTGTATAGGAACTTAAGACTGATTTGGAACAAAGCAAAATGCCCGGGTGGATAAAGCACTTAAAAAATGTAAAAGTTAAATTGATTTACTAGTTTGATGTGATCTAATAACTGAAGTGTCTGTGTCTAATATTTCATTTTTTTTAGATTTACAAATTGTTAACCTTTTTTTCCCTGTGGAGATTTTAGAAGAGGTTTAATTTTCCAGCAACATGCCAACTAACTTTCCTGTAGTTGAGTAGTCACTGTCATTGTCACATCTTTCCTGAGGGTGCGCACACACACGCGCACACACACACACACACACACACACACATACCTGGCATCAGGAATGAAAGGTGAAGACAAACCTGAGTAGACACAGCGAAAAAGACAACAAATCCACCCTGAAATAATAACCACCTCCACAAACTATACAGACACTTTTAAATCGTCTCAGTGGTGCATTTTACATTTACTGGAAAATGAACTCTTTTACTCTTAGGCACAGCTAATTATAATGCAAATATATGACAGCGCTGGTTGAACGTTTGCCCATAGGTTGACAAGAACAAATGTGATATGGAGATTCTCCCTCATTCTGCTTCACCTAGAAAGCCAAGGGCAAATGGAAATGGTTTAGTGGGGCAGATCGGCCCCAGCATAACCATGGCAGGGAACTTTGGTCCCTTTTTTAATTAATGAGTGCCAGTGTTTTGGAATGTAAATATGCAACTAAGCAGACAGGGTGTGCAGTGAAGTGAAAAAGCCTGACTGCAGGAATGTGCATACATTTGACTGTCTATTAAATTTGAATTTTCTATCATCCTGCACATGTCATTTATTCTTGATCGAGTGACACAGTGCATCACAAAGATGATAACTGTAACCTTGGTTCTTCCTTGATTTAATTCATAAATGACTAATGCTAGAGGAATAATTTTGCTGCCTCAGAGCTCACAGAGTTGACCACTTCCTAAGACCCACCCCCTTTGTCATTTCAAGGGACAAGCTTTCCATTCAGATATTTGTTGTATAATAACCCGCGCATGTTTGACCTTCTGTATAAGACTCACAGTGCATCCAGAAAGTTTTCCCAGTGTTCAACTTCTCCACATTTTGTTATGTTACAGCCTTATTTCAAAATGGATTAAATTCATTATTTTCCTTAAAGTTCTACAAACAATGCCCCATAATGACAACGGGAAAGAAGTTTTTTTGAAATCTTTGCAAAAAAAATGTTTGTTTCATGTTCATAGGTATTCACCGCCTTTGCTTAATCCTTTGTTGAAGCACCTTTAGCACCAATTACAGCCTCAAGTCTTTTTAAGTATGATGCTACAAGCTTGGCACAACATATTCTTGGGCAGTTTCTCCCGTTTTTTTTTTTTTTTTTTTCCTCAGTACCTCACAAGCTCCATCATGTAGGATGGTGAGTGTCAGTGCACATCCATTTTCAGATCTCTCCAGAGATTTTGAATCAGGTTCAAGTCTGAGCTCTAGCTGGGCCACTCAAGGACATTCACAGAGTTTGTGAGCAGTGCTTGGTTTCCTCTAGACAAGACACTTTGTAATCTTTGTTTCATCAGAGCAGAGAATTTAGTTTCTCATGGTCTGAGAGTCCTTCAGGCAGGCTGTCATGTGCCTTTTACTGAGGAGTGGTTTCCATCTCCATCGTACAGGCCTGAGTGGTGGAATGCTGCTGAGAGTGTTGTTCTGGAAGGTTCTCCTCTCTCCACAAAGAAATCCTGGAGCTCTTTCAGAGTGATCATGAGCTTCTTGGTCACCTCCCTGACTAAGGCCCTTCTCTCTCGCTCAGATCACTCTAGGAACTCTCTGCAGTCAATTCATTGGGCGTCATGGCTCGTTTGTGCTCTGACATGCACTGTTAACTGTGGGACTTTATATAGACAAGTGTATGCTTTTCAAAATCTTGTCCAATCAACTGAATTTCCTGCAGGTGGACTCCAGTCAGGTTGTAGAATCATCAAGGATGATCAGTGGAAACAGAGCTTAATTTTGAGTCTCATGGCAAAGGCCATGAAGGGCCATTTTTTGGGTTTAATAAATTTGCAAAGATTTCAAACTGTTTTTAGAAGTTACATCCATTTTTATATAAGCCTGGAACATAAAATGTGGAAATTTTTTCTGGATGCACTGTGTATTTGAAAGCCTTTGTTCATAATCTATGAAGTGAAAACCTCACACTTCCTTTCAGTCAGAGTTTGTGTTGTGCTCATAGCTCAGTTATATAATGTACTGCGGAGCACCTCTCCTGCCGGGTTGCTGACAGCACTGTCAGATAAAAAGTGGACAGCAGTAGCAGAGGTTGTACGAGACTTTGGTTGAGAAGTAGTCGTGCTGACTTTGGAAGTCAGCACCAGGGCCATTTCAATCACACATTTCAGTTTGTTAAATTTCCAGCCGGCTATTGAGTTGGCTGACAAATGGGAGCTGACTTCGGCTCCAACTGACTAAAGCACCAGGACTATGACTTTTAGGGGGAAGCTCCAAAAATGTTGGCATATTCGTCAACAGCATCTTCGTAGCTAATTAATAACTAGAACTCCGTTATGTACACTGTATCCAGTTTCTTAAAATATACCCTCTAACCATGCAAACTCTCATTTTAATCACCAAAATTCAAGATGGTGATTGTCGATATATAATTATTGAAATAAATCACATTTAAAAAGAAAAAAAAAAAAGACTAAAACCAACATTGTTAGAATGAGCAGATACGTAATTAGTCTTATTGACAATCACAAAAATTATAGAAAACTGAGAACATATGTTTTAAATATGTATATATGTAATATATATACAATTGCAGTATATGAAAGGCACACACACACATATAGTTTAGTTTCGTGAGGACTAGATCAACGTCCACACAATAAAATCCCAAGTGCTGGTTTTACCACAGTCAATGCAAAGTACTTCAACATGTGAAACTACAACCCCAATTCCAAAAAGATTCAGCATATTCACATGATGAGCCAATATTTACAATAAAATGGTAATATTTCTCAGTTTCAACATCTGATGTTCTAATGTGAATAAAATATGGTTTGATGAGATTTGCAAGTCATTGCTTTCTGTTTTTATTTACATTTTACACATTGCCCCAATTTTTTTTTTTTTTTTGAGTAGGGGTTGTAAGTTTTCCTTCTCACTTGTGAGACTTTGTTGGTTGTTGCATACTGTAAAACAAAAGCATGTGTAATATCCATTACTACATTATTATGTGGGTGGATGAGTAATGACTTCCCTGTAGGCCTATGATCCCTGTCCCCAGTTAAAGTAAGAGCGCATTAACATTGTTTAAGGAAACTCCAGCAAGCTGCTGATGAAGACTTTCCATGTCCTGTTTGGTCAGCAGATGCAGGTCCTGAATTTAATGTATCAAAATGAGACTGAATTATGGATCATCAGTACCAAAGTCTTATAATGCACAGCAGCATGAGCCAAATGAAAAGTGATCGCTATTCGCCAAGGGACTCTTACAGTATTTAAGGATTAAATAAAAATGTGTCTGTGGCCCTTTGGAGGCAGCTGAGTTTAAAATTTAGGTGTGAGATGACCAACGGGTAAAAGAGATAAAAAAAAAAACGGTTTTCACAGCACAGTAGTGTTCAGTGTTGTTTTGCATGTTAAAATAAAAAGGAGTGTGCTCATAATGAAGAGCTGTAGTTACATTTTGTAGGTTGTGTGTTCTAACCACCCAATTCTGCCTCTAGGACAGCTTTGTGAAAAATATGCCTCTTTATTATGCCATGTAAATAAGCAGAATGCATTCTGCACAAGCAATAATATTTGCTGAATATCTACAAAAAAAACAACAATAGTCCCTTGTGTCGTATCCCTGTGAAACACATTTATTTACAAAATGATGATAATACAAATGTGAAAACAAGAAGCCAGAAGCCAATTATTTATCCCTGTGCAGAGAATGACCCTGTGGGGTCAAACAGACAAACTGATGAGGTCAATTGCCCTCTTGGAGTTTTCAAAGTAGCTAAACAGGCTCGAGTAAGGAAAAATTAAAAGCGGAGAGAAAAAAGGTGTTTCTACAAGTCAGCAAGTCCCACAGATTCAGCCCGGGGACTCCAGGGCCTGGCACACACCAGACAGAAGCGCACTAATGAGGCTGCTATACCGGCCAATCCCCCCCCAAAAAAACTCCCAAGCAAGCACTCTACAAACATGGAGAATTAAGTTAAAGAGTGTTCTTACAGAAAATGGATCCCCCTGGCCAATATTCTCATTTGGCCTAGCAAACAAGGGCCACATTAATGAGCTTTTATGTAGTTGACCATCCCCCCCCCCAAACGCCATCAGTTTAAACATGTTAGGTCTTAATACTATACTTCCAAAATTTCTTAAGCAAGCAGTGCAGCATTGTCATTACATCGCAAACGTTACTGACACACAGAGAGAGACAGCTATTATTAGGATGTACAATGACAGTGAGTGACATTTACTTATAACTAATGAGAGCATTTCAACAGAATGTCCCCCTGGTGATTAATCTGGATTTTTTTATTTTATTTTTTTCCCCCGAAATCATATAGCAGAAACACACCCCAATAAAAACTTTCCCCTTCAATCAATATTGTCCCAAGTAATGAGGTGTCAATTGGATCACTCCATCTGGCAGCAGTGAGAAGAACATATTCCAGTATGCCTGTTGGCACGTACATCCCATGAATGTCAACTAGGCTCAGATTGCTGCAATTGGGTGATCAACTCATTAGATACAGTATAATGGACACATTTTTAGCAAGAAGTCATGATGGCCAGTACCCCAGCCCTCACCAAGTACCAGTCAAGGCAGTCAGTCTGTTCTTCCTTCCCACCATCCTAACTTTTCCCCTTCTGCTTCCTCTTGGGTAAATTATGGGCTAACTTGCTGATGCCTGGGTGAGTAACTTTTTCCTCAGCTCCTGACACAGTGTCCCTGTGTGGGTGGGAATCTGAATACTTTTTTTTTTTTTTTTTTTTTTTTTTTTTTTAATTTTAAAGATTGTGTGATTGGTTAATCGGGAGTTCAAAATAAAGATTAACATTTTAGATGTGCAAATTGTTACAGTACTAATGATTTTAACTTGAAACTTAATGTTTGTTGGAATGGTATTTACTAAATTGGTGTAAAATGTCGTCCTGACGTGTTGCACAAAAAGAAAGAAGACCCTGTACCTCAAGGCAAGAAACCAGTGTTGTACAAAAATTTACTAATATTTGTTTGGTTACTAACTTGTTTTAAATCGGTACAACTGCTTGCTGTACTGCAGCCTGTATGCAGAAGATAAATAAACTGACAACTGCAACACATTTGAAAAAAGAAAACATGCACAAGTGTTTTTACCTTTAAAAAAACAAAAGTAAATTATCAAAACTCACTAGGAGAAAAACAAACCCTTTGTTGTTGCCAAAGCAACAGTTATTTTCTTGAAATGTTGAAGATGTAAAGCTTAATTCTAACTTATTAGAATCATATTTATTCATAAATAAATATAGGTATACTGTGTAAATATAAAGTGTTACACACTACAATCAACTCAGAGAGTAGAAATTTATATTTGGTTTACCATTTAGAAAGTGTGATAATGGATCCTATGCTGAGTAGAATCATTGTGTTCCTAGGTTGACTAATTTGACTAAAAAGTATTATAATACAGCAGAAAGTGTGCAGAGTGTAATGATTGACTTGGTGTATTTTGTATTTTTCCTTAAAGAACTTAGAAGATGTGTCCCAATAATTTGAACCGACTGTCAATAAATTCAACCCAATCTAAAATGGAAACATAAGCTTTACATGATGAAGCTTAGTTCCTATTGGTTTTAGACCGGGCTCAGACGCAGTAGCTGGAACGTGCATCTAATAATAACTGGGCCTAAAAATACACAGGTAAATCTCTCCTCAGTAACCGCAGGGACCTTGCTTCACTGTCCACTGAGGGAGCTCGCTGACTAATGAAGTTGGGAAGCTTAGAGCAATTAGACACATCAAAGCTCGAATCTGAAAATTAATTAGGCTCGCCTCTCTTTCAGAAGGAGCATCAGCTCATGCGGCAGCTAATTAGCATACCGCCATCAAAATACACAGGTGCCTGCGTTGGCGCTGCTAAGACCACTTTGAGAAACGTGTGCTTATCAGGTTTCATTTTTTGGGTACTATTAGGAGAGGAAAGGTATTAAAAAGAGACAAAATACAGTCAGACAGTGATGGATGAGGTTTGGGTTTCAACAGTCACATGAGATGCCATTTCTCGTGGATTGACTCACCAATGTGTACACGGACATTTCAAATTCACCGTGAAAGTCAGTCATCATTTAAGTATAGAGTCATTTTCTTGCAGATGATGCACTGTGTGCAGTTTTGTTGTTCCGGTTTGTTCAACTAACCATCAAAGCACTGTTAAACGTGGGTGTGTCACATCAAAGGCAGTTAGGGTCTCTTGTTAACTTTTAATGTCAAAAGAAGCGCTGACATTCACTGAAGTCGGCAGTCGTTTTTTTTAGAACTTCATTAGCCACCCCAATCCGGTTTTGCCGTGTGAAGTCACATCAAAGCCGGGGCAATCACATGCTCATTCACACTAATGAAGAGATCCTTCAAACACAAGTGCTCATTATTAACGACACCTGATTTTAAATGCAAGGTGTATTATGCAAATTGCCCCCCCCCCCCTTTTTTTTTTTTTTGCAGCCCTTTGAAAGTTGGTTTGTAAATTCTTTGGGGAACATTTTCATCAACTGAGGAAAAACAGAATAATGGTATATTGTATATTTGTGTGTTTCTTGTTCATTTTATAAAAAATAAAGAAAAAAGTAACTAATGCATAATTTCTCATTGATCTGTTATATGACAGTAATCAGGGCTTTTTAACCCATTTCCTCATTGTAATATATTAATCATTTCCCTCAGCCACTCTGCTGTGAAAATTAATGTAGCCCAGTGTGTTTTCCCTTTAGGCTACACTTTGATTAATGAGCCTGGTTCAGTCTATGTTATTCCGCCTCAACAAGAGAAAAAAAAAATAAAGACAAGTCCCAATAAAGTTACAAAAGTTCACATCCATCAATTCTGCACAAGTTCAAAGTGGCAAGGTAAACGGATGTAAGCGTTATTTTGTGAAATACAGAACAGGGAGAGGGAGAGCATTCAGACGGGTGAGATAATCTCTTCGAGGTGATAATGATTCAAACTCAGTCTGCTACAGGAACTGAGTCACAAGTCAGGCTCTACAAGTGAACACAGTAGAGGCCCCCAGGTAAACAAAGTTCAGACTCAGGGTGGGAGATAAATCCCAGCTGTAGACAAAGCCTATATTTCTGTATCCCTGCAGTTTTGCTCTAATCTGTCTCTCTCAGCCCTGTAAGCTATTAAAGGCCAGACAAAGGCAGTCCAGAGTTAAGCACCCTGCGGGGAGATCTTATTTACAGTGTAACTGCCACTTTGACTGCCTGCCACCTCTGTCTTGCTCCTGTGCTTCCTCGTCTCCCCCCCCTTTACTATTTTTTACTCTCTCCCTTCTCATTCTTTTCCACTTCCATCTGCTGCTGTGGGCTTTTAATCTCAAGCAGCTGAAATTCCATCTTTCAGCTTGGCTTGCCTGTTTGAAAGGCTCGGTGTTCAACTTCTTGTTTCTGACTTGGCGTTTAATGGAACTATTGTTCAGTTTGAGGCATATCCCATTAGGCGAGGCTGAGATTGGAGAAAAACATAAGTAATGGGAAACCGCTCTGGCCATTTCTCTCAGACCACCATTAGGAAGGTATTTCCCTCCCCCCTCTTCACAACACGTAGCAACAAGTTGGGAGTTTGGTGCAACTTGATTGAAATTGTTAAATCTGGTGTTCAGCATTGATTTCACTTCTCCTCCCTCAATCGCAGACATCCTCACAGAATGTCTCTCTTCTTTCTGGAGGTGGAAATAGCTGCTCACTTATAAAGTCTTTTTAAATCTCTCCGCTTTTAGGTGCAGTGCAAATGCGAGAGAAATGGCTCCAGAAGAGAAAAATAAAAAATAAATAACTGTTTTGACACTCCGCTTTTCTCCAAACTGTCAGCAAGAAAATATACCCGGGGAAGAATTCATCATTTGCATAGCGAGTTACCCTAAAACGACCTGACACAAGTAATAAAAATATATTAGCTTGCCAGGACATGGGGGGCTATGTTGTGCTGAGTGTGTTACCTTGCAGTGCTGAATAAGCTAAGGCTACACAACTTGCTCGTGGGCTCATGACACGATTCTAACAGGAAACGATAATAATTGCGAGACCGACTACTCGTATGTGGCGTTACTTCTACTGTACTACATCTCCCACCCAGGCGCCTCATGCATCACCAGAGACGGTTTTGCTGCTGTACAGTGATGCCTCAGGCTCCAAAAAACCCTTTTAGCAAAACATTCTCAGTCAATTTATTACTGAGAAAAATGTCATTGTCAGTGTGAGGTGAGGTTATGATCGCAGGTAAGCACACATACTCAGGTATTTTTTAAGCTGGAACGTGTATTTTGCATCAAGCCACACAGTTCCCACAGGCTGAAACAGCAAAAGACGTAATAATGACTATTGCTTTTTGAATATTTGAAGGCAACACAAAGAATTATTTAAATGTTTGCCTCTGTTATGTAAATATTTGTGAATTATAAAATAAAAATGTTAATGTCAGCCCCTTAAGTTCTGAGATTTTCTATATGGTTACTTGTGCTTTTCTCGTGTGTGTGTGCGTGTGTGTGTTCAGGCGATTATGAGGCGAGATTTAATATAGGAATAATTTTATGTAAAGTAGATATAAAACAGTTTCTTATTGATTAAAGAAAATGTATTCAAAATGAAATTGTTGCTCTTATAATTAAGTCACTCCTGAATTCACCCTTAAGCCACATAGGCAGCATTATACTGCAAGCTTTGTATTAATAGGCTTTGTTGAAGAGACACCAAAGAAGAGAGTAAAAATTAAATTCAGATGATGTATCTTAGAAAACAGCTCCATGCGACAATAGTTTCTGCTAAGCCAAGGATTCAGCACATATACTTACAGGTTGAATGCAACAAAAATAACCTGGCTTGCAGACAAGGCTAATGTATAGCTGAAGCATAAATCATGCTTTGACTGCTCTTTAAAAAAAATTTACCTCCTCGGCCTTTTACTCCTGTCTGCACCTGAGACATTCACGGCGGGTGAGGTCAGTCATTGTTCAAACATCAATTGCTCAAAGGCTGACAGCTGAAAGTACTGTGCCTCACCTTTATTCTCGCCATCTAGTGTATACATGTATGACCAGGGTGCACAGGAGGTCTGAAAGGTCTAATATGACGAGGGCAAATGTCAAGATTTAATTTTAGTAGCATAGATGTCGTCAATTAGGTTTTGTTTTTAAAACTTTAACGTTCGTTTTTTACTTTTTTATAAAAACTAAAAATTATATTTGAAGGCTGTATCTTACAGCAAGGATGTCCACTCAAATATTCTGCATTTGTCAAGAATTACCTATCAGCCATGAGAGGAAAAAAAAAAGAAGAATATTAATATAAGATTTCAAGAGGTCAGCTGCAGATGAGGCATGGGCTGTTGTCATATTTTACTCACATTAAATATTTATATTAATATAAGATTCCAAGCTGTGATGGCCAAAAGGAGGGTAATAAACACGCAATGTTTTACATAATACACCAAACACAATAAGTAGTATGCACAATAATGCACTTTATCCTTCTGTAGCCTTGTCATTAATTTAAAGCAAAAATAAGGAAAGTATACAGTCAAACATGTGGCCAAAAATACCACTGCTTCGCTGACTCGGACAATGCCACCATCTAAAACTACTTTGAATTCAAACAAACAATATAAGGTTGGAAACCTTACAAGCCTAACCTGAATAAATCAAATGCAATTGTTCATTTGCAAACTACAATTACAGCACAAAGTATCTTGCATCATAAGTTTCCTTTGATTACAGAACCACCAACAAATTCCATAAACAAAGTCACAATCGTTTAGTTCAAGTGATGAAAAGGCATCCAGTGAGACACGAAGCAAACAGTGCCACTGTTGTTAAGGCGTACTCATGCATTCGCATTCATATACACCCAAACACACGTTGCTGCAATGTCGAAGGCCACATAAAACAAAAATAAAACAAGGGAAGCTGCACAAAAAGACGCAGCATCACCACGGCAGCCAACAAAGTACACAACATTGCATGCAAATGTTATAAAATTTACACTTCTCATCTGAAAAAGAAATCCTATGCTTTTCAAGTCACATATTTTTAAAATCATATCCCAACCCTGTGACAAAGGCGTGCAGTGCATCACAACTAGGTCAGAAGTGACACAAGTACAGGTGAGACAGCACAAAGGTGAGTGAACAAAACAGTTTCGAGTGAGCTGAATCATGGCACGGCAGCCAGCAAACATTGGGAAACAACAAGTTTCAGCTCTAGGTGACTCAAGAGGGTTTCAGCATGTGCACACTGGAAACATTTCATTTAGGGCAATAAATATAACTAGTTTCTTCTCTTAAGTCGAGTCCAAGTCAGAGCTGTCACACAAACAGACAGATTGTCAAGTCAATTAGCTGAATCTGCATTCAAACAGCCCCAGAGCAGTTTGGCTTGGCCTCCAACAGAAGTTTAACACATTGCAACAACCAAAAGCGCAGCGGCTAAACGATTACAGCCCAACATGGCATGGCAGCCAACACGAGGCAAACAAAAAGCAAGAGGTTGAAGGCCTACTGAGGGCAAGCACACACCTGGCCTGGGCATGGTGGCCAAGGAAACCCAAAAAGCAGGAGAACATAACACAAACTTAATGCAAAGAAAGAGCCAAACTTACTTTTTGCAGTTCTACTCGAAGTCCAGGCCTCCCTCTGTTATATGAAGACAGCTGCAGCTTCTCTGAAGTCCGTCTTTCTCACCTTTTGTTTCGCCAGATACTTCATTGTGTAGGCTGAAAGCTCCTCCATGGCCTTTCCATCTGTGTACCTTTATCGCACTTAAAGTCCAAAAGATGGTTTCTGGTCACATATAGCTTTGTGCAGATGCTGTTGCAAGTTCAAAGTTTTAAGCGTAGACTTTCTGGATAAATTTACTGCTTCCTTTACTGCAGCCTTACTTCCTTTCCACAAACACATTGAAGATGATGAGGCCTCTATTTACAGAAACATAGCCACTATGTCATTTGCCCAGTCACTTCATTTCTTTTCCTGTCTACATCTTTTCTGTATTGAGCAGCATTTTTGAAACGACGATGATGAAAAGACTGCATGAAACAAAGAACTTCCTGAAAACCTGATTTTAATTGGTGACCTGCTGCACAGGTGGGTGGAGTTATGTTATCAGCCAATGAGCCATCCAAAACTTTTGAAAATAAAAGCATGTTGCATTGCACCATATCTTGCCCCAACATCCTGCTTGAAAAGTATTAAAAATACATATTTTTTTCTTTTTATGGCACTTACTAAAAAAAAAACTAAAGAAAAGCAGAGTTGATTTAAACCCAGACATTGATTTGTATAACAAAATGTATTTGGTTGATCAAAATGATAAATAGGATATGAATGAACAAAATGAAGAACTGTACGGAAACATTATCTTCCAACATATTATTATGTTGGATGTTTAAGTAACCTCAGTGTACTATTAAGTGCTGAGTGTTAACCTGTATATTATTCTCCTCAACCTTCTGTTCGCACTCTTCTGTTACCTTGGGTTGTATGAAATACAAGTGTCTTCCTTGTGTTTTTTCACCCAAAACCTGCTGCCAGCGTTAAACCGCCCATGACCCTATCAGTGTTTTAGTCTGTACCTTGTTAAACGGTATCTCCCTTGCTGTTTTGGCCCACCGTTCGCGTCTTTCTTGATAAGATTCATACTGAATTTATAAAATAGTGCAGCTGGGTTTATTACTCCCTGTGTCTCATAACCAAACGTTGAATTTTTCTTGGGAGAAGCCAGTATGCATTTCTTTCACACAAAACCTTTTGTTTCTTGTCCCTTCTCTGTCTAGTTGTAAAAACCTCTGTGTGGCTTAAGTTTCAGAAAATTGGTTGTATCTATAAATAGAAAGGATAGAGTATAGGATATAAAGGGTTACTTCAAGGATACTACCTGTCAGTATGTGATTGTGTGGCCAACATCATGTATGTTACAAAGACCCTGCCTCTGCTCAGAATACAGTAACCTTTCTGTAAAATGACTAGCTGTAGATTAGTTGTGACCGTGCTTGTCACATCCTACTGTAGCTCTTACAAGAGTAATTATAGTTTTTCAGTGCGACATCCTCTCTTTGGAAGATAAAAACACAACAATCCATCTCATCCCCTTGACTTTGGACTGATATAAAAACATAAATCCAACTGTGTTGCTGATGGGAGGGGCCTGGCACAACTTCACATGCAGACTTTTGTTGGTTAATAGGTTGCATTAAGCCCATCAAGTGGTGTGGTGTGTGATAAGCAGTCTCGCGGGCCCAGGAGGGGCCTGAAGAAGCTCTTGTAATGAATGGTTGGAGCACTGCTGATGCACGGCAATCATTAACAACCTGATAATTACTCTGGATACCTCGGTGGGTTGTGTGCATGTGTGTGACGCAGATAGAGCCATTACGATGTGTGAGGCCTCAGAGAGAAACAGATAAGCGCAGTGTTTGTATGTATTTTGGTTTGCTGGTTGACATATTGAATGTGTGTGTGTGTTTGTGTGTGTGGCCTAGAAACTTCCTGCTACGCCTTTGTATTCATATTCATGCTTACAATTGCAAATACGAGCATTTTCTCTGCTACGTACTGTGAAGGTATTTGAACCTGTCTCTGGTAATGCCGCTCCTTGCTCAGAGAATACAAAACTAAGCCCCTTATATTCACCAGTGAAACCCTGGGTTTTCATATATATATATGTATGTATGTATGTATGTATGTATGTATGTATGTATGTATGTATGTATGTATGTATGTATGTATGTATGTATGTATGTATGTATGTATGTATGTATGTATGTATGTATGTATGTATGTATGTATATATAATTTTATTTTATTTTTCACTGACACATTTTCTAATTAAAGCAGCAATTTTAACATAAAGTGTGCATGTGTTTTCTTGCTTTATAATCAAAATAAAATTTTAATCCTTTCCTTGCCAGTAATGTGATCACAAATAGTATATATGTGCTTATTTGTTGTTGTTGGTGTTTGTGTTTTTCAAAAAACAGTATTGAATCCATTTGTGAAACACAAAAATGTCCAGACACACCGTAAACATACGTCATGCATTACTTACTGGAAAACCTCAAATTGTAAAGACTTAAAACTACAATTGAAAACGTTTGATGATTCTTAATAAGCTCACGCAACAATTGTTATTTTTAGGGATTTAACAGTAAATTAGCCTGGGACAGTGTTTGGAGCTGTGTTTCTCACACATAACACACAGTGCTGTACACACACTTTGTACCATGTGGTTTGCAGTATAAAGTCAGGATAGTCTCTAGAAATTTCATTCAGATATTTGTGTCCCCTCCAAACAAAGTCGGGAGAATTTCTGGATTCCAGTGCATGTGTGAAAGAGGCCTAATTTTTTAATCAGGAAGTACATCTTTATAGTCTTGAACTGATTCTGTAAAGTGCCTGGAGATAATCTTTTTGTGAATTAGTGCTATAAAAACAAAGTTGAATTGAATTGAATTGAATCGAATTTAATTGAACTAGGCTGTTATTGGCCTTAAAGTAGCTTGTTGACATTTATGACTGTATACTGTATAGAAAATGTTTCCCTTTCTTAACAAGATCACATGGCTTGTACTTGGAGTGAATTAGGATTTTTCTAACAGTGGAAGTCTAACAATTCTTTTCTTGGTGCAAACTAGCATGCTAGAATAACTGGCTTTTAATAAGAAAGTAGAACCTAAGATGCTTAAAAGGTGACATTGATTTTCATTTTATTTTTTTGGTTCCCAGATAGGAAACTACATGTGTATGATTAGTATAACATTTTCCTCTGCCTTCCAGATCCTCCAGATGACATCATCACGGATTTATTTCTAATTCAGATGGGAAGATGCTCATGACAATGTCATCTGGAGGAGTCAATACATTTTAATACAGGGGAAGCTGAGGGAAATTAAATACAATCTACCTACACATGCTGCCTAAACTAGAACCACAGGAAAAACGTTGAAAATCCTTAAAATCAGCCTTTAACTAGTCCTGGCTGTCAGAAGTGGTAATTACGACCTCCTTTAGAGATCCACCGAAAAAGATATTGCACCAATAAATACCAAAGACGCGTGTCCAATGTAGAACTCGTACGGTACAAGAGGGAAGGAAAAGCAATAAAGCCTAAATGCATTATTTTGAGTAATTACAATTTTGACAGAGGTGGACAATTAAAACAAACCCTATGGCATACAGTATTTGCTGAATCTATTCATCCCGGGAGACGCATTGACTAAGATTTGGGTTTGTATATTTCATCTCAGACCAATAAGCAAAAACAATAGATTGTCATATTGCATAGTACTCCCTTCTCGATCACCTCAACTTCAGATCAACAATACAGCAGTGCTTTGTTTTATTGTTCGAGGCGCCAATGTTTGGCCACCGTCCAGAGTGGTGTTTCAGTGATTGAGAGCCCAAACAGTCCTGGCCCACCCTGCCTAGTTTAGTCTATCGAGGGGTAATTGAATAGTGCAAGGCTGCAAAAGCATTGGACTGGAGGAATGCTGAGCTGCAGGGGAATATGGAGAAGGTTTCAGCCAGCAGCAATTAAACAGAGAAATGATGCGTGAAATAGTGGGGAGGAGGGGGTGAGAGTAAAAGCACAGAGACTGTACATGGGCACAAGAAATGTTTAAAATCTGGGAGAAACAGTGGGAGGAGAAACATAAAGTTGATGATTAAAGTTGTGTTCAACGTAAAAGCAAAGGGAAGAAGGGATGATTGATAGCAGCCACGCAAAGTGGCAGGATGTGTGTGTGACAGCACCTCAGACTCAACTTTGACTCACAGAATACAATAAGATTTGAAACAATATCTCAAACGTGCAAAACATTATGGAGAAATGAAAAAGTCCAATATGTGTTCTGTAACTGCCAATCCCAAATGTCTGACAGAGCACAAAATGTTTGAAGAACAATTCTGTACAAAGGTTTAGAAACTTTTGCTTTCTAAATAATCAATATTTTCAAAGTAGTTGCAGAGTTCTGTGCTGCAGCGTAAAAAACACTTTCATTGACTAAGGGGCCAAAAGTCTCACAGAAACAGGAAGTCAGTAGCTCGAGTGATGTGCTGTAATTTGTCATTTAGGTTGCAGTGACAATACCAGTGACATTTCCTAGTGTTATCATTTTCTTGCTGTGATGACTTCATATGCAGCATCGAACCCACTCGCAGGACACTTGAACCAAAGCATGAAACTGTGCACAGAGTTCACGCCCACTAACCTCATACTGTATGTGGGCAAATGAATTCAAGTCTGCTTTCGTCTATGTGGGAAGATGTGTGGCAATTGATCAGAACAGAACCTACTGCATCAAGGAGGGAAATATGGCCATACATAACCACAGGTAATTGTTTCATTTGCTGCAATGCTGTATCAGTCACTGATGGATATTAGGTTTGGATATTACGACCATTTATACAGCCTGTACCGAGAAAGCTTGGCAGGTGGGTTAAAAAACAGTGGTGCGTGTACATTTCACTCCACGGTTGAGTATTACCAACCCTTCTGTTGTGTATACTGTACATTTTAAAGCATCTATGTAACTTGTGGGCATATGTTCATGAAATTAAATCTAGAAAACATACATTTACCATGCTCTCAATAGCCAAATTAAAGCTACACTATATGCAAATTATTTCACTTTCAAATAATTAAAGTTTTTGGGAAAATGTAGGCCTATACAATACAAAGGTAGGAGGTATTTATTCATTTGTGTTATCGTTTTTTTGTGTGAGCATCTCAACATGCCCTTTTCCCTATTTCTCTCATATTTGCTCTAATCATGAAAAGAAAAAAAGACTTTCCATCCTAACATACTGTAGCACCAACCTTTCTGGCTGCCATAGCAACCACTTATGAGGCCTATAAATAAAAATAAAGCACCTAATTGCAGGTAGCACTATCCTTTGTGTTGAGAAGATCATCAGCTCTCCTTGGATGCTTTTCATTAGTTTATCATAGACACTACATGACTATGAAAAGTGAAAAGCAGACGGCTAAACTACGATTATACTTTATTTTGTTACCTTTTGTGTGGTTTGCTAGAAGGTAATATGGTTCTATACACAATAACAGCCTCTCAGTTTACTAAAACGGCCATTGTGATAGAATCTCTTTTAGCCAAAACATGCACTTATTGCAGGGTTTTTAGAGATCAAGCTTTTCTCTTTCATTATGAGATTTGTTTGAAAGTAGTAAGCTTAACCAAATTTTATGTCAATGGCTCTTAAAACAAATTAACTGTGCAGCTCTTTTAAAAATGTGATGGTTTCATGTGTCAGTGAAAGAGTGCACTCACTTCAGTGTGGTTGAAAATATTTGGAGTAGTCCGTTGCTCACATTTTGACACTTGAAGGTTGAGTGGTTGTGTTGTCAAATTTCAACTGACGCCAGAGGTTGGAAGAAATGCTTAAGAGACGAGAAGCTTTTTCTGAAAAGCAGGAGGAAGTGATTTCTCGCCTTTTCCTGCATCTATACACACAGGCTTGTTAAGAGTTCATCCAAGCTCCTATCAGCAGCCACAGCTGGATATCTACTGAGAGCGTACACACACACACACACACACACACACACACACCCAAGGTTCAGGGATTTATGAGTTGATAGAGTAGAAGGTTTTAAGTGTGGAGACTGGTGAAGTACACTCAAATGTCAGTGGCCAGTGCGATGTTAAGGTCCTAGATGACTTCTGCATGGACTGGAGCAAAGTCGCCACAGTACATGTGGCCTAATGAGAGAAGCTTTGTGAGCGTGCAGTGTGGAGAATCATCCTAAAATTGGTCTTCAACTTTCAAAATGTTACACGAGAGAGAGGTAACTTTAGCTGCAAATCAACTTCACACTATGCTAACAAAGCCAGACCCAACTGTTCAGGTTCATGAGCGAAGGAGGGAAGTTTTCTGTCCCAACACACACACACACACACACACACACACACACGCGGCCCGATCTCACTCTCTCGTGCACTTTAATCCAGTTTACAGCCGTTTTGCTGCGTGCGCCTTTAGCCTTCATGTTACAGCCCTTTGGACAAATGTTTCAGAGAAAAATAAAATATGCAATAGAACAGAATAAAGGCTGAAGTGGAGATGTGTGGAGTAACAGCAGATGCATGACCTCTGTGAGCAGAAGCTCCATGGCTGCCCCACATGCTCATCCTACTGCTCTCCTCATTCTCGTCCTCCCCCTTCATCTAATCCTGCCAGAGGAGTTTAATTTACTGCCCAGAGTTCCCCTCACACAATTCTTTTAAAAGTACATTTTATGAGACTGCAATTCCATTTCATAGGAGGCCCTGTACAGTAAATCCTATTTGCGAAGCGTCATATGCGGTCACATTAACATGACAAAAGTGCCAGTCGGCAGTCCTCTGCTTTGCTCTTGCCCATATTATCGCCTACTGAAGCATTTTATAGGATACAAGGGTGCCAACTCATGTCCATCAGCAAAGTTGTAGCGGCTACTGCTGAGCCATAAGTGTCGATGGAATGGGAGATAAAAGCGCCTCAGCTACACAAACAGCAGCAGACACCTAATATGAATCAATAATATCACAGCACTCTCTCCTGAAAAAAAAAAACATCTTCAGATTAAATGTTGTTTTCACAAAGTTCAGTGGGATCAAGGAATCAAAGTGCTGAAGAGGCTGAAGAAATATCCCGATTATGCTGTGCTTTTGAATTGGGTAACCTAAAAAATTTGTGCGCTCCAGACAGTTTTACTGGTTTACAGTGAGTCAACTGTCTGCAGCGCATATGTCTTTAACAAGTAAATCAACATTCACATATTGAATAAAAGACACATGGATTTCTTTTTCTTACTTTCTACCATTTGGCCACTAAAACTTGTCTCCACATGGAAACTTACCAAAGTTAAGTTAAGCTAAACAAGTACCAAGAGTTTGGCCCACTCTTCTAAATCCTTTGATAAGACATTATCGCCATATGCCCATTAAACAGAATCCAGGTGTGACAAAGCTTCTTCACGGCAGTTACTTGCACAAACACAAATCTAGTCTTTTCAGTGGTCGACGCACTTGTCGTGAGCTTTCTCGCTTTAACACCAGTCGATGAATAAATGTGTAGGTAAACTTGAATGGTTTTCCAAAGTTTACGGAAGATAATAACTGTATAGTCATAACTATTTAGGGAAAAGACAGACACTGTAGCTTTTTTTTCTGTTCTGCAGGTTCCAGAAGGGAGACTGGGAGTTGTGAGCCACGGCCATATGGTCCTGTTGCAGCAGCCCATTTCTCGTCATTAATGAGCTGTGATTGATTAGATCATCAGTGCCGCTGTGAGTGTGGCACAGGTACTGGATGAAAGCAAAACTAAAAGTTTTAAAGCCAGGTGCCCTCCGATCTTTTTAGCAATTCTCAATTTTTACAATCTATCCCCAAAACCCTTTAAGAAAATTAATAATTAGCATTTCTGTAGTAAGTCTCTTATCTGTCCTGTTTTTGGAAACCATCCAGATACTAAAGTGTCGGGGTATTTATCCCCTCTGCCAAATTTGAACAAGAAAGCAAATAAGCGGGGTCTTCCAAGTGTTCTACAATTCCTTTAAAATGTGCATAAGTACGTTTGTTTACTGCTAATAGTTTATAAAAATCGACATTCTCTAACATCGGCAGCCAATAAGCACCATCATTGCCAATTTAGCTTTGTCAGACTACACATTCGGTCAGTGCTTTTGGTACAGCATGAGCAGCTTATCCAAACAGTCTCAATATAATGAGATATTTATCTGCTAGATTGCCGGCCACAATAAAACTCTGCTGGCTTCTACGGAAACAACATATCTTTGTGACCAATTTGTAATCAACAGTGAGTAAACACACCCATATACAAACTCGTATCTGATGCAAAGTGCGCAGGCTGTTTCATGCACCACTTTTTGTGGTTTTGCTTTACGGGTTACTTCAAAAGGACACAAACTGAGCACCTTAAGCCGGCAATCAAAAGTTCAAAAACTGCTGTCTGTGCAAGTTTACGACGTTCACCTTCCAACATGTGACAGTATTTACATAAAGGATTCAGCCTTGGTTGGAATATTAATTATTGATGTAAAATGTAATGAATGATTTATAACCAAAGCCAATCAGAAGCTGCTGTCTCCCAGTGCCACCTGAGGGATATTATATATTTATAACTCAAGGACATGCTGTCATTGTTTAGGACTACCTACCTTACTCCTGGGTTGCAGTGGAACCAAGCTTTTGTTTCCCTCTCCATTGTACTTTGCCATCAAAGGCAGGTGCTACTGGCAGTTCAGCAGAAAGTGTACTCGGGAGACAACTTGCGGCCTCCCTTCTAAGTGTACTCATGTAGGGTGCATACCTGCAAACTATAATGTCACAGCTCTTTTCTTCAGGCTGCTCTTAATACACACATTTCCTGAACCCTTTCATTCAGCAAAGAAATATGATTTTATATATTCACACACTCAGTGGTGACTTTTAACACGCTGAAGTGTGGAGCGTGTTTCATTTTTGATTATTTTTAAGTGTGAAATAATTCTGTTTTATTGTGAAAAAAAAGTGTCAAGAACACCTTATTAATTTGCAGTGGAGGACACTAACATTCTTATAAAGATTTGCCAAGGAGAAACACCAGTGAGCAAGGAAATTCAACAGGTGAAAGGAACACAAAATAAAATACCAGTTTGTATTGATCTTAGTATGATGCTGTGCTCAGGAATGCATTCAGCATGGTACCAATAACACTGCATTTAGAGGCATAGAAGTATTCAAAGGGGTTCGGTGAATGTGTTCTATTAACAGAGACAGTAACACAAGATAGTGTGTTGGTGGCAGCTGGCTGGAAATACATTTGCCTGCTTCAGAGTGACTCTGTCACCTATGGGAGTGCAGAGAAATGATTGGGCCAAATTGATCGTCGCTTGGAATTAACCCCACTCTGACTGGTGCTATTGTAATTGGAGGTCAGGCAGGTTACTGTAATACACGACATACAATTGATAATTAGGAGCCTTCCAATAATAGGAAGAGTAAATTAATTCCTATGAATGAGTTCCCACAATGTGCAGGTTCATAGGTTGTTAATCAGACTAGTCTCTTCCTGTGTCAAGCAAATGGTAAAAGTACACATTGCACAGAGAATTGATTCTAAACGTAATCGTATGTAAATTAAAATTTCAAAAGAATCCACGACTAAAGTGTCAAACTCTATATAGAAAGGGAAAAGTCATTCAGAATTGAATATTCTGATTTTATTTTGAAGTTTATTTTAGTCCTAGTTACTAAGTTTAACTAAAATCACAGATAACATCAGATGTGTCTTTCTGAAATGAAATAAAAGAAAAGTCAACCTTTGGGGTATTATCAGAAATATGACTTTTTTTTCTTTCCCTCTCAGCCAGTGGAGGGCTGTGTCGGTGTCTCAGCTGTCAATGTTCTAGGCTATTCATTATATGTTGGAGTAGACCAAATAAATGTTTGCCTCTAAGTGACTCAGATCAGATTGTTTTCTTTTTATGGAAGTGCGAACAAATCAAATCAGATTTTTATTTTTTATATCACATCTGGGCCACTTGCTTATTTGGTCCTACTGCAGAGCTTATTCATATGCAATCTCTGTAGCCATTTTCAGAACAGTCAGATGTGAAATTATACAATTTTTTTTTGTGTGTGTGTTGCGCATTCAACAAGACACGGTGCAGGACAAGAAGTGTGTTTATGTTTTGTAATTTAGATAAGGAGACTTTACCAAGCAAAGTCTTGTTCATGCAACATCTGTGGCTCTCTGGTTATGTAGTTGGCTGTAGTGGACTGTGATGGCTTCATATTGAAATGGTTGAAAATGAAGTAAAAAACACACCACCTTTACACACAGGTGCCAGCAGCTTGCATCGCTTTGTTCTTCGATTAAACGTAGTCTTTTTAAGACCGTTGAGATGAATCATTGGTGAAAATTTACACACGTCACATTTCACCAAAGTGGAATATTTTTGGATCTTCTGATCATGGTCATTCCAGGTGTATCCACACATTTACAGTGGACTTTAATTCAAACATAGACATGATGATGAGATCTGCAATTATAAAATAGACATTTCACTATTTTTTTTTTGTGTGTGTGTATGGGGGGAAACACAATTGGAAAAACAGGAAACATGCCATTTAATTTAATATATTCCAAGCAGCATTCTGGTTCCATACAACATTTACCCTCTGGGAATTTCCATCCTCACCTATTCAGCAACACTGTGAGGATTTACTCCTCAAATGATCTCTACCTCTGCCATTTTAACAAAGGCATATGCATTGTATTGTACATAAAATGCTAAATCTACCATATGATATGCCATATATTGAAAAGGTGCCCACTTCAAATTGGATATTGCACAAAGGCCCACTCATACGCGGCTGCTTGTATATTATCTTCCTACTCCCTCACACCCACACATGCACTAGTGTATTGATGAGTGCCATGGTTTTCCTTTTTTAAGGGTCCAGTTCTGAGAAAAGTTCAAGAAGGAAATCAACAACTTCAGAGAGGGGTGGTATCGCTCCATCTCCGTAGTGGTGCTTGTTTAGTATATTTTTACTCTTTGCATCTGTTCCATTACTGTACATTGCTGCAGTGAGTTGTTCTTTAGTATTGCACACCAGATGGCCTTAGCTGCTAGAGAGAAGAAAGCACAAGCACTGAGACATGCTAAGACATCAACCCATCAATCTCTTTCAGGAGGCTTCTCTCCCATTCATGAATCAATAATCCTCCATCATCCGTAGTCACACAGTAACACTGCATGGTTTTCAGCATTCAGTGGAGTTCAAAGGCTTTGCATATTTTTTGAGAATTATGCAAGCTGCTCCCTCTCATGGCTAAGCCTTAGTCTCATGATGGTGCTCGAACCTATTCTACAGGATCCTGTCTGAAGTGGGGGCCATTTGAAGTGGTTTTGGCAGCTGCTGTGGGAGCTAGGTATCCATTGCAGGAGATAGGCGGGCCCATTGTTGGAGCTGGCCAAGAGTTCTTGCTCCGTTTGTTTGGACATGCTCCGGACATGATTTGGCCCTTCCCTTCACTTCACTCCTCATTTCATTTGGCCAGCAGCATTTGTGTCTATGGCAAAATGACAAGCTATTAAAATGCATAACACAAAAAACAGAATGAATAAATAAAGTTTGAGTGAAAGGTACTATGTGTGGGAACATAGTTCCATCAAACTACATGTACAAAGTATGTTTGAGCACAGGTATTTGTAAGATGTAAGTGAAGTACAGGATCAGAATAAAACTGTAATTGCATAAGAGGAATAGTACAGCCTGCATAGCATCATCAAAAGTTAGAAAAGCTAAGGCTCAACCAGACATTGCTAGACATCCGGGAGCTTCTACTGACTGCTGCATAGTTTTTATTTTACCATTCTCCAGATATATTTCACTTTCTTAAAAATATTTCGATTTGATTATAGGAAGACTGTCTCTTTAGTGATCTTTAGTGGTCTCTTTAGGTCATACCATCATGTATTTGCCATGGTATGGATTGCCTACAGTATTATAAGGAAACCCCCTTAAAGTCTAAGACTTGGATTTGATTAAATATAAACTACGGTATTTGCAACTATTTTACATACAACATAAAACTAAAGTATTTAATAGTTCATAGATAATTTGAATTTAAGTTTATCTTTAATGTGTGATCCTTCCTCCCATTCTTCCTGCTGTCATGCACAGCTGGCTTAAGACAGCTGTGTGCATTATTGTCAACGCTCCGTCTTGTCTGGCAAATTTGCTGTTTCGTTTTTAATCTAAAAAGGTGTTTAATTGCAATATAATGCAACGAGACAGATTATGGCTCGTTTTTGGATTTTTTTTTAAGTTTAATATAATTTGGTAAGTCAATAAACAACTGATCATTTTAGAAAAAGAAAACATTGGAAAACTCTCTTTGGATGCTTATGACAGTGGGAATATTATGAGGAGCTGTGAACTGATGCAATCATAAAAAAATATTTTGGAAGCAGTGTCCTTGTTGTTGCATGAAAATGCAACAAAGTAAACACATTTGCATTGTAATGCATCCAGTACCTGATAATGTTCAACTGGAGTACCATTAGGCTTAGTATTGGCCCTCCTTTAGAAAACACTGTTTGAATTATCATGGTTTACAAAGCCTCTGTCTGCCCCCTTTCCCTGGCATATGTTATCTGCAGTCACAGCTGCATGGCACCAAGTACAGAATATCCCCCATCTGCTGATCCAGTCATGCACTCCTTTATTTCCATCCCTCTCATTCTCCAAAGCCCACCTGACAGCCCCAGCAGAGGGGCTAACCTGCTATGAACATGGCTGCTCCACAGCGCTGGCAAGAAACAAACCCTTTCCATTCCTGGAAGGGGTTGCACTGCACTGATGTGCCATGCAATCTGCGTAGACTGGCTGATGGTTGCACTTAGTTCCACTCCTTTTTGCCAACATGAGCAGCCCATACTGGAACTGACTAGATTGCGTGCCAATGTTCCCACTATCCCGTGAATGGCCGTGAGGGTATTGTGCCAAAATTGCTGGTGCCACTTTGGAGCATGCCAATTAGTTTGTTCTATTGTTCAAGCTGACATTCCCTGCAAGTAAATGAGACTACTCCAACTTTATGTTATTGGCTGGATATTTCTAATATTTGCCACTTTACATTAGCAACCATCTCTCCTGCCTCTTCAAACTGACGGGAGACACAGACAGACGGACAGACAGCAGTGAGAGGCTCATCAATCAAAATGCTATGAAAGGCTCACATAAACGTGCTGCATCTTGTGCCATTTCGGAGATTGTTGTGAATATTTTTGCATTGAGACACTCATCATTATGCCATAATTGTCAGGATATGCAAAATCCTCACTCAACACATAAAATCATAAAACGTATCAGATACTATATGTTAAAAATAGAGCAATTGTTCGGAGCACGGTGTCCCATTTTACACATTTCTTGTTAAAAATGAACTGTACAGCAAAAAGTTATAACTTAAGTAAGATAAAAGAGCTGCTATCCCTGTTTGATTTAGTAACTTTGTTTCCCAGAAATAAATGCACAGGGTAGACAAAAAAAACATACTACGCATAAAACTAAAGGGAGCACAGGGGACCTATGGCGAGGAGGAAGTCATTGTGTTTTTGCCTGATTAATCAAGACTGTATTCACACTCTGTAACCAGCAAGACATTGTTCTATTAGCATTGTTTAACAGGAAATAATGTACTTGGGGAGGAAGGGGACAAAAGGGTCAGCGGGGGAAATAGATAGAAAGCGGAAAGAGACAGAGAGCGAGGAAGGAAGAAGAGCAAAAGGGAAGTTAAAGGAGGAAGGTCCTGGGTGTCTGCAGAGAAGCCAGAGCCTCTGGGGACCCAGCGTGTACAAGGCAGCAATTATACTTGATGAAGTGCCTCCCTCCACAGGCCCCTTCAGCAGTCATTTCCCACTAGTGTGCACCACGCCAGAGCCACATATATCTTCCTGTTGCAAAAGATCTCATTACCGACCAGTAGATGGGACGTCACTTATCTTTATCAAACATATGCATAAGTGTTCCCTCATGATTCTCCTCTCCCACTACTCTCTTTTTGTATCTCTCAGACTTAAGACGCATTGTCCTAAAGGCAAATCAGTTTCATTTGGCAGCATGAAGGCAGATAGAAGGTTACTGGAATGTAACAACTTTCTACATTGCTACGCAAACAGAAGGGGTTTCGAGTTCTCCGGTGAAGACTGGGATCAATGACACTGTAATGGGAATAATTAAAGTCAAAGCAAGAGGCACGAGGCAAATTACAGCTCAAATCTTATTCTTTTCACATGTTCCAACAAACCTGTTAAGTAGGTTAAGTGTCTTTTATTTTGGAGACTGGATGCTAGTGGGATTACTAATTTCCTACAGTGAAGAGACTCCCCTTTAGAAACAGTTTCACTAAAGTGTAGGTCAATTTCCTTTGCTGCCCCCTCACATACACAAATGTATCCGACTGACAGCCAAATCAAATGAAAGGTTTTTCTCATCCTACAACACCCATGCATGCATAGATTACATTTTGATCCCCGAGAAAGATCTGCATCCTCTCAAAAATGCAGCTTCTCCAGAATGATAATTAATATAAGCCAAACAGGAAGTGTCTACTGTACCCCACCCAGAAAACCAAATGAAAGAAATGTGATCAGATGAGGTTTGGCTCTACCACTCATTTTCATCCCAAAGTTCTTCGAACCACCTTTAAACTTTCTCAGATAGCATCTTGCTTGCTTGGTTTTTCCTATGAGGACATTTTCTCCTCAGTTATAAGTCACAGGCTATCTCACGTGGGCCATTAGTTTTTGCTGCCATTTAAAGCAGATTGCAGAATCAGTTGTCCTGGATGATAAGAGTCTCTTCGAATATGTATGCACATTCAGCATCAGAGAAAACAAAGATCTCTGCTGCTCGAAGGTAGTTAGACTGTCACTTTTGCCCTTATTCAAGCGTGCAGTTGTTGCAATGTGGTTGATGTTGGTAGGATTGAAACTCTGATTTCAGAAGGGCAAGGAAGCAAGCAAAATATGGGCTACAAATGCATGTTTTTTCAACAGGGGAACTGTGAGAGTATTAACACTAGCAATTAATCACATTGATTAAAAAAAAGTGCAGTGGGCCGGAGTGCAGAAAGAATGACATTTTTATTTTATTATATAATGTAAAGACCAAGTGCTAGCAACTCTGTGAGCCAGTACTTACAATACAATAATGCTTTGGACCATTTACTAATGCAAGCATTCTATCATGCTTACAATGTCAATACTAGCCTGTTGGTGTAATGTTTACTATCTTCATTATATTAGTTTAGCAAATTAATATGCTAACATCTGCTAATTGTGTGTGTACTATCTCCTGGAGGTTCTGTAAAACAATAAACTGTTGTTTTTACTCTCTTAGTTTTCAATAATTAATATACCACCAGATCTCTGGCAGAATTCATGGTAACAGACACCGAGCACCCTAAGTTGATGTTGTGTTGTGTTGTATAGAAGGTTGAGGTGGGAAGTCACTGTCAGAGAGACACAGGCAGAAATGTGTGATGGACAAATGTAAGTGGTATGACTCTTAATGTTCAGTTAGAAAGTCTAGTGTATGTGTGTTTCCCAGAAGGTTGAACTATTCCTTTAACACCATGTATTAATTATTAATTTTGATTTAAAGGAATGGATATCAGTACCAACATTGGTAAAAATTACCAATACCCTCCCTTTGATACCTGTTTTATAAAATCCATTTTAACAAAAAAATAATAATTGCGTTATGCTACAAGGCCTTTGGATTTTTTCCACCACTGAGCTCAGATTTTACCTTCAACAATGAGGATTTGCTGTAGGAAAGTGTATTTATACTAATCACATAGACTCACATGTCCCTTTAATGTTAAATTTATATAAAATTAAAAATGGTCCTGAGATTAATCACTGGATAATGTTAAAGAAGAACAAATATAGAAATCAGTCACAATCACTCACTGATCCTCTGTCTTTATCTGTCTGATGTGGTTTGCTGCTGAGCATGTCCTGCTGGTAGAGCAACCAGCTGTTTGGGAGTGGGGGGAGCGAAGAGAGGCCACCAGAACCTCCTCCCTTTTAAGATATTATATTAGCTAAAACGTGTTCATACTGAGCTTTTTGGTTTACCACATGGCTCAACACGAGGGAAAACTGAAATCATTGCTTTCCTTCATGTTTATCCTTGTTTAACTACACTTATTAGCTTGTTGGTCATGAAGCTCATATTGGATGAGTTGTGTCACTTCCAGTCTCTCCTCCGGCAGCTCACCTCACTCGTGCATCCTCTATCGACGTGCGGCTTTCCAGTTTGTGAGGAGCCCAGCTCCAATTTCGGCCCCGCAGACAGAGGCCAGACCACATCATTAGCACAATATGTATATTTCCACATCCACTAATCTCACTCGCTACATCCAGCATTTCTACTTGATGTGGCACCAGCACAGCCAAACTGTTTTCTTTTTACATTTATATACTCTAATTTTCAGTTGCATGTGAAATGCTGACATCGTTGGTCCGTGCTTTGGTATTGAACTTAATTATCGAATGCCAAGACATTTTTCAATATTCCTCAAGATTGAAGTGGTGTGATTGATGCCATAAAGGTATCAAATTTCAATACCCAGGCCCAAGTGGTCACATTTGTTTCGTGAGAAAAAAGAATTATAAATCTTCTCTCTATACAATATTTGTTAATGATAAAATGTCATCCTTAGCTCATTTTATGCTTAAGCGATCTACAGTTGCATGGCACAGGTAGCAGGCTGTTCTTTTCCCCATCTAAAGTAGCAAACTACTCCCTAAGCAAACCAATCATACAGCCTTCATCTCCTCCTGGTACAACCCAGACCTGTTCTCCATCTGCCTTTCTCCCTTTCTCTCCAGTTCCTATTCCATCCACCTCTCTTCTCCTCTCTTGTCGCTCACATGCTCCTACTACAAAGGTGCCCAGATGCCTCAAATCTCCTGCACTGATCTCCTCCAGCAAAAGGCTGACCCACGTGCGATCTGTCTCGCTAATCACTGCCTGAAACCACTCTGGGCTCACAGGGCCGAGAGATAAAGACAGCTGCGAGCTTTACTCAGCTTTAGCAGGCCTCAGTGGCTGTCTCTGTCGGGACTGACAAGCAGTACTGTTTCTGAGGTGAAAAAGCGCCGCCGGCCAGCCTTACCTTTCCATCTCACTATCCAAAAAGTTCCAGCACAATCTGTGGGACAAGCACAAAGGAATGTCACCTCTGAGCTGAAGTGACACACACTGCACAGCAGGTTAACACTGTGTTGGGCCGACATGCATAATAATTGTCATTTCATTGTTTTTTAATGTTTATAATCATTATTATCTTTTCCCTTTTTTTTTCTATCAAACTCTCCAGAGGTGTTGTGTGATAAACGACGAACAGCAAGGCCTAGAGAGTGAGCTTTGCATGGCTGCACCGAATCCACAATTAGCCATTTCATTAGCATCCATTAACATTTCTTTTTATTGTGTATATGGGAGCAACAGGAGAGGAGGCTAGGGCAGATGCTGCATTTTCCTATTGACCCATGAACACACGTGAATGCACTCTGGTGGCACACTAATAGCAGCTCCTGTTTATGCATATGATCACTGAACGCAGCCTATTGGGGGTCGTTAACTATTGACTAAGTTTCAGAAAGTGTTGAGAGTGCAGGGAAAGGTAAACGCGCCCCAAGGTCAGTGTATGCATTTCTTTCTGTTTTTCTGCATTTCAGCTTTCAAGTTACGCTAAGAATTCTACCCAAAAGATATACAAGCACTTGTCACTATCTTCTGGGCTAAATTGCTAACGTTTTAATGACACGGAATAAAACAAGTAGGTGTTTTCATTACTTCTCATATGCGGGTGGTTAAACAAATCCAATAGAAATGTAAATCATATCATGCTGTGGTAACTCATTCTACAGCGGTTAGAATAGGTTACCTGCATTGTTTTGCTAAAAAGGTTAAATCGCAACAGCATCTTGAACAACGATAAATACAGCAACAGCTTTCCAGGGATTTTGATTCAGTACCGAACAGTACAGTCATACTCGCAGAGCAGTTCCTCCAGGTATTTGCAAGGTTGAAATAGCAACAATTAACCCAGATTCTAACCAACTCTTTTTTTTTTTTTTTTGCAGCCTTCATTTATTTACTTTTTGTTTAATTAGCACAACTTTTGGCAGAAATTCTGACCTGCTCTGTACTGTCCCTGAACTTTTTACCCGAGCTGCAGATGGTGTGGCTTTCCTAAAGTTAAACCTGCACACAAGGGCAAATGATGCAGTAGGTCCATGTACAATAAGAAGAGAAAATATATAGGATCATTAGGATACTATAAATAATTTGCAGGCTTCAGGAATTTCTAGTGGGGGTAACAATTCCATGATGTCCCGCAAAAGGGACAAAAAATGTTGCATCGTGTACAACATTGTGGTGGCAAACAAATGAAAGTTATCAGATAAAACTTTCTATTACAAAACAGACCTATTGAAATGTGAGACTGTGTCCTCCAGATCTACTGCGTCTAAGTGCTAAAAGAATCAAGGTGAGATTCAATCATTTACTGCAAACATTAATGTAATATAATTCAGAAGGTAAATATGGTGTGATGTCAACTACACATTCTCTACAGTCAGGTTGACAGTTTGAAGTGTAGTCTCAGTGTGAGATACTGATGATTTTAAAAGCATTGTTATGCTCAGGCTCTCAGAGATGATTGTGATGGAAATATTCAGCACTCCACAGAAACTAAATGTTCTTTTTGTTTTTTAATCTGCAGACATGATTTGCAAGTGTCTATCAATTTAAAATAAAAGTTATTATTGAATTCATACTACATTTAACTGAGTTTCAGTGCTCAGGAATTTGGGAGAAGTTGATAAGAGTGCGTATTTTGGTGTGTTTGTTTGTGTCGGTGGTGTCAGGTCCTCTGCCTCAGCTTTAAGACACTCAACTACAGAGAGGACTTTAAGGGACTATTAATTTCAATGAAAGCTTGGTCATTACAAAGGTAAATGCTGATATTTCAGGTAGAGGGTTATTTTGACTGACTGCCTATTAGAGGGTGTAAAGCGCCGCACAAATGTATACTTCAAGCCTCAGTGCTTCAGCAATGGTCGGGGGAGAGCAGATAGCTCAATCTACTGGTCTTTATTTAGCAAGGTCACGCAGGACGTCAGTAGGCTTGGACACAGCCAATGAAACACCCCACACACACTCTTACACACAGACATGTCAATGACATTATTGTCAACAGAGCTCTTTACCACTGAAGAACTGGCACTATTAAGAGCCTGTCTCCATTTACAGTAAATTGGTTCTCTTTATAGAAAATAGGAGTTATAAATCCATTGTTATAGGGTATTTTTTCAGCCCTTAGCTTAAGTAAAAAGTCTCTCTAGTCACAATTTGTGATTAGTGGTCTTTATCTGCCACCTGATATCTCCTGCAGACTGATTGGCTTGATAGTAAAGCCACAGCTTTAAAATCATAACCTTGAAATTGTCACAATACCAGCCCAAGAAATGCAAATGATAATGGTTCACACAGAGGAATACTTATTGGATTCTCTGTACCACTATAAAACCAATCAGTTTGCTTAAAATGACATATTACTTGCAGTGAAAGATGACCAACAAATAATTGGCCTATTTCTTACAAAGCACTAGCCCCTGTAATTTTGAAAATGGGAACACTGAACAACCATTTTTTAATAAACCTGCCATTCACTGGCCACTCCAAGCAACATGTTTATGGGTCGCAGAGCCTCCAAGGTTGAACTTTGATTCTTTGAGTCACTGCTGCTCATGGAGCAACAGTTATTGCTATGTTTCCCGCCGGGAAAGGAAAGGGCTGTGTTTGTTCCTTACAAGTGTCACCCCTCAGGGGTGTCTTATAACGCTGGCCTGTTTCCACGTCTTGTCTTGCTTTTATAGCCACGTTGTTATATCGGGTGGTCGGTGGGTCATGGAAGGCTGGGCACACCCCTCATAAAGGTCCCCATTCAGGAAAAATGGGGGACTTTTTTATGAGTCTAATTGGAACTTGGGAGTGCAGCCATGTGGGCTGCTGGTAGGGATTAGACCAGTGGCTCAGTTGGCTGACTCCTGATGGAACACTATGGACCCAATGTAGACGCTTCCCTTGTTACCCTGAAGGGAGAGGGACAGCATGTGTGTGTGTGTGTGTGTGTGTGGAGAGCATGGGGATGAGGAGGCTACAGTACTGCTGCAGAGTGATTTGTCTCGGCCAAAATGTCCCCTTGTCCTTCACAGATGGCTGGACTTGCGTCCCCATTAGTGGTGGAGACAGAAGAGCAAAAGAAACACAGAGGCAAAAGAGACATCTGTGCGTCTGCTTACCAATAAACTTTTGCTTGGATTTGTTTTATACAAAATGTAATTTACACTCCATGATGCAATATATTCAACGCAGGATCTGGGGAGAAAAGTTACTGAGGCAAGCAGAATTGCATGACTCCTTTGAAAGAATTTGCATTTTCAGCCCATGGGGGAAAAATGACAGGGCGAGAGAGACAGGAAAAAGGAAGTGAGGATATCAAGAAGGGTGTAGAGGGGAATGGGATTTCCACACACGCCGTGCAGTAAGGCCTTTTCAAAGCCCAATGCTAAAGAAAGTTAGACATGTCTTAAAATGTATGTTTTCAAAGAAATTATAGCAGTTCACACAGCGATTTAGTGTCAGACAATCTTTGTTCTTGTTTCACACTGTTGTGTGGGTGTAAAGAGGAACATTCACTCTTTCATTCATTCGCTTATTCACAAATCAGATCACCCACATTTTATCTCCCCCAAAAGTATTAGTCCACATGACTGACAGGTGTTCTTGTTAGCCAGGTATGTCCTCTGATGTTGAGTTCTAAACAATAAATAGTTCTAAATGACTACTGTAGAATTTAGCCTTGGATTTTACCCGTGAAGACTGTATTTGTTGTTTAAAAAAGGATAAATCAATACACTGACCAGAGAGCTGTCTGTATGAAATAAAAGCAAGTTATTTTAAATCTGATAAAAGAGGGAGAAATAATCAGAGGCCTTGCACAAACATTGGAGAGGTGAGAGATACAGAGATAAACCACAAAAGTTCTGCTACCAAGATTTATGGACAGCTGAAAACAAGATCAACTTCTAACAAAGTGATGAAAAGGCCAAGGTGTGGAGGAAGAAATGATCTGCTCAAGATCCAAACTACATAAGCTGCTTTTGGAACAGGCTTTGTAGTTTTTATTTATGATATAAATCATGATCGTAGCAGCAGAGGTGGACAGAAACATTTTGTCTGCAAACTTACAGATAAAGGCATCAAATCTAATTAGGAACTAATTAGGAAGCTCTTGCAGTAAGACAATGATCCGAAACACACTGTCAACTGAAGAGAGGGATTTATCCGAAAAAAATACAAGAGATCAGACTGGCCACGTCAACCACCACACCCTAACCCAAATGTATTTGCATTTCACCAGAAAAAGCACATGAAAAGGAGAAACCAATAATTCCGTGATCAGTGGTCAGTGAGTCACAGACTTAATACACAAGATGTGCGACTAAATATAAAGTTTTATTTACTTTTATTTACCTACATTTATCAGTTCCACTACTTTTGAAAGATGCCCCCTGTAATGTTGTTCTCGTATCAAGGTGTAAATATCATCATATGGAAGCTGATACAGGCAAAAAAGTGAATTGCATTTACCCTCTGTAACAAACCCAGCTCTCTGTAAAAGCTGTTAAAAAAATTATTTAAAGCGCATCGGTGAGTCACTTTGCTTCTTTATTCCTCGTAAGTAATAAGCTTGTAAGTAAACTTGTGTATTGTGTTAATACTGTGGTACTATGTGTATTGTGTTAATACTAACTTTATATTTTAAGTTTTCTTTTGCAACACTGGTCATTCATTCATTAAATTCTTATTATAAAATTATTATTTTACTTATTTTTATATATTGTGTCTATACTTACAATTTTTGAAATGTGCCTTTTTATAAACTGTAGCCCTAATTCATGCTCACAGGTTGAGGACAACTGTCAATCTCTATTGAGGGAAACAATGTGCTGACTGGCCAACTATTACCAATTCTTGTACCTGAGGAAGTATGCATGCCACCGAGACAAGATTACAGCACAATCATAACCATGCAAACCAGGGTCATTTGAATTATCTTATGCTCTTACAGGCTGTCAGACAATCTTGACAGAACACTTCTCCTTGGCAATAATAATACACAGTATGCGGATCACTCTCTTCAATTTTACTCAAAAGAAGGTCTAAAACAGATTGTATGAAGTATGACAGATGACTATAGCTTATAATAACCATTGTAAACAAAGATGTTCACCCAGTCACACTCACACTGATGGGGGAGCTGCTATACAGCTGGCGAACACTCACTGGGGGTCACTAAGTTGGGGTTCAGTGTCGTGCTCAAGGACACTTGACATGTGACCGGAGGAGCCGGGGATCGAACCAACAACTGTGAGGACGGCCGCTCTACCTACTACGCCACATGCCCCCACAATGGAATAAGGCTATTTAACTGCTTAATAAGGAAAATATCTAATCAGCCAATTACATCAACTTAATACATTTAGGCATGTAGACATGGTCAAGACAATCTGCTGAAGTTCAGATATAAAAAGCTGCCATGGTTGGTGGTTCCAGACAGGCTAGTCTGAGTATTTCAGAAACTGCTGATCCACTGGGATTTTCAAACACAACCATGTCTAGGGTTTACAGAGAATGGTCTGACAAGACAAAATATCTAGTGAGCAGCAGTTCTCTGGGCCAAAATGCCTTGTTGATGCCAGATGTCAGACGTGAATGGCCAGACTGGATGAAGCTGATGGAAAGGCAACAGTAGCTCAAATAACCACTGGTAACAACACCTGGATCCATCCTGCCTTGTATCATTGGTTTAAGCTGGTGGTGATGGTGTAATGGTGTAGGGGACCAATCATTTACATGCCACAGATCTTCTTAAGTACTGTTGCTGACCATGTGTATTCCTTTATAAACCACAATGTGCCCATCTGTTGATGGCTACTTCCAGCAGGATAACGCACAATGTCATAAAGATAAAATAATCTCCAACTAGTTTCTTAAACATTCACTGTACTCAAATGAATTCAAATGAACTCACAAGAATTAAGGCAGTTCAGAAGGCAAAAAGGGAGACCAACTGGATACTAGCACGGTGTACCTGGCCAGTCAGTGTATAGCAAAAGTCAATTATGCAGTGTCCTCAGGATAATGTGGAAAAAACTGAGTTATTACTGGTATGTTGCAGTGCAGCAAAATATGTCACTAATAATATTACTTTTGAATTAGTAAGAAAAATAAAAACAAGAACACAGACAAAGAGACTGGGTTTTTATGGCTCATTCACAGAGAGAGAACAAAGATGAATTTAAAACTATAAGCAGCTCCTCATTCAAGAAACTACATGATATCAGATCAGGAAGTGAGCAGCAAATATGCGGATGACCCCACTTAAACAGGCAACCACCTGTTCTAGAAACTTGCTTTTGGGAAAAAGGGACAGTTCTATTTAAAGCTGTGCCACCCATCACTTGTGCCTGAAAGTAGTATCTGTTCAACAAGCCATCTACTTCAGTTCTCTGCATGACCTGGGAAACTACTCCATATCTGCTGTTGAGCTCTAAGTAACCATCAGAAAACAGTGTACTTTCAGAAACAAAGCCTTAATGTCATGCTCGACCTTGTATTTGAAGAACTAATGTAGGTGAAGTGAATGTCGGAGAGCCATGGGCAGCAAGGGTCCTTAAGTAGCAGATAATCGAGAGCTCGCAAGCGGGGCTTTTTAAGACCATCAGCACCGAACCATGGAGACCAAAGATGTACAATAGCAAATCATGGTTGACACCTCTTAACTGCACAGGTCAGAGCAGCTAATGGCCTTCCCAGAGAGCACTGCAACCACAAACAACCCATATAGCAAAGTTCACATTCTGTCTTTGGAGAGCTCCAGCATAAAAATATAGTGTGCTTTGTAGAATTGGGTGGCCATTCCAGTATTTACTGGTCAAGTCAAACAAATTTAATTGTGCTCTCTGAGCAAAGTACGATCACACGGGAATACAGGAGAGGAAAAAGACAGAAACACAGCAGCTGTTAAAAGCCAGATGGAAGGCATCACCATCGGGAGAAAGGGGACGGGTTTGGGAGGGCTGTTCAGGTCAGTATTGGGGAAGATGAGAGGTGACGTGAACCTTTTTTCCACGGTTACTGTGCTTATCATTGATTTGATTTGGCCCAGTTGGAGTCACCCATAGTGGCAGTGGATTTGAGTAAAAGAGTAAAAACGTCAGTTGAGATGCTGCCGTTAAAATTCCATTTCAGACTCAATTTCCCATGAAAACAATGAGATTAATTATTTTCCTAAGGGTCACAGTGTGTCAAGACGGCATTATCATTACAGCAGTGCTGATAACGCGCTTGTTTTAAAACTGTGGTTTCTATCAGGCATTAATCCCAACCTTCGATTAGGCTTAAAAACACCAAGATGGTCAATAAAAGAGGTAACCACGCATAGTGTTTGCAATTTGGACAGCGATTGTGGGAGATGGCTGCATAAAATGCATAAATAATGTGCTGTAGATTTTAATTTGATGGACCGTTTATATTTGAAAAAAAACATTTTCTGCCCCTCCTTTAAACGCCTCATTTTTCAAGCAGGTACGCAACACACTTGTATAGAGGGCTTGCAAATGGTTGGAGGTTGTCGTCAAGGCTAATTGGCAGGGCTTTCATTAAAGCTTTTAAAGGGCGACTTCACCAATTTTCAACTTGCTTTCTGTGGCTTTTGTTTAGTTTAGTTTTAGTGTAAATGTACATTAATGCTTTTAATCTTCCCTCTGACTTCCCTATATGAAAATATGTCTCTGCTTCTAGGTTAATCATTGGGACTTCAGATGATGTCACCTGGAGGAGCTCTGGAAAAGCAGGTTGACCATGATTACAAACTCCATAGTGCGAGCAACAAGTGATGTCGTCAAAGTTTATTGGCACTTATTTACATGTACTACCAAAACTAGAATTCAAAATCATTGAAGGCTTCCTTGAATCAATAATGTAACTTTTATGATCAATTGCAAACTGTTAGTGTACTTATGTTCAACTATCCAACCAAATCCTGTATTACTTTAAATGATTGACGTAACATATTTAGTGCTTTAACTTTACTCCTTCTGCTCAACCCCCTGCTGTTATTTAGTCCACAGACCCTCGAAAAAAAATTTCAATTGCACTACAACTGCTGTGTGTGTGTGTGTGTGTGTGTGTGTGTGTGTGTGTGTGTGTGTGTGTGTGTGTGTGTGTGTGTGTGTGTGTAGATTGTTGATGGTTGCACCACTTCCTTCTCTAGAAGTTAATTCAAATTAAGCAGATCTGCACCAAACCTTAAAGGCTGCTCAGCTGGTGGAAAAGGTCAGACAGTGGAAAAAATATCCCCACTGCAGTGACATTAAGCTCTGCGAGAACACACTGTATGTCCCTGAAGGTTTTATCACATATTATATACTGTGTGCACTTGTACAACTGTACCTTTAAATATTTTTTAGCATGTACCACAAGAAAAATGTATCAATTGAGAGTGTTAATGGCTTATTCCAGTCATATTTTTCCTATCTGTATATTTAGCACATGCTGGAACAGAGGTGCATTGTGCTGTATTTACATACATTTTAAGACAAACAAAAGAATGAATATATTATTAGTAATCATGGTTAATTAATTTCCTTTATGGACATAATTACTTGCGTGTATATCCGTTTACTGTGCATATCTTTCAATTATCTTTGGACGTGTGCCTCATTAATTTAATATTACAGAGAAATTTAATCTGAATTTATAATTGACTTAATGAAGTGCCTCCATTTCATTTAGGGTAAAAATTATTTGACGTGTTTATTTGTAACAGGGACATTGTGAGCACCACATTTATGATTGTCAGATAATAATCTTCTATTTGTATGTACATACACAACACAAGTTTCCAAGTTAGAATGTCCTTACATAAATTCAGTACTGTAAATATGCAGTACTTCAATTACCTGCCATTATAGATTCTCCATTCATACAAAGGCTGATTACCAGGAGCAGAATTTTATCATTCTATATCTTTGTTCATTAAACAGCACAGATACTCTCTCTTCAACTACTGCAGATGTTAAGTTTTAAAAATGTGCCCATACTTTTCAATTTAATACTAACATTGAAAGGAAAATATAACTTATCTTGAATGTTACCTGCATTATGGTATTAAAGTCTCATCTTACTTTTTCTTTTTTCTTTTTTCTTTTTTTTTTTTTTGGTTGAATTTATGCTTTGGTCAGCGGTTCATGATTATTTAATCAAGAGCTTCTCTTGATGTGAGCATGACCAGAGGCCAAAACAAAGAACCCATCTGTGTAATATATTTCTAAATTCTAGCTGTAGCATCACAAAAAAAAATCTCTTTCCATTACTGTTTTAGAGGGAGATTGTTGTGGTTTGTACCATTTCTTAAATATACCAAATGGACTCATCCAAAGTGTTTTATAGTTTAATGAACTGATTTTCTTTTCTTTAAAGAAAAGAAAAATGCATGTGACAAAACCACATAAGATCAGATGTGCTCATGGTGGTATAGGTGTAATCTTTTACAGCATTTATAGCACCTGGTATTCCCAGGCAGGCTCCATTCGTGTACTTATCAGGCCTGAACTTGCCTAGCTGCCCACTTTATTTTTTTAATGGTGATAATAACAACATTGTGAAGAAAACAAACTGCCCTTTATGTTAATCTGATGCCATTCACAACTTGATTCTACCATGTTGAGAGTGTTACAAAAATGTTTCAGAGTCCAAAGTAGTGAGTTTGGCATTATTTTTTGATGTAAAAGTAAGTTAAGATATAAGATATATTGAACTGAAATAATATTATATAGAAATACACTTATACAGCAATTAAATATGCAGGTGTGGGTCCTCAAGCATCTTTTGTTCATCACAAGCAGAGATGAGAGATTGTTTTCTTTTTTACATGAAAGGCATAACCCAAACACATCTGAAAAACTAAGTCAGGAACTCAGAATGTCCAAACAATACTAAACAAGGGAGACATTGGTTTGTAAGAGTTGTGTGATCATTGAATTATTGGCTGTGCGTTGCATGAAATAATTAGGAGTATGTGGTTGATTGATGTATTTTTTTACTATTTCCCAGAATACGCTCAAAAGATGTTGGTTCAGATGCCAACCAAGACATGTCGCATTGTCGTGAGAATGTCTTGGTAGTCCAGATCACCTCTCAGCAGTCCTGCACAGTGAGGAAAAAGCTGCAAAAGCAGGTGTGTAGAACCTGACCTTTATCTGACCTTTAACGTTAGGTAAAGTGGGCCAGGGAGCTGAAAGGAAAAGGAAGGACTGAAGACTTCAAGGGCCAATTTGGACAAGTTGCCAATGCAGCCCCTGTTGACACAGTGTCCTGAAGGAAAGACACGACAGGCACAGATCTAATAAAGTTGGTCTCATTCTTGCAGAAGGGATAAAAAGGGGTAAATATACAGAGAGGCAGCCCAGCTGCTGAGCAGACATACTATTGACATCCTGGCTCCATCCATGCAGGGATGATCAGGGACAGCCTCACTGCCTCAAGTGTGAATCGCCTAGCCCATTTTGGCAGGATTACTTCCAGCATCAACAAAGCCTGCCTTCTTTGACCCCCAAGCTTTTCTACTGTAGCACAAGTGGATGGAATGAAGACATTAAGGTTAGTGGATGGATTAGTCCCTGTCTGTCACACGGTGAGGTGTTTATTAAGGAAAATGTACAGTATGCTTTTATTTTTACCTTAGGTGTTCAGTTTTTTTGTTTTGTTCCTTTTTCCTGTAATATAGTTGGCAACGCCTCAAGAACTTTTGGAAACTTTAGTAAACATCATACACTAATGTTGGTGTGGAGGCTTCTCTTGTGTGAAGGATGGCCAAGAGCAAATAACAGCTTATGAAAAGTGAACCCTGAACCCAAATGAGTGGAGTAATAGGAACTATTAACTCCATCCCTTTGGAACTTAAAGACCACCTCTGGGAATGCAAAGAAAACTGCCAGCACAGATAATACACATTTGCTAAGGCGCATTTTAAATAGATGGAGCAACTTGTTGAGTTGCCAGCAAGTTTTGATTATGTTTTTACATACAGCCCGAGAGAAAACAGCCTGAAAAAAGATGCTCCACTTTACATGAAGCCCCTGTCTAATTTGGCAGCCAGAGCTGATGATGTAAGCCCCGAGGAGACGCCATGGGGAAACAAGACTCTTATACTAATGTTTTAAAGGGTTTGGGGGATCCAGTAAGGTAAGCAAAAATGTAAGAATATCAGGCTAAATCCTGGATGGGTTCTTTCTCCTTCCAGTTTAGAGTTCACACCCTGGTCTAGACACCACCAGAGACAGAACAGTTGCAAACAATGAGACAATCCCAGTGAGAAAGAGTGTAATATATGTTGGTGTTGTTATCATCCACAAATGGACACATGGAGGCTTTTAAAGAGCTGCTATTTAACTATATTTCTGAAGCGTATTTTAAACATACTGTATCTGTGGCATTTTAATTACTCCAAGTTTTTTTACATTTCTCTAAATCTGTCTTGACCAACAGCACAGACTTCGCTGTCTTCTCGAGCAGGCTGGAGGTGTGGCCTCCATGTTCACCCCAGACTCTCTTCTGTTCTGTATCAATGCAATTAAGTAATGGTGGCCACTTGAGATGTAAATAGAGTAAGACAGTAGTTGAGGTGATCTGTAAACTAGATTTCTGTCCTGAATCTGAAGGTGCTGTTGTACAACTAATGCTGTGCCTACACAGGTGGTGGATTCTTTGCAATGATCCCAAGAAAACTCGGAAACTGTTCGCCTTTGTTTCTGCGATGATGAATCCCATTGTCATAAAAAGTTGAAAGCGTGTTGCAGTTCAGATTTAACATAAGTAAATGTCACGCCAGTGCCCACACAATGGCAGGGCCATGTGCACACACAGGACTCTCACACAGAAACTGAAAGGAAATGTTGAGGAAGTCAAGAAAAGCCACACAACATCTAAGGACAGTGGAGCACCGGGCTCCAGATAATGTCAACAGTTCTGAAGATAAATGTTCTGCTGCAGGATGTCAACAAAAAAAAAGCTGTCATATTTAATTTAGAGTCAGTGGTGAATATAAAATAACATACGCCCCCATACAAAGATACAGTTCATGGAGGTCTAATGCTAATAGGCTGATCTAGAAATTGGTCTCCACATCTCATGTTAATGTGCGATGTGAACTTAAGGGTTAGTGAAGTATATATTAATTTGAAATCAAATGAATGATTAACAAAACTTTTATGTCAATCATATAACATTACAGCACTGTAGATTTTAGTAAAATGCAATAACCAGTTGTTTTGCACGAATGTGTCGGCACTCAGATGGTGAAACGTGGTCTTCACCTGCGTAGATTCTGTTCTTCTTATCTAAGAACAAGTCCTAAATAAAAAAAGAGAGTCAAATGTCAGATTCTTCATGAAAGTGCATAAGTGGGTTTTATGAAGAAAAATTGTCTTAATTGATTTTCTTCTTCTTATGTTCTAATTGATGAAAGTGACCCAGTGTTCAAATCTGTGGTTTTCTTTTCTTTTTATTGCTCCTCAGCCAGCTGCAATGCAAACTCCCTCTACAGACATTATATAAACTCAGTACTAATCTGTACACCAACAACGTAACTCTAGACAGATGTGGATTTATCTTGACGTATCCAATTTTACCATTTAGTGTGACATCACACTGGGGTCAGTTTTAACACTGTTCACTGTCCAGGTGGGACATTCAAATTTTTTAATGCCTTTATAACACTGCAGGAGAAGCAAATCATACCATCTTTTTAAAGATCGAAAAGCAACATGACTATTGTGGATTAGCAGTTTTTGACGGAAGAGAACCAAAGCCTGGTTCCATGCTAGACATCATCATCCACATTACGACTCATAAATGTGTGATGTTGCGTTCATTGACACTTCATGTTCTGCAGCTGGACATACAATCAATCGGAGGAGGATAGTAAAATTGTAAAAGAATGATAAAAATGGTAAAAGAAATTGGCAAAAAAGAATGTTGGTGGGACAGTGTATCACATGTTAACTATAGTGTCTCTGTCTCCTCGGTAACTATAAAATTATTGATTGGAATAACTGCTCTTGTAGAAGTATAAGAAAGGTATAAATTTAATCTTAGTTTACCATAAACCTGTCATTTTGGTTCCAATGGTGACTATGAAGAATGACTTTTTATCTTCCACTGCCACCTCTTTTTGTGACTGGCAAGCACTAGTATAGTAATTAGCAGGTTAAGGTTTGAGAGAAAGGTTGCAGAGGGAGTTAAGAGTGTTTAAGGTGTGCAAGGGGTGGAATATTGTGTTACACTTAACAGTTGAACATGACTCATTCCAACAAAACATTTTTTCTAAACATTTCCAAGGATTTGATGAGAGTAAAATAGGGTATTTATATGCAAGGTGCAAATTCAAGACTGTTTAGTGTGGGCTGCAGTTCTGTCCTTGCCATTTTGTAGGCAGTTGGCAGAAATGCGATTTCCTATGTTAAATAAACTTAAGAAAAAATGGCACCTGATTAATATTTTCTTAGTCAAATAACATTGAACATTTAAGCCTGTTGGCATTCATTTTCAAAGTAACACACTCGGTGTACGTACGTACACAGGCCAACTATCGCTGTCCACATTGTATTTTATGCTTCGTGAGCTTTTAAAAAATATTCAAATTGTAATATGTACTACTGTTTTTTTTTTTGTTTTTTTTTTTTGTTATTTCTAATACGTTATAGAGCCAATTAGGGTTAAAAACAGTTGGGTGCAAACATCTGTACAGGCCTTTTTGATGAGTAGAAATAACCAATGGTCCAGGAATATATTAAAAAATGTTGTAATAATAATAAAATAATAACAGTTTTATCAGTCCAAAGGTTTGTGTTCCAGTGTACATTCAATAAAAAATAACTTGAATTTGAAAAATGAAAGAACAATTGTTCTAGCTGAATGTCTTTTTGACATTTCAAAATAAGGTGATGCAACTGTATTTACCATGTAACACCTATACTTAAAATTGAGCGCTTTGAAGGACATGCATTCCTTTGTCCTTACGGATTGTTCTTCCTCACTTATCTTCAAAAGCAAGGCAACAGCAGCTCTGCTATGCAGTTTGTCTTCGAAATCTGGACATGACCAAGAATATGTTGAGTAATCCAGGGTTAACGTGCGCGGTCAGATGGAAATCCTGCTCAGATTGCAAAGCAGCATGGGGGTCGATCCGCCTCCTACACTGACTGTCTGTAACATGAGACAAGCTGCCACACAGTGTAAGAGCGCCAGTGCATCAGCTCTATTATAACAACACCGCGGAGTCTGATTATAGATGACAGCTGGGCACAGGTAAGCACATACTTTGCTGCACAGCTGTGGCTCCGAACTCTTTCTTGCCTTTTATATGCGTGGAAATAGCATGTGTTACTTCAAGGTCTGCGGCAACTAAACCTCGCTGGAGGTGTAGACAATTAAGAAACGTTTCAAGCGCTTACAAATTTTCTGGAGACTGATGAAAAGCACAGTGACAGTTAATTACAGTTAAGCAATGTGTGTCTTCAGTCTTATCCCAGACTTGTCTCTAGCCTCAGGGCACTCCAGCCCTGCAACTTCATCACTGTAAAGAGACACAAATGAGAGAATTGGGACAACAAAATGGTGCACAAAAAGCAGCTGGAGGCCCTCAGCACTGCAGTTTAACCTAGACTGTCTGTGATCATTCACATTTTCAAAGTTGTTTGACTGTTACATGTGACAGTTTTCTTCCAAATATTCTTTACCTCTATTTTTTTTTGCAGCTGAACTTTTTTAGGGCTGTTACACACCCACTCGAAGTCCTAGAACTAGTTGCTAGATGTTTGGACGATTGGATAGTGGACGACCTAGAAGTGCAAAGACATAATATGGCGCAGTACAGGCAGTAACGTAGTAGCCGTGTTAACCTGTGGAGTGTCCCACATCACGTAAAATGGGGATTACAGTTTTCGGTTGTACTTTTGGTTCTTACTGGCATGTTAAAGCATCTAAAAGGACAACAAGACATTGGACCCCATGTTGCCCCTGGTGTGACTTCGCTATGGAGAAAAGTATCTGCTAAATGACTAACTTTAATTGTTTAAAACTGCCATTTAGTGCTTACTACAGCACTTTATATCGTTAGACTACAATAATAGGACATTTACCATCGGTATCCACAGTAATTTGTCTTACCATGGTACAAACTATGCACCATGATATGTTACCTGAGTATAGTGTGGTAACAGATACTATATAGATAATATTTCCCAAAATATTCTCTTGTGGAGCTTCATACTGCTGTAGTTGGTTAATTTTACCTACTTTATATTTTGTTGCCTCATCATATTTGATATGGTGAAGTTATTTTTGTTGTAAAATATTAATCTGCCAAGTGCAGCACTTTAAATGCTTCGTATTCGCCTGACACTCTACTTATAATGAGGGAACACATGCAGCTTCACTGTTGTGTTCAAGGACGCCTAGAGGAAACAAAATCCTGTGGCAAGTCCCAAACCAGAGATATTTGCGTGGGCGTCTCTGGACAGCAGGCCAAGATACCTGCAAAATGATCGGCTTGGTTGCTTAATAAATCTTTATGTACTACTTTTTTGTTAAGAGGCATCAAAGCCAGAGACGGGACAAACCCATGGGGAATCTGAGCTGCCTCAGCTTAGCCCTACTGTTGGGAATTCCTTAGGTGGCTGAAACTCGCCGGCGGCGTTCACCTACATCCGCTGGAGCAAAGTCATAGAGAACTCCAGTGTGCGCTTGATGTTCCGAATGACTGGAGAGAACAAGAGCAACACAGAGTCGGCTGTGCCAATACATTCATCATACTCCGGTGCCCCCCCATAGACCGGGTTCACTGTTTACAACCTCCCACAGTAGTTGTGCACTGATGTGGATTTGATGCAGAACTGCAGCCAGTGTAGCAGAGTGAGCATATTCACTTAAATGCCTTTTGCTGTTGCTGGTGTCCTTATTCTTTTTTGCACTACACTACTTTATTTAGCAGAAAATGCAAATATGACTTTAATTAATTAACAAATATCACACATATTTTATATTGTTGTATTTTCCAACAGATGCCCACTCCTTTTTCCTCTCCTTGCATACAGTATATCCCAGCAAAAGGTACCACTAGCTAATGAATATCTATTTTAGTCATACACGCGTATATTGTCCCCATTACAGTGGTATTATTTCCAACTGCTCCAGTTGCCTATATGGGGTGTAAAAATAATGTCTAAGCCAATTTTCTGTGGAAGAGGAGCCTCAACAGCACATCTCTGTTAGATAAGTTAATTACCTCATATCCTACAGCTACACACTAGCTTACTCCTCTCACCCCCCCATCCCATACAGGAGGAATGGAAACAACATTCCTACATAATCAGGATGTACTATATGCTAATGCTAATTCACTATTATTATCTTCATCGTGTTGCATGTACCTGGTACTGTGAGCTAATAACAGAACCATCGACTATCAATGTTGCACATTTGCAATATATATCACACACACAATATAGTATAATTCCCAGGAGAGAGCACTGAAGAATGCAGGGAGGGTTGTCAGCATCGTGTGTTGCATTAGATCAAAAATAGATATGAATCCCCCTATTTTCAGATGCATGTTAAGGATTTTTGTTTGTTTGTTCCTGACTCCTGAGCTCAGCTCGGCTCAAGTACAATACTAAAGTGGGACAATTAACAGTGATTGCAATGAATAATTGGTATTTTCAAAATAATAACAACATGGTTGCCATGTCACATAGTTTGTTAACTGCTGTTTGTTGTCGCCACACACTGAAAGGACTGAATGGGAATGTTTTGTGTTGCTTTTCTACAATAAAAGCAAATCTACATGTACTTTTACGTGTATTTTTTGAAGTTATAGTTCCAGATCGGTTTTGTTATGCCCCATATAAACAGTTATACAGGTCTATGAATAGCTGCCATTTATATGTATATTGGATGGACTCTCAGCGGATAGAGCACATATTTACTCACAAGTATGTCAGGAGTTCTTTTATATTATTTGTAGGCTGTTGGCTCTAAAGTGTAAATTTGCATTACAAGAAGCATTCGGGGTGGGAGTGGCTCCTTAGTCGCAGCCCAAGGAAACAAATACTACATTTATTCTCTTTTGTCAATGTTATGAAACATAATAAATGCAAACGATATTCAGGTTTAACCTCGGTTAAATGTTATTTTAAAGGAGGGAGGTCAGGATTTTTATTTGGATGTTGTTGCAGAATCACAAAGAAGAGATTCAAGGTTCAGCTTGGTGAGATTCAAAAGTTTCTTAATGTTAAAAACACCTAACAAATAATCAAGGAATCCCACCAACTAGCATTAAGCATCTGAGCTACAGAGCCCTGTTGTTGTACAAAAAGTAGGAAAAAGACACCTATGGGTAACATCTTTACACTGGGTGACATGCTCCTTCATTATGAGCACAGGCACAATTCATTTCCACACTTCTCTAACTAACACTTCTCTCACTTCTCTAACTAAAAGACCAAATATGAATTAATGCACCACTGAAAATAGTCCCCAAAATGAATGTGATTTACACCTGTTTAAGTAGAGACTATACTGCCCTGTTGTTTCTACAAGATGTACCTGCTGTAAAAATGAGCTGTTCGATGAAAACAAAGTGGCGAGAAATGGTCTACAGTTATTTGGCTTGTGCTCTTTTCTAGGGTTTATTGACAACAGAAAATCTGCACAACTTTGCTTTTGACGGACTAGACCAGCCTGAGCCACAAAAGAGAGGATGTTGAAGGGACAGTCATTGCTGTGATCATTAAATGTCAGTATGGAAACACTTTGAATGTGTTGTGGGTGTCTCTGTCGTAAGTATCTGAGCGTTGGACTGTACTGTATGGAGATAGTGGCCTCTGGTTGTTATGGAAACAACCTTTATTTCTATCATGATAAAACGTAGTCCAGTGCTTTTTTAATTTAAAAAAGAGGGAAACCTGAATAAAATACATTAGTCCTTGACTCGACAATGCTTGGCGACGCCTGGCCTGCACTCAGCCACTGCACTTTTCTATCAGCCAGTTTGATCCATCATATACAACAGAACAACACCATAGACAGAATAAAACGCCAGATTTTCTTTCTGCCACATCCACCTTTGAAAAAGTGATAACTTGAATTCTATAATGTCATATTTCCTGATTAACCTTTAAACTACTCTTAGAGCTGCTGCAGATGTTGCAGTTGAGGCCAACTGCAACATCTGCAGCAGCTCTAAGAGTAGTCCGCAGTTCACTGTAGATCAGTTTATGGACACAGCGTGAGCTTGAGCGGCACATAATCCTGCATGTCAGTAATGCTTTGCTTGAAGCTGTCTCGCATGTTGTCAGTGTTATGCACTCCAGTCGCTCTGCAAATACTCCGAGAAGCCCCTCCCTCCCTCCACACACACCTTGTAATACAGAGGCTGCACACATAGCCCACTCAGGGAAATGTCAGCATGAGGGCTTGGCAGAGGACCAGCATGAGGCATGTTTTTCACTGGATTATCCCAACTCCACCTCGCCTCTGAAAAGCTTTACGTTAGCGAAATGCCCCTCCTTCCCTTGATATCTTGCTGGCTTAATGACTAATAAACCCTCGTCTTGGTGCACAAAGTAAAAGGCTAACACAAGCAAAACAGACAAGGCTAATAAACACCACTAAATGCAACCTTAAAAGTCACAAGTGCTGAAGCTGAAAGAGCACAAAGGCTGCACGACTATTTTTCACTTAATTCCCCCATTTCTGTGAGGTCTTGCTGCTGCTATAAAATAACCTCTGCCTCTTTAATGTATCATTACCCCCCTCTGCTGGAGCACACGGGAAACAAACCATGCGAGATCCACAAGGGGAGTATATTTAAAATCTTTACCACCTCATTGTTATGACCCAACACACTCTGCCTTGGTGTTAGACAAGGAGAAACAGTATAACACTTGCTGTAGATTTTATTAGGCGAGTAGAGTACTGTGACTCATTTCCAAGTCAGGAAAGGAGTTAGAGGAGTGTGCGATGTGCTCTTCTCACAGGATGACTCCCCCACCCCCCCCTCTCTCTCTCTCTGTCCTCAGTCTCTCTCACTCTTTCATTCACAGCTGAATTCATTAGCTCTGCTGCCATGTTGCCAATGCGGTGAGGAATGTAAATTAAGGTGACAGAAACGATATTAAAAGACGTCTACTAATAACGTCGACTGATGTTATCAGGCAGAGCACAATATTCAAAAACTCTATCATGTCTTTTTCTGGATGCCCTCTCCCTCTCCTCCTGAGTTATAGCTATTCTCTCCATCCACCACCTCCCCAGCATCGCCCCTTCCCTGTGGCTTCTCTATACCCTGTCACACATGACCTCCTCCAGACCATTATGCTTTGTTTTGTGTCATGCCCGTGGACACTGAAGCGAGCGGTGTACGGATGATTTCAATCCATCTCAAAAACGTTCCATTCCTCCTCCACCCTTCCTTGAGTTTTTTTTTTTTTTCCTCCGTCAGACAGAAACAGTCTCTGTTTATCTCTATCTCCCTTTAGCCCTCAATTCTCCACCTGTGCCAGTGCACTGGTGCTGACGGATGTAAAGTTGTTAACTAACTTCCTTTAACCCCTCGTTGCATAGAGCTGGAATAAAACCCCATTAACTGGTATGAATATGCAATCTGTATCACGAGCAGTGGAGTTAAGCATCTTAGCCCGTAGCCACGCTGCATGCATGTTAAAGAAGTATGCCATGGCGAGGAGAGAAAATAGAGGACTTGAAGGGTGAATAGACTACACATGTAAAAACCAGCCTGCCACAGTGCTGTTGAAGACAGAAATAAGTTAAGGTCACACAGCAGCACCTTGGACACATCATGTTAGTTGCCAGGTCTGAAAGCTCTGCTATTTTATTGTATAGAGTGTTCAGAACACTCCGTGGGCAGATCGATTATTTGTTCTTTTTGTCAGTTTTTGTTTTGTTACGTGATGTCACACTTTGAAAGGTCATGATTGTAATGTAAAATGTAACGCTTTTACCGAAACCTTGGACGGGGACCTGCTCACCTGGAGTCTTCGGAGAATGGTGTTAAATAATGAACAAGCTTGTGACTAATGAGTGACTCATGAATCTTCTCTTTGCAGCAACCTCATGACCATTCATCAGCACAATTCACACACACACACACACACACACACACACACACACACACCTCCACCCTCAGCTCTTTGTATCGTTCTCCTGCTTTTGTCGTTGAACACTGGTTGCTTTCAGCTGCATGCTCTCACCTTTTCCAGAGGGCTTTAACTTTACTCGCCTGTTCTCAGCACCCCGCTTCCTCCCGTCTCTGCCTTTCCCTCCGTCTCAGGAATCAGACGCAGGTTTGCCACTGCTGAGGAAGCAACAGTAGTAATCCTCAGGCTCAACTTCAAAAAGAGCCTCTAAAGACTACACTCTCTATGGTTCTGGCAACTCAGCCTGTTACCTCTGCTGGGGGAGAAGAAAATACACAGCTCCTCTCTCAGCTGCCTGTTTCTCCTCTTCCCATATTTCACTCAACTTCTTTATCAGCACTAAATGTTCCTCAGCTTAACTCCTCACTTCCCCTAACAACAAATGCCCCCTTTCCCCCTTACCCTGGACTTATGGACACACATCTCTGAAAAGAAGGGCAGAGTGGGAGAGAAATGGAAACAAAAAGCAGGAATCCTGTGATGGGAATGAGGCCTGAAGGGAGGAAAAAGTAGAGGACATTAGAAAGCAAGAATCACGAGCGAGAAAGTACCGTGAGAGAAGATGATAGAGAGTTCCCGGTTTCACGGTTGGTCTCGAAGGGGTAACTGGCACACTGTCAGCAGATCTTTAGACAGCTCTGCTACGGAGAAACAAGAGCAGAGGAAAAGATGGATTGGCAGGAAGCATTCAATCCTTCCTGATTACAGATTTGCTAGAACCTTCAGGGGTGTGTGTGTATGTGTGTGTGTGATTGTGGGAGCGCCCAAAGGACCCGGCATGAGGTGGTAGTTGAACTTAAAACAGGAGCTGCAAATGAAGTTAATTCACTCTTATCTGTTGGCCTAAATCTCCATTTCAGACTCGTGTTTAGCTTGTGACATTTCTACTTTCAACCTAGGGTGTTTCTAAGAGCTGGACGCACTGCGGTGTGAGAAGACACAATTAAAGAGAAAAAACTAAACGGAAATGTTTCCAGGGAGAAAGCAGAGAAAAAGACAAGCCAGCATGCCTTGAGAAAGAAGAACAAATGGTGAGAAAACTTATATGTCAGCTCATTTCCCAACACCAGTCAACTTAAAGCTTAATGAGTCTCCCAGACGTGGGGGTGGGTGGCATGACTCAGTTATACTGTATACTTAGTTTTGTCTCTGTATTCGCTCCCAGGAGACATGTATGTTGCTCTGTGCTATTTGCAATGTTTTTGCATTTGCAGAATTTTTGCATTGGCAGCATTTTTGTATTTGCAGCACATTTCTGTATTTAGTTATGTCACACTAACTTGTAAAGCTACTTTTTTTTTTAAATTGTTCCATTTTCAGATGGGACTGTTGGACATACACTAAAGTTATGTCAAAGGCACAAATAGGCTCCAGAAGATGCAAATTACCCCCCGGTAACATTAAAAGAAACACATGGGCCTCTTTAAAGACATGCACACAGGCCTATAGCTACTCTCACAAGTGCTAAAGTTGCTATTTAGCTGCAGGTATAATGTGAATCTGAACTCATTAGTACCTATATTGTAAACCTTGTACTAATCATTCATGAGCGTAATAACGGGATCGCGGACCCAGGTGCAGACACAGAAGCAGAGCGAAAACCTGGCCAAGTCAGGTAGTAAGTTTTGATCATCTTGTTCTACTAAGCAAGATTATTAGAGCTGGTACATGCACTGTAAGTAGAAAACAGGCAATGAGGATCACATGGCCGAGCACTAGTGTACGTGGAAGAACATGGACATTCCAAAGACTGAAGGCAATATAAACATAAACATGATGCCATGTTTATTAGGATCTCATCAAGAGAAATGTTAAATTTCAGTTTAGGGGCTAGATTACATAAAACAATCTAGTAGTGCCTGCAGTAAAGCAACAATCAGCGAAAGCCTGTCATCTCGTGCGCAGCTTAAAGGGTCCCGACTTTGACGTATAATTTGATCTATATCCGTGTGTACCTCAGAGGCCTTATGTGGCTTTTTTTCTCTGATTGCTCATCTCTCATTCTTTCTGCTAATTCTGTGTATTTTACCCAGAGGTGTTGTACTGCTACGCCCGGCTGCCAGAAAGGAAGTGCAAGCCCACCCTCACCCCATCTCACAATCACCCATCGCCTACGTGTCATTAACTTAATCTGTCCCCGTAGATGGTACGCTCCAACAGTATGAATTATGAATTATTAATTTCATTATAACAGTCTTGCCTGCCTTATTGAGTAAAAAAAAACAAAACTAGTTAAGTTGGTTCATTCTGCTGATACCAAAAAGCAGAGGTCTGTTTATTTCTGCTCTCTTTGTGAGGTGGCAGCGACTTTGGAGGCAGAAAGACTCAGATCTTCGCTACTTAAACATTTAAAATACAGGGGCCCCACTTCAAAGGAACGCCCAGGTACAATCGGTGTAGCCCTTTCATTTTCAATTAGCACACAGTCTGCCAGGCCGGTGTGCGCACCTAAGGGCTGGGCTAAGGCCGTGAAATATTGATGGCCCTATCTCAGGAGCGATCGGAACGCTTTGTGTTTCGTTCCCCTGGGTGGGTTTATGTGTTTAAGATCTTTTGACAGCAGACAGCTGAGTGGGTGATTTGTTTGTGTGATCCAAGTGGGCATGCAGTGGCGCACTAGCAGTGGATTGCACTAAATTCAATCAAAAACTGTCTCAGCAAATACTCCTCTATTCTAACTCAGCAGCACATTAATCTTTTACAACTATAACACAACAAATAGTTTTTTGTTCGATCAGATGAGTCCCATGTCTCTCCATCTTTCTTCCACAGCCGGAGAGTGATGCTAAGTTATTATCTGCAATGTTTTACAAATCACTCTGCAGTATTTCAGCTTTGGCTGTGGCATGTTAACTCGGAGAGGGCAATTTTTTGCAGGAATCAAAGCCTTTTGCCTGGAACCGCTGGTAAACAAGACCTCATTATTTTCAACGGCATGATCCTGCAATCATCGGGGATGTAGAACAGACATCTGCATTGGTAATTGCGCTAGTTCAACAAATGAACAGCATTTACCAAGTAAAAATGATCAACTTTAACATTTTCCCAAGACTTTCAACCTTTATCTTGATTTTTAGCGAGAAGTCAAAGTGTCTTAGTAGTTTGGCGGTTGCGTTTTTTGGGGTGTTTTAATTAATTTTGTGGGTGATGAAGTTTCGAGTGATTTATTCTGCTCTTTAACAACAAATGAGAAATGCTAGGTGTTTATGACAACCATGGAGCCTTTCCAAATAGTTTGAAAGCTTTAAAGAGAGGTAGGATGTACATTAATTGCCTAGAAAGGATTTCATGTGCATCTTCAAAACACTTTGAATTTAAAACGTTTAGCTCTGACTTCTCTCTCACTCTGTTTTATGAAAAATAGATACTTCAACGCATCCAGACTTACAAATTGGGGCGTTGAAAAACTTCTTAGGGTTTGAACTTTGACATGCATGACAGATCCCCGGAGACATCTGCATGTGGTATACCATGTGAAGCTAAAAGACAGTGAGAGGAGCAGATTGGATTTCACATTAGTTAGGGCTCAGGCGAGTGGAGGGGTTATATATTTAGTCATACGATGACACAGACCCTAATGGGGCAGAGAAGTGATGCACTGATATCCTTAATTGATGGATTAGAAGCCTACAATTCCCTGCAGAGAGAGGATGATCAAGAGAACGGTGCAAGGGGAGAGGAGCTCGAGTAAGTACGGGTAGTGAGCGCTTGAACATGACCTGAACGGTTAATTGAACGGGGAAATTCCCAGGATATTTTAGTCAAATGAGACTGGAGGAACGAGTGAGGCAATGAGGAAGGGAAGGGACAACACAGAGAAGAGCAAGGTAAAGGTTTGGAAGGATGAGTAAGCCAGAGATTATGTCGACAATTTGTGATGAGTTCACCGTTAATGGGCATGAAGCCAATCAAAGAGGTGGCTTTATTCGATGAACGGCTCTGTTGATCGATGGCGGGTGGACTAAAGCAAGCCGGGGAGCAGATAAACACCAGAGCACTATTTCTGCATCAAGAGTGAACGGTGGATCCAAAGCAGAGACATGGATGGATGGGTGGAGGAGAAAGGAGAGACCTCCAGAGGAAAGCAGCAGATCCCTGTCTAAAACTCCCCTTTCATGTGGCCCACACAGTGCCAGATCAATCCAAATGCCCGCCCATCATTAGGCATCAAAGGCATGTAGGAGGGGGATCCTGTCTGCACACAGCTAATCCCCTTTAAATGTGCCTTCTCAAGGAACAAAGCCGCCATTACATCCACAATGCATTTCTGCATGATCTACACTTTTCTTGTGATGCTCTACGATCATCAAAGCAAGTGAGGTGACAGAGAAAGTTACAAAGGGAGACTTTGAAATTCAGAAACGATTTCCATGGCGACCACCAGGTAACATAAGATAAATAGTGGCACCTTTCAACGTGTTTGTTACTGTAAATTCTCGCAAATGCAAGAGCCTCTCCAGAGAGACCAGATCCGTGTTTGAACATCTCCATTTTTAGCTCAGAACTCCTGGTTCACATTGATAAATGTTCTGACACTGACTTAGGGGACGTGTAAAACAAAGGTCAGCCACGTTCACAGCGAGTAAAATCATTTCCATCGCAACAGATGACAAATGGAGTCGGTTTCTTGCGTTATTGTCAAGAGATTCTCCCCTTCCTTTCAGTCCTCTCACTCTCTTTTCTTTACCCGGTGTGTCTCTTACTGTTCCTCCCTGAAACCCATGAATAAATAATTCAAGCCACAGATTTTTCATTTTATGACTGAATATGAAATTTATCCCTTACCCGATCTTTCCACCCACCCACCCCTCTGAAGGAGCACATAAAAGGCTATATGTCTCTTTACCTGAGACTCAAAGAAGACTTTGTAAAAGCCCTCAACATTTTTTTTCCTGCTCTCACTGCTCCTGGATTATCTCTTGAGCTCCGAAATGTTGTCTCAGCACCACCGGAGTTCCTTTGTTTTCGCCAAGTGTCCATCGTCCATTCCCGTCCCTCTCCTCTTCTTAACCCACTCTCTACTCCCTTTCTTGCCCCCGTCTCAGCGTCCTGCCATGAATCTGAGACGGTGACAAACTCTGACAACAAAGCCAGCCATCTTGATACCTCCCTGCATCTCAATAATGGAGCAACTTGATATGGAATCCGTGTTATCAGGGCCCTCTTGGCACACTGCATGTTGCATTTCATCCGTCAATAGGGAAGAAGTAGGGAAGCACAAGGGGGTAGGAAGGAGGTGGGAGGGGGCTATGGTTATTACGGCAAAGGGGATTAATGGATGTGTGGGGTTTAAATTGACTCTCAATGACAGTGGAGGCCTCACTGTTTTTTTTTTATCAGATATCGGCAGGTTTCCCCTCATTACTCTCTCTCTCTGTCATTCTCCCCTCCCTCACTTTTTCTCCCTCTTGCTGTAGCTGCAATTTATTCCTAAACCTCTTACCATCTCTGTCTGAGCCCCCCTACGCACATCAATCTCCTCCCCCTCCTTGGCTCTTTGAATCCAATACTCCAGACAGCATGATGTCCAAATTAAAGAAGGTAATGGAAGCCAATGAAAGTACATAGCCTGGTGCAGTAAGTCAACTGCATAAATGGACTCAATGAACATTTCCAATATTTGATAACCGAATATGCTTTTGAGCAGAGTCAGGGAAAATACAGTCCAATGTTTCCCAAGCCCCAATTCTGGTTCCATTATTTGCTTAATACCGTTGAATTGTTAATGTTAAAGTAGGTTGGGTCACGTTTGAATTCCTATAGCACCGCAGGCGGCTGAAGATGAATGTTTTACCCATTTATCCATTACTTGAAGTTATTACCGTTATTTATAATATACCCTATATTTAGCTAGTTGACCGTTCCATCCCCAGCTTTTTTCACCCACATGGCACATTATTTCAGTAATATGCCATTTATAACACCGGCACCTTTGTCAGCTGTTTATCCATTATCTTTAAGGTTATTATTGGACGGAAGCAACTCTGCTACATCCCGACACACTCTGCACAGCCCCTCATGCATGAGTCATCATCACATTACTCTCAAATTCTTTGATTGACTATGAGGGTATTCCTTCATCAGAACAACACGTCATCACCATGCTCACTATTCTGATCTGCTCAATTTTACAATAGCTCCCATGCAAATCAAAATGTATTGTTAAGGTGCAACAGTTGTCTAAAAATTGGAATTTACTATTAAATGTGACAGTGAGTTTTCTTTAAAGATCATCCAATCCTACTATTAACTGGATATTTATATTTGCAAAGCTACTCCTCAGTCCTTCCACAGACCTTCTTGTAAATTGCCAAAGTTTCCTCAGGCGCTCTGACACCCCTAGTCGGGAATTTCTGGGGCATTCATGGCTTCCAATATGACTGAATAGACACAAACCATCAGGTGCAGCACAATATTATTTAATTATAAACTTTTCTACTAAAGCCAGTCGAACACATCTAAGAGTGCTTGCTGTATCTTTTACTAAGAAAGACTTTGTCAGAGATGTTTATTCACTACTCACTTTGGTTCAAAAGCCTTATTCATCTGAAAGAAACTTATGCTCGTGGCAGCAGATGGGCTCGGAAGGAAGAAACACCACTATCAAAAAACTCCCCGCAACGGCCTAATTACTTCTCACTCTTGTCACTGTCAGTGTTTTACATTGAGAGAAATGGAGGAAGAGGCTTTAACATGGAAAAACCAAAAAAAAAAAAAACCCAAATACAGCCATTTTCCTGCTACAGACTTGGCTTGCAGTCACAGATGCAGCAAACTGTGAGACATCCTCAGTATTCGTGGTGGGGCTGTGTTGTCAGCTCAGTCCTGCTTTTGTGTGTTCTTTTTTTATGTCCCGCATCCTCTCCCTCGCAAAGGTCCCCTGTAGGTCTCTATTATCCCTTGTGAATCCTATCGGTTCCAAATCACACACGGGGTATTGCGAAGAGGTTTGAAAGTGGTTGATTCAATTTGCTTGTTTTTGTGGCAAATAATGTGAGCAGGGTACGCCATTCAGACATCCATGTGGATTCACAAACATCTGCTACTGATGGAAAAGATACCCTAAGAGCTTGATGGAATATGGAGAAAAAAAAGTTACCTGCTGGGAGCAATTTATTGCTGTCAGTTACGGTGTCAACTTCACTGAAAATGGCTTTATTCTAAGAAATGAACACCTCATATAATTATTATTTTTTAATTTTACAGGTGTTTCACAGTAGAATGATATTGTATTTTCCCGCAGGACATTTCCCTCAACCTAAAACAAAAATCACCTTTCTAACAACAGTGAGTTCCTAGAAACAATATGTGTCATATGTGCATTGAAAGGTGTTTGGAGGCCTTCACGACTGCAGCACAGTTTGAAAACATAATAGAGCTGAGTCCATGGCGGTGGAAGCCGGCGTTTGCTGTTTGTGCCGTGTGCCTAGCTGTGGGAATGGGGCGAGCTGCATCTTTACACATGGCTTCCCCTCAGTGAAGGCGAAATGAAGGGGAGCCCTCGGGGCAAACACAAAGACAGGAGGCTCTGGAAGGGTCTTAGATGAGCATAAACACACAGACACACTCAAACACACAAGTAAACAACAAGCGCTTGAGGAAACGATACATTCACATTCCCGTCCAGACAGACAGTAATGAACTTCAGTCGCAGCACATTGGTAGTCCCGTCCAAGCCTTTTCAGCACCACGGACAGCAGCTGCCCTGCACACACAGCGACATGTTGTAGGTTCAGTGAACGTCTCTGTTCAAGCCTTTTCAGCACCACGGACAGGACCCTTCCTCAAAAGACTTTATGTACATAAAGTATGGCACATATTTTCACTTTAACCAACATGATGTCTTTAAACTGTATTAACCTGTGCTTATATAGGATTTTGTGAGATGAAGAATTTTGTACATTGTTATTACATATTAATCAGAGTACAAGTACAAACAAGTACAAATATGGGTGTACGTTTTGCTTTCTTTCAATTATAGCAATTTACTCATATACAACAAAAGTTTATTCAAAAGGTAACGGTAATGTTATTTCAATGAGAATAAAGTTACCTGTCTGTCCGTCCGACCGTCCGTCCATCCGTCCGTCTATCCAAACTGTGTTCAGCAGTACTTTGACACTCTTATTTAAGTATTGTTTTTTTATTGCTATTTGAACTCTATAAAGTGCAACACTTTAACAAAAGTGTAATAACTGCAAATGCAATAACTTTTAAGACCCTGCAGAAAATATACATTGCAGCACCATATGATGACATTTGACAAATACAAATGTATACAAACAAAAAATTATAATCATTCATTTAAATGACTAATTTAAGTTAATTTCAGTATGTAGTATTACACAATTATAAGATGTAATCTTGCTTTGATGATGAATGTTAAATGCTAAATGCTATGTTACCTAAATGTGTTTCCAACCTATATACACGCACACACATAACGAAAGTTTTGGGAACTACATGTCACGGCATAGTTAAATTTTACTGTTGTAAAGACAGAACACAGACAACACCAAATGTCTCCACACATTGAGAAGGCAGAGCCCTTTGTTGTCTATTTCCTTCTAAGCAAAAAGTTGCAAGTAAATTATCTTAAATTTCCCCCACAGCAAACGGAAGAAAAAGTACTCTATCGCCTCGATCATTATTTTTGTTCGGCGATGATTTCTTACTGTCACCCCTTCATCCCCCTCTGCTGATGATTTGTTGCGATTTCAAGAGACAAAACATGGAAATTGCACAGAGGGGATCAGGAATTTACTTCTTGATAACATCTGTTACTAACTATTCTGCTCAGCATGCAGAATCAGTTGCCCCTGAAGACCCGTTTTCCGCCTTTATCTTATTTATTTGGAGAAAGGCTTATATTGTCTCATACACCATGAGGTGCACCTAGGAACCTCTGTGCATGGCTAAACGGGAACTTTTATAGCCGTCCCTACCCAGAATGGCAATTAGCTGCGGTAGACTGGGGAAAAACACAGAATGGAGTTGGTATGCAGAGAGCTCTGCAAAGTTAATGGACTTTTAAATCGACACTGTGCGCCAAATTCCCTCATTAATGCCATCCCTGGTCCCTGCCTACGCGACCGTTTGATTTCAAAGGTCAACTCTCAAATGTCAACATAGGAACGGTAAATAGAGTACACTTTTATGATGCACACACATTGTGTTGAAAGTATGTGAGCTAAAGGAGTGATGAAGTGACGAGGGGCCCTACAAACATGACATGACATTTTACCTCTATTTATCTTTCGGTATAAGGGGCATGCATTGTATTTTTCTGCGCTGAAGGTCTTTACATTTGAAGGATTAACACGCAAGTGGACACACTTATAATTTTTAATAGATGTAAAACCCCAGTCTATTGGTCAAATCAGCGACTGATGTTTTTACCTGTCGTCGTTGGCATCCACTTACCAGAGCCTTCGAGTCTGCTTTGGAGCTGGATTCGGTTGCACCAGCTATTCATAATTCCACAATGTACATCTCCTAAGAGAAAAAGAGACAAGCAAACAACGAAGGTTTTAGAAAAATGTTACCCGTCTTGTTGCCAAGTCTTACTTTGCGAGTGCCAATGTGAAGCTTTGTCTTACGTGAACTTGAACTTTAACAGCAGTGACTTTTGCCCTTTGTCTTGAAATGATTTGCTCTCCACCCTCTGCACAAATATCTCTGCATCTGGCGCGTCAAGTAACGGACGCTCAGCTATTTACTGATATCTGAATCAACTAAATATCCCCAACAAAATTGTTTAAAGCAATATGAATTTTCTTTTCATGTTCAAATTCGCTCTTTACATTCACAATGTCATAGTGGGGACTCAGTTTCATTTAGATGTAACAGAAGTGAGGAAGGACACTGCTGCTTGAGTTTCTCTTACTGTCCTTGATGCCACATCAGTTTTTTAAGCTGCAAAACATGGTATTTGTGGGTCAGGCCTCCAGGATCATTTATCTAGTAAAGGCAATCATAAAGTGAAAAAGTCAGATTACAGTTGTTGTAAGAATGTTTCAGATACACATGTTTCTTCTGGTGATTATCTCTTTGTCTGGTTTCATCATGACCTGGGACCAGTGTCTACATTTTACTTTACCACTGTAGTTTTCCTGCATTCTCAGTCAACAAAACATACAGATACAGACACAACTGTGGATTAAAGTATAGTTATTTTAGCAAAACTAGAAGAACATTTTTTAAATGCTAGAAACACCCCACTTTTAGTCACAGCTGTATAGACGTATAGTCACAGCTGTATAGCAAAGTATAGACGTTTGCCTCTCATTTATTAAGTGATTCTTTCACACATCATGTAAGACCCTAGCCCGACCCATCAGGAGAAAACACTTTGAAACAGAGCCCTGGGGATTGTACCAGTAGTATGGTACAGCAATAAAGACGTTATTATTCCAGATTATTTATACAGTAAACACAGACACACATAATATAGATTTGAAGCTCTGATTTGATTTTGCTCAAAGGTAATTAAATGGCTCTGGAAGTTATTACTGTCACAATTGTGTTCCCTATGTTTAGTTTCTCCCTGTTTACCCCAGCTTAGCATCCTGTCTCCAGCTTTTATTTTGTTCCCTCAGCCTACTTCCTGTATTTAGTGTCATCAGTGTCCTTTTAGGGGTCCTTTTCTTCTCCGTTCCCCGCCTGTTCGTCCACCCTTGTCAGCCTGTCCCTGAACCTTGAATCCAGCCCTAAAAGGGGGTTATGTCACAATCCTGTGGTGACCCTGAACCCACAGGATAAGTCCAAAAAAAACAAAAAAAAACACAGTTTGCCTAAGAGCCTGCAGCTTCATTGTCTCTGTTGGTCAGAGTTTTGTAATTACATTGTGCCTGAAAATAAAAGACAAAAAGCTGAGTAAATACTTAAAAATCCTTATCTCTATGACAAATGGTAGGCTAATATCTTTGCTCTTCATATGCTAATGGAAGATAAAATAGCAATAAAAAGTAATATTATATCACATTAATTTTGAGATAAATTACAGCACATCATTACAGAATATCCTGAAATGACCAGAGTTCAAATAACTCACATTGGGAGACATTGTCATCTCTAATGATTACGTTGTTTATTAAAGTTTATTTATTGTCGGAACAAATTATTTAGCCGCATTGAATTACTGCAAATTCATAAATGGCATCAACTGAAGTTAGCTTCCGATGAAGACGTCTGAAACCTTCACTGTATTAACGACACTAAACACTTCATATTCACCATCGTTCATCATAAACCTCACTAATGTTAAAAGGCTGCAGTCAGTAGGTTGGTACCAAATTATGGTCAAGTACCCCCCACATCCAAGTTCTCTTTAATAATAACCAACATCTTGCAGAAAACATGCAAAGCTAGCAACTCTGCATGGATCATATTGCTATAACACTGCATTTAATGCCATAAAAACGTATCGTGAGGACGGGTTAGCCAAATCGTCACATTAGTTACTAATGGGCACTTCCCATAGCTACTGCTAATCTGAGCACCTGCTGTCAGGAGCAAATGTGTGAATGTTAGTGGCATATACAGTACAGCAGCCCATTACTAGTAATAAACATAAAACCATGTCAGCTACTGTAAACAGACACATAGACGTAGGTTTTAATGTAACATACAATTTAGTTGAGTGACTCATTAAGATATGTAAATCTGGTTTATAGACTGCCGTTTCGAGGGAGAGCGGCAGATAGGTCAGCCATACACAAGTGGCACTACAGGAATTTAAAATGTATGGTGGGCAGGGCTGGACTTTTACGGTCGTATACTGAATCATCAGCAACTGCATCTCAAGTGTATTTATTTTAAAAAAAATAATCTACCAGCCATAATTCAAAGTAGTAAAAAAATAAAAAGTGAAAACTTCCAAGATTTCATTAATGATGCTAGACAATAACAGCAAGTGTTGTGAAGAAAAGAGACTGGGGAGGGGGGAGGATCGTAATGCACATCTTGTGATGGAGACTGATACAGTGCCCTGGGTCTGTTCCACTACGTTTGGAGCTAGAAGGGACACTATGCCATAAAGAGCAAATCTTTATGTCAAGCCTGAGGCTATGAGCTGTAAGTTTTGACCCTGTGACTTTGACAGATCATGGAGCAAATAACGCCACGGGGCACAGTAGCCGGATAGGGACATGTATACTATAATGGAAACACCACAACAGTTTGGCTTGTGCACAAAAATATCCACACAGACACAGATCCATTAATCTGTTGAAGGGAAGATGTACTGTGAAAACGTACCTCGGTATTGATTGCACTGATGTAGCTCTAGGTGCAGAGGGACATGAGAATAAAAAGAATAAGAAATGTAGGAAGAAAGGAAAAAGGTGGAATTTAAACTTTGCCTCCAGCGAGCAGACTTGTATCTGTCGGTTTTATTTTGCTTTCCTAATTATCTGATTACTGCTTGTGCCTGTGGATTCCTCAGCTTCTCTAAATACAGGCCCAGATTGTTCCAAAGCTTCTGTTCACATATTCTCTTTGTTTTCTTGGTAAAAATCATCCATTCAGTGAAAGGACCCCTCTGCATGTTCCCCCTCCCCAATATAAGATGTGCTTGTCTGAGATGCTTTTAAAGCATGTGTTAATATGCCTGAAAGGCACACCAGTTTTCATCTCCTGTCCCACTTGAAAGTCCCTCATCAGACTTTCCAGATGTTTTCCTCTGCCCTTTCATCCGCTTGCGCTGTTGTCAACAAAACAGCAAAAGTTTTGTCTCATTAATTATTGTTTGCTCTCCGCCTTTGTGTCGATGTGTCTCAAATGCCGTGTTTGCTGCCTGTAATAGCGGCAGTGTTGTGCATTCAGCGGAAGCGGGGAAGTGTCAGGGTGTGGTTGGGGAGGAAAATCGGCAGAGACAGAAGGAGAAGAGAGGGATTTTAAGAATACAACCTGCTGGTTATCAGGCTGAGGATGACAGGGTGAGTGTGTAAGTGGCAGCTGTGAACGCCTGTCGAAGAGAATTTGGGTCAACATGTTGCCATCTCCCTGGAACATCATCGTGGCCATGAAAGGGAAATCCACGCAACTTAGATTGTATGTTTGTGTCAGATTCTTGTAAATGTTTCCGCGCCTGCTTATTGATTTCCCGTTCCTCGTGGCGCGATTGATAAACCGGCCACATTCATTTATTAGTTTTGGTCCTCCAAAGCAACTACTCAAGATGAAAGGGACAGAATGTGTTTACGGTAAGAGTCTGCGTGTGTGTGTGTGTGTGTGTGTGTGTGTGTGTGTGTGTGTGTGTGTGTGGTTGCGTGCGTGTGTGTGCGTGCGTGTGTGCGCTCTGAGGCAGCTGCCTGTCTACCATTGTCTAGACAGAATCATGTGCCTGCATACTGAGAGAGGAGGTGACATGCCGAAAGCTGCCTGTGTTGATAATTCTCGGCGACACTCATTTGATGTGACAGAGACCTAAAAGTTAGTTGCTGCAGAACTTTAAAAAAGAAAAATCGTAGTTGTCCGGGGATTTAAAAGGAAGATCAGCTTTTCAGCATAAAACACTCAACAAACATAACAACAATGAGTTAAGGGGATTATGATTATAAGTCTTGCAAAGTATTCCGTACAATATTATCAACTGTGTGCATGCCCCACTCTGTCTTTTTGGGTGTTTTCCACCACGAGAGGCAGAACTGATGTTATAAACTGCTCATTATTCACTGTATATAAAAACTACATACAGTAGAAAATACTTTCAATGTTTCTGCATGAAAAGTCTGACACACTTTCCACTGCAACTTCTCAATCCTCCATATCTGCTCTCCATCTTTAATGGAATCACCACACACACCATGGCCAATCAGCCCCCACAATGCCTTGCTGTCTGTACAGTATACCCCTTGGTTATGGCTGTGCCATGCTATAATGGTTCCCTCCTTATCTGACACACAGTTATGCAAATATTAGGTTCCACCCGAATATCTGGTGACAGGAGTTTCTCTCGCTCTCTCCTTTCTGCCTGATTATGCAGTGATAGGCTGGCTCAGCCTGGAATAGACTGCTCGCGTATAATCGTGATTAGTCATATCTCATGTTCACAGTGATGTAAAAACCCATCACTGCCTGGTCTTTATTGTCAGCATGCGTGTTTCTGTTTGTGTGCGAGACATACTGATGGACAGTCAGAGACTGATGGAAAATCCTTTTCATGCCATTGCTTCAGATGCTGTATGTAATATGTTAGGCACTGTTTGCTAATGATAATTTGTTGTTACCAAAAAGCTCAACAAGCAGTCAGCCATTTCTTTACTCTCCAGCTCATCAACTTTTCAACCAGAAAGCACAGATTTAAATACTATTATAAGCCATTGCACAATTAACCTGTGCAGACAACTGCTTTGCCTGTTTATGCTTCGATGCGGTGTTGTGTGCCATAATGTAAAATGAAAGACACTGACCCAGAGCAAGATTCCCAAACCCTCACAGTCAGAGCTGCAGATATAGACTATAGAAAGGCAAACGGAGCCAGTTTTAACCCATGGCACAGTAGGCCTTAACTTGCCTGACAGCCGTCAGATGGTGAAGCTCAGTGACATGGCATGGGGAGAGGATGAAACCTAGATGGAAACTGCAAATGCTGGAAAAAGGAAAAAACTGTAGGAGACGAAAAACTGTAACACCTTGGGCAATATATTGGATAGAACAGGATTTAAAGGAGCAATGCGCAGGAAATATCTAGGGGTAATAGATGGTCGGGGGAATGTAATAACAATGAAACTGTGTTAAATTGATAAATGCAAAATTAAAAGTAATATCATAGCAATTAATTGAGTTTGAACCAGGTAATAGGTTGTTATACGCAATCTAGGACAACAGCTGAACGAGGCACAAACTTTCAGAACTGCAGAGTCAGGTGCCAATTCTCTTTGGCTTTGTCACTACTGCTGTAGCAGCACCTTCCACATCACACATAGCAGTTTGATTCACTAGTGACATGAACATACTGTTTAGTGCAGCCTTAAAGTGGTTCAGTAACCTACCTGTGTGGATTCACCTCTAACGACACCTTAATATAACTGTGTGATCTGAAGGACTAAAGACACGTGTGCAGCAAATGGTTTTGAATATTATAGACACAACGGCAAAAATTCTAAATTTCAAGGATCGGGGCATTGAGCCAGAACAGGACGCCATAAAACCCCACAAGGCACAACCAGTGCATAGTGAGACCAACAAACTAATCTTAAGGCACTTTACATTGTAAGGTCAAGACCCTAAAGAATTATGAAGGGAACCCACCGAATCCCCTTTGAGCAAGCACTGGGCCACTGTAGTGAGAAAAAAAAGCCTTCGACACCCCCAGGCTCAGCGTGGGGGTGGACTAACTGGACTAACAAGAGGCAGCACATTAAAAATATAATGAGCAACTTCCAGGTGCTGCCACCACATAGGACCTGGGCCACAGAACGTCCTCTCCATCATGAGACTACGCAAGAGTTAACGTGTAAACACTGGCAGTGCATCACCAGGGAATGTGCTCATGTGACTTCTGTTGGTCAGGTGAAGCCCTCGTGTGGTTTGAGCCGATCAGGTAATGGTGCATTCTGCTGACAGCAAGACTGAAGGAGGTATGTGAGAAATACGTGAGAAGTAAAATAACAACCAGCTCTTTTCTCTCGCTCTCTCACACACACACAAACACACACACCCACACACAAACTCCATTTTCCCGAGGGGCACTGATCTGTGACTTCTCAATGTTCTGTGCACATCTGAGATGACAGCACACACAACACGGCCAGCGCTCCAGTCTGGGTTCCACATGATCACCCACAGCAGTACTGTACAGCAAACACGATACAGCCGCACTGTGTACAGACAAGGAAACAGGCCAGGACTTCCACTGCATCCGACAGTGTCACAGTCAGACTGGGCCACACTGAATGTATGAATTCATTTTGTGGGTTGTCTTGGTCTCCTTGAAGGTCGATCCAAGATCTTTGCCCTAGACTTCAGTGAGATGCTTGTTAGTGAGTTCTTTGCAGACGACATTAGGTTATTTGTCCCGTAATGTCCATCATCCATTACCTCTGCAAATACTGTACATCTAACATGCAGTAAGGGGGCTCAGTAAAGTTTGGCACACATCTGTTCCACGTGGCTTTCGATCTACAAGACACATTTTTACCTTATCTTCCACACTTTTTAGTGTTTTTGAAAGAATGCAAAAAATTAAATTATAAATGCAATATTTGGATCTTAGGTAAAAACAACCATTCATATCAGGATTCCGATTTTCCAGAGTAACAAGGATGAATTTTTCACACATCACATCTTTGGCTTGGATTTGAAGGTAAACATACATTAGTGTCAGAATGCCTTCATAAATGAGTCCCTGCGATACTCATTACAATGTAAGAGAAACGCTGTGATGCTGGACGCTAAAGGAGATGTGAACATACGTGTACGCGCTGTTCTGGCTGATTATAAGGAAGCAGTGGGAGAAGTTATTCTCCAGAGATATGATCATGTGTTTCATGAAACGTGTTTCGCCTGTGATTCCAATGTGTGCCCCAGATATAAATGTGTACATTTATATCTCTATAATTTAGAACCTGAGACGTCTACCCCCCACCCCCCTCCTATTATCAGCAGAGGGAGAAGCAGACCAGATTCAATTTGAGGAGAGGTAGTGGATCATGAAGGCATTTCTCCATTCGGGAACAAATTTGATATCCGTCTGGAAGGCAGGACCCAGAACGGCAGTGTTGTCAGAAAAAGTAAAATGTTGCTTTATTTGCCATTCCAACTCCAATTTCACATCATTGCTCAAACTTTTTTGATCTTATCTCTTTTCTGACTTTTTCTTATATTTTTGCTTCTACCTCCCTTGCGCCACTTACCAGAAAATTCCCTGCTACAGCTACTTAAGTTATGAAACTCAGGTCTATTACTTACTGGACAGTATATTTCCACTGATAAAGACTAAAGAAAGGGGCAAACTCTTTTCTCCTTTTATGAAATTGAGTTTTAGGAACGCCAACAGCATCTGCAATACTACCCTGTTGATAATTGCTTGTTGCAAACAGGACAGGCATGAAACTGAATGATATTGACAGGCCTCTCTTTCATCTTGGTCATCAATAACGGAATTGTGTTATTCGATGTTGGGCTTGCATGCTGATAATAATTGCTGCCAGTGCATTAGCCGGCTGCAATAAAGACACTATTGAATTTCCCCACAAGTTTTTACAAATTGATTTTTTTCCCCATATCCAGAAGTGAGTGGAATGAAATGAAATCCTCAGTTCTCGCAGTGAAATATTATTTTTTTCTTTGTTTAACCTGTTTTTCCCTGCTTCATCTGCAGAGTGGTCTTTCCCCCTTTTCCTTATCCAAGCTTTTACCTTTCCATTTACGAAGAATAAGCTATTACACAGTGGCTTTATAATTACTAGTCTCTCTTAGCTGTGCACTTTTGCCACAGCTCTTTGGCGGCTAAAAAGCCAGCAATTAATAAATAAAAAGCTACCCTTGACCCATGGGTTGTCGAAACAATGTGAGCTGCTTATTTGGCACATTCGTTATTCGGCGGTAATGGCGTAATTACACACCGCAACTTGGAGTGAAGACAAACAACGCGCTCCTGCTCTTAAAGACACGCCTTTCTTCTTTTATTCTATTGATATTTGCTCGAAGACCTGTTTGCTTTCCCAGATAAATAAAAGCTTACCTCCTTTGAAGTCAACTCTGTCTTTCCTTATACAGCTTCCTCTTAACCATTCCAAATATCAAAGTCTAATTTTGGATTTGGTTAAAATCTCAAGAGCAGAGAGGTTAACCAGCGTGATTCCTTCAGGCCTTTAGGACAGTTTTACCTCACTGCTATGTGTCTTAGGTTATGCTAGGTAGATGCCCAATACTTTGGAGAGCCACAAAACTAAATCATCTTTATTTTCAGACAGATTGTCTCACTGTAGATGGATCAATATCTAAACCCTTCAAAGCTTTAAACACATCAACTATTCTTGATCATAAATCCTTGTTGCGAGGCATTGGTTCACATCAGTTTCTAGTGAATAGCAATAGCTGTAATTGTGTCAGTGTTTTTAATGACTTAAAGGTTTTTATATGTCAAAGCAGCTGTAACACACACCTCCAGTCTAGTTTCATTGACTGGATCCCAGGTTTGTCTACTCCTGGCTCCAAAAAGCTTTTGAAGATGTCATTAGCCGATAGCGTTCAGATACATTTTCCATTCTTCACTGAGCGTGTGTGAGTGATGTATTCAATAAAGAAACAGTACAATTATTTAATTTAAAATGTTGTATACATATATACATGCAACTATTTTAAGAGGGTTCACTTACTTTAATTTCTTTCCAAAAATTTCATTTCAGTTCAATTTGCTTATTTGGTCTCTTGCACCTGTGTGGCTATTTTCCCCATTTTCAACTAACATTTGGCTATTAAAATCTGCATGCCCGCATTACTTACCAAACCCTGTGAAACCAATGAATGGGAAGAGTTGGACTGAAGCATCGGTTTGGCACGACGCCTGGGAAACAGTGAGACAGGAAAACTGAGAGAAATACAAAAAGGATGGAGTGAGAAGAGAGGAGAACGAGCGAAAAATGTGATAGCGGTGAAGGTGCCAGGGGAGTTCGATGATGCAAAATGAAAGCATAACAACAGGACAGAAAGCGAGGTAAGAAAGAAAGAGCGAGTGAGTAAGATGTGTTTAACTGCGGGAGCTTGTGTAGGAGTGATGGGAGACCCCGCGGGGCCCCGAGGTAATCTGCAGGTTTGTGCACTCGCTCTCCAGCACCTCGCAGGTGTGCTGCAGTGGAGAAGTCACAATTGTTGTGTTTTTACACACACCCTCTGATGAGCACACAAAAGATGAACAGGCACAGAGAGTATAAATACAGCACATAAAGTCCCACTGCAGACTGTAACCCTGTGGTCAGCGTTTCACCTTCTCCTTTTATAATTTACCCATTTCAATAAAAACAAGCAACAGAACAAGCGAAAAAGTTTTTTTTCACCCTGTTTTCTCCCCTCTGCTCCTTACATCCATTTTTTGTCTCTAGCTGTTTTGGTTGGCAATATTAATGAAATATCTGTGTAGCAATGTCATAAGCAGAGACCTGTAAACACCATCTCTCATTAAGATAAAGAATATGAACAGTACAGGCAGAAGGCAGCAGCCAAATGTCCTTGGCTGTCTGTCTTTTTGCAGTTTAGGCTATTTCATCAGCTGCTGCCGTGTGAACTGCCTGTCTGTGTTTTTTGTTTCCCCACATAGTCACACACATAGTTCACTTGCAATCTCTGACAAAGTTCCCTGGGAAAGACTAACATCTTGTATAGTTTCCTGTACTGTGACAAGACTGCGTTTTCTCGTCCCCTTGTCTCACTCTACTGCTGCGTGAGAGATGAAAAACAATGAGGTTTAATCATCTTATTCTCCTTTTGCAAACAATTAGATTATGGCTTTGTTTACTTTCAATTTGATAAGGGAATCTGACACCATTCTTCCCTGCAATCTACAGTCATACATTATGGAGACCATGGAGCGTACTTCTGTTAATAGGAATTGACAGGAGCTACTGCAGAAATAACAAGAACAGACTTCTCCGGAGTCTTGAGCCCCACCCAAAACACTGCGCTTCCAAACACACACACACACGCATGCACCCACACCACCATCAATACACAACAGCAGTGGGACATCCACAAGAAACGCTCATCAATTATGAAGGAGCTCTGAGTACCATCCATTACACCCAATCAGCTGGAGAAATCACTGTTTTACCACCATTAGCATTTCTCTATTCATTAGGAATCTACACACAAACGCACACACACATACACACACACGCATCTGCACACACATGCAGACAATGCGCACAATAAGCACGGATGAATATGGAGAAACTAAACAGTTCTCAGAATGCAAAAGAAACCAGCTCCAGTCCCTAGTTTATTCATGACCTGAATAGCGTGCCTACACAAACAAGCCTCGGCTAATGCTAATTAAGCAGAAAAAAGGCTCGTCGGAGAAGAAGAGAGAAAATGGATTAATCCAAGGACAGCTAGAAGGAAAGGTTCGATTGGAGTTGGAAGTCGGAAGAAAAACACTGGCCAACTTTTATGCTTCAAAGAAACGGTGAGTTTTAAAGAAACAAAAGGCCAAAATCAGGACGAGTAAGTTTCAATTAACTGCACTATGTGATGCCACAGTGTGCTTAGTGGACCTTTAAGCAGTGGTTGTAAAACTATAGTAGGGGCTTGGGATCAGTGAAAGTGTTGCAAGACAAATCAGCAGTTACATAATGATAAGGAAACAGATTATTACAACACAGCACGCAATTTTTTATATGTTTTCTTTTTGTGAAATACTTGGAAATGATTGTGGAAATAAATTGTGAAATACTATGCTGTTTCAAATTGAACATTTTCAGCTTTCACCTCAGGGCTTATAGACATGTTAACTCCGTGATGACTGCGTACCGTGCTTTGATTTCCTTTAAAACAGAGTACTAGACTTTAGCGACCGCACTGGCCACAAGCAATAATCACATATTGGTGGAACAGCAGCGGGAGTAAAGATAAACAGATGGAAAGGAGTTCATTTGGTTGCTGCTCCTCAAGCAGAACGGAAGAGCCATCAGCGTTTGTGTGATGTCAGGCTGCATTTTTGAAGTGGCTGCATCGCGCTTCATTATGCATGCCATATTGAACCAAACCAATAGGTAATCAAGGTGAATCAAATATTAATTGGGACACATTTCGCTGGAGGGCACAGACCAACCCCAGTCGGAGCGAGAGGGACACATCAAAGCCAGCAGTTCTTGTCTGTGTATGAGAAGCAGCGCTCTGACAGAAGCTTTAGTTTAGCTTGGAAAACATGAATTCGGAGAGCAATGGGCTCAGCAGGCGTTCCCAGTCGTGCTACGCTGCAAAGCAAATGACAGTGATTTCAAGATTTTTATAACGGTGCTCAAAAGTGTGAAGGGGAAACAGAAAAACATTTACAGTAACGACCTCTTCATCTGATAAACCCATTTGTCATTTAGTAACTGGTTGCATCTCCTAGCAACTGAAAACATCGCTGAGGTTGTGTTACGGTAGGTTGGGTTTCTGGGAAGACAGGTGTGCTATTTTGTTTTCCTTCCTTGGCCAGACTGAGATCTGTAATACAGCTGTCCACTGGTCATGCTAGTCACAGAAGGGGTCTTCTTGCAAACTGGTTCAGTGGTGGGTTGAAAACAAAAACATTTGATGTCTGTGAGCTGGAACAAGTCTATCATCGCTGCCTTTCTTTTCACGCGTCCCTTCTGTCTCTTTCCCTCTCTAACTATGTCTCACTAGAGCACTTGCCCCTCACCCTTGGTCTATCTCCATCTCTTTTATGTCCTCTAGTGGGAAATCAACCACATGCATGTAAACAAAGCTACTCACACACACACAGACTCACAAACACCATTTTGCAGCACCATGGGGCTGAAAGAAACTTCTACCATCGCAGCTTTGTCTTTCAGGTGGTAATTAGCAGTCATTGTTGTTGTTCTGCTAATCAGAAATCTCACACACCAATGAGGGTCATTATCTTGCCATCAGGAAAAAAAAAAGACCAGCCTGGCTCGGGGAAGATGCAGAGAGATGTGTGTGTGTATCATGTGATATGTATGATGAGAGTCTTATCGAATAAAATGGCGAGATTGGATCTTTTTCAATCATTTGCATGTGGAAGGGCTTAATATCAATTATGAGATGGGATTCTGTGATAGTTTCTTTCTCTGGCTAATTGCACCTTCAGACTAGAAACTTTGTTGTGGGAAACAGCTTTGAGGCTTGCTACAATGTGAACAAAGACGTGCTGAAAATGGTCTGGTTCACAGGGTTAAACAAACCTGAATACAGTTTTTATTTTATTTTTTATTTTATTTTTTATAGCTGCATAAATAATACAGTGGTCTCCAACAGCCAAAAAGAACAGGTCGTAATTTGGAAAAGAGGAGGTTAAAAATTAAACAGCAGCAGTGAGAAATTTAGTACAACAACAAAAAAGATTCAAAGCTAATGCAGCATGTAAGGTGGACAGGCTGAAAGTAGCTGAAAGGACCCTGCAACAATTTTCACAAACACCCATGATAGAGCAATTTAAAGGACGTAATTTCATAAAACTGCTCATTGTGATCACTGAGGCCACCACTGACATTCATGGAAAACTACTGAATGACTGAATGTGAAGTGTAAAAAGCCTGATGGCATTGAATCAAGCAAGCATCTTCATTTTAACTGTAGTCTGTTAGTTCTGGGGTTAGTTCTTTAAACTAAGTAATGGCACTTTGAAGAAGCTAAATGTTCAGCTTAGCGCTTCCTCAACGTGTCACTCAATGTGTCACGTGCCTGGTTGCAACAATAGCAATAACAGCAGTTTCACACTTCAGTCTCCTCCGGGAAAGTCCTATGTTTTGTGACTCATCTGAGAAGCCCAAGTCCTTCAGACAAATATTTGAAGGCCTAAATATTATGTATCAGTCAAACACTAATAATTATCTTTATTAATAAATGATCTGCCATCTTTTAGGTGCTGGTATAAAGAACCAACATAGTCGTACTTTGCAGAAGGTCACTCTCAGAACCTCGACCCGACCATTTAAATTCACTATGCACAGTGGAAGTAGACAGATACATTAGTAACTAATTTAGGCTGCACCAACCGTGATCATATGTGTGCCTGCGTAGACAGTAAGTCATGTAGCTATGACACCCACACCCACCAAGGACATCTAAACTTCAGAGGACAACTACTCTGCCATTCTATAGGAACTCTATGCATCTTTAACAAGCAACTGTTTAAATCTCTTCCAGTTTGCCACTTTGGTCCCTCCCCTGTGTTGATAAGTTCGTTTAGACCAAACAATCCCGAGATGAAGGTTACTGTGGATGGACTGGCATTCGAGATTAGAAGGGAATAAATAAATAATGGACTCAGAATGAGACAACAAATTATGCTAGTCCCTCCAATTCAAATCAATGGTGTCCAATCTTTATCCGTGTCCTTGGGACGGTGGGGTTTGAAAGCCTCGGGGGTGGGGGGTTGGGGGAGGGAGAAAGCCAGTACAGGGTCTCTGAATTCAGGGGTCAGGTGATCGTCAAGCTATAGCCTCCTTTCACTAATGCACTTTCTTCCTTGCTATGTTAACTGCTCAGGTATGCAATCTTGCCATTTCCATTAGGGACATTTTCTCGCCCTGTTCTTCGTCTGCTTACGTGTCCCTCGCTAGTGAAATGAGGCAGCCCATTGGACGGTGGCACACAGAGGTCGGCCCAGCCTCGCTCCTCATTCCACGTCTGGAGTGGATTACTAAATGGAAATGACCGCAGGGTATGCTGGTCCACCCTAATCAGCTCTCAGCTTCTTCCCTCTCTCTCTTACTCAAGACGCCGAACCTCCACCAAGTCCCAAAGACCCTCGGTACAGCTCCCCAGCCTCTGGTTGTTTGAATGTGCCAGATATAGTTGTATCAATATTACAATCATTCTCCTCCACTGCACTGTTCATAGTGAAGAGACAGCTCTTCTACTGTATGTGCACAGATTAAACCTCAGGATCTATTTTTCACCGTAAATATCTCTCCTAAAGGGGCACTCTAGAGACTTTGTACAAGATTTATATAAAGACGGAGGAGTTAAAAGAAACATTTTTAGGTCGAGGTCGACATGTCCTGACTTTGAGACCTTAGGCTGAGTCAAGCTCCTAAAAGCAGCATTCTACAATTTCTATATTGCAACTTTGATAGGCTTTCAGTTAAAAATGTGCTCAAAAGCTGAGACACCTGCAGTGACGAGGTGATTCATTTTCTGTGCAGTTTTCTTCCGAAGCCACAAAGATGTTAACCAGCCATTTTTGCTGCTTGAGGAATGCAGTACCTAACACGATACGCAAACTGATCTTTAGATACACTTTGGTTAGCAGATTAAAATGTGTAAAATAAAAACTGGAATAACATTTGTGTTAAAATATGTTTGAAAAGATTGATTACAGAATAATAGCAGCTGAACTATTTTCTTGGGCTGATTCAACAGTTTACACTGCATAACCTAAAAATTATTCACTAAAAACTTTTAAAATTAATATAAACATATTTGGTTCGCATGGTTGTATAAGTTATTAGAAGTCATCAACTGCTAAATCTTGCTTTTTCCAAAGAAAACAATGGATCTGAATCATTTTCTTGGAATTATTTCAGACTACTTGACCCACAAACATTTCCAACCCTTCACTGTCACAATTCTTCTATTACTGTCCCTGACAGTCAATGTAAGCAAAGTTTACATTTTGTGATGTGAATTAAATTTGATAATAATGATCATTTTGTTTTTATGCTGATGTTAAAACCTTAAACTATCACTATGTATAAAAATAAATAAATAAATAACCTGACTTGGCCAAAATGTGCTTGAAATTGTGCCTTATTGAGTAGAGGTGCTGGTGCAAAATTGGAACGACTTGTTGAACTTGACACATCCCCTCTGAAGGTTTTTAAATGAGGCTCGTTCCTCTAACCAGTCACAGGAGGCCATTTTCTCTGTGAACATTGTACATTTGTTTATTGTAATTTCATACTCACAGTACTAATACCCGAAGCAGAGGAGGGAGAGGGACGGCTGAGGTGAGTAGAATGGACCAGATTGATTCACAAAAGCTGCATATTGTAGCTTCAATTAACAATGTATGTGCACTGACAAGGAAGAAGAATGTGTGGAATAAAAAAAGACAGCCACTCTGATCATACTTCAACGTGGCAAACCCCTTTGGGCGATAAATGGGTGGTCAAAAATAATAGAAACACCTGAGTGTATGTTTGGCTTGACAGCAACCTATTTATTTTAAAATTGCACTATATCTTGCTGATCTATCTTGTAATTAACAGAGCTGGAGCCACATGCGAGCTGTTATCATTTTTAATTTAATGAGCAAGATTTTGGTGAAAAGTGCGTGTGTGTGTGTGTGTGTGTGTGTGTGTCTGGCTCAGACTAGCTAATAACCCAACACTACGCCTACAGTAATATGCTAAACAATTTGGGAATAGGCTTCAGTTACAGACAGTGAGGCTACCACCTAAACAAATACAGTGTTAGCACTGGAGCTGCTCCATCTGGCAGCATCCCCACTATTCCAATAAAGAAAAAAATGCCCAATTTTCCCAAGTTTAATTTGAATGTTTATGATTGCCTTCTTTATTAGCTCTGCACTGACTTGCTTCCACCTTCGTGCGCGTAGGGGACGGGGGCTGATTGAGGCTTCGAAGACTCAATCCTGGTTATGTATTGCAATTGCAGAGGCCTTTAATTAGATAAAGCTTGGCCGGTTTGAACATAAACTTTACCGCCATGTCAGGCTAAAAGGGTCCATGTGTTGTAAATATCAGCGGAGACATTAATAGAATTGAGATTAGAGGGCAGTGTGGATGAGTGTAAAAAAGGCAGCCAGCAGTGGGACGACTTCGTGCAGTGAACTATTTATAGTGGCTAAAATGGACGGCTCCATTAATATAAGCCTTACCCTTTCTGGAAATGTAAATCACCAGGGCAACAGCTCGACGTCCATGTTATACCGCTGCAGTATGTCAGAGTTACCAGTGCCGTCTCTCTAATTTACAGTGGTCTGGAATACGGCAAAGATTCATTTTTGTGTATTATCCTCACAGACATCTGCTCTGTTTTAAGTCAATATGGCATCTTAGCAATGTTTTGCTCTACTTCTAAAATGAGTTAGCATCTTAGATTAGGCATATGCCTGCAAAGGATATGTATTTTAATTGCACGGCTCTTTCAGAAATGCAGCACAAAGTGTAATATAGATGTTTACAGTTGTATTACAGCCGTGTTGAGGCCTGTCACTCATCTCCTCTTTCACTTCTGCCCTTGATGCTTATATAATTCACAGGCAGAGACAAAGCGAGCGAACACCAAAGATGGAGAGACAGCCAGAGATCAGATCGCAGCCTCAGTGGACACTTCCACAAGGCCAAGGGCTGATCAATAACCAGAACATTTCAAAACTGCATTGGATTAAGTTCAACATGGCTTGTTTTTTTTTTGTTTTTTTTAAACCGCAGGCTCCGAGTTTAATTGAGAAGCATCTCACGTCGAATCGGGGGGCTCATGTCTGCTCTTTTGAAATAACTTGTCATTCTCTCTCTTTGGCGAGCATATCAGCTTGCTCCTTTTCTCTCTAATCCCCCTCCTTTCTCTGTCTCTAGCTGTCATCTCTGTCTGTGTGAACACTGCACACAGCTCAGGAACTCTCAACTACTGTACACGTCTGCATGTGTGTGCTACATGACTCCGAGCACACAGCTGGCCAGTTGTGGAATTAACATTTTTACTCACCACAATGAAAATTACTCCTTTGTAAGTGAAGGTCAATCAGCAAAGTTTAGCTCCTTAACTCCGAACACTCTTTTTGCAACATTTTCCAACCACAGGCTGAGCTGTTTTATTCATTTTTTGATGCCTGGCCCACAGCTACAGGCATCTGCTGGTTTTCCATGATTGTATATTATGCAAACATTCAGTTTAGATTTACTACATCACAGTGAACTGCAATTCACCACTGAATGATGGCAGTTACATTTTTGCCTCTAGCCTGAGCGACCACGTGTAACTTGGCCTTCAGTGTCTTGCAACATTTGGACAGATTGGAGGACTAATCCTGGGACTTGTGGACACAGTCCTCCTGACAATTCTCCCTCCCGATGTATCCACACCTTTTACATACTGTGGAATGAAAAACAAATGTCAGTGTAATGCAGTCAAGTGAAGCAACAATTTAATACCAAAATCAGATTCATTTATTAACAACTCAGGTATGTGAAACATGACAAGAGGCCATGTTATGAAAAGTGCAACACACTCAAGTAAAGTAGAAGTACCCCCTACTTAGACTTAAAGACAGTTGTTGAGTAAATGTACTCCCTGGCACTGATCAAGGTCACCTCAAACAATAATGTTCATGACTTTGCAGTGCTTTTCACTGAACTCTTGAACACCATATGGTGACCTTTGTCCACTAAAGTCCTCAGAGGGATGGAAAAATGCTGGCTTCTTCAGAAAACAGAGGACAACTGAGGTACATACACATGCAGATGAGCCCATGGAAAGATACAGAGGATGTAAAGATTGTATGATGTCAATTCAATAGGCATTTCTGCAGTATTTTAGGGGAAATAATTATCTTTACTACTTTCGGGTGAGTGATAATGTGACCTGAAGGGAAATGGGCATTTAATGTAGAACAAATCACTCGGAGTCAAAAGCACAAAAAGTATAACCTTAATTCAAATTGTGTGTTCCAAGATGTGAAAACATAAATAAAAACAGATGGCAATGATTTGCTAATCACATCAAACCATATTTTATTCATAATAGAACATAAACACTATATCAGATGTTGAAACTGAGACATGGGAAAATATTTGCTCATTTTGAATTTGATGCAAATTTGAACACATCTCACAAAAAGGTGGAACAGGGGCAACCAAAGGCCAACTATTTAGGTTAATTGGCAACAGGTCAGTAACATGACTGGGTATAAAAGGAGCATTTCAGAGAGAGAGTCTCGAATGTAAGGATGGACAGATGTTCACCAATCTGTGACAAACTGTGCTAAACAATAGTGAACAATTTCAGAAAAATGACTTTGAAGATCCCTCCATCTACAGTATATAATATCATCAAACGATTCAGAGAGTCAGGAGGAATCTCTGTGCACAAGGGACAAGGCCAAAGGTCAAAACTGGATGCACGTGATCTTCAGGCCCTCAGGCACCACTGCATTAAAATCACTCATGATTCTCTACAGGACATCACTCCATGGGATCAGGAACACTTCCAGAAATCACTGTCTGTGAACACAGTTCACTGTGCAATACACAAATGTTAAAGCTGGATCATGCAAAGAAGAAGCCATGTGAGAAAACTGCATTAGTGGCTATGCAGTGGCCTAATATTTCTTACACATCTGGAAAGACACCATCAATGCTGAAAAGCACATGGAGGTTTTAGAGCAACAGACAACGTCTCTTTCAGGGAAGGCCTTGCATATTTCAGCATGACAATGCTAAACCAAGACAATGGTCTCCTCACTTCCCAGACATTTACAGACAGTTGTTGTTGGAATGCTACACAATGGTGAACATCACCCTGTTCAAACTTTTTTGAGATGTGTTGCAGCCATCAAATTCAAAATGAGCTAATATTTTCCATAATGGTAAATTTCTCAGTTTCAACATCTGATATGTTGTTTATGTTCTATTGTTAATACAATATGAGTTGAGATTTGCTAAACATTGACTTCTGTTGTTATTTATGTTTTACACATCATCTTTTTGGGAATTGAGGTTGTATTATTACATATCACTATAAAGAATCTACAAGTCTACAATGTGCAATAACCACAATGTACTGCAGTAATATACAGTAGTTAATATAGGGGAGAGAAAAAAAATACATTTGCACAGTCCAAACTATTCTGTACTGGGAGAGGTCCAGTCCATAAATGCACAAATGTGGTAGCTCTTTGATTAGAGTATAAGGACATGAAACAAAGGACAAGCAGCTGGTGTATGTGGCATAATGAAAATAAAATGTTAATATGAATTTTTCATGGAAGAACCTGTGTGACAATTGCCTACGTGTGCATTTTCTGACTGCTATACATTATTCAGAAAGAGCATGTGACTTGAGGCAGGGAGTTTATTCTTACATTTCACTTGAGGAAAAGCAGAATTTGATGAAATCTATGAATAAAATAGTGATATGATTTTATATAAATAAGTCAAAGGTGGAATGAAGTCTTTTTTTCTCACTGAAATCCAGTTTTAAGCTCTTGTATGTGCCTCCACATTTTGACTTAAAATAGTACACTTGTTGTATGAGGGGAGAATTTTTTAAACCATTTACCATTTTTGATATATTACACAGTGGTGTACTTGGATTTGTTGTATACTGAGCACAAATACCCGCAAAAAATTATATAAACCTGCAGAGAGCAGGTGCAAAAATAAAGCAAAAGTAAAACAGAGATAAAGAGCTCCAACAGAAAAAATCCAATCAAAATGCATAATAAAGCTGAAAGCTATGGTGGTTTAATTATCATTAAACAATCACACTGATGTTTATCACTTTTAGGCTTTCCATATTTCAATCATTATGTAATGTTTCCACTCATATTATCTTAATGGCTTTGCGTCACGCAGTGCTTTACCTTTACCAAAACTGTAATTATCTGATGGATCTGTGTGTAGTTGTAGTTTCAACGCTATAAAAAGTAGAAGCTGACAATCTTCGTCCCTTCCCTCCTTCCCTCCCTCCCACTCGCACAGTGACACCTCTACCACCTCCATTGTTCCCACCATCTGTATTTCTGTGGAAACACAGGAAAGATCATTTTTAGCCAAAGCGATTGGCAAAGATAGAAATGCTTCATTTGCACTGCACAGGAGATGTGCCAGTGAGAGAAACGGTGTACAGAATAAAAAATAAATTAAAAAAACTATTTAGCCATGTTTATTTACATATTTTACTGTACATTAAAATATACATTTGTTGGCAGCCAGAGCAAAGTTTGGAGTTGTATCTTATAAAACACCACAGCTGTACAGTTAAAGTTACACTGCTAACGGGTATAAAAATTCAAATAATTACAAATAAATAATTACATATGACATCTCCCACAGCTACCTGCTAATATTGCAACTAAAAACGGGAAGAAATGGCAGGTATGAATCTCTTGGCATTCTTAAACATGCCTATGATTATTTCCCTTTTCTGTGGTAAAAACAGATGTGATCACTAACAATCCGAAATATACAAAATGTATTTACTGTCCAACTACATCAAAAACTGTTTTTGTGCCAAAAGTGCTTCCAATGAAAAAGGTCAACATTGCCGGTTTCGGAAATCTCTGCAGCCTACTGCAAATCCTTTTCAGAATAACTGTAAACATTAAAGCATAAAGCAGGTAGTTTGGAGTATTTCTAAACATGTCTAAGGTCTGACAGCTGAACATAGCTGTGTAACATTCTCAGCCTATAGAAGAGCGGCATACGGTAGAAATCATGCTTTGTAGTGCTTGGGGCAGCGCCATGGCCAGCTGACCTCTAATGTCTCCTGCACCTTTTTTTCCACATCGCCCTGTGCATAAGCATCTCTTCATATAGTTCAAAAGCAGTTTTCAGCCTATTATTCCCCTCCCGAAAGTAGCACTCTTTGCTTCCATCTACAGTCTCCTCACCTTTCTCTGTCCGCTCAGCCCTGTAATGTTTGTCTATCTACCTTTCTTTCTCCTGTCACTCACTCTTGGCACTGCGTCCAGTCTTGCTCAGCACAGAACTAAGTTCATTCAGCAGACCGGGTGGCATCATACTCTCCCCACCAAGAACAGGCTTCCTGCTATTGTTGTTACAACCGCCATGAGGAGGAAGAGGCATCGGCAAGGCCTGCTGGGACCTGGATGGGGACGGAGATGGAAGTTGTGGAATTTGGCGTGGGATTTCTGTGGAGTTTTTTCTCTGCTGGACCTCTGGTGGCTTGAGAAGCTCATTGTGGTTCAGGTAGCTGCCTGTGCTGCTGGCACTGTGGTGGAGGGGGGCATCTCTGTAGGGCTTTGGGTTGACATCACCAAGAGAAGTTCTCCTGTTAGTCAGCTGTGGGCAAAAATGGTACACAAGTAAGATGATGGGACTTTGTCAACAGATGATTTCTGTTCTCAAATTTACATCTGTGTATTTTATTACAACTTTTAAGTGACTTTCTCAAAACTGAACACAGTCTGACGCCAATTGTCTCAAGCCTTACCATTATTACAAATGATTCAAATGATCAGGAGTTCATGCTACACAACCAGAAAAAATCAATCACAACCAGGATTTTTTTTTTTTAGTGAGTTCAAGCTGTAAATTTCTTTCCTGATTCTGAAAAGTGATACAATAGTCGGCCAGTGGTGCCGCCATAGTCGAATTTGAACAAAACAAAAGATGTGTCGGTAACACATGGTAACCACTGCATCAGACTGAGAGCATACCTCAAAGATGGTACCACCTTCCCCCAATAGTTAAAAACACTGTGATGTAACCTCCCCTCTCTCAGTTGCGTTAAAAGTTATTTTTTGCTAAGTAACACAGTAGCAAAAAGGTGAAAATTAGAAAATGTCGATCGGTGACAAGTAATCAAATCTAAATCATTTTGGATCTTCTGATCAGTCATCAAGATGGCAAGTTTCTCATGTATTCTGCAATAGTTGACATTTATTATAATAAACAGATAACAGATTTTTAGCCAGACAGTGGTGGCGAGTAAGAAACAGAAGTAAATGAATATCACCACAGTTTCTCACCTTTTTGCTGGAAATGGGGATCTGTGGTGGCATATTGCAGCTTTCAGTGGTCAGAGCTCCCCCTCTGGAGGATTTGTTAGCAGCAGGTTCTTTAACGGAGGTAACGGTCTTTGAACAAAGGTCTGAACCATACTAAAGACACACAGCCAACAGCGTTAATTAGTAGTCATGTTGATTCAGTGTGGACAGCAAAGAAAGCTCATGTTGATCCATCGGCTTTGTTTTGTCTTTGACCTACTGTATGTGTGAGGTTTGCACTTGGCTCAAAGTGAAGGGTAATACACAAAAACTGACACACAGATTTACAGTACATGGACACACGTGCATAAAGTAGATAAGGAGAACATAAAGTATTTACACTCTTCATCATTGTTTAAAGGCGACTCACTCTAAACGCTGGACTGAAACAAACATTTTTAAAGACGGGAAAAAAGCATCAGTGTGACAATCCAAATTTCCATTGCAGCTGTCTGACTGTGTACCGATCCTTGGCTAAAGTTTCTCTTTAGCAAAGTCTCCTTTTGTATCTCTGTGACCCCCAGACCTACAGAACTACCTTTCTTTAACAAACCCTTGTATCATCACTGCTAAGACCTGTCCTTGGACCTTTACACCCCCTGCCAACCCTCCAACACTCACCATCACCACCATCCATTCCACCTTGCTTCAAAAGGAGGCCCTCCATCGCTAGTTGCTATGGAAACTGTTGGAGCCCAATGCTCACTAACAGGTAAGAGAAGGGGAAATCAAGAACCCTGAAGTGCTCTCTACTTTCTCATCCACGCTTTCTCTCTGCCCTTCCCACAAGTCCTGTGTCCTTCCCACAAGCCCCCGTGTTGGAGGCTGACAATCCTGATATTTAGCGGATTTGGGAGGAGAATCCTAATATTTCTAGCCGGCTTCAGTCTAATATAGATTAAGTCGCTGCAGAGCTAAGAGCTTCTCCAAAGAGCACGGGAAAGTCACTGATCCCACTGAAATAAACACCTTGAAACACTTAAAAACAGCAGACAAAAACGGGCTCTGCCTGTGGAGCAATCTCCCCCTGACAATGTTGCCCTTTTTACTTGCTAACCCACACTAAGGCACTAAAAGGCTTTTACAGTAAGCACCTGTGATAAAAAAAACATTGTGCTGCAGACACGTTCCCATAAAGGAAGCAGAACAAAGGGCTAATGCTAAAGAAATGTGCTGAGCATACAATACAGGGGTGGGAAATTTGAACTTCACAGTGATGTTCTAATAATGAATTAGAAAATGAGCAACCATGTGCATTCAGTGTAATGGGGAAAAAGATGCCATACGATATCAGCAATGCATACGACAGAAAAAGCCACAAACATGACACATCACATAGCATGTTCTTCCCTGTGTTTGCTTTGCCTTTCTTTTTTCATGTCATATACTTGCTGTATCAGCGACTGACAACAGCAACACAAGTTGAATCTCTGGGGTTAAGTACCACAATGTGATTGTTACAGTCGCCTTGACCTTATTCTCACAGCTTTTCCACATAAAGTGATTTATGTTATTGCTTAGTGACCTCGAAAACTTTACAGTTCTCTCCCTGTTTACGTATTTCATCTGCCTAACAGCACAACGGAAATGGAGGATTGTGGAAAATATGATTTGTCATATCCTCTTGTTCTGAGATGTGGATTGTAAAGGCTGATTTATTCAAGCTGTAATCCAAGTATATTTTTCATCCAAAGAAGAGGAGAGGATGTGTCCACAATATATATGTCACATACGCTGTTATTTTTGGTTTGCAGCACAACAGTAAAAGGGCAAGAGAAAGGAGACACATGATTGACCGTAGCTTTTGCATGAAGTGCTTTGTACACATCTATCCTAATGCCTCTATTACACGTTAGCCTACCTTCATCCTGATGATGTCTGCCACCCAGCTGACCTGCACCTCCTTCTTCTCACAGCAGAAATGCCTAAGGAGGGAAAGCTTACTCATATCAGTCATTGATTTCCACCTCATTATTTCTCCACTAATTTAACCAGGTGGCTGGATTTGGTGAGTCATCGCACTGGACAACGGTTTCTTTTTTGAGGATACAGTTCACTGGGAAATGTAGACTTGACGACGGGTGGGTTGGCTGTTATTACTTGCGATTACATGAATCTACACAGGTAAAGTATCCCTTTGCAGCCATGATTAGCACTGTAAGTAGCAATCTAGGATGATGGTTTAAATAATACCTGTCACCTATTGAAGCTGGTACAATAATCTCTTTGGTTTCAAGCTATTTCTAGTGTCTGCTCCTGTGGTCATACTGTAGTGTACTACAGTGTGTGTGTGTGTTATTAAATTTGTGAGCTTAGGCTACATTAATAAACTGGACAATAATTGACAATGTGGCAAAGTTCTTTTCTCAGTGCCTTGCACCGTTCACCATCCCAAATGGACTTCTCAAGCAATAAAAGGTTCCTTTTTTCCACAAATTCAGTGTTACGTGGTTAACAAGAATATTTAAGTCAAAGATATATCCACAGTCAATCTAGTTATTCTTGCAGTGCTGTGAGGCTTTCACATTATTTAGCCACTGCAGATGTTTAGAACGTACAGTATAACCATGTTTGCCATAGTCAACTTATTTTTGTTTGCATGTTAACATTCTAAAATTTGCAAATCTATGTAGTACGAAAAACACACCACAATATGTGAAAGATAACATTTAAAATACATTTAAACATTTAAGTTCATAAGTTTATGCAGCAGTATGTATCAGAAATTTCATGAGACTATCTAGTTGGCCTTTATCACAAAAAATTCAATTTGTCAACTTGGAAGACAGCTTTTTATGTGACCGCAGATTATGATGATAGCTACAAATAGAAAATAAATTACAAACATTCTTTGACTTCAACCAGACAAAAGCCTCCTGGTGCGACCAGCATGGATTTTTGTAACTGCACCGAGGGTCCCTTTTCTAACCCACTTAGTTCACTACAAAGTCCTAAAACTTAAAATTTTTATCTTTCTCTACCAGTGATATATTAAGTGGAAAGTGTAAAAGTCACACTCATCAATTATTGAACTGGAGAACTTCTGCGTGACACTCACCATTGTTGTTTATCAGTATAGACTGTGAAGCCCCAGCTGTTGAAATGAGAAGGACATGGGTCAGATTCTTAGATCCTTTCTCAGCAAACTGAAGCTTACACAACCCCACACACACATTTCATTTGGAGACAGAGGTTATAAACATGTTTTTGAAAAAGGACACATGGAATTTTCAAGTATCTAACTCAACAATAATAAAAGGAATAAATGAGAAAGCAGGTCAAACCTTTTTCATTAAAATGCAAAGAGGAAAAACATTCACAACAAATGCTAGGTGCTAAACTGTGGAATTAATTAAGTTCATCAGTGCAATCGCAGCCCACATGTTTATGCATGGGTAGACCTCAATATGCTCTGGACCAACGTATGCAACACACAAAACACATGCTGCTCACCTATAAGCCTTAAAGTACAATTTGTTGGAAGAGAGTAAATCTTTAAAATTTAGACTTGCAAATAAGTCAAAAATAAATAAATAATAATAGAATTTTATATATATATGTCTTTGTGAGTGAGAGTGCCTGCGTGTTTTAATTAAAATCTGCACAGATGCACTAGAAGTTGAAAAGACCACCTTCCAGGAGAATTCACCTTCCCTAAAACCCTTCACAGCTGTGGCTGTACAGGAGCAGAGAGTAAGGGGGAGAACAAAGTGAAAAAGGGGAAGAGATAGAGCGCCTGCAGCCTGGAGCACCACTCATCTGAGTTAAGCCAGCCGATCCAACCATGCAGTAGGCTGCTCACAGATAGACCTCTGCCTAATGAGGTACTGGAGCGCTGCCTCTCCTAACCCTCTCACTATGACTCTCTTCGTTCTCCTCAGCACACTGTCTTTATTTCTTTATTCGCTGTATCACCTCTCCCACAGCCCACTCAACAGTATATCCATGATACCACACTGTATTATTTCTTGCTTATGTCTCTCTTTTCCTCTTTTCCTTCATCTCCCACTCCCTCTCTCTTATCCAGTTTTCTCCCCTAAAGGACTGTGTAATGCAGACAATCGCCTTGCTGGACTCATTTTTCATGCTTCTCCAGACTCGAAATTCTGACATGGAGAAAATTATGAGGAATTATAATTGGATAATGTGAAATATAAGGTTTGGCTTCTTAACAGTATCCTCTTTGTTTGACCAGCAAGACCTGCTGCAGGTTTGGCATGTGTCATAAATTGTAATAATAGAATATCATTAAAATAAAACAGTGGCAGGAATGTTTCCTATCTGCAGAAGCACAGTTTGATAATTTGTATTTGTTAAAATGCAGTTACATTTAATCAATTTCATTCGAGTGAAAAATAAGATGAGGTCAACAGTGGCTCGGGTAACCCCTCTAGTGAATTGGAAATGGCAATATATCTTTGGGAACCAGTGGCTTAAACACACATCCCCAAAAGTAAGAATACTCAAAAAGACACTGACAAGAGTAAATAATCAGTAGTTCATCTTAATAACAGAAAGGAGTTGATTAGCTAAGACTTTGCAGCAGTTGTTTTGGGGTCGCCACATTGTTATGAAGCTACAGCAAAGACGGAAAAAAACTTTGGAATAAATTGTTTGGCTTGACATAATATGTATTGCATTAAAAAATATGCAAGAAGGAAATGGAAATGGAAACAATTGGGCCCTAAAACTGACTGATTATTGTTGATTGACCACTTTGGCAGAGGCAGCTGTGTCTGTGAACTAAAGTCCAAGAGAAGCAGGTGTAAAACTTATGGCAATGTTGGTTTATTGGCTGCACACAGTAGGGGTGAGCATCCAACTTTGTCTTCTTAAACAAATTTCAGTAATGTCTAAATGATAAGGAAAAGCTGATGGAAAAAAACATATTACAGGAAACGAAAGAATGCACATTGATAAAGTGCAATACATACTGTACTAGAAGACTAAATTCATGTTTTCATGTGTTTTCCTAGACATTTTGCAGATAATTTCAGATGCATAGTTTTGTAGTATGATTGAAGCAGCCACTTGTATACAGTGAATATTCGAATACTTCACATTTGAAGGTATGTTTAAGTTCAATATTCACCTTGGAAGCAATACTCCACTTACTTTAAGTTCTACTTTTTTGGCTTCTTCAGGAGCATTTAACTGCATCTCACTGTCTTCCACAGCAGAAGTGAAGTGGGTAAGGAGACCAGTTAAAAAGTGGTCTAAATGTTATGGATATTTGTCAAAAACTAAGACATTTTCTATGTTGTTGAAGGCTGTTCACCCTGAGCTGAAAGCTGATTATATCACTGCATTTTCTTTTTGCATTTACAAAATAGTCTGGTTTCAAAATGTTTAATCTTTCTGTAATTTTATTCTGTGTCTTAAACAGCTCACAACGATTGAGGCATCGTTCCCTCACTCATTCAAATCTATGCATTTTTGGGATACAATACATTCAGGAAACAAAATTAGAGATTTATTATCCAAGTGAGCAGGCTTTACCTAGTTGGAGGTTTGAGCTTTTTCTTCAGACCTAAGTAACACTTCACAGACTTGAGGTGGATGACTTTCTCTGCCTTAGTGCTCTGGAAAAAAAAAAAAAGTTTGATGAATAAACAAAGGGAAAATTGGTGTGAGACACACATGAAACCTAAACTCAACTAAATAAGCAAAAATGAAATTACAGCATCACAACATGACAATCAATTAAAATCATTTTCAGCAAACCTCTTCTTCCAAGAAACAAAGAAAAAGCAAAAGAGAACAAAGTGAACACAATCAAAGTGGCCTCTGACACCTACACATCATAACCCACCATCAATTTCCCATTTCTTTCAACACATTTTGTCCTAAAGACAGACCTGGCAATAATTGTAGAGGCCAAGGAATACAGCATCAATTAAACTACAGTAACACTTTTAATTTCCTTTGTGTTTATGCAATAATTAGTCACATGATTGTGCAACGTGATATTTAGAAAGCTTTCAGTGAAAATCCCCCTCCCTCTCACACACACACACACACACACACAGCCATCCTGCACCCATTTTCCCTCCCCAACTAGCGCCAGAATTACTTCACCTCCATCAATTATTAACATTAACACTTCTTCACACTCTTTTGCAAATCCCATGTTTCAACTGCAGAAATGTGCTGGAAGAAAAACCCTCAAGGGAACTCAGGCCTGATGGTCCTCTCTGACGCGCACACCACAATCTTCCTGTTTTTTTTTTTTTAAAGAAAGTGGGAAGTCCACTGCTATCAGTATATTTTCCTCCTTAATCGGAAGATAAGGAACCCTGAGACATACACGTCACCAGGGATATAAGGAAGGGGGCATTTGGGTGGAGTTTTGTCAATTTGGCCAAGATCACGTCGGGTCCAGTCTAACACGTTTTCGTTTTCTGAAGCAGTCGTATGACCTTTACAATTCCCTCATGATGCAAAGCAATCTCTGTTCACCCAGTACTTTGTGTTTGAATGCAAAAACCCATGGTAGCAAGTGTTTACAGTAGATGTAGCAGTAGATTAGGCTGAAAATAAAAGCGTACTTACTTTGATATCTCTGTAGAGCTGCAGCTTCTCTGCACATAGCATAACATATTTGTCCTGGAATTTGTGCCCTGACAGCAGTTTGGAGGATCCATCATTGAACTTCATGTAGTCAGATTTAATAAGCTGCTTTTGGTCTGCTACAAAACAGGGAAAACCATAAATGGAGATATTTTATGTAAGTCTACAGTGAGTACGCATGGAAAACATCCTCTGTTTTCAGTTGGGCAGCATCAACACCACTTGTAGTGTTTTAAACTTATTTGGTTACATTCATTTCAAAGTTTATGACATTTAACCTTATTAAATCAATACTGTAAACATACACATATTGAATGAAATGACAGTTTGCTTACATAGTACTAAACGTGCATGGCAGAAGCTGGACATTCTGTTTTTTCTTTTTAATTAAATGCTTTGCACGTCTACTTTTTTATATGGTTCTAGGTTTGAGGTTTGAGGAGTACATATAAATAATTGGTAAAAAACTTCACTCTGGCTTTAAAAAAAAAAACTTGTTGAAAAACCCTCGAGTTTTGAAGTAGGATGTTGACCAAGACCAGAACCTCTGTAATATGAAAAGCCAGAGGGAAGATTACTACTATTGTTTATACATGTACTACTCACTCTCGAATCATATAAAGCAAGTCGACAATCGGTTGGACAAAGTCGCTCTTTAGAGGGCAATCATATTCATATATTCTTCTACCACAGATAGCAAACTTTACCTTTCCCATCAACCTCTCTTTTGGCTCCTGCAAACTGCTTTATAACAAGAAAAGCAGAGCTAGGGCAGTCCAAGGTACTCCACTCCAACACCTGTTCAAGAATCTTTTCACTGTGGTGCAATGGTCGCTCTGCAAATAAACAGAAGACATTAGATCAGAGAAAGGTTTAGATCAGCAGGTACCTTTGTTAGGAAATAGCAGCACTCACACAAAAGCGTCCCTGTCGTTTCACATGAATTATAAATGCATAAAGCAAAATCACAACCTCAAATCATAAAATCCATGACTGATTCTAGTTAAACAAATAAAATGATGTTGTTGTTCTCTCTGTTTGCATCACAGAGCAGTTTAAATTATCTCCAGCACATCAGGACCTGATTATGAAAACACATTCGTGTGCAAAATAGAACTATTATCTCTTCCTAATTTGTGAACAGGGTAAAGGTACTATCAGCCAAAAATAAAAGGGGGGGAAAAAAAGAAAAAGAAAAAAAATTGGATAATTTGTGTGCCACCACCTCTGCTCTGGTGCTTCCATCTCTACACTCCCCTGTTTTTCATAACCGAAGGATGTAAAAAGAGCCACAGTGGCATAACTTATTCATAACAGACGGCTTATCTCCTCCCTGGAATCTCTGCAGACCCCGGCCACGGAATTAGTTCCTCATTTTCCAACAAATATTAGTTCCCCTTTTCTGCCTATTGTCCTCGATAACAGTGTTTATCTGTAGCTATCCTCCAAAATGGCTAATTAACGCACTTTCCCTCCCTTCTTTAGGGTTTTGCGAACAAAACCTGTCACGCTACCGCCTTCAAAATAGCTTGACTGTTTACTCTTTCACACACATATTGTCTTGCCATGAAAAATATGCTGAACCGTCAGCAAATATATTCAGTATTCAACACACCTTCATTTTTGAGGACGGCGTGTCCTCTGCAACTTTGTGAAGAGAAAAACAAACATGAGAGCGCAGTGTAAACTCTTAGTGAACTGATGAAAAGTGCACAGGGACCGCAAGCTAAGCAACTTCGCGACAAAGCTCAACTTTGACTTCCCCTTGCTCGCGTTTCGCGTAGTATGATCAAATGCAGGTGTGTGTGGGACAAGGTGCTGTCAGTGCATATTAATGCAAAAGGAGGTGGGTCAGCCCCCTTTTCAATCAAGGGAGATGAAGGTAATTCATGACATATGACGGTAAAGATGATTAATTAATGTGCATATCATCAAAACTGAGGATGCTTGGCTAATTTCACAGTAAGCTTCTATGTTCACAGACACTGGTTCATTAGAGATACCATAATCTTCTAATCACAAGATCCTTGGATGACGGGAAGTGTGATCTTTGAATACTCTATACCCTGAATGAGAACAGCTATTTAATTGGTAAAACGATGAATCAATCACTAATTGGATGTATAGGGGAAACTTTTTACCACTTTGAGATGTGTTGTTTAACTTAACACATCGACATCCTTTTAGCTCCTCTACTGAAAACAGCTCTGTTAAGATTGATCACGCAACAGGTGTAAATTACAAAAGAAATAAATCTTTAGGGCCCCATCTGAAATGTATGCAATTCAAACTTTTTTCCCATAACGCTTGGTAATGCATTAAAATAAAGCCATTACTGAGAGTTGTAAGTCAAAGTGAAGGCTGAATTAAAAAAATAATTAAAATTAGTAGAAAAAAATAAAAACGATATGTATACAAATATAAACGCTACAGTTAAGACTAACCGGACCCTTCTGTTTAACAGGAAGGATAGACCTAATATTTGTTCTTGGAGAAGCTGTTGTAGCTGATTAAAGTAAAATATGTGTTAAATTTCTTTAAACAAATTCCAAGAAGCTGGAATTCAGAAGCTTTTTAAGTTTACACAGTAAGTTGTCCTTCTTGTTGCTCAGTTTAGTCTAGCAAGAGTCAATTTAGAGGGTTTTTACCTCACCAAACTACTACTACTAGTAACTACTGATATGTTTTTCAGATTCAATATGTTGCTATACGTAGCAGTAAAATGTTTAGGAGGGGTGTAAAAACTTTCTGAAGAGACTATGTTTACTAATGGAAATTATTTGAAGACAATCTTTAAAGGTGGCACCAGCGACAAAAAGCCAGCGGAAAAGTTGTTTTAAAACTTTGTTTATGAACCTTTAAAGTGAAGTAACTTACTTGAAAGGTTTACAAGCTTTGAAATGAAGTGAGCGGCACAACCAAAGAGTAATGTTCTGTTCTTTGATTGTCTCTCTTAATATGTTTTAGAGGCATGAAGAGATAAAACTATGTAATATTTGATAATGAAAAAGTAAAGATTAGAGAAAAGTTGGTGTTAACTTGTGTGTTTTTTCCTTTGGTGTCTTGTGAAACAACTTCCACGCATTATCTTGCACAAGTATGGAACTACTGGTCTACTGGCAGTTCCACAATGCAGGAATCTTTTTGCTTGATTAATGACTGAACACCTGCATCTAATTCTAAATAGGACTTTGATAAGTGCTAATCATAAATCACTGCTTCAAACAAGCTTTCACCACACAATTGATTTGTATCTATATTACTATTAGATGAATGCCCTTATACCTAGCTCCCCGTTCTCAATAACTTCAAAGATGGTCCATAAGTCTTCAGCAGTGAAGGAGATATTCTTCATATTCAGTGCAGTTTCTGCAAGCTCAGAGGACCGCATGCTGGGGGAGACCTGCAGCGAACACAACAAGCACATACTGTAAATGCTCACTGAGGCAAAAGAACTGAATGACTAAAGAGGAGAAAGTCAGAAAAGTCAACACATCCGGCATATAGAGCATAAGATGAGATCATAAATTCTCTGGATCGATACACTACTTTCATCCATCTCTGCCTCTGAAGAGTTACTCAGACTTTAACATGTAACATTTATTGCACTGAAATCTGACTGGCAGCCATGTACACAGTGCACTGATTAAATACTTGCTGCTTTGTCACGGTATTAGGTGTGTCTGAACACCTAATAACCGAGCAAATGTGCTACCTCGCTCCCCAGGGAAAAAGCACAGTGTTAGAGTGAAACAGTGCCGCTGAGTGCTCCCGCATCCCAATTCTAGTGCTGCCGCCGACCTGTGAAGAGAATCTCTAACCTACAGCGGCCTGCACACTTTGTAAAATGCAATTACTCACACAATTAAATCAGACATTTCTTTGATTAGTTCGGTTTGATTTATTTCAGTGGCGGTAATCCCATCAGGTTAAACCACAAATGCCTCGGCCCTATTCTATCAACATCTCTCTGCGTCTCGTTCTACCCCACTTTCTTTCTGCTGCCTCACCTGCCTTTATCCCACTCTCCATCTCCCCATCCCTCTCTCTTAGCCCACCTTACAACCAAAACACACTATGAGAAAGCAGGCATGCACACATGCTTGCTGAAAGTACATATGCACAAACACACATTTGTACCTTGACTAAACAGCAGTTCTCTGGCTGCCTTTTTTCCAGGTACACCTCGAAGATCAAGTCTCCAGCTGGAGAAAACTGGGGGAAAAAATAAATAAATAAATAAATAGAATGAGACAGAGAGATCAGCTGAATTACAAAAACAATGCAGCGGGATTAATTGGCTTTTCTGCTAAAGTCCTGCTCCAGTGTGGCATGAATCTAAATGCAGAAAAGTGAGAGGAACGGTTAGAGGATTTGTGGAAACCAAAGGTCGTTGTCAGAGCTGGAGGCAAATTAAAACCAGTAGCATGAATGTAATGCAAAACCTCGCTAAATAAGGGGGAACGTGTGAGCACCGTGTGTAAAATAATACAACCTTATTTCTATAGTAATTTCCTTAACATGGTTGCAAAGTGCTTATACAATGTAAAACATTTTAAAATAAAACAGACAAACTAGTAAACTAAACATCACACTCACCACAGAGAGACAAACCATATAAAACAGCTTTGGTTGTTCACTAACTTTTAAATAAAAGTAGCCATAATGATTAAGCAATAGGTTTGTTTCCTATGATAAATAAACAGTGACCTTTAGTAGCCAGGTTGGACCTCTGTAACACTGAGAGCCTTTTCTGCTGACCCAAGCGTGCACCCTTGTACACATGTTCTCAACAGGTCAGAGATGTAGCTTGAAGCAGATCCAGTTAATGCTTTAATTGAATTGTGTTTTCTGGAAGCAATGGGAGGCAAACTCCTTGGGGCCTCGTGTGTAGGACACGTTGAGTGAAATAAAATAACTTCTCAACTCTAAAAAAAACAAGCTTCTGTGATAAAGTTCCATACTGAGAGACAGTACTGTTTGTTTTTTGTTTTATGTTTTTTTGACATTTCTTTTTGATAGTACTTTTTGGAAATACTACTGTTAGCCGTGTCATAATAAAGCATGAGAGAGCACAACTGCAAATCAACAGAGGACGATAAATTTCCACTACAACGCAAGTCTCTCTCGCTCTTGCTGGTCCGTATACAGAAAACATTAAGACTGAAGGAGAACACATTTTCAGCAATGTCTGTGTTCACTATGTTTTCAAGAGAAAAAACCAAGCAATAAAAAGCAAAAAAGGTTTATCCAGGAAGCCTAGATTGGTCCACAGTCCTGGCCGGCCTGGTTCAATGTGCAACACTGACAAGTTTCCTGTGATTTTCAGCCTCCACACTTCAACGCCTCAATTTTAAAAAGGCCCAAACCAACTGCCAGAGAAGCAAGGATCAAGGTGTTCATAAAGCAGTATAGACTATAGTGGAAACGGTAGGTTGAAAACCTTACAGAAGGACGAAATATAACATAGTAGTAACTATATTGAAAACTGGGCTAACTGTAAGTCTCTTTTCTCCCCCAGTTTACAGAAAATATTCTGAACACACAGGGTACATACCCGTACAGCAGGATCCATGCCTTGAACCAGCGGCACATGGCTAATTACAGTAAAACTAAATGAGGACCTGGCCAATTTGAATTTGGACCATCTACCTCCCAGCACTAATATATTAACAACCGCATATATACGGGTTATACAACCACAAAATGCACTCACTAACACACTTTTCTATTCAAACACACTTCAACAAGACCTCCGCTAACATACCTGTGATGAGCTACATTAAAGTCAGTCCGCAATTGTTTTTCCTTCTTTTGTCATCAACCTTAAATCTCTGTTCTCTCATTTAACAGCAGCTTTTTAACTTACTGCACTGATGCTAGATGGACCAGCCACACTGTCCACACCACAGAAACTGTACACAAGTCTTTAGCAACTTCCTGTCAGTATTAAGCAGCTGTGCATGACAGATGCCGTTGTACTTGCTTTTAACGATCACAATTTTTATTTTGTTTTAGAATTAATAGTTTTTATAATAGGCCAGCTTTGATCAAAACCTTTTATTATACTATATATAAACTTTAACTAAAAATTAATTTTACGTCTACAAATTTGGGGTGTGCCAGCTGTCTCTTTGGGTGTGCCAGGAACACTCTGGCAGAACAGTAGCTACACCACAGTAGTGAAAATGCCAAACAGATATATGAGGCTATTGTGGTTCAATCAGTACACTTCTCCTCCTTCCCCTTGATTATTATGTGATGGGAGGAAGACCAGGCACACTTCTAACAAACATGTCATTTGTTGAGTGAAAAAGAAAGACAGGAAGTTGAGACACTGATAACTGGCTGGAGGAACAAGCCGATGCACAAATAAAAAACAAAACAAAACAACAAGTGTTAAATGGTTTTATGGCTGATGGGGAGATATCTCAGAAACAAGGAAGAAAAACAGTAATTTTCTGTTCGAAGTGAAGACATTTCTAATCTTCACCAAAGTCAAACTCTCACTGCACTCGCTCTGGCTGTAAATGCAAGTATTGATTTTTGAGTGCCACTTCTAACTTACAAGGCATGACATTGTCTCGCACCTCATTATATCACTGATTTACTTACTCCCCAAGTCTAGCTATACTATCCACTCACAGTCTTTACAAGCCTCCTTATCGTTTGCTGCCGTTAAAGGAAACAGATGAGGTCAGAACCTTCAATGCAGGGCCTGACCCTGCTCAAACAAACTTTCTGCAAATGTCAAAAGTGCCCACCATCTTTGCCACCTGCTCAGCAAAGCCTACATCCTACAGTAAACCTTTACTCCTACCTGTACCTCCCTCTGTGTTCGTTCACACTGTAGCAAGAATAGCTCAGTCCTATATCTCTGCATGTTATATGGACCACATATCATTAAATGTGTGCCGTTTTAGCTTTGCTCCAAGGATTGCAGTGTCAGTCTTTTGGCTGGCTGGTCCGCTACTTTAGTTCAGACTAAAATATCTCAGTATTGAGTGTATTTCCAGGAAAGTTTGTACAAACATTCATGTGTCCCAGTGGATGAATCCTGTGGCACTGTTAGGGTCAATTAGCTTGGCGTTAGCCTGAATATTTTGAGCCTAGCCTCAAATATATTTCAGTTGTCAAAAACTGGCAATTTAATGTAGCACAGCCGAAGTGTACTGAGAGCGTTGGGTGAGTGGGTGTATAGAGCACTCCACCTGACAAGACATATGCAGGCAGCAGTAAAAATACTAAAGTTGGTAACTTCAGACAGTGAGCGGAGTCATTGCCACTGCTGCACCTTTCAGCGTTTCGGGATTTTTCTCTACATTTCAGCACTGACACTGGGCCAAAAACATTACAGAGGCCAAAGAAGCCAGTTTGCGTGGCTTCAGTTGGCAAAGGCATGGACACAAAGTCCAACATATATTTCCTCTGGAGAGTCTAAATCCGAACTTATCTTCTCCGTTTTTGCTAGTAATATCAATCCCTTCAGACAATTTGGTGGTTTTATTTTCCTTTGAGCTTTCTCTAAGTCTTAGATACAGAGCTTTATTATTCCAAAATATGACAATTGTAAATCAGAGTTTACTGATAATACTGAGCATATACGGTATGTATATCTACAAAAAGTTATTATTCATTATTATTTGTTATTATTCATCTGAAAAACATTCAATATATGGTAAACATTGTTTTAGCACTAATTAGCAGCATGCTAACATTACATTTGAATGTTAGTACTTCTCTAAAACTACCAATGCAGCCTTACTGAGCAGCAAAAATACTTGCTTGAATACTTTTAGTTTTGTTTTGTTATTGCATGGTGAAGGAAGTGGTGTCATTTTCATTCATCTCGACAAGACAAAAATGTACAGGAAGAATGTAGATGGTTTGAAACTAGTTTTCCGAACCAGCACGTCCTCATTGGCTGGTATTAGAATCAGGATGGGTGTTTTTTAAGCAAAGCATTTTAGCTATATTTCAAACAACCAGGGCCTAAAATGCTTTACATCATTCACATAGTCCACGGAATAAAAAAGCCATTGATGCAGCTCTTCTGCGTGACACTTCTATAAACCTGAGCCACTATAAATAAACTGCCAGCATACATACACACTGCAAGTGCAGCCTTTCCGAATCCGTGGGTGGTAAATTACATTTTTACCTATTTTCTTTCATTTTTCTTTAGGGTGTGAGCTACGAGAACGCGGCGCTGCGTGAAACAGATGAGTATGACAGACATTTACGGCTACAGCTATTAATTTTCACTTCAATTTTTCACTTCCAAATGAGTAGTTAGCATGACAGGGTTCAGTTCCACTGGTGGTAGTGTTCCATGGACCCTGCACACATTTCTGTAAAGTTATGCTAAACAGTGGCTTCTACGACAAAGCCCGCGGGTGAAATGATTAAGATGGTCCAAACTATGAAAATGACCAAGTAAGTAAAATCAGTCAGTAATGTAACATTTAATCACTTTCAGCAATGTTTAACTTCCTAAACTTAAATTTAACCCTAAAATAAGCTTACTCATTATCTCAACAGATCTCCATGTAATTACATTGAATTATTGTTCTTCATAAGAAGTGCTAACTTTCTTATTTTTCCATTACAGGTTAAAACCCTAAATCCCTCAAATTTGTATCTATAAACAAAACATCGCCCCCAATTTTCACCTCAGGCAGCTTTATAATAGCACTGACTTTCCACTGAGTAACCCTCCTGCCCCACAGCAGCAGACATGTTGTGAAAGCCTACTGACACAGTGGAAAGAAGTGCGGGAGAGAGAGAACGAGGAGGCATAAACAACTTATTTCAGATTTCAGCAGCAGCAGCATGTGTTTTAATTTTTTTTCCCAGTTATCTGAACCGAATGTTTTCGTCAGCCGAAGCATCCAGGCATAAAGTACCTGCCGTAAAGGTTAACAGGAACAAAGAACTTTTTCCCTCAACCGCCTGCCTCCCCTGCTTACCCATTATTATCCCCCATCCCTTTCTTTTTTCTCGAAATACTTGTTCAAACCTAACACTTGCACGCAAATCAATACACACACAAGAACAGGACACCCATTGGTGATTTCCATTTCAGTTCTGCGGGTCAGCTTACTGTGGTGTCCTTCTTGTCGTTCCAGCGTGTGATGAAGCTATTCTCTCTCTCCATCTGTTGCACTTGGTCTTCGTTGACCTGTTAGAAGCATCACAAAAAAAAAAAAACACAGATACACATCAACTCAAACTCAACCAAAGTAAAACTTTCTGAGGAAGTGACAGGATCATAAAGCCCTTGCGATGGTCAAAATTAATTTCTGCATTTAAACATGATACAGAAGATTATCTTAAAGCAGGTGGAAGGTATTTTAAGCAAACTGAGTCACTCAGCTGACACCTCTAACACTATTTTTTAAGGTGGAAGTTGGCTGTGAGTGTTGTACACACTGAATATGAAAATAGTATTTTCTTGCACAAAGCTCTGTGTGGGAAATTACCTCTTTTATTCCAAGTTTTTTCTAACATTATCATTTTTAAAGAACAATTTGCTTTGTTGGAACCATACGAATGCCAGAGAAGACTGACGGAGAAAAGAAACAACTTACAAACTCTTTGTGTGCATGTTTAGGCCCGATAATGGTCCCCATTGACGACACCCGACACAGAAAAGCTGCTTTAATTAGGAATATGTCTCACTCATTTTATGTCCCAGCGTGTGCATTGAATGACACATTGCAAATGGGCTCATGATTGGTTAAGCGTAATGGCTATTTTCCATGCGAATGACGGCGTCCTAAACTGATTTGGAGCCAATGCTCCTCCTTTAACGTGAGAACAAGGCATCCGTGTTGAATTAGCAGTCGCTCTGTGCTGAGTATCCCATAAGCCAGGCAGCTCTCAAAGGGTAACCTTGATCCCACACCCCCACCCATGCGCACAGAAGTAAAGTCAAGCCTGTTGTAGAGATTTGGCAACAACAACTCAGCCCCGGTACTTCAACCATCTGTTGAAGTGAGGGTGTGTAAATAAAGTTTTGCCTGCAGCTTGGATTAGATATGCAACATGGTAATATCTGAATGTTTTAAATGTTATGTTTTTCATTGACCACTGGTTGGAGAGATACTTAAATCCAGTTGGCCAAGTATATGAGATCTGACACAGTGCACATTGTATAAGCAGCTATTTATCTTGGAGGACAAACAGGTAACACTTACTGTCACAGGCTAGTTTTCACATCAGATCAACAAATGATGAGATGGAAAGCTGAAAATCTTTGAGTTGTGGGAAATTAGGGTGGGTAATATGGATGAGAATAAATTAAAGAATATTTTCTGAAAAGTAGTGCCATAGCGTCTGTCTTATATCTGCTGTACACAAATTGTGTTCAGGTATAGGAGTGAAACATCTGTATAGACATACTGTTAGCATCTTTGACCTTTCCTGTCTGGTAAATGCATGTTGCATTATAAGAACTGTGCAATGCTACACTTTTAATATATTCCAGCTTTTTCTAAATGGCTGCAACTTTACCAGTGATTTTGGTCCTACACACAAAATATGTATATGTAACATGATATTATATAATTAATAATGTTATAATTGTTGTAATAATTGTTCTGTTAATACATATTATTTTTTTATATATTATATTTGTTGTTTAGTGATTACCTATTAATTTCTTGGTTCATTTTGTGTTTATATGGGTTGTTAATTGAGCCACATCTTTCAAACTAGGTAAACATAGTCAAAACCTAGGCATCTATAGTTAACACAAAAAGAAAACCTATATAAGTGATGAAAATATCTTCATCCCTACACAGTGTAAACATGAATATTGTATTAGATGTAATAAAATACACAAAAAACACTACAATAAAATACAAAGTCAGACTGGGGATTTTTTTTCTTATATATTTTCACCATTATATTGGCTCCCCACATATAGCACAAAATCATAAGACTGGCCTCATTTTGCATTAAGTGAGAGATGTCATGAATATGTTTCCATTGTAAATTTTTTGTTCTAGGTGACGCTTTTTTTAATATAACCTCTGTGCTTTCTAACAATGTGCACCGTCTGTGTGTGCACAGATTTCCATATTTGACTGTAAATTTTTCCAGAAATAACAGTATCAAGTAAATCAGCTAGTTTTGGTTTTATAAGACCCATATCACCTAACCACACAGCTAAGTTTTCTGTTATTATCTTCATTGGTTGCCCCTGCCGCACAAAATAAATTAAACCCAACAGTTTTGACTCACACTGAAGAGGGTGATATAGTTGCTGATGAGGTCACGGACCACAGCTATTTCTTGTGGGGTTTGTCCACGAGTCTGGAACAAACAGGAGGAGAAGACGTAGGCCAGTTTTTCACTCGACATTTGGTTGAGGTGGGAACACTGCTGAATCCTGAAACAGGATGTTGAGGGAAAAAAAATGAACACAGAAATCAACACAAACACTTAAAATAGCTTGTTGTCTCAATCTCTTATGCCCACACATACTGAACTGAATGTAATGAAATGCTAGGCCTCAGTCCAAACTCATCAAAGGGCTGATTAAGTCTTCTCCAAACAATCGGAATCATTAACATAATGCAACTAAATCGCAGCTATACATTGGTTTCTGAGGGAATGCTGTGTAATACAAGCTTTAGTGAATGAGACATCAAAACAGCAGAGTTTATGTCTGATAGGCTCTTTGTGTGACTGAAGATTGTGTAGAAAGGACACGATATGTGTGAATATTCCCACTCCTGTTATGCAATTTTACTTGTTTAATTCCATACCAGTTGAGCCGGGTTATAGCTTTGACTTTCCTTCTTTAATTTATTACAAGGCCTTATTATTATTACATAGAGCCTCTCCAAAATGAAATAAATTGAAAAATGTCAACGCTGTACTGAAATATATGACTTTCAAACACAGGAGGTCCACTAAGCCAAAAAAGGTGCCATTTTTGTTATAGACTTAAAGTATGTGTTTGCAAATTGTTTGATGTTTTAACAATGAGTCACTCTAGCTGTTTCTTCGGAAAATGCCAAGAAATGGTAACAAACAACATGGAATTGATTTGTCATTTTCAAGTCAAAAGGCACTGCTGTCTCAGTGAAAACAGCCTCTTCCTTTTCAGCGTGTAACTTGAATCAGAGAAAGTAGCCAAACTGATTGACCAGAAGAAAAGGAAATCACACGTATACAGTAAAGAAAGGGCAGAGTGGGTCATTAGCAGGGACAACACACTAATCAGCAGGTGAGAGACAGCAGCCCTAGAGCTACTCTGGGAACTCTGAGTACCCAACCTTGTTACAGCTGTGATGAAGTGTGGCATCTGTAGAGCTACACCTGTTCCATCAGCCACAAGTTCAGTCATGAACAAGATGAAGACACAGACTAACAGTCTTGTTGCTGTTTTAATAGAATTATAATGCATCATTTGGCAAAAGAAGGGGCTTTGTATAAATTAAGCAATATGCTGAATCCCACTGAGTGCTGTCAAGTTGATGGAAAAGTGTCCAGTGGCTGCAGTAATTAGATTGGTTTTGTACTTTATCACATCAATCCAAAACAAGCAAATGGATTACAGCAGATGGATTGCAGTTAGCTGCAGAGTAGCATGAGCAAAGGGGCAGAAACAAAAGAGAGACAAGTAATAAAACTATGCAATAATTTCAATTAGGATGCAATAAGATGCAACACAGTATATAGTCTATACAATCATAAACTATAGAATTAGTTGCATCAAAGATCTTTAGGTTTAGACCAAAAAAGTATAATTACCACATCGCAGTATGCTTCTGTCAACCAGTCAAGTTGCAAATCACATGCATGTTTGTCAAGACTCATATTCTAATCAGTTCCTCCTTGAGTCCAAGAGGACGTATGTACATATGTATAAATACACCCTATGCTGAGACATAATTAAACTAAGTTATTGTGTTTCCTGTTTATCCATACATCTCATTAACAACAGTGTTACATGTTTTTTTTTTTTTTTTGGTATCTTCATGCGCCGTTTATAATGTTTTAAACACACTTTACACCACAAATGTCAAATTCAGGATATTAGAATTGATTTCGAAACAGCCTAACTAGTATAGGCTCTGTTGGCAGTCTGAAGCGATTGTGTGTGTGTGTGTGCGTGCGTACCTGTATAGATGTTGAAGCAGAGCATCCAGTGTCGACCGGTTTGTCTTTGGCAAACTCTCTATGTAAGTGGAGTACATCTTCACTCTCTGTCTCTCCTCCTTGTCATCTACACAGTCATGGAGATGAGAAGTAATTCAAATAATGCCAAGTATAAAAAACTATAAATGCAAACAGCTAATGAGAGTTTCTGCCGCAGATTTAATCTGAAATCATGTTTCTAGTGCCCAAACACATTGGATCTTGTAATGTTATAAAGCATAAAACATGAAGCACATTACTAGACACATGTTCTCCCATGTGGGTGCCTCATTACTCTACGCTACACTAAACAAAATACACTAAACACACACTCACATACCCAGAACCGACACCCAGTATGGATAGAGCTCCTTGGTCAGCAGCGCATCCTCTGCTTGGGACAAGAAGCCCTTTAGAGTGTCTGCCACATCCTCAAGGTGGTGCTCCTTCTGTCTTAGCTTGACATTACGAGCGTCGCGGGTGAACTCCTGCAGGAGTAGTGAAACTCGACCGGGGTTCCCAGGCTTCTGGTAAATCCCCTCATGACACAAACCTGGTTATAATATCCCCACAATGAGGTAAAAACAAATTGAAGATTCAATAAGAGATTGAAAGGTTCCATGATCTAAAAGTGGTTTTGTCAGTTATTCAACTCTGCATACTCTTTGGTCTTATAGTCACTGTCTGATGATTAATATCCTCTAATGTGTAGTGTCCGCAACAACAATTGACTACATATTTTTCTATATGACTATATACAATTATAGGGCAATAACCAGCTTTATGGACACGTAGTTGTGGCATATAACAATGTTACATAAGCACATTTGAATCTAAATTGCAGGTGAAATAAAATGTTCTGTGCAAAGTATATTAACCTTCTGTACCACTTTACAGTTTCCGTCAGAGTTAACTTTATGCCAGTCCCTCATTACATCGCACACTACTTATGGTAGTAGTGTATAAGCTCCTTTTTTTCAGTTCTTAGGTGACAGACATTATGCAACATAGATTTCCTGTGTGTTTATATTTTTTGAACGAAGCAGTAATAGTGCAGGACGTTTTTTTTTTCCAAAAATATCTTGAAAAAAAGAGAGCGAGGATAATGTCACAGGATAAGGCTAGACGACATTAAAAAGCATGAAATTCTCATCACGATGCAGCATGGTGGATAAATCAATTCCTCAAGGGGAAATCATAATAATAGTTCTGCACAACTAGTTTTTTTTTTTTTTTTTTAAGTTTTCTGCCCATAGATATAATAGAACCTACCATACTGAGTGACAAAAGCAATGCAACTGTCGACTATAATGGGGACACCATTTTTAGTCAGCTGTTGGTTGCTGAGGGCATTGCCATCTGTGCCAGCAGCCAGTGTTATGGCAGAGTGCCACAATGTAAAGTCCATCTTGTTGAAGCCATGGATGTAAACTGTTCTATTAAAAAAAAAGACATAAAAATATAATTATTAATAAGAAATCTCTTGATTACAATTGACATTAAAAACATGTTGGTTCATATTTTAAGAACTAAAGTTGTTCATATAATTGCAAAAGCACTGCTAAGTCATTAAATAAACAACCAACAAGATTAAAAGGAACCCAAAAGAGCTTCCACAGAACACACAGCTATAAACAACCACCGGTTTCCCATGAGGTTTGATCAAAAACACACAAACGAATGGCAATTACCAAAATAAGCACAAAGTCTTGTCGCATTACTCTAAAAGGGAGCCTAAAACTGTTGGCTTGTGTGAAGACCTCACCCCTTCTGAAGCAGGCAGTCTAGTGAGGCTTTAATTACCATGGATGGTTACAGTAGGTAAAGAGCATTCTGACTAACAAGACAAAGGTAGAATCAAAGCAAGCAGTGTTGCATAATGCATACAGAGGCTGTTTCACAAACACATTCCCAATTAGCTCAACAGTTCCCCCCCCCCCCCAAAATACCTTCTGCCCTCTACCATCAGCAGCACTTGGATCTTGTCCTCACCCTCAGTATGTGTGGAGACAGCTGGGGGAAAAGGGCAAAGAGTTGTAGTAAATGCAGGCTCCGCAAAAGTGTGTACATTTAAAAGAGCAACATGTTCTGAGCTAATGCAAAGTAATGTGCCAGGAACAATTTCGAAGTGACATTTGCAGTTGTTCAATCTCTGTCAAAAGCATGAATGCTTAGAAGCTTTCGCCATGAAACATGGAAGTCGATGCAATCATTACCTCTCACTGAAAGGTCTCCGTTCTCTTAAGTATTCATTTATGTTTTAAAGGCAATCATGGCAAATAATACACTGCACAATATGTCTAGACACATCTAACTACTCTTTCAAATATGCAGACATACAATGGGAGAGAAAAAGTGAGGGAACAGTACAGAAGTGAAAATGCCAAATGCATCCTTTTGGAGTTAACAGCATTTTCTTGTTGTAATGGGAAACCTAAAGTGAGTTTTTATGTCACTGACTTAGTAAAGTAGGTTTAAACAACAGAAGGAAGTAGGGCATAAACACTAGTGTCATTGGTCACCACGATTTAGTCGGTCTAAATGCAACCAAATAAGACTGCACTGAGGGCAGCATAATGTGAAACAAAAGATACTTATAGAGTTTGAGAACCTTCGTCTGTTCAATCAGCCTTTTGAAAATCAAAACAACAGTGCAAGGATAAAGAAAAAACTGAGCTCGGGACTCGAAAGCTCTGCCATAATCTCTTCTGTGGGTTCAAACAGCTGCTTAGATCATGGCGACAATCGCACACACACACACACACACACACACACACACACCAGATAAAGCACAAAAAAGATGAGTCTCTGCAGTCAAGTCACAAATCTTCTAGCAACGGCATTTGGCACTTTCACCATACTCAAGTTCCCAGTGGTTGTGCTCAAATAATGGATATATACATAAACACACACACACAAAAAGGACTTCACATACATAAACAGTTGCCATGTTACTGAAGATTGTTAGCTATGAAAGAAGGCAAGATTTTTGCCAGGTTTGAAAACAATATTTTGACATTTGAGGAAATAAACACCAGTTCATCCATTAGTTGTAACCGCTTATCCTATTTGGGTCTTTGGGCGAGAGGCAGGGTAGACCCTGGACAGGTCGCAAGTCTGTCTCAGGGCCAACACAGAGAGACACACACAGACAAGACAACCATTCACACTCACATTCACACCTACAGTCAATTTCGGGTAACCAATTAACTTAACATGCATGTCTTTGGACTGTGGGAGGAATCCCGGTTATCAGGAGGAAACCCACGCAAGCACAGGGAGAACATGCAAAGTCCACACGGAAAGGCTGCAGCTGGCCGGGGATGTGAACTTGTTACCTTTTACTGCAGCTGTCAGGCGGCAGAGCTAATCACTCCACCACCATGAGTAGATAAAGGCCGATATAAAACATTAAGCTAACATAAGCAAGTGGTAGGTTTTGTTCACATCACTGTGGAATTTCACTTTGTCTGGATTGAACAACAAGATAAAATTAGCAGTGCTGGTAGGTTAGTTTTACACATTTCAAAAAATACCAAGCCCTCAGTTTGCACCCGTTTTTAGTCACTAGGAACATTTGTCACAATGAGACCTTTCCATTTTATACTACTTTTACTACAATGTATTTACTTGACTATATTCACACACACATATATGTATGTATATACACACACACACATATATATACTTATGTATACACACATAAATACACACAAAAAATACAGTATAAGACTTTAGTGACTTCTGGTGTGACCTCCAGTTTGAATGTCAGTAGTTAAGTACATTAAGTAATTCAAATTACAGTTAACAGTAACAAAACACCAGATCATCAAAACAGTAAATAAAGTCAGAAAAATAAGCCCCAGTATTAACTTACATATATATATTAATTTATGTAAAATTAAGCATTTTGCAAAAACATTAATTTTAATTTTGAAGCATCAAGTATTTTTTTAAGCAAATACTTTTAACTTTTATTTAAACACAATTTTTAATAAAGTGCTTTTACTTTTAACACAGTATTTCTACACTGTGGTAATACTAAATGAGTAAATGATCTGGGTCGTTCTTACTCAGATAAAGTAAAAGGCTGATGGTAGCTTCAAATTCATGCTAAAACCTGAATGAATTTACCAAACATCTGATTTTCGGGTGATCTGAATAACAGCTTTGATTGGACTGTTGTTTTCACGTACTTCGAATATATGTAAATAAATATACATTTTCACAATCATAACATCACAGAACATAAAAAAATAAAATAAAAAAAATAACTTTTATATTTATTCTACCACATAAACTCTGGATCCATCATTTTAGAAAAGAACATAAATGTGCCCTGACAGAAAATTTTATTTGATTGCCGGCACAAAATAAATGGTTCAATGTTATACATAAAAGTGTTATTTTGGCAAAGACATTCTTTGCATGTTGAGCTAAACAGCAAAAACAATTAATTCCCTAAAGTCTCTTTTAACAAATAATTTGCTTTTTATTTCATTTGGCAAAATTTCAAGGGCACAGTATTTCATTCAGATATAAGAAAAAAAGAAGGCAGAGAACGTCAGAGACTGATATTGACTTGAGAGAGGTTTATTAACAGTGTTATCAGGTAAATGCAAAACACTTGTCATCGCTGTTTGAACAAACACAAAGCAAACCTCTTTCATCCAGCTCACAGCTCAGTGGGTATTTTTTTTAAAAACTTAACATGTTTTTGTGATAAGGAACTAAGTATGTGGTCTTGTTCTCTCCATAATTTGTGCCAGCCGTCCTGTAAGAGATTTCCATTTTGTTTTTTCCTTCTAAAAATCAGGACTTGTTTGATTTGGAGGTTTTTTGTTTTTGTTTTGTTTTTGTTTTTTTGGCGTGCCAGAGCCAAGTTATAGTGTAAGAAAATTGTTTTGATTTCTAAATATATTTTACAATAACATTAAGACTTGTTAACCACCTTTCTAGAGACCTGGGTTTGGTTATCAGCAGTAGTTTTACTGGATCATTCAACAAAGAAAGTCTCCACTAACAAAAAAGGATATGTTGCTGTGTTCACGGGTATGTTGAGGAATACTAATACCAATAATAATAATAATAATAATAATAATAATAATATATCAACTGCAAAATATTGCATACTTAAAATGTAAGACCACTACAGTATATTCATTGCTAATCTTGTTGTCAATTGTCACATATAGAGTAATGAGTTGGATCCAACTACTTAGTTTTAACTACACAAATGTTTATTGAATACCCAAGCAACTACAGTGAAGATGTATTAATTCTGTTGTATTATTGCATCTTCTTTCCCAGTCAATCTTTGGGTCCATATAGACACTGGTTTTAGAGACTTTAACAAACAAGTGGACACATGGAATTGTTGTTCATTGAGGATTTTTGTCATTTTAACAAGTTCACGCAAAGGTCATGAAGCATCATTAACAGTCCATGCTCTTAAATCCTGCACATCTCAAAATTAATGAGAAAACATCTAAATTTGTCTTTAAATGGCTGTGGACACACTGAGAAAATTGTCCTCCTAAATATATTGGGTAGCAGAAAGAATTCAAAATCCAAATCAATAGGCTTAATGTTTGTCTCTAATTAGCCATGGCCTTAAGGAAAAGCTATCCTTTGGTTACCTACTGTATTCCCTTATCCTTTAGGTTGAGAAGAGGGCTGGAGCCAGTCTTAGCTGACACTAGACAAGAAGCCGGGTGCACTCTGGACAGTTTTTGGTCTGTCACAAGCACAAAAATAGACAGACATTCACACTCACTGTAATTTAGAACCACTAACAGCCTTAACCTGCACATCTTTGGTTTGTGGGAATAAACCGAACCCAGAATCTTCTTGTTATGTGACAGTGCTAACCATTGCAACGCAGTGCTGCCACCCTAAGGAAAATCAGACATCATGAAATTGCACTGAATGAGTTCAAAATTAACATGGTTATCTTCTTTGAAAACCTTTTATTTCGGAAAGTACAGGGTTGGCAGGCTGGTTTGTGCACTCTGGCAGGTTAATCATCATCCAACTGTATCTGTCATTTTCACCTCATTTTACTTTGGTTTTCTTATTTGTGCGGCAGGCATCTTGACACGAGACATCACAAAAATATCAATCCTTTAACAAGTACACAGCTGAGCCCCCAGGAAGCCATTTTAAAAGGTAGTGCACTCTCAATCTTTGGAGATGGGATTCTTTTTGTTATTATTTATTTATATAGCACTTTCCAAAAACAATGTTAGGGACTGATTCATTACTAAGAGAAATTAATACTGAACAATGGACATAGATCAATAAAACATTGTGCACAGTGAGTTTAAGGTAGAAAAAAATTGTCGTTGTCGAATGGAAACAAAGAATAAATGGCAGTTAAGGCAATTAAGGTTAAAATGAACAAAAGCCACAAATTAGAGCTTTCACTTCACCTCCAGTGAGACAAAAACCTTTCAAAGATTTTGAGAAAATATATTGGAAATAATCATCAACTGTAGCAGCCTGAGGCCAAAAAAACTAGGAACAGAAGGCATCACACTTACAGTGAACTCTTGATGCGGATTGAAGTGCTGCATGTTGGAAACATGTAGTTATTTTAATTGAAAAGTCTTTTTTTTCTTAACTCCTTGGTGCTACACAGGGCCACCTTTCATGTAGTGGTGTCACTGTAGAGAAAATAACAGTTAATCCCATGTCACAGACTGTGATTCCTAAAGGGATCCTTTCAAAGCTCCAGAAGCTACCATCCCCCGACAAAACACAGTTCCTTCTGGCTGTAACATCTCTCTGGCTGTGACAAATATGGTTGGAGAAAGCCAAGAATAAAAATGAGTACTACTGCAGTTTTTTATCCTGCCCCAGGTGAGAAGATGGGGCGGCGCTTTGCACAATTTGATCCACGTCGAGCTGTAAATGGATTAGAAATATCCACTGATTCTCCCCTCCTTCTGTTCACACAATCAATAGTACAGTCCCAAAATCTTTATTATGTGCCATTTATGCGTGCCCTTTGGAACAACCCTAATGATGAGATTCCCTCCACACACTGTCCCTTAATCAATTGGTGTTTGTAACTAATGCTGCGATATTGGCAACAGTGCGACAATGGCACCTTTGTTCTTCAAACACCACTTCAGTCTTTCCAAAACCTTGAGTTCATACAAGGTTAGGAGAATCTGAAGCCCATTCTGAGTGATGACCATTTAATGGAGCAATACATTATACTGACCTTTGTTGACCTCATATTAACACCTTCTCACATTCAGTCTGATGGCACCTTGTCACTCCCATCAAAGCATGAATTTTATAATGGTAGACTAAGCTAGCCAATTAAAGCAGAGAGCCAGCAGAAATGTGTAATGGGGTGGGAAGCTGAGGTGTCTTCAGACACCACATGCATCCTCTAACATCATTAAGTAGCAATAAATGCAAGTAGTAAAAGGATGAAACCATAAAATACAGCAATCTTATCAGCCAAAACAGGTGACTGTGCTACTTTAAAAAACAGATTTATTTCCAATTAAAAGCTCCTCCGAAGTTATTTAAAAAAGGGCAGTTTGCTCATGTAAATTGGTAACGGAGCTAAGGGCAATATATTAACCAAAATAGGCTGATGTGGGTTTCAGATGCTTCTAATGCATATTAGTGCAAAAGTCCAGCATCTGAGCAGAAATCACACTAATATTAGATTTACTTATGAGGCAAAGTGCCTTATTAGCCAAAACATAAGACTTTAACAGTCGCAATGCTGCTAAGCTAACAAGTTTCCTCATATCTAGTCATAATGGTTTATAGCTTTAGAAAACATAAACAAAGAAACAAGTAGAATAGGAACTGCTCACCACAGAGTTTGAAAAGGTCTTGAACTTAGGCTGGGATACCAAATGACTTAATTTCATTTCCCTCTACAGGTTGTTCCAAGTGTCTGGAGCAGTAAAGGGGAAAGACTTCTTTCCCATCTCCGTCTGCACAGTATGCACAGATAGCAGATATGGGTTTTGTGATCCAAGATTGTGATTGAGGGACGGGGTCCATGAAATCAGTTTGCAAAGATATGAGGGGAGTTTATCCAGCATGGCTTTATAAATGGAAATATACTAGTGTCTCAAATGCTGCAAAGAGAAAAGGCCAGCCCACTCCAGAGTATAGAGTACAATGCTGATTTCAAATTTATAACAAGTTTAGGATAAACAGTCTAGCTAATGAGAACCTGGGCATTCGTGTACATTATAATACGTTTACACAGTGAAGAATGTGGCAGCAACCAGATCTTTCCTGGCTTTCTGCGAGTCTCCTTTTAAACTTTGACGTGTTGTTTAATAGTGAGATAATGATCAAGACACACATCCAGATATTTGTAGCAGGCACCGGCTAAGTTTTCTTTTCCGGACTTGTCACAATATCAACAGCTCCTAAATTTGCCTTTCTGTGTTAGAAAAAAAGCTTATAGCCATAATAGTTGAATTTGTGTTGGTGCAAGGAGAAAATAATCAAAATTAATTGGAACAGATAAAGATACGATTCATCTCGAGAACTTTCAGGATCGTAACTAATGCTGAAAATTTGTTGTACTGAAATGCAAAGTACAATATTTCAGTCTGAATTCTAGTGAAGTAGGAGTAACATGAAAAGCAAATATGCAATGAAGGTATAAGTACCTCAAAACTTTGCACAGTTCTTGAATAAATGTGTATAGTTCCACCTGACAGCGATTCCAACAGTGCTAAAATTGGTCAATCGCCTACCTCCCAGAACACAGTCAGACATTTAAACTTACTTAGCTCATGTAGCTGTTTGAGTTGAAGGACTTCTTCTTCTACCTCCTCGTCTCCTCCCCTGAAGTGCAGGGCAGAACCTTCCAGCATAAACCAGCCCCTCCTCCAGTGGTACAGATCGTGGCCTTCTTTGTAGTAGAGTCTGCCGATCAGTTCGCTGTCTTTCTGTACCAGTCCCTCGACTTTAGGCGGGATGAAGCACTGTGTGTCAGATGCACAGAGCCAACAAAGCAGGAACAGTCTGGTGATTTAAGAACTCTTGCAACTAACCGCATGAAACTTTTTCACTGTGGCGTGTCACCTCAAAAACAACACTAAAGCACAACACGTGCAAACCTTCTTCTTGGAGGAATAGACCTTTGCTCAGTTTCTGGTCCCTGGCTGAATTATTTTCCAAGTACTTTTCTCTCCCTCTCGATCCTCTGTGCCTAGCCATTGTTCTGTGATTCAAATTGAAATACGGAGGTGTGGAAGGCCTATATTACAGATGGAGAGACATATGGACTAATGCAGCTACACCTCCCACCATCTATGACTGGGTTGCCTTGGATTAAAGAGATAAAAAAGGGAATAGGGGACATATTTATGTGGGGCGTTATTACAAGATTCTGTCAGCATGTGGGTGAAGAGATAGCAAGACCACTTGTCTTACTGAAAGGAGTGCATGCCGCATGAGGCTCGGCAACAACTATATATGTGTTGCAGAGTAGAAGAGCAAATAAAAAAGTATGGGATGCATTTGATGTAGTTCTTCAGCACATTCACACAGATTCGTCTCATAACTTTAAGTGAAAAACAAACATATAAAGCAAGAGACAATGAGCATGTTTTTGTGGGCGCCATATCCAAAATGTGTCACCTTTGTTAGTGCCTGGATCCAGTCATTCTGCATTTCCTGTGTTTCAGCTCCAACGCTCAGTATTCGCTCTGGCTGCAGATACAGCTCCATTGTAAACACAGCCCTGCCGGAGATGCACAGCTCTCTGTTAGTTATGTGGAATGGGAAGAGTCCCCGGAAGCACACGGCAAACAGGTGAAAGCATGTACATTTTCATGTTTTTATAGACTGAAAATCAGCTTGCAAACAGTTCTGTAGTTTGTGGTTATGAATATAAATACTGACTAAAACATAATAACACATAACTTTAAAAAAAAAATTAAACTAATAGAATTCCTGGGAAGTTTCACTCAGTGTAAACATATCCACTCTCTTTATTAAAACATAATAACTTGCACACAGCATTTAATAATGTAGTTCAGATAGTCAGACGTTGCCTTAAAACTGTTGTGCACGTGCTTTTAAGGGACATTCAACCCCATAGGTATGAGTAACATAAAATTGCATGTGCACGAGGTTATGTACATATCCCACATAGATCTTTCAAAAATAGGAGCATGCGTGCACTCCCACCCTCGATCATCAACACAGAGACACGGACTTGCAGGCAAAACCCTTGCTGTCAGAGGCAAAAGGGCAGCTATTAATCTTTGTTGGTCTTTCTCCTCCCATTGTCTCCACCTCGATGCTCTCTCTCTGTCTCTCAGACTCTCTCCATCTCTCAGTGAGGGTGCGGAGGTCAGAGTATCACCGTCTTAATGGTTTGAACACACTGCCAAGCAGTAGCTCTTTTTTTCAATGATACACTACAGTGAGGCGGGCTCTAAACGCGGCAGAAACTGGTGTTTAAGGTAGCGTGTCATGAAGGGGAGGTCACACTAGCGCTGAGTCACTCTCTTCTCAAGCATGTCAAGGGAACAGGTGCGACACTGGTGTTTGTGTGACCTTGCGTGACCCCAACCCCCCTCTTTTCCTCCTCCTTGCCAGTAGGTGTGCAGGTGCTTGTTAGAGAAGCTCCCAGAGGGAAAGTAAGGGAGCGAGTTGTGGAGGGGTACGTCGATGTGCTGTTCAAGTGGTATCATAAAGAAAGGATGGGAGGCGAAGACAGTAGGATAGGAGTAGAATGCTGCATGATGAGTGTCCCACAGGGAAGAAGTAGCTGGGGAGAGAGGAGAGTGAGAGAGCGAGAAATAGGGCTAGAAAGGTATAGGAATAATAATGTAAATGGAAAAAAAAGAATGACAGAAGGGCAAAAATAAGACAGAACTTGTAACCATTATCACACATTACTGTAATGTATGGTATGTGTCTATGTACTGTAGTGCTTATGCATATACTTGCTGAATTCTGAGTTTAGAGAACTTTTTCTATATCTCATAGGAAAAAAACTAGTTTGGTTGCCTATAAACAGTAACAATAAAGTCCTATAGGAATGACACATTTCTGCAGGCCAAGTCTAAACTAAATGGCCACTTTATTAGGTACACCTGTACAATCTACTGCAATCCAATACAGCAGCTCTGCCATGAAAACTGTTTAAAAGCTCTGTTACTTCTGTTAGTGTGTCTAAAAAGTGATGAAGAGAGAGAGAGAGAGAGAGTGAGAGAGAGAGATCGCACAAAGAGTGGCCAAAAACATGAAAAGGAAAATGTGGAAAAAAAGCAGAAAGGCTTGTTTCCAAGGTTTTCAGTTGAATTTGAAGGTCAGAATTTACTTAAATGACTTGTTAAAACAGGCAGACGAGACAAAAAAAATAATTCTCCTTAGAAAACCTCAACTTATCACCAGCCAGCATACTCCCAATACATTAATTCCTTAAGTGAGGGTTTGTAATATTCATACAACTTATGTGTCTGGGCTGCACGGTAATTCGAGGTATCCTCTGCCACGGTGAAATTACCCAAATGCTGTGTTTAATGGAAATGACACCTACGGCCTCCTGTAGCATGGCGATAGGCTGCTGGTGGGAGTGTGTCATCTGCATACGTTAATATTCATGAGAGGCAGACAGTCAAGGGGTGAGGTGTCCCCTCTCTCTCTCTCTCTCTGTCTCTCTCAGCATGCAGACATGCTGGGAACTTTGGAAGTTCGAGAAGTGAGAGGGAGTGAGGCAGAGTTTAATCTAGTGAAACACACAGCCATTATGAGTGTTAGCAATGGAGACTTATAGCCTTTCTGGCACTGAAGCCATGACCTGTAACTGGGATGTATGCACTTAGCTAAAAGTGGTGCATGTCACTGTTTCTATTACCACTCTAACCCATCATGGCTCTGTGTATGCAACTAGCTCATTAGAAAGGTCATAGTTTTAGTTGGCCAGATGTGTTTGTAATGGCTGTAAATAAAATGTACAAATAAAGGCACTGTTTCTTCTTCATAACATCTGCTGCTGTCATTAAGGACCTGGCTTATGCTTTAATCATAAGCCATTATCAGACTCGGCACTAAGAAACTGAAAAACGCACACACGGCACGATTCAGTGGGAGCGGGGACAGGGTGAAGAGGAAAGGATCGAGACATCTGTTTCTTCATTGTGTGTTTGTAACACTTCCAGAAGAAATAAAGAAAAGTTTGTTGTCAGAGGAACTTTTTAACTGAATCATAATCTGTGATAGGAGTGAGAGAAACGATAAGGGAGGTGGCGCGTTAAAAGAGAATGGAGGGAGGGCAGTTAAAGATCCATCGTTCGCCTGCATCGCCACCAAAGTAAACAGGAAATATAGCACTCATAAAGCCCTGATGGGTTCTGTTAAATTGAATAATGTTCAAGTTAAGATTATGCTAATGTGACATATGACAAGGAAGAAAAACAATGCAGAAGGTTGTGTCTACATGTGTGTTTATGACCTCACACAACTTAAAGCTCTGTAATATCACTGTAATCTGTAATGTACTGTTACTTGTAAGTCAGCCCAAGAAATATAAGTAAATCATTTGAGTTGAAGGTTCAAGAATCACAAAATAAATTCCAAATTATGGGAGGGGATACAAGTCTATATGTAAGTGTGTGAGGTATATATGTGTAATTTGAGCCCTATAAGTTTACTGAACTACTTTAATGGCCGATTTATACATAAATTAGATTATTATGACAAGTTATATATTAATGTCAATACTCTTGTAACTAAAGTGCTTTAACTGTGGAATTCTAAAGTAAACTACTTAAATCCTCAGGTGCAGGGGAAGAAAATATTCCAAGAACCAAATCAAACAAACCTTTTCTAATATTATCTCAAAAGCTTACAGTTTATTAGAGATAAAATGTCACTAGACAGCAAGTCTGTTAGTACGTTTCTGCGTAGTTTCATACCCGGCTCCAGTCATGGTCTCAGTGTTGCTGATAGCCAGGCTCACTGCCTCGCTGACGTCCACCCTGCCGATGGGAGATAGGCTTCGCTCGTTCTCATAGTAACTCAGTAAGCCGCCCTCCAAGGTACACCAACGGCGAGCCATGTCTGAAATGTATAAGTAATCACCCATGCATTAGAAATATACAGAAAACATAGAGTCTTTAACGAAAGATGTAACCAACAATGTATTTCAAAACAGTCGGCTGATCACAGCATCTCATAGGAGTAAGTCAGTTAGCATTTCAATGTTTTTTTTTGTGAAATGCCTGAAATAAAGTCTGTAGTTAACACAATGATTTCCATGGTTTATTCTACCACATAAAAGTCATTAGTAAATACCCGACTTAGGAATTTGTTTTACTTTCATGTGTCTTAAAAAAAAGATTGATTAAAAGTGGCTAAATGAGACCACAGACATTGTTGGGAACATCAAATGCTCACTAACCGGTCTTTAAAGCCTTTTCAGTTCATTACTTTTGATCAATAACTTTATCATCAGGTCACTCTAAGAAGAAAGTCTTTTCTAGAAGAAGTAAGTGCACTAAATCAAACTGGAAGTTCAGTGGCGGTGCCAAGAATATATAGGTAAAAAACATGTATAAGTTTCCAACTAATTTTCTCTAATTTCAAAAAAAGGTGTAATGCTAATTTAGCCACATATTCAGCCTAGACAAACACAGACAGGCTAGTGTGCAGGTACCGCAACCAAGACTGTTGGTTGACGCAAGAAAAAAAAACAAAAGCCGTTTCTCAATGTGCTTTTATCTTCTGTACTTGCTTTCTTGAAAATGTTCTAAAATACAGGCCTACATACACCCTACAAGTTTATCTTTTATCACGATTACTGTTACTTGATTTAGGTTTTGAAAACGTTGCTTTCGTAACAGATTAATTTATACTAAGTGTCAGCACCAGTGCGGCACTAAGCTGCTGTTGTCATCAAGAATTCTGACTGTAACTTATCCTCCCGTCCTCGGAGTCCTGATTCATATTCTGTATTGAGAAACGCAACAGTTTAGTCTCTAACAACCTTAGCATTGTAGCTAAAGTGGTGACACACCAAACCTCTTGGGTCACCCTCCAAAGAGGTTTGGAGGGTGACCAGCTGACCAGCACAGAGCCATAATGTGAATAGGCCTCAAGGCTGTAGTATCAAAAATACAAAACTAGTATCAAAAAAGTTTCTTATTTTTCAAGGATCTAACTTTTGATTTGTTAAAAGGAGATATGCATTTTTTTTTAGTTAGTCACAATCAAGTGCAATGTAGTAAAGTTCTAGAACTTGTAGAAAGATATGAAGTTTCCTGTAAATACTGCCATTTTGTGAAGTCATTTTGTAAATTGATCTGATGCTAACTTCACACAATTTGTAGTCCTTTCCTTATGCACTTAGAACCCTCCAACATGTCTGCTGTCTCTATTGGATTACTACAGTAAGGCCATGCATTTGCATACTGATAAAACTGAGCAAATTTTTTATTGTTTGTAGCATACGGAGAAGAAATTAATTAGAGCCTGCAATGTTAGTGATTGGTTGTGAACAATTAGCACCACTCCAGCCCTATTTAACACAGCTAATGACTCTCTACAAGCAAAGACAGCACTACCAAGAAATCGTTTAAAAGTTTGGAGATAAGACACTTAGCACTCAGCTTTCACACATGGATGAACGTATGGAGATATGTCAGCATCGTCTGCTGTTCTCATACACTGCCTCGTTTAAGTTTTCTTGTTCTTAAGGGCCCAGTTAACTCAAAAACATCTTGTGGTTCTTATCCAAAGCCAAACCAGGGAGATGAAAAAAAAAAAGACCACACCACCTGAAGGCCAACATTTCAAGTTGAAATCAACACAACAGAAAGAGAACATCTGTACTGTAATTAGCAAAAAATACAATTTGAAGATAACTGGCAGACTGTGTCCTACATTTTCAAATTGACAAAAGGAGGTGCTAACAAGGATAAAAAAGATTTTTCCAGTGAAGATTTCAATTTTCTGTTTGGCCAAATCAGAATAGGTTTATGATTTCCATCACATGACCATACCTCGCCTTTCTGTCCATAAGAAGACATAACTGAGTCAAGTAAACTGTATCCGGGCACACACACAGAATCACAATAGTTAACAGACTCCAAGTACTGAGCAGATTTCAATCAACAAACATGATCTCAGTGGAGAAGCGGGAAAACACACAACATTGTCTTTCATGACTGTCTGACTGTGCAATTTACATAGCCAATGAGCATGAAGTTCATGAAAACATACCTAATTTTGGATTTTCAAAGTCATCGTGCCATCTGCTTTTTTGTTCTGCAACACTCACACTCACACACACACCCACTGTTGCTTGCGACTCCAAAGTTTCCACTGTATTCATCTCATGAATATGCTAATTGTGCATTCCTCTGCCAACTGTGTGTGATGTTTTTGAAGGAACAGATATAGTTCCAATAAAAAGGAAGTGTCTACAACTGGCTGTTAAAAGAAAAAAATAAAAGATAAGCACTGGAAAGGAGGATGTCAGTTTTATTGTATTCACCCTTGTGCTGTGTGTATGTATGCTCCTTTCTGACTTTGTCTTTTCTGTCTTAAAAACTATTCTGCAAACAGCTTAAAACTGGAAAATGACTAATATTTAGTTGCTTACTGTGGCATTTAAAAAAAAAAATGCTGTTCTTCCGACCTCACTTTGCTAAGCTGAAGAATCATCATCTCTATCAGGAACCAGCTGTGCATGTAGCAGATTTGTATGGGTTTGTGTATACGTGTGTGTGTGTGTATGTGTGTGTCTGTGTGTGTGGAGGGGGAGACAGTGACCGACTCTGATATTTAAAGCCATTACCAGTCCAATTTATCCGACAGGACGCAGTGTTGTCTTGGTGACAGGACAGATCGTAATGCACTTCACTTCCGCAAATGTGTCCCTGGGTTGCTAAGGTTTTCTAGAAAATGTCATGTCCATCATTTCTCGTCAGAGGATAGTTAAGTTCTTGTTTTGTGCCATATTTTCCTGTAATTTTGCCTCACTTCCCTCTGTCCTTCACCTAATGGGATAATACCAAAATGTTCCATTTTTGCCATCCCAAACCCTCACACAATTATCTCCTTAAGTGGCACACTTGATTTTCTAACTGAAGCCAATTTCTATCATCAGCTGCCAAGAAGATGCAATGTCATTTTGCTATGTAATGGTTCCTGTATTTGCAGACTGTTATTATGGAGTTTATGTAATGCATAAAATCAATGTACTGGGAAGTCCAAACATGTATCATCTGGGACGACAAATAACAACTAGACTTGTGTTTCTTCCAAATCTATTTTGTTGATTTTGTCCAGACCACAGCATGGCTCTACGGATAGTAATGCCGGGCAACCAGATGGTAAGTCCACCTACTAAAAACTATTGTATGCAGGATGTTTTACAGGTATTAAATGGCTCCAGACTCTTCTGACTTGAGTAAATCTGGCTCTGGGAAAGTTTTAGGCAATACAAGTAAATATTAGTTGCAGATCTTACTGAATGTCTCACTTTGCCATAATGTTCTGAATAGTTTAGGAATTTGAAAATTACTAAAACAATACCAAAATAAAGAAAACAAATCATTATCTTATTGAGGAGAAGTCACATTATTGTAGTTTTGCTTGTGCGATGCGAGTAGGGAAAACCTGGTCAGAGGCAGGCTTTTTCTGGAAGCTTTGTAAATCACAAAAAATGTAATCTCCTCTCTCTGACTAAAAAAAATGACTTAATAATTTAACCACCACGAGTGACTGTGGTTTACATGGGAAATAGTTGAGAATTGCATGCACATGTGAAATGACTTGTTAGCCCTAATGCAGTACAATGATAATCAGAAGCAATGACAGATCTCCTTTTAATGTTGGGAGAAGTGTCATCCAGATCTCATCTCCTTGAACAGACAAAATCTGACAAACACTTTTATCCACACTAAATTTTCTCTCCGCCCCCTTAATGTCCTTGCCATTACAAGGACAAAGACACTGAAAATCCCACTGTGAATCTGGGAGGCAAATTGCTGTGGGATCCTGGGTCCAGACAGTGTAAGCACTGGAATGGGCTCACTACCTGACCACAAATTCTCCTTGTCAATGGCAAGCACACCCCCGTACAGATGCCCACTAAACAATCCTAGAAAGCACAGCTCCTGTAAAGGCAGAACAGACTATGGTGACAGGAAGTAAAACCATTATCTCAAAAAAGAACTGTACTGATTGGACCTTAGATCAGTTAATCTGGTTGCCATTTCAGACCCATGATGACTGCAGTGTAAATGAGGAATAGCTGCAAAGAGTTTTAGTCAGTTGAAAGCAGCTATTATTTTGCTGTGTTGGAATTTGTGGAACAAGTTACTTCCTAACATAGAAATGATTGTCTGTGGATCCTTAAGATAATGTTGCATGAAAATGGCTTTCTAGAAAACCTGCACATCACTAAATCGGGAGCATCCTTCTCCTTCTTTGTTTGTGGTTCAGCATTTCCCTAGTGGGTGGGATACCACTAGTTTCTCTACAAGCACCAGTGCAATGGGGGAACAATAGTGCCTGATTTACAATCAAGCAGCTGCGTCCATTGCCAGCTGTACCCCACACACAGCAACCGCCCCGTGGCCCAGCCGTTCTCCACAGGAGTCCACAACCAGCCGCCAGAGACGACGCTAGCGGAAGCCAAACGTGGTACATGACTCCACTAGCTAAATTGGGCCAATTAGCTTGTAAGCCAAGAGTACTCCCCATGTAGCATTTTCCATAAGAAAAAAATGGCTTACAAATCTGAATTGTGGAATATCTCTCTATCTCTCCCTCTTTTCTGCTTTTTTTTTGGTCGTTTCCTCTTAACAAAAATTTGTAAAATTTGCTAAAACATCCTAATCATGTAAGAGCAGCAGGTTGATTAGACAAATCAATTCATGAATGAGGCAATTAAACTGTCCTATAGTGCACTGACTGCACGGACCAAGTTACAGACATATTTACCAGAAAAAAACTTTTAATTCCGATTGTCTCAAGCTTTATTTTTAACTGCACTTTTCCGGATTTGTCCAGTGTCCCCCTAAACTTTTTTTTAATCAAAATAGCACAGACAACCATTCCAGTATCAATTGAAAGAGCAGGCTGTGCCCCTTTCCTCTGAATCACCCTTTTCCCTCGCTCACACTCCCACATTTTCTCCCCCTTTCCGCCAATCTTCTGACTATCTCGCCATCAGACTAAAATATCTGTGATGAAGACATCTGCTGGACAGCTTGTCAGGGGGGATGGAAATGGAAATCGAGAAACTGAAGGGATCTGCCTGTGCCAGAATTACAGCCCACTTCATTACAGGGAGGAATGAACAGATATGGCATCAGATAAAAAAAAAAAAAAAAAACTCATGTATTTCTAGACTAAGCAACAGTACTACTCGCTCATTTAGGCAAGAGGCACAGTGATGTGAACAAAGATTCTCCAAAATGCATATTAAATTAAGACAAAGTGTTTAAATAGGCTTTATGTGCACCTTATATGATAGAATAACATTATATATATATATATACACACACACACACACAAACACATATACACACACACACACACACACACACACACACATACAGTAAGTGTACTTCGAAACTTCAACTTATTAACATTCTTTGACAAGTAATTCCAATGTAAACCATAAAGAAGATTTGTTTTATTATCCAAAATTTGACTCCAAGTAATTGAATCGTTCATATTGGCTCGGATTTGGGTCCTCAATAAAAGTGTTAATATAATTCTACTTCTCTCCCTCTGCTCTTCAACCCCCCCCCCCCCCCCCCCCCCCCCCCCCCCCCCCCCCCCCCCCCCATGAGCAACTCCTGTTCTCTCTCTGGCAGTTGTGAGTAACTGTTGCAGGCAAAAACAGAGAGCCGCTGATGAGGGAAAGACAAAACTAATCAGAAATTAGGGGTGCCATTTCCCTGCTGCCACTCACCATTTCAGACAGTAACTGCCTACTGTCTCTCTTTTTCTCCCAGGAGTCTCACAAGCACACAGACACACACACATGCACACGGCGCAAGCACACACTCTTTAATTTGAGAGTAGCATGAGTCGCTCTTCTTAATTTACGCTGGAATCAACTCTGCAAACCGGATATGGAGCAGAGAACGCTGGAGAATAAACCAGTTCAACCTTGATTTAGACACAAATAAAACAACTAGGGGTATTATTTTCCTAATCCTAATTCATATTCCCAGCAGCTTTTACACTCAACATAGTGTTAGTGCAACATAGTGCTACAGTAAATGCTAAGCAGTGCAGTATTTTATTGCATTATGCTGGACAATGATCTCCAATGACACCTGTGTCAAGGTCATCACTAGAATTGGTTGCCAAATTAATTTATGTCATATTCTGAATTTCGTTCTCATGAGAGGAAATACTGGAGCTGTCTCCAGACAAAAAATAAATAAATAAATAAAACTAAGTTTAAGATGTTGTGGCAGAGTGCTTTTATTAAGCCCTGAGCACAGCTTATGAATTATTAAGATCTTGGGTGTATCTATAGACCATCAAACCATTAGCCTGGGAGCGAAAGGCATCCTGCAGTACATTCAAAAATACCTCATCCTGTCGTGCTTACAAAGTCCTGACAGTGCTTCCTCATGATTGAAGTAGCTGGAACACATTGAGTTTTAAATCCAACTCCTAAATTTTTCAACAGCTGCAGCTGCAGTTAAAGCGCCATTAAAGCACAAAAGACAAACCCGTATGGCTCTCCATAATAGATGAAATAACAAGGTATTTATCGGCCGAAATATTGTGAGCACTTATCTGAGGATGGACAAATTTTGAAAGGTGTTGTGTCTGTTAAGTGGTGCACTACAGTGACTAAAATGGGTCTCGACAAAATGGACACCTGTGGCATTGCTCCTTCTGAAACAGTAACTCACAAGTTCACTAAGGTTTTCCCATTGACTTTAAATTAATTTAAAACTGCAATAATCAATATCTTACATGAATTAAAAAGATACGGTAATTTTCCTGTTATATAAAAAATATGAATGACCACTTTCATTGTAAAAGATGTCCATGGCGACGGACAGACAACTGTCACCCACCTCTGCAGTTCCACTCGGCTCTGTGCTGCTTTTTTACATCTTCCAGCAATTGTTTTGGTTGTCCTGCCCAGGTTCAGGCTCATCAGTGTTGGCCAAAACGAGAAACTAGCTGGTGAACATAGTGGATAATTTAGCAGCTTACGAGCTAGTGTTTCATTGTAGGTGTTACTGAAAACCATCGCCGCAGGAAAATCCTCAAACCTGGGGTTGCAGGTCGTGCTGAGCAGCACAGCAACAACTCAGACCACTCACATTTTCTTCAATAATTACGCCATTTGTGCTGCTCACACATGGCTAAAACAAACTATATAAGCACCTTTCTTAAAGGCATGCAGTCATGGGCTGACAATCTGTCAGCAACAATACGCTACGAGTCCTTTTAGGCTAAAGTTTTGTGAAGAAATGCAAAATGTGTTTATGCATATTTCCACATTTAGCTGTAAAAAAAAAACAATCTAAGGTTAATAACTACATGTGCAAGGTAAGTAAGGACACATGGCTTTCAAAATCCCAGAGACTAACTGTATCTTAGAAATATATATTATGTAGTTTTGAGTTGTTTATAAAGAGTGCTGGGAAGTATATTGTAGGTGCAGTAGGCTAAGAGCATTATAAATATTGAATATACATTGGTCAGGAAGGCAGTAACACAACATTAATTACATGCTAATCGAACTCTGTGTCTGCAGGATAGGCAAATGTTTACTCATTCATTTGACATAAATTTGTGTTAAAGTAATTCAATGTCATCTTTATAGTTTGCTTACACAGCCCCTTTTTGGCCAAAAATAGATCACTGAAACTTATTGATTCCTTAGACTAATCTTTCTAGTTTTTGGCTATAGTTTGCTATTGTTATTATCAAAAAGAGATAGAATTGATGGAGAAAAACTGTTAAATTATAAATTGCGATACCCCCCAATTATCCATTACCCCGAAACAATGAAAGTTAATTTCATGTGTACAAATTTCCATAGATGCTGTTAAAAAAATTGTCCTCCATCTCCTTTAAGTGGTAATTTCCCAGACCTGAGCTCTGTTCATTAGCCACCACCAATGAGAGCAAAGCCTGTGTGGGTTGATTGAAATGGAGATGGATGTCTTGCCCAAGATGCAGGAGATTCAGCTTTTTCAAGTGGCTGGTAGCTGCAAGCTATCAGCCCTCCACTTTTCCCCACTTTTTTCCATTTGTCCCCCAGGTCTCTCAATAACCCGTTTCCCCAGGGCTCAGCATCCTAAGCTATCTACTTCTCCTACTTGCCCATGGGCCCAAGAAACAGTCCAGCTGTTTAGGGCAGTGGGACCGTTGTGGAGCAGGAGGCGCAGCAGCAGCTCAGGAGTTTTGGAATGGTGTTGAATTTCTAACCAATTGAAAGTTTTAAAATGGCTTTGGAAATAAAAGGGGGAGGATGCAGAAGTTTTGAAACCGTATCAAAATTATTATTATTATTTTTTTTTTTACTTGACCCTAATTTACCCTTTGCTCATGTAGAGTGTTCGCTGCTGGGTAGTGCAAGAACTTGCTTCTGTTTGACGAGTATTCTCAGAGGACTGATGAAAGACAGATTCATTGATGGTTTTGACTGGACTGTTTGGTGTACAGATTGGCAGTTTGACAACTGACAGACTGACACTGATTGATCGATCAGCCCATAACTAGAGTAGACCTCTGACAAACACACACAGTAAATTGCTTACAAATGGACTGATGGATTGATTGGCCTTGCCAAGGGTTTGCAAAACGGCATTTACACTCACCATCTCTTCCACGGCGGTCCAGCGTGGACTTGGAAAGGCCCAGGGAGATGTAAAGGAAGCCATCCATGAAGGGGGAAGTTTCTGATAGAGAGGCTTTCTCAGACCACAGCTCAAGTCTAGGGAAATCTATAAGGGGCAGAGGCACAGTAAATGCAGTAAATGAGCAAGGGAATGCTTTTCCCCAAAGACTGTAATGGCAGCTGTGCAGCATTCTGACTCTTTACTTGCACTCATGTTTAACTATTTCACATCCACTTGCAGAATTTTAGTACTAAATAAAATAGACCACATCCAAACATTAAACTAATTATGCATTGTCACAAAGCTTATTTTCATATGTGGATGACAAAGGAAAAGTCTTCATGTGTGTAAACTTTAATGTGCAATCCCAATTCCAAAAAAGTTGGGAAGATGTGAAAACAAATGAAAACAGAATGCAATGATTTTCAAATCTCATCAACCCATATTTTACACGCAATAGAACATTAACAACATATCAGATGCTGAAACAGACATTTTCACTCATTTTGAATTTGATGGCAACAGAAGGCTGAAAAAGTCATTGCAGCAAATCAAAAACAAATTGAGCAACATTTGACAACTAATTAGGTTAATTAGCAACAGGTCTGTATCAGGACTGGATATAAAATCAGCAATGTAAAGATGGGCAGAAGTTCACCAATCTGTGACAAACTGGGCCAAAAACTTGTGGAACATGTTCAGAAAAAATATTCCTCAACGTACAATTGCGTTGACTTTGCAAATCCCACCATTCACAGTATATAACATCATCAAAAGATTCAGAGAGTCAAGAGGTATCTCTGTGCACAAGGGATAAGGCTAAAGGTCAAAACTGGATGTGCGTGATCTTCGGGCCTTCAGGCAGCACTGTATTAAAATCAGTCATGATTCTCTACTGGACATCACTGCATGGGCTCAGGAACACTTCCAGAAATCACTGTCTGTGAACACAGTTCACTGTGCAATTCACAAATGTCAAAGCTGTATCATGCAAAGAAGAAGCCATATGTAAGCACAATCCAGAAACACCACCGTTTCCTCTGGGCCAAAGCCAATTTAAAATGGTCTGAGGCAAAATGCAAAACTGTTCTGTGGTCAGATAAATCAAAATTTGAAATTCTTTTTGGAAACCAGACCCTGTGTCCTACGGGCTAAAGAGGACGCCTTTAACCAAAAGAAAACATTTGGCACATCATAAAGTGACAAATCCAGCAACAAAGGCACAGGACAGTTGAGCACCTAGAATCCTGCATCAAACAAGAATGGGACAACATTTCTCTCTTACGATCCAGCAACTGGTCTCCTCACTTCTCAGATGTTTACAGACTGTTAAAAGAAGAGTGGATGCTCCACAATGGTAAACCACCCTGTTCAAGCTTTTTTGAGATGTGTTGCTGCCAGCAAATTCAATACTTCTCGGTTTCAACATCTGATATAATGTTTATGTTTCATTGTAAATAAAATATGTGTTGATGAAGTTTGAAAATCATTGCATTCTGTTTTTATTAATTTCCCAATTTTTTGTTAATGGAGTTGTATATTGTAAAAATATATATATATTGCAATATGTTCATATAATTGATATATGTTTCTATTGAGAATGTTTAATCATCTCCCATGGTATTCAAATTGTTACCATCAATAGCACAATTGTGCACACTGTGGGACCTAGGATTATGTCTGTTTGACTGCAGCAACAGCATACTGTATATCATAGAAAGATATAATCTGCCACGTTGAGCAGTTTCCATTTTATGCCAATCATTGCTGGTATCCCATAATACAAACTGTTTGGATTTGGAATATGGGAATGTTTCCAGATTAAGATAGCACTAATCCCAGATGGGATTCCAACTTTCTATTATTGTTGACTATTTTTCAACAAGCAGCGTAAAAGATGTTTATAAAAAGTGCTGTATATTTAGTCGTGAGTTTGTCACATGGTCATACCCTTGCAAAGTCAAAGATAAGGTGTTCTAAAGGCACAAACCCCCGTGTTCTGTGCGAATTAAAAATGTGTTTTACACTCTGTCATCGTTTCATCTCTTCTCATCTTTGTTCATTTAAATTAAAAGCCTTTCTCACCCCCCCCCCCCATTTTTTCTAAACTCCCTCTACTCATCCTTTTTTTTTTACTAGCTTTAAGAGCTCCCCACATTCAACCTTATCATTCCCAAATTCAATTAGCTTCAATTCTCGAGTTCAATTTTCTGCCAGAGCCTTGGCAATATCTTAGAGATTTTATCTTCACTACCTCCAGCCCTCTCATCAAGCAAGGTAAAATAAGTTTAATTGAAACCACTTTTAATTGAAGCGACATTTCCACCCTTTACTGACACTGCCAACGCCTCAGCTCAGGGTCACATATTCCACAGCAAGTTACAGAAAACAATTCATTCATTTAACTCATTATCCTGCATATGTCTTGGCTCTGTGTATTAATTTATTGTATTAAAGTAATTTATTGTGCTAAACTCCACATCTGTAATTACTAAATTACAGTGAAATATGACTGATATGTAAACATGAAAATAGCACAAAAAGCAAGCAAATATATTTTAAAACTCGGGCTTCCAAAAGGATTATGACATGAAAGTAAAGTCTATTGAATACTAAAGGAGGACTCTCAAGTATGTTTTAATAAATGTCAAAACCTATGACTCAAAAATAACAAATGGGGGTGGGCAGTAAGATGATGTAAGCTATACCTTTAAATACTCTTAAATATAATAAATCTATTAATTTACCATTACAAAATGTTGATAATACAATACAATATAGTTCAGTTGTGACTCAAGAAAAAAAAACAAAACAATGGTTATAGGTGCCAAAGTTGGGCCCCAACTATAATTCAAAACTAATTTTAAGAAGTGTCAGGGGCGTTGATAGAGTAAAAACTAGGCAAGATTCTAAATAAGGAGAAGCTTTAATGGTACATACACACAAGCCACATACAGTCAAGTACGGTCTCTTATTATTACAGGCAAGCCTTTTACTATAGTACAACAAAATACAATAGCTGTACAGAACTTTCACTCGAAATTAGTTGCAGGTTTGGTTTTATCATCATTTCATTAGGAATTTGTCTCCCAATTATCTTTATCTTATCAATTATCATTTTGTGCACAAAATGCCACAGGATAGGGAAAAAGCCTTTTTATAATTTCCCACTGACTATGGTGACATGTTGAAATGCTTTGCTTTCTCTAACAGTCTAAATGGTTCAAATGCTCATGTTTGAGAAGTAAGTAACAGCAAATATTTGACATTTCTACTTGAAAAAAAAAATGACTCAAATGATCACTTCATGTAGCAAACAAATCAACATCAGGCATTTTTATGCCCTGTAACCATTTCTAACAAGTGCAATATAATCTTGATGGGATGCCATGGGTGCAGAGCCAATCTGGAAAAAGGTGACATAAAGCCTGGGTGATCTCACTTTGAAACATCTGCAGTCTTACTTTGAATCTAACACATAAAAGCTTCGTGCCAATATAGCACCATCGAAAATACATGCAACTTGACATGGAAAATAATTAGCAAAGTGTAAGAAACTGAGTCTAAGAGACACACACGCAAACACTCGCACAATTATGCACAATTTTTCAACCACTCAGGTTGAGAGAATGTAAATAAGCCAGTGGCTTGATGTTGTAGCAGTTGTAACAAGGCTCTCTCTGTGAGCTTTCTAAACAGTCCCTCTGGGCCCCTAAAGCTGGACTCTGTTAAGATGGGACTGTGATGTCTGTGGGGGCGGCAGTTGAGAAGTCTGGCCTGTGCTGATTGGCTCAGTCCCCAGTGAAGGGAGGTGACATGACAGAGTGCTCAATTAGCCATCTGGTCGCCCACGGCAACGGTCACAAAGTGGTCCCCGACAAGCCCTGGACAGTTGGGTAATCAGAACCGCATGCACAGACATACACACCAATACAGCCACATGTAGCGATTGATAACACAAATGGCTAACATACAGTATGCAAGACAAACATAAATAGCATGTAAAAGAACATAAGACATAAGAGGCCAGAAAACTAAATTCTCAACTATAAAAACATACAGCAGTCCATGATTATAGAAACCAATTTATTTATTGGGATTTTGCTGGACACTTTTTTCGCCAATAACAACCTTTTCTCAAACTAAAACCATCCACATACACTCTGCCAGAGGAAAAGCCTCAACTCTCAACTGCTGCTAGTGACCTCTCGACCCTCTAACAGTGCTGTCCACAGTTGTATGCGTGTTAAAATTTAAACAGCGTCAACATGCACCAAAGAAATGGCCAAGTTTGGCAATGCTGATAACAACAGGGTGCAATACAGGCCCACAATAAAACAGGACCTCTGATTTAGTGTCATGCTTATGCTCTGTGTGTGTGTTAGTGCTCATCTTTTTATTATCAACACAGAAAGTCTGCTGGATAAATTTTTAATGTGCTGGGAGATTTGAAAAGTCAGGGATGCTAGGGTGGCAACAATAAAAGTTCTTTGCCTCAAATCTATGGCGTGTCATTTAAGAAGAAGCTGACTGATGTCAACAGTAAGAGGCATTGCTGTTTAGTTTGGTATTACAGGACGATGGCATCCAGGGTGGAGTAAAGAACCACTATAAAACACAATTTACATGTTTACTATGTTTACAGTTTAGGCCGCAGCTGATGTTTTTATCCAGTGATTTACAGTGATATAGCTTATAGGATTTCAGCCTTGCTGCAAGACACTCAAAGTCTTAGTCTAGAACTAAATTGCACCCTTATAGTTGCTTTAAAACTGCAAAATATAATATTTTGTATGAAGATAAATCCACATGGATATTTTTTAAGATGCCTCTTATAGTGTTAAACCCACAGGGACTTATTACCAAACAGCTGGTCTCAACTCTATGGAGCTTTCCCTGCATCTTTCAGCTCATCGTTCTGTTTTTCAGACCAACAGCTGTAAAATTTTGGTTCAGTCTTGCCAATCTCACTTTTAGATGCAAAGAAAAACAACTTTATGCTTATACATTTGATAAACTCACTGCATGCTACCTGCCCAGTGCCCAAAAGTAGTTAACATATAGTCAACATAGTGCATAGTGTTGGATTTAGCAAGTGAAGAGCCTGTTTTTCTGTTTTCACCAGCAAAGAAAAAAACGAAAACAAAAGATAAACACTTGCCATCCACCAGAGGTGTCAATAAGCACTGGTTTGTGTATATATGGTTAAATATAAAACATTTTTGTGATATTTTAATTTCGCGTTACGTGGCACAACTCACTAGGTATTAGAGGCACCATTAAAGGTCAAACTTTAGATTTTTTTATCCATCTACAAGATCACACGTTCCATCGCACTGTCAACCATACACTATTTAGATGAGTCAAATATATAGAATAGATATAAGCATCACCATGTGAATGTTTGTCAAATACGCATGAAACAAGCACAAAGATAACAGGTGTGTTTAAATATTAAATAGGGGCGGATTTTCAATAATTCCCCACCCTACCTTGCTAGGCAATAATATACTTTAGACCTGCGTACTAATTTAATGTTACCAATTACAGAATTTGTGACATTTATGCAGGATTGTCACACTAAATGGAAGAATTAAAGGGTACACGTGCACTTTGTATAATCTGATAAACCAGTGTGGGGGCAGGTAATTGGTAAGGATGCCAAGTGGCAGGTGGAGCTCAGTTGCTAATGTCACGCACTTGCAGCATTTAAGAAACCAATTACCAACTTGTCTATACATTTGGATGGGGACCGTGGTACGAGCACACAGAGTGAAGCCCAAGGACAAAGACTTGTTTGGTGACTTTATAAATTATCCTTGTCATCAAGTCAAGCCACAGACCCAGATGTTATAGCAGTAGCACCACAGACAGCATCAGTGCTCTTTACTAATTCAAGCAGCAAGCAAAATGTGGGATAACTGACATGTTTTTGGAACTATTGTGCTCCTAAGAAGAGATCTTGAATCCACATTAATACTCTGCCAATAGCTGCTTTTATCCATTAGCATTCAAAAGTGATCGACATGCAGCAAAGAGCAGGATTCATTGTATTTAGTGTATCATATCATATCCATCAAGTAAACATGGTGTACATGCATGATTAGACACTATTTGTGCTCGAATAGATTATTGGAAAATCTTTTAAGATTTTAACGCAATTTCAAACGTTTTCGAATCATTTGGGGTGTTGCAAGACAAAGCTTGAAGAAATGTCCTAAATATACAACTTTTTGACTGATAAATATATTTACTGTAGAGCATATGGGCAATGTGACCTCCCAAGAGAACACAGTACACTGGACATAAGAAATGACATTGGAACCTAAAAATGCACAAGAAACCCCCACAGTGGAAGCCTTTAAACATAAGGGATGGAGCCCTCATTGAAACTACCCTCAAGGGTTTTTTAAAATGTGAAGAAACATCGCCTCAGCGAGCTGCCATTGGCTTTTCTAATGGAATGTAGGACGGGGATATGTAAATCAGCATGTCCCTGGAGTGTGCCAGGGTGCTTTGGGGTGAGCAGGTATGGGTGGAGAATGAGGCCCGTCGTGGCCCAGAAGCATGCACACACATATACACAGAGAGAAGGAGCTAATGAAGTGGCAATGCTCTCCCATCAGTAGATGTCCTAATGTTGGAGCTACAAATGAGCTGCTGTGGAGGGAAGGGGCAGCAGAGGAGTTCTGAGAGGAGGAGGCTGACAGCTTCATTTTGATTCATTATATCCAGGGAAAAATGAGGGTTTTCCCGGTTTTTATTTTTACAAACAAAGAACGTGAATTACACCGTGAAGAGATGCAGCGCACTAAGAGCTGCTCCAATTTAAACTTTAGTTGTTAAAAGTGGGAATTGTTAAGGGTGTCTACGAATTTGTTAAAGAACCGTTTGTCGTCATTTTATTCAATATAGTGTGTGGTTTACAGCAGAATGAAGGGCTGAAGTGCAACCTTGTTGTGAAAGCACGGTTTATAAAGACAAACAAAAGGGAATAAGCAAGCACACAGCCACTACAGGTTTGCATCTGATGGGATGCTGCTGCGAACAAACGAAATACTTACAGTATATCTGTCCTGATGTGTCCTTCTGTCTGTTAGAGCGTCACTCTTAATTATAAGGCAAGGCTGAGAGTTTCAAAACTCTGAACTCTGTTTTGTCCTTGATATAGGCTGCTATGTGGCTCCTTCTCCATCTATCTTCCCTCTGTCAACAATCCTGCTATACAGTAGGGATGGTGCCATATGGGTATTGAATTGTTCTGAGTTTCTACCAAACATAACACTGCACACAACAACCGAAAAAGTTCAATTTATGTTTAATCAGAATTTTTACAAGTCGCTCTGCAAACTCAAGGGGGCACATGCAGAAAAACAATGCAGACGCCACTTTCCACAGCTTTGTGTGATGTGACAATGCTTCCGGCTGTGGGAAAATGTCAGAGAGAATGTGGACAATATTTTGTTTGGAGCCTAATCTTCTCAGCAAAACAGTTCACTGTAGGTTGAAATAAATATTTATAGAGACGCATTTCTTTATTCATTTACATCTAACTTTTAACACTACTAGAAAGGATGGCAGTATTCCTCAGCTGGTTGTTTGATTCAAAACACTGATTACATGGGAACTAAAGAGCAGCACAGTCTGTTCTTCATCTAATTCAAAATCAAATATTTACATATTGCCACCTGTACAGCAGTGCTGAAAGAACACACGTTCCATCGCACTGTCAACCATACACTATTTAGATGAGTCAATACACAATCACACCTTATAACACTGTATACAAAAGTACTAAGTGAGGCGAGCAGTACCTTTTTCCAGAAGAATCCTAAACATTGCTACAACTGTAATTGGACCTGACCTAACTGAGTCAAGTTATGTACATTAAAATGCTGGAGAGGTTCTAGACCTAGAAATGGAAATGGGAGCTGTCTAAAATAACTCCTGAACTTAGACAGGTGAACTGTACTACCAACACCACTCCTACTTTCTGCTATGCTAAATCAAAGGGAGCACCGTTTCCTGCACTGGCATTGAAAGTTAGTATTTAAAATAACTATAGTGCTACTAAATCATTGCATTCATTTCTGGGGATATTGGGCAGGTATTTTGGGTTCAGACTGTGGCTGTATATAAATGTTAAGATATCTCTATGATTTAAACAAGACACCCTCTTTATTGAGGCATTTGACCCTTGGCTACCATCATTTTTAGGAGTAGCTTCCTTGTGGTCACTCAAGGAAGCCATATAGTCCCAGCTTGCCAAGTGCACTTGCTTTTGGCCCTTAGGCAAGATTTCCATGCAGCCCAGTAAAACTGTTAGTCTGTTAAGAGTGTCAGAATTCAAGTTCTCTCCAACCTCACTGACCCTAGACTTTCTTGCCTGCCGTGGCTGGCCAGTTTAGTTGGGTTGCTATTTTTACAGGAAGACTCTGGTTAACGCCATATTTGTCTGTAAATGATGAATCTCTACAACTCCCAGACACATAATGAGCATATAGAGACAACACCACACTCATAAATGTGTTTGTCTGCATGTGTCTTCGAGCACACCTCCAAGTAATGGCCATCACCATGGCGACCAGGTGACCCATGCTAGCAATTAGAAGTCTCTAACAGGCTCAATGCCAGTGAGTTTGCAAAGATGCAGCACATACATTATGTAAAATACAGTCCCCAAGAAAGTCTACCCCCCGGCTCCAGCAAATGGCCTCTCTCACTCCTTTAATCTAATACAGTCTTATCGTCAGACATGCGAGCACCACACACAACGCAGCCATCACGAGGAAGCCACATGACACAGCACATCTGTGCCGCACCTCCAATGCTGGGAAAATGAGATGTGTTATACAAAGGAGAGTAAAGGGGAAAAGCAGGACAGAGAGACAAAGAGAAAAGAAAGACAGGAAAGATGAGAGAGAGAGAGAGAGAGAGAGAGAGAAAGAGAGACAGAGACAGAGAGAGAGAGAGAGAGAGAGTAAAATTTTTAACTTAAAACTTGCTGGCTTCAAATGTGTGTTTTTATGCCTTCATTTCCGATTCATAGCAGTAGGAAAAAACCTCCCACTGTGCTTTTATAAATGTAGCAGCACAGCAGTGAGTAAGAGTTTTAAACATGATTGGCTTGTTAAAATATAAAGACAATGGGCTGAAAAATGTGGCGGCGATGGTCGTAAAAGTCCAGCTCACACACCTAGTTTAAAGACCTGTTCTCAGATTTATGTGAGTCTGACAGCTTTTTTTTTTTTTTTTAGAAAGGTATGAACTCGCTGAATATATGAGTTAGGCTGTTTACATATGTTTTCAGATGGGTTGAGCCATGAAAAAAAAAAGTTTAATTCCGACTGAGATCATTTTCTCTGTTAATGATGCTTTTAACAAAACAAATAGCTTGTCCAGAGATATAAACATTGCGTTTTCTGCTTTGTACACTACTATTGCCAGCGGGCAGATTGTTACATCAAGTTTGCTATTTTGATGACGTTAAAACTTATGTTGGCTTCAGTTAGGTAAATGCTAGCAGCTTTATCCTGTTATTTTTCGGTTTGAGGAACTTTACACTCAATCTTAAAATGCCAAAATGGTTCAAACTCTCAAAAAAAACCCCACAGGATTATGTTACATAAGTCTATTGTAAGCAAAAATTATAGCACAATGTAGTTTCTCTTAAGGTTGTAATAGATAATCAGCTAAGAAAAATGTTAATATTGGCTGAAATGTGTAGCTTAGCCTGAGTATTCATATTATACTGTGGATGTACGTGGGGGTTACTGGAAACAATAAATAATTAGCTGGAGATGTTTTACACAACCTCGTAAAGTATGCAGCTATAGCTAAAAATATCTGACCGCATTAGCTGAAATTTCAGCCAATAAAATTCTTTGTTCGTTGCTTCTGTTTAATGCTGTGAAACCAGATGTTCGCCATTTTAAAAATGGATGCAGATTTCACATGGGAAATTCGATGTTAAATGTGAACGCGCCATGTTAACATGACAACGCTGATCGAGGTGTGAACACAAACCTCCTGATTTTTGCAACTCTTCATTGCATTGCACGTGCCTTCTTGTTGGAAATTTGTTTATTGGAGATTGGGTTCCTAAACAATTCCCTTTTCATAAAAGCAAGTAGAATTCAGCACTCCAGCTAAAGAATTCCCAAACTGAAAATGTTGTAGCTTGTCAGCAGTTAAAGTATTTAACAATGTATAGAGTTTAACAATGTAGATGAGAGGAACTCGTGCAAGTTTGAGGATACAGATTGTTGCAAATGGTGCACATTTACTCATGCACAGTTCCCCACCCAAAGTTGCTTACCTGTTAGTTTGTTCTGGTGCAGGAACTCCATCTGTAGCTTCTGTCCAGCACGTTGGGCTAAGAGGTATGGGGTGGAGTAAGTTGGATCCCCAGTGGCACACATTATATCTGCCCCACTGAAAACCAATGCCATGGTCCAAAGCACATCAGGTGACACCACTGCTGCACAAAGTGCCTGTACACACATAAAAGATAACAGATGATGAGAGATGAATCTCTATAGCGAGCCTTTATTTGGGCCACTTTTGGTCCCCTGAGATCACTAAACTATTTACACAATTCTTTAATAATATGTGTAGGACTAAATCAGATTCTTGAGGCTGAGTTTTAGTGATCCAACTGTTACATGTTTCCTGGTATGATTAACTAATAATAGACAAGTAAAGAAAGTGAATGCATGGACCATTAAAGTTCTAACTGGCTCTCTATAGCTAGATTAATACCTTTAAAATAATCATATCCAATAGAATGAATGAACCACTGTAAATCCCTGGAAATGAAAGTATGGTCTCTCTTCCCTGTGTAGGAGGAGCAGCCTTGTGTCTTATGTGTGCAAGCCAGGTTGATAGAGGACAAAGAGTCTATAAAGCGGCGTCAAAAAAACCATATAAAGTTTAGAATTGAGTTCCACTCGCTGATCTCAAAAGAGAAGTTAAAATAAGATCAAACTTTAATAGTCCCTGCGGGAATCATTAAATCTCTAATCCCCATGAAAAGGCGAATATAGCAAATAAGAACAGGACAAATGGGCCATATTAAATATAATGAAACTAACAATTTCGAAGACGAGAAATGTGGGAATAAAGACATGAAAAACAAGGAAGTGAGCAATAGCAGCAGCAGAGGTTTCAAGTGTAGGGAAATACGCTCTAGGAAAACACACCAAGTAAAGCCTGATATAAAACTAAGACATAACACACATAATAGGAAACAAAACACAAATAGGACGTTTTACAAAATTCAATGTAATAATACATCAATTTGCCATTTGTCAATACAGAGAAATCTGAGACACTTGAAAAATGTTTCTGTAAAATATTCTATGTATACTAACACATACTGACTTGTGTAGGCTACGTTTAGCTTAAATGCCCTAATGCAGTATACACTGATTTTAAATAAACCAAATAATCCTCTGAGCTCTCAAGTAACAATAGCTACATACAGTGGATTACACAATATTAAATACAATATAGAGAATTTAACCTTAATGTATGAAATCTATTTAATTATTCATGGTTATAATGTACGCATATTCATGGTTTGGATATGAGACTGTGAATATTTCTGTAGAAGGATGCTGAGGTTGAAGCTGCCAGGCAGCAGGTCTAGAGGAAGACCAAAGCAGATGGATGTAGTGAGAGGGGACATGAAGTTAGTTGGTGTGAGAGAAGAGGGCGAAGAAGATAGGGTTAGACGGAGGCACCTGAATTGCTGTGGCGACCCATGGAAGGGAACAGCCAAAAGGAAAAAAAGATGATGAATATAATGTATACATTTCCAAATTTCAACAAATTAAAACTATAACGCAACTGTAGTCTTATCAGTTAAAGCCACAATACAGAGCACTGCGGAGGTAGTTCCACCTCTGCTACACTCTGGCCAGCTCCTTTGTCTTATGAAAATACAAGTATGCTATGAAACTCACTTTTCCATTGGAAACAATTCAACATTTCTGACTGGTTAAAGGAGCAAATCTCATTAAAAAGCTTTCAGAAGAAACTATCTCAGCATTGGTGCAAGTCTGGAACACACAAGCCATTGACAAAACTATCCTGCATTAAAATAAATTTTGTAACATATTTCTTGTAAAACAGGGATCCAAATAAAGTTAAATACTCTTAGTTAGTGAAAAATGTCCATTTTGAATTGGTGCCAGAAACCTCTCAAAAAAGCTGATAAGACTTATATAGTGGAGCATCTCACAATTAATAAGGCTGATTAGCAACAGATCATTATCATGATGGTGAAAGAGCATCTCAGTGAAACTAGCATTATAAAATTAAGGATGGGGCTAGTCATATCTATCTGAAACAATGCATGTTTAACAACAACAACATAAAACTGCAAAGAATTTAATGACTTCATTGTCTATATTGCATTTACCAGAGAATTTAAAGGCCTAAAACTAATGTTAAATGACCAATATCTTCAGGCCCTTAGGTAGCACCACATTAAAAACAGACATCGTTTTATAGTGGAAATCACTGGATTCACTCAGGAACCCTTTTAAAAACTACTTTAAAGAAACAATGCAAGCAACCATATATGAACAAGATTCAGAAACACCACCACCTTCTCTGAGCCAGAGCTCATTCAAAATAGCCTGAGGTGAAGTGGAAAACTTTCTCGTGGGCTGTTGAGTTAATTCTTTAATTCTCTTTGGAAATACTAAATTCTCCATGGTAAAGACGAGGGGGAACATCTCACATGTTATCAGCACATAGTTCTGTGTGAGTGCACTAATGCATATGGTATTGGTAATTTGCAGCATTGTGAGGCACCAATAATGCTAATATACAGCTTTTGGAGCAACTAATGCTGCCAAGCACATGACAATTTTTAAGAGAGGGCCTTGTTTATGTCAGCATCACAATACCAAACCATGTCTGCACATATTAGTATTAGCATGGCTCCATAGTAGAAGAGTCAGTGTTCTAAACTGGGCAGTATAGACTGGCCTGGGACTTTCCATGTGGAGTTTGCAATGTTTTACCATTGGCGACCTGTACAGGGTGGACCCACCGACGCTCCAGCACTCTGTAGCCCTTACCAGTATAAGCTGTTTAAATTAGGAATGGAGAGGTTCTAAACTGGCCTGCCTGCAGTCCAGCCCATTATGAGGCCGAAAATACAACAAAGGAGGCCTCAGGCTCTCAAGCAGCTGACATACAACAAGTATGTTGTATGTCAAATTTGATAGTATATGTTGTTGTTTTACAGATTGTCCTGGAAATAGTTGTAATATTGCAATAATATTTGTGTAGTGTCCCTTAAACAATGCCTGATCACAAAAAATACTAATTTAGTCAAAAAGGAAGAAGTTGTGACAAGCTGAGTCACCTATCAATCAAACAAATTCAATCAAACATTGCCATCAAGAAACAGGAAGGAGAGATGAAAACAACTTTCTGAGTTCTCCTTGTCACTTCTATTTTCTCTGTATTGCCTTCCATCTATAAGACTGTTAAAGTACTTAGCCTTGGCTTGAGTGCGTACGGAATTTTCTTTAGTGAGAGCACAGTCAATAGAGGAACTGCTGCTCTAAAGCACCTCAGCACTGACTGGCTTCAGTATTCGGTCATGGAGATACATACTTAGTTTCCAGGGCCAATTAAAGAAATGTTCACTTTTCTAAATAGGTGAGGTAAATTTCTTACTGTGTACAAATAAAACTGCACCCCCCTCTGTGCAATATCACTCAAATCTTATAGCAATTATAAATTGGGTATATCAATTCTAAACATATTGTCATACACAACCAACCACCTTGTCACTTTCTGCATTAGCAGTGTATTGTTATATACTGTATACAGTGTCTAGTCAAGCAAGCATGCTTTTGTTTATGCCATTCAGCTGTTTCACACAGAGGCAGCTAAGAGAAGGAAGAAAAAAAGAGGCAGAAGAATACAGTCTGTCCGAGGAAAATATTTTCTCTCTCTCCGTTTGTCTCTTCCTATCAGTAAAGTCAATTGATGTGACATTGTGCACGATGACCTGCAACAAAGTGGATCAACAGAGAAGTCGAGTGGCAAATAGCAGAATTTCAACGAGCAACTTCTTCTTTCATCTGACTTGGACCAACTCGGTAAGCTGCATCGATCTGCCACAAACAAGCAAGATCCTTCTGTAAGTGAGTCTCAGTGAGACTGCGTTTATACACACAGGCAAAGTTCACACTCAAACAAAGTACCTGTCAATATAACCTGCCCACCCACACAAAGGGCCTGTGCTGAGATAAAGATGTCTAAGTGTGTTGCAAGCATCATTTCTCTTTGTATGTTCTTGATTTCTGCAAAACAAAATAATCTTCATCAATGGGATTCATCCAAAAACATTTGATGAAACACACTATTAGTTTATCCACACCCACTTTTTTTTCCCTCTCTCACACATGCTCACACACAAGAGAGGGTCAGATTATGGCAAAACAGTCCCATGCAACCTGGCCTTATTCTGTATCGTCTCTGGAAATGACCTTCTGTGTCATAGCAATTACTGCAGCCACTAGAGAGTTTGTGTGTGTGTGTAATGATATAAGAAGGTCCTTTGACACCCTCCTCTCTAGGTCATGTGGCCTGCGGAGACTCCGTGGAGGTCACTGGGATATGAGTATCTAATGGGGAACAAGGGACTAAGCGACAGAGAGAGCAGGATAAAGTGAGGGCATGAAACGAAGAAACCAGTTACAGAGTGAAAACAGAATGTGCGTGCACAGTTGAGATTCTATAAGGAGATAAATTAACACAGTCGGGTATAAATCATTGCACTACATTTTTATTTTTATTTCATTACTTGAACTGACACTTAAAACAGTGATTTACTCTATGTGTTGAGTGGATTTCATGACCCATGGGCCCATAAAACCTGTTAAAATGCCATCGGATGATTTCAATATTGCATGAATGTCAATGAGGAAATTGCTGGTATTATTGTCTTTGTTCCGGAGGAGACTCCCAGTGGAATAGGTTTTATGTAGCTTTTATTTTTTTCATAATCATACACTAAGTGTATGTGACACAAACATGTCCAATAAGATTAAGATCTGTGTCCTTGTTTACTGTAGGATAAAAATATTTTATTTTTTATTGGTTGATTATGATTATTTACTTTATGTTAAAATAAGTGGAGCTATTTTAAACGGTATTTATTAACACACACACATACACACACACGCACATTGATCCATAATGTGTACGATTCCTGTAAAATCTGTTGAGCCTGTTTAAAAAAGTGGACTAGACAGAGAGAAAGTAAACACCCACTCCGACCCATTTCTCTTCCTGTCCTCCTCTCTCACATATAGGCTTCACTGGCCAAAACCTTTCAAGCAGCCACACTTACTTTGTCTGTCACACTTACTCTCCTCCGCCATCCTGCAAAAAAATAAAAACTAAACCTCCTGCTATAACAGCAAATTCACACATCTCTAGTGGCACACATGTTCACACGCGTGTGCACACCCACTCCCACAGACAGTATACACATACAGACATACGCAAAAGCCAGCAAAGCTGCAATAAAAAAATAAAAAAATAAAAAATCAACCCAAGGATTTCTGTTAAATATCCTAATCCACTTTCCCACTTAGCAAGCTAGTATATCTCCTTTCCTCTCCATCTACTCAAGACAATACAAGGGGGCAATCTGTGTAAAAGCTGACGCAGGTGGAAAATGTTTGGAAGTTCTCAGTGCATGGTGCTTTTAAGACCCTTATTTTCAGGGGAAGCCAAAAAAAAAAAAAAAAAAAAAAAAAAAAAAAACAGCCACTTTTTTCTATAGCAATAAATACTAAACAACAAACTGGCAGAGACGGCCTTACCACCTCCAATCTGCTCAAAGACATTGTAGTTGCTCAGATAACAGTCAAAAGGTCAGGTCAGTATACATAATGCTATTTTAGGTGCCTGCCTTAACCTGCACTGTGCTGTTTATAACAGAAACTAGTAGAGACAATAACACATATTCAAAGCCTATAAGATATAGTATATATTTTTGGACTTATTTAAACGATGCTTTTAGGACATAATGCTGCTAAATGTGACATAAACCCAACATCTGAATGATATTAAAAGCTGACCTCTTAAGTTTAAATTTGACACAGAGCAACATTAAAGCAAACATAACGGCTATATTTATAACCCAATATCATTATGCAGTGGCTCTCATAAGTGCATTCAATGTATTCATGTAACTCAAGAAGGGGTCAGGGGAGCACCTTACATGGCACCACCACCATCTTTGATGTGTGAATGGATGAATGTATTGTGCTTTGCACCATAAGGTAAAAGAACAACTAATAAGTGAAAACCATTTATGACTTTAACACGACAGTCTTCAGAATTATTTAGTTGGTACAAGGAAACACTTCATGAAACCCTAACTTCCTGTTAGTAGGCACTTTTGGGGGGAAACTTTGTCATGGTTCTAAGAACCAATGATGCAAGTTCCCTCTTTTTTGTTTTTTGCACCACAGGATAATAATAGTTTTTAATCTGATGTATGATCTGTTCTGCCAGGTGAGGCATTACTGGGGAGATGAACAAGATTATTTATGTGCTAATTTACCATTATCTTATGCTTGTAGCATTTTTAATGTCATTGTTAATTTTGCAAGACGTAGGCTGGTTTTACAGTCAGTGTGTCTGAAGGAAAAGTTTAAAACAACATTTAAATACATAGTAGAACTCAGCGAACTAAATGTGTTACTACCAACTACTGGTGTAAATACAGACACAATAGCAAAAATCTCTGGGTTGGGTACTGGGTTGTCCCTAGAACTTGCATCCACCACAACCATAGAAGACAAATATTAGCAGAACTCTACAGCAACTGAATATGTCTAAACCTCTTTTTTTATTATTTATCTATTCACCACTTTTTGACATCTGCCCAGAAAATCTATACCTGGTTGAGCTGCTCCATGTCACGAAAGCCTTCCAGGACCCTCCGATACGTCCTTTCCCTGTACTTCCTGTGGATCAATGTGCCACGTTGCTCTACCGAAGCCCCACTGTGGAGATCATCCTCCAAGGGAAGATTAGCCGCCCAGAAAGCATTTGCATTCTTGTTCCCCACTTCTAGGAAGAGCTGAGGGGTTGAAGAGGTGAGTATCATTTTAACTTATGGCAAGTCACATATTGGTCTTTGCATAGAAACCTGAGTAATTTTTAGGTGGATGTCTTTGAGTTGCACACAGGTTATACTAACATACCTCCACCAGTTCATTGCTCCAGATACTGCTGTCCAACTTCAAGCTCCGCACTTTGGATATACTTGTGCCAAGGGAGCGGTGCTGACCTGCCACACATGATAACAGTCACAAACATTAGTGCACGTGTACACATTTCCAGCATTTTTGAAAGCATTCTCAAAAAGTCTCAGGCTTTAGTTGTTAAAAAATTGTTACATGAAATCAACTACATTCAGATTTACATCTAATGCACCGAATATCTTCTCAGTTTGCACGAATGTCCAGCAAATGTCAATGATAGAATAAACAATAAACAGGCAGTTACAAGATGGAAAAACAGAGCCCTTCTGCAAGCTCCGTCTCTCACTCTCAACAGATATATTTAGTCCCCTCAGCACTCCTAATTGGAAATGAAAGCACAGAACGAGGGCCATTAATTGCTAATGATTCATGAGTAATTCATTGTGTTTGTTGGTCGGCCTGTTTATTTGGGTGAACGAGAGGCTTCTGGGGTTGCTTATGGCCAGAGACAGAGCATACATGCATAATACATTAGACAGAAACACGCTGTATGTGTGAATGTGAATTATTGTCCTGTGTATAACAGCGGATAATTTTAGATTTAGATTTGGCATGATCTCATTACTGTCATCTATGCTCAAGTAGAGCAGATGTGAATGAAAATGCAGGGCCACAAGCTGTAAAAAGCTGTCTGGAGACAGATCTAGAGCATACAGATCCGAAAAATCTTTTAATTATTTGTCACCTAAGATACTAAAAAAAAAAAAAAAAAAAAAAAAAAAAATTCTACAGGGAAACATTTCTTATAAGTACCGATCATTATTTTCTCTACTTACTTAAAGAATAATGGTGTTTTAGCTTGTCTATATTGAGCATAACAGACCATATAATCAGGGTGTTAGATTATGAAGAGGATCTTCTCTCAGTGTGTAACATCACATAACATTTGTGTAAAGCATGGACAGATTGGAGATACAAACTTTACACAGTAATGCGCTTTCCCAAATGGGTTTTTATTACAAAACAGCGAACCCCTTCACAAACATCTTGAGTTGTCGAGCCTTTTTGAATCTGACACTGCGACACATTAACTGACAGGACTAATTGCTCCCAGATTGGATATTCACTCTGGTATGCCAAGTTATGTCCCATAGTGGTCAGGCTTGATGTGATCAGATGGTAAATTAAGCACAAAGGCAAGTCTCAGTTTTCCAGCTACGACAGTTCTGGATCCATATTCTTTTGGGCATTGGGTACTGCAGTTTAATTTTACATTTTTAAGTCTACTTAACGCCTCGTCTTTTGAAAATAACATGATTCATTATTTAAATTAATCCTATTTTTAACAATGATCATACAAGACACTAAAACAGGATTAGCTATGACGAACTGTATGGAGCATAATTTGGTTGAATGGATGCATGTAAAATAAAAATGTATCAAACTTGTACTGAACCCTGTGAAACACCATAAATGTAATAAACATCTCACATTCACTCATACTGTGAAAAAGTCTCCCTATTAGTTGCATAGGTATAGAAACTGCTGATGGTTTTTACAGGTATACAAAACACATGCTTCAATTTATTGTGGAAACATATTAAATGTAGAACTTATATTCATGAGGTACTGCCTACATCGGCACTTTGAAGTCATTTGAGACTTTACTAACACAGCTAAACATGAGCAATGTGTGGAAGATTTTAACATGATGTTCAAAAGCATTAAAAATCTGTCTAGGGAGAGGACTTTAAGTCTGATTAGAATTTCTTATTTTCAAATTCAAAGAATTTCACAAATTCAAAGACGCTAGAACAACTGAGTCTATTGTTCAGCTTTATTCTGCAGTTCAACTCTAGTTTAAATGTGAGCTCTGCAAATCTGAAAATAAGAATTATTTCCTTCTCTACCAAAGTAAATTTTGAAAGGTTCACACTGAAGTGTCATTAGTGTGGTCAGTCCGATTTCTCTGACCCTAAAAGTCACAAAAAATAAAATGGAAAAATATCTTCGTCTGACACCACACAAGTCCAGCCTGACAACTAAAGGCTAAAAGCTAAGACTCTGCTACTTCTGCCTAAGTACAAATAAAATATTTCCCTTCCTTGTGTCTGCTACAGAGCTACAGCCACAGTCCAATCACTGAGCCATAGAGCATCAGATCATATTCAGTTGTGAAAGGGTAATGAAGCTGAAAAACACGTGCATGAGCGTGTGCCACTGTGTACACAGTGAGATGTTCCAATATAAATAGCCCACTGTAAATGTCTTCATCTTTTCTGTGGAGTCAAAACAACAGAAAGGGCAATCCCATCACGGCAGCTTTCACAGAAAAATTGCCCAACCCACCAAGGATTTCACCTCCAATTAAAAACTTTCCCAGTGACTCCAGCCACAGGTCATGGAGCACTTCTACTGCCCTCCATACTTGTGTGGCATTTCCTCCCTCACTCAATCACGAATCACAAGGAAACAAAGCAATGAGTGCTGCATCTTTGCGTTACCATAGCGACTGTTGCCAGCAGACGTGTCTAGAAGTTGCATCCTGGTTTAAAGGAGTTTACCGCAATTACATGTGTGGAGAGGGGCCTCGGAGTCTTTGGAGTAATGCCATTTCCTCTAGTTGTTGTGCAAGATAGTGGGAGAAAAGGGCAAAGAGTGGGAACAACAAGACAAGTGTAGAAAGAGGGACAGCTACAGTTATTAGGGAAGTAAAATTACTGAGAGTTGTGAGAGTGACCAGTTAAGAAGCCAGGAAAAGTGTTTATATCTTAAGTTTGTAGTGAAAGAGAAATACAGACGTAAAAAACAGGACAAGTTTCCCTCAACACAAAAGACACAGACTAGTTTGTAGACTTGTTATTAACAAAACATAAAAATGACACTTACAAATCCACAGAAAATTATCACCCAACTCTGCCCGGAGCAGACTGCAGACAGACAGAGCAAGAAGAAGCAAAAGAACCATGTGGATAATGTAGCAGTGAAAGAAAATCATATTGGTGAGGAACCTAAGTATAGACAGACTCACACCTGCAACTTATTGTTAGTATTTCTATTTCTTTTGAACGTGTAAATAGGCAGTTGTTATCTGGCTTTATGGGGTGATATTAGATTCTGTTATTGGCGTGACTATACAAAGTTGCATTGTTTACAGGTACCAAAAATAAAATATTAAATACATAAATAGAAATCTATATAATGGTATTTGAACCAAAAACGGACAATGATGTGCCTCTGCTTATGTTTAGTGGTCTGCTACCTGATGGACAGTAAATGCAAGAAGATCAGTTTAAGTTATTCCTATGTGCCATAGATCTCTGTTGTTGACGCAAAAATGATGAAAATAATTGTCATAATTCTACTGAGCAGTCTAGAGTTTGTGGCTGATGTGTTTGTAATGCTCTTTGGAGAACAACAGGGTCAGCGACAATCCAGGTTGTGGACTGACACAAAAATGAGTGGAGGCACGTCGTTTCATTTAGTGCTGGATTGTTGGAAGTATGGTTCATTTAAAAAAAAAAAAAAAAGAAAATCACTATTAGAAGAAAACCAGACTATTGAAAGGAGTGTATTTGTTTAAAGTAATTATGTGCAGACATGGTTCCTGTTTTAAAAAATACAACACAGTTTTAATAAGTCCTCTCATGACAAGGGTAGCTCAAAATACGGAGCAGTAATAAAAACTCTCGCTTTTCTAATAAAATCATTTTCACCCATATATTGGTATTATTAAGTTTCTGATCAGATTAATTTGTTTTCTAATATTTAAAACACCTTTTATTATGTTTTTAATAACACTGTAAATATTGGATCCTAAAAAAAGTCTCATACATCCTCATTCTATGCAAACAATTGACAAACTATTAAGCTATGAAGCAGAGACTAAAGCTACTGATTATTAAAATTAATTCCTGATCCAAAAAGGGGAAAGCCAATCTGGGATAGTTTTTACCATTACTCTTCTTTTTGCTTTTTCCCCCTCTTTCTCTTGTTCAGCATTTCTCTGTATTTTCTATGACATGAGAGTGCTAATTAAAATCATGAGCAGTCATTGGTATTCCAAATGGACCACCGGCTAATTTAAGGACAGCAAAGATTGAGGACAACTTTACAATTGCAGATATTCACCCTATCCTTCCCAGCATGTCGACAAAATGTAATATTAAACACGACTGCAAATGAAATCATTTAAGGGTGTTTGAAAAGGGATGTTGGATAACCAATGCCTACCAATTACACTGGCTTTGCAGAAGTGAGGTGAAGAATCACATTAAAATGTATGACTCTAGGAGATATCTCAGGCTAGGAGAAAACTCTGGAGGCAGAAGGAGGAAGGTATGGGAGTATGCAGGTTAAAAAAAAAAAAAAAAAAACACAAACCCAAAACCCCTCCGCATCAAGCATGGTTGCTGCTGCTACACTCTAATCATGTTTAGTGTGTCAAAAAGCAGTTTGGGATCACCCAAGTTCTCGCCTGTGGCTTAATCTTTGTTGTCATTTCATCTGAGCCATCCAGCATTGCCAAATAGATTAGAGAGTCCAGAGGCCAGACGCCAGCTCCCGTAAGTGGCTTATCGCCTGAGATCTCATTCCAGATGAACTTCGGGGTCAGCCTACATACTCACACGGGCACTAACACGCATCCGACCACCCATACAGATTAGGATCAGAGTACTTACAAGTATGTGTTTTTATTTTGTATGTTTATGAGTGTTCAGAAATGTTAACATGAAGTAGGCTTTTTGTTTCCATCTACAGGTTTTCCCACTATGCATCAGAAAAAGCATATTATTATTGAATGTTAGTAAGATGTGGGTTGGCATTTCCTAACTGTTTGTGGCTAGCCAAGCAGCGTTCTCTAGTGTACCCCAGGTTGTACATGCATTGCAAAGTGCCAAGCTCCAGTTTAAGCAATGGTAGTTCACCCAAAGAGGAATATTCCCCCATCCTATATACTTTCGTTTTAAAGCACTTTTTACTCAATGTACTTTAATGTACTCTAAAGATTTGATAAAAGTTTGTTGCTGCAAATAACCACGTACTTTGGTAGTATTCAAAGAGTGAACTGTACTGTATAGACACACAGTTCCATTGCCAAACTTTTAGTAATAAATTGCGTTGGCACCTAGCATATGTTAGCGCACAACAGTTAAAGCTGAACACGAGTTTGTCTGTAGGAGGGATATAATTAAACACATTCAAAAATTTCCTTTATAGTTATAAATACATGAAACTGAAAAGCAACAAAGCTGTGTGTGTTTGCACTTACTTGGTGGGGTGGTTGTTCAACAGAGTGCACTGCATCTACAGTATCTTGTTTATCAGCGTTAATGCCTGCATCCAGCAGCCATGTGTTCTTCACACAGCAGAGAAAACAGTAAACAGATTGTGTATGTGTGGCCCTTACCTGCACATTTCTTACAGATGACCACACCCAGATTGACAGACGCCCACTCCGGCTGCGGGGCATGACAGTCGGCACAGCTCCTGTTGGCCGTGTTGAACCAGATCTTCTCTGCCACTTCATAGTCGGAGAGTGTCTCGGCAATCGATTCTTGGACCGCTTCAATCCACTCCTCCTTCTCCTGTTCTGACTCGGCCATGAAGCTGCAACAATTGATTTTTTTTGCCCCCCACCAACACATGTCTCACTGTTATTGATTTGATTTGAGAGAGCAATTAAACAGTATAGTGTCGTTTGGCAGGGTTATGAGTGCAGTATTTGAAGTTGCCGTTTTTATTTGGGGGGGGTTAAGACCAATGTGTGATTGCCTACATCACACATTGGCATAACACATACAGTATGTCTCACCATTGTGAAATAAACTGCTGATGGAGGATATTTCTTCAAAATTATGCTTCTATATTAGTCTCATACATACATACATACATACATACATCCATCAATGTATTCAGGTGTATTTGTCCAACTAAAACGAAATCTTTTGAAATTAGAACTTTGCTAACTTTACTTTTGGAAAACTGTTGTTTCTGGAAAGAAAAATTGACATGGTTACTTAAATGTTTTGGACAGTGTTCACACCGCTTTCTTACAAACATTTAGCAAAGACCCTTTCTTGTTTCAATAATACCCCTGGGCACCTAAAAAAAAAAAGTCTATAAAAGATATTGTTTTCCAAAGTTGGTGTTGAACAGGCACACAAAAAGCCCCAATCTAAACTCAACCTTACTGTGCAATGTCAGCACCTTCTCCCACTCTTGCACCACGTCCCTATAGTTTTAAAATATGGCCCTCCCAATGAAGGCAGTCCAAGAACTATCTAGACTAAACTATGTCAAAATTGTTACATCTCATTCACTAATTAAGCATCTACTACTAAAAAAGGGAAATCAGGAACATTTTGAACACCGATTCAAGCTACTAACCTGACCAAGTCACAGGCATCTTAATGAGGAGAAGCTACAGTTGGGAAGTAGAAAAATGCAAAATCTAAAATAAAAAATGCACAGCATGCACACACCTGCAGTGTTAAAACCTTATTCAGCTTATCTACATGTATGTGTGTCTGCGACATTTACCATTTCCATGCCTCTCAAGTCATCTATGTCTTACTCGGAAATTTGTTTTTGGAAAGGACACACACACACACACACACACACACACACACGCACACACACACACACGTGTGATTGGATAGGTCTATTACCATATAACTTATGTTGTCTGTCGCTGCAAGGCTTCTTTATGAGTTTCTGAAATAGAAGGTGTATTTTGAAGAAGTTGCTGAACGTACCGAATAACTCAAAATTAGTTGAATGTATTTTAAATATATGTGACAAACAATGTGTGGGCATATCTAAGTTTAAGTGAGAGCAACTAAAAGACAAGAAGACGAACAGCAAGCGTGACAGAGCTCGACAGAGATATAAAATTAAGGAGAGAGAGAGAGAAAGAAAGAGAGAGAGACAGAGAGAGAGAGAGAAAGAAAGAGAGAGAGACAGAGAGAGAGAGAGAGAGAGTCCTAGCTTGAGTGAAAGAAGCACTTAGAAAGGAGAAATGGGAACACTGGTCTCCATGGCAACCTGGCGACCGGTGTAAAGTAAGATGGAAGATGAGGGGGAAGCAGTCGGTTGGGAGGGGAAGCTTTCGCCCAGAGCAGAGGATGTGCAGCAGGTCAGCCTTGCCCAAGTAACCCAGCAGAGATCAATAGGTTGATTGGGTTCAGCTGTTCTGTGCCCACAGATCTCTGCCCAGGGCCCGTCTAAAGAGATGACTGCTCACATCGTCTGCATGGCCTCCAAAACCACAGAGGAGCAAAGGGAGGTGGGAGGCAGGAGGAGTTCCCAAGCTGCAGATTTTGGATATGAAGGGAAAGCTGGACTTGATGAGATGAGGAGGCAAAATAAACAACAGGTAGAATAATTATAGGAAAAGGTGGGGGAAGAAATGTGAATCAAAGATCGAAGATTATATTGGAGGAAAATCCATTCAGACAGCTGAAAAATGAAAAGACTGAGAGACACGGAGTAGATGATTTACTAGGTTTAACAAGCTAACAACAAATTGTTGCCTTTGTTCTGATTACAAATGTGGTTATGACTGAGCTGTTTGTGCGCGCGAAGTTTCACAAACATTACAACTTTGCAGTAATCTCACATTGTTGTTGAAATATGTCAATCACCTTGACTGCTGCTGGTTTCAACATTTCTTCTTCTTCCTCCCTGCCACAAAAACCAATCGCGGGGCTCTCGTGTTCTTACACAACCCTTAAATAATTATCTGGAAAGTTCTTAAAGATGAAACTTAAAGAACGTAAAAGAGCTATGTGACAATATGTGACATTTTACTCACCAAAAGACCTTTCCCACAGCCCAGATGTCCTCCAGCAGCTGATTCGGACGCTATTTACATAAAATCTGCATTATTCATGAGCACCTTCTCTGTTTGGCTGGAGGTGTGTCGCCCATGCTCACCCCCACCCACCTGGATCATAACCTAATAAATCATACAAATGCTATTCTGCCACATCTTTACCTCAGCTCAAGTATTGGCCGCTGATGCAGACAGACCGAGTAACAGCAAACAGCGATCTTTGAACTAATCTCTGAGGCACAATGTGTTGTTGTACACGTGAGGCTTCGGGTTTTACAATGGTATGATCACGTTCAAGCTTCATTTCACTTTTATTAAAACATACCCGGACGTACTTAGCTAACCTAGGTTTTCAAAGCAGGTATAGTGTCCTAAAGCTAGATATTGATTTGAAATACAATCATAAGTGTAGTGAACTTATTGTTAAGTGAAACAAAACAAAAAAAACACAAGTTTTTAACTGTACACCTAATTATATAGGGATTTGTTGGTATATAATACACATACAGGTGATATGTTTTAATAAATTTCATACTGTGTATTAAGACTGACTGGTGGTGGTGCGACTATAATAACAGTGGTCAGAAAAAGCTAATGCTGTAGCACTGTTTGGTAGCACTATGAGTTTACAGCCTGTGCATGCTGAAAGAAAACTATATCCGTTCACCATTTGTTAGACCGGGTGCGGCAACTTCCTTGTCATGAACCCGTGTTTGCACAGTAATATCAGCACAAACGGTCACCGTCCATAGAGCCCCAACCTTTTTCCAGTCAATACGAATGAAATGTGTTAGTAAGCTTTAAACGTGTTGCTAAGGGAATTTTCTTACTGTTGGACAAAGCCAAACTAGCTGTTCTCTTATGGTTAAGCAGCATCACCATGCAATTGATGTTCTCATCTCTCAGCAAAAGACTGAATAAGCATCTTTTTTAAAATGTCATACTATTCCATGAAAGAAGCATATCTCTCATTCAGCTTGAACTGGCAAAATGACCTTCATGGTCTGGAAATACTGCTCTTTACAATCAGCTTCCTAGGGATTCAGTCCCCACTCCTAAAAATTTATTTTTCATTAAATATAAAATGACAATTAAAACTGGTAATCCAATTTTGATGTGCAGTAGCTTGACATTCCTTTAGAATTATCTGTTATATAGAGCATTGAATCACAAATTTACTCCCACTGGTGTTCTTTATCCTATTTTCTAAGTAAGGCCATGCCACCTTACATACTACATTACAGATAAATCCCCCTTCAAAGAATAGCCAGACAGCTCCTTTTGCATGCATGCATAATGTAAAAAGTAGTAAAATTCTTAAATATAGACTGGTATCAAATTATAAAGTTTTCAGAATACTGACAAGTTAAATATTATAATAGAAGTTAATCAGTTCAAGCAGAGGAGCATTTCTTTTTAAATTCATGTGATGTGACAGAAAGGAGTGCTTGAAAGAGTGGATCATCAAGACTCTTAATGTGAAACTAATAGATCACAGTGCACCTACTGTGTAAAAATTGTCTTTAAAGTAAGGGTCCTGTGCACATAAATTCACCGACTGAAACATATTTACAGCTCTAATTTAATCCAACATATCCGATTCAAAATGCCAGTCATTACTTTTAAATGAAATCTGGCTTCACAGGTACAGCCATGAAATAAAAGTAAAAAAGTGAGTATAAAGGAGTTTTTTGCTGTATGACAAAATCAAAATCAATAATTTTTGCAAACATGACATTTATCCATTCTGAAGCTATATTTAGGTAGGCATAGGAAGGTTAAAAAATTATTTGCTTAACACACTTAGGTTAATTACAAATGCAAAACTACAGTAAAATGAACACTGTGTACACAATCAGATGTTGAGGGGGAAAACAATGATCACATTGCATTTAGATTTTCTTTATAGGATTCAGATCAAGAATTGATGGTTCATTATTTGCCATTATATTAACAAGTGTAAACAGCAGAAATGTTATTTAAATTGGAATTTCAAATGTTTATGATTTAAATTATTTAAGCAATATTCTTCAGTACAAATAATTTTTCAATACCAGTGTCTCAAACACAATGTTCCTCTTTTCAGTTCAGGTTTTGATTTCAGTGCCATTATTATAATTATTTTATTATATATTATCCTAAATTATTATTTTCAATGCTAGGTTTTAAACTGCCTCTGTAGCTGCTTCTGTTACTTTTGATATTGAGGATTATTATGTCTTTTCAGTCCTCAATCTTTATGAAAGTGTACTACAGTTATACTATAGCTAATGGTTAGCCTGATATATTTGATATTTTGAGAGTTATTTAAAAAAAAAAAAAAAAAAAAAAAAATATATATATATATATATATATATATATATATATATATATATATATATATATATATATATATATAAATTTTACAACTGGCCTACATAACTAGAAAAGTAAGTTTTGTAAATGTATTGTAATGTCCCCTGGTGCCAAGAGATTAAACTAACTAACTATACATGTCCACTACTTGGGCCTATAGGTCTTCATGTTTCTATTTATGTTTTCAGTCGTTTTGCCAAAATCTGAGTTCAAGTTGAACTGTGCGACTCCAACTGGTGAAGCTTCATACTAGCTTGCACTTCACAGGCACAGGTGACCAATAATTCTTTCACATAAAATATGAAAACATGTAAAGTTATCATTTACTTAATCTACTCTTGTATGTTTGACGATACAGATACTGCAGTTTAGGGGGTTTAGAAGTTATTAAACTATCCTCCTGTGCCATTTGTGCCATAAAACAATGCAAGTAAAGAATCTGTGCTACTCAAAGTTTTGGAAAATTGAAATTGAAAAATCCAAAAAACAACGCGTCCTTCCAAAAACAATAACCTGAAAACTCAGGATAATCCAGAGACCTTGCTGCCAAGAGTATTCATCAGGAAATATTTTCATTTGAAAAAAAAAGACATTAAAAAAAGACTGAAAACTGTCCTCATAAAAACATGGATTTTCTCCAATATGCCCTTGAGCTAGGCATTTATCTGCAGGTTTAGCAAAAGTGCTTTATGATCAAGTGTTTTCTTGTCTCCAAACTTTTTGCCTGCTAACTCTCTTGTCTGCCTCATTGTCATTCTCTCTACTCATAAAAGTCTGCGATTGTATCTACCACAGCGCCCTGAACGCTCTGTCCATTTAACGGCAGCAAAACAATGGAAAAGCCAAAGTGAGTCTCCACAGCTTAAAGTGATTAGATGAGTTTCTCACTAATCCCCACCTTGAGCAGGTAGGAGAACGCTCCCAGAGCTACCAATCGATTTGATCCACACGCACACACACACACACACTCTGAGCAGTCACCTCATCAAAACAATTCGGGAGACTTGAGCTAATTTTAATTCCACCCCTCTTTTTTGTTCCACACAAAATGGCAATTACATCCAGTGTATTAATGAAACCGCCAAACAATAGGACCATTAGAGAGCTGACATAAACAGATCGATCGAACATACAACAGACAGGTAGCAGAATGAGGACAAAAAAAAAAAAGACAACAGGCATAAAAAGAAAGGGGTAAAAAAAGAAGACAAAATAGTGAACAGGTGTGAAGAAACCAACAAGCCGTGCTTTGTCCAGGCAACTGTGAGGGTTGTATTCTAAATGGACCATTACAGCACAAAGCAGGAGCACGCTCATTGATTGTAGGCCCCCAGGGACTGAAGTCACCTGAAAGGCAGAGAAACCTGCGTGAGGCTCCCGAGGGAGACTTCATAAAAAATAAATATATAAACAAAAACCTGATCAATAATTAGTGATTTTTGTACAGCGCTCTGTTCTCGAGTAGCGTGTGTACTGCAATGACCAATGCGTCTCGGAGGTGTGCGTGCGGTGCGTGAGGTGGTCAACAAGGAGCTTTGTGAAAGAGATTTGACAGGAGAACAGTGCTACAAAAGTACAGTCAAAACAAACTTATAATAGGATTCTCTTTGCCTCATTAGAGCTGGGTCTTAACTTTGTGACATGCCTGCTCATTAGTTTCTCAACTTACATCTCAAAGGAAAATACACTATATTCTCTGTTGTAAACTGAAAAGGTTTGTAGATTTGGCTAAACCAGCTGACAATAGATGTAAATGTCACTGAGCAATTTCTATCACTATAAATGTCACTTGTTTGTGACATACAGGTCACTTTCACACCTGCTTCTCAACTTGATATAATCTGGTCAGATCCAGTTTTTGTTCAAAGTGACAAGAAGTGTGAGCAGCACTTTATATGGATGGACACTTAATTCATGCATTGGTTTTGTTGACTGTCAATCATGTTTCATCAGGGCCACTCCTGGATCTTTGTGGTCATCCACTGCACTGAAACTAAAAAGTATTTCTCAATTATGGAAGAAAAATTTCTTTTATGCTTTGCAATTGCCAAAAGTCACATATGATGCCCTAGAGGCCCGATTAAGGTCTTTAAAGGTGTATTATATCTCGTTATTAACATAAAACAATGGCAACCTGAGTAAACGCAAAACTGCTTTTTTTACTTAGGCAATAAGCCTCCATAATTACTCAATCAACTAATCAACAAATCAACTAAACGTCTTTGGACATTAGCTGCATTAAACACAAACGCACTTAAATACATGTTTTCCAGCTATGTGAAGCTTGTTTTCCTCGACAAGCAGCTCAGTATGGTGTGATCAAAGGAAATTGAAGTGAACCTTCGCAGAGGTGACAAGCTTTGAAAATTCCCCCAATAACACAACCATGAATCATCCAGGAAAGTCAAGAACCAAGGAAAACATCCAAGGACCCGCGGGACTAACCTTCATCGGGATTAGCATTTCTGACTTTACTTTTAGATGTGAAAAAGGACATTAATGAGAGAGAGACTAGATAAAAACTAATGCTAACCCAGAACAACACGAGCCCTTGTCTAAAGTTCAACCAAACCCACCTTGATGACCCTCAAACCTTAAAAGGACAGAAGAATCATAAACTGCTTTAGGAGACAGTGGTCTTATTACATGTGATCAAATCCAAACAGAGCCCAAACACCATAACTATGGTATCACATGGTGGATGTGATGTGATTATGTGGGGATATATGGCTGACTTGCCATAATTAAAGGAAACATGACATCCTCAGAGACGATCTTCAGTCAATAATTTGAAGCTCAATGACAACTGGGCACTGAGCACAACAACGATCCACAACATACAAGTTAAATAACTTCTGATTCTAAATTAAAGTTTTTAGACTGATCTATCCTGACTTACATGCTACTGAAATGCTGTGGCAGGACTTCAACTAAACAGTTGGTTCTCAAAAGCCCTCTCATGATGCTGAACTAGACATTTTTTGAATGGGTTTTGAATAAATTATTTTCTTTAATTTTTAAAACTATACTTTAAAATCCTACTTTGTTTTTACTATGCTATACGTTGGTTGACAATCAGTAACCATTTAAAATGGGATATATACAAAAAATTAAAAGGGCAGATATTTTTTCATAAGCCTGTATATGGTTAAAATGACAGGAGAAAGCAGTTGTAATTGTTTCCGATGGTACATAAAACTGCTGCTCCTTGCAGTATCATTTTTAAACAATAGTGGAGGTGTGCTACAACGTCAACTAAACAGTTGGTTCTCAAAAGCCCTCTCATGATGCTGAACTAGACATTTTTTGAATGGGTTTTGAATAAATTATTTTCTTTAATTTTTAAAACTATACTTTAAAATCCTACTTTGTTTTTACTATGCTATACGTTGGTTGACAATCAGTAACCATTTAAAATGGGATATATACAAAAAATTAAAAGGGCAGATATTTTTTCATAAGCCTGTATATGGTTAAAATGACAGGAGAAAGCAGTTGTAATTGTTTCCGATGGTACATAAAACTGCTGCTCCTTGCAGTATCATTTTTAAACAATAGTGGAGGTGTGCTACAACGTCAACCTGTTGAATACATCATTCTGATGGGTCTATATTCAAAGAGAGATTATTTCACTCAGCATTCATCATTTAGATGATGAAAACAGCAATTAGAAAGAGTATGTGTTATGCAAAGAGCTATGAAATGAAACAGTACGCTTATCTCGCATCTCTCTCACAAATAAAAAAAGACAGATCATACACTGCACATGATTTATCACAAAGTGCTTTTTGCTGTGGGAGAAAAAGATGTGTAAAGGTAAATAAAAACAGAATGCAATCATATGAAAATCTCATAGTTTATTCACAATAGAACATAAACAACATATCAGATGTTGAAACTAAGAAATTTATCATTTCATTGCCCCCCCCCCTCAAAAAAAAAAAAAAAGGTGGAATTTAAAAACTAATTAGATTAATTGGCAACAGGTCAGTAACACGATAACACGAATGAGTATGAAAGGAGCATTTCAGAGAGATAGACCTTCTCGAATGTAAAGATGGTCGGAGGTTCAACAACCTGTGACAAACCTTAATTGCCAATTTTCGAAAAATGTTTCTTAATGTAAAATTCCGAATTCCGAAGATCTCACCTTCTACAGTATAAAATATCATCAAAAGCTTTAGAGAGTCAGGAGGAATCTCTGTGCACAAGGAACAAGGGGTCAAAACCAAAAGATCAAAACTGGATATGCATGAACTTTTGGCCCTCAGGCGGCACCGCATTAAAAACGGGCATGATGGTGAATGGCCGATTATATCGCTTTGGATAAAAGCGCTATATAATCATATATATTATTGCTGGAGCAACTTGGGGTTCAGTGTCTTGCCCAAGGACACTGATCGAACCACTGACCCTGTGGTCTGTGCACGACAAAAGGTACAACTTCATGATTGTCTACTAGACATGACTGCGTGGGGTCAGTAACACTTCCAGAAATCACTGTCTGTGAACACAGTTTGCTGTGGAATCCACAAATGTAAATTAAAGCTGTATCATGAAAAGAAGAAGCCCTATGTGAACACGATCCAGAAACACTGCTGTGTTCTCTGGGCCAAAGCTCATTTAAGATAGTCTGAGGAAAAATGGAAAATTGTTCTGTGGTCAGATGAATTTGAAAATCTTTTTGGAAGCCATGGACATCATGTCCTGAGGACTAAAGAGGAGAGGGACCATCCTGCTTGTTATCAGCAGACAGTTCATAAACCTGCATCTCTGATGGTATGTGGGTGCATTAGTGCCTATGGTGTGGGCAGCTTACACATCTGGAATGGCACCATCAATGCTGAAAAGAACATAGAGAGCAACATATTCCCATTCATGTGACGTCTCTTTCAGGGAAGGCCTGGCGTATTTCAGCAAGACAATACTGAACCACACAGTGCATCCATCACAACAGCATGGCTTCACAGGAGAAGAGTCCAGGTTTTGAACTGGCCTGCCTGCATTTCAGACCTTTCACCAATAGCAAACATTGGGCTTATGTAAAACAAATTCCAGGAAAGTTGAGCAGCTAGAACCCTGCATCAGACAACAATGGGACAACATCCCTCTCCTAAAATTCAAGCAACTGGTCTCCTCACTTCCCAGACGTTTACAGACAGTTGTTAAAAGCAGAGAGGATGCTACACAATGGTGAACATCACACTGTTCCAACTTGTTTGAGATGTGTTGCTGCCATCAAAGTCAAAAATATTTTCCATGAAATGGTAAAATGTTTAGCGTCTGATATGTTCTGTATGTTTTATTGTGAATAAAATATGAGTTGATGAGATTTGCAGATCATTGCATTCTGTTTTTATTTACATTTTTACACATCTTCCAAACTTTTTTGGAATCTGGGTTGTACATGCTGATACGAAAATGGAGGATACCTACCAGAAATTCTTGAAGGGTGTGCTGATTTCAAAGCTCTTGCGGTCCACATCTCGAATATTGGCAGCAGTCAGTCCCACTTCAGTAATAGCCAGGCCCGCTTTATAGTCCTGGAAAAGGGAGAGTTGGAGATCCATACATTTAATGATAATTAAGTGTGAGGTAGTTACCGCCACTTTAAATCATTATCAATTAATCACCTTTTTATCACCCAAAAGAAATTAAACTTATTCAGTTTCTTCCCAAGATTTACATGAGAAAATCAATACTATATGTGTATGTGTGTGTGTGTGTGTGGTGTGTGTGTGTGGTGTGTGTGTGTGTGTGTGTCAGTCAAGTGACAAGACCTTGAACCAGGAGATGATTAGCATTGTACAGCATAAAGACAGGAACCAAAAAAAGACAGCTCAGCTCTGTGTGCTGCATTGAGTTGGTGCAAAAATGGCCTTTGAGCATAAGATCCCCATATACTGAATGTTGGTAAGAGCCTGGCTAACGGTTTCCACCATGGTAACCTAAGCTATTTAGCTTCTGGCCTCCACCTACTTGTTTGGTGCTTAAAATATCAAACAACAGCTCAGATCAGCTGTTGGTAAAGTTAATTACATAATTTAAGCTGATGACAGGTTAAATGTGTTTATGTGTGCGCTCCATGCACATAGGTGGAAAAATATTTGGCCTGTGCCAAAGAATATCAATAAGTGGTTAAGAGTTACACCTCTGAACTCCACTGCCTGTGACAAAAAAAAAACTGTCCATATAAGGTAAGACATGCAACTCTGTTAAACATCTAAACATTCAGAAAGGACTGACTGTCTCTTTTTGAGACCACTACTCTAGTAAAACCAACAGCTGATCTTGCATCACTTTCATAATCTCCCACTCATGTCAATAAATCAGTAGATCAAATTGTAGTTCGAATATCAGCAGCTTTAATAATACTGTAGCTGTAGGAGAATAAAATGTACCAAAGTTTGTAGGCCGAGAGCATATTTATTTGTACTATTTAAAATGAGCATCTAAATTTCACCCACCCGGCTGTATCAAAATGGAAACATAATTATCAAAATCTGTTGATCAGCACCTTTAAAGCTCACAATTCTCATTTGCTAAATCGAAAAAATAAATAAACAACAAACACAATATATTGTTTTATATAGAGCACTACAAATGCACATTTTGTTATGTTTCAGACTCAAATACAGGTTCACAGGCCACTAGACTAGTTCCACTTGCATAATCTATTGCAACTAACACAGGAGCTCTTACAATGGTTGAGATTCTCAATTTTAATTTGAAACTGTCAGAGGAGTGATAGCTCTAAGATGTGTGTATTAGTGAGGTCACACTGGGTAGTGTAGTACTGGAGTGCATTATACTAAGAGATGGTTCTAATGTTTTGGCCACATTGTATAAAATAAACTATTGTACAGGTGTAGTAGTACAAGTGGCTGGTGATTGTAGGAGTTTCTGGCAATTGGATAGAGGCCCTAGGACCCAGAATTGTGATGATATGTATCCCAAATTGGAAGAATTCATGGGGAAAATACTTTACGTACCACCATGACAAGGACCGACAAGTGGTTTGAAATGGAAGCAAGGGTGGACAGCTAACACACCAACTGAGAATTAATCACATTCCCATTTTTAAACTCGAAACACTGTTGGCAAATGTTCAACACAAATGTAGAAACTACTCAAAACAACAAACTGTTCCCAGTGACTTAAAATGTTAGGCTCCTTCACTAGACTCCATCATGCCACTTTCTACCCAAATTAGGAACCCTCCTTAATAAGGTGGGATCAAGAGGTCATCTCATTAAAGTCACAACTTGTTTATCACACGAAATGACATTTAGTGTAATGGAAATAACCAAACACTAAAGAAACCATACAATCACTGCAGGGACTCTCTTAGTCTCTGATTCCTGTGGACTGTTTTGTTTTTTAGGAAATGGCACTGGATTGAGTTAGACCTGTGAGAGAGGCCTGTTGAAAATAGTTTGTGACAGACCAATAACAAACCTAGCAGCTTTTTCTCCTTCTCACCAATGACGCACAACAGAGTCTGTGCATTGTGTGTGTGTGTGTGTGTGTACGCAAGTGCTAAAGAGAAACAGAAAAGGATAGAGAGGCTATATAGTAGAGTGTGTGTGAGTGTGTGTCGTATTGAATGTGTGTGTACCTGTGTAGAACAGCAAAGCCCTGCAAAAGGCAAAGGTGCATCTGGGGAATCCAAACCAACCCAAGCTTTCAGCCTCAATGTTTTCTGAGGCCCAATTCCGAAATAGGGGTTAGATGCAGAGCCACAGTTTTCATAAGCTCCACTGTATCGCGACGCTCCCTTCCCTGCTCCACCTCACCCTCGCCATTCACAGCAGTTTAAACCATTTTCTATAGCCCAAAGCTCTAAGCTGAGACAGAAAAACAGACAGGAAGACAGAGTCCACCAACACCCACACATGTATAGGCACGTCATCAAAATAGAGCAAAAGTAAGGGCGCCACACATTACAATACAAAGAAATACAGACTTAGTCCATCACCGAGGCACAAAGACCAGAGCCAAACAACATGAGTCAAAGAATAGAGGAGCGCTAGACAAAAAAAAAAGGAAAAACAAATGGGAAAGAAGGATGAAGTACAAAGGAAATAAGGTCTTAATCTGTATAGGTCAGTAGAGGAGCTGACAAGAAAACAAATGTGTGTGGAAAGAGCCGGTACAAAACAGAATCTGTGCCAATACTTCTCAATGGTAGATTACAAAATACAGTCTTAGCGAGGAGCCCTAGACTATGCCAAGCTGTGCCAGCTAATAGCATGTGTGTTTTCTGTGCTAACTGTTCTTCACCAGCAAAAACAATTTACACTAATTACACAAAACAAAGAGAAGAAAATTAATCGACACCATCTTTGTTGATTAGGCGCTTTTTGGGAATACATGCCCTAGCAGTGCAGACGTGTGTGTGTGTGTGTGTGTGTGTGTGTGTGTGTGTGTGTGTGTGTGTGTGTGTGTGTAGGTTTATGCATGCATATATGTGTGTGTGTGTGTGTGCGCGTGTGTGTGTGCGTGTGTGAGTGTGGGTTTATGCATGTGTGTGTGTGTGAGGGGGGGAGGTGCTGCCGTGTCGGTTGCACAATTCTTCAACTAATTAGTAACAAAATTCTCAGAGCAGCCAAAATTTGCAGATGAGAACACATGGAAGAAGTCACTTAAATATTTGCGTGCCGCATGATCTCTCACCTGATCTTTTGTGTGGGATGGTTCAATTGGGGGTAATGCCGTCAAAGTCTTCATTTGACCATCATTACCCTCAATTAGACTACTTCAAACTAATTTACTGTGGTGGAAAAATTCAGGAAATTATTTTGTTCTCAAAACGGTTCTCCACAATGATATTGGGAATAGAAACAAAGTGAAGTGCTGGCGTTGAGAAATCCTGTGACATGTTATGAGAAATTAGGATACTGAGCTCAAGAGAGGATGGCATAGGAGACAGGCAGAGACAAAGACGTGTTCAAGGCAGCATTAGTTAGACAAGTGAACTCACTGTATGGCCAGGTTCTAATTGAGCTAAAAGTTTTGATGGGAGGGCTTTCAGTGCTACAGAAACTTCCCTTTCTATCCTATCAATTATACCTACAGTATGTGCCACCACTGCTCCTTTAAGTCTAGTGAGTTGCAAGGTTTGAAGATGCATGACGGGATAATGAGAGGTGACCGAGTACAAACCAGCCTCATTCAAAGCTTATTTCTGCCTAGCTGCTCAGTTCAGTGGAAGATCTCAAGGCAATAACATGCACCGATAATTCAAAACACAGAAGGACAAATGGTTTGCATGCATTACTGTAAAACTGTTCTGTTTCACACCAGGAAGATATGGAAGAGGCGTGTTCCCGCTTGTCTAAATGTATGCGCATGCGAGTGTGTGACTGTGCTGAGAGGGCAGAGCAGTCACCTATACCTAATAACCCTCATCCCTCTCAGGCAGCCAATTAGAGCGCTGGGTGTTAGCGGCCGTCCAGCCCTCGCCACTCGTTACCTAGCCAATATGTGCTGTGGCCTCCTGCCCTCTCCAATTAATTCACCAAGGATTGAGGAAAGGGGGGATGGTGAGAGCATGGAAAGGCATTAGGGGTAAAAATAACTCACCCAATTACAACAGCCAAGGGGTAGGTGGTAATAGTGGTACTTATAGGAAGGAGAGGGGAGAAGGCCCTTAGGTGAATGTTCATACGCATGCATTTTATTTTTTTTTTTTTTGCAATTTTGGCTAGTTTTTGTCCGTAGAACATGAAACATTGCAAAGAACTAACACAGAAAATGCAATTCATCAACTCAACTAGAATTCAAAAAGAACGCACACACACATCACACATCAGGTAAACACAACAAATTCCTGGAAAATGAGAGAGAACTTCTTCTCTCACACCTAAAACGAATACCCCTAAAATGCTAAGTGCTGAGCAAAGGCCCACTCTGCATACGCTGATCAGGCATCCAATTACAATTTATTTCAAAGCTTATTGTGTTAGTCATTCACTCCACAATGCGGAGGTGCTCTAAAAGAAGCCTCTACGTCCATCTCCAACTCCACGTGTTCTTCGCCACTTAAACTGCTCTAAAAGCACGCAGGGTAAGACTGTCTCACAGAGGGGTAGGTGAGTTTAAAAGAGCACCCACTCAATGGAGACAAAAGACATTTGATTATTTTAAACATCAGACAGGAAAACTGAAAGAACGGGGAGAGTGAGGAGCTATAATAGAGGATGAAAAAAAACTAAAGCAGAAAAAGGAATAATTGCTTCAACATGTGGAGACAAAACAAAAAAGCGAGAGGCAATGGATGAATGCACTTACTGCACAGTAAATGTGAGGTACATTTACATTAAGGCAAAAACAGGAATATATGCTCTGAAAATAGTGTGGAGACATTTTAAACTAAAACTAGCGGCGAGTAAAAATCAATCCATTGGTCTGTCATTCATTTGGTCAAAACATTTCATAAAACTTTACTGTGCATGTGGAACTCGGCTATAAAGACTTTATGAGTTTGACTGCTGCTTCAGTGCGAGTGAAACTGATTTGGCATTTGAAACCCCAGGAGCCTTATTTGCCACACCTCACTACTAATTCAGTCACTTTATAGTGTTGTGTGAACCTGTCCAGATCATTGCAATAATCACACACTGGCTCAGTTAAAACTTGGGAATGTAACTCAATATTTAAAAATGGATTAAACCTTATCTGTAGCAGTTTCGAGTGAAAGCAGTGTCCATCTACTGCACTGCACCTGCACATTGGTCCATATTGAAATACTGCAACAAAACGGGACGGACTACCATAAAATCGCAGTCTCTTTTAGCTTACTGGTTTTGTTTCCTGGTTCACACTCCAGTCTATTCGACATTAATCATAGTCAACAATCCCCATACAGACAGTGAAATAAACAATGAATAGCCTCTGCTCACATTTAGTGTCTGTCAGTCTGCAACACAATGAATTCTAAGTGTTAGAAAATCATTTTAGTTCATCATCAGTCATCCAAAAACAGTTAAATATGACCTAATCTTCCAGCATCTCACAAAAGCATACAGTGTGGTGCAAGGCCAAGCTCATATATGGAGAGAGTTTGAGGTAAAGTTATTTGTTGTAGTTGGGAAATCTTCCCGTGTCATTTGAAAATGACTCAGCAGCAAAATCAGATATGAATCAAACATCCGTGACTTGTAAGTTGAGTCAGAAACCTAAACCACCGAGGGGTGGAAACACATGGAGTTTGTGTCACTACCACAAACATAATAAGCACAAACTAAATGGAAATTATGCATATGGTTGCAACGGTAACAAACTATTTGAATTCTTAGGGGTCTGTAAGCATTCAACAAAAAGAATGACTTGAAATGTGGTGTGATAATTATCAATATCAACTGATATAAAAATCATGATAAACAATTTTCTATATATCGTGCAGCCCTTTTGACACTGTTGTGACTGGAGTCCATAAATAACAGCTAAAAAGTGAACATATTGTGCTTACATTCATCAGAAGCATAACTCAAATTAACTTCTAATGCCTGCTGGGCTTGTAAACAAGCAGCATTGTGTTCAGAATATCAACTGTAATATCTGACCCCAAGCATCAAATATAAAACAATGAAGGTTTAAATGATACCTACCACATAACGTATCATAGTAATTCTATATTTGTTAAATATCTTTGAGCTTTATTATGTACATTGCCTATTACAATACTAGGACCTTGTTGGAAGCTTTTTTTCAAATTCTACCAAATGGCCTTGTAGTCTTGGGATCTTGCTAATTGTTACAAAGATCTTGAGAACAGCAAATGAGAAAGAGATTTAATTAAATCTGAGATTAATTAAATCCTCAGTCTCTCTGTTACTGTATACTCAGCTCTACTGTACTGTATGTGTAATGTTTGCCAAGTATGAATAAAAAGAGGAAAAACTATATATGGCAAGCATCTGTGTATCGATTTGAGTACTAAACTGTGCTTGTGGTGGACACTAAAATCCTCATCAATCGACTGCACAGTTAAACCGATGAGAGAACTGACACTGCTGGTCCACATAGTAGGGTTTAAGCTGAAAGCTGGGGAACCAACTGAAGACTAGCTAAGACCGAACAAGTCACACTTAAACACCATTTCCACCACATGTCACCAAAATCTTGGCTATGACAGTCTGGGAGCAGTGCACAACTGACAACTGAGTACAGTTGGGTCAACACACTGAATGAGTGAAAGAGTGAAAGTTCTAGATAGACAAAACTGCAAAAATCCAGCGAGCACAGAATTCTTGTAGTATTTTACGAGCGCATCTGCAGGTGTTCTTGGGCCTAAACAAATGCGGCACCAACCCGTAACTTACGTATTAGCAGACAAATTTACACTGAAAAACATAAGAAGAAAAAAAACAAAGAAATAAAGCACAGATTTAGGGCAACAGCCAGGATGAAGAGGTGCAGACAGCAGAGACTGTAGAGCCTACAGAGTGGAAAAAGGTAAAAGACTAACTTCATGTAAAGCTACAGCTATCTACGTTGGTTGAAGCATATGAAGCATGTTTAAAATGATCTCATGAGAATGACTGTCAGTAATTGGCTCTTGAGACTTTAGCAGAGCAGAACGTGCTGCTAGCTTTACTTTTGTTATCATCAGCCACTACACTTTCCTATCTTTACCTACCTGCTCCATCTGCTCTTAGCAACTAGTTTGAAAACTAGAAATAGGATATTGCTATGTGGGATCTGTGAGTTAGACAGCCTGTGCATCCCATGACAGGGGAGATCGTTCTTAGAGTAAACGTGCCGTCTGTGACACACTTGGCGCGCTGTCTGACTTTCTTTACCTTGGTGTTTAAATTACCTTAAACACGGCTCCATCACCGGACTTACGGTCTGTGAAAAACAGGGTAGGGGTGGTGAAGGAGGAGCTGCTAGGATGATGTTTCCAATAGCTCGTTCATCATGTTAGATTAAATACTCCACTCCACTGGACTTGAACGGGGCAACGGTCCACCTCCCTCCCCGCGCTCTTGCACTTCATCATCCTTTTCTTACAAACCACGTCATGTGACTTCTGCATTGAAGCGCTACCTCCACCCCTTTAGATTTGTCCCTTTTTCTCTCTTTTCATTAGCAGTCTGCCTTCTATGCAAAATGCACTGCTGCTGCTGCTGCTGCTACTGCTAGTGCTATTGCATTTATGCCAGGGATTTATCTTGTAAGCTGAAATAATAGAATTAATTTGTTCTCTCTATGATACTCTCTTTCCCTCAGTTTCTCCCGCTGTCTCAGATCAAGGAAGTAGAATTGTGCTGACATGGAGCGATACCCAAAAGAGAATTCTAACAAAGATGTTTGTTCACGCTAATGAAGAAAATAATGAAAGGCAAACAACAAAACTACAAGAGCGAGCGAAATGAAATGAGATGATGCCATGAAGGGATGGAAATGAGCTGAATGTGTGCAGCATTATCAAATATGCAGACAAATACATGAGAGGCACTTTAAGAAAAAGTATCACTGCTGTTAGGTATCTTTCCATCTCACCATATCTGGTGCCGAGACAGAAGTAAGCAGATTACAGAGTATCTGTATGTGAAAAGGGCCTTAATTGGACTGACATACAATCAAATAAGCAAGACTAAAGAGAAAGTACGAGTAAGAGGATATTCATCTCTTCCCTGTTTCAAAGGACTTGTGAAAAAGAGTTTAGTCTATAATAATATATTCCAAGTACTAGGCTGGTTAAAGGACTTCATTGACTCTTAGGGTCTTTGGTCATTGGCAACAAGAGCCTCCAAAGTTATCTCTGAACCACATACATTAAGAAGCCTTACAAGTACAAGTAAGCATGCTGTGTCAAAGGGGAACTGCACTGAATTAACTTAAGAGCAGTACTACTACACTACTTAGCCTGTGAAAACAGGTTAGAGATAATTACATTCTATATTTTGCACAGAGTTGCATGTTACAGGAAATTGATATCCATGCATTAAAGGTACAGTGTGCAACTTAAGCTGGCGCTCAATTGAGACTGTGAGTCAATCCATTCTCCTCCCTCTTACTACTTGGATTGCTGTGTCACCAGAGGCTTCCAAATAAGTTATGGAGCATATTCCCCATCAAGAAAATATTTTTTAAAATGTTACATACTATAGCTTTTACTTTAAACCTATAAAAGGCATTAGCAGAAAGTTCTGCATAAAGGGCTAAAAGGTTAAACTGGCTTGTGGGGTTAAACTGTGCCTGATGTCTTAACGCGTCTAATTAGCATTTTATATCTCATTTGTTTATTCTCTGCACAAACACAATTGTAAAATGAACAAACATGGGTCTTGGGGAGACACATGCTATGACTTTTTTTCCTAACGGATACATCTTAGCTTTGCATCGAGAGTGAAGGCAAGAGAACCAGCTATCCGCGCTCTGTCCAAAGTTCAAACCTGCCAACAATCGCAGTATGAACATGCCACATTGTGTGTTAAAAATGACACCCACACTAATATTGTGGTTTCAACCTTCAGTAAAAACAACCTGTAGTTTTCACATATTACACACATAAAAACATATTATAATATGGTAATTAGTGAGCATTAAAAGGCTTGGTGGGAGGATTAGTCACTTTGGACAGAGCAAAAACCAGTGGTTCATGATGAAGAGATGAAGAGAGAATCATCTATTTTCTCATCCAAAGAGCAGTGTACTTCCCAAAATGTCAAAATATTCCTCCAAATGACATTATACTGTTTAAAAATCAATGCCATTTACCAGTGCGACACAGTTGCTAAGAGAAACGATAAAGTTGCATGAAGCAGAGTCCGGTATAGGATAAAGCTTTTATTGGAGCTTAATCTTTGAGAGGGACTAAAAATTATAATCTGTTGACTGCTCCTTCAATACTCACCATGTCTCTCAAATGTAACCACATTTTTATGTTAGTGCTGTACTACAATCCAAATATTTGATAAAGTTGTTCATCAGAAACAGAGATTCTGCATTTGAGATTGTGCTTTACTTTTAGAAGCTAACACATCAGCTGTTTATCAACAGAAAAACAAGACAGAAATATATTAGGAAGTAAGTAAGGCACTGAGCAGTTACATGAATTAGTTACATAAGGTCCACAAGAAGTCAAAGGTAATGGGAATAAAGCCACATAAAGTTTGAAAGGTAGGTGCAGCACTGGTGATATTTGTGAAGTTGAGCTCAGAAGAGAAGCTCTGGATTTAAACCCACAGGCAGGAAAAAGCCAGAGTACTGAGGTAAGACCATACTAACGCAAGGAAAAAGTTATTTTTTCCTGCTCGCAAATAAGCTGTAAAGCAGGGGTAGCCACTTAAAATTTCAGGCAGTCCAGTCACAAAATATGCTGCACAGCAAAGGTACTGTAGCTCATCAGAATATCAATCAGAGCCTAAAAGCCTAATAAAACACGAAACAAAGCCATGATTAATAGTCCACAAAGTTACTGCATAAATATTCACTGAACTCACTGGGCGTATTTAGACAGATAATATGTTTGTGAATACCTAATCAGTGTCTTGAGTCATTGGGTAAGTGCAGATTTACCAGAAGGAAAATTAGGCAAAAATATAATTACTGTAAATATAAAAAGAAACATCTAAAAACCAACACAGTGCACATTTTAGTCTTCCCAAAAACAAGCTGACTCTCTTTTCCTCTAATGTATTCACTGAATAAAGTGATAACAAGTTGCGTGCAAGAGAGTAATGAGGTAAAAAAAAAAAAAATGTTGAAAAGCCAGTGTTTTTAAAACGATATATAAACAGTGCAAGACATATCCTCCATGTTCATTCACGGTGAGAAATACTGGTAAATATTTTGGACCTTGACAAAGTGAGCTGAGTGCAACTGTCAACTCTGAATAGGATCTTATTTTTTTTAAACAAACCGTCTTTAGAAATCTCTTGCCACTTCTTCCCTCCGTCTTACCGCTGTGCGCCCAGTATTTGCATAAAGATACGATTGGACAAGGTGCTGCAGTCGGAGGATCCTCGCATACTAATAACATTGTGACACCTGTCTGATTCTGACAGCTCACATTCAGTCACATGAAACTGCAGTTGGAGAGACACAAGTGCGGGTTTCAGCTCGCACCCAGAAAATAACAACATCGACAGCTACTGATAGTAGCCACAACCAGCGCATGGACAGATGGTCAATACTCAACTTTATGGATTTCAACAAGTTTTAGTGCACCTCTCGTTTCTCGTTTAACGTCATTTTCTGGCTGTCTCACTCTTTTAAAAAAAGATTACACTGTACTTTAAGAGAACAATAAGAAGAATTACATAGCCGCATATGTTATTTCAATCTGTCTGTGGCAAAACATCCTTCGCTTTGATCAATCTAGCCTCCAGAAAGTCATCTCCCTGTCACTCATGGCTGTCATGTGAGGATGGATTACAGCTATAGTTAGCCTGAAATCAAATAGAGATGCTCGAGCTCACAAGTAGCACCACAGACATCATGCTCTCATTACAAACAATGCATAAAACACGTGTTCGCTAAACAGCAAGCCAAGGCTGTTTGCCTCAGAAAAACGAATACAACAAGAGTAAAAGTCTAAAACTCTGCATAGATGAATAGTGAAAAGAAAACTTTTCTATAGTTAGATGCTTACTGCCAAGGTGCTGAAAAGGCAACGTAGTCTATTGATAAGAGGCTATGGAGTAGACAATGAAAAGTTTTCGGAGGTTGAAACCCTCTTCGGCTAAATGGTGATATCTGCTGCTATCCGTTTTTTGATTTTGAACTGAATAAAAACAAGGTGAATTTAGGTATGGCCTGAAGTTTCTGCCAGAGGAAAGGCAATGCTATTACCTAAATAAAAAGGGTTACACTCTGCTGAGCATGAAAGGGTTTGCAAAGATTTGCAAGGCGTTAGCTCACACGTTTTGAGCTCTTTTATCTGGTAAAGACTAAATGGGAAGTCTAATGTCAGGCCTGTCTGACTGAACACTAACCTCAACAGAAAATGTCTAATCCTGGCAGCAGAGGATAAACAATGGTACATTAATCCAGCAGTGAACAAGAGCTGATTTGCATTGCCACTGTTCAGACTATCTAAATTGTATTTATTAATACAATTACTAAACACAAACTCTCACTGGCCAATTCATTAGGTACACTTGTACAAGCTAATACAATCGACCACAGCAGCTCTGTCATGAGTAAGCCGTGAAGATAACAACAACCCATTTTAGATTGCGTTAGATTGTACAGTTGTACCTAAGTGTCCAGTGGACGTATTTTGGATTTTTTCAGATTATGCGGCACTGCTTCTATTTGTACTTGTCGGGTGAACATATCTGCTCATCCCTGTGCACTAGTACGAGCATATACCCACCAAAAATAAAGGACAGTATGTCTCAGTCTACCCTCCAGCGTGTTCTCATACACACACACACATATATTTACTTTCAGCATTACATATTCATGAACACTTCCATCTTTTTCAAGAACATCTCTCTCTCATCTGCTTCAAAAAGGCTGTGATTATCATCTTCCTTTTTCAAACAGGAAGCTGTCATCCTGTAGAGAGGAAGTCCCGGTGGCGTTGGAAGTACCTGTTCTGTTTTGCAGAGCCTGACTTTACTCCCCGCCAGGGACACCAACACTCTGCCTTTGTAACTGCGCAGCTCCAGCAAGCCTCGCTTGTTTGTCAAGGAGAGGTGGGAGAGGCTGTCTGAGCACTTGTGGGAGCCACAGGAGGGGGGGCGTGTGGCCGTCTGAAGGGTTTCCATCCACTCCTGGCGTTCCCCTGTGGACACATGAGTGAGAGTCAGACATAGAGAAAAAGATGTAGATGGTGGATGTAGATGCAAGTGAGAGTGTGTAAAAAAGTGAAAACAAGGAGGAACTAAATCAAGCAAAGCAAGACAGAACTAGAGAGAGATCGGGGCATTTTGAAGTCTTTGAATCACAGTGTTAATTCATCATTTTTCCATCCCTTCAGTGAATTACGTTGGCTTAGCTAAACCTCCGCTGTATACTGATACAAAAATTTGCAGACCAAAGGCAGTAATTGAAACACAGGATGAGCCACGACTGGTGTAAATTAACTTACCCCCTGGAAGAGAATATCTTGCCAAGCTGACAAGTGCAAAGTCCAACACAGAGATAGAGATATCCTGTAGATAGGTGTTTCTCTGAAATTCACAAGCTTCAAGCATTACGTGGCAGAGCTATTTTGAGTCAAAAATAACACCTAATTAAAATATATAAATAAAAAATATAGCTTCTAATGAGACACAACACTTTTCTGTGAATCCACCAATTTGTCTCAACCTGGAAACCATCAGGGCAATTTCACAGAGAGGTGTAAATACATTTTGCATGGCAGTTTATTTCGGTTTGATGGAGTACCACTTTGATTTCATGCGATAAAAATGTGCAACTGTCTTGTTTTGTGGATAAAGCAACTGACTATTCCCTAAGCCCAGTCCCCTTATGCATTGTTGCTATTGCTATATCTTTCAAGCTTTATGTTCTTGCAAAATTGAGATGCAGTGATAATGTGACAAATGTACTACTCTAAATTCTTATTTAAATTCTTTCCCTTGCAGATAGGCAGAGCTCCTTTGCGTAGCTGTTGACCATCGATTCTGTAATAAAAATGTTGCTTTAGGAGCTGTAGCTACGCAGCTACTTAAGATAAATAAGTAACTTTAGTGAATCGTCACTAGTCGATCCGTTCAAATCATGATGTTGGAATCCAACAAGTAACACAAGTTCAACAAATCCCTGTGAATTCTCCTCAAACTTGACTTGCACCCTTGTCAAATCACTGCAACTTTAGTGACATCAGTGTTGTATAAATCACAACATGATTGAGATACACTCATGTTTGCCAGCGTGTTCGTGTGTGTGTGTGTGTGTGTGTGTGTGTGTGTGTGTGTGTGTGTGTGTGTGTGTGTGTGTGTGTATGCATGTGCATGATATGAGTTTTATTCAGAACATTTGGAATAGTGGTTTATGCTTTACCAATAACCTGTCTGTGATTTTTTTATGAGCTATAAAAAAAATAAATAAAAAAACATAGGCAAAATAAATTATTTGCTGGAATCTCAATTCTTGGCCTTAGAAGTAACTTACTAGTGTAGGTAGTGCACTCTCTACATAATGGTAACATTTGCACCATACTTTGTAGCAAACTTTCAACTTTTTTTTGTTGGTGCATTTGTTTCTAGAAAAGCTAAAACAAAGCCATCTTCCTACAAAGGCTTCATATAGGCTACAAAGCCTCTACAGCACTATGCACATAGAGACTCAAAGCGAAGCAGGCTTGCTGTGCCCGTTATGGATATTAAGCTACAACTACAGAATCTGTGTTCACATTTTTTAACTGTCCTATGACCCGCAGGTCAAGTTTTCAAGGTCTTCAAAAGCTATTTGTCCTTCAGCCAGACACTGACTCTTACTCCTTTAAATTCACACTAGACATGGTTAATATCTAGAACAACGCACGATGTTCCAAACAGAGTTTACATTGAAATGATGCACACTCAGAAAAGGCTCTCACATATCCTCCTCTACAACTTTTCAAACTGACATAAAAGGAGACATGAAGTCAGTGCTGTGAAGCCCATTCCCCTACCGCCCAAGACACCGTGCTATCAAAGCCAGCAAAGTGGAAACACAAAGAGATACCAAAGGATTGTAGACACACAAGCACATATCACAGGTCCACTGCAGTATCCACGGTGGTAACTGTTCACTACAATACAAAGAGCAATAAGAGGCAAAGAAAAGAGAACAGTTGGGGTGGTCCTACAAATGTAACTACACTTTTTTTTTTTTAGAGAAAGTTTTTGAAAAGTAAATGCACTTGAATTCAAAATCAGTTTCAACGCATAACCAAAAACAAAATATCAATACCCTGACAGAAGGACAGACACTTTTCTGAAATACACAAAGTGATGCTCTCAGATCAACACTGATGATTTGTGTGGTCAGACAGGGGCATCACGCCCTCTTTTTCGGGAAAGTTATTTTTGGATACCCATGAATTCAAGCAAATGGTTGGATTGAGGATCTCATGAGTGTCCTCCAAACAGAGCACTTGATGTCTGTGCTTTAAAATGGTTTCAAAATGTTTTAATAAAATGTTTGCAGTACAGAATAGAAATCTTTACTTGTTGTGATGACTTCTCCGTTTCCTTCTATTATCTTTATTATGTGACAAGAAGAAAAAACTCTAACACACAAATCTTGTCAATAAAAAGCAACAAAACTATTATCAGTGCAGACTAACAGAAACATAGGGAAATGTTTGTAGAAGGTTAACAAATTATATTGTTGAAGCATGTCATTTTAAGAATAGATGGATTAATTATTTTTGTAATACCTTATTGATCTACTTAATGGGAAAAGGTGTCATTTTACTTTCTTTTCACAGCTCATTTAAAGAACAGAAGGCCTGGGGATTAGGTTTCTTGTTTAAAGCAGCTGTAGTTAGAGCACCGTGTATCAGACTAGTGAAGAAGAAGAGATTCATTGGACATCTCATTGTCTGGCTGACTAAGATAAATCAACACACATCTAGCTTATAGGCTTTAAGTGTGAATGTACGTAATATTTTGCATACTTCTTTCACTCATAGGTGATCATCTGTGTCTACCCTACTTTGCCTAAAGAAGTGGAAGTAAACGTGACATCCTTCCAATGCTTCTTTCAGTGCTTCATTCTATGTGTCCTTTGAAGTCAGGACAGTAATCAAAACCTCATAGCAAGTGATAATGTACGAGCCTGGAAAACACGATAAAACATAAAAATGATCGTAGTCATTCATAGACATGCAACAAAGAATTTATGAAAGGTAAAACACCCCAATTACCATTACTAACTACACAGCATATTTGTTTCCTACTATAACTCGTCCGGGTTGTACTGTATGTAAATATACCAAGGAAACTACTACGTTTTTAATAGTAATGAATGTTTTGAAATGTTTGATGTCTGATACAAGTAGACTGTCGGTCTTAGGTTTAGTTGGGTCCACGTGGTTCCGGGTTAGCAAGATCCAGAGTATGGTGACAGCCAAATTCTATTCAGTGTTTTTCTCTACAAGTCAAATAGCCAAGAAATTAAGTACAGCTTTGATCATGTGGTGTCTCCCAAACATGAAAAGATACTTTTTCTTGAATCTTATCTTTCTTATCTTTGAGACATAACTTTCACTGTGGACAACTACTTAGCTTGAAGAGCCAACTGTTAGGTTATGATATCCTCAGAGATACTTGCGGGTGTCTCCTCAACAAACTCACCCTCTCTAGACTGAAAGAAGAAGAAAGGGGACATAATAAGAAAGGGGGGGGGTCCATTGACGTGTCAATCATTTTACAGTCACTGTCAACCTGACATTGTGGTTAAATGACCCTAGTTTGTTACTCAATTGTGACCTTTGGACTCTGCTGCAGCCTTTGCTCACAGGCTCCTCTCTGTGACTGAGCATTTGGAATACCCACCATCAACAACTTTTGGAGTAAAGTCCTCTCTAGATATCCTACCCCTACACACACACACACACACACACACACACACACACACACACACACGATAGAAGCCAAACACCGTATCCGCTGCCTGGTCGCAGACTCAGCTCTGGTCTGGCTACCCCCCCAGATTCTTATGAATTCACAAAGAGGTGGTATCAATAATGAATGACCTGCTGAATTATTGACTTCTCTTTACATCACTAGGCTTTACTGTTCCGTTCCCACCCTGCTTTCTGACTTCCATTACCTGTCCTGCTCTCTCTTATTTGCCTGTTCATTTATTCAGGGCCTCCATCCTCTCTCCCTCGCTCTCCTCCGCTCTTGTCTTTGCCCAAGCCTGTCAGTCTGAGCACAGGGGGGAGGGCTGGAGCGAAGAAGAAGGTGGGAGGACTGAAAGAAACTTGAGAAAAACAGAAGAGACAGTGGCAGGCCCATATGCCTGCGTGTTAGCATGTGTGCATCTGACTTGTGTGCCTGAATATGTCTTGCATATGTTTGGGTATATGTTTTGGTTTGTTTTCCACACAGTCTCACAAATGAACCTCTAGCACGCTTGCCAAAGTTATTTTTACTTATTGCAAACACGCCCTCACCTCTACTTGCACATAAAAAGAATATACAGCTACTCTCAACCAATAAAGCCCAACAACCTCATCTCGCGTCTTTGCTTGTCAAGGAATATATGTATAGGCCTAACCATGAATTTGAAAAACTATTCCACTTTACATGGAGAGAGATGAGTGAAGGCAAATAATCCTCACTGAAAGTGGATGCGATGAGAGCCAGGTCCACTCAACGCTCAGCAGAGATCTTAGAAGCCACCTACACACTCTCCATCAACAGAAAAAAAGATTGAAAAAAATAGAAAACACACAAAGCTAAAGGACTGTGGTCATTTGCTTTTTTTCTCTCTTTAGTTCAGTCTCCTTCCAGTGAACACACAGTTCATGCATCCAATTTATACATACAGTATATTGGCAATAAATACCTATTTGGTCAGCACAGACAAGATTATCAGCCAAGTTCAGCAGATCAGTGTCTGGATTGACAAAAATAAAGTCAGAAACAAGAAACAGCAGTACAGGGAAAAAAGCTCTGCTAATCTAGTTTTATATTGATACAAAGAAAAGAATAATGATCAAGTTATTGCCAAACTGCTGTTTCCCACAGTTGATGAGCATTTAAGGTTTTTTTAAGTTCACTGTTTTGGTTTTACAGCATCTCTTGTGAAGACAAATCAAAACTTTTCCGGCGGAAAGACAAGTGCAAGCGGAGAACCAAGGAAATCCTCCAGCACGTCAGAAGCTTAACATTGAGCTCTCCTCCATAGGATGCTCTCCAGATCCAAATTCTGGCCCACTCATTCATCATGTGTCAGTTTCATATTCTGGCCTTCCAAATGCTCCATCAACACAACACAACACTAAATCTATCGTGGCTTTGGTTATTTGGACCCAAAATATTCAACATGAGATACAGACTGTCCAGGGTGCACACAAGTAGTAACCATGGTGGTTTTTAACCTATTTTATGCTTTTGTGTGCTTGAACGTTAGTCATTTAACCTGAAAAGATTTACAGCCCGCAATTATAATTAAGGTAATTACCCACTGATCTCTTATGTTTAGACACCAGGAAATACTTTTACCATTTACTTACAGTATATAGATGTCCTCCTAAAGCGATACGTGTAAGTATCTTATTTATTAATTTTTTTTTATGCTCACTTTTGTCCCTCTCAGAATCACACCACCATTGGAGCATCACAAACCTAAACCTGCTAAATTATTAATTTTTTTTGTCAGATCAAGCAGATGTAGGTTTAAAAGTAGACTTTCACTAGTTGTTCAGTAGTCGGGTCAAGGACTGTGTTGACCAAGTTATACACCTGTTGGAGCCTTCTTTGCCAGGTGGTTGCCAGAGGAAAGAAGGCCGCATTTGTCTGTAATATTTAAAAATGCGTTCGAAATGGGACGGCCTTGTTGCAGTGCTGTCACACAAAAGACTTTCAACGTCAGCCTTTGAAGGAAGCGGACCCTAACACAGTACCCAGTAGCTTGATAATTATTCCTCCTACGGGTAGTGGGAGACCAAAACAGAGCAAAAAGAGAGTGACTTACACTAATCCAATGGAAAAAAAAAAAAAATGTAAAATAAAAAACAATATTGCTACATGTCTATTAAGCGCACAGTTAGTCAATTGTGTGCTAATACATTCGTTTATTTACCCAATAAAATCCATTAATGTAGTTTTAAAGAAACAACTCAGCACAAAAACACATCAACGTATACTTTGCCATGATTTTCTCTCCATCCTGTTCTCAACATCTTTGCTGTTGTTCTTTACTTATTGTCTACATCTCTCAGTAAATCTTTCCTGTCACCTCCAACATCATTGTGTGTTACATGTAGGTTTGTTGAGAAGGAATTGCCAAAGTATCAGAATACAAATCATCAACCTTTTAAATCCCATCTTTTCTCTTGTAGCCTGTTTGTCTGCATCTCCTCCACACCTGTACAACACTCCCCCTCCTTGTCCTGACTGTTTTCCATCATCTCCGCCGCATCTCTTCCTGCCAAACTCTCCTTCCCCCTCACTTTCTTCTCCCCCACTCCTGCCACTACTCTCCACATCACTGCTTCTCCCCCGTTTCTTCTCCCCCACCTGCCTTCCTTCCTCCTTCCATCTCTCATCTCTCAAGCTGACAGTACCTGAGGGAAGAGGCCACCTGCGGACCAAGTGGAGAATCAGCCGACAGCTGTGTGCACACTCTCTCCGGTGGCCTTCAATTATTCACTCACTTCTCCCTCCTCCTTTCCCTCTCTTCATCTTCACTTTGCCCTTTTCATCCCTCCCCACTGTCTCTGCCGTTACCTCTCTGTGGCTTTTTCACACCGAGATGGCGTGTCTGCCTCTTTTGCTCTATTCATTCCTGTTATTCCTTCGCTTAATCTCTGCCTTCTGTTGTTGCTCCTATCCACTCTTCTTCTACGTGTCCTGGATGCATTTAACACTCTTCCACACGCCTGACCATCACTGCATCTTCCCCCTCCTCATCCCCCCACGCCTACTGCATCAACCCACTAGCTCCTCAACACCACTTCGCAAACCTACGCCTTCTCTTTGCCTCTGTCTCCTCATGTCTCTTTCTCATGTGTTCCCCCAAAGATTGATGACTCTTCTCCACAAGGCGAATTGGCCTGTTTAGAGATGCATGAGGTGACAAGGCCAAGTTTCCTAACCAATCCCCCACCTGCCCACCCCTCTTGCTCTCCTTTGTCTATTTGCAACTCTTTCTACTAATGACAGCAGCCACCTCTGGGGGAACTTACTGATCTTAGGCGGCCAGAGGCCACCTCAAAATCAGACAACTCTCTCCCATCCCAGCTCTTGTCAGGATGGCTGGGTGTGACGTATGATGATCAGCCAGCAGACAGTGTGATAAATGGCACAGCTGATGACCCGCGTCTCAGAAATGGACCAAAAAAAAAAAAAAAAAAAAGAGCTGGCAGTCATCAATGTGATGATGCAGTGAATCGACAAAGAGAGGACAGAGGATTGCTGATGCTCAGTGTGGTGAAAATAAATGAAAAAAGAAAAAGTTTGAAGGGCAAGTTGTGTTTGGTATATTGCTTTTTTTGGTGCAGAGGTAATGAAATTTTGTATAAAAAGATCACATGTATTTCATTTGTTCAGACAATATACAGTAGGTCTTGAACAATACCATAAATAGTTGTACAGAATACAAAAAGTAAATGCCATACAACTTCCATAATCATCTACAACGTATAACATAAAGCCTGTTAGTGGAAATTTTTATGCAACTGCCACAGTGCCCTACTACAACTAAAGTCATAAAGTCAGAAATTGTACACACAATAGCAATAAAAGTGGAATGAGCACTGTAATTTTGAGAAATCAAATAATTTTAAAACATAGATACTTTTTTTTCACTCAACGCAGCACAGCAGACTATTGACAAAAATAACTTTATATTTAAGAATCTAGCTTCTTCTAATAACTTTTATAACGCAATTGGCAACTGTAAGTGTTATTTAGCAGACAAGAATGACATTAATAGAAACACATAAAACACCAAATCACTGTGCTGAAGGGTTGAATCACATGTTTTGTCACTGTTGTTGTCATTCATCACTCACTAATTATTAAGACTTTTTGACTTTTTCATTCGCTAGGGGAAAAATTAACCCTTATCCTCATGTGGACACTGCACTACAGCAGCAGAAGCAATACAGGCTAAAAAAAAAACACTTCAGTGAAAACAATTCAACATTACTATTCTAAATGAATAAATGTTTTCATGCACGTAATGTTATCTAAAGGCAAAGTCGTATAGTAAGATCTGATTGTTCACAGCAGAAGGTGTAATGCCACTAGCAGGCTCAAGCCAAGCAATCCTGGCTTTTCAAACCACTATGACTGTCCACAATAGCTTTACTGAGTTAAGCCATTATCTGTCTTTTTTTATTTATTTGAGAGAGTAAATGTAAAAAAACTGAAAAAACAAAAGTTGTGAATGAAAGACTCGATAAATGATTTGTAACAGATATTTTAGGGTTGCAACTGCATCTAATTGGATGCAGTTTTTAGTAGAATATCATATTCCCCCCCGCCTGCATAATGATTTGGTGTAGTCAGACGTGCTTTATTGCACCTACAGTATACTCATACCCAAAGTTGATGTCACCAGGTCCAGAAATGCAGCTGCAGATCACTGCAGCAAGGTGAAAGTTTAAAACAGGTATCAAATTAGATATTGTTACTTTTATGCTGCTATGTATTTGGTAGGACACTTTTAAAAACAGGTGATTGTAGCTTTCTCGTACATAAGCTATTTCTACATATTGCTGTAAAATAAAATGACAGGATGCTCCTTCACAATAGTAATTACCCCTGAAAGTCTTATGAATGACCATGAGTGAATAATAGTATAATCAGAGTGTTGACCATTCAGCTTCTTCATAAGAGCAGCTAGAGCACTTCACTGCCAAGAGCCTTGCTCAAGCACAATTCAATCACATCTTGTTCAGACTTCTACAGCTGGAATTACAACTCATATTTTTCTGCTCACTATATTGCTTCAATAACCATTTAACTGTTATATCTTAAGGCCTGACGCATTAGCATCAGATCTAGCTAAAAATGAACCCTGAGCACTAAATGACCAGTTCAACTTACCAAGAGCAATAAGCTAATGCTCAATACCAATGATGAGTAGGTCAGATATTGATTATTCTATTTCTAACACAACAGATGTCAATATGTCAATAATTTGCATGAGATCTCAGTCCTCTGGTCAATAAGGATTTTTCAGTTCTCCCTTTTCTCAAATATTCACCCTGTACCAAACAATGAGTCAAAGGCCATAACCATACAAAAATACTTGTCCAATCGCACTCATTTGCATGAATCAAAGGGGAGCCATCCTCTGACCTCGGAAATGGACCCTCGATTAGTAAATGAATACTTTGACCTGAACTGCCTAATAGACTGCCATCAAGCAGGCAGGAGGTAAGGAGCCGAAAGTATCCCTTTCCCCTCTCATTAAGGCCGACACAGACGAAGCTTCCAGCTGAGAGACGATAAGCAGAGACAACTCTTATTTCGTTTTGTCTGACACAGGGATGAAGAGAGAAAGGAGGAATAAGACTATTAAAAGGACAGTTCCTCTGAGAGTTGAGGTTTTGTTCATTTATTCTAACCTTTTAGATTGACTTTATACCATAAGTTCAGGCAGGGACATTAATTCCTGCCGCCAAAAGCTCCCTGAGCACCATGTACACACCCAATCATATAGCTTAATATTCAGAGAGCATTTGCTACAAAGTAAAAGAGATAAGTTTAAAGGAATATCATTTAATGTAATACCATTATTTGATAAGACTATCATTTTCAATCTTAATTTATTAAGTACAGAGGATGGCTCAGAGTGTTTTTAGCTTAGCTTAGCATAATGACTGGCTCTCTTGAAAATTATGAAGTACACTTACTGTATGAACAAATGGAAATCTGTCTTATTTAGAGTGCACCTTTTCTTGTAAATGTACAAAGCTTTTGTTTCTCTACAGGAACAAGGGTAGCAAAACACGTCAGGTTATTGTGCACAAGCGGTACACTGATTGAGGCTGGCTTACCAACAGTACGGGGTGTACCACACTCAAAAGTACCAAAATGAACAGTGTACATTGCTCGTATGAATAAATGAGATTGATAATAACCTTTTACATTTGAAAATAAAGCAAACCCTTGCATTTTCTCTAAATGTAGTTCTTGTTCTATTGAACGGGATACTTTGGCAAATGTTTATCTCCTTTGGGTGACATTAGCAGGAAAAACAACGGCATAGACAAAACTGCAGAAAGAGAGACAAACGGAGAGAAGGAGGTGAGTCAGAAGAGTACCACAGAGGCATTTAGAGACAGTGACGTAAGAACGAGAGAGACAAGAAAGAGACAAACAGGAAAGGGAAAGAGAAACAGGGAGAACGAGAGAAAAACAAGACTAGACAGAGAATCAGAAGGTCAGAGCGCGGCAGACAGACAAGCAGAAACAGCAGAATAGTTTATAGATGACTGCAAAATGCACTAAAAGAAAGTAAAGGATCCAGTTATTGTACCTTCTTTTTCAGCCCGGAATATAAAGGTCCGAAGGGAGGTTATTACTTCAAACTTGTTGTCACCCAGTCCTCGCACTTTTCTGATAGCACTTGCCAGGATCATACCTTTGGAGTACATCTCCTAAACAGACAGATACATAGGCAGATAAGAATACTGCAAAAACACACATTAAAAAGGGTACAGGATCTCAAGAAGACACACAAAACTTAAGGCATGCCAATAATGATATTGAGTTGTTGCTTATTTCCATTATCTGGATTTGTAAACCCACAATTACTGTTTTCCAGCACATTGTTTGCATCAATACAAGTGTAATCCTGAGTTGTATTACCGTGAGCTTCAATCGTATTCAATTTGAAACACCACTGAAAGACGTCCTCATCAAACTAGAGCCATAAAGCATCAATACAGAGCCAAATGTATTTGTAGAAATAGCTTCTCTGTTTCCTTTCAAGCAATAACTTTGATAAATGACACAGAGCTCTTGGACAAGAAGCATTTGAATCAAGAAGCAGCTGCAGAACAGGAAACACATCTAAGCTGCATACTATTTACCAAGACAGCACTAACTGGCATTGATGTCACCAATGACATTAACATTAAAGAAAAACTAAAAATTTAGACTTAAAATAAACACAACTTGTAATGGAGGTTGCGAAAAGGTTCCAAACAATAAAAGTACATAGCATTAAAGAAGCCCAAACACAAGAATAACACACAAAGTGCTGTCATTTGGGGGTTCTGAGACAATAAAACAAATCTACAAGCTCAAAACAAACTTCTCAGATATAAAAAAAAAAAAAAAAAAAAAAAAAAAAAAGAGAGAGAGAGAGTTTGGTGCTGTATTGGGGATTTGTGCAAAGCACAGGAAGTGCTTGTTGGGTAAAGTGGGATTTGGCTGAGTGTGTATTGTTTCATTAGCCCTATGTTTTTCCCCAGCAGCTCTAGTTGAGGCATCTAAATAAGGAGGATGTTGCACTGGAGACTTCATGGCCCTCTTTACAGTCTCCCTTGACAATGGCAATTAAAGTACTGGGTCATTGTCAATGTGAAAAAGAGACAGAAGGGGCAAAAACAGGAAATCAAGCCTCAATATTATTACTTCTAAAGAAGCTAGGAGAAAACTGCACCACCATCAAATCAGTATTCAAACCATGATGTTGCAAGTGTAACTTAAAGTAGTTGGACAAAGCCAAGAGCATGTCAGATTGTAATGTTCCTGCAATAGAGGGAACTGGGGGACAGTACATTACACTTCTGTAATGGCTCGAAAATCACTGGGTTAAAAAAAAAAGAAAAGGGGAAAAAGGGGTCATTGCGGAAATTGCATTATTCATGTTGATAATATCATTATCATTGCAAACTATGAAAAAAAAACAGACACAGCTCTTTTCTCTCTCTGTCGCTCTTCAACTGGCTTGACCTGAATTTTGATTCTCTGCAATCGTGTGCACACTATATTGGCTTGTGGTGATTATAATGCACATTACTGTAGGTCTGCCCTACTGTAGCACTGCCTTCATATCCTGCAAAGTAAGCGAAGGAAGAATGAATGGACGAAGAACAAGGAAGTGAACTTCTGACTTCACTCTCGCGCTATTCTTTATTAAGCTAGTGACCTTGCCATCCACAAAACGCTATTTCTAAAGACCATACAGCCAAAAATATACCAGCCAGCACAGTCAGTTAGGGAGAGCGGGGGTGGAAGGGAGGGTTGAATGGATAGAGGGAGCGAAGACTAAAGAAGAAGAAAAAAAGAGAGAAATTAGGTTTGTGTGAAAGGCCAAGGAGAGGACTGAGAGAAAGAAAGGCATGTGGAAAGATACAATAACTAAAAAGAAAAAAACGATCAGTAATCATGAAAATAAAAGGAATGCAGAATAGGAGGGGAAATAAAGAATTGTGTGAAAAGTGAGACATCATGTAGAAATGAAGATGCCTAAGAGGGTCAGGGAGGGGTCCTTCTCATATTAAAGCAGGATGTTAACAATGGCAAAAAGTGGTTCAACCTAATTACAGCCAGCCAGCATTTCTCTCCCCGGGAGTTTCACACCAATATCTCCTTTCTCTCTCTAAAATTAGACAGAAGTTAAGCGAAGGTGAGAGTCTAAGTGTGTGTGCGCACGTGGAAGAATTGGCTTGGTGGCTGTGTGCTGATAATTATACCCCAGTATAGGTTAACGGTAATTAATTGTTTTAATTGTAGTTTTGGGGTCATGAAGGAGAAAGTTGTTTAATTGCAATATGTGCATCTGTAAATACTGTGACAGCAGAGTCAGTGGAGAGTCGATGAAAAGAAGCGGTCAGCGTCCACAGGGTAGATTTAGACACAGCACCATGTATTGCAGCAGCCCACGCACGCACACAAAACCGTAATGTTTATAGACTAATCTCAAGAGGACGGACTGCCAAGGAAGCAATGAGGCCTAACTATCTCCCTGCAATAAGAGATACACCTGACTCACCTCCTGCTGCCAAAGATCTCCATAATCATTTTCCTTCATTCTGGCCTGCACCTCCCTTCCACTATCGACTCCCCCTCTTCTGTGTCCTCTCACTTTACCCATTCCCATATCGCTCTCTCTCATTTTACCCTGCCATCGGTTGTTAACCCTGCCTGATTTTGCTGGGCAGTTTACCCCTTTTTGTGTGGAATTGCCTATCCTGCATGGATAACTATGTCTCCTTTCTTTACAAAAACAGCCCGCTAAACTTCAGGAAACAATTAAAGCAGAGCAATGGAGCTAAAGCCTACAATAATAGAGCCAGCATGGGGAGAAAGCGGGGAGACGGGTAAAGAGGGTGGAGCGAGGTTTACCACCAGGCTGGAGTTAAGGTTCTGGCATCTCCAAAATGAGAGATTTTTAATGGAGGCATGAGGACACCAACTGGTTACAGCAACAAACTGCACATCTGAGAAAATGCTTGTGATGCAGCCTTGATCAGCATTTCACTGAGCAGGATGCCTTAAGGATTTTCAGGATGATGCTCTCAGCGAAAGCCTAAGTCGTAGTCAAGTCACAGGTCGGGTCAAAGCAGGTGCTAAGTCTCAAGGACTTGAGAGTAAATAAATTCTAATTACAAGCAAGTCAGCTGACAGTCTGCATCAATTTGTTATTCTTTTTCATTTCAAACGCATTAAAAGACCCATTTGTTCAGTTGTGTGAGTCTAAATAAATAATGTCCACATGCATGTGTAAACAAAGTGTGTGACCATACCAAATCTCTCTTTAAGTCTGTTTCAGGGTAACATGACTCCAATATGTGAGGTTTAACATTACACTTAAAGCTGGTCGTTTCTATGACAATGAGGGCAGTGCAAGAAGCTATAAACAAAATGCTAAGATAACAAGCGTGTCAGCAAACCCTTAAAAAATAAACACACAGGGAGACAGATTGGAAGAAAAAATAGCACTGATTTGCAGTTAAGATTTTATATAAGTTGTGATTAAGTACACGTATTTTACCTATACGTTAGATCTGTTTTCTATTTACACTCCTGAAGGAACTTTCTCCTGCGAAAGGCTCCACTAAGGATACCAGCTGACTTTGTCTATCTATCTGGTGTTGGCCACATACTGTAATGTACAGTAGCATACAGCCGCCTGCTGAGGACGAAAAACAAAACTGATGAGAGCAGAAAGTGTTTTGTTTTTGTTTTTTTTAGCTTAGAGCTTTAACTGTTTCTGATCACAAGGTGTTCAAAGATGCTAAAAAGAGCATTTGATATGAGGGAAACGGCACAGATTTTTAAGATGTCTTCATGGGTTCATATTGCATAATTTGGTTTTGGTGATCAAAATGAAAAGAAACAAAAGCGTAAGAAAATGAAAACTGTAAAACTTGGGTATGTTACAATAAGGGTCACCACAGGCATCTTGGGAAGACACAGGCGGGAATAAGTAGAGGAGCTTTCAGCTTGACAGGCAAACTGACATGCTCAAAGACTGATCCCTGATCCGAAAAAACCTCATCTCCCCTTTGGCCTCCTATACAGCCTCCCCCTCCCCCACCCTCTCATCCCTTCATCCCTGCCAGCCATCCTGCTCACTTCCTCCCATCACTACCCTGGAGCCAGGCTTTCGACTGTTTTCACAAACACACACACACACACACACACACACACACACACACACACACACGACACCACATCAGGGCCCTGAAGACTACATCTCAGGCCCAAAGCGCTCTCCCAAGTCAATCCTGGTGTTGACGAAATAAGACGAAAGGGGTGATTGATGTGACGGAATGGATACAACACTGTGGAGAGGGAGAAATGAGACTGAGGATCTCACTACTCTCCCACGCCACCTCCGCTACCCCAATGATGACATCACTGTGGCCTGAGACCTTCAAGCTGTGATGGTGATTAAGTGCGATTAGTTCTGTCTGGGGCTGACAGATCCCAGAGGATTTTAAACTACTGGCGAGTATTTTATTTTATTTTTTATTTTTTTAAGGTATTGAAAAGTTTCAGAAAGTGAACAAGCATGAGAATGTTTCAATCTGTAGGTATTTTTATTTAAATTACTAAATAATGATTAACTGATAAAACCATAAAGATTCATTCGGACTTGGATCTAACTTTATCTTTACAAGTCAGATCCCAGTCAGCTTCTCAAAAATTCAGCAGCAATTAAGAGAAAGACCACTCTTAGTGGCTGTTCAGCTCAGCAAATCAATGCAGAAGAAGAGACAAAGGCTTACCAGCACCTGTAGGCCTATTTGGAAACGCTTAACAATAAAATGCCTAGTTTTGTGTTACAACCATATGTGGTCAAATAAAGTGCATCATTGTTTGTAAAACTAGGACATCCACTTCTTCTTCCTCTCATCAGAATGTACAGTATGTTCTACAGCATGTACAGTTGCCCTTTTTTGGCCCATTCACAATCTGCCTTAGTTCTGGTGTCAACTCATATATATATATATATATATATATATTTTTTTTTTTTTTTAACACTTCAATTTCTTACCAAAAATAGGCTGTGAATTTCACATTTATAACACGTTCTGTGGTATTTATATGTTAGCGTGCTAAAAGGGCAATTTAAGAATGTTAAGAATGTCATGTCCTATAGTGGTTAATGTATAGTTGTTACAAATGCTTTGGAAAAAAAGTGAGGCATTTGCGCGCACACACACACACACACACACACAGAATTCTTGGTTGTTTCCATTGAATATTGCAGTAATTTACTCCAGTTGCGGATCCCTCCAGTGGAGTAATCTTGTAATCAGTACAACTCTTCCGAGATCAGTTGTGTAGATTTTGAAGCCTCATGTCAACATGACAAAATATAAAACATAAAGTGGTTATGTAATGTGAGCAGCTCATCTGTTTTGCACACACACACACACACACACACACACACACACACACACACCTCTGTGAGTAAAACCAAGTCACCAACATTTCAATTTCAAACATTAAGCAGTGCTGAGAGACTCCATTGCAATCTTCCTCTACATCATTGCTTGTCCTGCAGAGGTGGCACTGGGTGGCACAGGGCCTCAGCTGGCCGCACAAAGCAGGAATGACAGAGTGATTGTACCCAACCTCTCTGCTCACCCAAAACATGATGAAGCCCTCTGCTTTTTCAGAGGGCAGAATCACATTGGCAGGACTTTTAAAATCTCCAAGCAGGAATCCTGGATCCCCCTCACAAACACACACACAGTCTCACACTTTCATCTTTCCAAAAAATTGCCATGACTATGCCGACAGTGACACACCGTATAAATGCTACCTTACTGGCATCGCTGCTTATTCCCGAACTGCCAGCAATGGAGCGTATCTTGATAAATAAAACAACAAATGCAATGGAAAGAGAAAACAAGGGGACTGCGAGAGAGACAGAGGTGGCGAGAGAGCATGCAAGGCTATAATTAGTAAGTGATTAACGAGCAGGCATCAGACAGGTCCCACATCATTGATTGTAATGTACTGCGTTGTTGCTGCAGCGAAAATGAGCTAGCCCTGAAAGGGGGCACTGAGGTCACCACACACACACACACACCGGTGTGTTTGGTCTTAGTGAAAGCTACATCCAGTTGTCATTAGTGAGACTGTGAAAGTAAAGTAGATTATAGCATATTGAAACTGAAAACTGAAAATACAGTTTACACTGAAACTCATTTTGAAAGGACAAGATAAGGATGGTTGCAAGTCATTTCATTTACAGTCCTCTCCAAAAGTATTGGAACAGCAAGGCCAATTCATTTGTTTTTTTGCAGTACACCAAAGAAAACTGAGTTTAAGATCAAAAGACAGGTGAAACAAAAGTTCAGAATTTCAGCTCGTAGCAGATGACCCTAAAAATAAGTGCTGGAACATGTGACAGACAGGAGATACTTGTTATTCAAGGGTGGCGTCTGATTGGTCAAACAATAAATAGCTTTGAATGACTACATCTGGTTTTAGGATTGGGGTTTTTATATGATGATAGCATTTTTGGTTAAAAGGATAAATCAACATAACGACCTCAGAACAGTTGATAGGTAAAAACAAGCTGAGCCTGAGAAAAGACCAGATAACTTTTAACGTCATGCCGGAAACACAGGGCGGAGCCGAAAATATGGCATGTCCTGAAAAAGAAAGAAGCCATCGGTGTACTAACCATCGTACACGGAAAAGGCCAAACGACAGCTTTTGAGCTTAAACCCAAATGTCTTCAGTGTTTTCAACTTTTTACTTTTTTCATCTGTTTAAGGAAGCCGATACAAACTATTTTTTTTTCTGTGTGAGCTGTGTAGTTAAACACTATAAACATGGTTTACAACAAGCTATAGTACTGATTTAGTACTATAAGCATTGAAGAGAATCAAAGTCCTTTCTCAGATGCTTGCACATTGTTTTAATATTTTGTAGAATGATTCATCAAACTATTTAAAGAATAAATTATTTAAAACTTTTAAAAAAGGACATTATTCCATACTTTGGATTAAGAGTTTGCTAAATGACTACAACCAATAATGCTAAATATGTTTAAAAAATATCGTCAATACTTGATGGTATTTTTGATGCTTTTGTTAGGGAAGTTTCAAACCTTTAGTCCACTTATTTGATCAAAAGCAACTTATAAATGTTGATGCAATACAGAAACTTTGTTCAGTATTGTCACTAAAAGCACACACTAAAATAGATGGTTATCTTGACCCTGTTTGTATTTTTGTATCCTTTTTAAGTTTCAGCTTTTTTCACCTCCTTCCTCTCAGTACACAATACACTACAACTTTTTCCTCTCTCTCTTGTCCCTTCCTCTAATGGTGAGACAGACAGCATTGAACAAAACGTCAAACTTAACTGTCAGACAGAAGGAGAATGAAGAGACTTTGACTGAGGAAGAAATGCTGAGGGAGGCAAAATGAGAATCTTCCCTTGCACTCTCCTCCTTCCTTTCTGGAACTGGTCAAGTGCCAACATCAATGTACTTTACTGTGTGGGTGGGCGGATGCACAGGGTGCTAGCTTGTCATGCATGGCATAATTTTGCTCCATCCTTGCCCCCCATTCTTTAGCCTGCCAAGCTAATGATGGCAATAAGGAGGAGGAGGAGAAAGAGAAGGGACCACTTAGAAACTTGGCTCAGCGACATGTGATAAAGATTTCTGTAGCAGAGGAATGAAATAGATTCCGCAAGTGCGCATGATGAGGTTGTGGGTGTGTGGGGAAGGGACCTTCCCTTTACTCTCAGACCCACAACCTCATCATGCGAAACATGAAACCTTTGCATAGATGTCAAAACAGGCATGCAAAGGTTATTAGTGTGTGCTAGTGTGCCAATAGCTAGTGCAAGTGTTTTTCTTGCACCCACCTTGTCGTTGTTGTAGTAGGCCAGGCTGTTACCATCGAATCTCATCCACCTCCTTTGAAACACACAATTTCTGCAAAGAGAGGTGAAAAGTTGAAGTGAAAATGCGTTCAACACATTCCCAAATTAAATCGAACTAAACCTGTTCTGGGTGCATATATAACCCAAGCTGTTAAGACAGAAAGACAGTGACTAAATCTGCTATGAAAAGATACTCATATTTCATCATAGATTCATTAATGTCAAGATTTGAATCAACAGCTGTCAATTAGCATAATCAAAACAAATGGCTACTTTCAGTTTGAATATTCAACAGCTCAAGGGCAGTTTGCCAAACTTATGCAAATCAGGTATTGGAGGAATTTAAAAAGTAAGAAGAAGATTGATAGTTCCAGTTTCAAAGAAACAGTCAAACAAGCCGTACCAAGAGTCTTTGAAAATTAAATCTGGTTTTGCCAGAAAAAGTTAAACTAAGTGAACACTATATAATCATATAATGTGCCTCTCAACACTACAAGACTTTCCCAACTTGCTTTCCACCCCTTTTGATAGTCCTATAAATTATGAATAGATCCCCTCAGAAGTCAGTATGTAACACCATTTATCAGTTTTACATAATCATGAAAAGAAAGAATGCAGGTTATAAAAGAAAAGAAAAGAAAAGAAAAGATGAGAAAGCAGAGGAGTGCAGAGTAAAAAGGGTCTGCAACGCCAGTGGAAGCAGTGTTTCTAGCCACTTGACGTACAAAAGTGGAGATACATTTTGAGTTATTGTTGGGTGAATGCTAATCAACTTAAATTAAATGAGGTGTGAGCATGTGTCAGTTCTAACAGGAAATAACACCTATGGCCAAGATATCTTATTGTGTAGAGTTGCAGTGAAGCTGGCAGTCATAATTATTTTTTGCAGATTCATGTAACAAGGCTTCAGATAAAGAGGAATTGCTATAATTGGCTCACTCATCATACTCCAGAAGCTATAAAATTGACTTGACCTACCCTTGAGGTGACAGTTTGTCCAGCCAGCCCACTTTGAGGACCTGGTTTTTGGGGGCTCCATAGAAGCATGCATACGGAGAAATATCAGGCAATGCCTTTTTGCTCCCAACCCCCCGAGCTTCTGCAGGCTCCGAGTAAAGGTCACACTCCACCATGATCAAGGATCCATCCTTCAGGCCCGAGGCAGCTGGTCCAACAGCAAGAGTGTCAGGAGTCGCAGCAAAAGTTTGGTCTGAAATGGCTCTTGGCAAAATGCTGGCACACTCATCCACTGTTGAGTATTCATCTTTGTAGGGGTCTGGAACAGTCGGAGCTGGGGGAGAATCTTTTTCCTTCGACTCTTTCTGTTTAGGCGCATTACTTCTGTATGAGCACAGACAACATTGTATGATAAGTAAAAAAAAATCCCATCTTTTAATCTAACAATTTAAAGAATATAATGAGTGACTTAATACCGGGATGAAATAGACAGATCCACATTTTTTAAAAATACGATGCTGTAAAGAGTTAGATAAATACATTAATACCCCTTGTGTCTATGCACCAGGAAGCAGCTTCTGTTCTCAGTGGTTAACTATGACGTGGTAATATCATGTATCATAACTCCCCACAGCCTGCCACATTTATAATCTCACATTTTAAACCCTTCACATACTGTACGAAATCTTAATAAGGTCTCCAGAAGTGCAGGTACAGTAAGTGTGGTTTTGAACTTCAAGAAAGACAGGTCAGCTGTATCCCCCTCCTTCTGGCGTTCGTGCTAAAAAGTTCATCACCTCCCCGCGCTGAATGCAGTATTGATTTTTACAGCTAACTCTTGACACGAAAGTGAATAAGTGCATTTCCCAAAATGTCAAACAACTGTAACAAGGGCTAGTATCACACTTCTGAGACGGGAAATGTATCTTCTCTTCTTAAACCTTGCTAACTACATGCACTTCTCTTAACTTAATCATTTCCAACACAATTCAAGACTGCGCCTATTCTGTGACACAAGGTAGCAAATTTGTGAACACGCAATGCATGTTGGCAGGTGATAAATCCATGACTGGATTTGTTGTTGTGTTTCTTACTTTGAGAGAGTGCATACCCACTTCAACATCCAGGTAAATAACTTGATAAAATCTTAACATTACCCCATGTTGCTTTGAGACAAGAAACCTCTAAACCCAATCACTTTTCTTTTATCATTTGATTCTATATTTACACACCTAGAGTATGAGACTTGTGCGTTACATCAGCATACCATACCATACCATACCTCTGTTTCTTCTGTTTCCTCTTGTTCTTAAATCTTTTCTGTAAACCTTCTTTAGCACTTTGGTCCTACAGAGCACAGAAGAGATTAACATCAGATGGAAAAAAGCGTCCATCTTTCTGTCAGACACTGTTATCGTGTGACTGCGCTAAGCTATGTTAACTTTAGTGGCTTGGTGACATTTCTATTAACCTCAGAGGGGGCAAACTGAAACAACCACGTTTTCCACTCTAGTATGTGTCCATGGTGACAACATTAATGCTGAGGGGGAAGTTAGTTTCGCGGACTGCGGCTGCAATGCCGCGGATGGTCTTGAAGATGTGAGAAATGTCTCTTCCTCTTTGCTAAACTGCTACTCACAGTCCACTGGTGGGAGTGTATGCCGTCTTACCGTAGTGCTTTGAGGGTTGTTGTACAGGAACGTTTCTCCATAGGGAGTAATAGGAGTCAAGGTTCTTTGAAATGAGGCTAAAACAGGACACAGAGACAAAACAATAGAGGTTTGTCATTGCATTGAAACTGTGTGAAGCCCTAAACCTGGTGCATGAAAGTAAGGAGCTAAACAGAATTGTTCTAATTAAAAAAAAAAAAAAAAAAAAAAAAAAAAATATCACTCAGATGTTTTAGTGCCCTTTGATTAAAGCAACTCGATGATCTGAATACATGTACCAGCCCTAAATCCATGCAAGCAGTAAACCAATTAAATTTTTTTTTAGCAGGCCTATTTCGCTTCCTCTGCCCCTTTCCTGGCCCAACTGGGAGTATGATCGTCTTCAGTCTGTTTCAAAACAGGCAAAGTTGCTGCCAAGGCCATTTCTCTGTCTTAGCTGCTGCAGGGACTGTGGTTGGTGGTCGTTGGAAGCGAAGACGAAGAGCAGAGAGATGCTGGCCAGACACTATTAGTCTGGAGACCTGGGGCCACCCTGCGTGGGCCGTTGCCTGTCACTGTGAAAAATGACACCACCCTCTCCTGAGGATTGTGAGGGCCAAAAGACAATGCCACGGGGATAGATACGCATAGACACTGATGTAGGAGCAGATACACACACACCGTGGCTTACAAAGATCGAAACAGCCTTAGAAACAGAAAGATGCCTTGAGACAAAAACAGACATAAAATAATGGCCAGTCAAATAAGCAGAATCTCTTTGTAGCTCTTACAGGTATGAGTGAATTTCTTTTTACAGACACCAACTTCCTGCCTATGTGGGCTATTACAAAGTGACACAAAGGGCATGTACGTGAAGGAGTTAGTTTAGTTCATGATAGAATTCGCTCTTTCTACAGCCAGGCTTGGTGGGCAGACAGTAACCATCAATCATCATCTATCAGCTGACCTTCGGGCCACTCATGACCCTCTCCGTGGGCCACCAGACAATACTGTACTCAATTCCTGTCTGATTCCCTCTCTTCTTCCCCTCACTGGCTCCGTCTCTAGGCTTCCGCTTTTGTTTCTCTCAGTCACCCGCGCTGCGTCTTTATCTGCTCCTGACAAGCCTGTCTCTGAAGTCGAAGTTTGGGAAGCGATTTAGATGAAGCCATCGGCTCAGAGTTGGTGGGGAGATTGATTCTTTTCAGAATAAAGCCTTTGTGCTTTTAAGTCTGGGAGTTGCAGGCCAGTTTGTTATTATCATTCGTCTGTGTGACTACTGCACGAAGCGTGGACACAAAACTGCCAACACCTGAAATTAAATCGCCACGAAAAGTTTTGCCATTCTATTCACAGATTCCCAAGTGAATAGTTGATGAAAAATTACTCTTAGAGGGTGGTTGCAGTAAATGATGATTACTGATGATAGTGGTTCTTTTCATTGGTTGTTATTAGGGTAGAATATTAAAAGACAGCAATATAAAGAGAGAATAAGTAATACAATAATTATAAATTATTAATAATAATTAATAATTTATATAAAATTCACAATACCACATTAAGCTGCACTTAGCGTTGAGATTTTAAAGTTTTAGCTCAAAGTAATGCTGTGCCCAAGGGCTACAACTACATAGTTAATTAATCAATAATTTAAGTGTTTAGTCAAAAATAGTTTTAAAAGAAAAATGTAAAAAGGTCTGCACTTATATAGCCCTTTTCTACATAATGGCACTCAAATCGCTTTGCACTGCTTCTTATTCACCCCTTCACACTCACAATCACACAGGCTAATGTCAGTTTGGGTTTGCCACTTTTGTTTAAAAGTTTTTTTCGAAAATCTGCAGTGCATATTTAAAAAAAAAAAGAAAAATCCATGGTTCTGAATCCTATGTTATTAGTTAAATGACAAAAGTAATATGCACAAAAAGATTGTCCTGCAGATAATAATATGCCTCCAACAAAAAGGAAAAATGGCTGAAAAAGCATATAGAACACTGGAGAAATCTAAATAAGTACTAAATAAATAACAGTGTCCTTTCCTTCTGAAGGTTTTTAGACAAAGTTAGCAAATTTGCAAACAACAATATCATCTCAATAATCCAAATCCTATTCGGTTTTCCTCCTAAATATTTTTCAAAGTACAAAATCTAGTAGCCAGATGGGAAATAATAGTCGATTCAAGGCTTCTACAAATGATTTCATTTATGTGATCAGAACTGGGTGTTAAAATCAAGAACAGCGGTGAGTGTGATCTGTAGATATCAAAGTCAAGCCTGTAGAGAGCACAGCAAAGTTTAAAAAAAAAACAACAACAAAAAAAAAACCACACATAATACTTAAAATGAGAAGTGTCTTTACTGGCCATTGTACAGTCTGCCTTTTTAGAATGTCACTAGACATTCTAGAATGGCCATAACGTAAAACCAAATTATTAAAAATTAAATATTCATCCCAGATGAAAGATAGATACTTATTCATAGAGTTGTGAGGTTCTTAATTAAAATTCTGTCAGCCTTCAGTAGCAAATTTTGAATGAGTACAACAGGCATTCTGCGCATGTTCTGAATCTCATCTTGCTCTCTTCAAATATGCCCAGGTAAAATGATACGTCGGATAACACTTTGCTAGACCTTGCTGTGAAGGGAAATTTAGTTTGCTAGTCAAGCTCCCCGTTTCCCAGCTCTGGGACCACCTTGCCTCCCTTTCTTCCTCCATCTCTCAGCCTATTTTGCAGCCATCTCCTCTTGCTTCCTCCCAGCGCATGTCTTCCTCGCCTTTCTCTCTGGTTTCATTCCCTGCCTTGTTCCGTGCAGAGAAAAAGTTTGCAAAACAAGGCCTACCATGAGACTATTGCAGGTACACGGAACAAGGAAGGATGGGGAAGACTATATATATGAAAGAGAGAGAGAGAGAGAGAGAGAGAGAGAGATTCCGTATATAGATATGTATATGACTATTTCACAATGTGGTCAAATGTGGCCCAAAATAAAAGACATGTTCACAGGTGTTTGCCACACATTCATACTGATTGTAGTGACGGAAACGTGTGATATAATCCCAAGAGAAACTTTCTTCCGTCCCCACATGAGACATGAGGGTCGACTAAGCCCAATAAATACCGCAAAGAAAGAGGCAGAAATTCAAAACATATTTGTACTGGTTGTACGACAAGCGTGTGTGTTGTTAGCAAAGTTAAACACCTTTGAAAAAACTTTGGAGAGCCAGGCGACAGGAATACACACAAGGGGCTCGCTGAGGGACAAGATGTGAGAGAGCATATTCCCTGCGAGATGAGCGCTTGAAAGAAGGGCGACGCCATTTCCCAAGACACAGCCGCCAAACGCCCCCACCCCACGCACGCACTACCGTCATCTCCTCTCCTATCTTTCATCCGGGCAAACAACAGCCCCGCTAACTCTACCGCTGAATGAAATATTCATGGCGGAGATGAAGCGGCTGCAGCTGAAAGGCTGCTCGTACCTTTCTGTACGCCGTCGGCACCGGTGGGACCTTCGGAGCCCGTTAGGTGTTGGGAGCTGGTTGTTTGCGCGGCCGATACGCTGCTGGAGAGGAAGAGAAATTAGTGGATTAGAAATCAGCAATGCAACACGTGGGGAAAAATAACTGCAGGTGACACCATTTAGTTGTAAAGGCCTTCAGAACAGGGATGTGGCAAGTTAGCTTTACAGTTCCAAAGTCAACAATGTATAGTTTTGGTGCATGTGAAATGGAGAACTGAATGTTAAATTACAGTTCTCAGGTTTTCCACAAGCTGATTGCAACATGAAACTTTCCATTTACTTTTCATATACATTCAAGCAACCACAGTGTGAAACTCTACTTCTCCTAATGCTGTTCACTTTTTTCCTCAACTCTCATATAGTCAAACCTTATGCTTGAATGCATGGTTCAACATTTGGGGAAATATAGTCCACCTGTAGATGATACCACTCTCAAATTTGCAAAACGCAAAGCGGGAAACAACATGTAGCCAGGAAACAAAATACTATTCTTTGAATAAATAAAGTTTGACATTTTGGGGAAATATGCTCTTATAACATACTGCTTTATTGCTGTAAAGCCAATACGGATTTGAAGCTATCATCACATCGCTATCATCGCTTATCACTACAACTTTAAAACAAGCAGCTAAGCTAGCAGCTAACCTTTCAGTCTCATTAATGTTGAAAATGTGTTATTTAAATGCATGTTGTCTTTCATAAAGGAAAGACTAAAGTAGAGAACTATTTTTTGAGCAGATTAAATAAATGTTTCAGTGAGCTTTAGCAGTGCTTTACGGGTTCTCATAGGTGGATCTTGACATACAAGCTGGTATTAGCAAGAAGCTAAGCTAATCCTCAGCTAGCAGTACCTTGTTTACAGTGAGAGTGGTAATAACTAATAACTTCTTCCCATTTATCATACTGTGATATCAATCTCATCAACTAACATTCAACAAAAAAAAAAAACCAAACACATGAGGAAATACATCTTCAACTGTCCTCTACCTGTCCTGCAGCGTTGGTATGGCCTGACTGGGGATGTCAGGAACGGGCCGGTGTCTCAGTCGGTACGAGCGGGAGAGCCGCGGTCTTGTAGCATCCTTGTAGCTGGGCTGTGCCTCATATATGGAGTTTTCCACCATTTCAACTTGAAAGTCCTCATGGTCGTCAGTCTCTGCTGGATAGGGAATTTCAGCAGGACCGGGAACAGTGTTGGTTCTCCCATGTGACGTGTGCTCTGAAATCTCCCAGTCTGATGGTATTTCAGAAATAGAAAGGGACTCACTGTCGCTGCTGCTGCTGCTGCTGCTGGAGGACACAGTAGGGGGAATGAAGGTATGCTCGGACACGGTTGTCTGGATGTTCTGGGGATTACGTGGGGCCGGTTGAGGTGGGCGGGGGGGTCTGCTCACTGGGATGTCCCCACTTTCTGGTCCCAGTCCTGCTCCTGGTGGCAAAGTGTGACTCCCTTCCAAACCATAATCCCTCCTCTCCTTTAGCTGGTGGTGTTGATAAGAAGTCCCCCTCTTTTTGTCCTTTAGGAAGATATTTCTGGGATATGGCACAGGTTTCCTCTGGTTTCCCCCATCATCTAAACCTTCATTGTTTTCATCATCACGTCCGCTCTGCGGCTTCACACCCAGTGCTTCCAAACTGCGGAGGATGCGCCGCCGATGGCCGGTTGGAAGCACCTGGAGCTTCAGGAGGTGCTCCTCTGTGAGGTTCTTGCAGTCATCCAGAGCGTGGTATCCTCCTTGTTGGAAGCATGAGGTATACTGGCACAGGCGGAGGGTGGACAGCCACTCCACAATATCCTGGCTGGGCTCTAGAGGCTGCAACATGATGCTTTAATTCCACATCAGCAACATCCGGAAGATCTTCAGAAGATGTAGTAGTCCAGCTTTTAAAAAAAATGAGAGAGAGAGATACAGCAAGTATTACTTGGTGGGGATGCAGTAAAGTTAAGGAGCTGCATTTACTGTCAAACATAATTTAATCTTTTATATGAGACCCAAGTTCATGACTCTGCTCTTGTACCACAGACCAGATAATTAACCTTTGAAACATCCATTAACTCTAACAGGAACAATTTTAAAAACCGTTAGACTCTAATGATGTGTTTTAAGAGCCAAAAAATATCCAACGCGGATATTGATTTTGTCGTGGAGGTTGGAAAGTTAAGGGCTGAATTTTACCTTTAATTATGAGTTGATTGCATTAATTGACTGTAGCAGTGGAAACAAACTATTCAATGAATAGTGTAACCATTCATTTTTTCTCCCATACATGAAGAAAACCACTGTTATACAAGCTAACATAATGGTAAGGACAGGAAACAGTGCAAAAACTTCCAACCTCCAGAACGTCAAAAGCTCACCAATTTATCTCTTAAATATTTTAGAAAAACTCGACAAGTTGCTGTTTTCAGGGTAATTGTCATTTTAACACTTTGGCTACTGTACAAAATAAACAAATGAGATACTTTTAATTGGAAAGTTCCCCCATAGTTGTTGCTAAGCTAAATTGAGTGTTCACTAGCTTTGGCCTGAAGTTCACCATACAGACATGACAGTGGCTCATGTACTCAGCAAAAAGCAAACAGACCTTTCTCCCCCCTCCCCCCCAAAAAGGTCAATTTCTTTAGTCTTTTTCTGAAAAGATTAAGACAGACGCAGTTTACATTCAACAAGTGAATGCACCATGTCATCAAACACAACCGATCTACATTTGCAACATCTCTAGATGAAACAGCAGGAAATGGCAATAGCAATGATGAAATAACATGTCGCTCTCACAGCCGTATTCTGTTGTCACGTTTTTAGTTAGAAAGTTACTCTGTCTTATGGTCCGGGACTTGAAAAGCAAACAAAAAATGTTTTTCTGCACTAAGGCCTGCTGTCATCTTTTCCTTTTTAATTATAAGTGTTATGTAGCAGCTTGCACTGCCTAGCAACAACCAATAAATAACCAACCTAATGGGAAGCAATTGTAGAAATGTATATAAATAAATATATATATATATATTTATTTATCTCTGGCTCCATCTCTCATGCGCACACACACACACAAGCTCTTGATATGCACAGGAAGATATATCATCATCATCATTAATATCTTGTCACAGGCACTTCTTCTCTTTTAAAGTATGGTACACAGAGTACGTGAAGTGTTACTTCTGCTTTCAAATAAACACAATCCTTTGGCATGTACATGCATGTATATATTGTGCGTAGAATGTTTGATTGTACTAATAGTCACAGAATTATTATAAACAGTTACAAAACTTAGATATATATTTATATATTGTATTTCCTACCTTTTCCTTTAATGACGTTATGCACAACAGTATAATGTACACTATGTATGGGTATAATATACACAGCCACTGTATTAGGCCCACCTTGCTTGTGCTGGGTTGGACCTCTTTTGCCTTCAGAACTGCCTTAATTCTTCATGCCATAGATTCAAAAAGGTGCTTGAAACATTCCTAAAAGTGTGTAGAAAATCTGCCCCACACTATTCCGCCACCTCTATAAGTATCTAGTTTCAAGAGGAAATTCCTGTCCTGCTAAAAGGAGAACTACAACCAGCCGCTATCAGATACAGACACAAAGCAGGATGGATCCATGTTTACACCTAATTCTGAGCCTAACATCTGATTATTACAGTAGAAATCAATACTCATTGTCACTGTCCCATTTTGGTGAGCCGTTTCCCGTTTTAGCTGGCAGGAGTGGCACCCGGTGTGGTCTTCTGCTGCTGTAGCCCATCGGCTTCAATATTCAACGTGTTATGAGTTCAGGGGTGATCTTCTGCATACCTTTGACCTCTGACCTCAACAAGGCATTTTAGCCCAGATAACTGAGTGTCACACTGCAATTTCTGCAGTCTTTCTGCACAAAGCTAAACCAATTGATACTTTTTAGACTGCAGCCATTTCATCTTGTGAACACACACATTTTGCTCCTGTATTAAGTCCTCATAATAGAGGCCTATACAGTCAATCAGACCATCCCAGCTGTGTACTGCAGTATTAACATGCAGGGACTTGCATTGGCGAAAAGCCAGAGCAGACACACGCCAAAGCTTGCTAGCACATTTGACCTGGCCTGCTCCACATCACAGCTTTTTCAGCACTTACCCGCCCACTCACAGAACAGCACGCTACCACATACTACACACCACAGAGCACACACACACACACACACCAGTAGGAGACTACTGCTCAGCATTGAAGCTCAGAGTGTGTAGAATTGTAACAGTGCATAAGGAGTTGTAGAATCTAAGTAACTCACACACATGACACATGTGTTTTCACAGGAGCATGTGAGGGGATGTGCATGCAGTTAAAGATCTATATATAAAGTATGTGCGCAACAAATAAACAATAGGAAGAGAAGTGTCTGAGTGTGGCCAGCACAGTAAGGCTGAGTCTGTTACACCCACTCACACCACAGGTACACAGTACAAGGAGTGAGTCACCGCACGCCGACGCACACCTACCCCATACTTCTGCTTACCCCTCAGTCACACAACTTGAACAAAGTCCAAAGTGTACCCTTCCTTCCTGGTTTGAGAGAGAGAGAGAAAAAAATACCCGTGCCACTTGTACCCCCCCTCCCAGCCTCATCCCTCCCCTCTGTTGAAATACTGCAAAACCTTAAAAACTTAAATGATGCTTATTTTTAATGCGTACTTATTAAATACCTTTTAAGGCTGCAGTGAAGCCACCTTTTCTTAGCGAAGTTCTCCAGGCGTATAGTTGCTCGGACAGCAGCTGGAGCGCGTTTTAATAGAAAGCAAACAGCGGGTCGCACGTGTGCTGTGCTCATATGTGTTTACACACCCAGGAAAGGGTTTTCCACCACTACGAACACACATGGACGCGTCGCTTTCTTTTCTTTTTTACGCCTATTTTAAAACCGCTTAAGTCATCGGGAAGCGAGAGAAAAGCTGCTGCTGTCACCGCCACCCATGAATCACGGGAAACATTATTTAAACTTTAAACTATATCTTTTTTTCTGTCTCGTGCCCCGATTTGTGTTGCTATTGGCAAGTTCCTGACGTAACACGCCGCCGTGCGATTTGCAAAACTTACCTACAGGTTAATAGCTGGAGGAAAGCTCTGGCGTCATCCGCACAACTTTACGCACACCTTGTGTCGGCGCTCTCGCTTGTGCCGTCCGCTCACAACGCGCTTTTACACGCTCCACTGTCCTTTTCCCCTGTGTGATCAGGCGTTGCCAGGAACTCCACGCCCACTTCTGTGCCAGGATTTCAGTAGCACTTGTGGTATGAGTTGCAGAAGTGAAGTCACCCCCTCGCCTTCGTTGGCACTGTCAATACAACACGGACCAGGTGATCGAGTTGACAAGTTGGTTTCTTTTAGGATCAGTCCATTAAATCCAAGTGTCCATGCAGATGATGGCCTGCGGAGAGAAGCAAAGTGAAGATACTTGCGATGTGTTGCTGGGGGTGTTTGCGTGTCTCAGCTTGATCCCGAGGCCCCAGGCTATGCTTTCGACACAGATAGGAACGCTGCAACCAACCGGCCTGGTGCACACGATGAAACCAGCTGAACGCGTTTAGGTTCAATATTTTAAGCCAGCCTTATTATATATGTACATATTATGTACGAAAGCAAGAAATCGGGAATTTGTAAACGTTTATATTATTGTTATTATGATAGTTTGTGATATGTTCAATTAATGGTGTTACTACGACTACTACAGAACTAGTTGATATAACAATAAAAACAACAATATTAATGGTTATATTGTACATGTATGATGGCAGGAACTGCAAAGCATTTTGTTACATACAATACATTACAGGAATAATATAAAATTAACGACTTTATATGTGTTCCTTCAAAATAAACTATTTCTCTTTTTTGTCACTACGTGACAAACCTACATCAACAGATCAACCCCACTGTCACAGCACATCATTTTTAGCATCTTTTTTGCATTAGAAATAGGTCTGTTCTACATTTACAGATGCAGATTGATAATGTTAATTAATTAAAAAGTGACACGTCATGGAATAACATGGTACAATGTGTAGAACCAGCCACATGATGGTGACAGAGTTCTGCAGCACTGTGGTTTCTAGGCAACTGAATCTGAAAGTCAGTAGTAATTTAATAGGAGAATGGTCCTGTTCACAGACGACATTTTGACATGTCACAGTAAGCCCTGCTATAAATAGTAAGGTTATTAATAATGTCCATGTAGCAGCTTTAGTTACAAGGTCCTGGTATTGTAAATGCAGGATTGTTGACTTTTGGGGTACTTGACCAGAGCTGACATTAATATTATCAGGAACAATGGTTTTGATGAACAATTAAGTAATTTGCACCTGTAGAATTCTAGTACATTTGACTACTTCCTGCCTGATTGTAATCCCAGCTGCTAGTTTGTTTCTCTAAATAAATAACGATAATAATGACCACATCCAGTGGGCATTCACTTGTAATGGAACACTTTAGATACCGATACTGAGTCATCTCAAAAGGTGTGTAAAAGCAGAAATTCCACAGGACACCCACAGAATAACAATAGCCTATCTGTATTAGCAGAGGCGTTGAGTTAAAATAAAACCTTACAAAGCTGGCAGTAAGTTTACATCCTCCTCATAAATAGTCGTCCTTTTTTTTTCTTTTTTTTTTTTGATTCAGAAGAGGGTCTACGTTGAGGAGATGATGACTTTTACTGTGTGGACCTAACATCAATAAAAAAAATGACAAAAGAATTGAGAAGAGGGATGAGATTTTTGGAGGACAGCACTCTGGTTCCTGAGTCTTTTGCTCTGTGCTTCCTCTTTTGTCCCTCCACACCACGCCTCCAGGGGTCGCCTTGGCAACATGTTTTACTACTGGCAGCCACATAAATACACCATTGCCTCTTGTAAACTAGAAAAGCTGCACACAGTAACACTCAGTGCCAAGGACACAGCAAACAAGGGGGCTTCAGCTTCACATGAGAAAGGAGGCACACAAGAGAATTCAGTGTCTTTTTTTGGTTCTTATTTGATATTAGCCACAGTAACTTTATTAAAGGAGTGAGTTGCTTTTGCATTGTGCAACTGACTGACACAGACTGACTGAACAAGAAGAAGGCCAGATTACGTAGTTGTGACTGTGATTTGTTATATTCAGCTCAGCATGAATGCAAATGTGCAGATGAATAAAGAGATGCTTGGAGCTCTTTGTGGCGCAAGGAGTGAGGACAGTCTCCTCAACATGTTGACTGAAGCTATTCAGAGGCTCGAAGCTGTCAAACGACACAGGACTCCTCATAATGGAGCCGTGGGTAGTAGGAGGTGCACAGGAGAAGGCCCAAATGGAGAAAAGGAAATAAAGAGGAGTGAAGACGGGATGCTAAGGCCAGCAGCGGAGGAGAAGGAGGAGGAAGATGGAGGGAGAGGGAGGAGTGCTGATGAAGAGCAGATGGAGAAAAAGTGCAAGCAGAATGCTCTGGGAGTGCTGAGAGAAGTGTTTGGTTTTCATGCAGACAGAGTGACAGCTTGGAGAAGAGCCCTCAGAGAATGTGTCTGTATGCTTGACAAGTCTCCACCAGAGGGCAGTGATCTACATCATCTATCTACAGCAAGTATGGGAAGGATCTGTTTTTTAGAGCAGTTAAAGTGTGTGAAAAGGTTAAAATGCGTTGCTGTGAGTCTCTGTAGGTGGGAAAGTGAAGCACTGAAAGGAGTGTGGCATTGAAATGTGCATGAATGTGTTGGCCTATGGAAAATGTTAATGTGGCGTGCATACTGAAGAGTCAGCAAATAAAATCTTAAGGGATTTAAAAATATATTTTGTAAATTCAATGTGTCAGTTCTGTGTGAGCAAAGGAGTGGGTGTCCCGACTGAAGCAGAAGCTCTGAAAGTATTTCAAAGAAGTTGTAGCCAGGATAAAATTGCTGAAAGGAACTGACACATGAGGTGAAGTTTTAAAAAAGGAAGTAGAGTTAAAATGTCAGTCAGTGTTGGTTAAAGGATGATATATATATACACACACAAGCAGTTGTAGTCAGTTGAATAGGTGTGTAGGAGTTTACAAATGGCTTTTTGTAAACAAGCAAAGCATTGACACAGGACTTTGAATTGTCTGTTTAGTGCAAGCAGGTGAAATGTGTGTTGATGTAGGAAAACTGGCTTGGGGCTCAGTTGTCCATTAATTACTGGGTTAGTGGTTGAAGTCACCAACACTGAAAGTAATTCAGGTGTTAGTGGAAGCTGATATGAGTTCAAGGGGTTGAAGACTGAGTTTGGAATATACAATGTCAAAGAAAGACACAACCTACAGTGTTGGTTGGTAGATTGTAGCTCAGGTGCAGGTGGATGCTGGAATTAGTTGGAATTGAAGCAAGATTTTGCAGCATTAGTTCACAGGCGCTTGAAAGTTAAAGCGTTGTGTTCAAGTACTGAAGGACTTGTGGAGTTTAGGTTTCAGTGGTGCTGTGTTTTATGAAAACAGTCAGTCGATTACAACAACATTCCTGAAAGAAGTTGAAGTTTAAGATGAACAGACTTCAAATTTATTTTAAGAATTCACGTAAAATCTATTCGAAAATTTTAGTATGTGCCTATAATTCAGCAACATTTTTGTAGATTATCAGTTTTTATTTTCATTGTTGTCATATATAGCACAATTGTTCATTTGAAATGCATTTGTTTTTTTTTTTGTTGTTGTTTTTTTTTCAGAACCAGGAAGTAATGTTGTACCTTGTTCAGACTCCTTCAGCAATACTATGAAGAGTGTTGGTGACGTGTTAGAAATAATTATGGACAATCTGAGCACAATCATACTGAAGCTGGATACAGAAATTCTCCAATCATGTGGAGAGGAGACTTCACTCGCAGATGCAACACATCAGGAAACCAGAGACCCTGAAACCTCAGACCAATCTACAGATGGCAAAAATTACCAGAACGCCCATGACCACTTTGATTCAGAGGTTGAGGATCGAAGAGAGACAAGGCCGACGCTAGACGCGGAGCAAACACCAGACGTCATATTGAGCGATTCTGACTGCAATGGTGTGGAAGAAACTTGCAAAGAATTAGAAGTCAAATGTCACGTGAATGAAAGCAAGGACTGGGTTCCACTAGAGAGTCAGACAAATTTACTGGAGAGGACAGAAGAGGACACGGACACGATAGATGAAATCAAAAGTGGTGAAGATCAATGTGGAGACAAAGAGGAGACAAAGAGCAAATGGATTACAATAGGGTACGTGGGTGATCCCATTACCAGCTTTCTGCATCCATTCCCTATATCATTATATTATTTTCAATCATGTTCCTACACTTTTCCCAAATTTCAGCTTGACATATTTTTGGAAAAAAAACTCCACTAGAACTCAAAATAAAGACCAGTTGCTTTGAACACCGATTGATTTTTGTAGTTTTCCACTCATTATAGCAAGAAGCATAATTGATTCTGCTCCCTGTGCTGTCAGCGTGAATACAATTTAACCTAATGGCTTTTTAAGACAGTAAACAGCTTATCATGCAGTAGAAAAAAAAAAAGGCAGTTCAGCTTGTTTTCACTTTTCATCTCACAGGGGGCTGGCTTATGGGCCCAGACATGATTTGATTCATTCCTCTCATTTCCTCTGCTCAGTGATACAGAAGTGAAATCTCCGCAATGCTTTATCACAAGGTGCACGCATTCTGACCGTCTGCCTTCCCCACAGACAGCTATTTCTTCCAGTTCACTGTCAGGTCAATGCCCACATTTGTCCAAAAGCTCAACTAATCAGGAAAATTCACATCAGATCAAAAGGCCAAATTGAGGAAAGGCTGAATACGCCAGTGCCTGACAAATTTATCATATTACAACTATTACAATTAACAATAAATCAATCTCCAATTTGTCTAATCGCAACTCGATCATTCTTATGCATCTTAAAGGAAACTATCATTGTATTTACTGCACTGTCTATTGTACTTATTTATCTATTTAATGTGTTATAAAATAATACCAGGCTCACTGTGGAGGAGAGCCAGTCACTTGTACCAGACACATGCTTTATCAGAGCATCTCCAGATGTGGCTGAAGTCCTGAGGTGTGAAGTGGCCGACGCATTCAGCTGCATCATGGTGACAGGCTCAGAGGAGCTGGTCAGCAGAGTGATCAGGGTCAAAGTTCAAGATGGAGCCAACCTGCACTTCCCTGTGACTCTGGCTGTGCCTTTCTGCACAAGTTACCGCAGCAACTACAGGGACGTGGTTGTCAAGATAGTCGGTGGGGACACAAATGCAAGCTACGTCACACCGATAACAACAGACGCCAATTATGAAGGACAGAGGGTAAAGTGTACTCTCACAGAGGGAGACGCTTACATTCTTCATAAAGCATGTTTTAAATGTAGCTCAAAGGGGCGACATTAAGGCAATTTGTCCAAATGTAGTTTTTCTGCTTATACATTGAAGTCCCAGAGTGCATAGTGTAAAACTGCAGTTTTTTCAAAGATCAGAAAAGACTCTGGGGATTCTTGAGGTTATCTGTCTCTATATACAGTGTTAGACAGTCATGCAATTATGATGCAACATGCAAAATAAATGTTAAACAGAATAAAAAAGTACACTGAGTCGTCTTGGACAGTGTTCCTTCCTCTTGATAGAAGCAACAAAAAAAAAGACAGAGGAGCTGCAGTAATTTTACCTAAATCCATTTGTTATTCTAAAAATTGCTTTCTGTCAAACGTAGTTTTGTTTACGTGTTTATAACTGATAATGTAATTTATGTTGGGTTTGTATCTTATATATAATATCAGGGCTCCTTTGCAGAGGTGAGGGTTTACTCTCTGGGCCTGTTCGCAGTGGTTTCCTGTCTAAAAAGAGAAAATTACACAGTTCCCAGGCGGGGATTGTCACTCAAGCTCCCCATGGATTCCCGCGTTTCTCTCAACTACCTCCCAGGATCCTTCACTGCTCCAGTAATGGCGCAAGCCGTGGTATGATGGTTGATTTATTGATTTGTCTTTATTTCTCTATGCCTTTGGTAGATTTAGTTTGGTTTAGTTGTTTTTTTTATGTATTAATGACTGCTGAGAAGTGGGAACAAGAAACCTTTCAAATTTAAGATGAGCTCTTAACAACAACATCACTGTGGAGAGGGAAAAGCAGGAAAGAGAGAAAGGAGAAAGCAGACTGTTTGTAATTTACACACGAGTTTTCACAGATGTTTGCTGTGAACTAACTGCACCACAGCAGTTTGTTGCTTGATCTTACCGTACGTCAAAAACCAACAACTCCCACTCTTCTCGGCTCTCTTTGATAGAACAGCACGCTGTAAAAATCACATGGCATCTCTGTCCAAAGTGCTGCCCAAACAATGCAGAACAGCTGTTTCCTCGTCTTCTTCAGGTCCAGCCGGTAGACGCCATCATTTTAGCTGCTGTCAAATCCAGAGGCGACGCCTATCTCTCAGTGGTGTCGACCAGCCCGATGCTCTACCTCACTCACCCAACCTCGCAGCCCCTGAGAAGACCCCTGAGTGTGACCCTCCCCTGTCCCGTTAACCCAGAGAAGAGGAGGGCTACAAGGGGTAACAGAGAAGACAAAGAGCATAACAGCTATTGGTCCGTTGATGCTTCGCCAACGGCGTCCCACAGAGTGAGGTACAGCAAGATAAATACCAAATATAATAGTATAAATTTAACTGAATGAGTATATTTAGATTTTTTATGTCTCTTTTAGGAGTTTGAAGTCCTCTAAGGAGATGTCCAACGAGCTGCTGATTGTTCTGGGTTCAAGGGACAAACAGTGGACTGTCCTGGAGAAAGTCAGTGTGAGGAACCAGCAGAAAGGACTGGTGTCGTTTGAGCTGACAGAGATCTTTGACAGGTGTATTTTTCCTTAAAATGTTGGTGAAAAATGAAACGATGACAGTGATAGACCTTTACGCATCAACACTAGGGATCTGAAATGGTTTGCTGCACATCCCCGAAACAGGACTGTTAGAACAACTTTAGATTTTAACTACCGTGTTACAGCACCATGAGATACACAATTATGGCCAAGACCACCATTTGATTTTTTTTTGTTTGTTTGTTTTTATCATTTAGTGTTTATTTTTGGCCATTTTGCTCCCTTCTGATTCTTTGTGACGCTTTGTGCCTTTAAACTTGACTTTTTCAAACAAGTGCTGAATACTGTAGCTCTAGAGGCCCTGGCCTGCGGGCCCCCAAACTCTCCCATCTGAGGCCTGAATGTTAGAAAGGTAGATTCAATTCCAAAGCTAACAAGGAGCATAAGAGAAAACCTAATAGGGTTTTCTGATCTTGTTAAGAGCTCTTGGGTTTTTTCAATGTCCTGAATCTGTCCTGAATATTTGGGATTCAAATATAAAGAGTACATTTAACATAAATTCTGGATAATCTTCTTCAGGTCAGAAAAGAAGAAAAGCCAGTTTACTGTCTTCAGACTGGTGGTCTTACTGGTTTTGACATACGTAAATGTCAAATCCACAGGATTTGAGTCCTGTAATAAGGATAATTTAGTTAGTGGATTTTTTTGTTTTTCCATCTGTTCTATATTTGGCTCTTCGCTCTGTGTTTCAGACCAATTTAAATCATATTCAATCATAGAAAACATTAACCATAATGAAATAAGATCATTTCGGCCCATTGGACCCCCCCCCTTAGCTACCCAGTGGGAGTCACATGTCTGTGACTGTAGTGTGGAGCAGATGTTTTGTTTTTTCTAAATTATCAAGACCACAAAACAAACTGCAAGCAAGACCACAGACAGTGCTGACAACCCCAGGCTCAGATTTCTACAGTAGTTCTCATTTGTAGCATGTTTGCCTCACATCCAGTGCTGACCAATCCAATTTGTCCACACAAATCAAAATCCTTCATTATCATTACGAATTCATGTTATGATGTTCTAAATATCTTACTTCATCTCCTCGCACCTGTGCCTTGCTGATGACATTGACACAGTATCTGATTTTGAAGGACTGTACATTTGCGGCTCGCTCCCATTGCCCCCCAGTGCTTAGTGTCAGTATACACTGGCTTCTCACACCACAGACGAGGATGTAGTAAATCCTGCATTCGATCATACAACCGAAAATGCTCCTATGTACATCAGATTAATTGAAGTGAAACGTTTTTAAAAACATTCTGTTTTTGTTCATTTATTTTTATTGATGTAACCTTTAGCTGAGATTGAGGTTAGCAGGGGTCTGGGCCATCCTCACAGCTACCATCCACATGGAATGTAGGAAGACATCTTCCCTACAATGATACCAGATGCTCACATAAATCAGTTCAAATGTCCTCACAGAGCTGAACTTACCACATCATAATGAACATTTCTTAAAAAAACAAAAAGATGCTGTTCCCAATCTTTTGTCCACATCACAATATGCTGCCCTGTTACACTGTGGTGTATGTTGCTGTCACAGCATTAGCTAAAAAAATCAGTGTCAGAACATTAGCCCCAAAATAGGAGAAAATTAATCACCAATAAATTGTTGTTACCTGTTCAAAATATTAAATGTTGAATATTAGACCTAGTTGTAAGTTGTGAACTAATCCTTTAATATGGATAAAATCTCATTTGACTCTTAAAGTGTAATTCTTTTTCTTCTCCTTATATATGTATGGTAGATACTATGAATTCATTATTCTCTCTTAAGTATATTAAGTATGTATTTAGGCCCAGGGTAAAATACTCATCTCATTCCTTTCTCCAACCACCATCTTATCTTTTCCCCCCTCAGACTTCTAGTGGTTCGTCTCCTCTCCCCTCTGCAGCCTTGTGATTTCACCTCCCTGGCAGAGGAGCTGGAGCAGTCAGTCTGCAGCCACATGGTCACCATTTCCCTCCAGCGCCGGCAGAGCGAGCCCCACGCAATCCTGGTGGCTGCCCTGCCCAGCAGAGACCTCAGCTGGGAACTGAACAAACTGCGAGCTCAGGGTTACAGCGGCCTCCCAGAGACCTCGTCAGAGATCTCCATGTGTGAAGGAGATCAGCTTCTCCTGCGCTTCACTGGCAACATCACCTCCACAGGTACGGTCTGAGGTGACGTACTGTACACCAGCTGTAGTTTCCTCACATTTCGTGCACGGAATTCAGTGATTTTATCTCTGCCGCACCAGCCAGCCAATTCTTTAAGTATCAAATGAATTATAGATATTTACGGTTCTCAGTAAGTGAATCCTTTGTGAATTTATACATACAGTAACACCAAAAACACACCAAAAAAAATCCAAACATGCAACACATTCAAATCTCATATCACATACAGATCATCCAGATGTTGTTAAGCAAGACCGACGCACAAATGACTTCTTCAGCCTGTCTTGTCTAAGTTGGTGGACTGATGTCTGTCCGAGGGTGTAACCTGTCTGAAGAGAGGTTTGCAAGTCCAAACATGCTTTTGGTGAGAGCTGCTAGAAGTGACACTAATGACATGATTGTACTTATCAAATATTGCACTTAGCAAACATGATAAAAACAACATGCTGCGACATTATCGCCTTCTTGTTCAACACGTGCAAATGGAAAAAGGGGCTGATTCTGTTCTATTTTAAATGTGTTAAATAAATTATACATGAAAACAACAAATAATAATGTGGAACATAAATATCGATACTTGCCACCAGTTCTTACACAAGCTAAATAGAATTTGACTTTAAAAAGCCTAAAAGTGATCACAATATTTGTACATTCACATGTTTGACAACAGGAACCCGAAACAGCAAAGAAGTGGAGCACATCACCTTCCACACTCAGCGCAGAAATCAGCTCTTGGTGCATTTAACTGAAGTGGACCCATTTGGGAACTACAGCTCCCCTTACTACAAGGGAACAGCCCTGTTTTATAAGCTCACCAGAGGTCAGGCTACATGGCGAAATGACAAACCTGTCCCAGTGGACACAGCGCTACTAGGAGAGCCCATCTGCAAGCTGTTTCTGACGTTGCCCAAGGTGAAGACGCATTAACAAAAATTGAGCATTGAAGTAATTAGATCACTCAAACAAAAGTAAAAATTCTCACATTTTACTCTTTTTTACTTCAGAAAGTGAGAAACATTAAGCGGCCTATCACAGCTCGAGTGAAATCATGTGAGGAGACAGGTGGGTAAGCTGTCCTGTCTTTTTCTTCCAGTCCACTTGTTGCAAAATGTCTCAATTTTATCACCCTGAAAATACTAAAGCACTCTGCCATCTTCTAATTTCTAACTAACAAGCTGTTGTTTACTTTTGAAAATGCACCTCCAGCTCTCATCCCTCTTTTGCCGTCCCACTAGATTCCCTGTCAGACTCTCTTCTTCTCTGGCTGTCTGGAGAGCTTTCACAGGAGGACATAGCTCTCTTGGCGATCTCCCTGCGTCTGCGTCGTAGCGCCGCTCAGTTGGTGAAGCTTCGGGGTGGGGACAGTCTGTCCTCTCAGGCTTTCCACGTCTTGATCATGTGGAGGAGGGGCCAGCCTGCTGCTCCACACCAACCCAAGGCCTCTCAGCTGGCCCAGTGCTTGGCAAAGAGCGGCAGGCCAGATCTGGCCAGGGAGTTGCTGCTGAGACAGGCTGCAGCTATTAGGCAGGGCTCACTGAAATAAGGCAGCTAAAAAAAGAGGACATCACGCTGCTTTTTAATGCTGCTTATGAGAAGTGTGCCAAAGTAGTTAGTCCCAGTACTGTGACTACTCCACAAGAGGTCAGCATTGGACTGAGAAAGACTGTTCCCTTCAGAGTCAAACCGTGTAGGTTGGTGGCCCCACACCTTTTTAAGAAATATGTAAATGTTAGAAGTAGTGGTTATTTTAGTAATATTTTAAGTCTAGTGTTTCAGAAAAAAAACTAAAGATTTGAGAAAATGTTTATTAAAAGTGTTTTTTTCTTCATTAGCCCTATATTCATGCCTGCCTCTCACTGTTTCACAACCAGGTCACATCTTGGGGACCAGTAGTAACATTTGTATTTTTGCATATCTAAATCAACAGTTAGCTGCAGATCATCACTTTAGATGCTGACATTTGTAACTGATGCCTAGTCCTACACTGCAATAAAGAAGAAATTACTTATTAGCTATAATTATCTGCAACCATGGCCTGATTCAGGCTTACATGAAGAAAATAAACATGTCTTAATGTGTGTACTGTTTAAATGCGTAGTGTAGATGACTAAATTGTAGCTGATGGCTTAACAAACACCAAAACTTTTTATGTGTTGCCTTACTTTCATATTTCCTCAGATTATTTTCACATTCAGATGAAATTTTAGGAGGATTAATCTCTGACAGCAGCTTCACTGCTTCATCTCTTGGTGTAAGCAAACACTGAGCTGTGGCCTCTTTCCCACCCCCTGACACAGAGTCATCTTTAAGACTTCATGGTGTACGTTGATAACAACTGATTAGATCAAGGCTGATCTCTCTGCATGCTAAAGGTGCATTTCTGGAAGAAATATGTTTGTCGGCATGCATATAAATACTCTGCATACTTTTATGTTTAAGATTTTAATATTTTAATAAATGCTGCTTGAGTTTGAACTGCTGAGAAAATCTCTCCTGGTTATTCTGGAGATTTCGCATGTCACGTGATGTTTATGATCATATGGAGCCATAACATTCCACAAATCTGCGTAATTCAAACATCTGTTCTCTAAGTAGGTTTGTTTCTTAAAGCTGAGAACCTAAAAACAGGACCTGAACTTCCTGAAAAACAAAACTAAATGCAACGAAATGCTGTGGAAGCAGATTTAGCATTAATTGTGATAAAAGACGCTGGTGAGATGATTTCTCAACTCTATTTAAAACCCTGCGCTGAAGCTGTTTTATTATAGCTACAACAAATCCCTCCTATAACGAAACTGTGGGCAGCAGAAGTGTGTTCTGTCTTTTTAATGACATTCACCAGGGTTTTTGTTTCACATCTGCCCTCAGAGCCTCACACTCCAGCTGTGTGACATTCTGAGGGACTAAATCGGGGGTAATGATAGATGCCATGTGTCCACGTGGAGGGGTAGGGGACTCCCCGGCGAAACAGAGGAGACCACCTAATGCTGCAAATAGGGGGGAGGTTAATGAAGTCTGAAAAGGTAAAAGGCGGAGCTGACAGATTAAACAGGATGATCGCACACACAAAAACTGTCTCCTCTGTTCATTAACCTTTTCCCTTTCCTTTATTTCCTGCTGTCCTGTTACTCTTTGTGCTCCTCTGCTATTCTCTCCCACTTGTCTTTCCCGTTGGTGCGATTCTAAAGGACACATGTGGCATCACTAGCAAAAGAATTTTTGTGCCTCAAGAGTGTGCGCCAGAAGGGGATATCATTAGTTGGGCATAGGACCATCAAACACAAACACACACACATGCACGCACACACAGACACACACACACAGACACACACACACACATTGAAGGCCTTGCTAGAGGTAAATGTCACAGAGGGGGCTCCCACAGCGCCAGGAAATAGTTTCCTCTCTTATTTCACCTCCCTTCTCTCCCGCTCTACATTATTGAAAAGGCCATGCAGCAAGGCACTCTGGGAGGTTGCCCGTCGTCCAGTGGGGGAGGGAAGCGAGGGCTGATGAGGTGAAGAATTCCCACAGAGTGCCAGCATAAAGTGATTCTGATTAAAACCTCATCTGTTTAATGATTCATTTCATCACCCTCTTCAACTTCATTGGGATCGCTCTGCCCTTTTTTTTTTTTTTTTTTTTTTTTGCAGCAATCCTCACCGCCTTGATCAGCATGCTGTTCACACATTTTTAGCTGTCAAGGTAAAACTGATGTGATTCTGATGCAGAAACGAATCACGAGTCACGAATGAACATATGCACTGTCACAGCTCATCCTGAGAGTCATCAGACTGTAGCATTCACATCTGGGAGAAATACTTATTTCCTCTTTGGTTGTGAGGGTAACTGTTAGCACAAACGTAATGGAGGGCCACATTATTTATGACAAGACATTATTTTTCTTTAGTTGATCACGTTTTATTTAGATCAGCTTTAATTATCGAGGCTCTTGTTTGCTCCTATACTCCATGCAGATAATAGAGACTCCCATAGAGTCTATATGTTAAAATGCTGTAAGACACAGATCATGTGATCATCATTCCTCAGACTCTAAATGACATCAATTCTTCCATAAAAGGTTTCTTATCACTTTGACCAATGTTGCACCCAAATGGCAAATTTGCAGCCACAGCTAAAAGCTAGTTAGCCTACCTATTGTGCAGAGATAACAAAATCTGTGCACCAACATGTATGAAGATCATCAAATATTATGGTAAATTATGTTTACTTCTTTGATAATGATAATAAAAGCACTTTAGGTTTTTAGTGTGTAAAAGCATAATATTTTGCACACACTAGATATCAACAATCAATCAGAATGAAGATCATTTCTTACAGAAAACACTGCAAGGTCCACTGGGTAATGCAGGGTCACTGTGCTGTGGTGAACCCGGAGATGAGTGAAAAATGAAGACAGCTCCAGTGTGGCTGCCCATTCATACAAAGCAAGGATGGATCAAATCTCAGGGGTCATTCTCTCACTCGCTCTTTGGCCCTCTCTGTGTGTGTGTGTGTGTGTGTGTGTGTCTGAGCATGTGTGTATGAGTGTGTGGGTGAGTGTGATAAGAGAGAGAGAGGCCTCTGAGGTATAGTGCTTGCTGGTCCATGACAAAATCTTCATTTGTCCCCCATTTTTGTGCCAGACAGGAGCTGGACTGGGCGTCCATGGCCTGAGGAGGCTAGAGTTTCCATTGCAAAGGGCAGAGCCTCAGCAGCAAAATCTAAGCTGCTAAAATCTATGTGTCTACATTAGCACTGTGGTGTAAGTACAGTAAAAGGATTACTGAAATGGAATAATGATGCACAGATTTTACCATTGATGGCTCATTTTAAAAAGTCTCTACAAACACACAAACACATATCTGGCACTAGAGCACAGACAAAACCAGCTAAGGAGCCAGTTGTTTCCCTCAGGAGCTGGTAGAGACCAAAATCAAAGCTAAAAGAAGTTTAGGAGACACATATAAACTCCAAACCAAACTGATGCAAAAGTGTGTTTATAGAGTGTATATAAAGGGTATCATGGACAATTTTGCACAGTGCCAAGCATCTTGATACTTATAGCAAAGATAGCAAAGTTACAGCAAACCAGTGGCTTTTTTTTCTGGGGAATTTGGGCTTTCTGATTTGCCAGTGTGCCAACCTGCCTGAGCCAAATTGCATGCTGCTGCTTCTGAGTTTGTTTTTGATAGGATGCTGGCAAAGCTGGTTGAACCATTATTATAAGCATAAACAACATGTGCTGTGTCTGATGTTGTTGTGAGGTTTCTTCTACACATGGAGTCTAAATTTCCATCGTTTTTGCACTGGTCCATGATTTATAGTGCACACAGAAATGAAATTTCAGCAGCATCCATGTCCTTGTTGGCTATTTTCTGATGGAATTAAATAGGTATTGTTTACTCCGGAAATCCTCCAAGATTGAGTGAGATGTTATGAGGCAGAACAGCAGGGTGAAGGAAGAAAAAGGTGAACAAAGGTTGGGTTGATGGAGAGAGAAACACATGGAGCGCAACGGGGGTGAAGAGGTGTTAGGGGAGTGATGGAAGAGCTTCACGTGAGGTGGGAGAGGAGGAGGACAACGGACGAGAAAGTGTGACATGATGGGTGAGGCAGATACGTGAGGGAGAGAAGGTGTAGCAACAGTGGGTTCACTGGTGTGTGAAAGCAGCCTGACATCTGGAGTGTGTGTATGCAAGCGTGATCACAAGGTGGGAAGAGTAACGGAGAACGTCTCGATCTCTCCTTCACACACGAAACAAACGCGCGCACACACACACACACACATGCAAACAAACACTTCGGGTTTGGCTGAAAGGAATTTTCCTGGGTTAGAAGGTCAAAAAGAGAGCATATAGCATCCCCTGACGGTTATGTTTTGTACATTAAGAGCCCGGCAAACCCTTATAAGCACACACAGCTACACGGCTACAGCTACAGAACGCCTGCGAGCATGCATTTAAACTAACTGATATTATCACAGGTCAGTGTCTAAGATAGTCTTATTTATGCATTTTTTAAATCTACTATAGCAAACTTTACAATTTCCGAGTTTGGCAGAAACTTGAGGTCATTTGCTGCATTTATGCATGTTTTCACTATATTTGTTTTCTCTGAAAACCTCATAACCCTGTCAGCATGGGTTCTCCATCTTCCCAAAAGAAGCTGTTTTCCCTCTGTTTTAAGATAAAAGGCCCTGTAGCTCGAGACACTTTGGTTTAATTCGAGAGCAAAACTCAATACCCATTTTGATATACAGTAACTGTAAGACTGCCTGTTCTGAAATATGATATATACTGAAAAATAAATTCCTTTTCTTCTTCTTCCATATCTGCTTACATTCCTAAAAGCCACGAGTGGACACTCGAGCAAGCAAATAAAACAAACAAACTCGAGAACTGATTTACAACTCATTGCCTTTCTTAATTATATTAAGAAATTTGAAGATTGCTAAGGCATTGTTGATATTTCTGCTCAGGTAAGGTGGTTGCTTATTTTTCTAACCCTCCTTTATTCTTTGACATTATTCCCCTCCCATCCACATACGTGTGATATGAATAATTGATGCTGGCTCTGTTGACCATGAAATGGGTTTTACAGAATCTATGTTCTGTTTGCTTTGTATGTTGTAATTATTAATGCCTATGGATTCTGGGAGTTAAAAGGCCATGAGCTCAGGGTTGATTGTAGAATTTTTCAATACATGTTGGGGTTCAACTATAAGCAATAGAAACAGCAGAGAAAAAAGCAGTGAAATGGTCTGACATCCTGTATTATGTTGCTGGTTCTAAGATCTGTAGTCTTGCCACACAGAATACTGAAACTTATATGAAGCTACAACATGGAACTTTTGGGAATCAAACTAGCTGTAGCAAGAGACTCGATCCAAACAGGTTGTCAAATACTGATACTGCATCTTAAGATCCTGTTTGAAAGATCACGAGCAGACAGCCGAGACACATCACTGCTTACACCTGTACATATACATGTGTCTCCAAGGTGTCCAGTAGACCACTTATGTTTTGTCGGATTGACGCATCACTTCCACTAACATGCCCAGGTCAGACTGGGAGCAGTGGGAGGTGGACCAGTAGGGGGAGCTCTGTGCTCTGGTGTACTCTTAAAAAAAAAGCAACCAGCATGTCTGCCATTGGTGACGTGTTATTCCTGCATTGGGGACAAATGAGTGTTTACACACATCACACTATCACGTGTGACGTGTCAGAAAGTGGTCGTCTTCGTGACTGTTTACATTTGTATTTACCACTGACCAGATGTGATCTGATCACACAAGACGCACTTCAAAACCAAGTGTAAACAGGGCCAGAGATTTACACACGGTGACACACAGGGACTGACCTTCTCGCGATGCAACAGCAGTTGTAAGTTCTCTATGTGCACTGATGCATTGGTCTGAATCATTTTTGAAAGAATAAATGAAAGACTGAATTATGATTTGTGGAAAAAGGTATTGAAAAAGGCATAAAACAGAGCCTTATGGGGATGCTGGGTTTGGCCAACCCAAAGTCAGTACTGCCCTCGGTCTGGCCACCCCAGTGAAAATGGTCCGGCTCCCCTAACATAAGTACAGAAATGAGAATTTGTAAAGGTGCGTTCCATGTGAAGTCTGAATTTGCGATTTCCAACTCAGACAGAAATGCTGATAAACAGTATATTACTACAACCTTCACCTTTGTTGACGCACATCAAAACCTCCCGCTGACCTCTCTGTGCCTCAGCAAGTGTAAGCAATGTAGCAACGCACTGTTTATTAGCATTTCTCTCTTATTTGTGTAGCATCAAAACAGTTGTCCACACAATGATGTCTTACTATGTGCGGACACGTTACTACGGTGTTTGGATGGTCATAACACCACATAATGTAACCTGCTACACTGAAACGTCACTCCCAGCTCCAAGTTTTGCGTAAAATGCAACGCAGCAGAAGTCCTTTACAAAATGACAATATCTGTGAGTTTCAGGAAGGTGAGGAGAAAGTACAAAACAAGGAGGTTGTTGCAATGCAACTGAAGGCATTTCTGTGTAACTCACGCTCTGTTTTGATGCCCTCTGATCTTGTCTCTTTATGTTTCCGCCTCTGTGTCTCCCTCGCTTTCACCTGATGTCTCGGTGATGTCTTGGGAGCCAGGCCAGACATTTCTGCATGCTGAGAAGTGCTGATCACATAAGTGCATTCCAGACAACACTGAATGTATAAAATTGACTCTATATTTAGTCTAATATTTGATCTTACATTTTTACCAAGTGTAATTTCTCTTGAATTTTGTTGAAAGAAAACCGACTGAAAACATACAGAAAAAGTGACACTTGCTAATGGATGTCGAAATGCTTCACCACAAAAAAATAGGCCTCTGTTATAGATAAGAAATTATTTTTTGCAGTGTCAAAGCCTCTCTTTGCTCTTTAACAAGAAGCCGTCTGAATTAGTCAGCAATTCCTTCAATCCTTGTTAGATGTCACGCTGCAGATGACCAGTCAAGAGACGAGGCAATATGGTTACATTTGCAAAATACAGGGCCTCTATTCTCACTTTAAATCAGTCACGTATTTCATATGCCGACACCGTCAACTTCGTGTGTACAGTTCTTATTATCCCTGACACCATGGCACTCGACAATGATGCACATCTACGACATGCGAGAAAAGAAGAAAAGAAGAGAACACAATCACAATGGCAGACAAACATGCCACAGTCCTCCCAGCTGACAGTGATTCACCACTTTTCCATTTTTCTTCCAATGACTGGAGGCAGTAATGTGGTGTCCTGGTCACAGTGCAATATGTCCACACACCGACATGGGTTCGACCGTGTTTAGAAAAGCTTTATTGTTCAGTAAAATGGGACTCGAATACACAGGCAACATTGGTGTATGTGAGCCTTTGGTTACTGTACGTAGAGCAGCTAGTCATATTTTAGCAGCAGTGCATTTAAATACATGGTTAGCTCTGCCCATTTACATTACATGAGCATCTTGTTAGTCCCTCCATTCAAGGCAAACAGTCTGTCTGGTTGGCTGACCTCTCCCTGGCCTCTGCTCTTTACCCCTTAGCCAGCGCTCGGCACAGCGGCTGCAAAAGAAATACGAAACAAGCCTGCAAATATTCACACTGAGTGTATTTGACAGATACATGAAATGTACGGCTCTTGCGTTTTGTCCGCACCAGAACGAGTCATACACTATCTTCTGTGCCAGTGTTGTACAGAAGACAGCTGCAATAGCTTCAAGCCTAGGTTCAGAACATTTTGGACTTTTGCAAAACCAAACACTTGTATAAAATTATAAAAACAGTTACACATGAAAAAGTGAGCTTTAGTATAGCTGAAGTATAGTTGTTTTGGTTTCAGACCAACTTCGGTTTAGTTTAACAAAATACAAACGAGTGGGTTTGTTGACAGAAATGTAGAAAGGAACGCTACAGTGCACTAATACACCACTAGAGACTAGACTGTTTTCTATGGTCATGGATTCTGCTATTACACAATTAACACATATTTACAGCAGTAATTGCTTGTTATTTTGCTTGTCTTCTCTTCTAAGCTTCTCTGTCTTCACATAAATGCCAAAGAAAGAGAGTGTTACTTAAGATGAATGTCGTATTTTTGGGAAGAAATGAAAATGGTCCATAACTGTAATAGTTATGGTTATAATTGGGCACATTCTCGCTGCATGGGGTTAAGTAATTGACGTAGTTTATTGGTGTGTGTGTGCTAATGGACGATGAATGTAAACTGACATGTATGAGGGCTTGCAAAGCAATGTGCTTGAGTGTGTGTGTGTGTGTGTGTGTGTGTGTGTGTGTGTGTGTGTGTGTGTGCCTAAATGCTAGTTGAGATGTTAATAGCTGCAGGCTATCACACAGCAGGCATAGTAGTAGTAGCAGGAGACCAACAGTAAATGTTCACATCACAATGATCTTAATGAGCAGTGGCACCAGAGCAATTTGGAAGTGCTGTAAGGTCCCCCCCTCCTCTTGTCTGCTTATCCAACACATTTCATTTTTATTGGTTTTCCTTTTTTTCTTTACACCGTTCTCTTTCTATGCCACGTCCTTAATCTATCCATTGTCTTTAAAGTGCATCAACGCACACGTAAAGGCCTTTAGAGGCAACTGCGAAAATACCCAAAGGCCAGATGAATCTAATCACGAGCACACACACACACACACACACACACACACACACACACAAATACACATTTAGCCTGGTGATCATGAGTAAACATGGATGGAAATGAAGCCTGCTGTGTGATGTCAAGGTCACATTATCATAATCTTGTGCCCCTGCAATTTTATTACCAACCAAATGTGTTCAGTGTGTCATAATAATAATGTGTCATAATCTCCATACCTGAAATTAAATCCTAAAATAATCTTACCTGCAACCTGGTAAATGATTTGTTTGACCAATAATGTTGCAAGTTTAACATTTTTCAAATTAAGACTAAATGTTCATTTAGTTACCCCCTTGACTTTTTTAGGGGAGTGATTAAATATGTCTATGACTTTGAGATATATATTTAGGACTTGGATTTTACTTTGCAGCGTGGCACATCGTGTCTGTTTGTTATGATCCACACCAACAATGTTACAGAGATATCAGACAATTTTTTTAATTGTAAGAGTAAAAAAAAAAACAAGATTACGCATAAAGTTGCAAGTTATTGGTGCTAACTATAAACTACAATGTCCAGCATGGCATGTTGTTCCTCATTTCTCCCCCTTTGTTTCCTCTTATATCTTCATGCTGTGGACCTTTCAATATTAGCATAATATGCCCAGAAAAAATACCTTAAGAAAAAACAGCTCGCTAATATTAAGGTTGTGGGGTAATATTTCTGGAACAACTGAGGGGAATATTTTGTAATAGCATGTAACAGTGTGGGGAAAGCTTGATGACGTAAGAGGACAAACAATGTTATAGTGATAATATGTTAATAATGGAATAATGACATAATATCATATGATTACTAAACGAATAACTAGGTAAAAGCTTGGTACAAGCAATGGATAAATTTAGATAATAGGAGACCAAAACAATGGTGTCAGAACTAAAAAACAATAGCTGCAGCAGCATTCACACCTCTCTGTTATGGTTATTACACAGGAACTACCAAGTATATTTCCAGATATTGACTGTAGTTCTTGGCAGTCAGTTTCCACATACTTACCCATGTGTTTTTAGCCGCCAATTACCTCCATATTTCCATTACATATTTCAAACTATCATCCCGTTACTGCTAAGTAATTACCGTGATCTTACTTTATTTATTTAAACATAATCGTCCTGTTACAGTGATATTACAGAAATATGACACCACTACATTATGGAAACATTAAACCCCTAATACCTTTTATTACCAAGACATTACCCACTATTATCCTGCTATTAGTGAGCTCTAATACTTCGACTCACATATTTTTCGAGGCCGTTCTGCCAAAGGGTACCTTTGGTGTCAAAGCGTACATTTGATGCCTATGTCAATATCTGAGGCTGTGGAATGAGATTGTGTTGATTTTTTCTATTTTTGTTCATGTTTGATTACTTTTTGGCTGTGCTTATTTTTATCATTACAAAATCAAAAGAGACATATTTATAACACATTAAAATTAAAGATTGACAGGTGGTATGGCAGCGCAGGAAGTGCCAAGTTGGCACGTGTTATTGCTAGCTTGACTAGCTTGATTTCCAAATGTTGCATATTTGCTCAACCTATAAAATGACAACATTATATTTTAAAAAAAACTGCCCATCACAATTTCCTAAAGCCCATGGTGACATCTTCTTATTGGGTTAGTGTCCAAGTCAAGGTGATGTTTTTCATTTTCACAAAAATCCTCACATAAAACCAAGAACAGCAGCACACACAGAGTGCAGAGCATATTAAGAAAATGGGGAATTTTACTAATTTTCTGTTGATCATCACAGATGATTAATATATCAATTGTGCTACAAAAGACATTCGATGAACATAACTCATACAATTCAATTATATTTTAATAAACTTTCACAGAATAGTCTTGAATTTCAGAGCCTTGTGCACTATCTCTAGACAATTTCCTGGAGAATATCGGAATGTCCCCACTTCTACTCGATAGTGCACTCAGTAGCCCCCAAATCTCTCTCAATGTCGCTCTTCACTGTAATTGGAGCTGTTTCTATCATTTCCCCTTTGGTGTGTTTTTGCAATATGCACAAATGAAACCAAAAAAGAGACAACATGGATGGTGATGAAATGAGAAATACTGTATCTGTGGATTCTTCTCATAAAACTGGAAAGCCATAAATAACCCAGACTCTGATTGAATGAGTTAGAACGATTTGACAGATGAACACATTAAATGGTTGACTGAGAAAAGTCATGTCTACATATGCTCCCTCATCTGCATCTGGCAGTGGTTACTATCCTACAGTACATGTGGGTTGGGGGGTTAGTATGTTTGCTCACATGCACTGCACATTTGCAAATTTCATGTTTTTTAGTACGTCCCTATATTTGTTCATGTCTGAGTGGGATCAGGGTTTTTTGTGAGTTTGTGATGAGCAATGGATAGAAAGCAAATCAGTGTGTGTGTGTGTGTGTGTGTGTGTGTGTGTGTGTGTGTGTGTGTGTGTGTGTGTGTGTGCCCGTGCCAGCACCATTTGGCATTTCTCAAACAGCTGTCAGCTTCAGCCAAAGTGTTTCAGCTGACTGATCCTTAAACTGGGCCAATAAGTACCTACACAAAACACCACATTCCCTGTGCGTGGACACTTAGGGTATATTGCTGCATCAATCTCAACACATCAATCCCCCTCCTGTCATCCATTACTCTCTCTAACCATCTCTATTTTGCCCACTCAATTCCATATATGTTCCCTTGTTCTGCCTTTATTTCCTCCTCTCACTTTGGTTTTTGCTCGCTGCTTTGTGCAATGATGCAGTGCAACTCAAACCTTTATTTTTCTGAAAACAAAACTTTGTGCTCATCAAACATTTAAATATATCTACATTCCGTTTTTTGTTAGTAGCAGAGTGCCATTCAAACCCTGTCCCCCCAAAAATGACATCCTATGCCTATGTTCACTTCGTCAGGTTCTGCACAGCCCTACATGTAGTCATAGTTACGCTAAAACACATCCGATTAAAGCAGAAATTGATGTTTTGCTCATAAGGGTCTATTCAAATTTGCTTAAATGTCACACAGCAACCTGGATTATTTTGTTCGTCTGGGCTTTAGACAACTGTTGTTATCCAAAAACTGTAGAATACATATCAACACTACTTCTTTGAATAATATGTTTCATCATTCCAACAACTGTGACCATTACAAATGTTGTTCAAAACAAAAGGATCACAACTTTTATTTTTGTCCTTCGACCAAGTGCTTCGAGCGTCACCCAATCACTAAAAATGTTGCAGTCGGAAAAACATACAACAACAAGATGTGCTAATCTAACAATGAATATTCTTAATATATAATCTAACTATCTAATAAATTATGATGTGTTATTATGGATTAACCTCCTGTCAGTATGTGAAATACTTCAAATCAGCTCAAACTTTACCAGCTGTGCTGTTTTTTGCTTGGTAACTTGGTCTTTGGTCCTTATTTTTACTTTGTCCCTCTAACTTTTCTTTGCCATATTTTAACCTTTAAGAGATTGTAAAAAAACAAAATCTGGATGAAACATTGACATTCAAGCTATTAACAGCATAACATTCAATATAATTAATATTACTGTTTTCTTATTCCGGTACTTGTACTTTGGCATTTTAATAACATCTACTTCTACCACCTCCGTTTCTTTTTCTGTGTGTGTGTGTGTGTGTGTGTGTGTGCCATTACCTATAAGAATAAAGTTGTGTGTGTAGGCATGTATGGAAGTGTACAGCACATACTGTATGACCACATCCCTTTGGAGTGTGTCTATGTGTGTGTTTGTGTGTGTGTGTGTGTGTGTGTGTGTGTGTGTGTGTGTGTGTGTGTAAGTGTGTGTGCCATATTACATATAGGAATAAAGTTGTGTGTATGGAAGTATACAGCACATACTGTATGACCACATCCCTTTGGAGTGTGTGTGTGTGTCTGTGTGTGTGTGGTGTGTGTGTGTCATGGCTGGAGGCAAAAAAACATGACAGAGCTGAGCCATACAGCATCTTCTCTTGTCCCACCCCCTGCCCTCCAACTACCCCCCAAGGACAGCCAGCCCATTACAGTAATTAACTAGAGAGGGGGTTGATGGGATGGAGAGAGAAAGAAAAGGGTTGGAAGAGGAAAGGAGGTATGAGGGACAGAGAAAGTGGTTTTGAGTGAGAGAGGAAAGGAAGATAGAGGTGAGGCTCAGAAAGGAGAGGAGGGGAGGGGCGTGCATGTGTGTGTGTGGGGGTGGGCTTTTTCTGCCGAGGCAGCATGCGGGTGGGGGCTGTTGCCTTCCTGCCTGCCGTTAATCCCTGAGTGACTTTCACTGCGTACAGTAAGCAGTGCAGCGCAGGCCAGAGCCCCGCAAATTAATCTAGCAAAAAGCCTGGGATGTGAATGCACTGAACCCCCTGCTTTACAAATCCCCACCCACCCTCCCTTTAAGGGGAGAGGGTGGAAAGGAAGAGAGAGAGGTAAAAAGAGGGGAGAATGTGAGAGAGGGAGATAAGTTGGTACAGTATTGTCCAGTGAGTAGAGGAAAAATGCGGAGGATAGAAGGCGATGGGGATAAATGAGCAGAGAGAATGACAGGAGGGGAAGGAGAGGGGGGGGGGGGAGAGATAAGGAAGACAGCAGACTATTTAAAGTGCAGCAAAGGATGACCTTGCCACTTGTTCCACTGACATCACATGGGGGCCTGATGATGTCATTCAGCTGTGGGGTGCTTTTCTGACACTCCATCATGAAGTCATTTTCCTCCAGCTGTGGCCTCACACAGTCATAAACAGACACTGGGTGCTGCATCTTTAAGGTCCTGTGTGATTCACTTCTTGTAAATGTACTTCATGTTTGTCAGGTTGTGTAACTCTATAAGCGGCAGGACACAGCAAACTTGACACTGACTGAAGTGAAAAATATACATATACTCTACATGTATGTTTGAGCTTCACCCTAATCTACAGTATGGTAAACACATTCTAACTCAGCTCTATAAAAGCTTATCAAGTTCTAATCTGTTTATTCCAAAACAACAAAATTACAATCATCTTGAAGTTTCATATCCACACATAGTACTAATCCAAGTACTGGGGGGACTACTTAGGCCTAACCTGGGGGTGTGGTTAGCAGGTCATCCAAAGCCATGTCTTTGGATGTCAGCTGTGGAAAACAAATTTGTTTTTATTCATAATTTTTTGAAAAATTACGGAAGATGCAGAAAGCTGCAAATGGGCCGGAAACTCCAAAAATCCTCTAAAGAGTTTGGGGAAAGTGAAGATTTGGATAATGAGCTTTAATGGTCTGACAAGTTCTAAAGAAAGGAAGTAAGTGACAACCCAGAAGTGTTGCAAGATGTTCCTAATGACTGGCTTGCAGGCAACACAGTTTCCACAGATTAAATTTCGTGTTTTTTAAATACATGAATGGATGGTTAAATGAGAAAATCTGATTTGACATGCACTTTATCTCTATCGTGGACTGGATTCACAACAAATGTGGCTTGTCCCTGTTGCTTCTTTGTCCCTTTGCACATCTTCTTTTCTTGTTCACTGTTTCACAGCGGTTCACATGATAAAAACAAGCAAATATTGCATCTTGACTGTGACAGCTGCCCTATTGGCCTTGATAAAACAAAAAGCTTTGTGGTAGCTGCCACAGGGTTGCACCTTTTGCACAGCAAAGCAGTGGCTGCAGCAATTTGTAGTTGCAGTACCTCACTGTAAAGACAGTGAGTGGTGCTGTCCTAGATGTATAGAGCTTAACCCCTTATCCTCTCTTCTGCTGCCTTCATGGTGTCCAGGCAGAACCAGGACATTCCTTCCTTTTACTATCAGATTTTTCTGCAGACAGCACCGCAAGAACAACAATTTTATGCTCTCATTCATTTCTCTTCATTTTTTTCTGCTGTCTGCTCCAACTTATTCACTTCCTCTGTCAGAGATCTTTCTCTGTCAATTACCCACTACAATTTTTGTCTCCCTCCCATCTCTGCAGTCAGCTCATATATCTTTATCAGTGTTAGTCTTCCTCATGGTGAGTGCAATCACTAAATGCCATATTGTTGCAGCCAACTGAGGAATGATGATGACCGATGATAATGCTAAACAATCTTCCCAATATCCTCTTTCATTTACTAAGCTGCCCCTGAGGCCAACAGGCGTGTATTGAGCTCTGTACTACAGTGTTGCACCCACACGCCTTGCCCACGGTGGCTTGATTGACCTGATACCTCATGAGATTCCAAACGGTTCTCTCATTTGCGACCGCTGCTCCTTTCACGCCACTGCTGATTGCCGGACCGGATGCAGCAGGGTGAGAGGAGGCAGTATTTGTTTTGTCCAAGCAAGAGAGGAAATGTGGGAGTGCTCTTGTATGAGCTGAACAAATCAGTTGAAAAAAAAAAATCATGTCTGCAAATCATACGCCCCACATCTCGACTTCTAACTTTAAATGCACAGACGCACACACACACACAGCTTGCAGCCGCTTGTAGCCTCATGTTATCAGGCATTAATCTGTGAACTAGTAAGAGATAGGGTGACCCACAATGAGGAGTGCACTGACCGAAAGAAAACAGGCCCAGCATCACCATCATACACACCATCACAAAGCATGTCTTCCCTTGTGCTGCTCTCCATTCTCCAGTCCCGTGTATATTATGTTATAACCCTGCCAGCCTGAAAATTATCATGTTTTAATTAATGTAATAAGCCACTTCAAGTAACAAACTTGTAGAAAAAGTTAAATTTAGAAAATTGCTCTGATACAAGCTGAACAGCAGTGGTGCCTTCAAAGAATCTCAGACTTGGTGATCATTGAGCTAAAGTAAGAAAGTTATTCTAAAAATGTTCAAAATGTTTTGTAGACTCCGGATGAAATGTGAAAATGATCCACAAGAGTGCAGTTTGCTTTGCTTTTGGTGTAAAACAATGAGCCCTCTTCAAACGAAAGTGAAAACAGAATGTAGAAAAGATGAAAAGTACTCTCCCTTAGAATAGACTACATCAAAGAAGTGTCCTTGTACATGTTGTACTATGTTAAATGACAAGGTTCCATAATAAAAAAGAAAAAGGCAAGGTTAAGTTAAGCATTTTACAGCAAAAATAAATACATAGGATTTGTGGCTCAGGGAGTCATTTTTGCAAATCCATATAAAGATCTTTCTCTCACAGCTTCTACTTTATGTGGCAATGCTGTACACAGATTCATTATTTGCACTTAACTAAGTAAATGAGAATTAAAAGTCCTACTCAGAGCCGTACTGTCCATGATATTCTGAAGTTACTATGACCTTTAGCTTTGTTTTTCTTTTTCTTTATTCTTCCTTCGATAAAAAAGAACAAAGGCAGACAAAGTCAGACAGTCAGACTTTTTCATAAAGTTGTATTTTGAATAGGTAGAAGTTATGTGCTCATTAAACAGACAAACAAAACAACCCAAGGACAAGGGGGAATTATTTACATATTGGCCTAAATGAATATTTGATTCTCTGTGTGTTCATCTTCAGGACTGTTGGGCTAAAACTGAACATGCCAAAACAGATTTTTAAAGCTTTACAAGAGTTTCTTTTTTATTTCTATTGAAGTGACAAAACACATTTTAGCACTTCCGACTCTAAGAAATTATCTGTAGAAGTAATAATTCAGTTGCAGATTGTGTCTTTTTGAAAGATTTTCTATTCTTGTGTGTTTTATCTGATTCTTCTGTGTGCGTGGCCATTTACAGGAAATTCAATTTGCAGTTGCTTTACCACATCTCTTAGAGACAACAAAAGGTTGTAATTTTGGTAAAGAAACTAATTTATTTTCTTGGTGGGAGTTAGATGAGAAGATGATACATGTCACCTACTACATCTGTCTAATAAATATGAAATGCCATAGACTGCGTAAAGCATAGCATGAAAACTGAAAGCAGGGAAACAAGTCACTTTTTTATGTTTGAAGCAACAAAATACTGTACACATACCAAAACTTGTGCACACTAAGCCCTTTAATCATTATCATGAATGCTGCAAATTAAGCAGAGACCACTAAAAAACTTGGATTTGTAAATAGGGCGAGCCTTGCTCACAAAATGTTTAGATGCAAATATCCCTTCCTGTCTTGTTCAATGTTCTACAACATATTTTTGAAGCTTTAAGTTTGAATGGGCAAACAGACAGTGGATCTTATCATGTAACCTTTGACAAAAAAGCCAAAAGCATGTGTTCCACACAATACAGCAAATGTTCGCAGCTAATGCCAAAAGCAGAATTCATGTGACCTGATGTCGTGCTCTCTAGTACACCCTGCACACAGCAGTATTATCCCTTTCAACTAACCTGAATTGACCACTGACTGCTGTGGAGCGCCAGCTGTTACACAAAAGTAGACATTTCTGGATCACCTCCAACAACCTGAAAGGAAATTGCAGAGATCGAGACTAAAGTCAATTTTGACACCTGGTGATGGCTTTGCACAATAGTGAGTGGCATCAGAATATTTGTCGACCAGGTGTCAACGCTTCCAACTGAGCTCACCCAGCAAGCACTCAAGAGTAATTACACCTGAAAATTGTCTCCATGGAACCGATTAGCCACTACAGACACTAGGTTGAAAGGTTGTCAAGCTTGCTGGACTGTAGCCAATCCAGACCCTGGATTGAACTTTTATTATGAAAGAGAACTGGTCTAAAGAGACAAAAAAATGTCAACCACAGTATTTAAACATTCAACAAAATGCAATATGGATGAGGTTTTAATGGGTATTTTCCTTGTGTAGTTTGGGAAGGTGGATATACACAATAGAAGATGTGAAGAATAAAGAAAGGAGGGTTTTCTGTGCTCTAATAGGCACCTGTGGCTTCACCTTCACAGGTCATAGGGCCTGAACAGACATTGAGTATGGTGGTGTGGATGGCTGAGGCCAAAAGGTGAGTGGTATTCTGTATGCTCTGTTTCTCTGTGCCCATACATTTCTGTGTTATTATGAATGTGTGTGCACAAGGTGGGATTATGTTTTATTTAACTCCACATTTTTGGCTTTCGCTGTCATGAAAAAAAAAAAGGAAATCAGTTTAAGAGAAAAACAAAACAAATGAAAGCTAGAAGGAAGGAAAAAAGCCCCATAATTTGCTGGCTGCTTTACTAATTGAGCTACCGCAGCACTTCTCAAGAGGCTGGTCGGCTAGGAGATTGGATGGATTGATACGGATGCACGCTCTGTCTCTCTCTTTCTCACTCACAGACACACACACACAGAAACAAAGGCACAGCTACACACACACGCCGATAGGAAATGTCTCAGACAAGCTTTCTTCTGCTGTTTTCTTCGACAAATTCAATTAAATTCTGCACAGGCGAAAGAGAGGAGATGGTGGCCTGCTCTTAAAAGCTCAGAAAAAGCCCGCACTGCCTCGCCAAGTGCTGTTTTAGTGGTCCAAGGATGCATCTGAATGAGATTCCATTTGCTGCCGATGTGACGTTCATCTTATATGTTTGACAAGTTTTTCTGTTCAAATTGAAGACGAAGCCATTTCATACACAATGTACCGACATCAAAAGGACCTTGGGGCAACTAATGACTTCAAAAAGGTTACAGCATGCACTCACGCTCTGCTCCTCGCATTTTCCTTATCTATCTTCTGCTTCTGTCCGAGCACTGTGAGAGGATGCAGGAATTAGTCAAATATTAAAACCAGCAAGAGAGACCTCAAGCTTTATGCAGGCAAAATAAATCTCTGTATTGTTGTTATTAAGCCTGTGTCAAACAGTAAAGCTCCAGCATCATCCGGAGAAGGCGAGGAGGAGCTTTCCATCGCAGCTTTGCATCTCAATGCGGACAATCCCTCCACACATAGCACCCCTCAGATTAGCACATCATTTAGGATTTTTAATGACACCCGAAAGCGTGATGATACATTTTTTTATGATGACGAAGCACACATTTTATTTCTGCCTATAAAGACCTCTCCCACATGAAAGAACTCATTTTAAATGCTGTAAATACGGCTTTACATTACATCAGGTACATCGCTGTGTACAGTGTATGTACTGCTTCTCAAGCTAAAGCAAAATTGGAACCAAATATATTTTTTAAAATAATTCTTTTCTATTGATCATCAGATTCAGTGTGAGACTTCCACACCAAATCTGACTTGCATACCGGATCTGTCAGGGGCCCATGCTAACAACGGCTGCCATCGGTGCTGTTGACCTACAGGGCGCCAGTGGAAATTGGGCTACTATTGGTCGAAGAAGGAGAGGAGGAAGGTGTATTCATAGGCAGAGAGAGAAGAGGACAGCTAAGAGTGTAGGACTAACATTAGGAACTGATTGGTGGACTACAACAGGGAAGGCCTGGTTGACATGATGCAGAGAAGGAAGCTGGATATACAGTGTGTCCAGAGGACAAACTGGAAAGGTAGCAAGGCTAGAAGGTTAGGAGCAGGGTTCAAGTTCTTTCGCCATGGCATGGATAGGAAGAGAAATGAAGGCGGAGTTATCCTGAAAGAGGAGTTTGTGAGGAATGTTCTAGAGGTGAAAAGAGTATGTAATAGAGTGATGGGTCTAAAGGTGGATATTGAATGCTTATGCCCCAATGGTTGGATGTGAGTTAGAATAGAAGGAGAAATTCTGGAATGAGTTAGATGAAGTGATGCAGAGCACCCCGAGCAGTGAGAGAGTGGTGATTGGTGCAGATTTCAATGGACATGTTGGTGAAGGGAACAGAGGTAATGAGATAGCCAGGTTTGGTCTTCAGGACACATGGTGGTAGAATTTGTAAAAAGGATAAAAATGGCTGTAGCGCTTACTTTATTTCAGAAGAGGCAAAATAGGTTGATATAAGAGTGGAGGTACAAGCACTCAGGTGGGCTACATCCTTTGTTAATTTGAAAGAGATCAGTGACTGCAAAGTGTTGGTAGGGGAGAGTGTTGATGCTGATGAATGAGGAAAAGGAAAGAAAAGAGAGGAGGTAGAGCTGGAGGTAGCAGAGCTTAAGATGTTGATGTTCTCTTTGGGAGTGACGAGGATGGACAGGATCAGGAATGAGGACATCAGAGGGAGTGCTCATGTTAGATGTTTTGGAGAGTTAGCCAGATTGAGGTGGTTTGGACATGTTCAGAGGAGAGACTGTGAATATATCGGTAGAAGGATGCTGAGGTTGGAGCTGTCAGGCAGTAGGTCTAGATGAAGACCAAAGAGGAGATTTATGGATGTAGTGAGGGAGGACATGAAGTTAGTTGGTGTGAGAGAAGAGGATGCAGAGGACAGGGTTAGATGGAGGCACATGATTCGCTGTGGCGACCCCTGAAAGGGAACAGCTGAAAGGAAAATAAGATCGGCATCTAGTTATTGTTTCACATTCTTTGGGATAATTTAGTTTGTAGCCATTAGCATGAATAGTCGAGGATGCTAATTAACACTATGGATGTGAAGCCTTGCTGAACCCCTTATAAAGCAAAGCTCCCACACATTTGCAAAGCTTAATCTCTGACTTAATTCCTCCAACTGAACAAATTGCTTGTCCGATGGTTTCTCCTATGAGCAGATTAGCAAACACCCAATGAGGCATTGCACTATTAGCCAAAACAATGCGCTGCTTGTTGCATGATTGCAGAACATTAAGTTGGCTGGAAAACTGTTCAAGAAGTAATTAACACAGCAACTGAGCAGCAATTCATTTCTGAATTAGCTGAATTAAAACTGAGTTGTCAGACATTCGATGACAGACAGTGGTGTAAAATATTATAGCCTGACAAAATAACTGGGTTGACCTTCATTGTAGCATCCGCACATGATTATCTTGGTCTGTAAATGACCAATTCACTCCTTTTGTTTCCATTATACATCATTACATTTCTCCCAGGATTATGATGCCGCAAAAACAAACACGACTGCATTTGTGCCAATAGCTCGTCATTTAAAAATGTAGGAAATGACATACTATTACCTTCCTCTATTGGGTTGTGAATGACATTTAATACTGTCTGAGCATCATTTGGGGAAAATAATGTGACTTTAACTAAGCCCTGGGGCCTTTTCAGGCTACATTTGCGATGACAGCTGGGCCTCAGGACTCATAGTAGAAGTATTTCCCAAGAGGATGCTGGCAAACAGGAATGTTAACAAGAGGGACCAGCACCAAGTGATGGATTCTTCCAAAAAAGCATTATTTTTTTTGCACAAGTTTTAATTTAATTTGCAATTTTCAAAACCAAAAGAGCCTTGTTAGGCATGACATCCATGCATGGATGTCCCAGCAGTCCATGCATGTCTCCATCATGCTGCTTTAAGGGCAAATGCCCATTTCTTGAATTCACAAACAGGCATAATTAGCGAGCTCTGCTTTGCTCTGCTCTCTGTCTGAACTCTGTGTTTTCTCCAGTAGTGCAAACAAAGGACCATCTAATCATAGCCCCTTGTTGCAATCATGGGTGCATTGCAGCTATAAGGGAAGTGTCTGTACGCAATGAAGATGTGTAAACAATTCAGATTGGCATATGTCAGAGGCAGCACCCTGTGGTGACCCAGCTGTTTGCAGATACTGAAATCTCAAGGGTGCGTCGCACAAGGGTGCATTGAAACATATGTGGGGATATGTATTTGCATTCATGTGTCTGAATTGGTATGTATGTTTGTTTTTTAAAAAATATGGGTTTCTCGAAAGCACCTGTAAAGTTTTATATCTAGAGTTTTCTTATATTTATAGATATATTTAATACTTATAGAACAAAAAGGTATTTTATTTGGTCCACTGTTTTTGTGGGTTGGGACCATCCACCTGTTGCTCACATTGTTTTATTGTTTAGTTTATTTAGGCTTGTTTATATTATTAGTATTTGATTAAATGTGCACATCAGAGTCAAAGACTGTAGTGATGCTACCAGCCAAATCGTTCAAGCTCCTCCACTGACAGTAACTAAGAGTGCAATTTAGGACAGCACCCACTGAAATTTTTCAGTATGCGCAGACAGTTTTAGTTCACAGCCGGAGGACCGGCATTCATGTAAATCGGACTTTGACGAAATCTCTCAAACAATTACTGCCTTATTAGTCACTGATTTCATGTCGGCTCGAGATAAAGTCATCAAATTAAGTTCTGATGTGCTGATGTCTCTCTCAGAGATAGGGGTTGGGCTTTTGTGTGGCTGTAGATATTGATTTATCTGTCCAAAATCGCTTACACAGCACAATGGAAATTCTCTGTAGAGAGAGGTTTCCCTTTGAAAACAACTCTCAGATGTGCTGTGAAATGACGTGGACAAATGAAATGTACATTTCCACCAGTCCTAGAATTCATTAAGACATAAAATATATGCATAAAGATGGAAACACGGTGCGACATGTGTGGACTTTTATTCGTATCGTATGTCATAATAGAACATAGAGACAATGGCACAAAATACAGGAAGTTGGTGTTTTTCTTTTTTTGTTGTTTTTTATCTTCTAAAAATACCAATATGGGCATTTTTCTTATCTGCTACTTGTTTTGTTCAAGCAGCTCAAGTTAAAATGTTTATATTAATCACATCAACTATAAAGTTTCCCCCGGCTCTGCAGCACTTCGTCGCATCTTTTATCTGGTTATTTAGGTTTATAGCCCATCACTGTCACAGTTCTGACAAGTTTCATTTTCAGATGCAGTTAACCCACTGTACCATTTTGCTCAGCATAAAATTGTTGACAGACAAAGTTAGAGACTAGCCGATGAACACAGTGTCGCATGTAGCAGTAAAGGTTTGTTAGAGACCAAGGCAGAGTTAAATGAACCCAAATTGTGCATCCATCATATTCATGATGATACCAAGGACTGAGGTGTGAGCGTGTGTGTGTAAATGGGTAATTGAGAAGCAACATTGTAAAATGCTTTGGATAAAAGCGCTATGAAAGCGGCCATTTATATAATATTTATGATACCACGCTACTTTTGCCACAAACACTATGTCCCAGTTGCTCCACAGAGCAGCGCTACTTATAGTAGTGATTTCTAATCCCAATATTCCAAATCTATTAAACATCCTTTGGCTATGGTCATAGTAAAGAAAACAAAGGATGCAAGTAAAATCCAAGTAAAATATGTCACCATTTAAAGGCTGTACTTTTATTAGAACGCAGCAGGGTGACACTTACATACAAACATACAACATACTATACTTTACATCGGATACAAACTATTTGGTTATTGACAACTGAAATAGTTTCCTTTAGTTTCCCTATTGTCTCTCAAAATATTCACAAGTTTATTAAATAACAAAGTACAGGACATTGAAGTTGTCTATAGACATCTATGAATACATCACATGCTCATTTGAGCAATGACCGCAGAGAACAAGGTAACTCCAGAGGCTTCACATACTTTCTCATATTATTGTAATTTCTGTTTCCAGATTGTTTCTCCGTTTTCAGTAAATTGAGGTTTGTCAAATGTGATACTGGCCTTTTGTGGCCACGTCTGTCTACCGTGCAAATTTAAAAGAAACACGTGTGAACGTATCCGTGCTCAGGACCTTCAGATGTATCGACAGAGAGCCATAATTCCACCCTAAGAGAACGTCCTTATGCTGTGACATTACACTAAAGAGGTCACTTGTGAAGAAAAGGAAAACAGAGGGTTTTTTCTACTTGTTTGACCAAGTAACCAGTTCTGTCCTTTTCTTGATGTGAACAGGAAGCAGGATTATGAGAATCAAAATCCCTTAAAAGTATTAAAGAATGTTGGATAACAGAAATAACCAGCTATGCTTCGATGTCACAGACTGTTGCTTCTCCTCTTCATTTTTTTCCCACGGTGCATTTCATCATTCTTCCATCACTGCACGTGAGATATCTGAGCAACAAGATCCCTATTAAAATTGTATCACTTTCTATTCCAGACAGAAGGAATTTGTCAACACGGCTGCGGTAGCAAACTCCCGGGAGCCATTACGGTATGTGTTCAAAGTCAAAGTGACTAGAGGAGGCTTTGTTGGACACATAAAAGAGGATAGGGAGAGAGTGAGGGAGAATGAGAAAGGGTGAGGAATGCACTCCGTATGTCCTACTCATCAACAGTATGCTGACTTCACAGCTCCTTGTGTTGCTCATTTGGGCGTCAGTCTGCTTAGATTCCTGCTTAACTTCCACTGTCAGCTCACTGCTGACTAATGTTTTATAGTCATCAAGGTGATGCAGCTAATGGAAGTTAAAACAACAGCGTCCATTGCGTATCCATCATATTTTACCAAGGACTGATACCATGGTGTCTTTGGTACAAACGGTGTAACAGAGCCATGTTAAATGCTGTAGGGATGACGTTCACCGTGTCCCACTTTGGCAGAGACTAAAGAATTGAAACAGGAACTCAGAGAATAAACCTTAATCACACTGATGGGCCCTTGGCTTTTACTTACGGCTAATAGGTTATATTTAGTACCCGTTATATGCTAAGTCCTGTAAGTAAGTAGGCGGGTTAACTAGACATAACAAACTCTTTAGTACTACCATGAAATTGTTTAACACACATTACATAATTTCCTTTCTATGGATATACAGTAGTGTGAGAGAGATGCAGGTTATGGAATTTTTTTTTAAAACAGAGCAGATTGAGACAGCAAAATTCAATTGGGGGACAGCTGGTATGACATATTGCACCAAACGAAGGCTGCACTGTCTCTGCTCAGTAACCTAAGATGGAAGAAGAAGCTCTGCTGGGCTAATTTAAAGCCGAGTTGGGTCCCTCACCCACACACCCTCTCAGTATCCCCGAGTTGATTATTTCATTGCCCCAAGTTCAAGGGAAACCCATGCAGTCTGCACACACACATTGGATGGGTCTGTGTGTGTTTAATATGTGTGGGTAATGAATATGCTGTACTGTAAATAACCTCATGAAAGTGTGTACGCTGTTTTACAAATGTATGAGCAAGTGTTTGTTTACTGTATGTAGAGGAAAGTCACATTGCACTATTTCAGCAGAGCGTCTGTTGATTTATTGGCTTTGCCAAAGAATCCCCAGTGTTCAAATCCAATTCAGCCGCCCAGCCCTAATAAGCACAGCACATCAAGGCTTTCCTCTCCTTTTCTCTTATCTTCCCTTCTCCCTTTCTGTTGGCTGCCACCTATTAGTCGAAACCAGACCACACAACAGAACTCAATCACATCTGGCCATTTAAATTAGTGCTATTTTCTCAGTGTTTTGCTCTTCAAAGCTCCTCCGCACAGAGTGACTCCCGCACTACCGCTGCACCAAGATTAGTTTGCTCCTGTATGTGTGTCATTATTTCCAAATGCTACTACTAAGCGTAACAAGGGGAACAAAGAGAGTGGAGCCCAGCAATGACAGGACCACAGTCATTAGCTTTTCTAAAGATACTATAACAGAATACCAGCACTATTCTGTCTGGAGCAATTAGCTTTTGCATATTCACTCTTTCCACCAGTGATGGCGGTAGCGTGTATACATGAAGACAGACTGACAGCTTGTCAATTAGGAAATCCCTAGCCACCTACTTCATTGCTCATTCCTTTTGAGCTGCTTGCACAGGAAGCAGACAAAACACACACACGCACACGCACACACACACACACACACACACACACACACACACATGCAACTGAAGCCTAATTAGGAGATAAATGCCAAACTGATGCGCTTATTTTTCTATGACATAAAAGCATCATGTGTGAGTGTGTTACGTATGTTGTGACAGTGTCTATTCTCTGTCCCAGCATGCATTTCGGGTTCACGTGATGCAGGCTGTCTGGCTGTGGTGCAACACATTAGTTGTAACAAGCTGTCCACGCAAGGAAGGAGAGAAAAACTGCTTCAATAATAAAGCATGTCACACTGACACCCTATTCTGTGTATTACTGTTCACACAAGCATGGTCACAATACACTCACTCATGTCGGTCATACCTTATAATCACTCTCTATCTTCCTTTCTCATTTACACATACACACAAACTTACACACCCACACAAGGCCTTTTTTTCCGAGACAGCTTGGCAGACAGCTAAGAGCCTTGGACCTCGCCGTGACTGATTGGGAATGTATACGGCTCTGAAGGCAGTGACGCCTCTAACCCAGGGATAAATAAATCAAATGGCGAAGAGAAAGAGAAGCAGAGGAATAAGATAAAGAAGTCTCGTAGAGGGAACAACACAGCTCTGCGTGACAAAGAAATCCATTAACTAATGTGCTGTACACATTAAAGACATCAAATTTATATATGTCACGTATGTGTACACATATCTTATAGTACACAGGCTGCATTTATACAGTAGGTCATTGGCAGATTCAAATGGCTGGAAAAGTTGGCATAGTCTGGAGCACAACAAAACATTTTTATTTCCTCGCATGTGTTTTTGCATTATGTTGTTATATCAACAAGTTTAAACTGTTTAAATTATTTCTTCCCACATTTGATAGGTGGTTGTTTTAACATAAAACCGATGGAGCAACACTGTACAGATGTAGCATACAGTGTTTTTAAGGTGAAATTTCGGTTACGTTCGGTGGAAATTGAGGGGAGGTAGTGCAGGTTGAATTAGATATTGATTATGGAGGTTAATGATAAGATTACCCAACACTGATTTAGCTTCAACAAGGTAGAAACAAGCAGCCTGGAAAAATATTAAGGACAATAAAACCTGACAGGTACTTGGTACATGACTCATGATGAAAAGCACAGATTTAAAAGGATGTTTAAAGCTACAATGATTGATTTTTAACCACTGTGGGAAAAGTGTATTAAAAGTGTATTTCATAGTTTTTGCTCCCCTAAAGTTTTATAATGTCATAGGCCTCCAACAGATTGGTAAGAACATGACACACACACACACATCTTCAGGTTCATGCTGCTATTGGAGAAACATAAGCTGACACCCACACGTGTTCACACATCAAAACATGATGGCAACCTTGGGCAGTACCAACAGCAAGAACAAGTGCTCCTTTGTGTGTTCTCTTTGACTGAGCGACATGAAAAAGTGGAAACATCAAACTATATGTGTACCTGCTGAACGGTGTCAAGGGCATTAAAGTAAACGTGGCATTTCGTACCTTCCAAGTTTGAAACAAGCCGCTTCTTTTCAGGCGCATGAGCAGTTGGTGGACTAGTGCTGCTGACAGTCTAACTTAATGTTTTGGCCTGGACGCAGCCATCCAGTTTTTAGATCCGGCTACGTGTGTTCACACTAGTCACCGATGCAAACAAATTTGTTATTGATCTGTTAAAAACACAGAGGATATTCTGGTAGCATAAGCCTTCCCCCTTTTTTGCTGCTTTGACTTGTACTTTTTCTGGTTGAGAGTAAACATTGTCAGTTGTCATCTAGTCCAAGACCAAAATGGTGGGGTTTCCTCTGTAGTGGAACAGTAGAAAGTAGTTGGTGTATGCAAAAAGATGTAAAGTAGCATGGTGTTAGAGGTGGACTGAGAGATGCTGTAGTTAGAATTCTGCAGAAACAGTCTCGGTGATTGTGTTGAGTCACTTTAAAAGCCATGTCAATCAATTTGAGAGTGACAGCAGATTCCAATCTTGCATTTTGACTCTTCAATCTTGCGCCTCCCGTTTGTTTACAGTTGGACATTTGAGATGACTAATAGAGACTCTGTAGACATCAGTAAATGTGACATTCTGAAGATGGGAAATGTTTCGCATTTTACAAGCCTTCAGAATAATTTGGTCGGTTAAAATAGAGCTTTAAGTCATTCTTTCACTCCACCTGTATCTCCCTCCTGCTCTCCTTTTCTCTGTGTTGGCCTTTCCATCTTATTTGGTCAGTCAATCAATAATGCTGCAATAATTGGTCTCCATTTCCCACAGCCTTTTCACATGTCAAAGTAGAGGGCTCTTGTCTCCAATACACACCTAAAGTAATCCAGTCTTGCCACTCCCCTGCTGCCAAATAGCTGCTGACTGCTGCTCTGATAACTAATTTCGTTGCAAACAATGCAGCTGTGAGGCAGCGATGACTTTGTGAGAAGCTGTTCACTTGTTTCTTAGGAGTTAACGTGACTATTCATTTCTGCCATAATGTTGTGGTTTCAGTGTGATGTACTGGTTCATGAATTTGCCCGACATCTTGTTTACATCTTGTAATCCCTGTTACGGCGAATGAGCCCACTGATTCTTAATTACATTTGTGTTCATTTTGGTAAGTAAGCAGTGTTGTCTCCCATCACATAAACCTCTTTCCCCTTTTTTGTAAATGCCCACACACAGACACACACACACATCACATCAGCTATTGTTTTGCCTCTTTTTCTCTTTACTTTGTCATGTCTGTGTTGATTAAGCGGCACGGCGAGCAGCTGGGGAGCGGCAGCATTCGGGAGTGATAAAATCCCTTCAGGTAGAACTCTGTCAACACCTGCCATCTCTGCTCTGCTCTCAGCTGTTGCAGGCCAGCACCAGGCAGAAAGAGGCACATCAAGCAGGGCCGTGCAGTCCAACAGCACTTCTGCCGTCTGGCGCACCCTGGACAGCTGAGCAGCAAGGACAGGTCAAGTGTGCTGTTAGGTGTTTGAACGTGTGTGGTCTCTATGAAAAAATGACAAAGAAAAGAGGAAAAAGCAAGAACAGTCCTGTGTGTGTGTAAGTTGAGTTTAAATTTTCCTAAAGGACAGGTGTTTTATTTTTTCTTACCGTTTCTCCAGGCCTACACTTCAGTCTGAATCACTGGTTTTTTTGGGCCCTTGGGCGATGCTGCTAGCCACTTCGACGCTCTCATACTTCCACTCTTCTGCTTGGAAAGCAAGTCATTTCCTGACATCTTTGCTGGGGCTTCTTTTTGTGACAACCATCTTTCACCCCTTTCATTCACCAAACGGAGGTTCCTTTCTCCCCACAGACACAAACAGCTGCATATATATGGACCCAAATGAGGCTAGGCGAGCTTTTTATGGCTCTTTATTATGTATTAATATTTATGCCCCTGCCAACCAAGATAACGACAGCATTTGGATTTAGTGCTGGCAATTAATAAGTTCCAGCTGCAGCTCATTGGGTTTTTCTGTGTGTATTTGTGTCTGTGCAGAAGTTAGTTAAATGCTTTTTGAATCATCTTAGGGATTTATTGCATCCACCTTTTTTCATATTTTAATTTCCCTTCTAGTGATATAGCACTAATGCTCAGTGACTTCAGATTGAAATCTAAAAATAGAAATATGAAATTAAATAAAGGTGTTATTTATTCTGCAGTTGAGCAAAAAGCATAACCTGCTTCATGTCATCAGGTTTTCCTCCCTTCCTCGTAGCTATCAAGTGTGTGCGTGCGTGTGCTTGTGTGTTTGCATGCATACATACGCTCTGTGATATCCACAGAGTTAAATGATCTTAGTCACTCCTGTCAGACACGAGGGGGGACAAAAAGGACGGCACATGACTCACTCCCACATATCTATTTGGCAGCAACTTGGAACATACAGACATGAGTGATGCCATTGGTGGTGGCAGCGCAGTGGGGCGGACAAACACGCATCTGTTACCTGTTTGAGTGTGTGTGTGTGTGTTTTCCAAATGCTGCTTTAAATAAAACCTACATAGAGTATTTATCTTTAGAATACTACTTAGTATACTAGTTAGATTTATTTACAGAGGAAAACAATTCACATAATTAAACTAGACCGGATATTTTCCCATAGTTTTTGTTTAATTCAGTGTATGGTTTGTGTATTTATTTCCTAAGGGCTTTATGAAGCTATTTCACAAAAATACTTTTTTCATTAACATAATATCTATACTGCATTCAGGTAGTACAAATGTTCTTTCGTTGAAAATTAACTAAAGTTATTATTATGTTAAGTTTGAATCCCCTTACACTGAAACGTTTTGCCATTTCAAAATAAAAGGATGCAAACGTGAAGGAGCAGCTCCTCCATTTGATTGTACATAACTTATAAAAGTATACTAACTATCAACAGCAAACTTTTAGTCTTCATACAGATTGTTTATCGTACATTCTCATCCTGTGGACAAGAAAGATTTAAAGATATTTGTATATGTTATGCCTGGCCTGGAGCTTCTAGTTTCAGTCCTTGTGCCAAGCTTATCTCACTGACGGTAGAGATTCTCCTACTGAATTAGTATTTTATAATTTTGCATGTTCATATTTTGGTTATTTATTGTTTATTATTTTAGATACTGTCTAAAATTTTATTAAAACACTACTATATCCAAATTAGTATGCCAACATAGCCCACTCACAGTGACAGTGCTAACATCCAGAGGTGTTAGTGGTAGTACACAAATTAGATACTCATGTAAAAGTGCATGTACAGTATTTGCTTAAACAAATACTTCAGTAGCGGTAAAAGTAACATTTAATTTTTTTTTGTTTGAAATCTTTGCAGACTTATTAGAAATAAAAAATGAATAATATTACATGTAGATAACTATTCATGTCGTCAAAATTGAGCTCTGGTGCATCCTGTTTCCCCTGATCATCCTTGAGATGATTTTACAGCTTGATTGGAGTCCACCTGTGGGAACTTAATTAATTGGAAAAGCATACACCTGTCTATAGAAAGTCCCACAGTTAACAGTACATGTCAGAGCTCAAACCAAGCCTTGAAGTCCAAGGAATTATCTGTAGACCTCCGAGACAGTAATGTATTAAGGCACAGATCTGGGAAATGGTACAGAAAACTTTCTGCAGCATTGAAGGTCCCAATGAGCACAGTGGCCTGCATCATTTGTAATTGGAATAAGTTTGGTGACCAAGACCCCGATGGTCACTCTGAAAGAGCTCCAGCATTTCTCTGTGGAGAGAGGAGAACCTTCCAGAAGAACAACCATCTCTGCAGCATTCCACCAATCAGGCCTGTATGGTAGAGACGGAAACCACTCCTCAGTAAAAGGAACATGACAGCCTGCCTGAAGGACTCTCAGACCATGATAAACTAAATTATCTGGTCTGATGAAACAAAGATTGAACTCTTTGGACTGAATGCCAAGTCTTATGTCTGGAGAAAACCAGGCACCGCTCACCACCTGGCCAATACCATCCTACAGTAAAGAAAGTTGGCGGCAGCATCATGCTGTGGGGATGTTTTTCCACGGCAGGAACTAAGAGACTAGTCAGGATCGAGAGAAAGATGAATGCAGCAATGTAGAAACATCCTGGATGAAAACCTGCTCTAGAGTGTGTTGGACCTCAGACCGGGGTGATGGTTTATCTTTCAACAGGACAACTACCCTAAGCAGACAGGCAAGAAAACTAAAGAATGGCTACCAGACAACTCTGTGAATGCCGTTGAGTGGCCCAGCCAGAATCCCAGACTTAAACACGATTGAACATCTCTGGAAAAAAACTGAAAATGGCTATAACTTCACCAAAATATGCCCTGTTTTGTGCAATAATTTGCCAGATTGTCGGCTTTTCTACAGCATCTTTTCAGCATTGTCTAACCATGTTGCCTGAAGATATTGACTTTATTCTGCCTGCTGACCTGCCTGCTCTGCCTAAACCCCTGGTACCATGAGTTTTGATCTGACTGCCTGAATCGCTGTTACCCTGACTATGTCTGTATACCTGGACTCTAAACTCTGCTTCTTTTTGCCTTCTGACTTCCCAACCAGTATATTTCTAGAAATTGAGATTTGGATTTTGTTAAACCCTTTGATGTTTGAATTTGGATTAAAGTCTTGAATTATTGGAATGTCATTCTGAATCAATCTGAATGTTTTTGGACCGTGTGTTTAAATTTGGATTCAGTGAGACTGAACTTGTGAAGCTCCTGAGGAGAGGACTCTTTTGTCATCTGAATATTTTCCCTGAAACTTTTGGTTCCTACAGACTTATTTCAAATCTTTTCCACCTACTATTATTGGCTGCCGTGCTGTCTCTCATTCTTCCCTTTTGACAAGCCATATGGAGAACGCTAGCATGGAAGGAGGCCCTCTTGACCAGGTTAGGTAGCCGCTATAGATAGACAATATGAGAAGACACGCACCCACTATTCCTTGCCTCAAGTATCTCAACCATCTGTCCTCTTTTCCAGGGAATTTTGGCCCTCCCCTACCAATCGCCCTAGTTCACCTGAACCCATGCAACTGGAGCGAAAATGTATTTCCCTCAAAGAATGGTAACGCTGTTTTTTATTTTTGCTGTATTGTTGGGCTTCAGGGCACAAAGTCAGATGGTGTCCAGTAAAAGCCCGGGCTCAGCATGGGATGGGAGACCGTTGCTGAGTTGTTTGTTTCTTGAAACCTCCTCTTACCACTGCCTCATGGCGATCCAGATCGGCTTTCCACCACACCAGAAGAAGTTGTCATTGATTCTGAAGCAGATTCGAACTTTATTGATGCCAGCTTTGCAAAGGAGCTCAAGCTCAATATGGTTCCTTTTCCTCAGCCTGGGTCACTCAGCAATCACTTTTTCTACATAGTTCAGTTTAAAACTAAACCCATGCATCTGATCATAGACAACCACTCTGAGGTTATTTCTTTTCACGTCATTGACACCGCAAATCAACCTTTAGTACTGGGCATTTCTTGGCTAGAATGCCATAATCGCCATTTCGATTTGTGCTCTGGCAAAGTCCTAGTCTGGAGAACCTCATGCATACCCTGCTCTCTGCTCAAGCCCCTCTGAAAGACTGTTTCGGTTCCGACCTGAAATATCCAAAGTCCCTGAAGCATATCACGATCTGAGAGAAGTCTTTAACAAAGCCAAGGCCACATGCCTGCTACTGCCCGCCTTGTCACAGCCACCGTAGACGTTGAACAGGAAGTCATGGATGGCTTTATAAGTCCCCAGCCCCTTAAGCCTCTCCTGATGGCTGTTTTCTGTGCCTGACAATCTTCGACACAGAATCCTCCAGTGATGCCACTCCTGCAAACTTTCTTGCCACCCTGGTTTAACCTGAACCTGTTTCTGGTAACCCTCCGTAGGTAAAGGTGTCAAAGAGCCCTGCCCTGAATTTGCCCAAGCTAAGACCCCCAGCAGCAGAAAACCCCACATGCTAAAAATAGGGCCCAAAAGTACTGAGCAACTTGCTGTGGAGCAAAAAAGCCCAGCTGGTAAAGTTCTGAATTTAACCACTTTATATACAGACAGGTTATTAATCAATAACAAATTATCCTTATTTATTGCATAATTAGGAGTAAATGTGCAATATTTAAAAATGGAAGTACAACACATTTTACTTCAGTACAATACTCAGGTAAATGTATGTAGTTATTTATAGGCTCTGCAAACATGCTGATGTTTAGAAGATAAATCTATTTACCAGTCAAGTTAGAGTTGTAGGTGATATCACGCCCGATCAGAGCTAATGAAACTTTTTTGACTTTGTCAGAAATTTGACCTCAGGTGGTGTTTCAGTTTAAAAAGAATGGACTGTAATGTTTAGTAAGCACGCTGACATTTGCTAATTAGCACTTAAGCAAAACTACAGCAAAAAAAACAAAAAAAAAATGTAGGACTAATTTCTGTAGTAATTTAGTAATTTAATGTAGTAATTTCTGTAGACATGACAAGTCTTTTGGTGGTGCAAACCATGAAAGTGGGTATCGAGATGTATTTCAATCTATTCAGAGTTGCTGAGGAAAGGAGTCAAAGTGTTGGACCAACAGCCCAAAAGACTCGCATGCATCCCTAACACCTGGAGAAAAAATAATAAATGTCTTGTATTGTCACGCTTTTATTGCTTCAACCCTTGTTTTCTTCTCTATTGGAAACGTATGAGCATGCATTGAAATAAATGTAAGTGAAAGTGAGTGAAGATGTATCCAACAGATCAATAGAGGCTGGTAAGGGAGACTAAAAGCATGCAGCTCCATTTCTCGCTAAGAACAGACACAACACAGACGGACAGACCACATTGGCATAAATCATCCTATGACTCCAAATTTTAGCATAATCAATTAACCTTCTATCAAACCCAAACACTGAAGCCAATAAGTATCTGTTTGAACATTTAAAAGTCAGTTTTCTGCTGGCAGCCGTAACAAGGAATAGGAGTTTGACTGACAGTCACGTGCATTGTAATTCGTATCCAATTTGCCATCTTCGATTTCTTGTGGAATTCCTCTTGGTCGACTTACACCACTAATAAGATATCCAGTGTTCTCTGGAGCCCAACTTTGACGTCCTCTTTGAGGTTGCTGGGCTATTCTTATAAATACCTGAGCATAATATGCACCTGGGCTGCAGGCGAGTGAAGACATTCAGTCAGCTGCTAGAGGAGACTGTAGCTGGCTGAGCCCAGCTGCTCATTAGTGAATAGGTCCAGTTATCCTTCCTGAGAGTCAGAGATGTCTAATCTCACCCTAGCACAGCATTATTCCTGACATTTCTCAACCTGCCAGGCACAGCAGAGAGCCACAGGAGCTGCTCAAAGCCATGAATATTTCAAAAAACTTCTCTGTGACAATTGCCTTATTATTTTTCCCCCATGCTCTTGGTGTGTTTTTAGTGTTTCGGCAGCTTCAGAAATAAGCCAACTCCAAGCAAATTGGCCATTTAAGAAAAAAAAGTTATACTTAGGTTTTAGAAAGCAGAAAGGTCAAAATGGATCAAATGGATAGTCAAACAAGCAGAAAATCCAGAAAATTCCTGTCTACTCTTTGTCAACTACCACATGTTGATCTCCCCATCCTCCCACAGCATCACACCTGCTTTCTCTGCTTCTCACACATATTCTCTGCAGCTGTCAGCTCACATCTCTCCGACAGTGATGTGCAGTTACATGTGAGAGGGTCACTGCAACTCAAGCAAAAATAAATACATAAATAAATAAACTAATGCACTTGGTTTTCAGGGAGACAGTTTTCACAGTCAGATCTAATGAAGGGTTTGACTTGAGAAATAGTAAATGAGACATCATAGTAAATGTTTTACACACTCAGGTGATTCAGAGATTTCTTTAAAGGTTTCCAGGCTAGTCCGTCAATGTCACCGGGTATGTGCATTTGCATTCTTTGGAGCAGAAGAGGTGAAGAGGTAAAGGTTTCTCCATCTGAGGGTTAAGGGGGTTATACATTTCCTCAGCTCTGATCTTTTAGGACCTTCCCCAAATTTATGAAACAAAGACTATTTTAAAATCTTAGTGAAGTAATGTCCCACCTGCCATTAAGTGTTGGTATCAGCACCAATCATCCAGGAGGTGCCTGCTCCACGTACTAGCAGGTTCAGTGGGTTACTATCATGCAGTATTTGGCACCACTATGTCATTTGATGTTGGCACAAAAACTAATTGGTTATGGAGATCGAGATTTGGGTTAGAATACACAAACAATGAATGAAGGAAAATGACAGGCGACAACACCAACTCATGGTTTCACACGATAAATTAACTAGTGTGTCTTCTTCCAAACTCCTGTGCTTTGACACCCTACTTCCATCACCGACTTTAACACTTTCACATGAAGTGTCCCATTGTAACTCATTATTCAAAAAAATAAAAAACACTCAAAGTGGCTGTATATAGAAAGTAAGTAAACCCAATAGAATTAGAAGCTACTATGCATACGTTTGTCTTAAAACAGTGGCAGATTTTCATTTATTTCGCAATAATGAACTAAAACAACGTACTGTAAATGGTAAATGGTATAAACTAATCATTGTACTTTTTTTGTGCATATTTAACACACTGTTCAATCATTCACACTGTGACCAACCATTGTGACTTTGCATTTCACAACAGTCTCAGAAAACAAAGCTGGAAAAGTTCACATAACAAGGAATTAATGCACCAGTCCACCATAAGGTAAAAAAAAACAAAACATTAATGCTTATCTATCACTAAGAAATAATAATAATCAGTTGTCTTGCTTCAATGTCTTGTCTCGGGCTGTAACAGTCTGGATTTAGATTTAGCAGAATTACTATATTTCACCTAACAACAGAAACTTAAATTGGATTATGGGCTAGAATTACTACATACAGTGTGCGCTTTGGAAACTATAAGTTTACAAAATATTGATATCACTTAGCTAAAGCTAAACCTTAGATGGTTGGTTCCAAGTGGTTTAAATAGAATCACACAGCGCTATTATGAAAATGGAAAATTGCTGTTTATTGACAACACAATGTCTTGAACAAGAAACAGTTTGGAGAAAAGGTGAAACACCATTTTGGTTAGTGTTTTTCTGGAACTCCCCACAGGGAGTTCATTGATGGGTACATTTCTCCTGCTCAGTCAGGATCGGCCTCAACAGACAACTCATTATTTTTTATTCTGAGGCCAGAAATAAAATGGCTGCCAGTCTGACACTGATGTATGGGCATCTCATTGAGGTAAAATCCACTCTGCTGATTCTCTGAAACTAAGCGTTCAGTAAGCTAATAAGCAAGAATCTAATCGAAAGTGATTAAAAACAAAATGAGTCAAACCAGCAAAAAAAAAAAAACTGTGAACTAGAGCTTCACAAGTGTGTAAGTACTAAGATCATTTACTTAAGTAAAAGTAGGAATACCACAGTATAAAAATACTCCTTTACAAGTGAAAGTCACTCTCATTTCCTAATTGAGGAGATAATGTAAATCATTCTGAGTCAGTGGACCAAACCGCCCTTTAAAAATCAATGGGTGTTACACCAAAGCATGCGGTTTGAGTCCTGAAGCAGTGAATCAGCATCTCTGAGACACAGATCTCATCATAGAGTTTGCTTTGCCTCTAGTCTTGGAAGATTGAACATTTTAATTGTGCTGAAGGTTAATAACAGAGCTACAAGGAAGCAAAGGGACTTGAGGACATGGTTTTGTCCATATTGATAAAAGCCAAGTGGAAATGTTGGCCAATATTAGCCTATTGCAAATCTATCAGAATTAGCATGTGTTGGCTAAATAGTAAATACAAAGGTTTGTCCACAAACAAAAGCCTTAATGTGTTTTATTTCTCATATTTTAGGTGTTTGACCAAGAATTGGATTACTTGGTCACTGCTGCCGATTTTAAAAAGTAGCATTACATAAGGAGGACAAACCTCTTTCACATCTAAACCATGATTAGTTTTAATGAGAATCACACCTAACAATGATCACATGGACCCTTGAGTAAACCTGTACACCACCGCAACATGTTGGTATTTTAAAACACCTGGAGGTCACTAAATCCAGATTTTCGCAGGGTGTGAAGTTACACTTTAATGGATTTAATGGGGTAAAAATAAACATTTACCACTTAATTTAATAAATCCTTTTAAAACCTTCAAAAAATCAAACAAATAAAATCTCTCTGTCAGATTGTTGGCAGATCGAGGTTGCTGCTGTGTTTCTTCTGGTGAATAATATGAATAAACCTATTGTTTATTCATAATAGTAACAGAAAAAAAAGATAATGAAAAAAAAAACGCTGGTTCTGTTTAAATAATAATGTGCATTTTCAGTTTTAATTTTAGCTTACTAGTGATGTTTTAAAAACACATCAAGAACATCAAGAAAGCTGGAAATCTGTGATCTACATGTGATTCAGGCAAGGTTAACAATCAGCAAAGCCAGGTGGTTCATAAAAACAATTAGCAAGAAATGTATTTAGTATTTTGAAAAGGCTTAGCCAACACTAACCTTTTAATAGAACCTTCTATATTCATAGCATAAATCATAATGTACATGGCTTAAGTTCACCTGAGGACCTATTTTACACTTCATGCCCCTTCTGCGTAAAATATTGTCTTTCTTCACACTTTTTGTGTGTCAATGAAATTAAAAGGCTGGTTGGTGTTTAATGGCTTTTGACCACGTCAGTAGTAATTGAAAGTTAGACGAAGGGCGTACTCACAGTGGGCAATATAAATCATGCACAAACACGTTTCAACAACAAATGTGAGTTTGTTTGAATAGTGTGATCACTACGTTCCGCGCTCTGCCCTATATATATTTATATATCTGGCCTATCTATATATTTTCATGTATATATTCTATGGCGCTGTTGAAATAGTAATTTTTTAGTTAGAAACAGCTAGTTTGTAGTTCTTGTAAAGACTGTCATTTTTTTTTCACCCTATTGGTTTCAAAACAATCAATAGAAAAGCCCAACGTCTAGTGTTGTAGTCCAAAGCCTTTGGTGTGATTGTATTGGAAAGGAGGAGGGAAACCCTTAATGAGAGAGTAGGAGGGGAAGCACTGCTGAGATCATTTAATCATTGTTCCTTATACATCCACTTATCATGCAACAACACGACTAGCACTAATAGCTTTGCTGTTCTAGGCAGGGTATTATTTCATACATGGGGGAATTAAATGAATGCACTTCAGAGTTCAGTGTCTAAGAGAAAAATTCTAGCAATTCGCTCAGCTTAAACTATTGGATGTGTTAACGAATGGCAGCGGTTCATCTAAAGCTTGATTGAGAATTGTCAACAACAAAAAAGAAATGAGAAAGGGGGAAAGGCAGGAGAGAAAAAAAAAGGAAGTGCTGTTTGTAATAAACACTGGGATTTCCTCCACATTACAACCAGCACCTATCAGCAGTGACATAACCATGAAATGCCATGAATGCAGCGGTTGTCAGTCTGTCCCCAGAGGAGGATTTAGATGAAGGTCACCCGTGGGTTCTGTAGCACCATCATTATCTGACGGGTGAGATAAGAGGTTGCTGATAATAATCCACCATGATTGGAAATAATCTTGACAAGAGTCTCTCCAACAGTACAAAACAAGTCTGTCAGTGAACCAGAATTGAATATGAATATTTTTTTTTACCAAGCTGATGAATACATCGCAATTCTAAAATGAATGTGCAAGCAGTCTGGTCGATGAGGGGTGATTTATGCAAGCGCATTAACCGCTGCTGCTTCCCACTTGTGCAACCTTTACCGGAGATTTAAGAGAGGAAAGTGGTGATGTGCGGCTCTTTTCATTTGTAAGTAGGCTCAGGCAGCTGGGAGACACTTGGTTAATTTTAAGAAAGTTCATCACACTGGTCGGTAAAGATTCTCAGTTATTCAGGCTTGGTTATCCGAAGATTGAATCATGCCAACTGAAGTTCTTTTTCTTGGTTCAAAATGACGCTGAACAAGCTGCTTGGATAAGTAGCGAAATGTTTTTAACCTACCAATAGCCTTGCGTTGTTAAACAAAAGAGCTATTTAATTCCTTACAAAATTACACAAGAGCTTTTGTTTTTAAAAAGATTCCTACCAGAGCACAGAGCCTGTTTCAGCCTGTGGATCAATCCAAAGCCTCGTTATGGTCATGGAAAAGGTTTCAGTTCCTACACAGACTGAAATGACCTCAAACATTCAAAAAGTTAAAATTCAGCACTTTAACCTCAGTCATTGTTTCACTTTAAATCCAATTGTTCTTGAGCACAAAGTCAAATCAATAGAAAATTCATCACTGTCCAAAATCTTAGAGTGTGCACGTTTTCATGGTTTGGGTCAATGAGCAAACGTTTTTACATCAGCCACTCTGAAGTTTGAGTAAAGGTCTCAAACTGACTGATTCGGGATGAGGCTGTGTGGATAAAGAAACTGGAGGGAGGTGATGCTCTCTGTTGTGCAGCATGCACCACTGCGCCTCCATTTATCCTGCGAAGAGTGCATTGTTTATTGTAAATCTTGTTTGTGTGTGCGTTTTGGTCTCAATGGAAGCCCATTTTGAACACTTTTAGACTGAAAGCATTACAAATGTGGCTGGAAAACAAAGTAAAACACAATAGTGGCAATTGATGGTCATCAAAGGAATATTTCCTAATCGCTTCAATTGATTCCTGTCAAAATAAAGTGTGTACTGATTGCTCCTAACTGTTAAGATGTCTTGTGTAATGGACATAATTGGAACACAGCAGACTGATACCTAAAATGTTGTAGTAATGGCAATAAAGTTAGTTGTAAAACTTAATAGGTGGGCACTTTCCACAGCAACCCAGGGCATGAATATATTGTAAAAGGCAACATTACCATTTTGATTGTTCTTTATTAAAAGCAGTGAGGCCTTTACTGACAATACATTTAATGACTTCGAGACTGAAATGTCTATTTTTAATATATTTAATAAAACATTATATTAAAGGTCTGTCCCAGCAGTAAACAACAGCTATAACCAGGTTTATTTAAGCAGTGAGTTCACACTTTAAAATTAACAAACGTTCCTTTAAAACAAAAATATGCATGTGGAATTGTAAAAGCATATACAAATTGTCTAGCCCCTGAGTCGTTCTTTGATATTTTCAAAATTTTACTTTGTCTTATCACGGGAACATCTGCAATTTGAAGCCATTATGAACAGCGGTTTGGTGGAAAGACCAACCCAAGAAAGGTTCCAGGAAAAACTGTTTACAGACTGTCAGATGTAACATCATAATCAAGATTTTGTACTGTTTGTCGGTCATTTCTGAAGTGTTTGCAACAGTTTATCCGTCTTGTGCAAAGTGGGGAGAAAAGTTTAGCATCTTCAATTATATTAACCTTTTATTTATTTTGGTCTGAAGACAAACTGCAGGAGGGATCATTAATCTGTGTTTTCTCCATTCAACACTGTGGATCACAATCGATACTTTTTATCTCATTGTAGCAAAGGCACATCTTGGCAGGGTAAAGCATGCATAGGGGCTAGTGAGGTTTATTTACAGTATGAAACAAAATATATAAAATATTTTTTATTCATACTGTAAATAAAAGGTTTTTATATATATATATATATATATATATATATGTATGTGTATATATATATATGTATGTGTATATATATATATATGTATGTATGTGTATATATATATATGTATGTGTATATATATATATATGTATGTATATGTATATATGGAGACCCAGTGCACCAGACCGAGAGAGAGAGAGCACAGAACCCAAAATCTCAAGAGCTGGGAGTTGGGAGAGTTGTGCTGGTGGTGCAGTCACCTTGGCAGTCTGTCTATGTCCTCCAGGGACTGTTTTAAAGAGAAAGAAACGAAGTGTGTGAGCTGGAGCAGTTCTGGCTCCACACATGCTCACCTCTGACTGCCCTTCTTCTTTCTTCCCAGGTTGCTAAGACTGTTGCTGATGAGCAAGAAACGGTCACAGAAAAATACTCCGGAAATAGGTGGAAGATGGTCCCCAATTGGACAAACATTGTAGTGTCATCCAGTCATTGACGTGACATTTTAAAGTAAGCGAATATTGCTCTTATTTACAGTATGACTAAACGTGGCGATTCTTCTTACTGTGTTTTGAAACACACATGATTTAAACATCATACCTTTGGTAAGGCAATCTTTTAGGGTCATGGTTCTGGGCAAATGACAGACCCAGTGTTCAGTTCTGTTTAGCAGGTAGATATTTAGCATACAGTAACCGGAGCATGTTTTATGAATATATTTGCCTGCTCCATGTGAAAACAATGGCAGAAGGAAAATTAATCAAAACGGAGAACAGATTCAAGCTACCAAAACAATGAGCTAAAAGGCACTAAAATACTCAGTATATGGTATACTGACTTGGAGAAGCTTCAAAACGTGGATCTTAACCCATTCATAAACCTTAGTGTTTGTAATTTGTTTTAGCTTCACCGAAGAACGTATTTGTCAGACATTTGTAAAAGATGTGGACATAGTAAATCTTTTGTGTGTAAATACTGTCAGTGACATAGCTTTTCTCTGGTTTACTCTGTTTATCTTTACACTCTCCCTGAACGGACGTCCCAATTAATATTTGTGATGAAATTAGTGATGATGCACCACTGGGCCAATTTACCTGAAGTTTGCTTTGAACTGAAGAACTCGTGAGACTTTCTGTTCTTGCATGATTTGTTGGTTTGTCTTCCTCAGAGCTGTGTGCCATCCATCCATACTGTCAGAGACTAGAAATTTTTGATGGCCGGTGTTTAAGTGTAAACTCTCTGTCTTTGAAAATCTCAGTTAGTCTTCGGGTCTGTCCACTCTACTTTTTGGACCACCAGTGTCTGCCAGTGTCTCTCATCAACTTGACTGTACAGTTGATTGATGAGGATTTTACTGTGCAGCAACTCTTTCTACGAGTACAACAATTTAGTATTCAACTACTCAAATGTAGGTGCTCAGCCTGAGAAGACGTAGTGTCCCTATTTTCATACAATTTGTTTTAAAATCACTCTTGTGGTTGATTTTTAAGGCTAAAGGGTATATCCAGGATTGCACAAAACACTGAGCTTGTCTCTTTTCCTCTCTCTCTGGTTGTTGCTGGCTGTGGTGCTGATTCCACACCATCGTCAGCATCTGCTTGTAAACAACTGACAGCCCCAACGTGGATTAATGTCACACTGTGAGCAAGCCTGAGCAGCACTTTGCATGTAAAGCAGATCTGAGCAGGAGAGCAGCAACGTTGAAGTGGAAGTAAGACTTTTCCTGAATTCCCCCCCATTCTCCTTTTCTACATAAGGAAATGCTCAGCCACTCGCAGACATGTCTCCTCTGCATCCTCCTCCAGATTCAGTCTCAACTTGTACACTGTCAACACACACATACACACACACACTGACCTAACCTCATTAAACAGACAAAGTGACATGACAAGCAGCATTTCCAACATTTTTTTCATGAACGTGAGCAGTCGGCACGACAGAAAACCTCATTTGCACATGCATTTAAATGTGTGCGAATGTTTTGTTTTGAACACGCGCATATGTGGTGTTTCTTACATTATTTTAAATCCAATTACACTCCAGTGTGACACAGGAGAAGTCTCACCTATGCACAAATGCACACAAAGTGCACACAGTTAATGAGCCACAATGCAACCAGCCAGAGTTTGTCTCTGGTTCTTCTCCCCTTCTCAGAGCATTAATGCATTTCTCACTCTCCAGCTCTGTGCGTCAACGGATTACAGTTTCATTTGGAGTTAGCGTTTTCCTTGTGTGGCTCTGTCAGGGGACTGACTGTATAAGACACCCTCTAATAAAATGCTAATCTTAACTTTCTGTGTAGTGATTGTGTGAAACATTCTCTTACTGTAGTAGCTGATTCCTTCTCTTTTAACTAAAGATTCAGGAAAAGTTACGTTTATGAACAACTGTGTCTTGGAACTACAGTAGACAAAGCATATCACTATCCATGAATTTGAATTTGATACCATTGACATGATGTGACCATGTCTTTGATGTCTGACTCTTCTTGCCACTGTTTAACAAAGATTTAGAGAATTTGGTCTAACCGTGTATGGAACATAAAATGGAAAGGGACACATACTATTACATGCCATTAGTCATTATTTTAGCAATTATACACACACACACACACACACACACACACACACACACACTGCTGCTGCCATTGTAAACAAGTTATAGAGAGCAAATGAGACCTAAGAGACACACTATTGAAGGAAAGGGGAGAGAGAGTGAAAGATGTAAAAGATGGGAGCTAAGACGTAAATACAGAGAGAAAAGACCCAAATAACATATTAAAAAGGAGCCAGAGAGCATTTGTGACATTTTTAGCCAAAATCTTTGAGCTGTCTCTTTCTGAGCTTATTCTCCCCCCCAAATCAATCTTTAATTTTAAATATTTAATTACCGTCACCATACCACTTTCTTTTCATTCCTCGTGTTGAGACCAGGTCAGCAGGATTCATTCATTTGGCCAGATGGCTTGGGAAAATACAGAATTATGTTCTCATTGATGAAGTACATTTTCTTCATTTTCCAAATCCCTGCTGCTATATAGCATCACATGTATACAGTATAGAGTTTTTAATATATGCAAATTCCACGGAAAGTTAAAGCTGTAGAAGTTTCCTACCTCTATTGCAGGCTGGTTGTTTAATTACATTTGCTTTTTTTTCAGCTGGGACAATGTCACTGCATCACTGATGAATTGAAATTGAAAAAATAAATAAATAAAACACAGTTTCATGTCATGTCATCAATTAGACTTGATAAGACTTTACACAGTGAAGATTTACTACTATTTTAATCTGTCTACACAAGCTGCGTAATGGCTCTGGCTTCATGTGCACTGAGTGTATTTTTATGCTTTTTTAAATGCTATTTTTAAGTCTTATTTCCCTTTATTTAACATGTGTAACAACACCGTTTATGTATTGGGCTGTGGGTGCTGTGATAACAGGTGATGTACAGCTCAATCATGCACTTGAATGTCTCCTTTGTGGACAAACACACACACATCACTGAAGCTAATGCTGCTGCTCTGCTAGTGTGCTGCTTGTGCTGCATCGCCTGTGTGTTAAATAACCAGATTAGATGACGTCTTTAAACTATTAAGATGTGTACAGATGGTTAGGTTAGGATCCACATCAGGCCTCTGATACTTGCTGGTACAAATGGGAATATCACAACTGACATTTGATAATGATGATAGGCAAGGGGGCAGGTCTGGCAAAACCCATACACAAGGCCCAATAGTGGAGAGGCAGCCAAGGTTCAAAGACAAAGATGTGCTACATAAACAGGGAAAAACAGAAAAGGAGGCTGAGAAATCAGAGACCATCTGACAATATGGCAAGTGAATTAATGTGGGAAGAGCATGAAATTCTGAAGACTGGCTGAAACACCCACAGTCAAGTGCAAAAGTTAGCACCCCCTTGTTGTAAAATGGCAAAAATGGCAAAAAGTAAAAGAAAGAATTTTTATCAACGCATTTAATGCAAAATAAGATATTACAAATGTTTCTTCATCAGAAAATAAAGTAAATTCTTTATAATTTATCAAGATAAAATAAATCTAGCTCAACAATGGGGCAGCATAAGGCTTGGAAATGCAAGTAACATTTACATGGGCTAGATGGTAACAAACTAACAGCACTAGCCAGTGTGCACAATCAAGTCTTTCCTAATATAGTAAATATGTACTTTGCCTAGTTTGAACCTGAGTAGAGCTCTAATCAGTCAGGACAACACAGCGGTGAAAGCCATTAGAATGCATGATGGTAAGACCAAATGAGTGAATCGAATGTTGAAAGTGGATTATTTCTTCCTCTCAGTAGGTTGTATTATAAATATATTACCATGCATACAAGAACACAAAATGGTTGCAGTCAAATATTCACTTCAAGTCTAGTTTTCAAAAAAAAAAATCCAGTAAATTGTAGCAAATGCAACAAATTATGCAAACATGCATTGTTATAAAACACAAGAGCACAGCTAGCAATAAATAATCTATGCTAATTTGTTCTCTCTGTAGATGCCTACTGAGTATTTTAGGCTATTTGTACACAATGCAAGACTCCATGCTGGCTTACATGCACACACACACATACACACACACACACTCATCGCCACGATTGAGACAGAATTAGCTGCACAGAATCCCCAGGTTGCTCCACCCGAAATGCAACCAACCAAAGTCCTAGCTTCTAAAACAGACACACAACATAAACAGTGCACACACATCGACACACATGCATGATTACAAAGGGACTTCCTCACCAACACACATTTATAGACATGCAGATTCCAACATAAATGCACACATATTAGATTTTAGAATGAACAGCCCTCTGGATGTGCATCGAACACATTACACAAACACAAGCACGACCAAAGTCGCATGCTTACACACAGATGACTGAGCACAACATGCAAGCATCTGAACAAATTTAATAACAGAAGTGGACAGGAGGGAAGAAAATCTGCCTTGCTAAAGGGCCTAATGACCTCAGCCAGAAGCCGACATGACCGATAACATCCAACAACACAAAGACACACACAATGCCAGAGGCCCGTCCTTTCCTGCCCTCTTCGACACTGTCCTCGCTGCGTTGTAAGGGCTAAATTCTACACCACGATACGCCGCACACTGATAAGCTGTGAGCTTCACCTTCCTCAGACTGAAACCAAAAAAAGTGGAAAAAGTGTGCACTGTTTCAGTAGTGAGCTGAGCTGGGGCCAGTGCAGTAATGTTCAAATCTCTTCGAATAACCCAAATACAGTGCACCATCACACACAACAAATAACCTAAAATCTACAGTACTGCAGCATCACCTCTTTCTGTTTCTCTCTTTTATTTTCACACACACACACACACACACACACACACACACACACACACACACACACACACAAAACCTTGCACAGGAACTCCTAAACTCTGCAAGCTAAAGGCAGAAAAGGAGAGGGGATGGGGAAACGGATCAAAAGATGGATTGAGATTTGCAGTGAGAGAGATAAAAAACAGTACCTCGCTCCTTACTGAAGTTTCATTCTCACCTGTTCTCTTCAATACAAAAGAAAAAAAGCACAAATCCCTTTAGCTGCAATCATTTTCTTTGTAATTCATCAAATAGTATTCAAACTAATAGAAATAAAATATTCCATACACCAATAAAGCCAACACAAATTAGTACATTCTCGTGTTTAACCCTTGATTATGGTTTATTTAGTGTTTGTGTTCATGTGAATGGGTTTGTGAGTTCAGTTCAATTCTTTTTGGCCGAATTATATGTGGGTGGGTGTGTGGGTAAACGCAATCTTAAGGTAGATGAAAATTGGCTTTGGAGTGTTTGAAGGGAAGATGATGAGATGGAAAATAAGAGAAAGAGAAGCCTGGAGAGGTGCATAAGCCTTTCCTTACCCCACTGCTCCTCCAGCTTCTGATTGACTGAACACAGCCTGTCCAGGTAATGAGCAGTGGGAAGGCTGGACAACAAACAGGGCTTCAGCCCTCTAGGAGGGCAAGGTAGAAATGTAACAATTAAGCCAGCCTGCTCCAAGGATCAGCATACTTCCAGTCCAAGGTTTCCACCCTGAATATTTAAGTAATTCAGCCAGTTTAGCAGGCACACCCACTCACACGTGTTCCTACTTTATCTCGTCTCCTTCACTTTCTTTCAGGTTAAGGTGGTAAACTGCTATTCTGGGTTTTTTTTTTTTTTTTCATTTTTGGTCCAAAGTCCAACTTTCTGAGTCAATACGTCCCCTCATAAGTTCTCGTCTCTTCCTCTCTTCTCTTTAAGCCCTTTCTCTTTTTCTTTCTTTTATCAACCATTTGCTCGTCTGTTGTGTTTCCATACCCAGATTTTTAGCATTTTCCCGTCTCTGAACTGTATAGATACTGCAGACCAGTTGTATGTCTTCTTTTGCAATACTTCCTCCTTTGGCACCATTAAATAGGCCAGATAAGACAGATATGTGTGCCATCTACCTGCCTCCAAGGCTGCTCTGTGTGCGTGCATGAACGTGTGTGTCTACACCACGACACTTCTTAAAGCGGATTTTCAACTAATATCCTTCAACTTACTTCTCCCTGCCCTTTGGGTATTTTATTTTCTCTCCAATTTCCAGTGTTGCAGCGTAACAGAACTCTGTCCAGCCCCATGCTGTTTCCTGGTTATTTCTTCATGTTTTTTTTTTTTTGCTTTTGCCTGATCCATTAGCAGCCCTAGAGCGTAAAGCTCCACCAGCTCAGCTCTCCAGGGATGGCTAGAAGAGATATCCATTTCTAGATGTAAATAAATCTGTTACTTCCCTGACAGCACAATTCATTAGCTCTCGCAGCAATCTGCCTGTTCACGCAGAGTGCTTTGACGCAGAGGCAAGTGTGTGTGCAGCAAAAGAGAGAGGAGGACGGGGGGGCTGTTACGAAAATGTGTCGGCTTTCTCTTTGGAGGTTTGGGTGTAATTAGAGGAGGGAAATGCTTTGAGAGGACAGAGCAGCATTTGTACGGGGGTTAACAGTGAGTAATTGCAGTATTGCCCATTTTGTTTGCCTAATTTCTGGATGGGTTTGTTGAATTAAAAGATTATTTCCTTTCTTCAGTTGCCTGAAGTGTTGCTTTAAGTTAGAAAATGGGCAACAACTTATGTTCACAGTAATTGTAGATGTCACTTAGAAAAAGCTAAAGTCGTGATTAAAAGAAAAAACATGACAGTCACACAGTAAAGCCATACTTTTGATTTTACTTTTACAGATTTCAGATCTGGCCACAGAGAAAGAGAAGCAAAATATTAATCTCAAGCAACATGGAGGGTGTTGGTGAATAACTACTGCAGCCGGTGTGTACTATAACTACTAACAGGGTGGACAGCCAGGACCATGCTAGCACTGGTCTATTCCCTCTGAGGTGCAGTATCAGCTGAGGTACAGTCAGCCTTTACCCTCTTCCTTGAAGGCCACGGCTGTGAAAGTAGGACAGGGAATAAAGGGAAACGAAGCGACGAATATGCTCAGAGGCTGATGAGTGAATGACAAACAAGTGAGCTGGCTGTGGTAGTTAGGGTTGGTTAATTACATGATGGAGTAAAGGTGTGGGGGTGGATCAGGAAATGGAGTAGAGGAGAATTTTGGGTATGTGAAGTCAGTTGCTGAGGTATTCAGCTGAACTTAAGACAGTGACTATTGGATTTACATTTGCCAGGTGGCTGGAAAAGCACAGTACATTGCCAAATTAACTAACTAGTTCCTGCAACCAACACCAACATTTATGCAGCTTTAATAAAACAAAGTTTTTTTAAATGCAATGTGTGAAGGATCTGTTTTACAAATTTCTATCGTGTTAAAATGAATAAAGCTTTAGCATGCACCACAACTACTGAAGAACACAATTGCTCACTACATAGACTTGCTTTAGCTTTAAGTCCCTTTGCAGCAAGTGTTGTATCTCATCATATGATTTGTCATCATGTCATTTTGCAGTGCTAGCTCCCGCTGCCTTCCTCAACTGTTTAGGCAAATATAGAAAGAGACATGGCTTGTGTGACATGAAAAACCGTGCACAGAAAACCCCTGAGAAGGCGTGCCACACTTTCTACACACTGTTGCATAATAGATGGCAAAGGAGCAAGGCATCACAAAAGAAAGTGTGTGTGTGTTGGAATGGGGGGAGGGACAAGGGGAAAACTAATTAGCACAGCACTTTAAGCATCACGGCCCACAGACTGCTTCGAGTGGGGACTGCCACAGACAATCCCAGTCAATTTCCCCACTCAGCGGAGAGAGCTGAGGCATGCTCTGACATTGTGTTTTATCTCGGCAGGCCTCTTCACTCATGTCAAGAGCTGGGGAGAGAGACACAGACAGAGACAGAGAGAAAGAGAGAGAGACAAGCTTGTTGGTCAGAGGGAAGAGGATGGTGAAATAGGAAGAGAAAGACCAGTTAGAGCAAAACGGAGTAACATCAGAGGAGGGAGACAGCTTAGAATATAAGACAGCAAAAAAGCTGCTGCACTTGGGCACTTTGAGTAGCTGCATTTAGTAACCATTATTTCTGGTCTCTCAAAAATATTGGCAGCCTATACTGACATTACATTTGCAGAAAAGACTGTGCACTATAGCTCATTCACAAAAGACAGGGATGTGCGACCTGGAAGCAACCCAGTCTTTGTGGACAGGTTCAGAGAAATAATGGCTGCCCTGTGTTTGTCAGAGTCACTCGTTTTTCAAAATGCAGCGATGCGCTGATGCACAACAGGGCTCCTGTGCGTACTTAATAAATACTGTCCCGGAGCTCCTGCACGCTGAATGAGGGGGACAAATAGATACAATATATCTGACAGGTGACTGTGCTAAAGCCTCCTACTGTGGCTTAAAGAAAGTATTTTTAGTCACATGTTACAGTAGCTCTGTCCTGCAGGGTACATGCTCCTATCTAATCTGAATAAATCATTGCGTGCACATTAACAGCTCTATTTTTATGATCCCACTACCATCACCACACAATACCCTTGTCACCCTTGAGCAATCATCACGGCAAACTATTAGTCCACAGGAGAGCATTATGAAATCCAAGGGTAGGGTATAGGGTGTCTTTATTGACATACTTGGTGCTTGTTGTTTATGGTGGTAGTGGTTTAACTGTGGGAACAGTTTTTAAAATATTTCAACAAGCATTGGAAGAACCTCTATGGAACTGGTTAGAGATATACATGGTCCCCAGAGGAGTCACCCAAAAAAACGAGTGTTTTCTCCATTTCTCCCACACAAATCTCTTTATCTCTCACTCTCACTCGCACACAGAATCTGTGAGAATTCATTAGCTCACCACTGATATATTTATGTTGTCAGTGCATAATTAGCATTTGAGGATTGTTTATGATGGTTTTGCAAGTGGAGTGGAAGGTGTTTTGTGAAGAGTGTGGTCCAAGGTCAAGCAGACTATAGGCAGAAGGGCAGATGCATTTAGCATTTACGAACAGTGAAGTCAGCATAATTACCTGTGTGCTCAGAGAAAATTACGTCTTTACTGCTTGACCACATCAGCTCTTGTGAACATTAGCAAATAGGTCTCATTCATGGTGCAACACAATGTGATAATAAATATATGGAAAATATATGTTATGTGTGTAAACATACAAAAACTTTTACTATTTAAAGGCTTATTATATGTTGTGTTTACACAGAAACAAAACAACTAGTTGTCGTCCATATTTTCCATTATGCCATGAGCATCACTATCTGATTTCATGCTGCACAAGACGTGAATGGTTTTCCACACAATAACTGAAGTTGCTTTACCTTGCTAAGGTGTGTCCAGGTTGCACTGCCCCATCTTCTATGTATTAGCTACAGTCCACCGACATTTTTGCGAATGTCATACGATTTGACACAGTGATAAATGCACCTAGTCAAATCCTGCTGCCCAGCTGCCCAATGCAACCACACAACATGTGTATTTGTTTGCTTGTAGAGGCTGCAGATCAGAAAATGTTCATACATGTTGTGACATTTAAAAAGTCCATGACAGTTTGTCAATTAGTTGTGGGGAAGGGCTGCACATTTTTTTTCCAAATTACAAATACCTCCCCTCGGACTCTGTTTATCGTGGCTTTGCATTTATCTGCCATAAATTACTTTAAATGGACAAACTAGATCTGGCACCGAGGGACAGAGCGATGGATAAACACATAGATACATCCAAACAGCAGATGGATAGAGACAAATCTTCATAACAAAACACTGCCCTGTCATACAGGAGACAGGAGCCTTCCTTGAAATAGAAGACAGGCTGGCAGGTTTCTCTTACAATGTGGGGAAATGGCATCCCTATTGCAGCACGTGTCTTTTGATATTGCACCATAATGATGATGTTCTGGACCTTCCTTATCATGCTAAACATCACAAACAAAGGTTTATGTTTATGTAATCATCCCGGTTGGAGGTACAAAAGTACAAAAACTAGATGGTTAGGTTAATAAATCGATTGATATTTGCATTAAGTAAGCACTTCCTTATACGGTAAGGAACCCTGTTGCCACATCATACAGTACTGCATACACCTGTGCTTTATAGGATTTTTTTTTCATAGATAAACAAACAGACTTTATCAACCAAAAGGGAAATTTTTGTGCTTCAGCAGCAATTTCACAGGGGAAAAAAACACAAATCAAGAACATACTGCACGAACAAAGCAGGTTACAGATTAAAAGCAATATTTTCTAAAAGTAACTATATTAAAACACCAGATTAGGGTAGTTTATTGACCACATGCTGTTGTGGCCAAATTGGCTAGTGGTCAAGTCAATATTGCTATAGGCTAACTTGCTTGGTAGGAAAGGTCAGTGGATTGATATTCCTCCATGCTGTACGTGCTGTTTGTCTGCGAGAACATATCTGCCTTCACCCTAATAACCATCACTATCCTTTCATGTCCCTTAAACCCATGCACACATTATGTTAGACATACAGTTTCAAACACCTACACACAGAAAATCAAAGACGTGTTCATCTCAGAAGGAGGCTGAATCAGTAGCTGATCCGTTCTCAGGTCAGCCAGCCCCTCTTCACCAAAGCATGTTCACAATGTGTGCGTTTTTCGAGTGAGATCAATACCTAGTTACAGACTGCTCGACCCTACCGTGCTTCTGGTCCACCGGCTCTAGAGGACACACAAACACACACCTATACTGTACAAACACACATTGAAAAAGAGAGAGAAGAAAACACAGAGATCTGACAGAGTCGGGGCTTTTAATCCACCACATATGACTCTATCTTTGCTTCTGGTATAGTGGGAGAAGACTGGAAGAAGGACAGAGAAAGACAGGCAGGCACTGGACAGTTGGCCCCTGGAGAAAGTAGTGAAATCATGTGACTGTGTACACAACAGAGAAAGAGGGGAGAAAGGCAGCGAGCATGAGATTAAATATGATAAGGAAACCGAGCGACAAGGACAAAGAGACAGCAAAGATGCAGACTTTGGAGAAAATAAAAACTCCAGTGAAAAACACAAATAGATGGCCTTTGTTGTCCTTTCTCCTACCTTAGCATAAATGACAATGTGTCATACAACTGCAGCTGTGAGTGTATTCTTGGTGTAGGAGTTCCCTGTACCTGATGGCAGTTTCTCTCTCCTCTATTTGTGCTCTTCTTATGGCTTTTTATGTGAGTAACTCTCTGAAAGTGGGGAGTTAGAACAAGATCAAGAACCAGAAATGGAGCGTGGAGGAAGAGGATGATAGAGAGTTTCCTCCAGGCATCTGCTGTGCACCACATGCCATGACAAGGTGTAAATTGAACTGAAAATTTGATTTGACTCAGATTAAAAACTTAATTTCAGTATTTCACATCATCTTCAAACCGAGCCTGGTTCAGGCTCAGTGTTTCCCTTTTCAGTGACTGAAAGAAACACAGCCTGCATCTCTCTTTGTAAAGGTGATTTTTTTATTTAACAGTTCAACATTTAAGGGAATGTGCTTATTTTATTGCTGATAGGTTGGTGAGAAAAATCAATGACACCCTTTTATCTCTGTACTGAATATGTTTTATTGGTGTTGTGGTTTATATATTTTATTACCTTTTGCTTGTCTGTAAAGCCACTCCAGTTTGAATTTAGCTTTGCATGAAATGTGCTGTATAAATAAAGTTGCCTTGCTGGTTAGTTAGCTTAACATAAGCAGGAGGACGGAATGTGTCCAGGTAAAAAAATTGGCTTATCAAGCTCCAAAAGTGCACTAATTGAAGCTACAGTATCATATTCGTTTTTGATTTTACTAGAAATGTGTTTCAAATCCTAACTTAATGTGGAGAATCACTGTTAAAGCCTCTTGTGACCCAGACTCATTGAACAGCTGTTTTAAAGGATTTTGAGCAGGGCTCATCATTTAACTAATCAGAGAAGGAGAAATATTTCTTGTAGCTTTAAATCTATTAGAGTTTCATACGGAGTAATATTTGATGGGCTGGGCAGACTGGCTTTGAATACGCTCAGTGGAGTGACTTAGATTGATTAGCTTTGCAGTATTCCCAAGTTGCATCTTTTTTTAATCCACAGCGATTTTCCCTGTTTCCTGGCTAGTACACTAACCTGGGCATATTTGGACTAGTAATCTAATAAAAAAGCAAATATTGACATCTATCTATAGCCAGTGGTGACCTGGATGCTTGCCATCACAGTACTAGCAATAGCCTCAGGTAACCCCTCACTGTACACTGTATGTACACTCATCATACACACAATGAATCTTTTTTACATAGTTTTTGTACAGTTCAGAGCAACATGAAATAATCCATTAATGTAGTGAGCTTTGGGGCTAACAGAAGTTTGTCACATTGAGAGGGAGCAGGTACAAGAGTCTTCTTCTTTAACGCTCGGTGTGTTCAGCTGCTTATTTCAGCTGTAAATAATTAGGTTTGATGGTTATGAATAACTATAGAACCATGCATAATACAAAGTACACTGCACTCACAATCCAAATATCTGATCAAACAAACGAGCTTTTCAATGATTATTGATCAGATTTCCTCCCTTTCTGGTACGTTTTCAGATCAAAAATATGAAAGGCATCTCAGAAATTCCATCATTCCATTGATTACACCCATACTCAGCACAGCTCGGCCAAATGAAAACACAAACCAGAGACAGAATGAATAGAAATGGATTAGAAAGTCAGTTTCTTAGACGCTCTGCTCAGAATTTATTGATTGCCTTCCCTTTCTGTCTCCCCCTCTTTCTTCTTCCCGTCTCTCTCTCCTCCACTGAATTTTGTGAAACTGCTGTAATCACCGGCAATTTGCAGGGCACCTCGCAGCTGGACTCTTACCCACTGCTGACAGAGTAAGAGCACATCGCTGTGTAAAGATATGAGTGTGTGAATAAATGTTTGTGTGTGTGTGCGTGTGCGCGTGTGTGTGGGTGTGTGTGTGTGGGGAGAGGGGGTTATATGCATTTGTGTGTGTGTGTGTCTGCGTATCTAAAATGGGGTCCATTTCATAATTGTATTTGTTGTACAGGCTGGGGTCCATGGAGAGACAGAGAGATTTTTGTAGATGGTTAAACGCCTAGGGCATCCCTTAACTCAAAATGAGCTGGGGTCCAGACACGCACACATTTTCAACACATACATCTTCAATTTTGTTGTTCCTATGAGTCAGTAGCCTCATCCTACAGTTTAAAAGCACCACGGAGCATGAATCTTCCAATCACCCATTAAGCACCTCTGTGAATCTGTCCCTCGTTCACAGAAAGCTCTGCTCAGCGAGGTGTTAAGAAGCTAGATTCTCTCACAGTGAGACTAAGATACTGTTCACTAGTTTTAGCTTGAGAGGAGAAGCTCAATTGTCTGATTTAGATAACATTAATGCAGCTACATTTCTTTGGCGACTGTCTGGAGTAAGATTTAGGCGGTTGACTGCCACCATTAATCCTGGAACTTACTTCTTCCTTAAAATAGCAACACAAAAGATATCCGACTGATGTGGCTGTAATAACATTACAGCCTCATCTGCAGCACTGTTTAATGTTCTCACCTTGTCATTAATATTGGCAAGTTGCCTACATTTTCATAGCTTAGCTCTGTTTTTTGCATCTTCTTTGAAACGTCAAAGAGAATAAAAGATTTTTTTCATCAACATCATATTTAATGCACAAATTAGCCATTACAAATCTTATCTTCATCAGAAATTAATGTTAAGTTTTAATTAATTTATAGAGGCATTGTTTTACTCTTTTTGCCTTTTCAAAATAGGGGATGCAAACCTTTGCACCCAACTGTGTCTATTTGTCATTATCAACATGCCTAATATAAAAAAAAAACTAAATGTGGGGCTTGCAACACTATAACATATTGCTTTCCTTTTGTAATACCAAACAAAACTGAAGCACATGCAGAACTGCTTTAAATATTTTCACTTAATAAAATCATAAAGTAATTGCTAAAATAATGTTTTGAGTATTTTATGGCTGATTTCCGTGGTTTTTGTATTAGCATAAATTAGCATGAATTAAACACTACCCTAGCAGAAGCACATTTGCGGTTTTGTCAAATCCTGTTGTGTTACTGTTATATTATTTATAACTACATGTGTATCATCTTGTGTATTAGGTTTGTATGTGTCTTTGTGTATTTTAACTTGTAAAGATTCCCTGTAATGCATGTCTGTGACAACAAATAAAAATAAGCTTTCATATACTCTCTTTTTCTGTTGATAAGTGAGTATTAATTTTCACAAATACACTAATAAACAACAAGTGAAAGAAAAAGAAAATCTTGTATTAGAGAGTTGGGACGTCTGCAGAGAAAATTTTAAATGCAAATACAGAATGAATGACTATGTTCACATTTCCACTGAAGCACCTTTAAAAAGCAGCCACAGCACGCTTGTCCTGAAGGACCACAGCTGTCAGACTTTCAAAATAAATCTGTGTCCTACAGCAGCTGCAAAATCCGCTGACATTAGATGTCAGTGCAAAATCTACCTAACACAGCTCTGGTTAAATTTTATATGAGACTGAAAATATCACCAGCTGGAGTGAAAAACATCCCCACATCTTTGCAATTTCCTGCTTCAATTGCTATTTAGCTGTACAAATTGAGTATGAAATCTTCAAGAAATTCTTGATTTCAACATGCAATATCCTGTGATTATGTAATGACCAATGCGAAGCCGTGGATTATTAAGGTTTTCTATTGTCACAGATGTTGTACCCATTGTCAAACATGATTGCTTCCCAATAATTTCCAGCTTGGTTTAGATCATGTAATAGCCATAACAAGGGAGGTTTGTTGCCCTTCAAGCTTTTATTACATATTTAAGAACAAATCATCAGATATCATAATCTTAGTTTTACAGAAAAAATTGCTTTTCATGCTGTTAAGGAATAATGCTCACTTCTTCACACACACACACAGAGAGAGACACACAGACACACACACACAACTTTCTGTGCAGCCTGACAGCAAACTATGCTTTTTTCTTACTGACACTTTGTACTGAACTCTTTGAGCACCAGCAATGAAAGGTTACACAATTGTGGAGAGAAGAAGACATTTATACGCTACTCTACTGCTTCTTCTTCTTCTCTCTCTTTCTCTCTCTCTCTCTCTCTCTCTTTCTCTCTCTCTCGCTTCCTCACACACAAACACAGGCACATACACAATGGAAAAGTACATTTGGTTCATTGGAAACATCAATAGCTCCGACAGCCGATAGGTGTGATAATATTATCAGCTCGGTGCTATTTGTGATACACTTGGTTATTATTAGGAAACAAGGAGCTGTGGCACAATATGGTATGACCACACAATACTGCTGACGGTCCAACAGTGGGGAAAATGTGTCATCAATGACCTCGAAGGTTAATACAAAAAGAAAAAAAGTCTGTTTTCGAAGTGTTTTCCAATGACACAATTTTTTCTCAATAGTGGATATTACACTGGCTCTTTGTCACACTGCCACAACCATTAAGTTACCACTAAGCTTGATCTGCCCCATGAGGAAAAAGCTGACTAACATTGTATCTATGGCTTTCCCACAAAAAAGCCCTCTACTCCTCATTTTCTTCTTTCACAGACATCTTTAAAAAATCCCAAGACACCATGCAGTCACCTCAAGCTGGCTTTTGCACAGCTTTTGATGTTTCTTTCCCCTAGAGATGACAAGAGCATAATGTATGAGCACTATTCTCTAAAAGGTGATGGAGGAGACATTACAGTTGCCTAAAGTGTGCTGGGCATTCTGGGAAACTGCAGAAAAGCACCTCTGAGGCAGAGACCCGGCTCTGGTGCGTGCTGACTGATGCCCAGTTTACCACTTGTTAGTGTGTGTCCACTTCTCATGGAAACATTTTCAAAGACCACAGCTAAATCACTGATTAGCAGTAAATTGTGGAGCCCTTCAGTTTGTACTCAAAGCACTTTAGTAGGCCCCAGTGGAGTCCAAAGCTTTTTAGACAGCTGACAGCAGAGTTTTCTGTCATTTCACATGATTTAAAATTAAATTGCTTTTCACCCCAATCTGTTATTTGATTGTCATTGAACTGAATCTGAGTTGACACTGGTAATGTAAAAAGAGAACAAGTTGTTTCTGTTACCACGTCATCATTTATTTCTTCCCTGTTTTTAAAGTCAAACATGAAATAACAACTATTCAATTTAGATATAGATATTAGTCCACATAGTTAGCATTAGCTTCTGCCAGTCCTTCACACCTTTTGTCGCCAAATAACTCACATTTCTCTCTTTACAGTGCCCCTAATGCTACAGTGTCGAAACAATAAAAATAGTTAAGTGCTCCATCCCAACAAATCCCATGTAAACAATGTCAAAGCCACAAGAATATGCTCACTCCACAGATCTACATCACAGGTCTTGAGCTTTGGCTAATAGCTCATCATCAGATACCATAAACCTCACTGCACACACACTTACACACACTATTGATTTATCGCCAAGCTATTTTTAGACATCCACATTTAGCATCAGCCATGAGCTCAGATGAGCCTCAAAGAGGAGACATTTTTCCAGAGATGATTTCTTGATCCCTATGAATAATGATGATGCATGAGTCTGGAAACACGAGAGGGACACGTTTCTAATTTTAGCTTATTTACTGTGCCATTATAGTATGAGTGCAAATGTGTCTTTAAAAAGAAATAGAATTAGAAATTGCTCATATATCACGATGTTAACAGCCACACTCTGTATCCAAGACTACTTCCTGATAGTCTCATCAATCAGAAAAGAGATTCTGAGTTCATTCCACCATGCGTGTGTTTCACTGTGTTTGTAGAAAGTGTCTATGTGAGTGACAGGGTTCTCAACACAGCACAACTTTAAATGCGAAAAGGGGGGAGGGCTCATGACAGGTTGCAGTGGTCATGGTTTATTTGACAGGCACTCCACTCACAACGCCATCAAATGACTGAGGGCTGGGAGTGAGGACTGATAATGCTGCAGAAGCTAAGCACCACAAAGTACCAGCATTCCTTAGATCGCCATTTTACGAGATTTAAGCATGCATGTTGAAATCGCTTGCACCATTGGAAACACTATTCTTATACAGGATGTGCTCTGTGTGTGTGTTCTGACTTCATCCATAATGTCTGTGTTGCACAGTGGTCAATAAGCAATGCCATTCCAGTCCCTTGAAAATGTGTGTATCTGTGGAAACATGCTCTTTATCTGAGGCTTAAAGATTTTGAGGTTAAAGACGGATTGTGATACAGTGCTCACACTGCATGTTTATTTGCTTCTTTTTAAAAACAGGATCTGTCTCCAGTCGTAACGAAACTGCTTTTGTTCCTACTTCACTTCCTTACAGGCCACTTTAATTTATAAAAGTAGCAGTTTAAGTAATTAAAAAATAATTTTTGCATCACAACATATTGTATCCGGGATTATGTCCATAGAAAATGTAATCATGTTGTCGTTTAGCGGTAAAGAGGTGTAATATTTAGGGAGACAAAGTGGCGTACATTGTATTCAAACATACAACTGAGGTTTTTAGGTGCTCGCCACAAAAGCCAAGAGGCAGTTGAAGTGGTAAACTTTGAAAACGAGTGACGTCCGTTCCTTTGCCTTGAAAATTAGATATGCAGTTTAAAGTTCAACCAAACAGCTTCATTAGGTCAATGCACTAATAAGCACTCATTAAATCAGACGTGGTAATCTCCACACCTTCACAAGGCACAGATACATGTTATAAGTTATGCAACCAGGCTCATGCATAAATATAAATTAGTTTCAATGACTAGAAAATAAAAAATAATTGAATGATTTAAACTGAATACATTTCATAAGTGAATTGGGTCCTGAGATCTTTGCTGACATTTGTTTTTCATTATTATTGCAAATATAAGTAGACATAAATGGATACATTAATTAGTGTATACTGCATTGCACATACAGTACTCATAAAGCTCTATGATCTTTGGTGTTTGTGCACAGTACAGAAACATCCTGCACTTCAGAATTTGCTAATTAGATCATTTAGGCTTAAGACAAATGCCAGTACTGTATATTTCTTTGTTTAATGAATCCATTGGCTAAACCCTCCAGCGCTAAAACGCATGTTGAAATGTACAGTCAGATCTGGCTGCTTGTGCAGTCAGAAGCTTTCAGCGCAGAGGAGAAAGGCCAGCTGAAGATGTGTGAAGCTACTCACCGCTGAATTTGAATAATTAAGCAGCTTCCATTAAAACACTGATTAATTTGGGAGCACTCCAAAAGTTGCCAGAGCATGAAAGAGCAAATGAGGAGGGAGGGGGCTTGGAAAGTGCGTGTGTTGGATACTTTCACATAGAGGTGAAGGTATTTAAGCTGCACACATCACCAAACTTCCTAGGATTTTTGAAGTAAATGGATGTTTTAGTTTAAATTGTGAGCAAAAGCAGTGTCTAATAATGACAACTGTCACTAAAAGTTAGTGTTGGTTGAACATGGTGTCTGCTAACTAATTTTAAAACAATAACATTGTAAAAGCTTCCTCATACATTTGCTTTTTGGATTAGAACAGAGGTCTGTGGCACAAATTAATGAATTAATCCAGGTTTTGAAATGACAGGACATCAACTGTGAAAAAAGGCAATTCATTGTTAGTGGAGAAAAAGAAAGACTTTGTGCACTAACCTTTGATACAGTAATGCTACAATTTATCCAGAAACAAGCTGGACTTGGGTTGCTGTTTCCAAAGTCTAGTCAAATGCAGGACAGCACATTACCCTAATAAACTAGCATCAAGAAAGAGCTTCACACAGTTGAAAAATATTACACAGTGTGGATGTAGTAATCATGAAACCATGCATAATCATGGTTTTAAGTTAGTGGCACTGATACTTTTGCTACATTTGCATTTTAGGCAAGATACTTTGTCCTAACACATCCTCACACTTTATGTTTGCTCATATATTTTTGCTTTTGGACAAGCTATAAAAAAAACCAAACACCATCTTCCAAAGCGTTCTTCAAATTTCTACATCCCATGCACCACACAAGAAGAAATCCAAATGTTGACAGGTCTGTTGCAGTATGATTAATGAACAGTGGATTCCAAAACCCAGCCATTTGGCTCCTCTACAGTCACCACACTCCTTTTCTATCATCTTCTCAAATGGAGCGCGGGTTCCTCTTAACAGCTGGGGAGGAGGGGTGATTATAATAAAGGGAAAAAATGATAGAGACTGTCTTCTAATACTCTCTAACCAAGAAGAAACACTTCTGGGTGGCTATCATATTGATAGATTTACAGACACTTGCGGTCATACGAGTGTCTGAATCTGAATCTGTAGCTGCAAGGGTACAGAAACAGTTTCACCTTTTGTTTCACCTCTATTGCTTTCAAAATAGTTTTTTCTTGATCTCCAAGGTTAGGCTTAATGCAGCTCCCAATTTCCATATATTTACAGACTCCATAGTAACACACAGCCAATTTTTCAGTGTAAAAGCAGCTTTGCTTTGCTCAAGGGCACATTTATACTAGGTTGCTTCTTCACTTCCTCCCACACACAGGTTTCATGCATATTTTCAATAAGCAAAATGAGTAACATTCCTTTCATAAGTTTCCCTGACCTTTACGAATATGCTGGAGCCATTTAAAAGCAACATTTGCATTGAAATGCGAGCCGTGACCCTCCCCTCACGCAGCCTGCCAATCACATTACACATTACGACAGACAGATGTTTGTTCAGTCAGTTGGATGGCTCGTGGCATGTACAGATGTTATCTATGCCCAGGAGATGCTCTGAGTGACAGGTCCAGATGTTGGAAAACACCTTAAACGTTAATCAGCTGGACATACATACATGCTGCTGCAGAGAGTATAAACACACACGTGTGGCAGGGGAATTGTAACCTGCACTGGATTCAACATACTTTTATAAAAACAGTAATCAAGCTAACCAATCAGCACAGAAAATTATTACACACGCACACACATATAATGGTTTTCTTTTGAAAAAATACCAGAGGTGCCGTACCTTTCTCCACAGAAAATGCATCATCATGGCAAGCATGGCTGAAGCAGCAGCTACTAGCATTCGTATCAGTTTAACCCAAAGGACTCTCAGGCAAAACAACAGCTGACTCCTAAACCCATAGCTCTATGTCCACTTCGCCTTCGAGATTTACATAAAGTGTGTGGCCAAAAAATGGTGAACACACACACACAGATTTGCATACACATAAAACAAATGCAAAAATCCAATGAATGTTGATGTTATGCTACAGTTGCTCATACGTGTTCACTGTAACTGTTTGTGAAAACATATAAACACACTCCATCACGCAGACAGATTCATAAGGAGGTTTCACTTTCTTCTCCAACTCTGCTGGACACAAACACACACACACAAACACACACACACACACACAAACACACACACAGCTATGTCCCAGTGGAATCCATCTTCATTTGCTGGGTTCCAGAGCATCCATGAGATTTAGCTCTGCTCTACTCTATAACTCATCCCCATGTCTGTAGATGCTCCTCACTGGTCCTCTGTGCTGTCTGCAGCAACATTTTCCACAACCCGTGGCAAGGAAGTGGTCTTCGTTCTCAATTATTCCCTTACAGATTAAATAAGGGAACCTTTTCTTTCAGTGTATGACAAAATGTTGAAGCAAAAGCAGTGGCTATTGTAAAGTAGCTAGGGAACACTGCTAGGGCAGCAAAATGACTTGTCTGAGGTTGTTGGGCAAGTGTCAAAAGATGCAATTATTCTTCTGCAATAAGGGGATATATGTGTAGGCTGTGACTCGATGCTGGAGTTTTTCAATTGCCATCCACAGTGCTCTGCTGCTGCAGTGGCTGCAAGTAGATGTCTATCACGTTTGGTTAATGGCTACAATGTACATAATTTTATGATGGAAACTTAACATTTAATTGCTGGAGGAGTAAATGTGAATATGTTTAAAAGTTTGAAATATACTGGATTTGAAAACTGTGTGCAAATAAGAATATCAGCCCATAGCTCATGGAGGACATAGACCGGACTATTCCACCACATTTGACCACTACCTCTAATGTCACTGACAGTGCAAACTGTTCCCTAAGAAATGTTGTGTAGGTTGGAACTTTATCTATAAGCTTATGCAGGAAAACGGAGCTGGAATCTCACTTCAGACACTAAATTATCCTTTTCTTTTCTTCAGTTCATCTTGTTTTTGAATTATCTTTAACCCACTTATGCACAGCTCTCTGATTATTATCCACCCATCTGGTTGTCATGAGTTCTTGGAAGCCAAGAACAGTTAATTATAAATTGGTATGTTTTTGGAAAGTACAGCTCTGTCTGTGTGATTGTGTGCAATTGGAGTATGTCTGGGCGCACACGGGCAGGTGTGCCCAGTGTGATTAATGCTTTGGCAGACAACAGAGCAGAGAAGCTAAATTAAATTAGAAAGACAACTACATTATTTCAAGATGTGTATCTGTGCTTTGTTCCTACAAATGGCAGAAGGGGAAGAAATAAACATACAAAACAAATGCAGCAGTATCAGCACATTTTGCCAGTATTTAGTGAGGAAACTATGGAATATTTAACATTAATATTATAGGGGATGGTGGCAAAGATGCATTTTTGTATTATCCAGAAAACTGGGGTGGGCTGAGAGTTTAGAAGGCCTGTGATCTGCTGGGGGATTTGGCAAGCTAAGCTAAGCTAAGTCTAGACTGGGCTGCACTAAGTCGGTTGGTAATAGGAGAGTTGGTGGAGAGTAATCTGTCAGCATGCCAAACTCATGCAATCCAGTGGGAGCTCATTAGCTTAGCATTCTGCCTCAGTGGTCCTGCCTTGAATGAATGGGAGCACAAAGACAAACAGGCTCTCGTCGCCCTGCCTCCCACAGATCATTCCCATTCGCCCATTTTCCCTCTTTCTATCCTTTCTCACTCCTTACTTTTCTTTCTGTCCTTGCTCCACTGGCTAGAAAGAGTGGTTTAATGTTATGCTTCTACAACATTTCACTTTACAATGTGCAAACCACTTTTCAGATCCTACTTTCAGATTCATTATGATTTTAAATCTCAGCTCACAAGAGCCTGTCAATGAGCCAAATAGCCTGTTCCTGAACTCCATACTTGGACCTTCACCAAAGGGATTCTCCCTTGACTGAGGCTCAACTTTCTTTCTTTCTTTCTCTTTCCATTTTAATCGCAACACAAACAGAGAAAGGATTTAAGCATTTTTGCCTTTTTGTCAAAGCTTTTGTGCACCATCTGCTGCTCCTAAGCAATTAGCCCAAGCTGCAAAAGACAGGTGAGCCAACAGTTGAGGATTCCAGTTAATAGACCTGCAGAGGTGAAACCAGCTTCTTGTTGGAAACGTTGTTCCGCTGTGTCTTGGCGACGGTCTTTGGCAGCAATAATAATGCCAAACTGATGTATGGATTTTAGTTAGGGGCTTTTTACCTGAGATGTCAGCTGTGTGATGAGCGTTATTAAGACGGGATTGCCATGCACTGCCTAATGACAAGTAATGAGTATCCAACCCCAGTGGAAATCAAGGGTTACTCCTGGATCTAGAGCCAATCAGGTTTCTTGCTACAGGATGTGCTCTTTATGACATATGGATTGCTTCAAAATAATATTTGATGTTTATGTGCACAAATGGAGCAGATGCAAATACCATTATTCAGCATTTCTAGTGCACCAATCAAAGGCCTCACACCTCCACCAAAGGAAAGTCATCACCATATCTCACTCATCAAAAAAGGAAAAATAAAACGCTTTTGATCATATACGACCACATGATGGTGTGCATTATTCTAACACACACACACACACACAATCATCTGCACTACACCAGGCAGTTGGAATATTAATCAAGAGATTTGTCATTAGCAAGTCATTTTGACATGCACCATTGGGAAATGCCTTGGCATTTTGTTCACAAGCATTTAGAATTCAACCACATATGCATAAATGTGAGCAGTGACACATAAATGCCGACGAAAAGGAGCTTGTTTTAAAATGACACTACCAACATAACAAGACTCTCATAACTAAATGTACCTTCATAACCCTTCCACCACTGAGGTTTTGTGTGTAACAGGAGAGAATTACAGAACAGTATCGACGGGATAAATCCGATGAACAGAACCAGCCAAGATCAACAGGGGAGGGCAGAGGATCAGAGCACAATCCCCTCCGACATGCTTACATTCCACTAAGGCTGTCGGATGTTGCACATGCTGAGAAGAAGGAAAATTTGTCAAAGCTTTGTCAGAGTAAAAAGGCAGAGAAGTAGAGTACAAGCAGCTGCAAAGTGGAGAAAAGGGGGGAGGGGGGAGGGGGGTACTTCCTGTCAGTTTTGAGCACGAGCAGAAGTACAGTAAAGGGACGTGCACCCGAAAGGCAAGCATGTATTTGAAGTGCAGCTACATCAAAGTAAACTGCCTTTCATGCTCATTTTTAATCTCTTACTAGTCCCTGCAGTCATCGTTCCTTTTGTTTACTGAAGAGAGTGACTGACATACATACCGAAGGCTTTCCTACCAGGGGCAAAACTCCTCACCTCAGCCTGTGGCGCTCACACACTGCTGCCCAGCGCATTTGACGAATAAATGGAGTCTGGTCTTACTGGAATTCAAAAACTATTTGTACAAAAAAGGGATCTCATATTTGGTGACAGTATCTTCTGTAACCCTGACCTAATCTAACCTTTGAAGGCATCTTTACAGGTTAAAACATGACCCTGTTCAGCTGTATATTGTATATTTTCCAAAGTCATGTAATATTGTTTAATATTTCTGTTTTAGCAGCCATGATTAACAAAATGTTCCTCAAATACAAAGCCACAGTATATTTGTCACACATATTTAAGGCAGCATGTTAAGTTGTCCGCTGCAACTGAGTTGTTCATTTTAAAGAGAAATGTAATGGGAGCTGACCTCACCGTGCAGCAGTGATTTACAGGTAAGTAGTAACTAACTTTAGGTGAAGCTAGAAAGTAAAAGGCCATGAATGCACCAGAGAGGGTGGTTGCTGCTTTCGTTACAGGGAATTTACACTACCTGCATCATCTCTCTTGGCTCTGTTGAAGCTTTAGTCCTCATTGTGTTGTGTTGAGTACGCCACGCTGTGACTGGATTGTTTTCTGATCTACCCGCCATCATTAAACACGCAAACATTTAGTTTTTACATGTCACTTTTTCTGTAGCTATAACTTACATTAAGTAGCACGTAAAAGCACATGGGAACCGTGATGAGCTTTTTCTCTGGTTTGTTTAAAATTCATTCATGTCTGGTAGTGCACCAACTCTCTGCTTTGGTTTTCACTGGAATCAAGACTTTTGTCCTTGTCTGGCACAGTTGGCTGTAGTGAGTTTTTTACTGTCAGCTGTCGCTGGCCAAGGAATTTGTTGCACATACTGTGAACGCACCGTTTTGCTAACAAAGCTGATTTACCTCCTAACACTAATGTTTGTAGACATTTTTACTTTAGCTTGGCTTGAAACATTTAATCGTTGTGCTAAGTCTGCATATCAGATTGCCCAATGTGTATCTAAATGACACTTACCTCAAAGTGTGGCCATCTCTTTTTGAAAAGGGCAGTGCAAGATGCTGCAGGTTCACGTGAGTCCATGCAGACAGTTGGTGGGAGAAAACTGTAAAAGACAGAAATGTGAGGACGACATGAGAAGAATAAGACTATTAATCATAACACAGGATCCAGGTTTCAAAACATCCAGGACCCTCTTGCCAATTATTGAATAATTTTAAAATATTAAGAGGCTTTGAAATGTTTTGTGAGGATAAAAATGTGTTCAACACTCAAAGATATGTTTTGGTGAAAAACACTGAATGTGTAGCACACAGAGCTGTATGTTTTGAGCATATTTGTTAGCTGAAGCTGTGACAAAATATAAAGTGCTAGGATTTCCATAGCTGGTGCACGACTCTCCCAGATGCATGTGATAGGAATATTTGACCGTCGAAGGCCAAACTTTAACAGACACCTGTGCAAAGATGTAAGAGAATTTTACAGAAGTTCCCTCTCATTCCTGCACACATTAGAAATGCACCACCTGAGAGTCATACAAAATAAAAGCTCCACATAATGTTTTTTTCATAGTGGGAATGTCCAGAGGTTTTCTGTAAAAGCTCTATGCATGTTCGTAGAGAGAAATTATATCCCTGCTGTTATGATCACTCATTTGAATTCCTACAGGTTGTGTATGAACAAGAAGCATCATTTTTTTAGGCAGCAGGGAGTGTAGAACAGACATGAACAGGGTTTGTTTCCAGATGGGGAGAGGAAAATTAAAAAATGGAGAGAGCATGGAGAGCAACACACATGACCACATGTTTTGCCCCCGTGTCATTGGTCTTGGTTTGGAACATATATTATCTGGTTGCCTCTTGCGGCAATAATGAGTTGATCTATTCTGTGCACCCCCACCGTCATCGCATATATCCATCTATCTGGAAATAGATAATTACAATAGAGCTGTAACTATGGTGATTTCCAAACACATGAAACATTAGTGCAAATGTACCCTCCATTTAGATATAATACCTTGCTTTGTGTCCTGCTTTGCCAAAATTGCACCCATATTATTTAACCTCCACTCCCAAATGCAGACTGGGATTGTGAGGTTTATGCTACTTAAATAAATACTGCTTTTGTGTTTTAAGCATGACAAGAAAGAGATAACAATCCAGTTTTAATTGTGAAGGAGAAATGACAGGTGGGAGCTACAGCTACCTGTACGCACATGGTTTGCGTAATTTACGTGTGGGGTATAAGCTTGGGGGAATTGTCTTCTCGAGCACATCAGAGCTGAAGGCTTCTGTTGTCACGTCTGTCTTGGTACCAGGACAGACATACGGTGGAGATACAAAACCTGTCATTGCATAAATACGTCAACATTTGTATTTAATATACCATATAAGCCACTGTTTAAACACTTCCTTTTCTATCATAAGCACTCAGAGATGATTTTGTTTTGTGCTGCTTCAACATTAATCAGCATGAATCAAACAGGAACCACTTTTCCAGGTTTTAAGCTATTGTAATCCCTCCCCCTTAATTTTATTCTGGATTGGACATGAAGCAGACAGATGTTAACATGTTTGCCGAACAAACTTTATATGTAACAACAGCAAAGCTTTTTGTATAGGCCAACCAGGAAGTTAGCAGCTTACTTTTTGTGTTTGACACTAATGGCCGTGTAGTTTACATAAAGTATTAAAGACCCTAAAGAGAACAGATGTACATTGCTGCCTGGCTGTCGAACAAGTGTAAGTAAGAAGGATTTAATCACACCACGTTACATCACGTATGTGATGACAACTGTCGTCAACCCTGTCATCAGGGAGGCTAATAGCATATGTTTGATAGTAAACTAATTTGAAAATGACTATTAGTGATTTATTTGTCTAAATCACTACATTACCAAAGCCCACATAACACCAGCCACCCAGATTTTTGTGTGTCTTTGTCAAAGTCTTACAGCAGATTCACCTACTATCCCCACAGTTTTTTTCCTGAAGTAATACTTAGAGCCGCTGACATGACAAATTATCGCCAGACGGAGGGTCATATTTCCTGTCCTGACATCAAAAATAATGAGACATGAGACAAGAACGCAGAGTTAGTAGGCTACCTATCACCATTTAGATTAATGTGACAATAGGTTATAGTTATTCTGCTGTCATGGTTTTGCTCTGTATGGTCTCCACTGCATGTCAAACCAAGTGCTGAGGACCTTCTAATATATTTCCTACACCTCCTTTCCTGTCTGAGATCCAACAAGTTGTGTCCCTATTTTCTTTTTGTCTGCTGGAGGGTTGGAGGGCCATGAGATAATTCTGTGAAATCAAAAAACATGTGACTGGTACTCACTGAACATAACAGAAATATTGTAAAGCTATAAAAATATAGATCCTGGTATTTTATGGATCATTTGTCTTCCACAGTTTTGAATTTCTGCCTGTTTTACTATAACTGTATAATTTAACCCACCATGTGCTGCTCACAATACATTGCTTTTGCGTGACTGCACTTCCTACAGACAATGGATGCAACCCTGAGCCCATATTGAATATGACAGCTATATTTCTGCTGCCATTTTGCACATAAATAATGCAACATATGACAAAAGTATTTTCTTTAAGTGGTAAAGGGCTCCTGGAGAGAATGACATGAACGGAAAGATTAAATGTGATTTTTAGGTGGGTGATTTTATGCAGTAGGTTGGTTAACAGGCAAGACAACATACACAATTGGAGGATTTTTTCTGCTAGTAAATGAATACGGTTAATAAAAGACTTAGCAGAGAGCTATGTTTTTTCTCTGCTAGCAGACATGTGGCCATTACTGCCATCCCCGCACTTGGTGGCCTGACATTTTAAATTGTGGAGAGTGAAACTGCAGCTTACATTATTTATGCCATGTTTCTTGGTGGTTGCCTCACACGCTTGTGTCCTTGTGTTTAAGTCACTTTGCACTTTCTTACTGTGTTTAAACAAATGATGTTTCACTCCAAGCCCCCTTCCTAACACACACACCCGCACACACGCACGCACACACACATAAATAAGCTTCATCCAGCTCCCTGTTGCACAAACTAGAAGAATTACTGAGGTCAAAGGCCAATTCGCTCTGCTGTCATGGATCCCATTGATATAAAGTTCCTGTGTTATGCAAAAGGTGAGGGGTTAACTGCTTTTTACACCTCTACAGTGGAGTTTACAAACTGTGAAAAGCCAGGCTTTGTGTTTTGGCACCTCCACCACAGGACTGAGTGGATATTCAGTTCATGTCCTACTGTTTTTGATCATTTGGACCACATTCACAATAACAATTTTAGCCACTCTAACGGTGGATTTGCCACAGAAATGTTTTTTGGAGCCAAGCTCCATGAGACTGGTAGTCATGCTTCTATTCAATATCTGGGTGTAGAATCCTGCCTTCATGGTGTAATTTGTAAATGTCATCTCCCCTTCACCTTTTGCACTAATTAAGCCAACTCCACCTTCGTGTTTCACAATCAGCAATATGCAGCCACAGATGTTGTCCAGCCAGGACTATGCCAAACATGCCTAAACCCATCTGCACAAAATTGTTTTGGTTTCATCTGATCAAAGTATGTGCTGCCAATAGTCATCAGGCTTTTTTTCAATTTCTATGGCAAAGTGTATTTTCACAGTTTCGTGAACAGTTTCCTCCTTGAACACCATCTGTAGGGGTTGACTTCATGCAGTGGGCTCTTCACTCTCTAATCAGTCACCAAAGTCCACGTTGCCACTGGTAATCTTTGTGCCAAGTCACAAGTGTGTATCCCTGAGTTTTTCAAAGCAAGGTTGTGTAAATAGTGAATTGTGTGTTGTGTCATTTTTAGGGATGACCACCTTCTGTTATTAGTAGCCGGGATTCTCCTTTTCCTCCTAACCACTATTCCTGCATGCCTTTCTTCCAACCTGATTGAATATGAAGTCTTTTAATCTAGTTTTTTACTTGCTAAGGCAATTCCCGGCCATGTGAGGCTATGCTGCCTTAGACACACAGCTGTGGTGTGAACATGCTCCTTATGATGTCATTCATGCAGTTTGCTTTAATTGGAAATGACAGGTGTCAGTTGCTTTTGTTAGAGGTTCCAAAGATAAACTAACTTTTAACTAACATGTTATCATTTAAAAAATTTAAAAAATTCTACAGCATGTGCAAAATAGCCCTTATTCTCATTTTAAAAGGCATTTGTTTAATTTACTTTTTAGCTTCTTATGTTGGGTGTTGTTCCTTTTCTTTTCATGTGTCTTAAGTGCTATATGTATTTTTTGTTATGAAAACGTTAACATCCAAAGTGAAAAAAAATCTTATTTATTTAATTATTGTGTGTGTTGTTATACACTCAACATACCTAGTAAATAAATAATCCTTGGTATCAAATCCTGTCATATCCCTCTAGTTGAAAAGCACTGATATGATAGTAGGTGATGCTGTTAGGGGAAAACTTATTTTGAAAACCTAAATATCTAATGTTATGAGAGAGAGTTTTTGTCATAATATTCTGAGACTCATAATTTTATGAGGAAAAAGTCATGAGTAAAAATGCACATTTATGAGAAGAAATAATTATTGACATTATGAATATTTCAATATTCATAATGTCAATATTTCAAGAAAAACAAACTGTTTTTTACAGCACATATTTTGACTCTCGTAATACCACAGTGATTCTCAATCCTGCAAGGACCCCTGCTCTGCTTGTTTTCCAACTAACCCTTCACTACCATGGCTGATTGCCTGGATCAGGTGTATTCAGTCAATCAGAAGCCTAAAGATACCAACTGACTTTGTCTTCCCCCACTCCATCCTCTTCTGAGACCTTACAGCTCCTGATTGACTAAAAACACCTGATGCCAATAATCATTAGTGGACTAATGATTAGTGTTGAAGCAAAGTGTTAGAAGGCAGCACAATATTGTTTAATATGAGGAAAGCTACTGCATGTTATGACATGAAGTGTCATACTGTACAGTAATATCTATCCCAACATAATATTAGCAAATATTCATAACTATGCCACTGCCAGCAGACTGGGTGGTAATGGACATTTGGCAAAGATTAAATCCTCACTTTAATGTACTGTATGACTGTTAACTGCAAAAGTACTACTAGAAACTTTTTGTTAAACCAAAACACTTGAAAAAGAGTGTTGATAACCATAAAAAGCACAGACGGTCTTTTCTCACTATAGGTGTATTCACACAGACACACACACACACACATTTGTGTATAATTTATGTATCGGAGAGTGGGTGTACACATGCCTGTGTGCACCTGTAACTCACAACATAAGTAATCACATTCATGTCTGTGTTTCGCACTTATTTTTGTGTATACGTGTTTTTAAGTCTGTATCACAATTATTACACCTCCATTCTCACCCAGTTTGTCAGAAAATAAAAACCCACATCAAAAACAATTCTGCACCAAAGGCCACAGTGGAAGCACAAACAAAACCGCTAATTGGTGAGCGGTGAAAACAGCACCAGTTGACACGGCCATAAAGAGCCGTAAATAACTCTGTGGTCCTCACCCAGACTTTGGCACAAAGGTAATACGAGGATAGCTAAAATGCATCACACGCTCCTAGTGCCCAAATATAACTTGGCTGTCTTAGCTGATGCTTGTTGTGGAAGATTCACACTCTGGAGGAAGTTAACAAGAAGGGTAGGAGGAGATTTGTGCATGTTGTGTAAAAGTCTGTTTCGGTCAGTCTTGAATTCTTTAACATTCTTCATTTTGGCTTCACATTTTGTTTCTGATGATTAAAATGATTTATGAGTGAGCAGCTAAGGTCAAGAAAATAAAAACTATTTTTTGTTATTGAGGCTAAATGTTTTTCTGTGAAGAGTTATAATTACAGCTTAAGTTTAAGTAACAGCAGGCTATATAACTTGTATTCAAATTTTTTTCTAACATTTTCTTACTAGAAAAATGTTCCAAAACTTGTCCTAATGTGTATCGATGTTGTCCAATCCACCCATGACCCAGACTCAGTGCCAGCAGTCCATAGATACTCCCTTTGAAAGTTTTTAAACAATGCCTGCACTTAATTTGAATAAATCAGGAAATTGTAAACATATTCTATAATTGTTAGGTTTTAGTGGATTCTCATTTAGTGTACCTTTAATCACACTTGAGGCGCTGTGCAGAGCATAGCAGAAGAAAGCAGAGAAGGGCTGCGTGGAGTGGACTGAAGTTGAGACTGAGGCTAGTGTAAGCTTAAATTGTATATTGTAGGCCAGAGCAACATTCTGAGATTAAATTTATCCAGTGAAGATTGAAGATGAGCAAATGTATTGGATTGCATTAAATTGCACAGGTGCTCATAATGTTATGTCGGATTGGGGTATCAGCAATTTTCTCTCTCACTAGCATTCCCACAAAGGATTTCAAACAATATAAATGAATCCCTTGCTCACAGTTAAAAGATCCTCGGTTCAAGTCCCAGCCATGTGGAGTTTCACCGCGCTTCCTCCAGGTACTCCAGTGTCCTCCTGCAAACCAAAGACATGCCTGTTAGGTTAATTGGTGACTTTAAATTGTCTGTAGGTGTGAATGTGACTGCGAATGGTGACAGCTCGAATCGGCTCTGGCTCCCTTGCGACCCTGATAAGTGCTTGAGATAATGGATGGATGGATAAATATATCCAAACACACTGAAACCATGAGCAATTTTAAAAAGAAATGATCGTTATGTTCACTCATGTGCAACAACTAATTATGTCCATTTTGATAGCTAATAACCAATAACCAATTTTATGTATCAATATTCCATTTACATTTTTATAATAATATGATATTATGATTATGGCAAAGTAATTAAAATATTATATGTTTCTTAACATAAAGGTGTCACATGTTTATAGACTTGGTTTGTTTTAAATTGTGGTGCCCATCACCTCTTATACCTTTATATCTACCTTTGTTGGTGAGAGAGTGGAAGGGTGAAGGAAACTAATGTTGTAGTGCTCTGATTGGAATCCTGTCTTAGCTAATAGCTGGATTATGTCTGAGTCCCCCTAAGCCAACAGTGCCTGTTTTTTCATTCAGTTATATCCTGGGGGTCTCCTGGGTTTTATTATGAGAGTACTGTTATCAAATATGTGAAGATGAACACACATGTGATAACACTGTCTGCTCAAAGAAAAAAAAAACAGCAACTAATGCTTAAAGTGGCCAAATCATTCTTACACATCACAAGCAGTAAGAGCTGCTTTTGCCTATCGATTGCGTAGATTTTTCACTCATGAATAAACAAGGTGATTTGCAAGGTGCCAAAGTTAATCTAATTTGCATAAATAAATTGGTAAGCAGCATCTGTTCCTTCTACAAGCTTGAAATGGGAGTCAGGAAATCAGAAAATTACCTAATTATACAGACACTACTGACAAACCTGAACACGTAAATTAAACTATAAAAATGAGCGCAGTGTTTTTGGGGCAAATAGGATGTGGATTTCCATGGTAACAATAGGCTGAAGTGATGGGAAGATGCAGCCAATCAGTGAGGTTTTGGCCGATGCAAATTAATTTGATGCTCTGTGGAAGTGAAGACTATAAGGAAAAAAGGAAAGCGATCAGATTGCGTGGCCGCACTAGAGCTCTGCGCCAGGAACACGTTTAAATTCAAGGACGCACTGAAGAAGATCAAGGCATCGCACAAACATCCATACATTTCCATAAATGAATTAAATACAAATGATCTGCAATCACCAGCACATATCAACATCTCTTGATATTCCAGATTTAATTTGCTTTCTTTTCTTTTTGATTATGTAATGGAACATTCTGCTCTACCTGAAAGGAATGCACATATGCAGTAATAAGCATAATGGAAATGAATAGTACAAAGAAAGCTCATTCCAAGAAGAAACGTCTTCTGTAATCAGTTAATTAAAGATTTTTACCAGAATGAAACTTGGTCATTACCATATAAATTTACTATATCCAATACAGCTCAAGCATAACATTTATCCCAATAACATTTGTAGCTATGCTGTCTTGGCTGTCCACTGGGTGCCGGTCAGTCCGCCACACTGACATTCATGTTCCCTAGAGGATGACTCTAAGTGCATTCGCTAATTTTAGCATACTATCGTAATATGGATGTAATATGTGAGTAAAGCTCAAACAAGGCACATAACCAAAAAACCTTTACTGACTTCCAAGATTACTTACACATCACAACAAGAACAATACTTTTCTAAACTGTGAAAAATAAATTCAGAGATATATAATCTCCATGGATTACAAATTCATGATAAGAAGAATAAAGCCTGATCTTGTTTGTAGTTTGAGGTGTCCTGTCCACAAATTTATTTTCCATTATAGCGGTTGGTGAAAATACATTTTGGGCCACAGAGGGATTTTTGTTGTTGCAGTAGCAGTAGTGGCCGCTACATAAAATTAGCCTATTAACTCCCTTGTCCTTATTTTATTTTATTGTTTTTCTACTTTGTATCGCTTATGTTCCAAGGACATTTTGTTTAATATTTAAAGGGACAATTTATAATGTTTCAGGGGGATGAATACACACATTCTTAACCAATACGCAAAGTTTCTCTAAATGAAAGCATGAATCACATTGCTGGGACTTTGAGTTGCCACTAGTGACTTTAATTGCAAAGGTACATGGCTATGTGTAGCTGAATGCCCTTGTTCTGTGAGTCAGCTAACTAGAAAAATCCAGTTCACAGTGGGCATATCAATTAAGGACTTAATGTGGTGGTGCCAGTGGGTAGAACACAGAAATAGACGTTCCCAACTGTCTTCTCCAACTCCCACTCTCTCAGTTTCTTTCCAGCTGTTTTGCAGAAACAACCATCCATCACCAGCCATTTGTGAAATTAGTGTGTGTGTGCGCGCGTGTGTGTGTGTGTATGTGCACGTATGTGGACGTCTGCCAAGAGGACAGCCAGTGTCTGTCCTTTGTGTCTGTATGTCTCCCAGGTGAAACATCACATCTTGTCACCACAGTGACTTACATTTGCTTGGAGTGGTCTAGGGTTTGGTGCATGGGAACATAAGCACATACACATGCATACACGCCAAAAGACCCAACAACTTGCAATTACTCTAAGCATGCTTGAATGCACACAAATGTTTATACTCACACTTTTGGGATCAAAATGGAGAAAGTATGTTACATGGTATAAGGGAGGCAGAGTAGAACATGTCAGAGACATTTATTATTTTACCATTTTAGGGCCCCATAAGCTGTTTTCATTGGGCCCTGGTTTTCTGGCAGCACCCCTGCTTACACACATACAAAAGCACTTTTCGCCTGCCACATCACATCATGCCAACGAGCTGAGTAAAGTGCATCCTTTTGTAAGACCACGGTGCAGTAATCTAGTGCAGGTGCACTCATCATTAACTGACTGGAGATTAGGAGAGGGAGCGGAACAATCAAGTAAAGAAAGGTCGTAACACTGTTGGGATCAAGGCTCTGGTCCCCAGTGTCCCAGGTGGGCTTTTCCGGAGTTTGAATTTCTGTTCTTGTTTGAACTGGTGGCTCTAGAATCCTCCTTAAGACGTGCAGCAAAACAGTAAGTCATGTTGTTCCTAATAATTTTTTATCTTACGCAAATAATGGGCTAATTTGGCATTTGTAGTCAAAGCAGTGTGTCCTCTAGACTTTGAAATGTGGCAGGAATAAGTAAGATCCTTTCTCTGTAGTCATGATAGATTTGAAGTTGCATGGTGCATTTGATTTAGAACTTAAGTCTAACATTTTGCAACAGTCAGGAGGCTTTAGTATTTTCTGATTTGAATCAATGAAAAAAAATTGTCTCTGTTGCCATTCTCAAACATGGTCACTGTCTCTTTAATGCAATATTGCATTATTTATGAAAAAATGTTTTATCTTTTCTTTCAACACTAAATATGTGGAAAGATAAGACATAGGGCTGTAAAAAATGAATCTACAGCAAATTAGGGATTGCTGCAGACAGCTTCATTTTCATCAACAAGACGCTCAAAGTCCAATATGAAATATTAGCCAATGAGCTTACACATATATAGCTCCAATTCTTCTTTTATATGAATCTAACTTAAAAGCATTAGGCTGAACTTAAAGTTCAGGCAACAGACAACACTCTTCATCAGATTCAGAGAAATGCTTGCAGCTGCCTGCTAACATTGGGACTGAGAGGAGGGGAAAATATATGGTTCAGCGTTTCCCTCCTCACAAGAACAGCACAGTAATCAATTCTGTTTAGTACAAATCCAATGCACTTAAACTTCCAGCGCGAATAACCAGAGGCTGCAGAGCAGAGGTACATTTATCGATAAAGCAATTAATTCAAAACCCTTCTCCTCCTCCTATTCCTCCTGGCCGCTGCAGTTGCCCCATCCAGGGGCAAGGGACGCTCTTGTAAACGTTACTCAAAAAAAAAGAACCAAATTAGCTAACGTTACATGTTAACAACTAATAAAAGTAAATTCATTTTTCTACTCACAAGTGGAGCAGCTTTTGTTATATTACATAACTCCAGTAATTAGCATTAAGGTAGCTTATATTTAGCCAACATTCACTGTTCATTACAGTAGTTGTCATTTTAGCTAACCTAACATTAGCTCAGGGTAAGTTAGCTAACAGTTAACGTGCATTAAAAAATGACAGCTCGGCTACTGTGCATTTTGGTACAAAAAAGAATAAATAAATAGAAATGCTACTTTGGATATTTTAACTTTTATGTGTAGAAACAAATTCCTTTCGACACTTACTGGATGGAAAGCAAGCAAGTGGTGAAGTGTTAACATCGTCTTAGTAACAATAGCTTTGCTGACTCTTGCTTTACTTAGTAAAAGTAGTTAGTAACGTGAGTTAAATATGCTGACCTCGCCCTCCAGTACAATTTTTATAGGGACTGGATGAGGACCAGTCTTCTCACCATAGAGGACAGAAATAGGGAGAAAGACAGAGCGAAATGCCAGAGCTCCTCTGTCACCTCCATCAAGTCGGACGATAAAAGTGAAAGCACCGCCGGAATTGAAGATTTCAACGTAAAAGTCTATTTGTTCAGGACACAGAGTAGTGTGGGTAAGTACGGAAACTACTTCGGGCTTTAAATAAGACGTGTGTCAATGTTTGTGTGTTTATAGTTATAGAATATTTCGAAGACTTTATTTTCACTTTTTAATTTTTTTCTCTATCTCTTCGTTTTAAGACTGTGACGGCAAATAAATGCGTAGCTTGCTGTTTTATTTTGAAAATGCAAACCGGTAGTCGCGCTTCTATTTTGCCCGACTTCACACACTCTCCGGCTCTCAGAGCTCGGTCGGCTCGCACAAACAGCAGGATGCCAAGGGGAGCACTCCGACACAAGGCGTCCGTTTTTCCGTCTCCCGGCGTCATTGTATCTTCACCACAGAAACTCTGATGGGCGTTTTTATATTCCTTTTACCGTCTTCGACGCTTGGATATTTTCGGAAGCCACGAAATGAAGCGAATGAATGTGAGCAACAAGAAGTGTCCTGTTGTTGTGCCTGTCTCCAGCATCTCTAGTAGCCAAGTCCTCTCTGTGGATGCGGCGCCTCAGTGATTTTTAGTTGTCTGGATTTTATGTAGTGTTCACTGCACAGTGGACTACCCAACTTTTCCCCGCTTTTTGTGGTCTTTTCGGTGAGGTTTTCCGTGTTTGAAACAAAGATTTCAGGATAGACCAACTCCGGAAAACCAGCGACTTGACAGCAGCTCCTGGCAGAATAACCATTCTTAGCGGTTATTCGCGTTTACAAGCATCTTCTCTGGGGGTGGGAATACGACTGATGCTTGCCATGCTCGTCTATTCGAGTTTTGTATCGTCTCGTTGTTTGTCTGTTTGTCCTACAGTGGCATGAAAATTCATGAATGCGTCCAATTACGCATGCACCATGACGGTAGTAGGCTGTGCGTAATATCCTATTATTATATCCCTACCACATGAATGCAATAACAAACATCTTCAGTCTCATTCCTGTGTTTTGAAAAGCTTTGGCAGATCCATCCTAACTTGACTGGTGTGTGTTCAGTGTGTGTGTGTGTGTGCAGCATGGGCGTAAGAGTATGGCAGGGCAAACGTCAATTAAGTAAAACGTCCAGATGCTGTAGATCAATTTCAAACTGAAACCTTATTCTGCAAAAGAAACCTTAAACATAATCATAAATGAGCATTTTGCACCAAATGGTTAACCAAATGGTTTGTCCTCTGAAATTAGGGTCTGTAAATGTGCCTGAAGTTAGTTGTAAATTAAAAGCCTAATAGATGAAGCCGCGTGCCACTGCCATAATTGACGCCCCATGTGTGTGGATGGATCAGGGGAATCTGCGCGCAAACATGCACGTCTGTCCATGTGCTCGCGTTTGCGCCCCTGGCCGCTTTAACGCGTGTGTTTGTGTGCGTGTGTAACAGCCACGCTGGAAGTCGCCCCCCATGTGGCCGTCGGGAGTGGGAAACAGGCAGCCCTGCCCGCGGGAGTCTGCGCTGCGCAGAGCGGTCATCAGCGGCAACATCAACGCCCTGCCGCCGCACCACGTCCCCACTGGCCGCAGCGTCCGGGTCTTCATCTGTGCCAACCCCGACGGTAAGAGTCAGCGTGACACTCTGCTCTCCTCATCTACGCATTCATTTCAAGCCTGGGGACTCTCACAATGACACAAGACCAGGGCTTATTGTTGTGAGTCATTTCACAAAAGCTCCATGTTTGCGTTCAGACTTCGAAAGCTTGTACAGTGAGCCAGTTAAATTATTAAAGTGGAAATAAGTGTAGCATGGTCTACCAGATCCAGCTGTGTAGAAATATTTGAGAAGCAACCCAAGTGAAGTCTACAGCATCAGATTATTGTACTTCATGTGTGGCTGCGTGCATTAAGTAATTGGAAGTACAACACAAGGATAATGGATACTTGGATACAATATGAACCCACTGCCAGTGCTTGTGATTTCCAATAATGATCAGAGCTATTCTGAAGCAAAGTCAGATTAATGTGTAGTCTGCTCGCCAAGCACTGAGCTGTGACATTCAAAGAACCACTAATGGAACTACTGGAAAATGTGTTAAATTGGGTAACATTGGGCCATATGACAACTTGACAAACAAACAAATAATAGTGCGCTATTCATTCCAGTAATACAATGGCACAACAGATTGCATTCGACATAGAGAGCGTGGCGTGAACAGAGTGCAAGGCTGTTGGGTCGTGAGGGAGCTCTGTATTTGAATATGCCCCCTGGGCAAGGGGGTAAAAATAGGCCCAGTAAAACTAGAATAAGCAAGGCAACGGAAGTAGAGTAGGCTATGAGAGAGACGGAGGCAGAGGGAATGGTAGGTTCAAAAAGGTTGGTTGGTTTTGTTGATACATAATTTTTATTTTTTGATATCACTGAATCAATTGCTATGGATATACAATGAAGAATGTATCCACCTCATATTATTGCATTGTAATGGACCACAGTAGACGGTGGAAACTCTGGTATTGTTAAGCCACCTGCAGCTGACTCAGTCATTCTGACCACCCTGTCATGGCACAAGCTCGACGCTCCGATCTGCACAAGGATGGGAAAACAATGCAGGGAGGGGGGGGGGCTATTCAAAGTTGTTCTTTCAGATTGTTGACACAAATTGAAGGACACACATTTCGTCCTGAGCAATGAAGAGACAACTGTGAGAGAACTGTGAGCTGTATATTTTTCAGTGGCCGTCAAGTATCCAGTGCCATACTTAAAGAAATCCTCCTGAATTCCCCACAAGTTCATCTTGGTCAAACCACATTTTGCGACAATATATTTTGTTCATTTGATTTGCTGTGTTTTTGGAATATCAGTTTGTCCCATTATAGCTTTCCAGCCTGAGCTACTTTGACTGTAATAAGAGAGGTTCATATCATTCTCAGATACTTTCTAAAACTTGCCGCCTCGCTTGGCAGAGCAATCCTGCTGGTGATTTGCGCAAATAAAACAAAACACAGATATTCGGCTTTGGCCCGTACTGCTGCACAAACTGGTCCTCCATATTCACTAGAGGGGGCTGTCCATGCACTTATTTAACACCATCCACCTTACCGTAGATGTACAGTACAATGAGAGCTAATCGAAGGGCAGTTGTCTCTTAAATAGATATGATTCACATTTTGATTAAACTCTACTGCTACAGCATCACCATTTTGTCATGTTCCTCCGAAGAATTTGACTTTAATCTTCTCATTTGCATTTACTGTAGTAAACCGTATAGTGAAGCAGTGGAGTTTGTCTGTATGGGATTTGTCTGCATCTGTGGCTTTGAAACTGAATAAGCAACTCCCTAACTCCTTGCCAACACTGAGCAGGGTATTTCTCTTTCTATTTCTTCCAAATCTAAAGTTGTAAGCAATGAAGCAGCGGCGTGAGTGTGAATAACTTGCTGAAGGCCAGGTAGGATCAGCCTCACGTTAATAAAAGGTTAAAAGAATATAGGTTGCATATATTAGCTCAGTTTATCTATTTGTCATATTACAGTAGATGGGTGACACATGCTACACAGAGTGATAAGCACGCTATTATAAAAGGGGAACAGCCCTTTTGTTATTGTGTCTGTGTGACTAAGGGGACCTCACGTCATTGATCTACAGCACAGAGTTTTATGTGCTCTCTTCCTATACTCTTGGCTTTGCTGAATGTAGTGACCCTAATGCCCTTAATCAAAAGCCACAGATGACTGCATAACACTCCCGCTGTGGTATTTCAGCTGCGCAGCTCTCAGCTGGGTTTGTTTGTTCTGCCCATAAGGGGGCACGACACTCAGTTTTAACAATAATTTCGAAGCAGTAAATTGTTGTCCTGAGAGGAATTTGATGACCATGATGATGACAGAGGTAAGATGCAGTATGCAGATGCTAGAACTTTCATTTCATAGTGCAGGGATAAAGACTTTATTACATTATTGCAAAGTGTTGCTCAAAATGCAAGCCAAACAGCTAACTAAAATGAATGTAGATCATTCATTCGTGATGTGAATGAATCAAGTTTTTGGCTCAGGTGTATGAGCGGTTGTGTACGTGGGGCCACATCGGATCGATATAAAACTCCACTTATCTCTTCGTGCCAGTAGCCAGACAGCAGCAAACAATCCAGAAAAAAAAGTCAAATGTGATTTATTTTTGTGTGTGCTGCTTTGTGTATTATGCAGCTTGTCCCATCTGTCAATACGCATGTGTTTATGGATATCCGTATAAGCATTGCAAGGCAACTCAGTTACCTTGCTGTAGTCCTCTCGGAGGCTCTGGCATCGGACACGTGCTACAGGCAGCTATCTGTATTCAAGCTATCACTTAAGCTGTTTAAAGTTAATAAAAGCACAATACATCAGGGATACGATGCATAAAATCATCCAAACCTCTTTCGTGCCATTATCAAGACTATAGGATGTTACCACAGAGACCACTAATTACAAAAACAGTGCACCACACAAAATTACTGTATCCTTTTGGGTTTGCGTTGCAGGTTTTTAGCTATAATTTCCAGAAGCTAACATCATTGTACCTTTAAAAACGCATTCCCCAGTCTCTACTTAAATTATCCACCTTTTTGAATCAAGTCTGGTGAAAGAGAACAAAGGAGTGAGTGGGAGGAATAGCAGGGAGCACAGAAGGAGAGATGACAGGTGAGGAGACTGTGTCAAGGGTGGCTTTTGTTTAATAAATTGCTTCTCAGGGGCAAGCGAGTGTCGGATTTTTGGACGAGCTCGGCACATTCTGCGGCATGTGAAGTTTATGACGCGTGCGAGCCAGCTCATTTCTCCCCCTCTTGCGTCGTCCTCTGCCTCCTTACCTCTGCTCTCCTCCTAAAGGGAGAGAGGAAGCTCACTCTGACAAGCTTGGCAGCAGCTTTTAGTGACCTTACTCTGAGTTCTCCAGAGCCCTGTAGAGCAATTCTGCACCACTAGGACCTAGTTCTGCCAAATTCAGCAGTTGCCCTTGCACATTCATCTAACTCCTTGAGCGTTGAAGCCATTTCACGGAACACGCTAAAAACGTTTCATCAGGGAATGATGTTAATGATAACAACCAGCCCCTAGATGTACACAAGCGAACTTACATAGTGATTAACCTCTAGAAAACCAGTGTGGTCTGCAAGCACTTTATAACTAATGGGAATTTTATTTGCTGTGCACACCATGAGACGTTTTATTTGCTGAGGGAGGGTTTCTGCTTTTATTACTGATAACTGAGATTGAAATTGAACGCAGTTTTACTATAAACTTCCGAAGTAGGGCTGAACAATAGGAGAATCATTGAATTGCAATTTTCTTTAGAGCAATACTATGATTGCAATTTAATATGCAATTTTTAAAAAAGCTTTTGTATTATGGTCACCGAGATTCCAGATGACTTGTTCTCCAGACAGCAAATTTCCACAAAGAACTCCTGGCTTCTCTTAATATTTACAATGTGTAGCATTTTAATTGCAGCTTAAATTACAGCTCTTCTAAGTTGAAAATTGTAATTTGTTAAATTGTGACATTAATTTGAAAACATTTATTTGTTCAGCTATTAAAAAAAAACATTTAGTGGCTTTTTGAAATGTATAAAATTTTGCAAACTTCACAATGTTTTAAAGTCCTGATAGTATTACATCAACATGGCAAGGCTTCAGTTCAAAAGTCCACATCTGTATATAGTGGGACTATACAAAGAAGAAATGCTTGTAGGAGTAGTTACTTTACTGTAAAAATAACAGTATTTCACAAATCCCCTGTACTTCTCATTGGAATTTGTTAAATTTTTCTCACCTTTCTTCTTACCATTGTAAGAACACTGACAAAAATAAAACATTACACACAAACATTCATTGTCTTAAAAAGGATTGAATACTAGTTACAAAAAGTAACCACCTAAAAAAAATAAAAATGTAATTGCAGTGATTTGCCTATTAAAAGGTAAAAAACTGCAAAGTAGGTGAAATTGTTTAACTAATTTGCTCTACAAAAACTGAAAAAACAAACCTGTTTTGCATTGGATTACACAATTAAACATCCTCCAAATCTGCTTATTTTATAAAATCAAGGAATTTGTAATTCACCACTGATTATGCAGATGTGGGGCTATATGACAACTCAAGTGCCTAACTAAACTGTTATAATATCCATAAAAGACACCTTTAATAAATGTGTTAACATCTCTGTCAAAACTCAAGTAGAAGGATCACATTCAAGGTGACGTCTTCAAACAAAACAAAACGGGCACTGGTTGTGCATTTATGTTTGGCCAGTCATTGTAGTATAACTGGGCTTTAAAAGTCCAGGCATAATGTTAGATTCTAAGAGCCCCACTATTGGATTTTGAGACAGCAGCTGCTGGAACGGGTGTTACCAGGAGAACTTTTTTGGTACATTTTTACGTTGGGTATAGCATTTTGTGTGTTTTTTTTTTAAGTAAACACAAATAACCTTATTGTTAGAGAAGCAGTCTATCTCCGTCACATCCAGTCCCACGTTCCGATCTTTTCTCGTCCATCAGTGTTTAACATCGTGTGTGAGTGGTGGCACAATAAAGTCCAGTAGATTTTCTTTAGCCAAATTCAGCTCAACCTGTACTATCTCACTGTGCTCAGGAAAGGCAGGAACATCTGGCCTTTATGGATGGCTTATTTACACAGCCATAATTTGCCTTCATCATCTTCCAGGTCATTCAAGATTGATTTGCTCATTCACTGTGCATTTGCATCATTGTTGGGCAGGTTCTGATCTGCACATTATTCAGTTTGTGTGTTACACTGAATGGCATGTAGCAGTTACACACCTGTATACTAAGAAATGGTTTGAGAGAGAAGGGAAGAAGCTGCATCATAGGAGCTGAATTTAATCAAGGGCTGCAGCAAACTTGTGATTTTATTATTGGCTTGCAACATTTGTTTGGATTCATTCATTCAGTGTATAACATTGTGAAAAAATAGCCATTGAATTTTCCATTTATTATAATGATCTGAAAAAGAGAAAGGACTTCATATAGGAACCGTGGAACCAGAATTAGTTCTTGTCGATAAACAAAAGTATTCAAATTTTTTAATGGTTCATTTTCTGACCAAATAACTAAAATTAATTAGCATTAATTTAAACTGTGGTTCGGTTGTCTAATGTAGTGTTTAATGCACGGTGTCTCCACGTCAATGACAGTCTGCTTACAGGGGCAGTTCACTAGCCCTGGGGCCAGGTCTGACCCTTGACACTTTGCAGCAAAAGACACAGAGATTATATTGATTGTGTTTAGTGCCACTGCTTCCTGTCTCATTTACAAGAAGAAAGCTCTCATTGTACAACAATACACAAACATCCAGAGTAAGAGGAAACGGAAAGCAGCTTCTGAATGTATATTGTTTCAATGCATTATCTTTTTGCGTTAAAGCAGCCCTCAGGCTGGTCCCTCCCCTGGTGATTTCAGACCTTATTCTCCACCCCCACCCCCTCTAACTCTAACCCCAACACCAAAAATATAATAGGATTCTTATCATGGTAAGCACCTGCATAAGTTAGCTCTGTCCTTACACCAATTAACTGAAGCGGGGGAGTTTGTTGCATATCCAGATGCACATAGTGTGACCAGGGGTTTTGAAACAGCTTTTATACATTTCTTTTAATAATAATAATAATAATAATAATCAATAACTTCTTCTATTCCCAAACAAACTAATGGCCACCTTTGGCTCCATCTGACAAAGCCTGCTGCACAAAGCCTGGGACACACTGGTGTTGATTCTCCAGAGCTATGGAGACACCATCAGGACGGACGCATTGCTTAATTTTTTGAAACATCCTCCCTGTGTTTTGGATTCTGAGTAAAGAAAATTCTCTCTTTCTCTTCGCCTGGTCAGCGAACACTATGGATGGCCTCTAGCACACACAAGTACGCACTGCTGAATCCATGTCAGTATCAATGACCACTGTGTCACAGCATTGTTCTATTTATTAAGACAGTTGTCTCTTGGACATCAGTCTCACTCTCTTTTAATTAGAGATCTCTAAGCAGTTGTGCATACCAATTGCCTCTGGAGTGTCAGTTGGTGGAGCTTCACGCGAGCAGAGTGATTGCTTTGTCAGAGGCTTTTTGATGAGGCTCGGAGGAATGACCACAGAGTAACAGACTAGTGTTTTATATTTTGCTTGTTGTACTAATGAAACCATATTCATTAATATTAAGCAGACAAAAACAATATATTCCACAGCTAGCTATTTGAGGCCATTATCTTATTCAATCAAATATTTGAAAGGAATCATTATTCTCAGTCCAAGCACTCTATAAAAGAGAAAAAGAAATAGCAGCAGGAGCATTTGGCTTCATCTCTGTTCAATTGGCCACCTATGTGTTCCCTAAAGGATGAGGGAGGAACAGGAAAGAAAAAAAACTGCACTGACAGGACATATCTGAAAGAAAAGACACATTGGTCAGCGCTATTGTATTAAACAGATTGAAAAACTAGAGGGACTGTCAGGATTTGTGCATGAGAACAGACCCTAGTGTAAACACAGTGAGAGGGAATGTGGTAAAATAAGAGAACTTTAATCAGAGACACCAGAGAAAGAACAAAATAAAACTCAATCCAGAAGTAGACTGGAGACAGGTGTGCCAAAAGACTGTAAGTGACTAATTAAGATGTAGAAACTGGCACTAAGGAACTTAGCAATGGTGAATCTAAATCAGAAAATGAACACAAAACTAATGTACAGAAATTCAACATAAAACTAGTGCAGTAAGTCTAAGCTTTCAAAACAAATACCAAACTTCAGGGAGTAACGTCTACTTAATAGTCAGAATCCACACGTGAACACAAATACATAAACTGGGGAATGGCCTGGACAAGGCTGCAAACCAGAGAATGAGGTTGTGAGTAATTAACAGCTTTATTAAAGAACAGAGGATATCAGGAGAACCACCTAAAAAACACTCCAGGAGTGAGGGGAAAAGCTGACTTGGTCTTAGAAGGTAATACAGAAAGCATACAAAAAGCTGAATCTGGGGAAAACACAAAACAGGACCAGAAATAACTAAGGAGGATAAACTTAAACCCGGTCAAGGATAACTAAAGAACTAATGCAGAGCGTAGACGCAAACTGGTTAAAAACAGCAACTAAAAAGTGGGCACTAAACAAATATATGTGAAAAAGATATGAAAAATAACCAGGAGTGTGGATATACAAGACAGATCTAGAACGGCTAATATTAGCAAATTAACTGTTCCTACAACAGAGCTAGAGGAACACAACTACCAAACATCAGATCAAAAGGTCCAAACATAAGAGTCATTAGTCCAGACAGCACAAGACAGAAGACCAGAAGGCACAATGTTCCATCTAGGAGAAAAGACGAGGATCTGACAGGAAAATGAGGGGAGAGCTGAGGCTAAATAGGGAGGGGTGGGTGATGATTAGTGAAGCTAGAGAAGTGACCTGGGAACAGGAAGTGGTGGAAAAGGGCTACAAACTAAAAGTCTAAGAAAGGAACTTGCTCTAAAGGGCCGGATCATGACAGGGACACACACACAGCGAGAAAGAGGGTGAGTGTAACATCCAGTCTTTGTTGCTTTGCATGTGGGGTGTACACAATAGACAACACACACACACACACACACACACACATACGTCAGGCTGCCACAACTCATCATCATCCCACACAAAGAAAGAGACAGGTGTCTTGCCGTTATCAGCACAATACAAACAACACAGTTTAGTCTGTCAGGTCACATCGAGACACAGTAGAGCAAGATGTACATTTGGTTTCTACCTTTTTCCGAATATACAGGCAGGTTTAGTCTCAATTCTATAAACACTGTGAGTTTTGAGGTTATGGTGCTTGACCGTAAGATATTGTATATTTCACCGTTATGCATTTCTGATGAAATAAGAAGAGCACTCTAGTGATGGCATTAATTTCATTTTCATGCCATTACAGCCGTTCAGTTTTGATTTGACATTTTGCTCTGGTAGCTGTGGGCAGATACATGTACGGTAATGGCCCAAAGCCTTACTAAAGATAGATGAAAGAAAGATACGTCACAGTAAATCTGTGGGCTCCTCTACTCACACTGTGTATGACACGGTTAGCAGTTGAAGGGTTTGTGTGTTGTCCACCATGTGTGTTCTCCGCGTACACATGTGCGTGCACGTGTGGGTCGGCTACTTACTTCACTCTCTATTGGGCATGTTCCATTTTTTAACTATCCTTCCCCAGCCCTTTAGAAAAAAGAGGGGGAGAAAGAGACTGGGCCTGTCCAAATAAATTACAGTAACCATTTGGAAGACAGTGAAAAAGAGAGGAGAGGAAGAAAGAAAGTGGGACACAACAACAAGCCGTGGGCACTCGCTCTGTGACGCTCCGACTTTCCAATATGATCACTGCCTCTGTAATGCTGCATAATCTCGCATTCTTTAACAGTGTGTCTGCATTTGCTCCTCTAAGTGTTCATATTTTTAATTGGTGTGCAAAGCATATTTAAAAATGATATACATATATATGGTGCTTTCTTTAATGTTTGCACGACATTAAAGGTAAAGCTGTTATTTTGAACACAAATTGTAATTTCCTAACTATAACATTGGCTAATTCTATATTCTTTTATGTTCTGACCTTTTCTAGACAAAACTGCAAATTAATTATTCAAGACAATACCCAGCAGATAAACACATAATGACAATAGTTGTTAGTCACAATCCAAAATGATTCTGAATTTTAAAGTGAAAATTAGGAAGCAAAAAAAAATCAAGGAAATCAATCAACTGTGGTACACTTACACAAATGCACACGAACACACACACACAAACACACACACACACACACACACACAGGTGTGTTGAAATCCAAAGCCTTTTGCCAAATTTAAACTTGTTACAGTGATCCATCCACATCTGAATGGAAAAACCAATTGTGACCCTGCTTGTTAGGCTGAAATTAATGATTTTATGAATAACTACACATCATTAGGGTGGAAAATACTTTGATTTTTTGATCTTTGATTTTCTGTATAGTCAACATACACAAAGGTCAGGCCGAGGTCATTTCCCTTCTCTTGCTTTCTTTTGAACACGATCAGTCGCACTTTTGTGTAGTGTGTCTTTGTGTTCAGCACAACACTGGAGCCAGAAGGGAGTTATCCTAGTCTAAAACGAGGGTTGTACAGCACATACATTTCCTCTAACCCTCAAATTGTCATGTTTATATTTTAGTTTGCATGTGGGGATGCTGGTTTGTGTTTCTGAACATTAGACTGAGGTTCCAGACTTTATGCTGAGCTAAGCTAATAGTTCCCTAGGTTTAGGTTCGATGCTTGTGAAAAGTAAATGGGGTTTTATTGAAATCTTAGAAGGAAATTAATGAGAATTTTCCCAAACCTCAAACTCTTTGTTCCTTTAACTCAATGAACCATGTTGCTCTTAATTGACACTTTTTTTTTTTGTACATGCTACTTTAATCCTCCAAATTTAATTTTGTTTTCAGACACAGAAGCAGAGAGGAATGCACTGAAAGAACACGTCTACCCTAAACTACGAGACTTCTGCAGGGAGAATTATGGGATTGAATTCCAGGTAACTGTTTCCCTTCTTTCATGTTTCATATAGTTTTTTCCATCTCACCTTCCTGTGGCTCACAGCACTGAAGCTTCCAAAACTATAGTTTGCCAGTTCTGATTGTTAAGTGCCTCCAAAACTACATTGTGGCTTACACGCCCTCCAGTGCCTGCAGGGGCCTCTCAGAGGTCCTTGTCCCTTTAAGCAGACAGAAGGCCAGCAGAGATAAGGCCTCCATCAGTGAAGGCTGGCATAAACCTTCATGTGGATAAGGCAGCATGATGTGAGGGCTTTCCCTTTGTTGTTGTGGAAAAAATTGCCTCACTCTCTGTGTGGTGTCCACTGATCGACATTTGCATTGCAAATAAGTGTACATGGAACAATTGCTAACAAATCCATGAGAGCCCTCAAATCAGGGAGATTCTGTCTTAGATTGATCTCGGAAGGATTTGGGGAGAGGTGTTTCCAAAACAGGATCTTGTGACCCCTGAATTGTTTCCTAAGCTTAAGTTAGCTGGCTATCAGCAACTAATTTTCATTTCATACTAAGGATGTTTGGATTACAAGCAGAGACTTAACATAACGGCTCTGGTAGAATACTTTCTCTGTGTGCATGAGGATTGCATTTTGTTCCGATTTTTGTGTGATTTCAATTATCAAAACTGGTTCTGTCTTATATATGTGATGTAAGAATGTCCAATATGTTTTAAGTGGATCATAAGTAAAAACAAAATACTAATAAAAACTAAAAATACACTTAAGGTGTAACTGTAATATATATTGTAAAAACTACTAAGCTCTACAGGCAGCCAGATGGAATCCCTTATAAAATCATATCAATTAAATCAGATCACAGGGTTTATTGTCATGTGCACAGTGAGGAAAACATGTTTTAATGTAAAATTAAATTCTTCCTTTGCTGTCCTCAGCGAATAAGAATAGAAGCAGTTAAAAAAGTATGAACAAGATAATAATAGCAGTAATTGGAATAGAAATGTATACTGTGTACAGCTTTTTGTGCAATGATGACTTATGTACAACAGACATGACTGTTCATGCAGTAACAACAGTGCAAATTGTAAGACAAGGCAAATTAAATGGAACCACATGATAATAGTATATTAGTGCAGAAAAAAACAGTAACAAGTGTGCAAGTTGAGTAAAAAAATTTATATATCCTGGCCAGAGGCTTGTTATAATGCTATTGTAGCCTAATTGGAGGACCAGCAATGAGTTAAATCATCACACAGCAGCCTTACAATTGTTTTATATTTATATGTTCAGTGCATTTTTAAAATGATTTACTCCTGAACAAATGTAACTGGAGGCATTCATGACTTTTGCATTCCGACTAGGCAGAAGGAAATGACAGCTTTCTTTTGTTTTTTATGAAATAATTTTGTGCGGGGATCAGCTTTTATCCTGTACTACTGTTGCTGTGAACATATAAAGCAGCAACTTCTGTAAACGCTTTACACATCGGTTTCCACATGCTCAACTTGTGATGTGGATGAAACCATAATACAACCCTTGCTAAGCCAAAACAAAAACAAACCCATACCTTTTAGAAAATTTAAACTGTTTCTGCAACCCCAATTCTAGAAAATTTGGGAAGATAAGAAAACATAAATAAAAACAGAATGCAATGAGTTGCAAATCTCATGAAACCATATTTTATTCACAATAGAACATAAACAACATATCAGATGTTAAAGTGAGACATTTTACCATTTCATGGAAAAAACTTGCTCAGTTTGAATTTGACGGCAGCAAAAAAAGTTGTAAGAGGGGAATCAAAAAGCTGGAAAAGTAATTATCAAAAATCAAGAACAAATGAAGGAACATTTGAGAACTAATTAGGTTAATTGGCAACAGGTCAGTAACATGTCTGGGTAAAAAAGGAGCATTTCAAAGAGGCAGAGCCTCTCGAATGTAAAGATGGACAGATGTTTACCAATCTGTGAAAAACTGTGCTAAACAATAGTGAATAATTCCAGAGAAATGTTTCCCAATGTAAAATTGTGAAGACTTTGAAGATCCCACCATCTACAGTATATAATATTATCAAAAGATTCAGAGAGTGAGGAGGAATCTCTATGCACCAGGGATAAGGCCAAATGTCAAAACTGGATATGCGTACACTTCGGGCCCTCAGGCAGCACTGCATTAAAATCAGTCATGATTCTCTGCTAGACATCACTGCATGGGATTAGGAACACTTCCAGAAATCACTGTCTGTGAACACAGTTCACTGTGCAATACACAAATGTTGTGTATCATGCAAAGAAGAAGCCATATGTGAACACAGTCCAGAAACACTCCCATGTTCTCTGGGCCAAAGCTCATTTAAAATGGTCTGAGGCAAAATGGAAAACTGTTCTTTGGTCAGATGAATCAAATTACTGAAATTCTTTTTACATGGATTCCTTGTCCTGAGGACTAAAGAGGAGAGGGACCATCCAGCTTGATATCAACAGACAGTTAGAATGCCTGCATCTCTGATGGTATGGGGGTGTAGGGCCTATGGCGTGGGCAGCTTACACATCTGGAAAGGCACCATTAATACTGAAAACACCTAGAGGTTTTAGAGCAACATATACTCCAATCCAGACAACGTCTCTCTCAGGGAAGGCCTTGCATATTTCAGCAAAACAAAGCAAAAACTACATACTGCATCCATCACAACAGCATGGTTTCGCAGGACAAGAGTCCGGGTGTTGAAATGGCCTGCCGGCAGCCCAGGCCTTTCATCAACAGAAAAGCCATATTCAAAGCCATTTTTTGTTAAGTCAATAGTTTTATTTTCTTTTGCAAATCTGATAAGCATGGTTTCCTAGAAAGACCTTAATATAATGGATAATTTGTCAAACACTACAGCATCAAAGAAATATCAAACCAAAGGCAGTTCACCATAAATTTAATGCATGAATGATTCACAATTTGATGTTTGTCTTGCACCTACAGCCAGTTAAATACATTTGATTGTTAGCATGTACAGCTAATAACAAGCTAATATTAAAAGCATCACTTACATAAAAGTTTCAAACCCATCAAACTATCTCAGCATCTCACACATGCTTGTGATTGATAGAAAGGTCCAGGCAGAGACATTTTGGCTTCAGTATTTGTGGCCACGTGTCTGTCTGGTGATTCAGCTCGCTGTGAAGAAGCGTGAGCTGAAATTATTATGCAGAAGGCCTAGAAGGTAACACTATGACTCACTTACTATTCCCTCCTCCTCCTCTAACCCCCTCACTCCTCATCCTCACCCACGCCATAGACAACTGCCACCTTGGCCAGACCCACAGCTTACTGGAGCTTGATAGCACTTTGTACCTGTGAATTAACATTTTGGTTCTGAATAACTGTACGTGTTAAATCATCTGTGATTTCTATGAACGGTATATTGTAGCGTGAGTGCATTCATTTCTCTGGGTGTGTGTTCATGTTTTGCTTTGATTTGTAATTTATGTGTGATCCCACCTCTTCTTTCACATACACACTCACACACACACACATACACAGACACACACACTGTTTCTCACACACATCCTCTGGCGCACACTGACACACATATGCCAAGCTGATGAAACCCAATTCTCTCCGGTCCCTCATCACTTAACTCAGTTTCCATCCAGAACCTTCCCTTAAGAGGATGGAGAGGGATCGCAGGAGATGGAGAGAAGAAAAGAGGAAGGAAGGGGACGTGGAAATCCAGCCCAGGGGCCAAGGATGCACCCTGATTCAGTCATTGTACAGCCGTTCTGTGTGTCTGTGTGTGTGTTTTTTTTTACCATTTCTATCCCTGTGTTGTCTGTTCTCCCTCTGTCTTTCATCACTCAGCTGTTTTTTAAAAAAATCACACAAAACAGACACATTTTTGTGGTTTGAGATAAGACATAGTTTTTATGTTTACAGCGACAAATGCAGCAGAAAATCCAATGAGGTGACCGACAAAATGCAGCTTTACTCTGGGTTTTCTCAATGTTTTCTTGAAGCAAACCCACTAAATTACTGTTGCTGTGTGTGAGCTTCACTCAGTGGAAACAAGATATCCAGTCATCAAGCATATGATGCTGATTGATTAGACATTTAGCATAGTTATTTTAGCTTGTGATTGAGGTTTTGGCCACGCTAAGACAGTATATAGATGATTCGAGGATTCCCCATCTGATTTATAATTTGGGCTGAAATGAAGCTCGTTATCACCTCCATTATTCAGTATCAAATCACTAGTGTACAGAATGTGCAATCAAATCACTATAGGTAGCACTCTTCTGTATTGCTGTTGACACTGGGTCCAAACCCTGAGTAGAGAGATTGAAAGCTCTTTTGTCTATGGCTGCTTTTTAATTGTTCGTGAATGTTGTTGCTGCCGTTGTTGGTTTCCATTTAGTTTGGTCAAACCCATTGGTTGATACTGTTTATTTGCAAAGAGCACATCAGTTTACATAAGCTAGATATGTTTTTTATGTCAGGATGAAAATTGTGGACCTTTGAAGAAATCCCCCGTAATTATTATTACAAATCAACAAATGTGTGGTTAATTGCATTGTAATTTGATTGGCATATGTAAAATAATATGAATGTGAAACAAGAAATTGCAAATGTGTAATTTAGTGCCTGTCATTGGGCTCTTTTTCAGATGAAGTCAGTGAGTTATATTTTTAAAATCAACTATTTCGTGAACAACATTAATAAGTGCTTGAGTTATGTTTCATATTCTGTTATTATGTCTGTTACTGTTCATATATTCATATTAGCCCTATGTTATCCTGTGATGATTCACAAAGTTGTAAATCTAAAACTTTATATATACAAACTCAATTCAAACAAAGTTGGGACAATGTGTAAAACGTAAATAAAAACAATTAAATGATTAGCAAACCTCATCAATCCATATTTGACAATAGAACTGAAACATTTTACCATGTCATAGAAAATATTAGATAATTTTGAATTTGATGGCAGCAACACTTCTCAAAATAGTTGGAACAAGGTGATGTTCACCAACCGTCTGTAAACGTCTGGGAAGTGAGGTGACCAGTTGCTGGAGTTTTAGCAGAGGAATGTTGTCCCATTCTTGTCTGATTCAGGATTCTAGCTGCTCAACAGTCCTGGGATTTTGTTGCTTGATTTTATTTGTTTTATGATCCACCAAATGTTTCTGTTGGTGAAAGGTCTGGACTGCAGGAAGGCCAGTTCAGCACCCAGACTCTTCTCATGCGAAGACATGCTGCTGTGATGGATGCAGTATGTGTTTAGCATTGTCCTGCTGAAATATGCCTCCCCTGAAAAACAATATCTGGATGGGTGCATAGCTGAAATGTACTTTTCAGCATTCATAGTGCTTTTCCAGCTGCCCAGGCCATTGGCACTAATGCTTTTCAACTGTTTGCTGAAACCAAGCTCGATGGTCCCTCTCCTCTTTAGTTCTTAGACATGATGTCCATGGTTTCCAAAAAGAATTTAAAATATCGATTCATTTGACCACAGAACACTCTTCCATTTTTCCTCAGACCATTTTAAATGAGCTTTGGCCCCTGTTCGTGTTCACATATGGCTTCTTCTTTGCATGATCCAGCTTTAACATTTGTGAATTGCACAGTGAACTGTGTTCACAGTCAGTGATTTCTGTAAGTGTTCCTGATCCCATGCAGTGATGTCTAATAAACAATCATGCCTGTTTATAATGCAGTGTCACCTGAGGGCCCGTACTTCACGCATATCCAGTTTTGACCTTCGGCCTTGTCCCTTGTGAGCAGACATTCAAACTAATTTAATTTAAACAGAAAAAAAACAAGGGTAAACGGGAGCCCCGACCAAATGAAACAAAACACAGGGGAAACCTAGGACCTGACAGCTCCTTGTTCACCCTCCAAGTGACCCTGCTTTCCAGGTGAGCCTGCTTTGGCCATCATCGACTGGGGAGCACACACACACATGCATTAATAAACATTAATTTGGAGGGAAGGTGCACTGGCGAGAGGCGCGCGTAACACCCAGCTCCATTATCTTAACTCATCTTGCATTTCTTACACTCATAAATCATCTTTTTACAATACAATCATTTCCTCCCTCACGCAGGAGTTGAACTGAATCTCAGGCTATTTAGAGCAGCTCTGTTAATAATGTGGCCAGACCGCTCTATGGTTGCCAAACCCGCTGGCCATCACACACACATCACACACACACACACCACACACACACACACACACACATTCGCACACACTGACATTGCAATTAGAAATGAAAGTTTTCTGGCCACAGCTGTGCAAAACTGTTCAGCGGTTGTCACTCAGACGTCTTTTACAACTCAGAACGCAAGCAGGAAGATGTGAAGTGAGATGAGAGGTGAGAGGACATTTCATGATGATTTTTTAAAAAAAAAACACCTTTTCATGTCAGCTGTTACACTGGCACGTTTGAAGGAGGGAAAATATGCCTGTCAATTTGGCCTTGTCCGAAAACAGTGCTTTTACTGACCTTCTTTATATTTTATTCATTTGTTTCAGCCTTTTACATCCTCTTAAATAATTTTAACTGACAACATGTTTTATCCATTTTATGATGGGAAATCTCAAGCGTGACTATATATTTATACAAAAAAAATTGAAAGAGGGAAAATTCAAAGCAAGATGTTTGGCATGAACCCTGTTTACTCGTCACTCTTCCATCTCTTTACCTGGCTGCCTCTTTTCTCGTTTTGCGTCCCTCATTCGTCTTTCAGTCTGTTTTTTTCCCCACTATTTGGCAGCAGGCCACCATCTCCATTCACTGTCCTGTAGTTTCACTCTCCACACAAACATATCAACATGCCAACTGCCTCTGCAGGAATGATACCAGCAATCAGCACATATAATCAAAAATCAAATAGAGGACATTTCAGGCTGTATTTTTATAACATCCTCCGTTCTGTAAAGAAGATGTCTTATTACTGTCACCACGAAACCTATGTTTACAGTAAGTTCATCAGTTGTCAACAGCACCGCTTGGAAAATATTCATATATTCCTGTGTTTGGTAAATGAATTGATTGGTCTCAACAAATTTTTTTTATCCATAAATGTAAAACTGACTAAGACAAGATTGTGAATATTGTGATGTTAATAATATACCAAAGTAATATCAGTGATCTTGAGAGTAATTAAACTGCAGAATAGTTCCCATTTGGTTTCCCACCCTCCAGTAACCCCTACTCTTTCTCTCCTAGCCCTTAGGCAAGCTTAGCTCATTTCTGATACCTGACGGCCAGACTCACTAAGAGACACTGTCTGCAGTTTACTCTCCACCTGAAAAAGTGAGATGTTACCCAAATGATATACTGCAGGCAGTGTTTCTCTGATTAGAGAAAAGAAGGGACACAGAGCAATTGGTTTTCCAAGTGCCCGAACTGCATTTGGGCCATTAGGGTTAACTTGTAAAGTACATGCTGTCAGGTTTATACTCGGTTAAAATGCAAAACAGCCCATGTGCCTGGAGAAGTAAACGTTCTGATATACTTTCACTGAGTTAAAAATACATTTGGTATGTTAACGTTTGTTGCAGGACAATATGTATGTGTAGAAAGAGCTATGCTGATACCATTTGATCAAATTCACATTCAAATAGTGTCACTTAGGTCACTAGCCAAAGAAAAATGAGAATAGTTTATAATCTACACTCGATCTTTGCAGTGTGCACAAGCTTTGCTCACTCCTGCACAGCACACCAGCACTGGTCACCAGTGACTTTTTGAGGAACTCAAAGCCAACCCTCTGCATGAATTACAACAGCATGCCTCTCTACTAAAACAGTCCAGTTGCTAAAGCGACGTGCCTCAAGTAAATGTTTGGTGCATTATGAGGCCAAAAATCTGAAAAATCAGGCCCCAAACTGTTGAGTACCAGAAATCCTATCTCAAGAAAAAAAGTGTTTTAGTTTCAAAACTAAAGCATTTGGACTCCAGTTTTCAAGCACTTACATTGTTATTAAGCAAATAGGTTAACGTGCCCCTGCCACAGCATTTGTAGGACATGTTGCTTGAATTCAAAAGGAGCAAATATATATTTTTAAAAAGTTGTAGATATTGTGGCTTCCTAGTTAGTTTTACTACAGACCTGTTTTCTCCCTTTCCTTGTGCCTCATAAGTCATGTTATTTCATTATCTCATGACTTTGACTTTTAACCTTAACCTTGTTATAGTTCAGCTACAATCTCTGTAACACTAGGATCTGAATACCCCAGTGTGGTGGAGTTTGGTGGATTTTTCACGATAAGGTAAATGTAAAACTTCCCAAGACTCATCATTGAAAACCTGAATTGACCCTGTTACTGTATATATTTAATGGAAAACTGACATCTTATTTTAGCACGCGGGCAATTGATAACAGTAAAACATTGAACATTACAGCTTAAATCTACTTAACCCTCCAAATGATTTCCCCATATGAATGTTTTTTCCCATATCAGTGCAAACATTTCATATGTGGTTTGCATATTTAGTACTGAAACCTGCACTTTTACTCAAACGCTATGAAAGCTGTATTCATCAAACATTTTTAGAGATTTACTACATGTTCTAAAGAATTTTAGTGGGGAGTTTAAGATATGTTTGTGTTGTTGTCATTACATTTTTTACTGTTGTTTTTTACCCAAGAGTCTTTCTTTTGGCGGTTATTTCCAACTTTTTCCCGCATGATTCTGTGCCCTTTCTTCCTGGGCATGTTTGGCATAATCCCAAAGTCTAATAATCTAACATTCAATAAATATAAAAGACTTCTCCTGCATTTGACCTGCCATGGGCAACGCCTTCCAAGGGCATTAGAAAGCAGCTTAGCAGAAGCTTCTTCAGCTCTTATGTAAGCAGCACCCCCTCCACTAACAAAGTTTAGAGGAAGAGTGGGGGAGAGGGAAAGTAATCAGAGAGAGAAACAGCATAGACAGAGTTGGCTGAAAGAAAAAGAGAGGGGAGGTTTAAAAAGACCAAAGAAAGCTGTGAAACAGTTCCAACCAAATCCAGTCCCACAGCACTCTGCCTTCCACTTACTGTGCCTCCTTCATTAAAAAAACCCTCCTTAACCAATCCCCTGTCCAAACACTTTCTCTCTTAACCACACTGATGTGTCCTTGCCTATTTTGGATAAACATTCTTCTGACTTTCCTCCTCTTCTCTCCTTCATCCCTTCATACTTCAGTGGAGCACAGCAGGCGATGGGGCAAATTTAATCAGTATATCCTACCCAAACACATGCACACATCGACGGACATGACTAATGTCTTCATTTAGCTTTTAATTACTGTGCATCTTCCCAATCACCTGCTGAAACCCTGTAGAAATCTAGCATAATCAGGGGCGCTCATCTCACTTCATTCCCCCCTCCCACTGGTGCTTGTCAGCACAAGGCCGAGTGTCGTCTCCCAAATGTGTGTTGGAGGTTGGAAACAGATTAGTGACACTGATACACAGTGACTGATGAGCTAGACAATGAGTTTTTTACAACAGACCAACATGAAGAGAGCAGACTGGTGAGTGCAGGAGAAATGTCCAAACTAAAGGTTTTCAGTGGTAAAGGGCGAAAAAAAGACACGGCTCAGCTCATATGTCTTGACCAAACAAGGTAGCCATTTTCACACCTACCTTGTTTGGCCTGGACCTTCTTACTTCTCAGTTTGATATGATTGGAAATTGCAGTCCTAATTTCAGGAAGTTGAGGCAAGCTGTTGTCCTACTTTAAGCAATAGAAAAGGAACAGATTGAAAAATTAGCTCTGCGAGGACCTGGGGAGAGGACGAGATGTCAAGTTTAATTGCAGTTTGACTGAGGGAGAAATAAGGACTCAAAAAATAAAATAAAATACACAAAAAAATACCAGAACGTGTTTTTATGAGTTTGGAGAGCAATGGCACAAAGGTAAAAAGACTACGAGTACTTTCAAATGCATACTGTAAGAAGTCCATAGGCGATGAAGACAGGATGTGGTTTGGGCTTTCAGCTGTGAAAATGCCCTTATTCACACATCAGTGAGCGTGCAGTAGTTTTCTTTTAAGGTGTCAAGGCGAACAGGATCGATTGTTAATGAAAAAATCTGTTAGTTTCAGTCCTAGGCTGTGGAAATATATGCAGCTCGTTGACAGCTGTCTCCTTCCCCCAGTACTACAGCTGCTCGCAGGTGCACGACAACAATCTAGCAGATGAGCGGAGGTGTAGCTCCAGCCCTCCTGCTGCTCTCACCAATAATGGGAGAGGCGAATATCCCCGAGACTGTCAAAGTAAAGTCCCACAGTCTCAATTTCCATGGCATCCAGTTATACAGGCCTGCCAGTCACTGCTGTTCAAAGCCACACGGCGGATGTGTCATTCATTGTGCCAGGCTGAACTCATTTGAGCTAGGTAGTCTGGTGAGCACCAGAGCATGAAGCAAGACAGCAGCCTTCGCCGCTGAATCACTGCATCTTCACCTCATCCCCTGCTAAACCTCCTGCTTTTTACTCCTCAAACACTGTCATCACAGAGACACACCAGCAGAATCTGTAATTTCAATAAGATGCAGAGGAGAAGAACAATTGTGCAATATGCATTTTGGGAAGTGAAACCTGAGCCTCCATGGAGCATTAGACACAATGTATCTTTTATTGTAAGCTACTGTATGTCCGGGGCCCTGGCCAGCAGGCTTAAAACCATCTGAGACCCTAGAAGCTGTTGGTACGAGGGCTTGTTGTCGAGCCCGAGTTACCAGCAGCGCAGCATGGGCCACAAACACATTTACAGGCGTTTCCTCACTCGTCTGTCTTCCAGTGGGAGATTCCCCCTGTGGCGTGTTTACAGTTGGAATTGTCTCAGCTGCCAAAAATTGTGACAAATGTGTTGAGGGAGACCCCCTCTGTAGCTGGGTTGCACGTGTGTGTGTGTGTGTGTGTGTGTGTTCACTCACTCCTCCCTGCCGTTCTCAAAGTAATGTTGTGCTTTACAGTCACACAGAGCAGGGGGCATTCGGTGAAAAGCATGAGTTTGTTAACCCTGAGTGGGGGACATATTGAGTTTTCAGTTTCAGAAGCTGGTGGTGGTGATTCAGTGAAGCTAACGTGCTTGTTGGAAGGTTATTTTTTGGAAGGTCACATTTTTGTAGTAATCATTGATGTTACAGTTTTTATTGTCAGGACTGGCTTTATTACACTGTGACACTGTGGACAGGTGTTTAGTTCTGCTGTGAAACATTTAGTGTACAACGCTCTAATCAATGCAAATTTAAAAATCAATTCAGTGTAAGGCTTTAAACAGTTCAGACACTGATCTATGAATAATAATTTCTCATATTGTGATTAGGCGCACTGATGGAACATTTTCATCTTAGTTTTCATATCATGTTAGTGACTGTGAATATTTATGACAACTTGATCTTATTGCAGTTGAAAGGTGTAAAAGTGCGTTTTTGAATTCAGATGTTAAATGCAGATGAGTGAGAAACTTTACAATCACATTTATTTGGATATTACTGTGTGAGATTATGAGGTTACATTTACAAACCTATAAATAAATCTATGTCTTATAAATTTGATTTAATTTTCTGCAAATACTATTTTTAACAGAGCATACATAAATTTGTTTGCATGTTAGTGACTTCACCGATGAGCTTTTTTATAATAACTGGTAAACCCACAGTAAACATCTTAATCAGCCGATCAAAATCAGATTTTATTACTTCACAGTTGTAACTGTAAGGGTTAAATTCACACTGTGTTAAACCCACTTTCTGAAAAGCACCACAGGTTAGTGTTGAAAGTGTTAGTGCCGTAACTCCAACTGAGGTTTTACACTTGAAGCCTACTGATACTCAATATAGATTTTCAGCTTTTGTTTGAATTTATCCCCCTATTTTTTCTAAAGACCAAAACATCTGATTTTATTTATTGATTTGGAGTCGTATCCTGCAGCTGGTGTAGCTTGATTTACACTTTGCATATTGTAACTTCACAAAGGTGGATGGAGCCTAATGCATGTTTCAAAGAGATCCCTGCTACAGCAAAGACTCTTCTGTAAAAGTAAAGCCTCTTTTTCATGAAGCTGGTTGTTGCAATTTATTTATTTTTCACAGTAAACATAGTAAAACTTTTCTATTATGGATGTTAAACGCAGCTACCAATACCGCCCATACTTTATATTTGGCTCTATAAAAATGAAGAAGCATTAAACTTCATTGACATTTGTTTTTGTTCTCAGGTGGTGGACCTGTACTGGGGCGTAGATCCAGAGGAGTGGGACTGCCCAGAGCTGCAGAGACTCCGAATGAAGCTCCTGGAGGAATGTCTGAAGACCTCAGCGGGGCCGTGTTTTGTTGTGAGTATTACACACAGCATAGGTCACAGTTGCAGTTAGAAGTATAAGGCATTTTATGGGTCTCTTTGGACATTATCTAAGTTGACATCACTGTGTGTGCACACTTTACATAATAAGTAGAAAATCTGTTAAATCACTGTCTCCTGTAGCTTTTTCCAGCATCCATCTGCATCTCATTACACGGCTGTAATATGGCATTAAGACTGAATTGTTCCCAGGCTACATGCTTTTGAAGATCTTGAACAGGACTGTGAAACTACCTATAAGGAGTGAAATTACATTTTTACCGCAGACCTGTTCTGGCTCATTACATTCGAAAAAATGACAGTAAAACATCAAATCCTTTTGTTGCAGCTTCTGCATGCAGGACATGTGTCTGAGCATTATGTGAGTCTCTTCTGCTGGACCACAGACAAGAATAGTAGTTAGAATACTGTTGTATCTCTTTTGTACCATGTAACAGTTTTTAGAGAGATAATCCTCGTTTTGAGAACAGTAAACGAGACAAATACACAAAGCAGCTCTACAAACCTGATCTTTCTTGCAGTGTAAACAGGAAGAACAAATCCTGCACAAACGCACTGCGAAGAACTAAAAATTCACTCAAATCTAAAATTACACTTGTGTAAATGCGTTATGTGAAGACCTCTGCAATGAGAGAGACAGAGTGGCATGACATGTAATTACAGACATTTCAGTGATCTTGTTAGATAATTTTAGCCCACATAATAAAGGGAAAAAGTCAGTTATGAGGAAAAGAAATGATCAAGAGAGGAAGAGAAGGGGAAAAGAATTTCATGGTAAGTTATTTAAATGAAGAGGATACAATTCTAGAGGTTAAAATTGGGTGGGAGATCACAGGGAAAGGTAATGCACTATAGGTAGGATGGTCTCTAGGGAGCGTAACCTCCTTCGCCAGACCGCGTTTTGCATTTCCCCCTTCTCTCACCATGCATGCACTGCTTCTTCCCTCTTCCCCATTCACTGTACAATAAAAAAGAATATATAAAACACAAGTGAAATTTATGCATCTTAACAAATTATTCTTGTGTGTTTTTGGTTAATTTCAGTGGAGTTATGTTCTATATAGGCCAGTGTCAGGTAATTGTGCCATGTTTGAGATTGAGGAGTGACAGCAAAGTACCACTTTATATACAAAACCTTCCTCCTGCCATTATATAGAATCTATTAGGTTTCGACCTATACGTGTCATTATCAGAGGGTTGGACCATCTTCAACAACTCCACAGATGAGATATGCTTGCAGGATCTGAACAAAGCCCGTGAAAGGACCAAGAGTTACATTTATGTAGCCAGATGAGCATCAAAAATGCCAAACAACAGACATTTGTCAAAATGCTAAAGAATGCAACTTGTTTTCATGGTTGTGCTGCAACTCTGTTTTTATGGCTTGTTGTTTTGCCAAGTGACAAAGCGTCATCACAAGTCATTTCAGCAGTGGGATCACAAAGCTTGGGGTTTTGTAGTACTTGAGACCATTGCAGCATGTTTCTTCAAGTCTGCACAGTTGCTGAAACACACTCAATGCCTTCTAATATGTGAGATTTAACAGCTTCACAAAATTGAATCGTTTTGTTCATTTTAGCCACATAAAGTTTACAGTAGCCTACTGGAGACCCCATATTCATATTCCTGAACCTGAAACACTGATATGTAATCGCATACTTGATCATGTTTTGAAATAAATCATTCCTGTTTTACAGACAGATGCAATAACATTAGAATAGACATGTGAATCGAACCCACATTTCTCACACTGTGAAAGGTCAATGGTGAGAGTTTAATCCATAAAGCTACATCCATAGGACAACATTGATTTGCTCCAGAGGCTGCCTACACATAAAGTCAGCACACAGTTGACTGCATTAACTACTTTCGGCAACAAGGTAGTTTCATGGGCACATGAAGCATGTTTTGGTGCAGATGGCTGGAACGCTTCAGTGCTTCCATCTCTCCATCTTTCTTTCTTTAAAAGCTGCCTTATAGACGGGAGAATTAACCTGTTAGCAGGCGTCCTTCTATATAAAAGAGTACATTAGCAGCAGCAAACATTATCGACATAGCTGGCTTGTGGTGAGTGTGGCAGGTCCTCGGTAAAGTAGGCAGGACAAAATGGTGGATTAGAGAATAGTATGTGAGTGGAGCCACACACCCTATTTGTTTACCTGACCTACATCAGTTTGTACGAAATAATATATATTTTCGTTGTTAAATAATGTAATTGTATAATTTCTATCCACCAGCTGTGTTATAAACATTGCTGTGGTACTTTAGTATTAACTCTGAACTTTTTCATTAATGTCGGTCAGCTAATTGTTTCACACTTGTCTGCTGATTGAGGTTTTGTTCTTGTGTGCTAAACTTGGCAACTTCATCATGGCCTCTAAAGCCCATTGAGACATTGTATGTGGTATTGGGCTGTACAGCAGGAGCTCCATCAGGCTAAACTGGGCTGAAATGATCAGATCGGAGGTAAAAAAAAAAAAAAGAAGCGGCACAGCCTCCTCTTTTGTGCTGCCAGTTTGATGCTTGCTGTTGTGTTGTACATGCCGCACTGATTTCATTCATTCCGTTCAGTCTCACCGCCCTCTGTCCCTGCTGCAATTTCACCATCTTAACCCCGACTGACCCCAAGCAATACCACACATCACACTGAGAGAGAGTAGACAGACATAAAGTTAGGTGCACACACACACACATACCCTTTGTTCTTTTTCCCTCTGATTCACCTTTTTTCCTTTCCTCTGCTTATAAACACCCACCCACACACGGCACATACAAACTCAACCTGAGGCATTTTCTCAGTCATGAGATTGAGAATTAGTCGGGGTTTTACTTTAACGCTGGGCGATATAGACGCTTTACACCCATCCACACACCCACACACACTGAAGAGACATACACGCATGCAACCATAGTGCGTGTCCTCCCCATCTGGCTGGTTAAATCTTTAATGGTGTATTCTAGTGGTCCACTTTCAGTGGTGAATGTGGGATTTTAGCCGTTGTGGGCTGATGAGCCCACAAGGGCTTCACAAAATTAAGTCCCTTTCAGATATGTCAGAGCCAGCTGCTGCTGTCCCTGTAGCCTGGCTACCCAACATCGCCACACAGGGCGGCCCATCCCATCTCCAGTAGTGGGGACCCCCGAGCTGCAGTGGCAGCAACGAGGCCTTTGATCAGGGACTTGGATCCTCTTTTATGACAGTTCTGGGTTGTCTGGGCCCTCTCCTGAGTAGTGTGGTTTATTTTTACAAGATTACAAGAGTAGATATACATGTGAGGACCGAGAAAACAGAATTTAGGGTCTTTTTACTTCTGCCGCATCTTATAATAACTTTCAATCCATACTTGCCAGTGTGCGTGTGTGTGTTCTGATTCTCTTTTAAATTACTTTGTTGACATGTAACTAATAGCGTTGTCTACAACCTACTATCGCAACCTTCACCTACTCATGTGATGACTTCAAATGCTGCTGCAGTGTCACACAAGCTAAACACATAGGCGTACGCACAACTACAGGACCGTAGGAGGAGATGTCAAAGAGAAGATGCTCTGAGGGTGTACAGCCCACAATCACTGTCATAGAGCATAATGCATGGAACAGGAAAGGGGTGAGTAGAAGTTAAAGCAAAATTATCTCTGCACTGATTATTGGTGTCAGAGCAAATAGAGGGGGTGTGATGTGTTCTTACCTTTGAGAAAAAGCGATGAGGAATAGGAAAGCAAAGGGCAGGATGGGAGTGCTTGGTGGGAATAATGAGTTCTTCAGGAACACTACACAGGAAAACGGGAACTATGGACATGCATAGTGTAGGTGTGTTCCATGATGCCTCAGAGGATCTGTGCAACAACTGTAAATCGCTTAATAATGATTCAGGGCTGTGAAATCCCTCCTGTTCTTTTGTATAAAAATACATTTGATATCAAGTCTAATCCATATTTCTATTATGCATTTCTGTTTTATAGCTCCCATGTAAAGACTCTTCATTTCAACCTCGTTATTGGAAATTTCGGATTTAGAAAATGTTATAGTCTGGTACATAACAAGACATGGAAAAATGGCCCTCGAGGGAAATTAAAACCATAAAACTATCATCTAGGAGGCATGTATGACCACTAAGATTGAAAGTGGTGAGAGTCAGCCGTTATATAACCAGCTTTACTACCGGACATTTCTTTCATGAGTAAGAAGCAATAGCAGCAAGTGTCTTTCAACCACCATGACTGACTACAGGACAGGTGGTACTGCAGGATTGTTTTACACACACACACCCTCGTATAAAAATGCACACACAGCACAACACACCTGGGTGAAGGGGGCTTTTCTCTAACCTGTCGATGCAATAAAGGCGGTTTCCATGGCAATTGCAGAGGTTGGCATGGTGATGGTGTCATTGACCTGGAGATTAAGCATGACAATGAGCCATGACTGTTTTTTCTTTTTCTCTTTCCTCTGCTCTCTTCTGCTCTCGAACAGTCTCAAATTCCACCAAAAAAACAAAACTTGATAAACACCTCAAGGATGTGTTTCAGCACACAGCATACAGCCGCTCCTCCCGTTTTTTCCCCTCGTTGGCCATATAGCAGGTTTATTGGATGTAAGAGGATAATTGAGGATACTGTAGCCCTTTTTTTCTCTCAGCTACTCCTCCATTCAATTAACATGATGTAACTGCTATGTGATAGCCTTGACTGACTGGTTCACCCCTAGTCTCCAGTGAAACTTAATATGCATGCCTACCTACCTAATAACTGGCGTTTACGATTCGGCAAACAAGGAAACTTGTAAGAACTGAACAAAAGAGTTACAGTACATGCGTGATGTTGGAAAATGTACCTGCCTGTGTGCTCGCGTGTGCAAAGATCGCTCTTTTTGATGCATAACGGCTAGTGTGAAGGTTGTGAGCAGCAGGGTTTACAGTAGTGTCATCATGCCTATAAGTCTGGTTTCTTATAAACATGCCCTTTTATACAAAGGCTCAGTTTAATGTTTCTCTATGGTATTCTTTATTGTCATTAAATGAAAGGACCAAAACCAACACAGTGTCAGTCCACATACTGAACCTTGAAATATCAATTAGTCCTAAACCTTTTTTTTTCCAATGAACTGTGGTCTCAGTAACGATCTATAGCAGCTGGGCAGTAAAACACAATAGTTTTGGGACAATATAGATATACAAAGTGCAATGCTATATCGGGTTTTATTGTATTAATGATACTCAATACATTGTCAGTTTGCATAATAACAAAAGGCAATTCCCAGTTTTTAATTATGTCAAATCATGTTAGTAGAACGTTGTAAATATCACTGAATTCTGGTAACTTTTAGAGCTTATTTTTTATTAAGAGTATGTAGTGTGGAATTGGCTCATAGCTGTGCTCTGAGTAATATTTTTCCTTTGAGGGCCACTTTTCATCTGCATCGCAAAAGCTTATGTGGCAAATATCAGAACAATACACTGTGCCTTTCAATGACAGATTGTATGCGTGACTGATTTGTTGCTTCATTTTGCAGCTGTGTACAATATCTTAGCCACCTCTTCTGAGTAGCTCATCAGATAAAGTGCACTTAGCCAGAGCATAAAACTCCTTCCACGGGTGAAAAACCAAAGGAAGGAGGAGAGGGAGGAAGGCTAAAAGTGGAACTGCATTTTGCCCCCATCTGATGCACTCCAGCCTCCTGTGCTTTTTGGTAGAGTGTACTAAAAAGTGTTGCAACTCTTCAGTACCTTTTCAATAGAGAGTCACACACATTCTGTACACGGACATGCTCACACAGAGCATTGAAGTTCTCGCTTGTCAGCTATAGCGCTGTAATCCACTTTAAACAGCCTCAATCCAGGACCGGTCTTTGGCTAAAACAGAGGTGTTACAACAAGGCGGCACTGTGTTTAGATGTTTTTTCTTACAGTTTGGGGTTTGGCAAGTCAAGTGGGTGACAGGAGATGAGACACAAGGGTGAAGTGGTGTGAGGGAATATTTGTGTGTGCTCATGTGCACTTTAACACCAGTTGGTTTTATACTAATCTCTAGTCCCCCCCCCCCACACACACACACACAGTCAGTCACCCATTCCATTCATTGTACTACATCACCGCAAGACAAGCTGACAGAGACTTTGTCAGCAACTTGGATAGTAACTGTTTTCCCAGCTTTCTCTCTCTCTCTCTCTGACACACACACTGTAAGTCTCAGGATTAGTGTACAGTGGTGCAGCCCAAAGCCTGCATCCTCTACTCACACAGCACTGCAGCACCATGACTCATAGAGGGGAACCAGCTGGATCAGGTGACCTGTAAGGTCGTAGAAGACCTCAGATGTCCAAACAGTGGTGTTGCTTGATTGTAGAAAGGAAGATTAAATTGTATCCAGGTTCAGACATCAGTGTTTAAGTCAAACTAGAAACTAAAGAACTCATGGAACATAGAATACAGTCTAATAAAGCCTCCAAAGTGAATAGCTTTCACTTTTTCACTAAAGCTGGTCACTCACAGCATTGTGCATCTGCTGATAAAGTTACTAGGTTTGGCCTACAACTTTACTGCCTACAGCTCTAACCCACACTAGCATTACTTCTTTCACACCGCATTATTACTGAGGGTTTCAGGTGACATAAACAGCCCAGTTCACAATAGCATATCCACTGTCTAACATGTCCTGGATGCTAAAGTAGCACAGTGCAATCCAACATTACCTCTTTATTTGTCTTAGGGAGGTTTTTATACGTCAGCGATCCGAGCCAGCGTTAACCTAGATAGCATTATGTTAGCGAACATCATTCTTAAACATTCTGAATCATAACTCTCAGCACTAACCTATGCTACATAATTAGCCAGAAACAACAAATAGACCCTAAATTGAAATATCCATCTGTCATGTGAAACATTGTGAGCTTGACTCAATTTCTAGACCTTTTCTGTCAGGCACAATGGAATATAGTGAGCAGCATGCTTTGCTTTTTTATTAAACTCTTTATTTTGAAAGCTCAGTGGTAGAGCAATGGGTTTGGATGCAGAAGGCCTCAGGTTTATATCCCACTCCACCGAACCTTGGTGCCTGTCCCGAGCCCAGATAAAAATGGGAGGGTTGCAGCAGGTAGTGCATCCATCGTAAAAACACTTACCAAACCAATGTGCGGAACATGTTGGGCTATGGCAACGCCTTAAGGGACAAGCCGTTGATCGAATTTTGAAAACAAGGGAGCAGAAATAATTACAAATAGGGAATTTGCTTCCTCTCTCTGTTGTATTATTTTCCCTTTTTAAATATGTTTGGCTCTTACATTAGCATTCTCTTCGCTTTATTGGACACAGGAGAGTCAATTTATTACCCTGTAACTTTTTATTCTAAATCTGTTTTTTATTACATGTACTGTAGTTTCATACTCAATTACTTTTTTTTATCTTTTCTAATGTTTTTGCCTTTTAACTCTTTGGGTTTTGGATACAAGTGTTTCACTGAGACAAAGTCACATAAATGCTTATATAATGCAAATGACAAGTTTGGATCCAAAATGAAATACCCAGCCTTGCAAGTGACACATCCTCCTCCAAAACAACTGATACTCTACTTGGTAACTCTTCTTCCACTTCCAATAGATGCTGTAAAAGGAACCTTCGGTACCAAATTAGTGAAGCATGGAGAGAAAACTGTGTGAATGTAAATTAATCTATCACAGGCATTTGTGGGTTTGGAGAGTGGGCTGTCCTACAGACCGTGCCACATGCCATCATCTGATTCGTCTTGTTCTCTGCATCTGTTCCCACTGCGAATGCCAAGGGAACAAGGAGTCCAACATGGAATGGTTTTGAAGCGTCATTGCCGCAAGCGTACCAGTGTTCCTGCACAAAGTCATTTGGCTTGTCCCTGGCTCACTCTCAGCTGGTCCTCTACCGGAAGATTTCCGCTCATTTCATTTTGCCATTTTGTGCTCATTGTCCTCCCTGACCATAAGCCGTGCCCTGATCGTTTCTGATGGCACCGAATCGGATGTCACTCAGAAGCATATGTGATGATACCAGAGGGAAAAAAATGGAGGCTCATCGGAGCTTACAGTAGATATGCTGTGTGGAGTGGGAGTTAATAGTGGGAAGAAAAGGCTGCTGTTTAATCTCAAGATGCCTAATTATGCAGCTACTATGTCGACTGTTCTGGCTTCTGACTAAAAAGAATGTGGAGATTGTTGATATTGGTCTCAGTGGCTATGGATGATGGTGGTGATGTTGAAGACGGCTGTGGTTGTGGCAATAATAACATTTTCTACTTAAATCATATTTCACAGTCTTACACAATATTCTCACATGCCTCCCTTTTATTAATGGGTTAACTTCTTTTCACATAAAACAGTCCCATCTGTTCTATATATAAAGCAAATCTGCTCATTTTCTTAATACGGCTGATTACTGAGCATTTAGGAAATGCAGCCAAGGCTGTGTATTTTACATCACAGTGTGCCATTCAAACATTTGCTGTGCTGCAGCAGAACAAATCTGCCTTTTCTTACTGAGAAGAATGAATCGCATGAGTGGGCATTGGTGCTGAATCCCTGTGCTTTTATGGTACCGGCCAAAATGTCTCCAGAGCAGGGGCTAGGTATGGAAAAGCTCAGGTTTTAATTCCGTTATTTCCTTTCATTTGCACCTAACACACAAGGACAACCTTAAATGTATTTAGATGCTTAAAGTGTATTTTTTTTTCTAAAACTCGCCACATGAACACTAAACTATTATGCTACCAATATGCCTATATTCAAAGAAACTGAGGTTACAATACATAACACACATTCAGTTTTTTTCAAACACTATCACTTTTCACACTAAACAGATATTTTAGCCACTGTTGTTTGTTATTGTATTCTCCTGTCCACTAAATACCCTTCATGCATCGGGAGAGCATGCAAACTCCACCACCATGCCCTTTTATTATTATTAACACATAAACATTTACTGCAAACACACTGTATGTGGCTGTGGTGTAAAGTAATTTCCATCGATGATAGAGCTGTCGGTATGCACCACAGTGCCCACAGAGTGGGGACTGTGGAGGCAACTGCATCCCTGATGTCACTAACTGGCTGCTAGATTTCCCAGCTGCACCACAGTTGTGCCTGTGGCTGTGAAATTGCCTTCAGAGTCACGCTGAGTGTATCATTGACTCACCATTCACCCTGCGCCAGTGGCTCACAAAATAGAACCCTAAAATAGTTTGAAAAGACCGTGATACATATTTCCTGTCCCTTTTTTCTCACCTTCCCCGCCCTCTGTCTTTCTTTGCTTCCTTTTCCACAAGGGTCTGGTGGGAGAAAAGTACGGCAGCATCCGAGTGCCGGGGGAGGTGGAATCAGCAGAGTTTGAGATGATCTTGGATGCAGCTGTGGAGGCGGGGCTGGACACACACATCTTGGAAGAGTGGTACTGCAGGGATGAAAACTCTGTGCCACCCGCATACTACCTCAAACCCAAAGCCCAAATGCTTAAGAACTACCAGAACTCTGTAAGAACTCTGTAATATAATCATCTATATCAAACAACATTTAAAATTGCCAGTAGTGGCAGAGAAGAGATTTGTTGGTGGCTGTTAGGCTTCAGATGTCATAGGAGGCTTTAATAATGTTGAAATAGGATTCTGCATGTCTGTGAGCTCTGTTTATGAATTTAGTTCTCCATTGGGAACATTTTATATCCACAAACAAAACAGAACATTTAAACTCAGGCACTTCTCAAAACCTTTGTAAGTCCTTTTTCCATGAGAGGATAAAAAGTTTTTGGTGTATTTGCAAATTACCACATTAAAGTAATTTAAAGACATTTCTGTCAGAACAGTTAAGTTTGAATACAACTGTTTAGATTGAGTGCCACCTTCCTATCCTGTCCAGAACTTTATAAAGGCAGTAAAATATCTTAAAGTAAACTTTACATTTTTGCCACTGTGGCATTTTAAAAGATTTGAAAGTGCTAAAAAATTAAATCTAATGTTTGTCTAAAGTCGATCCAAACGTACGTACGTTCTACGTAAATCACTTCTGCTATAAAACACAGAAAAGTATTTCCCTTGTTATGGTATTTTTCAGTATTTCAGAAAACAACAATAACAGCATTTCCTTTGTGCATGATGAAAGTCCCTCATCTAAACTGTAAAGTCACAGTGTCCTCTGCCTGCCCCCTGTCCTGCTTAGATGGAGTCTAGCAGTGCAGCCAAGACCAAGAATGACAAGGCCTGGAGGAATGTGTCGGAGGAGATCAAGAGGATCTTTCGAACGGCGGTGCTGCAGCTTCAAGAGAAGGGGACGATGAAGAGCGCTGAGGCCAAGAAATTCCTTTGCTCTGGTTAGTTTCAGGTCATCTTTGTCTTTCTATTTCATCTTTTCTTGTCATATCATTTAAAGTCTCACTGTCTGATGGATAACACCCTCCCATCTGTCCCATCTCATTTCTTATTTTATTTTTTTTTAAATCTAATATTTCTTTTTATTTCAAACTCAGATACTAATATTTTATTTAAAAAACTTGTGGGCTCATATGTCAAGTGTATGTTATTTATTATTAATTTGTTTTTTTGAGCACTTTGTTGATTCACCCAGTCTTACTTAAGATCCTAGTAAAAGTAGCTGAAATAGATGAAAAGGCATTTACAGTGTTCTTTTTATTAGGAAATTCATATAAACTGTACAATTTGATTTGCACTATGTGTTATTTCATCTGTATAACTACTCTAAACTGTTAAAAACTGACTGGCAGAATCAGGAAATCTAGCCCAAAGTACAGCAAGCCATCAGTAACATTTGGAAAATAGAACTTTTTTTCTTTGTTTTTGAAGATGTGACATAAATCATCATGAAAAAAAATCACGAACCATGTATTTTGAATGAATGAGGCTGTTGTTTGGATTGGCGTCTATTTATGAAATTGATAACACGAGATGAGATTCAATCAGTGTGTGTCAGACACAGCTCGGCAGATGACAGTGATTGATCGATCACACAGTATGTTCAGCTCACAGTAATGAATCAATCCTGCACAACTTGGCGCTAAAACAAAAAAAACCCTAAAGCTTTTTCTGAAGAGATCTGTCAAATGAATACTATTTTTAATGCTATTACACAACATTTGACCCTGTAATTTTTTCCTTATCAGTTATTGTCTAAAAACATCAGCAGGGTTCATCGAGTTACTACTGATTTGTTTTGACACTGACTAATCTTTAAAGACATCTTTTATTTCCTCAGGCTGTCACTTTGGGAGATGATCTGACCAACATGCCTTTGGGATCTGATGACAAGTCTTTGTTCTATTGACCTGTGTCTAGCTTTATTTTAGAGTCTCAGCACAGCCCGTATCTTTTCTCATAGATGAAATTAATACCACTAAGCTTGTTATTTAACTTCCCTTCAAGTTTTATGATTTCATATTAAGGAGGAAGCACCTCTTTTTTGTGTCAGGAAACTGCAATTTTGGTGCTGCTTAATGAGCGCACTGGGCTTTAAGCAGGGCTTGATTGTACTGTAAGGAGGAAGTTGCACAGTCTCCTTGAACTTTCCCTTCCCACTGTTTCTCTCTCCTTTCCTAATTATCAGGCTACAGCGTGAGCTGAAGGAGATGCTGGCAGATTTTCAGTCAGCCAGCTCCTTGTGGGGGAGCCTATGATACAGTTCAGCAGTGCTGACTTATGTGATTTTATCAACTTTGTCTTCTTGAATAAAGCTCAGAAGAAATCTGTCTAATCAGAGAGTGAAGGCTTCTAAAATCTGTTAAGATTTACTCCTGAAAGAAATCTAAATCGTACATCTGTTAGATGGTTATCACTGCAAGGTGCACATTAAAGTCCCGTGGTGGCTTTTATGAGGCTCTCAAAATGAGACAACAGAATTTGGCCATTTTAGAAACAGTCACACTGAACAATAATAACTTTGTGTTTTCCTTTCATTGCAGCTTTGGAGGACGAATTAGACTTTGCCCTTGGGAAACAAACTCCAGCCTTTCTCAGGAAATGTGTCTGCTACATTCGCAAGATCTCCAATTTCGACCGGTTCGCCAAGCTTCCTGAGATGGGCCGATACATGGACATCGTGGTCAGCAGCGATCGGGTCATGCGTAACCAGGAAGCCTACGAACGCCTTCTGAAGGTACGAGATGAATTCATCCCAACAGTCGTTGCTGCCTCCAACCTCCGTGTCTATTCTTCTGTCACCCACTGTGACATGAAGCTGGGCTACTCCCAAGAAGTGGAGAGCCACTATGTGGAAGGCCTGTGTAAACAGTTCTACGAGGACATGGTGGATATCATCCAAGCCACAGTCCAGCAGAACTTTGACACAGAGACTGACTCACTATATGACGAGATCCTGCAGCACCTCTCCCTCTGTAAAAACTACGCAGCCCTGTACAAATACAAGACTGAGTCGTTGGATTATGTGCAAGAGTATCTTCTGCCGTCCAAGGGGAGCAGAATGAGCCCTCTAGTGGTGTACGGGGGTCCATGCACTGGGAAGACCCTGCTGCTGTCTGAGGCAGCCAAACAGGTGAGACATAACAGACAGTGAGAACTAAATAATGGTGTTTTTTTTTTATATGACCCCTGCCCCTCTTCAGCTGTCTGTTTACGCTTGCACTCGTCTGTGTGTCTGATCTAAGCATGTGTCCGTCTTTGTACAACAGAGCATGAGGAGGCGTGCGACTGTTTATCTCATCCCATGAAACGCTTGCTTGCCCATCTGTGTGTTGCCCAAAAGACAGCCCTTTGCTGTGCATGGGCCTCTATTATCTTGTGAAGCCAAGCGAGTGTGTGTCTGTCCACATCTGCATATAACTTTTTATTGCACAGTGCCATATTATTAAGGAGATTTGAAATGTTACAAGGAACAATGACACCAACAAAACAGGCAACAAAGAAGATGATAACAATGATTAAATCCCAAACCTTTGAAAATAGAAGATAAATGAACGTCAGCTGCACCCGCACAACACCAGAACAGAGTTTAATGAGTATAGCTCATTCATAGCCCATTCTTTGTCAAAGCACTCTGATATAGTACCGCACATAGGATGTATAATTTATATTGGTAGCACCATGTTTTTAGATTGCATGATGGGATTGTACCTGCTTTCTCTTTTTTTGGGGCAAAAAAATTTCATATTTTCAGTACCTGGCGGGGATTTCAAAAGCCTCCGTGTAACATGCCGTCACACATGAGTGTCACACTGTGTTTTTGTAGCATGCTGTCAAACATGTGTCACACTGTGTTTTTGATAGAAAACATGTTTTTTATAAGCAAAAGGTAATCTTCAAATACAGGCAGTTAAACGTCTAAATCAACTGTATACATTCAAAATTGACCAGTAATTGTCACAATTTCAAAGTGTCATTATGACTAAAATGCTATTCATTAGAATTATTATCATACATACATATGACTTATCAAATAATCTTATAGTATTATAGTATTTTATCAAATGAGATAGAATGACTGACAGATTAAGGACACAACTGTGATGTGAGGGGGCTGTTGTATTTGTTTTGTATGTGCCCATCTCACCATTAATGAAAAAGTGGAAACTACCTTGCTTCTTACAATCATATTGTGTTGTATTCAGCCAAGTTAAAACAAAAAAGTATAGTTTGAAATTTTGTGTGCCCCTAGTGTCTCTAGGAGAGGGGGTGTAATTAGATTTAGACTGAAGTAAAAGAGGAGAGCAGTGTTCTGGGGCCACTGCGCTTAAGTCCACAGGGTGTCATTCACACCTGGCCAGTTTGGTTTGATTCATCGGAACACTCGAGAGTTTCTGCTTTTACTTTTGAGCTCAGCCCACACTGGATGAATTAGAAAATACAGGTCCTGTGCCGTCCCCTTTGTAGCCTCAGAAAAAATGGATGAATTCATATTTATTAATCTTCTGATTATAGCAGCCATCTCCCTCATTATTTAGTACCACAGGATGTGAAAGTATAACGTATAAAGAATACGTTAATCAAATTGCAAAGTGTCTTAGGTTTGCAAAGACTATATTTCTATAATTTGTGCACATAGTGATCCCTCCTCAGGCTTCTTCTATTCAGGCAGTTATTTCTAACTGATTGGTTGCATAGATTTGTGATATTTGGCTTTTTAAATAAATTTTGACTTTGCTTAACTTGAAACCCAGGTGACTAAGGTCAATGGCCAAATCAGCAGGTTGCAACTGTACGTGATGAAATAATAAACAAAAATGAGCTGTTTTAAAAAGGCAATTCAAGACATTTTCCGCTGGTCTGTGTCCTTGATTGGTTTGCAAGATATACTGTGCAAAAACATAGTCATGAGTGAGCTTTAGTTTTTGATTGCATGTTTGTCAAATCACAAGCACTTGTGGAACTTGTGGGGTTAGACAAATATAGGAACAGGGTAGAAAACAAACTGAATGTATATTGTGTGTTTGAGTCAGTCTACTGAGAAAAAAGGGAACCTAAAGGAATCAAATGCAGTGAGCTCCAAACCTTGGATCCAAATGTGTATATACGGTCACTCTCACAGATGTGTACATATACACTAATGCATTTAGCAAAGTGGCAAAAAGTATTACGTGAAATGCAGTTAGGTAGATATTTTATGTGGAGCTGTAATTTTCTCATCTCAAACTAACAGCCTTAGGGCTCAATGGAGCTTTTTGAAGAAAATGTGTGAGCTTGTTTCCTACGGTTTGGCAAATCACCACATCACAGCTGCAGAATAAGAGTAATATGCATCAGATGATAAATTACACTAGTTGCTAAATAAACTATTACGGCATAATGTATGTAATGGCTTCCTAATAGTTCAATAGCTGCTTTGGCACAATTAGAGAATATTGCCAATTCAAGAATGAGTCTTAAGAGACTCCACTGAATTCCAGGTGCACGATAATGGCATTTACTGTACGTAAGTCAGGTTAATTAAAGTTGTGTAGACTTTCATTTATGGCTAATGGTAATAGTGGGAATTAGGCTGTTTCATTGGCATACAGGTTTACAAAGCCTGTGTTGGGAGGAAACACTGTGGAGCCACTAAATGTCTATGTGTAATCTTTCCCTTCTCTTCTTTGAGAATATATTTGTATTCACTGTAGTCATTGTTGTTCTTGAAATTTTAATGTGGTTTTCCACCAACAATTTAGCTTTATTGATTGAGGAATCTATTACTGTATTTCAATTTTGGAAAGGTGTAATATAAATCTTCAGAAACAAACTCAACACACACAAACCTAAAAGATATCTAAGATAGTGAATAGTCTACTAAGGGATTTTGTGTTTTTCTCTCTTTCTCCCCCACCCTCATACATTAATAAACAGCTAAATGTGGAGCATCGCTGTTGACCTAAAAGTGTCAAATAACACCTTTATGTGTCCCAAAACCTCAGCTGGCCTATTCAGGGAATTCATGAATAAAATTAGAATATCAATGAGGCCTAAATTAGACCAGTGTTCATTCATAGTTCTTGTGATGAAAAAATACTCACATATGAATCAAAACATAGGTGTGATGTATGATCCGAGAATGGTTGAAGGTGTTGAAACTAAACATTTCTGAGATGTGTCAATTTTTTTGTTTAATCACATTTGCTATTAAAATATGGATAATTACAGAACCCATTTAAAAAATATGTGTTCTGTGTTTATTCTGACAACCATCTCTCAATGCTGTTTTCCAGGCATACGCATGGCTACAGAAACAGATGGGACCTGAAACTGACCCAGTGGTCATCGTTCGTTTTATTGGCTCCACCCAACTCTCAATGGATCTACGCACCCTCCTCCAGAGCATCTGTGAACAGATTGCAACAAACTACCGCTGCCTGATTCACTTTTTGCCTAACAAGATCCAGGAAATGAGGGAGCTTCTGATCAACCTGTTGGGGGAATCGTCCTTTCACAGGCCATTGGTCATTGTCCTGGATTCCCTGGAGCAGCTATCAGATGCTGATGAAGCTCGCAAGCTGTGGTGGCTCCCCATAAACCTGCCTCGGACAGTCCGCATTGTAGTCTCAACATTGCCCAATAAACATGGCATCCTACAGAAGCTCCGGACTCTCATCCATGATGAGGGCTATTATGTGGAATTAATCCAGAGAGATCGCAAGGTCTGCAGCCAAACATTAAAACAACAGTTGCTGGGGGTGAAGAGGAAAGTCACCTCAGGCCAGCAGATATATGTCAATGAAGCACTTGCCAAGTGTACACTACCTATGTTTGTCAACCTCATCTACAGAGAAGTAGTTCACTGGAGGTCCCACAAAGATGTGGACGACAAGTCCCTGTGCTCAACAGTGCATGAAAGCATAGAACATCTCTTCTACTCGGTGGAGAATAAGTTGGGCCAACGATTTGTCTTCAGAGCATTAGGGTACATTACCATGGCCAAAGCTGGACTGACTGAGGTCGAGCTGGAAGATATTTTGTCCCTTGATAACATAGTTCTTGGTGATGTTATTGTGGCAACGTACCTCAAAAATCCCTTGAGGATCTCTTATGATTTGGTTGCAAGACTCAAAGAGGAGCTGGAGGGATATTTGGTGGAGCGTCAAGTACGCAACGTTACCCTGATGGTTTGGGCTAATAGGCACCTTCATCTCATTGCCCAGAAACTTTATCTTAGCAATGAGGAGGATGTGCATCAAATGCACAGCCTGCTTGCTGAGTACTTCCTAGGGGCATGGTCAGGAGGAAGAAAGAAGATTTTTACTTATGACAACAACCATTTCACTTCCCTCAACATATCTCATCACAAAAACCCTCACCATCAACAATCCCATGAAAAAACATGTTCTGACAAGTACTCCTACGACAGGCAGACTCCCGAGCAGCCCTGGGTGTTCCAGTGTAACCTTTTGGAGCCTGATATTTTCTTTGTGAACCACAGAAAGATGATCGAATTGGTGTACCACCTTACCAGGAGTGGGCGCACTGATGACCTCATGTTTGGTGTCATAATGAACTTCAGTTGGCTCTACACAATGATCAAGATTGGCCAGTTTGAAAAAGCTTTAACGGACATTGACCTAGCTTACAGCTACACTCGAGAAAAAGAACTGAAATTCCTTTCAACTACTCTGCGTTGCATCAAGGTAAAAGTGCTGAAGAATCCAGCATCACTGTCTGCAGAACTGCAACAAAGACTTCTACCAGTTGTCACCTCCCTCCCCAAGCTCAGACATCTCCTCTTGGAATGTGACAAAGATGGCCCTAAGTACTGCTCCATTGTGCCTCTCCACTCCTCTATGGACGTCACTTACAGTCCAGAGAGGCTTCCTTTGTGCTCTAGCTACATGCAGATTGTGGAGATCTTGCCCACTTTAGCTCCTAATATAGTCCTTGTAGGCTTGGAAGATGGGTCTGTCAGTACCTGGGATGTAGAGAGCAGACAACTTCTAAGACAGATCGACACAGCCAGATCGGTCGTGCTGGGAATCAGACTAACTACTGACGAGAAGTATCTGGTCGTAGCCACAACCAAAAACACCCTGCTCATCTATGATAATCACAAGTCCTGCCTTTTATCTGAGGTTGAAATCAAGGGGTCAAAGCATGGTGGCATTACTGGTGGGGTAGCCTTCATCAATGGTTTTACTTTGTCCACTCATCATGCTTTGGCTTGGCTTGAGGCTAGTAAAGATGTCAACGTCATTGACCTACTCTATGGTTGGCCTCTCTACCAGTTCCATTGCTGGTACGAAGTGACTTGTGTCCAGTGCTCTCCAGATGGAATGTATGCCTTCTGTGGCCAGTACCTCAACACTACGTCCATTTTTCACCTGGGAAATGGGGACAAGTTAGCCACTGTGACCTCCGAGTTTTCTGGGGGGTTTGTAAAGTCCATTCTAATTCTGGACACTCTAAACCAAATGGTGATGATTGACAATGAAGGCAGTTTGTCCGTGTGGAACACCAAAGAGATCACCAACCCGGGGCTAATGGAGGATTATGACTGTAGAGGAGATGAGAGTGAAGTGGTGGGCATTGAGTTATCTGAGGACCAGCGCTCCATTCTCATTTGCAAGGCCAGAAGTATCGAAGTTCTTGACACAAAAGTATGGAAAATGGTAGAGAAGTTTAAAGCCAAACGAACTGAACGATTTGTGGCTGCCGTCCTTTCCAAGAATGGACAAAGCATTGTGGCCTCCATGGAGAACACCTCCTCCATCTTTGTCTGGAGGAGGGACAGTGGACAGTGCATGGCTAGCCTAATTGAGATCTCAGGGGCTATTGTCAAACTCATTAAATCAGCGCACCACAACCTGCTGCTTTCTGTTGCAAGTAGTGGAGTATTGTCAGTTTGGGACATTGATATCATCACAGCTATGTCCAATATTGACAAGACAGGCAAGAAGATCCAGACTTTGCAGCTGTCTGGCAGAGAGGACTATGTATTTACAATGGATGGTTCAGAAGCTGTCCACAAGTGGAACTTTAGCACTGGCTTTATAGAAACAGTCTTCAAGCACGAGGGCATAGTGGAGAACTGTGTACTTACCTCCTCAGGGGATCTAATGGTGACTTCTGATGACAAGTCCAGTCAGTACATTTGGCAAACCACCACCGGAGAAAACATATTCCGCATCAACGGACAGAGAATATCACAACTGTTAATCACCCACAACGATCAGTTTGTGGTATCCCTCTGTGAGCAGAATGCCTCCAGAGTCTGGAGGCTCGCTACTGGTCACAAAGTGTGCAACATTTTAGTCACCCTCCAGAATGCACTGATCACCACAGCAAACACTTTTCTTGTGGGAACCTCGAAAAATAAGCTCCTCGCTGTTAGTCTGTGGTCAGGCAGCGTATCCAAGAAATTTGTGTGTGACGATGGTATTACCATCGTCAACTTCAAGCTCATTCCTGACTGCCCTGACTGCGCGGTGTTCATCACATCCACGGAGACCGTCTTCATCTGGAGTGTGGCAGATGAGTCGGTTTGCAGGCGAGTACAGTTGCCAGCTAACTTCCTCAAAAATTTAGAGGACTTCCAGATCTCACCCAATGGGAAACTAGGAATTGTCTCCAAAGGTGATGAGAATATTAATGTGCTGGACCTTCACAGTGGGAAGTTGAGGCTCGTCCATGCTGCTGGTATAATCTGGCGTCAGAAATTATCAAGAGATGGTCGTTACCTAGTGTACGTATGTTTCCAGAACTGTGACGAAGATGATGACGCCGGCGTTGTGTCCAATCTGATCGTGATGCGCCTTGCTGATGGTAAGAGCATCGGCACATGCTCTTTATACAAGACACCCACTTTCCTGTCCCTCTCCCAGCGAGCTCTAAACATCATCATCGGCTTTGAGGACGGGAGCATCGGCACTTACACAGTTGTGGACCGTGTGGATGCTGCTCTCAAGATAAAGATAGCTACGTCGAACAGCCGACAGATTGTCAACAATGCCTCACAGAAGGTGCGGCCTAAATGTGGTAATCATTCCTTTAAAAGCGTTGCCGACTGCATTTGGAGGGAGTCGACAGAGGTGTTTTCCAGGGACAGCCCCATAAACGTGTCGGACTCTGGTGAAGGTGAGTCGACCACGCCTACAAAAAAAGACTGAAATGACACAGTGATAAGAAATAAACACAGTGTATTAAAAAAAAAAAGCAGGTGGAGTTACAATGGGGGTGGAAATAGGTGAGTGAGTTTAGAATCTCTGGGTTTGCAGTTGATTCTTGTTTACAGCCACGTGATTCAGCTGCAGATGTCAGCCCTCTGGGTAGTTCATGGGCCGACCATTTTAACGCTGCACTCAAATTATGTATTACTTATTTCCAACGTATGACACAGTTTTTGTTTGTTTTCCACATGAAGACTGTTAATCACCATGTTTTTGAAAAGAAGACAAACGTGTATTCCGTGCAGTATTAGTTTGCCATTATGTGTCCTTTTGCATTTGAAGAACAAAGTTATTATTCAAATGTCTTAGTCAAACATTTTCAAAGCCATTTGTGTGATCTTAGCCACTTTCGTTCTACATTGTCTTCATTTACATTGTGCACATTAATGTTGTTCTTAAGAATATATATTTTGGTTTGTATTTACATCAGTCGGTACTGTATAAAAAAGAAAGAACTATGAACATATGTACATATCTCTTTTTGGCTGCTGCAATTTGTGCAACTCCTTAAAAATGTTAAGTTGTGCTTAATGCAATCAAAGTGAGTGCCTGGAACTTAAAAATGTTCTTTATGTGCAGATTACAAGATTTATGAAAATGCAGGGAATTTGTAAACATGGTATACACACAGTTACATAATACTTGCATTGACGTTAAATCTCAACCATCAGTGTATTGATATCCAGTCAACAACACAAAAGATCGATGGCATTGCTCTCTGTAATGATAGACGTAGGAATTGTTTGGGAGAGTTTACGTAAATTTGATGTGAATTTACCTGCAGTTCCATCAGTTTGTGTGCTGTTTGTCTTAAGGGAAAGACATCCATTGAGCATACAATGTAGCATAGCACCATACACGTTCACGCCTTAACCAGTGTACTTGCTTTAGGTTTCGTGGAGTTTGTTTAAATGTTCCAGTAGAAAAGGACAAAGTGATTAGGGCAATGTTCGATGAAACAGCTTGGCTATGTGAATATATTTAGAGATGTAGACTGTAGGTGAATGCACTTTGGGTGGTTTGTGAGAACTTATTAGATTAATTCATATGAAACATTGTATAACTTGTTAGAAGTAATCTAGAGTTGTCTTAAAGGTTTTGCCTACAAGAATACACAAGGCCATCCAGGTGCACACAGGCTAACGCAAAAATGCTGGTCTCAATGCCTGGTATCAGTGTACAATACCATCATCTTAACAAGTGACATCAAAGACAAGAAGTTTCAGTTTAAGTTAAAACCAACTTTGGTTCAAAAGTTATTTCATACTCAATTTTGTTTTCTACAAATAAATATGTTTTGCCCATACATTGTATTCACAAAATTGGTTCTTACATTTTGTTGCAGGTTCCAAATACTTTATTACTTTATAAATTACTTTTATATTGGCCCATAGATACCTGATTTTGGTAACAACATTCAAAAGATTGACTGCTTTCAGCTTGTCCCTTTAGGGGTCACCACAGGTGAACCTATTCTGCATGTGTTTTTTAAACCATATGCCCCTTCTGCCCTCCCATTTTTTGGGGTATGCATGGGACCAAGTTGGCCCCTTCTGCCACAACCCTCCCATTTTTGGGGTGTAGGCATGGCACAAAGGTGTTCCTTGGTGGCTGGGATTCAAAACCGCTGCTTGTCCCTTCAGGGGTCACCACAGCTGAACATATTCCGCATGTGTTTTTTACACCATATGCCCCTTCTGCCGCAACCCTCCCATTTTGGGGGGGTAGGCATGGCACCAAGGTGGTCCTTTGTGGCTGGAATTCAAACCTGCTACCCTCTGCATCCCAACCCACTGCTCTACCACCGAGCCCCATATGGGGTGGCACCCGGGGAGTGTCTCACTCAGGGACACACCTGGTGGGTAGACTGGGATTTGATCCCACAACTCCTGCATCCCATTCTGATGCTCTACCCATTGCGCTTGGTAACAGCATTACAGGATGAAAAAAAAACTCTGAAAGGATTATTAAAATGTATTTCAACCACAACTGTATTTTCCTTAAATGGGACTACCGTGGCTCTGTTGGTTGGACTGCCTCTGTACTTGCCATTTCCACTGTAGAGATATATTTAAAGCAGGGCTTAATGGAAAACTATAATTACTACAGTTATCCAATACACATGGTTTTTATAGCAATCATTTAAATATCCTACTATAGGAAAACACAGAAAATGGGCATCCCCAGTGACAAAACATTCATTTTGCTGCTTTATGTGAGACCCACATGCAGAGAAGCTTGCCAGCTGACCTGATCAGCCTACAACACATTCACTTTCTTTTAACTTTTAAACTTTGTTGCCTGGAGCTAACGTTAAATTTGTACTGTATGTTGTACTGTATGTACTGTATATTGGCATATGTTGTTTTAAGACCATGAAAAGCTGAGAGGTTTTAACCAGCCTCAGTTTTTTCTTCAGATTATTTTGGCGAGTTTACACTGCTCGGGTATCATCCATGGCCACATTTGTTCTTTCAGCTCTGGGATCAACAGGTCCCAGGTCAGTTTGACACAATGTCCATGAGTTCTTTTAATCATCAATTTGATTCACCCGCTTATCTGTTAAAAAAATACAGTCAAGCATTAAAGTGAAACAACTTCTCATCATAGTAGTCCACAGGGTAATGCACCACCGCGATGTTCTAATGGCTTTTCTTTGAAGACAGTATACCTGCAGTAAACGTCAGCCTCACACATGTAAACCAACCGTGCAGATGAATATGAAGGATGCTCAGTTTAGCTCAGACCTAGTGTGAAAGTGAAATAATTTATGTAAACATTAAGTTAATTTGAAAAGCATAATGCTTTCAAGCTCCTGCAGCTCTGTCCTTTATACTGTAGAGTATTTTGTTTTGTTAAAGCCCTTATCTGAATCTCTACAATGGAGGTGGCAAGTGCGACGTTAGCACAGCCCCTAGCCACATTTATGGAGAATACACTTTAACTGCAGTTATCCTTTAAGATATACATTGCTGGCAAGCTAAGAGGAATGTGTGTGTTTGTACCTTGCTGGTATTCTGATAGTATTTTTTAAAGCAAGTCAGAAATAACCCAAAACTTAAATTGTGTTCTGCAAGTTTGCGCTCTAAGACCAATCATCTTTAGGCAAGATTGAAACAAAAACCACAGATGAACACTTTGATATATACTTTTCAAGGGCTACTCCATCTTATTGTATGTTTTGAAATGTTGAGATTAGGGCCCTTGGATATTTCAAATCGGGTAGCAGCATCACGCTTTAAAATATATTATTTCCCTACATCTCAAGACTTTCTAAATAAAAGAGAAACATTCTATTCTGTAATTGCCAAAGTCCCAATTTTAGTTTTTGCTTGAGTTTGTTCTCTTATTTGATTTTGAGGCTTGTACTGTAATTATATTGTTACCAAATTGTTTCAGTGTTCTACTGTGATTATGTTTATGATAGAGAAGATGTGCTATCTTTGCTAAAAAGTTTAAAAAGATTCATCTTATAAAATATATGGGAATGCCAGTTTAAGAGTATATTTGAATGTGTCCTTATGAAAGCCAGTAAATGGTATTATTGTATGTTAAGTAACTTGAATGACTTTTAATAACGTACATGTTTGCAACACATAATTGACATACTGGTAATGAATGTTTCTATGGTATTCTTTGTATTGTCAGGATTGACTTACCTGTTTAGAGATTTATATTTTCATAAATGTTGTACTTACATTTTGTTACAGAGTTGTTTAACTGGAATTCAAACAGAAAATAAACTTATGTCTGAAGCAATATCAAACTGGTGTGCATGCGTTGTTTGTATGAAACCTTTTAGTGTAATAAAACAGTTCACTTTATGCCTCCACTCCACTGCCTCAGGCTTCCTCACTTTAATTAGGGGTTGCTACAAGACTCTGCTATCATGTTTCTGCATTTAGACATGAAAGTACTTTTATTTATAGCCTGAGATTTCAGAGACAGTTACTGAATATATATATATATATATATATATATATATATATATATATATATAGATACTTTGTATATGCATGGGCTGCAATTAACCTAGAGCTCAAGGACCTGTAGCAAGAAGTTAACTTGTAGAGCGTTTTGTGAGGGTTATTTTTTGTTTGTTTGTTTCCTGAGCCACTGACAGTGTCGACAGCCTCACACACAGGACAGAGCTGTAAAATGAGTTGATTTGATAGGCCAGTAATTGCTCTTCTGCGCTTGATGCCGAATGGCAGACAAGCGTGGTGAATATTTCTCCAACATTGGCTGACGTTGTCATCACAATTAAGCAATTAAGTATATGCAGTGCACCTGTACCGCGCCGTGTGTTAAACATATACACACACACACAAAACTGTAAAGTCAACACACCCAAGATCTGGCTGTGATTGGCCAATAAAATCCTGTTGCTTTGGGCTACCTTTTTAATTTCCCAGTGGTGTCACTCTAAGCCAATCTGTGTGTCTGTGTGTGTGTGTGTGTGTGTGTGTGTGCTCTGTCTCCACGGCAACATCAGGTCCACAGCAATAACGGCCTTGACCACGCCTCCTATTGTAATGATGGTGGTGAGCTCATGTCTGTTGGCTAGTGGGGCTCCCTCCAGTCCTTATGACAACAAGGGCTCGGCTATCACTAGCACATTCCACCTGCAGCAGGACACAGACATATAATTACCCCACTTGTTTGTTGAGCACGAGGTCTCTACAGGCCATACACTGTGTGTGTATGTGTGTATCCTACAGTAGGTACAGTACGACATTGTTCCTATTTACCCAGCCTTAAAATAGCCACATCATTGTCAGTGGCATTGACTGTTGCCCTCCTTTTGTCATCTATGCATTTTTTTCAGTCATGGGGAAGCCTTTCTACCCCTCCCCCTTTTATGCTCTCTGCCAGGCAAGCTAAACCAGCCACAACTAAAGACTTTACTTGCAGCTGAAATTGAAGCGGAAGGAAATCCCTGCACAATATCAGCTTGAAAAATACTCCAAATTCTCAGAGTAGTCAGTGTTTGACGAACTCAAAGCCTTTTGCCAAATACATGTTTGCACAGGGAAGTCACGCTAGTGCTGCTCAACAAGGCCTTTTTTACACTCTGTGAGATGAGTTTTATCAAGCTTATAATATTTAGAATACAACAGCTGAAGGCACATTTCAACGTAATTTCATTTACCATTTCCTCAATGTAACAACAAGGCCTGACCCAATTCCTTAAGCATGGTGCAAGTAGAGTCACTCACAGGCAAAGACTTTTGCCTTCATTTCTATTACAGGTGAACGGTAGGAAATGGGACATGTTAGAAGAGGAATGAATGTCCACTCTGTTCTGCTACAAACAGGGCGGAAATGAGACATCAATCAGTCAGTTAAATGACACTGTATAAACTGTTTGATCCAGGCATTACATTTATTATTTGCTATATTAATTATTAACAGCTAATGAAAAACACACTTTTATTTCGTCTTTCATCTTAGCAATGACAGTTTTAAAGGTAAACACCTGTTCAGCTATGACTCAGTACATACCAGAGTGCTTTTGGTTTTTTTCCCATTGACACATCACACCTGACCACCAACAATGTGAACGTTCAACAATGTTTCACAAGGGATCAAAGTTATTGTTCGGTATGAATAGCTACTATTCAAAAATGACACAAGGGACAAATGATAAGATTTATTCTGACGGCATGCACACCCAGGGTGAAGATTCAAATGATTTCCTCTGTAAGAAAAGGCCGGGTCAAAGGTCAACATCTGAATATTTTTATGTGTTTTTTTTAAAGTTGCAAATCTCCAAACTTAGCCGTAGCAAGTGCAGTGTTGCCACAGGGTCTATTTAGCAGCTGCTGGGAAGCTTTCAGGTCAGTACTGGAGCTTCAGCAGATGGAGAGCTGGGCAGAGGAGAGTGGACCGATTTCCAGTCTGCTGTATATGGTAGTTTTGAAAAGGTTGTTCAAAATTCGGCAAATCTTTGGTGAAAATGAGATGATGTTTTTGCGCGCAGCCACACTGTTAAAACTCCCTGTTCAGACATTATGATGATTATTGATCTTTACACAACAGATTGAGGTTATACAGTAGGTTATGATCACCTGCTGTAGGTTCAAACTTTACAGACAGTTTCTGCAAAATTTTCATTTAACGTGTTACATTTCACGTAAAAAGTGAATATTTTAATATAGTTTTATAGTCTTTTATTCCAACATTTGTGTTGAAGTTTCTGGACTGCAGTTGCAAAAGGAAAAACGTAAAACAAAAGAGGCAGTGGAGGAAAAACAGAGACGGGAGGAATTTATGCAGCATCACTGACCGTGTCTTTGAAAATATCCAAAAGGGCTCTATACTTCATCTGACGTGTCACATTGTTGTCATGTTTGTGTCTTTGCCAGAACGTTTGCCGCCACCCTGTCAGCTGCTGCCGCAGCAGAAAAAACACATCCAGTGTTTTTCAGTCATATTCTGAGTATTCTGAGCCTGAAACCCCTCGTACCTTCACACATCCATAGTCATGAGGTTATACATGAACACAACACATGCACACATTTAAACATCCAGCTATTGTAATGCTCATACTTGGCTGTCAGGGAAGTCATTCATCTTCTCTTGGAGCCTGTTTTTACAGATTGAATACATGTAAGTGCAAACATAAAAACAGTCGTTAAAGTAGCTCCATGTAACACCTTTTAACACACTCACTCACACTTCTTTATTAGAGTTTGTAATTTCTTTGTGAGACAGAGCCACAAAAACACATGGCACATGATTTCTGTTTGTGACCCTATCAAGGGTAAACTCAGTTACTGTAAACACTCAAACCAGTTTTTTCCATTGTCTGCCATCATCAGGGATGTTATTTGTCTATCAAGTTTTACAAAACAGACCCCCTCTCTGGACAAAACTATGATTTCATATTCTTCACAGGGTGGATAAACATGCATGGTTACAATACAGGCTGACTGACATAATAACATTTTCTTGATTAACCTGTTTTCTTGGACATGTTTTTATCTGTAACACCTAAAAAAGGAGAAGAATGTATTACGTCACATGACACTTTGGTGCAGGAAGGTGGACCGGTCATCCACCAATCCTGCATTTGTTGGTTTGATTCCCGGCTCCTCCGGTCACATGTCAAAGTGTCCTTGAGCAAGACACTGAACACCAACTTAGTTGCTCCTGGTGGGTGTTGGCCAGCTGCATAGCAGCTCCCTCATCTGTGTGTGTGTGTGTGTGTGAGAATGGGAAGTAGTAGAAAGCGCTATAAGTTCCAATAGGTTGAAAAGTGCAGTACATGCCATTTACTCATTGACCCTATTTTAATAATAACAATTTCTTGCACGTTTTTCAGTGTGAATGTTGCCGGAAACTCTAGTTTGTGTGCCGAAGCCAAATGTAGTGAAGTGGAAACTGCAGAAGTGTGAAGGGGTAATTTTACTCTATTTGCATCTGAGTCATATGATCAGCCATGGTAACTGTGAGGGGGGCAGGTCAATTTAAGGTGTGTCAAGCTGTATGCAGACTGCCAGGTCCCAGCAGGAAGTGTTGTATGACTTTTTCAACCTTTTCTGCCAGTGATCTCTGGGGGTTATGGCCACATTATGACCACAGCTCTATTCTCCTCAGATGGACTTATTTTGGAACTCAGCATTTCACAGAAAGGAAACAAAAGTCATAACAAGTAAAAAATAATGTTTTTTATCTGGATTTATCTGTGGTGCAAATGTAAACTCACATTTTTATGATTTTGTTTTGTTTTATTTTTTGGAGTTATTGAACACACATCTGTTCAGTAGCAGTCAAAGTCAAAGTCACAGTTTGGACACAGCAAGTTTCCTATGTGATAAATCCAAACTCTGAAAACATTATATGATACACGGAAAACTTTAGAAACAAAGAAAAAGGACGGAACGTCCAAACTGTCTGCACTTCAAACTCTAACACAGGTAAAGTTATTTCATGTAATTTTTTGCATTTGAATTTTTTAAAGCTTTGAATTGCCTCTTTTTAAAGCATAAATGCGTAGTAAATAAAATGTGTGGTAAATATATATATTTTTTTAAGACAAGGTGCTGCTTTCCTTTGGTTTGGTGAGTTTTATTGCACAAGTTGTGACAGGAAGCAGTGGCGCTTGTGTGCGCGCAGCCTGACAGCAGCTGCTCACGCTCGCTCCCCATCAGCAGACCGCTGTTCAAACAGGAGACATGGGACTGTACAGTCACACAGGTAGGGAGGAGGAGGAGGAGGAGGAGGAGGGAAGGGGGGGGGGCATCTCTTCTCCGCGACTCACCACAACAAGTCCAACCAAAGCAAAGGAAGCCATTTGTAGCTGAAGATGTTGACTGGAGGCTCTACCTTGTCCACCTGCGTTTCCTCCATTTCCACCGTGTACCGGAGCGGAAGAGAAGCGGGTTTAAATGACCACTGAAGTTATCCGGGCTTTTCTGATCCCCAGGGCGAAGTGCCACACCTTTGTTTAGCGCAACAGGTAAGTTGAAACATCTGGTTCCTTTGGCGGGTCTTCCCGACTCTTCCGGGCGGAAACACCGCTCATGATTTCTGTTTAGTAGTATAAAGTGTATAAAAAGTGTTAGTGTTAGTGAAAACAAAGCCGCAGGTGATGGTTGGTGGTGTCAGCCGGCCACCTTACAAACTGCAGGAACTTCACGACATCACAGCAGAAAAGGAAGTTGTAGTAATAATTTGGGTTTGTTAGAGCGGCAGCTAAAAATAACGTTAATGTCAGAGCCGCTTGGACATGAGTGAGTGTATATACACACACATGCCGGATGTGGGGAAGCAAGGCCCTCATTAGGTTTAGTTTAGAAATAGTGAGCACAAGGTCACTACAGGTTAAAAATCCCAGCATGCACTTTAAAATGCCCACAAAGTCACACTTCATATCAGCAATACCCATCTGTCCTAAAGTTGTGCACTCTTATAATACAGGACTAACCCTATAAAATGAGCTGTTAATGGGATAATAGAGCTGGAGTTAAAAATGTGTCTCCTTAATGTGGAGGCTTTTTTTTTAAATTTTATTTAGTCTAAAAAACTAATGTAACTTCCTGGAGGCCGAGGTGACACCCTCACTGGCAAAATAGTCACATTTAAGAAGCTTTCACCAGCAGATGTTTGTTGCATTTGCTTAAAACGTGAATGAAGTGATAATTGAACTGTCAAAATACATTAGCAACAGCATAGTTTTTATTATTTGACTTATCTAATAATTTTGAATAAGCTTAATAGCTAATTAACTAATAATTGATTCCGCATAACCTTACACCCTCCCCAATATTCCCAGAATTCAGCATTGAGGACATGTCCCCACTGGCACGTCTGGGCCTGACAGGTGTGTATATGTGTTTGTGTACAGATCCTAAAGGCCCACCGTGCAGTAAACGTTACACTCTGTAGTGGAGCCGTGAGCTAACAATTACCATCCAGCTCATTACACAGGAGAAGCTGAAGTTAATGAGTGAACGGAGAGGTTTTACTGGGAACGTTAGCTCTTTGTTGGGGCACTTTCAGGAGGTGGAGGAGGAAGACTGGTGTGGAGTTAACTGGAGCTCATGTACACGCCGTTGGCCTTTGTTTGCACATCTAGCACGTAGCCTCACAGCACTCTTGTTCACTTAGACTGACATGTAAAGACTTTGAGCTCAGTCTTGTTGGTTGTCATGTATTCTTAAACACAATGAGTCGTATATGAGCAGCTTTCAAACAGCAGCCTGTCTTTATATGTCATGATGGGTTTCTTAGGTGTCTCTTAGCTCAAGGCAGGAGGGAGTTACAACATCATGGCAGGTGATTTACACAGCAAGAGCTGAGGTTTGCTAAAGCCATTTCTTACCCTTAGCGGAAGACTCCACTAGTGTGGCAGCGCATTAGACAAAACAAAGCATTAAAAGTGGATGCAAATGCTGTTTGTCAAACGTCTAGTTTGGTTTGCACAAGGGCTGCTGCTACTGCTGGAGGACTACACCTGGAACAGGATGTAAACATGACAACTGTTTACATAATTGTGTGGAAAATACAGATCGTGTCATTTTTAAAGTAAAGGGTGAGTGGTTGTGTAACAGGAGGAAAACTCTACCCCTCTATTAAAAGCCAATTGGGTTCACTTAAACACAGATGATTTCAGGTAGGAAGGACTAATCAAAATTATTGCTGAGTTGCTTGTCTGCAATATTTTGGCAGTTTTTGACCTCTAGGTTCGACTGTTCAGTTGGAAAAATAAAATGGATCCAAACAGTCGTATTTATTGACATTTCCTCGTGTATGTATGGCAGACACACGGGAAAACAAAGTTTCATTTCTCGTGGTTCAACAAACATTAGAGCAGGCGAAAAAAATTAAAGAACAACATCTTAAAGGGGAAGAGAGAGGACTGTTGGGAGCAGCAGTCGCCGTCTGTGACCGTTTTTACCATCAGTATAATTATTCACTAATCAATAAAAAAATCCTAAATATTTTCTGCTAAGTTGTGAATTAATGGAATTTATCTAGGACCGTTGTTAATGTGAAACACGCCGTTTGAAACTCTCTACAAATGTCGTTCATTAAAGTCCATTAAAGTTTTTTCTTAGAAACATATTTTGATTTTGTAGATTAGTTAGTCAGTAAATTCAATGACGCTGGAATCGTCAAAGTGTCAAATTAACATTTTCTTTTATTAATTTTCTAACATCGTTAAACGCCCTTTACAGACTCTGAATCCAACAATGACTCACCTCTGCTCAGCGTATCATTAGCCTGCTCATCTGTGACACAGGCCTCTGTTTTTGTCCAAAGTAATTAATAAAACAGACACACACCTCCATTGGGTGACTTGTTACCTAATTCAGAAACATGTGTTTTGTAACTAATATGTGCATACCGAATTTTGTTTCCAATCACACACCTGGTAATAAAGAAACTATGGGCTGTGAAAACTTTAATGCCATTTTTCTGTTTAGTATTTGATAATGTCCAGGTTTATTATTGTTAACAATAATTAGGTTTGCTTGGCTTTAAAAAGAGTATGTTGATGTGACTTGTGGCCAAAATATATTGCAGAATTGTTTCATTGGCATGTTTTCATTTATTTTGTTATGGCAGAAATATTGTAATGGAGATGGATTGAAATTGGATTAAGTAATATAAAGACTTTTTTAACTTGTTTTAAATAAAAAAAGATTTTAGTTTTAGAAATTTAGAGGGCCACTGCAAAAGCAGTTGATAATAGCTGATAATAGTTTGGTAGATTAACTGTGATTGTAATACGTATTAGTGTCAGCCCATTATGAACATAATTTTAGAGTATTTATCAAATGCTTGTGATGTAGTAACTGTTAATTATAATTACATAATGGTTGTGCGCATGGCAAAGATCAGTTTAAAGATGTTTTTATTCTATCTTACTCGATGTCTTTTAAACCTACACTGCTCTTAGACTCCTCTCAGCCTGTTTACATTCTAAAGTACAATCAGAGTCCCTGGGTCAGGAGGGTCCACGGGAGGAAAACAGCAGCAGGTCTGTTTGCAGTGTGAGAGAGAGCGAGGAGTGGAGTAGGGGGGAGTATTGATAAGTGTGTGCTGCTGGGTAATAGAGAGAGGACAGAACTTGTTTTCATCAGACTGGTGCCCAAGGCCGTCTGAAAAAAGATGTTCATATTACACAGGAACACGTGAACACACACCGTCTGAAATCAGTGAAGCCATTTCTGACACGTGAAAACAAAATAAGCCAAGTAAGAAAAAAACGTCTGCTGCAGATTGTTTCTCAACGAGGCCTGACTTTATAGAAATTGATCACCGTGACACCTCACCATGGACACAGTTGCCTGATTGCACCTGGCTCATTCAAATCAGCCAGGTTAAGGTCAGCACACATGTCAAGCACTCAAATCAAAGGGGAGACTTTTCTGTGCAGATATTTAACAGCGGTTCAGCTCTCTTTGTGAGAGCTGTAATTGAAAAAGCTTCACAATAATGTCACTACAATGAATGGCTCGAGCTCTTTCATGGGAAGTGTTATCGCATGTGGAAGGTTATCTCATCTACTGTATATGCAGGTTATTAAATGCTGGATAAAGCAGTGGGTGAGACAGCGTCATTTTTCTGTCACTAGGTCGACTTTAAAAGTGTGTGTTGACATTTTAGCTGGGATTTAAAAGCCTCAGATCCGATAAAAGCCCTAAATTGACCACCTTATCAAATGCTGCAGTTCTCTTTCGGCACAGAAATGTGGAGGGTCACAGCAGCCGCCGATGAGTACACAGAAATCCTCTCAATAGTTGGTTGGTTTTCGTTTTTTCTTTGGGAATGGCTTAATGTTCGTGGACATACCGTGCGTTAGATAAAAAGCCAGTTTCAGCTTGATAAAAATGGAATTGGTTGTAGATCAGGTTCAATTTATCAGCCAGAGGTCACACAAACAGAGCCTAAGACCAAAACTCTCCCTTGTCATACAGAGGCCATACATGGAATGTCATATCCAAGTGACTGGTGGAGTGTACAGTCACATCTGTGCCAAATACAGGCTCCCACAGTCAAAATGACCAAGCTAAAATCCTGTGGAACTTCCAGATACAGATTGACAAGCTGGTAATGGCCAACAACCAGACATAGTAGTGGTGGACAAACAGAAGGCTGTAGAGATAGATGTAGCAATCCCAAGTGAAAGCAGCATCAGGATGAAAGAACACAAGAGGGCTGAAAGAAGAGTTAGAGAAGATGTGGAAGTTGAAGGAAAAAGTGGTTTGTTTGGTAATTGCAAAATAGGGGGGCTGTGAGCCACAAACAGGCAGAGTGGCTCCAGAATACAATAAAATAGATATAGAACAGATTTTTTAATTGTCACTGCACAAAAAAAATAAATAAACACAATGACATTAGAAGTGCTTTGTCATTAAAGCATAAGTACTAAACACAACCATATAAAGAAATACAACTACTGCATCAATACAGCTCTCAATTCTCTGTTAATGTGTGAGCTGAGTTTGCAGATTTGTTGCAGATTCTGCAGAACAACAATCTGAGATGTCTGTTCAGAAGAGTGCAGTCCTAAACTAGGATCTTCAAGTCCCCGCTTGAACAAAGGAAATAGACTGGAGGGATATATGAATATGTCTAGGAATTCATATAACTTTAAAATAATACATCCACATTATAATTTGATACATTAATAAATCAACAGTAAAGCATCTAAAACATGGAGGATAAAAAAATATTAAAAAACTGACATCACAGCAAAAAAACATATATTTAGATTTAGAAATATTTCCATAATAGTTGGAAACCAGTGTTTTGTTAACTTACTGATTGATCTGTCTTCCGCTGTCCTGTGTAAAAAGTTTAGCACAATACATTTAAATTAGGACACGGATAGATCAGCTGACAAACATGCCTGCTAAAATTGTCAAAGAGAAGTCAACCTGTTGTGAAAATGAGTTCATGTGTGACCTGTTGTTTCAGTGTTTTCCAAACAAAACGAGAAGCTGTGTGGCAAGAAATGGCTGCTCATATATCTGGTCCTGACACAGAAGTGTCTGGACAGACAGGATGCGTTCAGGGACGCTATAAGCTATGATAGTGCTGCTCTCATCCTCTTATTTTGAAATAGCAAAAAGAGTAAAACAAAGAGGGGAGAACTTTTTCATTACACTAAATGTAATTAACCATAAACCTAACATAATAATTATGTGGATTCAGTTGGTACAAATCTTCTTTTATCATCAGGAGGAGTGTATGAAGTTTGCGGAAGTAAATAAAAATAATTATAAACATGAAGGAGCATTTGTACCAGCTCAATGTGCATTAAATAATATTATATTTGCATTAAACTATAAAATGCAAATAAAGGAGAAGCCATAGCATATTCTGTGTCAAAGGTTTTATTACTGAAGTGTATGTGTATGGCGACGTAAAATTATGATACATGTGCAGAAAAGCCTGTTTTTCGTCATTCTTCTGTATTTATGGACAAATTGTTAGCGAAAAATGAATAGTATTGTCATTTCCTTGAGCCCAATAATGTCTTTCAATGACACAAAGATATTAATTTCACAGTGAAGCAGTGACTCCTTACTATTGAGAAGCTGGCACTGGTGTCTGTTTGGCACTTTGCCTGATAAATGACTAAAAATGTTTTAAATGAATATCATAATTGACTGGTCCTCGAAAGATTAGTGTGATTGATCCTATTAGTTTTCCATGTGTTGTTGCTGTCAATCAGGTTATTTAAGAGTTGTTTCTTATTTATTTCCTGAGTGTTTAGGGCACCTGTAGCCTTAAACAGTCACACAGGGTTAAAGTTGGCAACATTATGAAAAAAAAAACAGTATGGTCTGAAAATATAGGGTGGGGATTTAAGGACTTGCTTAGTATTTAAGTTTATTTGTTAGCAAATTAGACATGCCCATCCAGCAACGGAACGCAAATTGACACCATATCTGTCAGCAGTTTATCCAGTGTAGATGAAGAAAAAGATCAGGAGCAAGAAACATAAACAACAATCGGAGTAAGTTGAAAGTCCAGTTATCCCACTTTTCCCTCATTGCACTCTTCCTGTCTCACCCATATGAACACGATCTACCTTCTCACTGTCCTATCACAACACAAAACACACACACCACACACACACAGACGTTTTGACCAGCTCAGAGCAGGTGTCGGAATATAAATTACGACTTTTTAATGCAACATGCAGCTTACATAAGCCGACCTTTTCAGAGATCTATCAGGTGACTGAACCGCGTCGCAACAGCGAGGTCTTGTCTGTTAAAAGAGTCGGTTCCTTTGTTAAAAAGTTCACTAGAGACCCTCCAGCAAGGCTTTCATATCTGCACCTCAGGCAGCCACTCTGCAAATCTGCCTCCCGTTACAACCATCTGATAGAAGAAAGGAGGTTTAATGTTCTATTAACACGCCTCTAGAGTTATTTAGGCTTCTGTTTTTGTCCAATTTACATGTACCTGGTTCTACATTGTTGATATGTGCAGTGTTTAGACCTGTCCCAGGGCACAAAAAAGACTGAGGGAAGACTGTCTAAAGGTGTTTTCAGGTGGTACTGTATGTGGGCACCTACAATATTTCAACACCAAGTCATCTTCTAAAGCCTAGTTCATTTTAAACTAACTTCATATCAGCTCAAGCCAATTAATGTTAATTCGGTGAATGAAATGTCCTGTTATTGTTTGTACTCAGCCAACGATAGCTTGTGGACCCATCATCAAGACATGTCAAGTTCAGGAAAATTGAAACCAGTTTAAATTTGTGAACAGCAACATTGTTCTGCATCGCCACTTCCAGTGTTTCGAACATTAACTTGTAGTATTAAACAGGCTGCTCTTGTTATCACGAAATGACACACGCATTTATTCAAATTGTTTCATCTTGAACTGCTTATCCCGTTTTCAAAGTGTAAGCTTAATTCCACCACCTGTTAAAATGGCTGTTATTTTATTAAAAATTGATTATAGATGTAACGTAATAGTTTTATAGTGGAGGCAGCCGACCTCTACAGATACAAATACAACCTTTTATGAAACCTAATTAGGCCTAATGAGCATTGTAGCATTAGCCTAACAAGACAGAGAAAAGGCTGCTATTTAATTAGTGAGGTCATTGTTTAATAACTTGACATTAATCAAATTTGCTCAAAAGTTTCAAACAGCAACCCTAATTCCAGAGTTCTGTGTGTATCCATTTAAAGAAGCGGCTTAACAAAAAATTGACACGATCCATTGTTTAATATTGTAATCCTCTCACCCACTGCCCGCTATTCCGATTATAAAATATACACAACATGTTTTTAAATTCAAATATCGCTTCTTTCCACCCACCCACATACAATGTGTTTACAAGCAAAATCTTTCACAGGTGATGCTATTTTCAGCTGGACACTTTACAGAGCAGGAAATGTTTTTAAGTTTTGTCTTTTTGGATCAAATGTTCCACCTACAGCAACCATCAAATGGCCCTGACTGGCACTTCAGTAATCGCCCTACAATCTTCCCTATCATAAAAAACAGGAGCAATATATAATATATTGAATGGCACAGGGAGCACATAAAACCCTCTTATTGCCAGCCAACAATGGCCAATATCTGAATGAATGATAGTCATTTGATACCCAGATTGAATCCTTGATCTCATTATGACTTCGGAAAGTCTCCAGGGGAACGACACTATTGGTCATTTGGATATCCTGATGTGAATCTTAGGCCTGTGCCGTTGGTTACTGTAAAGGCTGTGGAAGATTTCAGAGGCTCGTTACTGACAGGATTCTCACTTTGTCTCCTGATCTGCCATGCTTAGGAATGTCACATTAAACAAGTCCTCCTCCTTAAATGACTATATACATGGCATCTACTGAAAAAGTGCCCCCCTTGCAGCAGCCATCTGGTGAAACTGCTCATGCACCCATTTCATCAGCTACAATGGCACCAAAATGGCAGGTGATGTAACACATTTAGTTTTGTCCTAAATGATCAAAACTGCTGTATTACAGTGAGGGGGTTTGTTGGATTTAGGCACAAAATAAACACGATTAGGTTGAGTAAAAATGTTGGTGTTTGGCCCAATATCACTGCTTACTTTATGTTACGTAAGATGTTTTACACTGGAGTCAAACTCTAGTCTCTTGTGAGAGAGTCCTTCACTTTAGTGACCTGGACATCTGTCCAAAATAATGTTGACGACAGCCACTAGACATTGCCTAAGTAAGATGGAGCTAATGGAAACATAATCTGATCATATGTGTTGGAGGAAAATTTTTATCTGAAATATCTACAGCTTAATAAATGTAGTGGGATGACACATGTATATTTTTTATTGATAATGTAGTGCAGTGCACGCATCGCCTAAAGTCAAAGTACTTCATGACTGCTCGTAAGTAGTGCAGAATGAGTAAATCTATTTTACTTTAAAAGGCTAATCTTAAAACACATAGTACTGATAAATCATGGGTGTTCCTGCACTATTGTGTAGCTTTCTGGTTTTTCCACTTCTCTGTGTGTATCTATAGCTATTTACTCTGCAAACACAGAGTGGCAACATGACAGCTGCATCTAGACACACTGGAGGCCCAACATACAGCAGCCTGTTTTGTTAGTCATATTTGTCTTGTCATTGTCTTTAAGTCTTTTAACGTCGCTCCATGTAACTAGCGTGTTACTCACGGCCCCCTTGTTGCCCGGACGAGTGCCTTTAGCTGTCATGTCTGCCCTGCTGGACTAGTTGCCCTCTGACTGTGTTTCTGCTGACCAGCAGCAGAATGACTAGCCCGGGGAAGGTAACACTGCAATCACATTGTCAGCACCCAGTCAACACACAGCCAGTTTTTGCCTTGCAAATTTGCAACCCAACTCTGTTCCGACGCGCACAAGCTTTTTCCGACTCCGTCAGCTGCTCATTCGGCGGCCTGTCTGACACGTGTCCTCAGTGGATGTTCAGTGTCAAACACAACACAACATATGCACCTTTATGTTACACTAAAATGGGTCTGGATCTTTGGCCTGTCAAAAGCTCTCTGAAAGTGCAGCACTGAAAAGTTACAGAATTTAGTCAATGGTTACTTTTCTGGTGTTAACATGCATGCAATTCATGAAAACCACAATCTAATGTAACATGCAAACACGTTATCATATCACCGGCTTAGTGGTGAATAACAATTCGTGTCGTATAGAAAGGGTTCATTGCTGTGTCTTGTGTTATTGAACTCAGCCTTGTTTTTCAGCTCTCTGTGTTTTCAGGTCTCGTTAAATTCCTCTGATTTGACATGATAGAGAAAGTCATGAGATGGACTTCAGGGCGAAACATTTTGTGGCATCTTCTCTTTGAATGTTACTGGTTTCTTCTCATATTATATTTGTAGTAATGTACAACGTTCAAATAATAAACATTTTCAGACTTATCAGGTTCTGTAGATACTGTTTGTCAAATACTAAAAACCTCATCAAACACTTGCATGATGCATGTAGAACAGATTATATTTTTAAAGATTTATTTTATCTCTGCGATTTAATGTAATAAAATAATCAAATATTTATCTTTTCTTTATGTACAAAGAGAAAAGAGCAACACTTTGCACGTCATAGAACAAACTTAATGTGAAAATACGATCTGGGGAAAGAGAGTTTGGACAGTGAGTTAATACAAACAGGTTGGAGGAGCTAGTTTTATCTGTGTGCACTGAAGAGATGCTGTATGTTCACTAATTATATAGAAAAACTGTTATGACTGAAATGTGCTTATTCATTTTTCATTTTATTTGTTGTTCAAATTTGGAGTTAGTGAAGCAACTGGTGGCATAATAATTCAAACAGACCAGCACACTAAGAACCCGAGGGTATAGATAGCAGAAGACCGCAGGCACATATCGCCTCGATATGAAAAAGATGAGAAATGTCACCACACAACAAAGAGCCAAGAGGAGCTAGAAGCTGATGTAGGGGGAAAAAAAGCAGCTGCAGCACAGGTGATCAGAGGGTTGAGAGTTGGAGCTTGTCAGATGAATATTGAGCCACTTGAATGTAACTAGTAATTGTAAAATGAATCTGATAGTGACTGGGGCGCTCTGCTCGAGCTTATACTATGCTCCATTAATGTGATAGTTCCCGATGCCCGTTGGGAAATTAGCCCGTCTTTTGCTTCTCAACTGGAAGATAAGGGACCCATCAGCTGGTTGGGGGTTTGCAGTGCAACAGTCTGTGAAACAGGGTCCCGTGTCAAACTGCTGGTGGGGCGGTATGCCCACTCGGCTGTTTCATAAGTAGCTGTGAATGTGTCGGAGGTGCCAGTGAATGTGGAGTTGTGAGGACAGTTTTAAAGGGAACTCAAACACAAGGGGATTCTACTCTGAGACTTGTTCTGTGTCCACACTGGCTGTGTTTGTATCGTCAGCAACTGCACCCACCGGCTCTGGACTCTATTTCTACTGTGGTGCGAAGCAGCAAATCTGTAGGGCATAATTAGGAATCTTGAGATAACTAAGTCATGCTTAGTCACTTTTGCACAAAGAATACAGCCCTTCATGGAAAAAAAATGTGACTCGGGCATGATGGTCGTGTTTACAAAGTTGTATCGATGCCCTTGTTTATAACTTAACGTGTCATGCGGACATTTTATAACTCACATGTTCAGATCTGCATGCTTTTAATTGAAGGTAACCTGAGTGGTACATCAACAGCACTTGTATTAGTCTTACCTGCATTATTCAAACCAGTCCCTGAAGCAAATACCCCACATGGACCTCCTAGCTGGTTCCTTTAGGGACTCTGCACAAAGATGTATGCAAGTCCCAGGGCATAACTAAAGCTTCTTACAGCACAAGATTGCTTTATTGCATTATGACAATTTGTGGGGCTAGTGGATACAAACATTTCATTAGCAAATCGCAACCATTGCCTTTTGTTCCCAAAACCTGAAATAGATGTATTCCTCACGATTAAAAACACATTCAGTAACACTTGTTTGTATGTGGTGTTAAGTGGTTTCAAGTTATACTGTGCAGTTCAACAAGTGTCAGAATTAGTCACTGTTTATGTTCATGTTGAATTACCGTGGAAGGCCAGATTTCCAATTGAAGAAGACTACTTTAAAACTACAGCTAAATATTCATGAACACTGCATTCGCAGCTGAACAAAATGCTACAGTTGCCACCTGCAATAGAAAGTTCTTCCCTGATGTCAATAATAAATTATGGTCAATATTATACAGATGCTATAAAGCTGGTCAAGGTCAATCACTCCCATGTGAGCACACAAACATAAAACATCTGCTTCACATTTGTTTTTTTCCACCTTGTAGATGTATTGTAGCAGTGTAGTTTTAAGAGGAAGTGTTCGGATAAAACTGTCATAAACAGATATAAAAGAATACAAGTGAAATTCGTCATGAGTGAACAGTGTTTTGTTTTGTTGCGTTCATACGTTCATTTATAGCGACAAATTCCTAGAAATGTAGGAAGTGTGATAGATTTCTGGGAAATAATAGTTTTACAATAAGAAGAAAATCGTCCACCTAACACGTGTTTTTTTTTTTTTGTTCCTGGCCAACCTGATAATTGACATCTTCCTGGTTTGCTCGACAAAAAGATGATGCGATTTCTCTATTGGAAACGAGATTATTGCAACAACAACAACAAAACAAATCCTGTATAAACAGCAGTTTATAAAGTTTAAACCAAACGGATTAGTTAATAGATGAGTCTCAGTGTCCAACATGATGTTTAATCTTCCTGACGACCTCTGTAGTCTTGTTACTTACCAACTTTTTTTAGACACGTGAAAGCTCAAAAATAGCATGAGCAGGGTATTAACCGATTTTATTTTTAAGTATGCGAAAAAAATGTCTAAATCTTTTGGCCTTGTGTTAACCACAGACCTTTTGTGGCTGATTTTAAAGATGCAAAAATGCTGCCTGCAGTCAACATTTTAATAGTTCCCAATAAAATTCACTTTTTTAGTAACAATTGGTAACAAAAAACTACAGTATTGCAGTTTAAAGTATTTACAATATATTTACAGTAATATATTTATGACTTGCTTTTAAAGGTTCCCATAGGAACAAATGAAGCCGTGTGGGGAAGTACTAAAAAAGGCAGTAGTACATTTTGATATTTTCATGGAATCTACTCATTAAGCATAATATGGGATTCTGGGGTCTTTAGACATCACACAACAAATTATATCCAGTGGGGAGTAACGCTGTATCATAGAAACTGTGATTCAAGTAGGCATGTGAAGTACTACAGTTAAAGCTGTGTATTTGTAGGTACACCGTATGTGTAAACAGGTTTGTTCTTGCTCATTAACTTTACAGACCTGTAAAGTTATTGAAATATTGAGATAAAGAGTTATACAGTAGTTTTCATACACAAGACATTGCACGTATCCTTTTATCTCTGCATCCAAAACAATGTCATGTTATGCAGTTTGGTGTTCACATTTGAACCAGACATTGTGCTCTTATTTTTATAATTAAAAGTCAATGTATGAGCAGACTTCACTAGATTTATATCCATATATTGAACACTTTGAGCTTATTCTTATTTAGTTTTGTTCAGACTCTAGCAAAGGTAAAGCAAATCACTACAGGGTCAAAAAGTTAAAGTTAAGTCTGGAAAACTGTTTTGTCTCGTGGGCACACATCCGTCCTTTTATTCCACACAGAGATACTGTGTCCTCTGCCTCTGTCGATCTCTTTCTCCTTCGCTTGCAGACAAACCCATTCAAGACTCAGTGATTAATTATTTACCCAAGCAATGAAATGCCAAAGCCTAGAGAAACACACCACCAGAAGAGAAAAGGTCACTCCAATCCTGGTGCACACTCTTCCACACACACTCGCGCGCAGCAGTGATGGATGGCAATAACATCTTTATCGGCGCTTCAGGCAGACAGAGTTTTCATCCTCGTGTCCAAATACCGTCGAGACCAAGGGCAAAGCAAAAACTTGACTGATGAGGTGAAATCTTCACGAGGAGCCTCAAAAAAAAAAAAAAAAAAAAAGCGCTCATTTAAAAACCACTCACATGTCAGAGGTGGCAAACGGTTGATCAATAGCTGTCTCACACTCTGTCAAAGTGTGTGTGTGTTACTGTTCAGAGCGGTGGCTATTAAGCTCACTGTAATTTTTCCTTGATGAGTGGGAGGAAAACACCGAGGTCAGACGTTAAAGGGGGAAAATTTCCCCACAGAAGTCTGTGTTGTTCGTCTTGTTTCTAAGGATGGTTGTGTGATTAAAGTTTAATTGGTTTGTTAATGTCCCTCCACAGCTCCACAACACAGCTGGCCAGATGGGGTGCCAATGCTGCAGGATGATAAAAAGGTGAGAAGTGTGTCTGTCTCAGTCCTGGTTCTTCCTTGTTTGTTTCACCGTGCTTGTCTTACTGTCTTTCAGTCGCTGTCTCTGTGTTCATTATAGTCCTGCAACTAATAATTATTGCCTGCATCCATTATTTTATTAACTGGGTAATTCTTTAGTTTGTAAAGGAAAGTCAAGTCAGTTTTATTTATTTCGGTAAAAAGCACTAGTTTTCCCTTCCTGTCTGACACCTGTTGTCTTAAAATAGGGGAAAAAGGACGTTTCCATCTTGTGATCACTTTAGTTAGGACACAAATGGCTGAATCGTCATTAAGCTGCATTCATTTAATATGTAGCATTTCCTGTGTGTATCACCTCCTTCGCTCTTCTCCTGAAGGTTCATCTTTTAGTTTATGAAAGAATATGATTTTTTTATTACGTTATTGGAGGTGGACTTTGTTTCAGCTAATGTTGCCCCACTTATACACCGCTTCAGAAAACCCAGTAAAAGAAATGTAAACTGCTGCTGGTTTTATGGGGAATAATTTTAGATTTGTATGTTTTTGTTGATGTGATTGTACCCCCACTTCTAGAACGACCGAAACACTCCAGTTTTGATTAAAGACTAACCACATCTCGATTGAACGAAGAAAAGAAAACAGCAGAGGACTTAATATTCAAATCCAATTCTAAATGTTAAGATTTTGGCATTTTTAGCAATGCTAAAAGCATGATCTGTGATATTTATATTATATTATATTTGAAGCGAACATGAAAAAAAACTACTTAAAAAGGATTAGTGATTTATTTAAAATTATCTGATTGTTCATCTCACATTTTTCAGCAACTGCTAGCTGCTCTGGAAGCCTTATATATTTAAATGTGTGGCTGATATGTCTCCCAGTACTCTGGCTTTAATTTTAGAAACATCACATTTGTTTGCCTTATCAGTTACATTAAACTGCTGCACATAGAACTCCCGTTCCACTTCCTCAGTAACAACCTCTGACTGTAGACTTCCTTATCTGCAGGTCCACCGTGCCAATTTAAATGTCTCCTTGGCCACATAATGATTTCTTGTCTTGTTTCATGCAGATAGTGAGAGGTCCATTCTCAGCCTCACGTGGGCTCTTTGTGCAAACTGTGAGTCAATATGTCAATAGCTATCACCCTTGGTTACTATATTTCTTTGCAGGACCGTCTATTCAGTAAAAGCCTACAAGGCGTTGTTGTCAGGGTCTGACATCACTGTGCCTTTCGAGGCGAACAAGCAGACAGAGCTGCACTGAGAAAATGAGATTTTGATTGTGGATTAATGACGTTGTAATTCACGTACCCGAGTTGTAATCCCCTCTACTGCCTTTTCTTTTCTTCCCATGTCAAATACACATGTGTGACTGCTTGTGACACACACACATATCTTACTAACTGTCTGGAGTGTCACGTTTCTGAGTGTGTTTAGGGTTTGGTGGAGTGGGCCTGTAGGTTACTAGGTTAACAGTCCCGCTTCAGTATGAACAAACCTCTGCACCAAGCCTGTCTCTTCAAGTGTTCTACATTTCAGAATAACATTTTTTGTGTTTTAGGTTTCATTTTTACATAGACAAGACTCTGGTCTTCTCTTTATGACCCCTTTTTCATTTCTTTTTCATTTTTTATTTTAAACCAGTGAGCCCTTGACTGTGTGTGTGTGTGTGTCTTATTTCGGCCTGATAACCACAACTGTAAGCCAAAAATGAGGGAAATATTGAATAAATATAAATTTAAAAAAATGTCTCCTGTAACTATTCCCAGGTCACATTAAGATTTGAAAAGCAAAATTATGCTTTATAAAATTAGAATCAGAGGGTGATTGACACATTTATAATAATGAGTCAATGGACAAAGACACTATTTATAATAAGAAGGTACATCAATGGTACATCACCCTTTTTACTCAGAGCAGTACTGCCACATGTCCGTTATAGCCATTTGAAGCTTTGGAGTGTCACATACTTTTTCTGTCTCTAGACAAGAAATCTGCTGTTACTTTAATATCATCGTTTTTTCCGTCAAATGACTCTGCAATATACTTTCTAAATAACATTTCACTTTTACCCCAAAATTGAATACTTGTGTGATATGAAGGAAATATTCTAGTCATGTTGCAAATTTTGCTATTTCAATACAATGAAGAAGTTTTGAACTTCAATTGTGGAACACGTGATTTGACCACAAAATGGCAGCTCTGACTCATGTTTTACATAACATATGTAAATATATGCGTCCTCGCATTATATTTCAGGTTTTTAAGTAAAACCATGTAGTAAGGCTCAGTGCAATTGTCATTTGCATTTTCCATTAAGGGGTTACTCACACTAGGCAATCCTTACCGTGCCCGTGCACATTTCCTCCCCAAACTTCAAATCATGTGATTTGTGTAATTGCGCCATGTTGTGCCCTGTCGTGCATGAAAACGTGGGCCGGGGCACGGTGGTAATTTCTACCGGGCTTGGGACCAGCACTGCACGGCTGGGGATGGGGAGGGGCTGTTGCGGGTTCAGTTTCTTGCCCAGTGACACTTGTGATCAGAAAGAACAGGGCGCGAACCTCCGACCCTGTGGCCACTCTATCAACTGAGTCCATATCTTAGAGCAGATGTAATCAGCTTAAATCTGTGTAGCAGAAAAAGTGAGTTCGTATTGTCTTCCCATGCTGCAGGTGGGGCCAGTCACTGTATTAGCTCACCAAAGTATTTTCTGACTCATTGATCACCATCTTGTGTGGAGCACAGGATTTTTGCCTTTTAAAAAAACTCTTTAACATAAACAAAACCACGCAGAAAGGGAATCCCAGCAGAAAAGAGAAGCAGGAACTCCCCAGAGTCTTCTGCAACAACTTATATGGAAATGCTCTTGTTTGCTATTTAAATCGGAGCTTAACTCTGGGACGTTGCTGCTTATTCTTCGGAGCGACTTTTAATGCCAGGAGAGATTTGCATCAGCTCTTTAATTTGGTCACACTACTCTTCTTATATAATTGTGAAAATAACAATTTAGTTTTTTTGTCACTGCTTCTCTAACAACAAAAACAGAAACGCACAAGTTGTCTTTTCCTTGAAAAAAGCTTGGAGACAGAACGGGATGGATGAAAATGTCATTTTCTCACAGAGCTTTTGTCCAGCTTTATTGGCCTTTTGGGGGGGGGGGGTAAAACACCTAGCACGTCTCTCGCTTGTTTTAAAGCGAGCCTCCAATTTCACCTTGGCAGCCAGGACACAGCGGTGGTGCTGCCCAGGAGTGAGAGAAATGGAAAACATTCATTCTCTCAGCTTTCCACAGTGTAGAGAGATGGAAGGAAGGATGCAGAGTGAGGGAGAGGTGCTTAAGTCACAGGCTGAGTGTGTGTGTGTGATTATAAAAGGGTGGGTGGGGGATGTTTTTGTGTGTGAGAAGAAGCCTGTTATTGAATCAGTCGATAAATATGAATGTTGACTTTTTAAACCTATACACTTGTGGTCATACGTATAAATAGTAACTCAAAAACAGAGCACTGCAAACAGAATTGAGAACGATAGATGGAAAAAGCTTGAGGGAAGTTGCTCAAATCAAGGAGAAGTGTAATGTGATAGTAATTAGTGACACAGTGACACTAACAGAGAGATGAGGAGGTTGTTTTGGCTGTGTGATGTTCACAGGACGGACGAGAAAAACCAATAAAAGGAAGAAAAGATGGGCGTAAGAAATACAGTGCTCTCACAGCAGGCGTTGCACCATCCACAAAATAAAGCCCCCCTGCTAGTACTCGTAATACCTGCCTAGGTGATTGTGAGACGGAGCTATCTTGTCAGAAAATCCTTGAAAATAGTCTCATTAGAGGCTATGAGAGGCTGCTTCAGGTGTAGAGCTTAAATGAGCATTAATATGTCTTTATCGACTTCTACTTTCACACGACGAACAGGGACGTGGACAATCCTGTGGCAGAACATGCGGAGGTCTGTAATTTACTCGATAGAAGACCACGTGAGATTTAACAGAAATGGGAAAAGGAAAAACAGGGTGCAGGTGAAAATGTTCTCTTGGCAGCATTTGTTACTGATTTCAATGAGTTGATTAAGGAGCTTGTTTGGCATAACTAGGGCTCATTATGTTCTGTTTTTGGTTAAAGAACAAAAATCACCATTTCTTTATTTACTTATTTTACTGATTGACAATGAACCCTGCACATAATCAGCATCTAATTTATCTTTTGCTTTATAAACAGTAGCTGAAAGCAGGTTCTGAGTCACACAGGGTTTATAAGAAATTCATTTTAAAAAACAACTAATGTTGAACAGAAAATTCAAAATATATTTACAGTATATTGAAGCATTTTCAGAGTTTTCATTATTATTTTTTTTACTTTAGCATCATTAGCTTCCTGTGTAGAAAAATCTTAGCATCTTAAACATTTAGCATCATAGTTACCTAAATCGTTGCTGAGTAAACCAAACAACATTGATGCAAATGTCACATTGTCACCTTAATTATGAAGCTCAATCTGGTTAGCAATAATCTAAAGAGAAAAGCCAGGCTGGGTTAGTTATTATTTGTCTAACATGTCAACCATTACAATTAGTCATTTCGCAGACATTTTTATCCAAAGGGACATCTGAGTAAGTATCAGACACTAGAGAAATGTTCAGTGTCCTGCTCAGGGACTAAGGCCAGGAATTGAACTACTGTTGTAGTCTTCTGTTTCATCCTAAACCTGTCTCAACTCTACAAGTAAACAAAATCTGCACCCCAGACAAGAGTGCAAACATTTTGCATAAAAGATCAAACGTTCACAGGGGGAAACATTACCACAGCTAAGCCGATGCGACGTGCGTGCTCGCCTTACATGTAACGGTGGCACTTAGAAAGGTGCATCGACTGCACAGTGAAGTATCCTTGTTGTGTACACTGTGCGAGGGTGCTTTCATCGATTGTCATGGAAATATCCGGCTCCTGGAGCCCAGTCACACCGACAAAAATAGTCCTCGCTGTCTGTCGCCAGGAAATCCAATGGTGAAGTCAGGTCAAGTGTATTTGCAAATTAGAAAGTTGTGGGGGAAAAAAATCTTTCATAGCAGCTGTGAGTGTTATTTGTGTTGAATTAGGCAGAAAATTAAAGCGTGTTGTGGTTTCTGAAATGACTAGGTGTTCGAATAGGGTTTAGAAATAATTTGTTCTGAGTCAGAAATCTCAAAGACATCATTTATCTATGGCACAGTCACCGGGGTTGTGCATTTGAACCACCTGGGACAGGTCTTGCCTCTTGCATTTGTGTACTTGTTTTACAGACGCAAACATGATAATTGTTTTTATTTGTGCTGACCACTTCTTGGGTCCTTGTCTGAATATGAGAACTTACAATTAGAGTTTCAGAAGTGAAACCTTCTGCATTTCTCTCTCTCTCTTTAAGCTACATCTATGACCCCTCAGTGGCGGTGGATGTGAGGAAGGCCGACTCTGCGGGCAGCTCGCTCTACCAGCCCCGCCAGGTAGTTGGGCCACCTGGCAGTGACCCCCACAAGAAGCAGAAACAAGGTTTCCACAATCTGGGCTACAGTAAGTCTAATGACAGCACGCTAAAGCTAGAGGTGGACAACAACCACGTCAACTACAGGATGCACACGGCGCCGTCGCCTTTGAAGGAGCTGCATCTTCAGTCGGGCGTGCCACCTGCGGAGGGGGGTCCGTACATCATCCAGCCAACTACTGTGGGATCAAGATGGGTGATTCAGGAGAAAACACAGAGCCAGGTTCCCGTTTACCCCAGCATTCAGGAGTATGATGACCAGAGGAGCCGCGACGAACGGGAGCACCACGCGACAAGGAACCGGTGGGAGAGCTGCAGGTTTGGCAGTGAAAGTCTGTCAGCAGATGAAATAGACGAGGGTGTGGGAGGGACTCCAGAGTACCCCTGTGACACAGGGGACGAGGGGAGTGTCCTGTCAGTGGACATCCACACCAGCACCACCAGCTTGTCTTCAGTCGATACCAGGGACGATGTCAGACCCCCAAAGACTCCGGATCTTTCCACCATGGAGAGCGGGATCTCGGTGACAAAGAGCGAGGACGAGGACAAGATGAGGAACACCGAGGAGGAGGTGCAGAGCATCACAGACTCGATGGTGGCAGAGGCTCTTGCTGCCCTTGAGGCCGCCACCGCCGGGGAGGACTGTGAGTGACAGACCTCTGCACTTTCTGTCACCCAGTAGCATTGACTCAGATCTGAATGTGACTTGACAAAACATTCAAAACCACCACAAGACTTTGCCACAATTGTGAACAAGATCTCTTGTGAGAAAACTGTTTACAGATTTGAACTCAATAAAGGTTTTTTTTTGCATTAAGCAACAAATGAAGAGACACCAGTGTGTAGACTGTGAATATCGGCCTTTGTTGAATATAGTATATTTAACACTCCGCACGCTCCTGCATGTGTATATTCAGCAATTTGCCATGTCTGTACTGCCCTTGCACACAGGTATTAGTGAGACACTACACTGCTTTATCACATGCTATATGGTAGCATAGGGTCAATATTTCCTTTGTGAATCGCAGTGCCTGCCATATCTTGCTGTCTCTTCAGGAAAAAGAAGAAAGGTCATTGCATACTTTTTATACGCTACACAAATGTTTTTTCCTATTGTGTCTTCACTCACATCATTTATTGAGAAGAAGCTGGATGCTGGATGAGAAGAATGTGACGGAGGATCAGGAAGGGTCCTAATTTGTAACAGCCACTTTGGTGTCAGCATTGATTTTATCTAAATATAGTTGGAAGTTTTAAAAAAAAGGGCTTACACATTAAAAAGATCACTTCACGTGGTAGAATTCAGATCTATGCACATTGTTATCAAAGGATAAATATAAACTAGCCACATGTACATTCATTGATTTCAATGTTAACTCAACTTTAAGATTAAAAAATCAACTAATGTTGAAGTTCTTTTGATTAAACCACAGGGTCTCGGTTTGTGATTTATGGTCTGGTCTGTGACATTAGTTCAACTCAAAGATTGCACGTGTGCCTAATAATGAACTAGTTGAGGCTGGAAGAAATGACACGTCCACATTTGAGCAGTGTGTTAATTCAAACCGTGAGCTGTTTTCTCAATGAACGTTTGAATCTGTTTTACTGCAGCTCCACTTTTCAGTCATTGTGTGTCTGCCAAATCATTTCTACTTATATTTATATTGTAAAATAAAGAAATGGGCTTAAAAAATATTAATGGTGAGACTTTGTTTATTCTGAAGTGGGTTTTTCACATAGAAACTGTGTAAAGCAGACAAAACAAACAAAAGTAATACATTTCAAACTTTTCTGTATTAAGAACAACATCTTATATTTGGTCAGTCATTTAGTCTGTTTAAACTTCAGAAAAGTAGTCCCTTTGTTGTTTGGTTTGGCCATGTTTGTATCATTTCAAATATTCTTCTTGTCTAGTGCAGTAGTGTTTATTTCCTGTAGAATGAATAAGCTACAATAAAGTCCGCAGGAAAACATAAACAGCAGGATCATTCATAGAAAAGCTGCTGGCACACTGAGCAAGAATTAAAGAGGCTCTATGGAGGCAGGTGGGCTCATTTTAGACCCTGTTACTGTAGAGAGATGCAGTAAACAGACTGGAGAAGCAAGGACATGTTCCACATCAGCCTTAGCAACAGGTGTAGTTACATAAAATGCCTGGAGAGCAGAATATTGACAACCAAGGAAAACGTGAATCGGAAATCGTTACAGCTAATTTTCAAAGTGTCAAAAAAGTAAATGGACATTCTTCGAGATTCTGCAGGACATCAGTCGCTTGTTTCCAAGCATGTCCTCACCGTGGGACGTCGCAGCAGCTACGGCCTCAGTGGGAGGCGTTCAGCGCCCCGGGACCTCAGCTAATGAAAACCCTGAGGACTCTGTGCACGAGCCGGGAACACGAAGACGCGATGCGCCCTGGAAACGTCCACAACAGTAAAGATCATCTGACTGGCTTCATTATGGCAGGACAGGGAGTTAACATGGTTGTCCCTGTGTCTCTCAGCGTAACAGGTGGAACAGGACTCTGATATCAAAATGTTTTTTTCCTTTGGTTTGTTCGCAATGGTCCATTTAGTTATTATTCTAATAGTTTTGTTTTTAAGCCTGAAACTACAGAGCAGGTTCATTTATTTCCAGCATCTTACATGTATTGTGTGTTTTGAACACTAAGACTGTGCAGAAAACCCAAATGCGTCTTTCTCAGAGATGCCGTTTTGCGCTTTTCCCTCGTGATGTACAAGACAAGCTGTGGCTGCAGTGGGTGGATTTTAACTCAGCAGCTTGTACAGAGGTGGAATCCCGAGTTTAGGAACAAATGCACTCGTTGGCAAAAAAAAGCAAAACCACATTAAAGCTACAAAACTCTGGAGTGATATAACAGTATCTTTTTAAAAAAAAAGATGGTTTCTTCTTCAAGGACAGACTCAGCACTTTTCTCTATGAAGTCCTGAATGTAAACCCAATCTTTGAAGTCAGTGTTAAGAAATAAGTGTCCCATCTGTGTTGAGTGTGATTGTCTCTCAAAATAGGAAAAAGAAAACATTACCATAGAGCCATAGAGCATGACAGCAAGAGGATCTTGGTCCTCAATCAAACCGGTGACTCAGCTGGTCATCAATGCAGCGTTTCACCGCTGAGACAACAGAGCTGAGCCTGGTTTGTGCGTCACCAGTGTGTTTTGATCTTTTCAATGCGTCGAGAATAAACAGAAAGGTAGCGTGTTTACGTGTACACAAGACAGCTGGGCCTCTATTTTGGTGTAAATAGAACCGGTTGAAGTGTTGTGGTAAATTTAACATAATGGGTCAATTAAAAAAGCTGTCATTCTGACTGTAGGTCAGTTAAGATCAGATCCATGTTGGTTTCTAACTTTTTTCACAATAAAGGTAACATGCTGTGCATCACTGTAGGTTGGAAATGTTTAACATATAAATATGATGATGAACTGGAAGAAGGCGAACTCTTCAGGAGCTAAGAAAAAGTGGCTGGTTTCATCTCAATTACATTTTTGTTTGAATCGAAACTGCTGAAAAGAACCTGAATTATTGTCACAACATGGGAAGAAGAATGTCAATGACAAGGCTTATTAAACCCTCTTTTTATTTCTCTCTTGACACACGGCGCTCAGTCCCAAAGCCATTAGTTGATGCTGAAAACGTAAATCATTAAAAAAAAAAAGAAAAAAGAAAGAAAAACAGTTCACAAATAGAAACAGAAAACACTGTACTATATTCATAACAATGCGAAGGTGAACGAGGTTCTCACTGCTCATTGTCAACGTGCAGACGAACCACAAACATCCAATTCTGCTTTTCTCGCAAACGTCCACTGCAGGGATTTAATCAAAGATCCCTCAGAGCTGTAGCAGGAAAAAAAAGTTTATATATTAAATATATCACACCTGAGCCTCATAAAGCGAGTCCGCGTGGGTAACGTAGTTCCCAGTTCTAGTTTGGTCCAAATACAAATACATGTCCCATCAATCACAAATACAAAGGGTTGAATTCAGTTGACCCAAATACAAAATATTAAACATCAGAACTGCTTGTCAGTTTGTTCATAGAACCATGGAGTCTCCCGTGTAGCTGAGCTTGTGAACTACATTTCCCATGTGCACTTGAAACGAGCTGGTTCACCCTCTTTGATACATTTTCCAATAAATGCAGATTCTTCCTTTTGACATACGTTACAAGCACTAAAGACTTAACGTTTCCCTTTGCTGTAAAAAGCTGATAATTGGTGGAGTAGAATCAAGTAGCTATAAGTTGATTCTCTCATAAATCTGTTTTTAAAAACACAGTTGTAAGTGATTTCCAGGTCTTATTTTTATAATCGAAACTATTCTGTACTTTGTTGTGAGTAACAACTTAGACCTTCCCATATGCTGCTAGAAATTAAACATTAACTCTCCTTATCACTATCCGTGACGGTAAACCAAGAGCAAATCTATTTTTGTTGCAGAAGATTAAGAATCAGACCCACACAGGTTTCACTGTTTAAACGCGAGTTTAAGCGCCGGTGGCAAAGACCACGTCAAGTTAAGGATGAGCCACTGACATTTGTATGTTTTCCATCCGTGACATGGGCCTGCAGGAGGTACCACTCTGTTTTCTGTGAGAGCATCGTGTCTTTCCTCCATGGTGGCATGAATTAACCCTGAGAGGATTCATCACACCTGTGATTCTCTTGCAATTCTCAAACATAAATGAGCGTACGATTCCCTTCTGTCAAATCGTTTTCTAGAATAACAGTTCTATAGATAATTTGCCAAGTGAAGGAATCCTGACACCTCTGTATGAAAGTTCACCTTTTTATTGCCGTATTTGTTTACACTGTACGTTACCTCTCAGTTCCTGTCACTGCACTGACTCACTGTAATCAATTCACCTCGCCCCGCTTCGAGATAACAGCACAGAAGTAGTTCAGCAACAAGCTAATGTGACCCACAACCTGCTGTGCGCTGAATGTAGATTGAGTGTACGCGGGCAAATAAAGAGCACTTGTGTGTCAGATTCCTTCGTGTTGTTTTTATTAGGTCCATTAGGCAGCTGGCTGTAGAGTCCCTGAGGTGTGTGTGTGTGTGTGTGTGTGTGTGTGCTCGGTTAACATGTTTGTTTTTCTCAAGGCTTTGTTGGAGTTAATGATGTCATCACTAATTGTAGTGTATACACACACACAGCTTGGTCTCAGAGGAAAGGGTAAGGTCGGATAAGGATGTAATATCCACTTAAAACAGAATTAATCCACAGATTCTCCATTGTTAACTTGACATCTGTGTGTCAAGACTCCGAAACACGCACTATATACTAAATGAAGTACAAACAGGTGTTTTCTCGGAATTTATTTCCTGGTTCCATCCTACACAGGATTTCTGGCTCATTAACTTCTAACGGTTGTTGATTTGACCTCTTACTCTCCTGAATACGTTACATTAAAACCTGTTAAATATCTCCGACTTTAAATAGTATTGTTCACCTTTAAATATCTAAGAAAGTACCCAAAATACTCCTAATTTTGTTTGAATTCCCTCAACATCCCTAGAAATGAGCTAATGTTCCACTGTGGTTAAATATTCAGTCCCTTAGCTGGAAACTGAGAACTTTGTTTAAGGTGATTCTAGGTAACATTTGCTTAGTGGTGAAGGCTAAAATAACACATATGTAGCAAAGGGGAATATTTGTTGGGAGCCAGAAACATGTTAAATGTTTGATAATTTTGGCTAAAGTTGGCCACCATACAGGTAAAACCACTGGTCATAACGGACGTACTGCGGTTAAAGCCACAGAGTAATAAATCCTCCCTGTTTCAACTTTAAAAAGTTAAATAATGCTGCTTTAACTTTGGCTCAGATGGGCAGTGAGCCCTTTCAGAAGGCCACTTTTCCAGTCCTGATGCAGTTCAGAGATGTTAAACATTGACAAAGCTTCCTATCTGTGCTCCCAAGTGTTTCCCTATTTTTATTTTTTTGGTTTTTCCCGGTGAGCCAGAGCTCCATCCTCTTGGCTGAAATCCAGAGACAAAGATAATATGTAGGGCACTTAGCCTGGCATCGGCATGGGAACCCTGTCGCCTGCAGGCTTGAATAATTCAGTGTCCGAAATAAATCCACTGCTTATGAAGTCACGCAAAACAGACAGAACCAATCTTTATCATCAGGGTATAACTAATTTCCTGTTGGAAATTTTGATGCAGTTAATATAGTGTGAGAAAGGTTTGAAAAAACTGGTAACACCCTTTTTTTTGGGTCCCAGTCAGAACTTAAGTAAATACATTCATGCAACAGGAGTCAATATTGCACCAGGTCCTTTACGGCTTACTCGTGTCCTACACTGTCAACTGGATCTTTCAGACGGCTTTAACACCCTGAAGCCATCCTGCACATTTTTAAACGCTGGTTTGTTTTGAGCCTACAGCCGTGGGCGGAGTGGTGGCATCGCCTTGTGTGCTGTGAGGGTTTCTTTTGCTCTGCATGTAAATGTTCCCTGGCTCTGTCAACACTTTGAAAGTCAATCCTCCCTCCAGCGCTGTCATCTGACACTGGCATCAACAGCCATGTCACTCAGAAAGCGTCGTTTAGTCACGTTCTCCCTCTTGTTCTGAGTAATTAGAGCTATTAATAATTGACTGGGATAATGACCTAAATAACACCATTTTTAATTCTTTCCTTTTGATCTTTGCAGTTTTTAAGGTCACAGCCTTTAATCTGAAAACATGTCTTTGCATAAGAAAACCTGATAAGATTCAGAAGGTCAAGAGAAGACAAAAAGTCAAGGATTGTTAATCCTCGCTCAAACACCTCTCCATCTCCATCTCATCTCCATTAGGTGGAAATAATATGATAGAGAGCCGGAGGTCGTCGGACTACCTGCATGGGATGAAAAAGAAAAATCATCTTTTCATTATAGCACGAAGACTGAGAAGAGGAGGGTGTAGGGAGGAGAGAAGGAAATGAGAAAGAACAAAAGATGAAGACGAGTGGTGCGGCCCGGTAAAGGAGGAGGGAACGTTAAGCTGCAAGTCAGAGGACACTGGTTTGTATCACTCTTATATGCCAATTATTTTACATAGTGAATGACTTATGGTTTCATATGTATTAGACATCTGTTTTATTTTTTTCCATCACACAATAAAACACAGCATATTGCCGCAACACATGAACAATAAAGGATACATACATATATTTTGTTCAAAATAAAAATGAGGCACAATAAAGTGACATCCATAAACAAGATGAGGAAAAACATGTCTGAAAGATAATTTTATTCACAATGATCCAGGAAAAAGAAAAAACAGACTTTAGTTTGATTTTCACACTGATGAGAGCTTTTAAAGGGATTCTCCAGCAAATCCGTTTTGTTGAGGAATCCCTTTATATAACCGAATGACTGATCTTCCCTTGATGTCACTCAGTTTTTTTTTCATGTAGCACAAAACAGGCAGACACGTGATTCACTTAGGTTATTGTCAACAATGTTTCTTTTTTTAACTATGGGTCTAATTTGGGAAATGCTTGTTTATTATGTTTAAACTTTTTAACCCTCTGCCTTCCCTCCACTAAAAATCTATCTGCTTCTAGCTGAATAATGTCCCTCCAGATGACATCATCTGTTTTTTTTTTTACATTTTCCAGAGAATGTCGTCTGGAGAAGGATGGCAACAGAAATTATCACCTCCGTAATGTAACAAACACCCACATAGGAAGAAGTTTTTGGTCTTTTAGATGCATGTAGTCCCTATTACTGAACCACAGGAATTAAGGTGAAAATTTGTGAAGGAACCCTTTGACTTTTAGAGAAAGTGGGAAAAGTTCATATACAACATTTCCTCAGTCAAGCTGATAAAGAAAAATAGAATGAGTTCAATATTTATATAAATAAATAATTCCAGTATTTCTTTTTAAATGTGGGTCTTAATATTTAAATTGTGGTTCATTCTGACTGAGCATCAAACTAACTCTGCACTCAGCACCTTTGGACTTGAGCTCCAGCAGAACAACCAATTTCTTTTTTAGCCCCTTTCATTTACCCACATATATGCATCACATATTTGTTTGCAATCCATCTTGGCTTTCCTAGTCTATATGCAAATCAGGGACAGCTCCAGTTCAGTCCACAAGAAGGCAATGCACCTGAGTCTGGTGAGTGCCAAAAGTACCAGCAAAACAAAAAGTAAAATGTGTGCACGTGTTACAACAGTAACCGTTGTTATTTAGCTAACTAACACACAAACCTGTGCATTTCTGAACAATACAGATCATTCAGTGACTGATCAGGGAGCAGGTAACACTGCAAACACGTGTATGATGGAGGCAGTTTAATCCACAGATGTTTCAGTTACAGTAGTACAGATTGTGTGCACATGAAAAATGAATACATTTACACATGTTTAACATATGGCTAGAATGTGTAAAGGTGCCCATCTGAATAGCTTCTCTGATGCACTTACATCTACACATGATTGCGTGTAAATAGGGTCAATCTTTCTATCTCATTTCATGGACTGTGATCAGTCAACTGGGTACTTTAACTTATGGGTGTTTTCCCAAAATCTCTACCTACAGAGTTTAGGATCAATCACCGTCACAATAACCACATAACTCAATAAGACCGGAAAATGCTAACATTTTACCTTAAAGAAATTAAGGTGTATTTAATGGGACAGGAATTACATTAATTGTTTTGCATTATGTTGTGAAAAATTTGCATCCTTCTCCCTCCCTGCCACCCACCCACCCACATACACACACACACACACACACACACAGTTTGTGAAGCAACATTCCACACGAATGAAAGCACATCATCTGGCCTTCACCTTTAAAAGACCCATACAAGTACATAGAATGAAAGGCACATTTCGATCAGAAAAAAGTAAGGCTTACATCCTGCCCGAACAACAGGCAGATAGTCCCCAGGTTACATATCTCCTCCTTCGTAAAATGATAATAAATATGAAGGCAACTTAAGGTAAAATATTATAAATTCAGGATGAGTCATAATAGGTAGCTTCACTCCTTTTCGCACACATGGAGATGCCAGGACAGATCTAAGATGAACAAGTAAAGCCAACTTGCTTTGGGGTTTATCCAATCAAAACGTCCTTGTTTCTTTGATAATCAAATAACAAGAGACACATTTTAGAGTCAGAGACATAAATACATTAAATACAGTGTAATTTCAATCTAAATTTATGTGTTCAGTGTCATTAATTAAAGCTGCACAAGTCAGTATTTTTATATTAACAATTGGGCAAGTGCAACATAAAAAGGTTCTGCTCTATGTGGCAAACCAACAGGGATTTAATACAGAACACCACAGTTTCCCTGAGCGCAACAGAGTCTTACTTTACGCAAATGTGTATAGCGTCTTTTCAGAAAGAGCCCACAGCTTGATACAGCCACGAGGGAGCAGACATATGACATCTGCAGCTAGCTGGCAAAGGCACTGGAACAGTTTAAGAGCCAGATGTTTATTATTAATAAGAAAAGAAAAGCTTAAATTCAAAATCCTGTACTTATATTTCATATTTACTAGGCTACGCTTAATAAAAACATGTCCAGGTTGTGTTTTCAGGCTGTTGTGCTGCCCCCAAGTGGCCAAAAGAACCAAGCCAAGACAATGAATGCAGCTTCAAAAGTCAAACATTCAGTGTTTAAGTATTAGAGATCATTTTATTCCCCCCCAGCATACTGCAACTTCTTCTTTATTAGGGGTCAAAAATCCACACTAAAAACTAGTTGTCAATTTGAAAAGCAGCCACGCTGACCTCGGAGCGTGCACTGTAACAATGCTTAATCATGCTGACCACAGGGAACACTCTGACATCATGTTCACACTATTGTAGTCTATGATTAGTGTCACTTTTCCTCTTATCTCCTAATGCTGCAGTCTAGTTCCTGGCTCTGTATCAGGTTGTTCCTTTTCCTGTTTGGGAATAACTGCCTCTGTGTTATCTCGTGACAGGCAGCACCTGTTTCTGGGCTGTCATTGAACTACTACTACTCTCCTTTCGGCTTGAACTAATTAACTAAAAAGAAAAATGCATTATTTTATTCATTCCTTCATGCTTTCCTGACATGAAGCTGTTGCTCTACTAAAATTTGAGCGAGGCACTGTCACTCTATACGTGTGGGAATGGAGTGCACACTATTAAGACACACCTTACCCTCTTCTAAATGTAAAATAACCACCGTTGTCTTCATCAGCAGCATTTCCCTGCGGAACAAAAAATGTGGAGGGACCCTCTCTGCTGCTGCTTGCTACTCCTGTGCTGACATTTTATTGCTCCCATTAGGGTTTAAAAAATGTCCAGATGTTGCTTCTGTTATCTATCTGGACATCTATAAAGCCAAGGAATAAATGCAGTTAGGCACAGATACTGAATATTCACGAATAAGAGACACGAATGCAGCTGATAAAAATGTTACCTGGAGTTCTACCGTTTCTCTTTGTTCACGTTGTCTGTCTGCACCTGGAAGAAAAGAAATAAGCATCATTTACCACAGATATTAATAACAAACCAGTTTTCAGACCACAAGTGTTCTGCCACGCTCAAGGGTTTGTTTTCCAAAGGCTGAGGACATTTTTCTTTTACACACAGTCAATCCACAAAAGTGCACAAACAGTATGAAATGACAAACACAGATGACAAATGCATTTTAAAGCTGTACATGGATTCTTTGCATTTGTATCATCTTTGAAACATGAGTGCACGGTCACTCCACCCTTAAACAAATTCAGGCATAGATCCCGTCACGCCTGGCGAATCTAAACAGACTTATCCAAGCTCTAATCTCTCATATTACAGTTCCTGAATTTAAGGATCTGCTGAGGAATTTTACAGTAACATGCCATCACACTGTAACAGTCTTTTTAAAGAACTCTCAGTAAATTACATCACTGTTATTCAAATGTGTTTTGCTAATGATCTAATATAATGATAAAGTTGATGATATTAAACTCATGGGTCCATGGTTGACTTTAGCCTAATTTTTCGAATGGCAGTCAAATAAGTGAACCTAGCATAGATCAGCTGCTTATCTTTGCCATATGTGAATGCTTTAATTCTACAGTGACCTCGCAACTATAAATGTAAAATAAAATATTTGCTTCCGGTATAAAAATATTATCTCTATCTATTACAACCTACAAAGCTCTGTTTTGATAGGAACAGTAGATGTTTCAGACCTGTTGCCAAATAACCTCATTAGTTGTTAAGTAGTTTCACCATCACACAACTTTATAGGTCTTTTGTTGTCCCTGTCCCAACCATTGAGACCTGTTGCCGACATCAAATTCAAAATGAGCAAATATTAAAAATAAATCCATCAATCATTAAAATTCCTCACTTGCCGTTGTACAATTTACGACACAAAACAGACGTCAAATGATTTGCAAATCATTCTGCTTTAATTTACACTTTACAAAGCACCCCATCTTTTGTGCAGTGGTTTCTTTCCTTTGGTCCCACACAAAGACCCAAAACAACTACAATGCTCAGCTGCAGTTTGACAAATACAAACATACAAAACATTTTCAGTTTCAGATTTGGTGTATTAAGGCTTTATGAAAATGTACTGCGTGCATCAACATTAAATGTGGTTATGAAGCAGCCACCTCTGATGATTAGTGCTAGGTCTCACAGGACCTGCAGCCTTCTTTGGTTATCTTTAGCTTGGCATGCGTTAAAAATACTATAAAGATTTGGAATAATTTAGTCACAATCTGAAAAGATATTAACTATTAGGAAATTTCTGTGTTGTTCAACAGCAGCATCAACAGGAAAAGAACTTCTGTGCATAGTGCTGTAAACAATAAATTAAATAAGGAGAGTTAAGCAAAAGCTGTTCATGATCACCTGGAGTACAGCAATTCCACGAGTGCTCCTGTGATTTGATCAGAAAAACGCTGGAGACTAAATATTGCTGTAGTTGGACTCTTCAGTATGTCTTTATTGTGAATCTAAATAGTGATTTTACTGATATTACATTAACAGATTTATACAATAAACAGCCTGTTCAGAATCAGGAAGCTACACCCGTGTAAGCAGCAGATTTTGTTAGTAAGTATCTCCCAAATGAAAATAGATTGTTTTATGAAAGTTTTATTCTTTCAGACAGTGCTTGAGTATTGGTTGTTAGGATGCTGTTTCAACAGCTAGATAGAAAATGATTTGTCTGCCTAATGTCCACTTACTGGCCTTTGACCCAGTCATTTAACTACTCCCATCACATTGTGGCTCAAGTCAAAGTTACTCACCATACCATTACCCTTGATCCTGTTTACTTTGTCCAAGTAATGTGACATGCACTTCACCATAGCAAAGGAGCATGGACCAGCAGCAGAGCTATACATGAACATACGTAATCAACACGTTTTTACACACAGTGTCATCGGGGGAAGAGACCAGAGGGAGACAAAGATCGAGCCAAATCAAAATGTTTCCAGGATACAGACCTGTTGTGACTCAGATGTCGTCCGACTCTTGGGCTCCACCTCTATGGGTGATGTAGGAACAGCCCTGCTGGTGTCTGTAATGAGCAGCGCCCTCCTCTCCCTGGTTGGTTTTTCACACTTTGTCACCCGGAACCTGACGAGGGACCAAAATAAATAAATATAAAACACACAAAACACAAGGGATTTGAATGTTTTTGCAGCAGAGTTGGCTCATTAAAACAACCTTCTGCGCTCATGCTGGGCACACATCACTAGCTATAATAAAAACACTTCAAGTACAGTGTTTAACTCTTTCATGGAAGTTTAAAAAAATTACCCCAGTGTGAATCATTTTTCTATTTTGAAAAAATAGAAGAAAAAAAAAAATATATAAAATGAAGTCCAAATGTGTTGTTCCCAATAGTTTCTTTATGTTAAAAGCAATAAAAATGAGACCCTTGATAAAACTGTCATGGCTAAAGTTCATACTAAACTCAGTGGGGATCAGCTGTTCTCATTTGTGCCACAGCTGGCATCGGCCTCTTCTCACTGATAGCACACTCCCTGTGATTCCTCACTGAACTAAACTTTACACCTCTCTCATCTACCCATCCACCCAGAGGTGTTCAAGACACACACACTCCAAAGCTTTAATTAAATCAGAGAATTAATATTCGTATCCAGGTCATGCTGACCCTCTGTGTGTGAGGCCATTTATCGGGGTGTGCAAATGAAAAGCAATGGCTCTGCATTCCAATCAGCTCACAGCTGGACATTAAGGAAGAGGAAAATGCTCACTGTGTGACAGGGACAGGGCTGAACACTTTCCCGGGCTTACTAGCAGACCAAAATATGCTCTCTTTAAAAATCTAGGGCATAGGTTTCACAGACTGTGAGAGATTTACTTTTTAATTGTAGCGTACGTACAAGTTATTAAAAAAAAAAAAAAAAAAAAAAAAAACACAAGAAAAAAAAAAAAACAAACTAAAACAAAACGGAGACAGATACACAAAATAAAATATTTTAGACAAGTTATGGCCTATTACCTGTTGACATGTTTGGTGTGCTTTTAACAGGAGCTTATTCTACACAGCAGTGGCTCCACAACATAGGTGAACCACTAAAGCTTCATAATAAACTCGCAATACACTGAACGATGCAGCTTCTGTTCACCTTGACCATCCACTTGCATATGTTCAAGTCCCTTGTTTGGTGTCAAAGTACACAGTGAACCAATCCTGTAATGTGGAGTTTGCCGTGCATTGTATTTACAGTTAATGTTTGATTGTTAATGCTGTGTTTGTAATAATGTGTGATATGCCCTTGGGGCAAACTGTGCATGTTTTAATTTTCCTCTGCTATTTAAATCACCTAGTGTGGTATGATTCTTAGAAACTCTGGACATTAGACTAAGATCTCCTTTTTGTTTTTAGACCTTGATACTGATACACACACACACACACACACACACACACCTTGCTATAGTTGTGAGGGCACTCGCAGACATAACTCTAAATTCTTTAAAGTGCGCCACATATGTATGTGAGAATAGGTCTTGGTCACTGTAAGTGTTCCTATGCCCCATACCAACCCTGACATGTTTAGCTGGAGCACACTGTGAAGGCCAATTTAAGGATTCCGAGCTATCTTTGATATGTCCTGTCTGCTGTTGTGAATTGACCTGAATTTCTATAGTTATGCTCAGAGATCATTTGTAAACAAATATGTACTTTGAACATTTAATAGCTGGAGTGTCACTGCAGTTTGTGGTTTCTGGACAGAAATAATTTGTTAAAACCTTACTTTACTGATAAACCAAACTAAAGTTACGTGGAAATATACAACATGATTTACTATAGTGGGACTACTGATGCTTCATGTGAACCTCAGTGGAACTCTGGAGTCCGTTTTTGCAAAGAGCCGTGTATTCTGTAAAGAGTTATCTGACAGGGTAGTCACATTGTTTCTTTGAGCAGATATTCTTTACCTTTAAATATGTGGTGAGTAGAAAGCATTACAGCGACGGTGACAGTGAAACGGATGGTATTAAATGTGTTCACACACTCACAGAAGGGCATGCACACTCACACACACAGATCTGCCCACCTGCCAACAGCAAGGACCGTGACCTCGTGTTGGCTGCGGCGTTGGTCTGGCTTGCGTGGTGACTTCATCCGCGGCCATTTCTTCTGGTTGCAGCGGTGGCAGATGTTCTTGTGGCCACTTACGCCACCAATAGTGTGCAGGTGGTTACAGGTGTGCTTGGCAGCTCCTATGGGTGCACCCGGTGATAGGGGAGTCAATGGAGGGGTCGCGGGACCGGGGGAGATGGGGGTGAGAGGAGGACTGAGAAAGAAGAATGCAACAGTTTATACTGAACTGACATTTCAGTACTGCTTTAGTAATGTCACAATCACTAAAATATTATACATTACAGTAAGAAATTAAACATTAATTATGATATTGGTGTAATTAGGCTGTGCAACCGAATTACTATGGGCTATTATTACGAGCAGAGCACAGGCAAAGTGTAAATGTAAAACATCTTAAACAATAATTATGCAACAAAGGCAGAAATGAACCAAGGAATCTTTTATAGGTCAGCAACTGCTGCATGCAACACCAATAGATTAAATCAAACCAACTCAGTGGGTTTTAAAAGATCAACTGTCATGTACAGCTTTCAGAAGTGGCCTACATTCAGTTCAAAACATTTGAATTTAAAGGGAGAATTTAAATGCCGCAGTGTTTCTTTAATGACAACCAACTGCTGCAGAAATGACACATTAAATATTCATACTTCCACAGGGCAAAAACAATTAGTCACAAACTCACTGGGAACAATCTCTTTGAATGGAGATGGTTTTTAAAGGTAATAATAGGAGTTATTTTCTTTGTGGACCAGCCATTAGCTGATCAGTTGAGAATTCTAAAAGACAACCACAGGCTGCTGTATAAAGCACAGTAATAGATATCGCAACACATACCGTTTCTCTCCCCTTTCACAGTGTTACAGTGTTAACAGGCACTAACCAGGGCCGGCTCACTTTTCTGTTTGCTCTTTCACATCGTTTTGAGAGGAGCTGTGCATGTTTAATGACCCTAGAGAGCAGCCCTTCACATTGTTTACACACACAACAGCTAGAATAAACCCAGTTTCTACTTATTGACATGAACATACTGTATGAGGTGTGTAGTATGCATTACTATGAGTCTGAGTCAAGAGTGGACCATAGAAAGAAGCTGAATGTAGAAGAAATGGCAAAACTCTGTGGATACCCAATATTACACTAATACCTGATGTAAGACCAAAGCTGTGGGTATTAATGTTATTTTACAGGAGCCTCCACCCTTGTTTTTTTACGAATACACAAATATGCAATGGGATGTCCAGATACTTTTTTCCACAAATTGTAAACATTAGAGCTCATTCAAGAACCTGTTGTTCAAGCAGATTTGTTCTTAAATGGAATGTGCAAACCCCAATATTCTAGTGTTTACATTTGTCTCTTGTGTGAAATTCAAATATGGTCCAGACCAGACGTACCGGCGTGTTATAAACACAGACTGCCTTTCTTCACAGGGGGGAAACACATAAGATTTACAGCAGATGCATGGGAATACATTTATACTTTAAATGATATATTGGCATTTATTTAAACAAAATATATACAACAAATATTTTGTTTACCAAAAGGTCTAAAAACTATATTTCACACGTCCAGTGTGAGGATCACTGGCGAGAATAGGTATAAAACATAAGTTTGATCCTCAAAAGGAAGGAGACATGACAAGAGAGATAACCTGATGTGAACAGAGGATGTTGTGAGGCGTGGGTAGGAGACTGAGAAGTGGTAGAGAGAACTGATTGGAGGTGAGCAGTAGCAAGCAGCGAGGGGAAGTTAAGTACCAAATCTGGAGAGGCAGATAGCAAGCCCTGGCCACACTACAGTCACCGTTCCTTTCTCCTCCTTTCTCTCTCCATCCATCTGTATCCCTTCCTCCCTAAGTGTCCCATAAATTACCCCCACCGATACTCTTCTGCCTCTCTATTCCTCAGTCTCTAAGTGATCCACTGGCAGAATGCCCAACCTGGCTCAGAGTAAGATATTAAGAGTAATAGTAAGAGAAAAAGTAAGTACTAAAGACAGGAATTAAACAAAAAGTGAAGGGAAATGAAAGAGAAAGCATGAGGTGGAAATATGTGGTAAGAGAGATTTGAATAAAGGACTGAACCTGAAGTGAGACACGGCATTGAGATGGGGAAATGCACGTTTGCAGATTTCTGCTGATTTCTTCCAGGACACCCAATGTGAGTGAGCAGAATACCTCAATACCTAATCCAAGCCAGAGCTCCCATTTATCCTCACAGTTTCTTCCCAACAAAAGAAAACAGCTCTCTTCTCTTCATGTCTCTGCTTGCCTACCAGAACAATATGTGCTGCGACAAGAAAGATGACAGGAGGAGAGACAGAGGAGAAACATACTCCACTAACTTGATTTACTTAGACTCCTCTACTGTCACAAGCATCTTTTCCTACAATCTGTCCAACTCCCTCTCCCCTTATCTTAGTGGAAGAGCAGCACTGCACTCGCTCATTTACGCTGCTCACTGCCCTCTACAGAATGAACGGTAGGCTGAAGCGTGACGGGTCATTTCAAAGTAGCACCCAGGCAGCCACTGTTTTGAGATATGAACGTCAAAAAGAAAATGACCCACTTAAATTCATTCCAAATATTGATTTTTATGCTATTAAAAAGGATAATTTAGCTGCAACTAACAATGTCCGTTATTGTTTTTACGCCAATCAAGATTTCCTGTGCAGTGTGGCTTTTTTTTTTTAATTAAAATGGCAGTTGCCTGTAGCAGATTTATTTAGCTAGCCAATAAAGCTAACGTTCGTTTGGTCTGTCTAGCTGACTGATTTTAAAACAGAGAAAGTAAAGAGCAACTATTACGCACATGATAGCGTCCTGTGGGCCATGCGGTCTTAAAAACAAGCTAACAGTTCCCAGGTAGAAGTTAACATTTGATGAAAGTAGAAGACAATTAATTGAAAAAACATAATGGTCCTTGTATGAAAGTTCAGAACTATTTATTTTATGATTGGAGAGCAGTGACCCAGGAGGTAGAATGGGTTTAAGTGACTAAATGTACTTTTAATATGGTATTTTGATAAGAAAATCTTTAGCTTTTAGACCAAACTAAATAACTAACTAACTAAATGGAACACAATCTTGGCTTTTGGTCATACATTTGGTCAACATTGTGTGAAATAGGTATCCCACTTTATTTAATCTAACGCAACTTGTTACTCCACATGAACTGGGAAGTAAATTGCAGTTACAACTGTACTGTAGAAAGTAGCATGATACTCAGCAGTGCATGTGTTATAGCAGAACAGTTTGATCCATTGATTACACATGTTTTGTGTATACCCAAATTGCTTCTTCCGTATAACCGGCTGCCAAACACATATGAACCAACCAACCAACTAACCAAAAACAGCAAAACCTCAAATTTCAGAAACTGGAGACAAATAATTGCAGTGTTAGCATAATAAAAAATACATCAGTTATTAAAACTGTTGCTCACTAAAAGATCAGTTGACAAGTAATGAGTTCAGCAGGCTAAAATTCTAAAACATGAGAAAAAAATTCTGCACTCTTTGCTTAGTTTGAGGATAGCTATAATCCCACTGAGTGAATCAAATAAGAAAACATGCCAACAACTGTGCGCAATATGCTGTAATAATCCCATGCTGTTATAAGTGATATGGGGTACAGTGGTATTTTCAGAATAGTCTCCAACTGCTCGCCCTCAATCAGACAATTGCCAATCTGGAAGAGCATCAAAAGAAAAATGTGGCCTGATTGCCTCATTGGTTGGTTGTTTTCCTGCCCTGGCTACATCTAGCTCTGACAACAACAGTCTTTCACAGAGGCTTATGGTGCCATCTGGTGGTTGAGGCAGTAATAAAGTTGGTCTTTTGTCAATTAATTTTAAATGAAATCCTAAAAGACAAAAAGGTTTTTTAATAACAGATGGATTCAGAAGAAATTTTCTCAGAGCAACACAGGTGGACACTTACCCATCAGAATCGATGCTGTTTTCATTAATCATGGCTTTCAGTGCGTCTGAGTTTGCTGGAGATTGAGAGAGAGAGAGTGAGAGAGAAAGTTAAACACTTCTAAAGAGAAAAGAAAGGAAGAGAGAGAGGAAGAGATAAAAGTGTGGTCGGGAATTAGAAAGCATAACACTCCAGTGACTTCAAAAGCAGAGTGCTTATTGAAGGATGGCTACAACTGATTAACTCCTTAACGCAATTAAATAGCACATCACATGCAGTTACTGAACAAAATTACTGTACACGTTAGGGGAATAAGCCAAACTACAAAAGTAATGGTCAAAGCAAAATAACTCCAGAGTATGACTCTTAAAAGTTTAAGATCTGTATTATGGTCAGTGGGTTTGGCCCTGGGAAATAAACTTTTAATTTTCTTAGAGTGGACATGAACAACAATCAGCTTCTGCTCGCAAAGTAGAGTCAACACAGAGCCAACAGCTCAGGTATAGATTTACATAATTTGTTCCCAGAGATTTCCCTAAGGTGAGGTGTTTCATTTGAGGATGCCAATGTGAACATACAAAAACATTGGATTCCTTATCGCTCACATCATTGGGCATGCTGAACTTGCTTTAGTCATTTGATGACTTCCCTTTAAGGATAGTGGCACAGGGTAAATAAATACAAGAATAACCCCAATGAAAATACAGAAAGGCTTGACTTATAAAGTTTTAGGGTTCTGACCAAGTGTAGACAATTTCAGCAACTTCTTTCAGAACTGAATGATTCCTTTTGTGTAGTGTAGGTGACATGTTGCAGTATAACTGTATATAGAAGCAATTTACATCTTCCTGTTTATATTAAAAAGTACTGAATTGAAAAGCACACAAAAGGCTTAATAGTGCTACAAACATTTGTAATTTATCTTCCAGCAGAACAGTCAAGTAGATGATCTGGCAGCCTTCACTAGTGTATTTAATGCTCACTACAGTGCTGTTCTTTTGTTTTGTTTTTTACACAAACTACTGTAACCACAACTTGAAAGGTGAAATGCACCATTCACTTCTGCTGTTCCAGTGAATTATTTCCAAGAAAGGTTTGTGGCATAGCCTGTGCCATATCTAATATTAATTGTTGAACATTGAAATATTGAGACAATAGTCGTGGAACAGGTGATGAAACTTCCACCTAATACATAACAGTTTCATAGTAGGAATCCTGAAAAAGACTGTTTCTAAACTACAGTGAGGGTGAGTCACAGTCAACAGAGTCCACCTCTGTTTCTACGAAAGCAGGGATGAGTCAGCTCAGAGCCTGTTCCTTGAGGGAGGACAGAAACTGAAAAATCAACAGAACCCAAGACAATGGCAGTTAGCCATTTAGACATGACAATACTGCCTTCGTGTCACATGTTACTCATCAGGAAAAACCAGCTGCAGGAAGCGATTTACTCCGATAAACACCCCTGAAAAATGGACTTTAAAATATTGATTCTCGTTGACTGACTTGGAAAAATTACTATGACTTCCAACACTTCAACAGAGCTCTCAAATACTTAAGAAGATAACCTTCAATCATAAATGGTCAAGAGACCTCCCTATTTGTTATCTATAGGCAGCTATAAGATCTTCAAAGCAGTTCTTTACAGTTTTTTCTGCGTCATATCTTCATCTTGTCATTTCCATTTCCTTCATGTGTCCCTGTATTATTTGTCTGCTGTTAGTCGGTTGTTTAAAACATGTTTTACTTTAAAACTCCACAGTCAGTAAAATGTCTGCTGCAAAACATTCAGACAAACTGTTTTCTCCTGCTCATCTTTCACATTATACAATTATTTCCCTCAGCGAAAGGCAAAACAGGCAAAGACAGTAAATAAATTGCTCATTAAAATAATTTTGAGCCAAACTCCACTTTCATGAAAAGTCAACTCACTGAAGTACAATAATCTCCAATGTTAGAAAAGGCGTGTGTTTTCATACTCATCAGGCTTCTGGATTTAAAACAATATTAGCACTGATCTTATGCTCACTCCAAACAGAAAAATGCATGTACTTCATAGAAGAAGTCCAACTTCCAGTTCAAGAAAATTACTTGACAGTTATGTCATAATCCAAGGCTGAGTTAAACATAGTGAGATAACCAACCATGTTCTGGCAACCAGTTAACAAATTGTTCCTTTGAAATGATCCTGCTGTGACCCATTAAACCTTTAAATCGTCATTCCTGGGCGAAACCTCTCACTATACCACCACTACTCAGAAAGTGACAGACACTTCCTTCCTAAACAGCGTGGGATAACAATTATGCAGTAACAGCTGTACATATATCATTGAAGAGGGCTGCTAAAGGCTGGATAAAAGGTCTCTCCCACATGCAGTGACATGTTCAAAGGCCTTAAAGTATGAAATATGAGATGTTACTGTGAAATGCTGCTGTGTTGAAATCTATTCACGAACTCTGCACAGTCTTAAAAATAACAGCTCTTATAGGAGGCAAAAACAGAAGTAGACGCACAAGTGGAGTGTGTCATCAACAGTTACGACACAAAAATCAGAATGTCACAATGTATATATGGAGTGGCCAAGAGCAGGCAGAGAACTCAAACAGATGGAGGGCTGTAAATATAACCAGCAGGAGCTACCACAGCTAACAACAGCTGTACTGTCAGACATGTCACTGCTGCAAAATAGAAACACTCCTTCTCTATTGCTTGCATTTTGTTGCTGTGCAAAACAAAAAAACAAAACAAAAAAAACCCCAACAAGAACATTTTTAAACAATATGTCATGAATAAGGGGTCAGTCTCAGTTTTGCTCTCTAACCATGGGAACATGGAAGAGTTGACATTTCACAGGTCAAACATAATCCACAAATGAGGTGGTGAGCGGAAGCGGAAAGTGAATGGGAAGCCAATTTTGGTTTGACTGAACCAATAGAGGTGCTGAACACATACCTTCATTTTTCATGATGAAGTGGACAATCTGTCCGACTGTGTCATTGTTGTCACTGAGGGTATCATTAAACTCTGGAGGAAACAAACACACAAATAAAAAAAAACATTGTTATGTACAGGCTTCATCTTTGACCTTTGATCACCATTATTTAAAGGTCACAACTTAACGCCCAAGCATTAACATTACAGTCATATTTAGTAACAGTCCAACAGGTAGAGCAAACCATAGAGCCAAAAGGTTGTGTGTAAATGTTTTCACGAGAGATTAAACAGAAGAAAAAAAAACAAATCACAATCTTCAGGCATGGCCTAAAGGGCTCTTTTATCTGCTAAATGCTTAACAAGATACTCATAAATCATAATTTAAGAGAAACTGCTAACTTGATGTTATTACTCACTTAGGTTTTACTACTTATCTGAAGCAGGAATGAGGTAATAAATGCAAACCCATACTGCAATTTACTGAACCATTTTATTTGGAATGTTATGTTAAAATTTGTTAATTTGGTCTATTTGGATCAAATACCTTTAGTATTAACTAATCAGCTAATAAAGAATCCAATCTGACACTAGTTATTAAGTAAGTATCTGTATGTATTTTGCATGATCTTGTCGATCCAAATACTGGATATATGATGCTTATCAGCTATCAGTAAGTTATTGATATTGTTTATTGCAAGTGCTGTTCCATCTATTGTCGTTCTCTTGATGCACACTACAGTGGCATTTTTATATCAGTCTGAATATCCTCAATACGAGTCTCCAGCAAATCAACAGGGTCTGCCTGAAGCCCACAAATCATAAAGAATATCACATATTTCCTCCTTTGCCTTAAGTGTTCCTTACACTTTCCTTTACTTTGTGTGTGGACATATTTTGATTAGGACAGGAATTGGGTATTAGGAGGTAAACTGACAGTTTACCTCCAGTTTACCTCCTCTTGACAGCACCTGCTCATATGTCCTGCTTTCAGACATCTGAAGCATAAGCCTTCCCTCCTGAGAAACGATCTTATCCTTGTAACAAGAAATCTGTAGTTTTTTTTTTTTTTATAAACAGTGCTCAAATGTGTGATCCTCATGGCAAAAAAGACAAGACTCAGGTGAGGCCTTGACGATACTGGAAGGGCCGGTCTTGCTAAAGCCAGATGTGAGCCACTACGCTCACATCCTTTTGAGTAATCACTTGCATTGCAGTATTGGTAAAGCTCATTTTAATACCATCTACTGTCCCCAACTCAGTACCTGAAGGACTCTTTAGGCGATCTTTACGTTTGTCTACTATGTCCCAATAGTAAGGATGGTCTAAACAGTACTTTGAAAATTTCCGGGATCTGTGCCGATACCAATAATCTAAAATTGTTTTTTGGAATCCACAGACAAATATCTCACTATTGTTTTTAACAACACAATTCCTTTTGTGTCCATTTCCATATCGAGAAGATATGGAGCAACATTAGCCTTAATCTTTATGTTTTTATTTTTGCACTGTCAGGCTGAAATAAAATGATCTTTTATGATGACTTTATTCTGAAAAGTGCCCTGAGATGACTTTGTTGTGAATTGGCGCTATATAAATAAAGTTGAATTGAATTGTTTCTCACCAGCTGTGTGTGAAATGACAATATAGAAATCTTGAATTTTGAGCTGTGTTGGTGGTTAAGTATTAAATTCAAATCCAGTTTTTACTCTGCTTTTAGCTCCAACAAGCTCAGGAAATTCTGTCTGCTGTGGATTTGTCACACATTTCACATGCCACTGATAAAATGGTAAATGGTAAATGGTCTGCACTTATATAGCGCTTTTCTACCTATTGGCACTCAAAGCGCTTTACACTGCTTCTTATTCACCCATTCGCACTCACAATCACACGGTGAGAGCCTCATACACCGATGGGGGAGCTGCGTGTACAGCACGCCTTCTTGATTAATTAATTTTTATTCACAAATATCATTAATGTATCAGTATCAATGCACTGGCTGCGATATTTAATTTAGGTAACATTGCCCTCATGTGTGCACAAATCTATATAAATGTGTTTTCCCCTCAGGACCGTGGATGAACAGATACAATAAACTGGAATGAGACTTTCCACTCACCACCCATGCCTATGAGGCACTTCCTACGGTTTCCTGTTGATTGTTTCCTGAGTTTTTCCCCACTTCTAAACATAATACTGTTTCAGCAATTTATGACAAGCCTGGAATGTCAAGGCTGATTTTTAAGTTACCCACACAATGAAAATGAAGCTGCTTACAACAAAGGCAGCAGAACAAGAAAAGAAAAAAAAAAATACAGGAAATCAGTTCTTTGTGAAACTAGAGAAGACTAGATTGACTGAATGAGCCACACAATTTTTATCTCTTTCCCACTCTTTTGTTTTGATGTTTGAAAGAAAGGGAAGGGCTGCTTGGGGAAATAAATAAAAAGAACAGAGAAACCCAATGACAGCAGAGGAAACCCTAATCCACTTTTACTGCTGGTGAGAAGCTCAAATTTAGAAACCAGCTTTATGCCTGTCTTTTTACAGTAGCACCTTTACGTCAGAAATTTGGTATTAATTAACAGGAACCAAGTTAAAGGATGGAGTTTTGAATGCTTTGGTCAACACTGTTAATAGTGGAACTGGATAGGTGAAAAAAAAAACTGAAGAAAGGGCACAAAGACAACAGATATACTACTCACAAAAAGTTAGGGTTAATCAACTTTTGGGTGGTATTTCAGGATGCACCTAAAATGCACTATAACCTTTACAAGTGAAATTAATTTGACCTTCTCTAAATGTTTGAATGCACAGGTCCAACTGTTTAATGTTTCAGTACTGTTCTTTAACAAGGACATCAACCTCAAAAATCCCAATGGACCATGACATGATTCGACCACTAAATGTTCTGGTTCAATAACAATTTAGACGATGTTCTTTCATCATGCTGTTCACATTTTTGACCTAATGAGACCGAGATGACACCTAACATTATTTTGTTGAGGTATACTGTTAGATTTAGTATGTTGTTAGATTTTGTTTTAATAAATTGTTTAAGATGAAGAAACTTCCATTGGTTGCTTCTACTTTAATGCCCTACTTTCATGATGTATCACTGTAGTATGAACTTTTTACATTTTCCGTAAATTTCACACGAAAGTCGAATGTCCCCAACATTGTGAGTAGTGCAAGTACAAACAAATACAGCAAAAACTCTGTGATCTGTGCAACATAAAGTAATCAGCTAATTCTTCCCCATGTCTCGCATGTGAAATAGGCCAGGGTAAATCTGTGATGCCAGTGGTTTCACACCTGCATGCTAGGAGGAGAGAAAAGAGCACTAAGCTCAGATTTCTATGTGCAGCCTTGTATTGTTCCAGCAGAAACGGTTACCTCAACTTTAGAAGGTGAAGATCTGGTTTCATTTTTTCACCAAGTTCAGATCTAAATTGAGGGCAGAAAACTCTGCATCTTGTACACACATTTTAAAATAAAAAAAGAATAATCTGCAGCCATTACTAAAAGATGCAATTAACCTTGCTCTGTGCTGAAATGTATTTTTGTTTTACAGTTTCACTAACCTCTAACTGTGTAAGAACATGACATGGACATACCTTTAAATTGACAATTAATAGCATACTTAAGTTTATGCTTGAGAATTTAGAGGACATTCCTAAAAATCCTGTAGATTAGAGTAACGGTCCATAAAATACAAACTTGTATCTTGGAAAAAACACCTAGAATGAGAGTTGCCATTCACACCACTCAAGTCTGAGGAATGTAGTACAAGTCTGTAAGTGGTAGAAAACAGATGACAGCGTCAACTGGGTTTTAGTTTTGAATTCAATTCTCAAAATCACATGACAGGAAATCCTCATGCAGGCAAATGACTAATGTACAAACCAACACAAAGGAAATGGCTTATTCTGCAGTTCTCCATTGACTGAAAAGCCGCAGCAACACAGTCAAACACAGAGATACTGGTTTACTGATGAAGATCTGTTAATGTTTAGGTTAACCGGAATTATTCAATATGTGAGGTGCGTTTATGAAAATAAAAGCAGAAAAGTAAGGGCCTGATCAGACAGGATGAGCCATAGTGTTTCGCATGCTGATTTTGCGTTGCACCTCACGTTTTTTCAGCTGTACATGACTTACATTTTTTGCAGCAGCACCTTGAACGCATCCAGTTGATCGGAAAAGCACCCAAAGCTACCCGTTTTTTTTTCCTTTTCCATTGTCCAATCAGATAAATTAACCAGAGCAAGTAAGATGCTGATGTTTAGATAAATAATTTTTTTTTTATATAAAAGTTTAAAGAAATAACATAGCAAGCAGCTTAAAAGAGTCTGCTTAGGCCCTAAAGCAAAATAGGTTAAAAGTCTTTAAAGTTCACTTAAAAAGCGTTTAAAACCTTAACGTCGCTGCTAAACAATTCACTAATTGGTGTAAGAGTCTGTTTGGTTTGACTTGATGTAGACATAGTCCACTGTTAAATTCCTTTACTTACAGTAATTCTCACTAATCTCTCCTCCATAAACTGCATTAAAGGCGGAGCAATTATTTCACCTAAAAGACAATAACTACATAGACAGAATAAGCATCTAATTAGTAACAGTGTCAAGGCATTCTTTGCTCGTCCGTGACACATTCTGTCTGAGATGTCACATGTTTATTTCAACACTTCAGAGTCCCTTACCTCCACCAAGTTCAGGATCTTTTTGTTCCTCAAAAACCTCGTCTGGACCTTGGGTCTCAGTGGTGCACCGGTAGCCTTTCTTATTCAACACATGGCAGATCACCACCCCAATTAGGCCTAAGAGTACGAAAACAGGCACCACGGCCAAGACAGTAGAGTCTGTGCTGGCCTTCCCGCCTCCACCTTCTCCAGTATCTGTGGTTGAAGATGCTGAAGAATAAAGAGGGACAAAGGGGAGCATTTAGTTGTTGTTGCAACAGGACAGAAAGCAAAAGGATGCAGTACTCTCGATGGCAACTTCATATCTACAGGGAGTTGGACGGTACACCTGAGGTCTAAGCTAAAAAGTTGCTCTCAAATGCACCATGACAGCTTTCATCTTCCTTCCTGGATCAATCAACTCTATCGCTCTATCTGCACGCTAAGTGGTGCAGGCTTTGAGGACTCATTTCATTTAAAAGACAAGGCACAGAGAGTATAAACAACTAGAAATGTAAGACAAAGACAAAAATCTGACAGAATGAATATGTCAGAAACACACTAAAGCTAAGAGGCATTTATCTGTCCACATGTTTGTTATTTACTCAAGCAGAAGAGAAGATTGTTTACTCTGAGGTGTTCTCTAAAGCTGCTGAAGACAATTTTACAAGTGTCATATAAAATGCTGGTTATGCTGATGGAACAGACTCTGTGTTTGCTTTACCAGCCAGTAAGTGCAACACTCACTCCTGATGTGAACTTAACACATAAACGTTAGCATAATTTTCTGAAAGAGTTCAGAAATAGTGCACTCAGTCTGCTAAAGACGTAAACATGTATGTAATTGACTGCAGCAAAAACAGCATAAGGACATAAACTCAACCGCTCTAGCTCTGCTCCCACTCCCATCTGCCCACCCACCTACACACCGGACTTCAGACCCATCAGCGTCAAATAACGAGTAGGCTGGGATTGTTACACAAACTTTAGACTCAAATGACATGAAATAGATTTCAGGTTCAAGGTAATGATTTTTAATAATAATTAATCTGAAATACTTCCAATCATTTTTTCTATAAAATGTCACAACTTCTCCGACCCCAAAGCAACATCATGCTCGTTTTGCCTTACCAAGAAAATAGAAAGATATTTTAGCCCTCTGTATTTGACATGCTCTGACTAGCATTTTTTTAAATTGCATTTTGCTTGAAAATGGCTGAAAATGAACATTAGAGATCTACGTCACTTTCCTATAAAACTGTAAATATTTAAAATTGTAACTGATTTCCATTTTTATTATTTCTTAGTATTGAATTTTACATTTTGGACTATACGTTTTATGTTATCAGATCAAGATTAAACTATAGTCATATTCAGCTATAGGCAAAAGCTCCCCCTGAATCCTGCTTTCGCCACTGCATGTGAAATATTCCAGTTCAACACACAACAGAACTTTTGTCTGTATTCCTACTCTATATTCATCAGAGATATATTCATCAGAGTGAAGAAACTGAAAAAAACGTTACTGTGAGCATGGTGACTGACTGCCCTTGGGCTTAAACTTAGTGACGACTAAACTAGTATGGCATTATCCCATGTCTCTCCTCTCAAATGACTCATAAGAAATCACGGGTCAACAAGTACACTGTATTAAAAGCACTACAAAAGGCAAAAGACTGAAGAGGACTTCAAGTTGAGTCACGAGTCTCTTAGCAACCCCAACTTGTGTCAAAATGAACCTAATTAAATATCAGACATATCTGAAGCAAGGGCAGAATGGCAATTTTGACATCGTTTTCCTTGTTTTTTGTGTCAAGCGTATTTGCACTTTGTATTTGCAACACTACTTCATAGCAAATGTTAGGCTTGGGCTACGCATAATTAGGGTTGTGCTACCGTTTTGTAGATAAAGATAACCCTGAGATTGAAATTCAGTCCTTTAGGAACCTACTCAAATAAGTCTGTAACATTGAATAGAGAAAAAACTATTCAAGTTTTCCCTTTGAATTACAGTATAGGGCTGCGACTAATAATTATTTTCATGTCATTATCAGCAAAAGTGAATTATCAGATCAATAAAATGTTAGAACGTCAACTTTCCAGAGCTCAATGTGACTCTGTGTTTGTCCAGGCAACAGCTCAAACTCAATTATTGATAATTCCTTGATGATAGATTACTGTTTTGTCATAACTTCAATCACTTTCACTTTTTATAAGTTTAGAAGTTCAATAATCAGCTCATCATTTCAGAAGTACCAACGCTTCTAACTATTTCTTAGCTCTTGGACGCCCATTAGTCGTTATATTTCCGGATTAATGTCACAACTTACACAACCAATTACATATTTTTGTAGTCTTGTTTATTTCAAATGTTCTTGTGAGGCAGTTTGTGTTAAGAAAACACTAAACACTGCTGCTTTTTACTTAAAATGAACAAACTTTGGTACCAACCTGACACCAGAACTATATTTTTTTCATCCAATTAGCCCCCCACACTTACATGTAAAAGGTCTATTAAAGACAAATGTATTTCAAGTTTGAGATAAGACTTGATTTTTGGCAGCAGAAAATGCTGCCAACACAATATATAACACCACAAACTCCTAGCATAGCATTGTGCTACACAACTGTGGAAAACCCAAAAAGAATTTAAGATTTGGGGTAATGCCTTTGGTTCAAACACTCCCCAGCTCAGAAGAAAACTAATTTATCCCTGCACTGAGCCACAGATGTTATGAGTATTGTAACAGGTAAATTTCACCATTAACCATTTCAGAACTGAACAGGACCTTCACATGGTCCTAACTAAACTGACTGAAAGAGCCAATAAAAATTGTAGCCTGAAAATGTTTCCCCTTTCTGATTCAATGGAAACCAATTTATTTCTGTCTTTACAATATCCAATCTATAAACTGGAACATCCTTTTAAGCTGAGTGCATGCCGAATAGGTCAGTATTGCCATTCTGCTAGTGTAATTTCCTGAAATTGAGAATTTAGTCTCAAACATCTGCCAGAAGGTTATTGACTTCATCCTGCAACAAATGATGTAAAAATCAATCTCAGTAAAAACACACAAAAGGGAAATGTCATGTTCCAAAGTAAAAACTCAAAAACTGAACTCTTAAAAAGATTTTACCCCCTCCTGAACAACAGGCCCATTAAGAGGAACCTTAGCTATTGATAAAGACAAATGTCAATTTTAACTGAATTATGTTTTTCCTGCTCTTGCTATGACCCACATTCGTACATATGGAAATAACCAATTAGCCATAAGTTAATGTTGATGAGCATGAGACAACAGCACAAAGCCAAAGGGCAGCTCAGAAAAGAGAATTCAGATTTCCTCCTACTGTAATCAACAGACAACCTAATTCAACAATGAGACACACTGTATTTACAAACTTATTTTATATGAAATCATGTTTTTTATTCCCACATTAATTCCAGGTTTATGATTTAGACCTTGGTAAATAAGCATTAAATAATACTAGTCTGAATAAAATCTTTTGCAAGAACCTTTAAACTTCGGTCACAGCACCCCCACAGTGTCTAACTCTAATGTCATTCCCACCTAGGTGTGTACAAAAAGAGTTAGCTGCCTGTTGACCCAATGAGGATACAGAACAAAAAACCCTCAAAGGCAGAACCCAACAGACTCCGGAGCTCCAGTTACTCTTTTATTGCCTTAGTGGCACCACAGCATAGATTAAGAGCCCACTGAAAATAAACACAGAGTAGAAATAGTTATTGGACCTCAACAACACATTAGAAGGAAAATTTGTGGCCTTTCACTATGCGATGAAAATAATGAAGCTAAAAGGCTTCATCCATCTGTGGCTTACCCACTTCCTCATACTCTAGCAGTCTTCCATCCAAGGAAGCATAGCAAAGTCCCACTAATTATTATCCATCACATATGATTTCAGGTGACATGAAACGCACTTGTCATTTTAACCCTTTATCCCTCAGTAATTTTCCAACAGTGGAGACGAGGTTTCTCAATCATTTCTTCACTTAAAGTCAAGTACCTCTGTTTTAAGACAATACAATATAAACCTCTAAAGTGCTGGTAATGGTATTACAACAGACCCAACTCTTGCAATGCTTGCAAAGCTTTCACATGAAACTGCAAACTAATATCTGCATATAAAAGCAAGCACATGCTTGTTGTGCAAAATTTGGCAAACCCACATTCATATACTAATCAGTGAGCAGGAAGATCTAATCATAACTGAGGCAATAGTTGCACCCTTTTTGGATGCAGAGCGCCTATTAAGCTTTTTGTCAAATAATTTTAAAAATTATTTCTGCTCTAGTGACATGGAAAGCAAGCTGGCACCTTATTCATAGCAGCAGAGGATCTTCTGACCCTTGCTTGTTTTTAATGTAGTAATGTATTAAAGTTTAATATGAGGATGCAACACCTCAGATGGTTTTACTTTGGAGCAGAGCCCAAAAAAACAAAAACAAAAACAAAAAAAAAAAAAGGAGGAAAAGGAAAAATGCTCCATGCACTCAAACTCCCACTGCTTCAGATGGTATTTAACACCTCATCTTGATTTATGTTACTAGTGTGTTATTTTTGAATAACTTTAATGTGTTTGTATGTGTTAAGTGTAGTTAGTAAAAAAATAAATTCCTTTCAGATATTGTTTGATTTAAAGAATTTCTACAGGCCCAAGGAAAGTGAATGTATTCAGTATATGTAAGAAAAACACATCCTCACATTTATGTGAGGATATTCTTCTTGAGGCGTAACCAGTATATTGGCAACTTCTGCTACATTACATGAAGTGGTGAAAACAGTGAAAACTACCCAGGACATACTGTAAACATGCACTGTACACACAAGGACACATGTATACTTCTATCCAACCTACACTATGCATTGGATGACTAGGTCTAACTGAATGAGCTTGGAGGTTCAGTCTTGGCCTATTGAAAGCCACAGACTCCCTAAAGAAAGGCTTTGGACATGTCTACTGTCTCAAAATCAATATCTACAAAGTAACGCTTTACCAGTGTTTATACAGTTGCTGTATTGAACGAACTTTAGCCAGACAAAGTTTATAGAAGACTTTAATCCTTAAATAGATTTTGTACTGTTTCAATGTTTGTCTCAAACTACAAAAGCTTTGAGGTGAAAGTATGAAAATGCTCACCGCAAGAACCCAGCCCACATTTAAGTCAGCTCCAACATCTTTGTTCCAATTTTTCTGAAATCATGATGTATAAACATTGCTAAAGTGCATAAACAGCTCTAGTTACCCTAGCATCAATGCATGCTGATGAACCTCTGTATGCACTGCAGGGACTGCAACATCAGTGCTCACAGGAAGAGTAAAGGTTTGTTGCTGCTGCTATGGAAAGAAGGCAACATGAGAAACCAGTGGATATCATTCATACATTCTGGACCTCATACAGCAGCAGAACACCTGGATTTTTTTAACTTTGCAATTGATCGATGTGACTTCCAGCCTTTCATAGTGAAAAACAAAGGCTAGGTGTCCCCCTTTCTTCCTTTCACAGCTAACGGCAGCTATAGCAAGTCTCCCACCATTTAAACATTGATAATAACAGTCACAAAACACTGACTGTGAGAGCAGAAAGCCAATGGTAGATGACCATAGGCTGGCTGCATGAATTCGTAAAGTGGTGAATGGTATTGCTGATGTTTCATATCTAACCTCACTGCTATGATGTTGGGCTATTTACAAACATGTCACTCATTGATGGATAAAAAGCTGCTAATCCAATTTATCAATTTTCGCCCAAACATTGCATTTATGCCAAGCTGTGAGAGACTTTGTGAAAGACAAACTTTGTAATTTTTCCCCTTAGTACCTCACTGAGGGTACAAGCATTACAACATGGTATCCACATGGATAATACCAGTTTGGACTGAACAGAACTATATACAAGCTACACTGACTCTGCTGATTATTTCAGTGACTCAAAATCTTGTGTTTGATCAGATGGTCATGCACCAACAAGACTCTCCCACCCTATGAAATATCACTGTAGGAGAATGGTATCACTAGTTGGGTATTTAGATTTAGTCAAGCAGCAGCCAGAACCCAACGGGGTGAACTAATCCCTTAGTAGTAGTAAATAATAAATTTCTCTCTGACAATCAAACTTTATTGCAAAGCCGGAAGTGTCACAATATCCAATTTTGTTACAAAATACTAAAATCAGTATTTTGGAAGGGTATCACAGAAATAAATGAATCTTTAAAAAAAAAAAACACAGTAAACCATGTTCCAAGTTTAAGAACTGTGCTGTCAGTGGCCTGTTATAGGTCTACTGTGTATAGTCAGGACAATACATGGAAACAGTGGTTATAATGCCATTATACTACTTGGAAGTTTATTATTACAGTGGAGGCTTTTTTAAACCGGAGATAATTACTTTCCTACAGTTTAAAATATGCAGTGATTACGCGCGTTATATTCCCAGCTACGAACGTGACAATTAGGCATTACATGTTCTGTTGTAGAAATGCTAAAATTACTGCTATCACGTTTTCATTGTATCTTTTCACAACAAACGCTTCACTGGACTCTGTAGGTCATTTGTCACTGATGTAGCTGTAAAGTTATTTTTATACAAAAAAAAAAAAAAAAAGTGTGTGCTTGTGGTTCTCAGAGTTTATACATGGTATTATATATAGTAACATAACAATATATAAAATAGCAGTATTTACCTGAGAAAAAAGTCAAGGAAACCTGTAATCTTGATTGAGCATATCATTTAATTGTTTTTTGCCAAGTATTTGGCTGTAGCTGATCTCTGGTGAAGATATAGTTGTGGCTCTGTACTTTGCCGACTACATTATTTGCATGGTCTGCTGGGACTGGGCATGACTTTCAGGCACATCTGCTACAGCTATCCGCAAAAACTTTGTGGCAAATTGTAAAAAAAATTTCTTCCTTGTTCTGTTCCACTAACTTAGGTTACATAGTGTGTTAAACACACATTGGCAAAAATAGGAAAGGAAATGCTGAGGATGAGCTTTTAAATGTATAATTCCTAGAGAATTTATAATATCTTGGTATTAATGTCTTGTAGATTTGGGATATGAATTCTTAAGTCATAAAGGAAAAACAGGTTATATATTGTTTTGTTTTTTTTTTAAAAATGATCAAATCTGTGACCCAAAAATCTTTATGCTGTGATAATGTCAGAAAAATGTTTTCCCAGTTGTACCATAATATAAAAATATGAATCTAAAGATGAGCATAATAGACCCTTTAGGATGTCATAAACAATTGTTTAGCTACAGTTTAGCTACGTTCATATGATTTGAGAGTCAACTTATGTGTTAAATGTTAAATGTGAAGACAAAAAAAACCAAACAAAAAACCCCCCACACATTTATAAGCAGTTTCTACAAAGGTAAGATACTCTTTAAGCTCTGTGGCTACTGAAATAAAACCACAGAAAATATTTATTTTCTGATTTATTACAATTTTCAATGTTGAACATTTTGAAATAAGCAAACTATTAAAACACCCATAACAAGAGCTTAACTCTTACTGCAGGGTTTACACTTGTTAAGGGAGTGTTAAGTGGTACCTCCCATTTTATTTTTAATTTAATACCCTATGCATCAGAGAGAAATATTGTGATTTTTACTGCACTACATTTATCTGGCAGTCTAGTTACTTTGCAGATCCAGATTCTCAGTACAGGTTTATAATTATTTTGGATTAGCCACGTGTCACAAAATAATTAGTTAAAATTAGCTTGAACAGCTGCTGCTGTTGTTCCACACACATCTTCATGTAAACAGTGTTCTTTGGCCCAGCTTCTTTCTATTTAAACTACGATTTCCTTATTTGCCACCTTTAAATGTTTGTTTACACTTTCCAGCAGAATAATAAAAACCACTGCACAGCCGGAGTACAGCCGCCAACAATATGATAACTATTTTACTGCTGCCAACTAAAAAGGTCCATTTCTAAATACAATAGGTTTAATAAATATTGGGATATTTTCTAAAAAAATATGGTTTGTAAGTTAGTTCTCTCCCTGAATCTGTGCATGAATATACTTTTTTTTTTTTTTTACAAACATTATTTGTGAGGTAAGTGTGGAACAATGCTGAACTAGACTTTCAATTTTAATGGTGTTTATGACACTCAGCATGGAATACCCACATAAATTAGCTTCTAAGTAGAGTACTTGTATTTTTCTTCCTTTACTACGGTGCATTTTAGAGCTTTCATTTGGTACTTTAACTTGAGCAATCGACTTTGAGACCAGGTACTTAAACTTTTAACTTTTGTATTGAGCTCGTGTAATCAGTAGCGGTACAGGTCAACATCACGTCTTTATAAAAAGAGGAGAAAAACATTCTGCCAATGTTTACAACGTAGTTTCAAAAGCAAGCTGGCGATGTCGCCAGTCTTTTTTAATAACGTTACGTTGAAGTTTGTCTGTCTTGTGCGAAACAAACTTTGCCTACAGTTGAATTTATCCAAGCTGAGTTAGCTGGCGTGTTAGCTACATCTTCCATCAATATAATGACGCCACTTGAACTTCAGTGACTGTGTAGAAAAGAGAGCAAACTTTTCAGGCACGAGAAGAGAAAATGTTGGACATTAACGGCTCTGACTAACGTTACACAATGATGCTACACCGTTTCATGTCCACGCAGACACTCAGAAAAGCGAGTAACGTTAAACTTACAGGAGCGGTCAGTTGAATTAGACATTGTGACACAGGAACCTCAGCGAGCCAGGAGACCGGCGGTGGTTTTCCTAACCAGCGGCCGTTTAACGTCTGGTCTTCGGTCAGCACAAAGCGCGTTTAAACCAAACTAAAAGACCGACACATATTAACGTATTTCCTGATTCCCAAAACCCGCATACGCCCTGTACTTAAAGCGGTACATGCTTCATCAGAGACTAAGGCACCGGGGGAAGCGCGAGAGTAGTCACTGACGACCACTTCCGGCTTGGCTTTATGTCGCAAAAAGAAATTTAAAATCAAAGCTCACTGTTCACTGTGACACAAATTCTCTAATCTTAGTAAAAGATAAAGAACTGTGAAATAAATAATTTCGAACACATCCGCCAAACCTTCCCCCAGCTTAATTATAATAGGTCAGTTGTCAAAAACATAGAAATAATATGTGGCTTGAACAAGTTGCTGCCTTATGTTAAAGTCACCATATTGGGGAGGTCAAGCAAACCGGTCTGCAGACAAATACAGCTAAAAGGAGACGTGGCTGAGCACGTTTATGAAAGAGGAAACTTTTATTTAAATCATATCATATTTTTTGTTTTCCAGTTTCTGACATTAGATCCTTTGCTGTGACATCCCAGTTCACCTGAGAGCCTGCACCTCCACTGTGGCTTTTGGTCAGGCTGCTGCTGACAGGATTTTTAAACTAAAACTTTTTCAGGAGTAACTTCATTTGAAAACTGCTCTGAATACATTAATGGAAGACAGGATGACATTAAATTGTAAAGGTATGGACCGATTACAGAATATTCTTATTAGATAGGGTGTTTCTTCCACTTTGCATCTTTAATAAAAATGACATGAGGTCTAATGAGTCACACTGAGAGACATTTTCACCTGTGGTGATAAGGTTATATGTTTATTATAAGAACCCCAAACATTCTACTATTTTCATTGTGATTTGAAGCTGCTGCAGACTATATATAATTATTATAGTCATAAATTCAACGAGACCGAGATGTAAAAGCACACAAATAGGGCAAGTGGGGTATTTGATGACTTTTATGCTGGAGAATAAAACATCAAAATCTGTTTACCTTGTGTTACAGACTTTTTTTCAAACTTTCAACAAAGGTCATAAGTAATGCTTATTGCTATGGAGTTACCTGGCTAACTGAGTAATCCTGGTTGGTGCAGAACTGTAGCTCCACGTGGTCTCTAGTTCCTGATATTGTTCACATTTGAACAGCTTGGTATTTTTATTTTCTTGTGTTTTGGTTCATGTACAGCCTACAGTATGAACATGCGATAAACTCATATAAGTGGAATTGTTCCTGGCATGTAACATTTTTGTATTAGGTGTTTTTATAGTGTAATGTTGTATGAACTCCACACCTCCACACCTCCAGTGTAAAGTAATTGGCCACACTTTCAGAGTAGCTTTCTGAGCACAGTTTAATATTATTAACAGATATATTCATGAGGCAGAAATGCTGGGAGGGTTCAGATTGAGGTTGACACATGTTACATACGTCTGTCAGCATGACATAGATGTTCAACACTAATGAACAAAATCTTCTGACATAAGCTGAAATAAGCTGTACCTACAGTTGGGTGCAGAAATTTGCATCCCCATATTTTTAGATATGAAAGTAGTAAAACGAAGACTTTAACATAAAATTAAAAACACATTAAGCAAGTAAATGGTGTGCACTGTATATAGCGCTTTTCTACCTATTGGCACTCAAAGCACTTTACACTGCTTATTATTCACCCATTTACACTCACAATCACACACTGGGGATGCTGCTATGCAGCTGGCCAACGCTCACTCGGGAGCAACTAAGTTGGGGTTCAGCGTCTTGCTCAAGGACACTTCAACATGTGACCTGAGGAGCCGGGGATTGAACCAACAACTGTGAGATTGGTGAACCGCCCTACCTTCCTGTGCCACAGTTGCAGTACACTTCATACTTTTGCACCTATCTACCTTCCTACCTAAAAATTAACCTATTTTCCTTACAAAATCACAATAAAGGGATGTAACAGTAATACAATTACACTATATACTGATGAGCTTTTAAATTAAGTACTCAGTATGATAAAAATACGTAAATATCACATTCATTTATCTAAATGGAAAAACCAGACGCCATCACAAACTTGTTTTTCTAGATTTACAAAACCTAAGTTGTAGCAGTGTTCATGTGTTTTACAAAGATTTCACAATAATTGTCAATTGTTTGTTTTGGGATATGGGTTTCAATATACTACATTGTTCATTTTTATTTAAATCTTTTTTGAATTTTTTGATTTGGGTGTTATTTCAGCCTGGCTTTACTTGTAACATGTTTCATCTGATGCGATATTTATCAAAAAATCTATTTGAAAAGATATCCTCGTTGTCATTTGTTTTAGAAATGTTATTCTAATGTGTAGTATTTTATCTATCTATCTATCTATCTATCTATTTATCTAAATGACTGGGTCCATAATTCTTCTACCTTCTAAAATCATATTTATAACTGCAGAATTCCTCTTGTTTCCATGTAAACTGTTAATCTTTCATTCACTATGACAACTCTGTTCCATGATGATGTAATGGTGTTCTGAACATATATTTTGGAAAATTCACATTTGCAAAGTAAACTTCAATGTGAGAGGTTAACTTGTTTGTGGCCCGTAACTACACTTGTAAATTTACTCGTAATTTAGTTTGACACCAACAACTACAAAGATGTTTTGCCGGCCTTGGAGACTTCTGAAGGTATACAGCTCAATTTATTTTGTTTTGATGTGACTGTGTGAATTGAGAAGATGGGTGCTGATCATTTTGATAATTATGTTTTCTTTTTGTTTATGTCTAAGATAATTATGTGTCTTTCATATGTGATCGAGTATGGTTTGACATATTTTAAACAGAAGAAATCTCAAGGTGGCTTGGAAGATAGAAACAAGAAAAGGTCAAGCCAACACAAGAGGTAAAATAATATTAGCTTTTTCTTATTATATCTTATAAACCATTTTATTAAAATAGAATTAGTGCTAAGGCACAAACTTTAATTTTTCTTTATAAATACATCAATATTTCTATAAATATTATAATATAATCCAGTAGATTCCGTACAATTTAAGTAGAAGTTAAGAGGATTTTGACTGCAGTGAGCAGCTGAATAATCATCTGTATTTTCTAACATGAGCTGTCCCTCTGATGTCCTCATTCCTGATCCTGTCCATCCTCGTCACTCCCAAAGAGAACCTCAACATCTTAAGCTCTGCTACCTCCAGCTCTGCCTCCTGTCTTTTCTTCAGTGCCACTGGCTCTAAGCCGAACAACATCGCTGGTCTCAACACTGTCTTGAACACCTTTCCTTTCATTCTGGCTGATGCTTTTATCACACAACACACCTGACACTTTTCTCCACCCGTTCCAACTTGCTTGCACTCGCCTCTTCACCTCTTTTCCACATTCTCCGTTGCTCTGAAAGGTTGACCCTAAGTTCTTAAAGTCCTGCACCTTCTTCATCTCTGCTCCCTGTAACCTCATTGTTCCACTTGGCTCCCTCTCCTTCACACACGTATCCTGTCTTGCTGCGACTAACCTTAATTCCTCTGCTTTCCAGAGCAGACCTCCACCTCTCTAGATTTTCTTCCACCTATTCCTTGCTCTCACTACAGAAATAAAAATATAATAATTTTTAAAAATGAAGACACAGGGACATCCACAGAGGATGGAGATGAAATATTTTTCATTAATATAGATATAAATATAATAATACCAAATTATTTTTCTTCATCCCTATCCTCTGTACATATCCCACGTTGTTATTCTTCTTCACCAGTAAAAACTCTGATGGAGAGTCAGAGGATTTTGAAGGTGATGTCCAGGATCCTTCATCCAGCACTGACAATCCAGTCTTAGCTGCATCTGCGACTGAAAAGAAAAAGAAGAAGAAGAAAAAGCCTTGGTGGCGTCAGTGCCTGTTTCCTCACATCAAGGTGTGTGTTCCACAGAGCTGAGCGTTGCTTGTACGTGCTGAACAAGCTGTTACTGTAACAAGTGGAGTCTACGTGTTTACATAGAAATAGAATAGAAATTCATGGTATGCTGTTATAATAATATAAAATATTTTTGGTGCTCATTTCATAATGAAGGTCAAGTCTCCATCTGAGCAAAAGAAAAGTGATGACAGCTCTATGTCTGAGACAGCAGAGATCGACTCAGGTGACAAAGACCTGAACACTGAGGTTGCTGCAAGGATTGAGTGCTCTATACCCAGGCAGTCCAACCCAACAGGCAAAGGTGGGGATATACAGGCTAAACCTAATGAAATCAGTCTTTGGGCAAAAATATCCGGAGGCTTCCAGCAGATATCCAGCTCAAAAACCAGGTCCGGAATGTCAAGGGCCGAGTTGAACTACCTTGGGTATGCTATTGCATAGGGACTCATATCCATCCACTTAATGTTTTTATATTATTTTTATTTTTCAGTTGTAGTTGAGTATAAATCTTTATCTGTACAACTCAACTGAAACATTCTTTGACTTTTTGTGTTTCAGGCTTCCCAACTTAGCACAGACATGCTATATGAACTCCACTTTGCAGGCCCTCCTCACCCTGAGTCCTTTCATTGAGGAGGTCAGCAGGCAGGAGACCATATGGAGATCTCACTATAGCTCTCACCTCACCAGGTACAGAAACTCGCACAGACTAACACTATTCTTCAAGGTTATGTCTACTAATCCAACAGATCATTATGAGGAATATTTCTTTCCAGAGGGTTTGTGGATCTCAGAGTCTGCCGACTCTCCAACAAGATAAAGAAGAAATCTATCCTGGTGGACATTAAAAGAACTGTGGCTAGGTTTAATGCAGAGTTTGCAGACGACAATCAAAAAGTAGTTGCATTTCACTTACAACACACTGCCACTCTGATCCTTTTAAATATATCATATTTTGAAAAAGCTGCCCTCTGAAACTCCCTCTGTCACTGTTTCTGTGCAGGATGCCCATGAGTTCCTCAGCTGTGTCCTGGACATGCTGAGACTTATGTCTTCAGACCTACAGAGATTAGCAAAAACCATGGGATTAAGATATACCTGCCCAGTGACTGAACACATCCTCTTCAAAATGCTGAATATGAGGACATGCAAAGGGTATGAATATGCAGTCATTGACGTATTTGTTCGTTTACAGTATAATAATGAAACCTATGACTGTATTTGAATTTTCTTTTATTCTGCAGATGTGGAATCCAATTTGGGAGGGAGGAAGATCACATAAACCTTTTGCTGGTGCCTGTAGGCTCAGTGACACAGTGTCTGAAGGAGTACCTGAAAGTAAGTGTCAACCCCAACACTCACCAATATTCCATCCGTGGCATCCATCCATCCATCCAATTATCATCCATGAAAAGATTTGAAATAAAACCTGCTTCTTACGTTTGTTCCTTGCCGCAGGAGCACGAAGTTTCATATTGCTGTGACTGTGGTGCTGAGATATCATCACAGCAGCGGTTGTTTTTGACCCTACCAAAGTGCGTAATGCCAGATTCTTCATCACAAATGTCTGAAAACACCAGCTTAGTGAAGTTGGGTGTAATGCTTAGCAGCTTTGACCATCTCTCTTCCATCCTCTCTCTGTCAACAGTGTGTTGATCCTCCAGCTGAAAAGATTCAGATTTACTGAGACATTCGACCTGAAGAAAGTGAAGAGTCCCATCATTCTATCAAGAGAACTGGAGGTGAATCCTGTGTCCAGCAGTAGCGAACAGGTAAAGATGAGCTTCAGCAAACAGGAACACTTTATTATACAAGCATGAGCCCATTATTTTGGGAAAAGCTCGACTTAGTGTGTGAAAGTAGCTGATGTTAAAACAAAAGAATTCAGAAAAACAGACACAGAAAGTAACCTGTCAAAATTCATTTGAAGTAATATTAAATGTGTGTGTGACACGTGAGATGTTCAGCTAAATGTTGGTAACTGTGCTCTGTTGTAGATGCGCTACTCTCTGGTGAGCATCATCAGCCATTTGGGCTCCACAGCTCATGCTGGTAAGTGTCTGGCTGTGTGTGGCAGCCACACGCACTGAGTCAAGTCGTAATGTATATGAATAAAACACCTCTTCACATTTAGACTATGATCCAGTGTGTCCTCTCCTCTCAGGACATTATGTCTGTGACGGTGCTTACCGAGACACATCTGTTGGCACGACAGACTGTTGGCTGACGTACAATGACAAGAAAGTCAGTGAGAGAACAGGCGCCTCAGTGTGTCAGCAGCGGGCAAAAACAGCGTACCTGCTGTTCTATGAGAAACAGGTAAAAGAAAAGGTTTTACACATCAAAAATCCTTTTTCATCCTTTTTGAATATAAAAGTTGGCAAAACATTTTTTCTAAAAACTACACTAAAATACAACTCTGCAAATGTATTTTTATAGCTTTAGGTTCTCAGTCAGAACTTGAGAGCCCTACAACACCAACCAACACTAACCATCAACAACCAACAGAAGAGTGTGGCCCTACAACATTTAATAGGTTTTAAATGTTACCAACCTTCATGCACTGAATTTCTCTCCCCTTAACTCCTCCCTTCCTATCTTCTGTTCTTCTGTCTTCTTGTTTCTCTTCTTATCTTTTCTCTGTTCACCTTCCACTCACTCCAACCGGTCGAGGCAGATGGCTGCAGTTGGCCGTTTCTTCCTTTGAAGGGAGTTTTTCGTCTCTGCTGTCGCCTAGTACTTGTTAAGGGGAGATCTGTTTGTAAATTGCTTTGAGGTGAATGTTACTATGAATTAATGAGATATTTATGATCTTTATGAAAAATTGCTGACTACTTGACCACAATTGGTGCTGCTGTGGAGATGTGTGTCTGAGATGGTGGTTAGTAACACAGGAGCATGTCAGGGGACGGTCCTCTCTCCTTTCCTTTACCCTGTACATCTCTGATTTCCAACACAACTCAGACTCCTGTCACCTGCAGAAGTTCTCTGATGACTGGGGTGTATCAGTGTTAGATACGTTACTTCACTGTCATTGTACAGGAATGTACAATATATTTGAGATACACTGTCAGGATGCAGAATCAAAAAAATAAAATAAATAGGTTTAAAATGTGTTAGACTGAAGTTTAAAGAATGTCCATATTTCTCTTATTGCATTTTAATGGATCTGTATCATTTACCCAGGGCAGCAGTTCAAACAAGTTATGGGCAGGGTAGAAAGAGTCTCTGAAGATGCTGTGTTTTTTCTGCAGACAGCAGGAAGTGAAGATTTCATCCAGGGCTGGGAGCTGGCAATTAGTGATGTTCTGTGCAACCTTAATGATTTTCTGCAGAGCCTATTTGTCTGCTGCCGTAGTAGGACCCAAGCAGATACTGTGAGAGATTTATCTTCCTGAGTGTTCTTAAGAAGTATAACCTCTTTTGGGCCTTTTTGACCAGCATATTGGTATTGGCAGTCCATAAGAGGTCCTCTGTGATGTGGATACCTAGGACTTTAAAGCTCGCTACCCTCTCTAGCTTCCTTGGCATCGATGTACAGTGGTGTGTGTACATGTTTCTTTTTCCTAAGGTCAGTTATTAGTTCTTTCATCTTTTTGATGTTGTCTTTGCACCACACAGACACCCCCTGCTCTTCCTCCCTTTAGGCAGACTCATCGCTCTTATAAATCAGCCCCACCACTGTCATCTGTAAATTTGATGATAGCATTGGTGTTATGTGAAGGGGTGCAGTCATGTGTGTACAAGGAGTAAAGGAAGGGGCTCAGGACACAACTTCGTGGGGCTCCTGTGCTCACTGTCAGGGTGGAGGAGTGATGGGAGCCCATCCTGACTAAATGTGGCCTGCTTGTTAAAAGTGTGAAGTTGTGTTGTATACCCAGGTTGGACATTTTTGGCAACAGCCTGCTGGGTAAGATAGTATTGAAAGCAGAGCTGTAGTCCACAAACAACAGCTGTGCATATTTTTATGATCTTTAATGGGGTCCCTAAAGGTTCTGTTCAGGCTTCTGTCTTATTTTCTGTTTTTATTAATGACATTGGGAGAAACCTGAACACTGTAAAAACCCATCTTTATGCAGATGGTACAATCATTTACTCAACTGCCCCCTCTTTGTCCCAGGCTGTCAATGAGCTTCAATATGCTTTTGAACGGCTCCAGTCATCATTTATTAACTGAATTAAAGTTGGTCCTTAATGCTATAACAAAACAAATGTATGACTTTTACTAGAGCTCGCTCAGCTGCTCATCTAGGAACAAAAACTGAAGGAGGTGTTACTATTGAAAAAGTATCACCATGTATTTGGGTATTTGGCTGGAAGACAAACTATCATGAACCAACCATGTCTCTCATCTTCTGAGGAAATTGAGGGCTCTGTTGGGATTTTACTACAGAAACAAAAGTTGTTTTACCTGTTTGGCCAGGAAAAGACTGGTTCAGATAAACTTCTTAGGTACACTGGATTATAGGGACATTATTTATATGCATGCCGCCTCCTCAACCCTTTACTGCTTCGACACAGTGTATCGCAGTGCTTTACAGTTCATCACAAGCTCAGTGTTCAGAACCCGTCATTGTGTTCTTTACTTTCTATTCCTCTGGCCCTTGCTCTCCCTGAGGAGACAACACCATTGGTTTATTTTTACTTATAAAGCCATCCTGGGAAAACTTCCCTCATATCTATGCAATCTGTTGTTCCCAGTTTACAGTATATATAATTCTCGCTCTTCCACAAGAATGCTGTACAAAACCTCCAGAATTCACATGGAACTTGACAGAGCAGCCTTCTCCTATGCTGCTTCAGGGTCCTGGAACCATATTTAAAATTCTCTACAACTTCCCGGACCCCTTATTTCTGGATGAAATTAAAACGCTTTTAAAACTAACTGTACTGATCTGGGAGGGTGGAAGGCCAGACTTGATGTGAATTAACACCAGTCTCTTGAGGCATTTTATGATTACAGGTTTTAATTCCACTGGCCTGTAATAATTAAAGGATGTCACTACAGCCTGCTTGTGAATTGGCACTATGGTGGAAGTCTTCAGGCAGGTGGGAACAGAGCACAGCAACATATACCTTTTTTACTTTTTTACTTTCCTCCTCTTCGTCCCTCTCTCCCCTCACCCCATATTTATTTGTCACCACTGTATGACATTAACTTTGTGTGTTCATTCTCCCGTAGTTCTCTTTCTCCTACTCTGCCTCCCTCTCTGTCCCTTTCTGCAGGTGTCCTCCGCTTTGGAGCTGTGTGTTTTCTAGTTCACAGCTACTGGTCCTACCAACCTGCCCGATGCTTTGTTGTTGCTTTTTGTTGCTCTTTTCTTTTCTTTCTCCACATTCTACTTACCCCAACTGGTCAAGGCAGCTGCCTGCCCATCCTGAGCCTTGTTCTGCTGAAGGTTTCTTCTGTTAATGAGAGTTTTTCCTCTCCACTGTTGCCTAAGGCTTGCTCAAGGGGGATTTGTTGGGTTTTATAGTGTTGACTTTATCATGTAAAGTGGCCTGAGATTACTTTGTTGTAAATTTGGCACAATATAAATAAAGTGTAACTGAATTGAAACAAATTAAAGATATAAGAAGAGCAGCATGGTGGTGAAGTGGTTTGCGCTGCCTCCTTACAGAAGCCAAGACAGTCTCTAAGAACCCGTCCCCGAATTCCATGTGGGCCAGGTGCTTTCCAGGTGTTGATGTTCCGGAGGGCACGTCTCTCATCAGCAGGCTGCAGGATGAGTGACTGGTTGTCGGTGGATGGAACGAGAGTAGTGGGCCTCGCTGCTGCTTTTAAGTGTCTATTATTGTGGCGTTGCACCAGTTGTTATTCATATAAACACAAAGCCCCCCTCCTCTTCTCTTACCAGAGTCTACAGTCTTGTCAGCTTGGTGTGCTAAGCGGCCTGCTAGCTCAATAGCCTCCACCGGGATTGTAGGGTTAAGCCACATCTCCGTAAGTAACACAACAATCCCCAATTTTTCTGTGTGAAGATGGTAAGTTCCAGCTGTTTGAAACTAATCTTATGTTGGAGACAAAAAGGCTTGTCAGTGCAGATTTCTGCCTAGCCTAACTCATCACAGCCTGGCAGCCCCAATTCTGTTTCCTCTTTGCGTCCCCTTCGCCGCTTCCCAGCAGGGAGAGTGATCCAAAGAGATGTTGTGTTGTGTTGTTGTGGCACAAGTCTCCCGAATTGAAAATACAGCTTTCTTGACTAAAACAGATGGTAAGTAGATCTTGTCAGCTGTATGTAGCATACGCCTCAGCGTAAGTGGCATTCAATGAGTAAATTAAGAAGAACAACATTAAACAATGTTGTGGAAACAATCTCCTTATCTTGAATGTGGCAAAGACCAAAGAGATGGTTGTGGACTTCAGGAGGGCTGTGAGCAGAGTCAACAGCATCTACATTCTGAATGAGGAGGTGGTGGAGGGTTGCAAATATCTTAGAGTTCACCTCAATAACACACTAGACTGGACGTGCAACACAGCGTCTGTCTAAAGAAAGGGTCAGAGCAGACTCTACTTCCCGAGGAAGCTCAGGAGCCCTTGAATGTGTGCAGCCACATGGTGCAGATGTTTTACCCATCTGTTGTGGCCAGTGCCATCTGTTTTGCCACCATCTGCTTGGACAGCAGCAAGTCTCTAGTCTCTGTGGCGTTACTGTTGGCTGCTCTGGGAGTGTCCGGTATTGACTCCGCAGGTTCCCTTTGGCGTTGGTATTGAACGCTCCAGGAGCGTCACCTTTTGACGTAACAGGAACAACTTTATATGGACAAAAAAAACAGTTAAGAAACAACTATGATTAGGGTTAGCTACAAAAACTTCAGAGTAAGGTTAAGTTAGAAAACAAATTGTGTGAAACAATCATCAATAAAGCGAACAGCATTAGAGTCAAAACCCGGTCTCCCGTGGAAAAGTCACGTGTCTTGTTGCGCCCTGCGAGACTTTTTCTCTTTATATTACGTCATCGATTTTAGCGTCAAATATTAAAGTCGCGGATGCAAACGGGCACATGTAGCGCTTTTTAACGCATCTGGAATAAGAACGGCCTGAGTCTGTACAATGACTCTGTGCTGTGTCAGGAGACAGACCTTCACCACTTCATCAAAACATAACAACTGTACTGTACCAACTGTGACACATATACACTGTTTCTGCACATGCACTTTTAGTACAAACAGTCCCAATGTCTCTGGCTTCTTTGGACTGTTCACCTCACTAAATTGCACAATATACAGTGTATTAATAGTTTTGTTTTTATTATTATGTGTAACAGCTATTGTAACTCCCTTTGGGGATTAATAAAGTATCTATCTATCTATCTATCTAAATATTATATATGATATTTATGATTGTTTTGGTTGGTATTTATAAAAGAACAATAATTTAAAGTGGTGCTCATTGTATTGCGTTGTATTATATTGCATAAATTATTCTGGGCAAATAATAAAGTAAATATCAAATTTCTTTGTTGCGTTTTATTTATGTGACAATTACAAATGAGAACTTTTGTGTCTAACAAGAGTATTAATATGCTGAGGAATTGCTTCCTTCCATTACATTGTGAGTTTTACATCTTGTATTCAGTATTAGAAAACAGTAAATTTTTAATAAAAACAAGAATTGCATTTACCTTTTTAACGTTGCAATGATTGTAAAAAAATAGTAAAATTAAAATATCAGTCGCTATGTTATCCAATGCTACCCTCTGCTGGAGACGGTCATGCTCCTTACAACTGAACACAGCCAGTCCTGACTGAGGGACTGGACTGTCTGACTTTAAAGTGTTAAAATGTGTGCACAGAAATTAGTATGTAAATATTCAACTTACAGGACAAACACTAGTATAGCACTCAGCTTTAATGTTTTCTCCTTGACTTTTTGACTTTTTTTATGCCAAAAGCCTGATGTACATATAGTCTACTTTTACACTGTTAGTTTTCAAAATATATTTCTGTCACCAATGGTAAAGGAAATTGAAGATTTTTTTGGCCTACACACGTCTCATTTTAGATTGATTAATGTGTGCTATTTCTGGTAAACAAAGGATTGAAAATAATTCTACAATTTGTAGCATTTGTAATGTCTTTGAATATATGAATTTTCAGCTCACAGCTCTATAAGGAAGTACACTAAGTATTTACACGTAGCATACTAAATAAACTTAGTAGTTTAAAGAAAACACACATTTCTAAAGACATTTAAATGTCACATTTAAGTTCTGTCCTATTTTCTAATTTCACTAAATGGAACTGACAGTATTGTTTTCCTAGAATCTTGATATAACAGAGAATATAAAAAAAATATAAATAAATCAATAAAATAAATTATAATAAATTATTATCAAGTGGTTACACTTCTTAGTGATTTTAATTGTTTCAACATTTAAAACCATTGTTGTTGGTGTAGTAGACACAAAACCGAAAAGTCTTTGCATCAGATTATGTTGTATTTCAGGATCCTTCTCTATACGGACAGATCCCACTAAACCTGAAAAACCTGGGTTGTATGAGTATGTTGCCTTCAAAAAGGAAAAACCAAATTTTTCATGAACTGACATTTGATATTACATTACACATTAATAAGATTAACGCTGAATGAATGCCAGACCCATGCGTATGCGTAAGCTGCATGCAGCTTCTAGATCATTGCTCTGCATCTGTTGCCTGCATAAACAAATGTAAGTTTCGGGCTCCACCATCTCCAACATACAACACAGAGCTATGTTTAACTTAAAGAATAGGTTCACATTGTTTTTAGGGCTCGTGCATATGAATATTAACCTAAAACAGGTTTGTTGTTGTCATTTACTATACTAGTGTTTAAAAAATCCCTAATATAATATGGACAAAATGCTCACTTATTGATTTCTACAAAATAATATTTGAGGCCAATATGTTTCACCAGTCTGAGATGTCTTTAACCGTTTCATCTTTTTTGTACCAAACATGGTTTTTGATGTTCCTTCCATGGCACTTGAGATACTGTGGATTTCTAAAGAGGAAGAAGAAAGTTTACGGAGGAAGTTTACAACTAGACAAGACTTTATTAGTTTATTAATACATTTTTGACAAAAACTTAGATAATAATGTGACTTAGGCTGGATCCTGTCAGAGGGCTTCCGAGCCTGCACCAACAAGGAGCCCTCTGCTCTGATGGTGTTTGCCTGCGAGATGAACAACAGTGACAATGAGGACCATTCAACAATGCAAAGAGATACAATTAAAGTTCTGAACTTGTTCAGAAATTGAATAAAGAGCATAAATTGGTGGCAGATGATGAGGATGGAGGCTGGACCAGAGAGGTGTGAATACATTTGGCTGAGTCTAACAGTAAATATCCAATAAAACAAAAAATGTTAACGTTAATAAACTTTGGTACAAACTTGAATTTGATGATTTCAGACAACTGAAACCTCAAGCATGTTTGCACAAAATATGAACTTCAAATTGCCACTCCCGCCCACAATGGTCAGTAATGATGATGCATTAATAAAGCCAGTCCTACATAAACAGGTGGAATGTCTAAAGCAGACATAGACTCTTTTACTTTTCATGGTAGATATCTGATTATGTCTTTAAGAAACAAATAGAAAGTGTTTATTGTTCATTGTTTTGGTTTTTGTGTAATTTGGACCAACTATTGCTCAATCATTCACTATTTTGTTAATATATTTGACGTATTGTTGTCCACATTCCCTTCTATTATGCTTAAAACTGGAGTGGATTGTTTTAGTAAACCTATTTACACACTGGCATATGTGCCCTACATCTGCTGTTTACAGCCACTCACCAACCACCCCGTCGGCCGCGTGCCTTCAGACAGGGAGAAGAACAAATGACGTCATTGAGTCGGGAGCACGTTGACATGTGCATGCTGAGGCCGGGCCGCAGCCGTAAATAACTGAGAAATGTGCAAAACCAGCCCTGCGTGACTGAGCAGTTGAGAGGCCTGCACCAGCAAAGCGTGGTGTCCCGCCTGCTACTAGATTATTATTTCCTGTAGTGTCACCCTTGCAGTGGTTAGTGAAAAGTCTTCCGTTCTAATACGCATCCCATAAGTATTTCAGCACGGTTTGGACAGGTGGACTTACAGGGGACTACAATGAAGGTCTCTGCTGCCCATTAAGGAACTATTTTAAGAGATGCTCAGATGAGTTGTATGAGAGTACAGGCGCAAACCTCCACTGTTGTTTAAATTGGAGGATCTCTAACAGCTATCGCGACAACTGCAATGTAGTTGCTAAATTATAGCCGGACCCAATATGTTTTTTCTCTCATCATTTCACATTTAATGATAATATATTAGGGTATCATATTTAATGATAAATCTCCTGATAGTGCCTTTCCATGCCACGAACTGATCAAATCTGATGCTTAAATAAATCACTATCATTAGAAATACACAATTTCATTATTATGCACATTTCTATTGCAATAGAATTTTAGAATTTTCTATCGCAATAGAATCTGTACCTACGCAGATTATCCTTATAAAGGAGGAATTTTTTACCTCTCTTCAAATGTTTATTATGACTATTTCGAGTTAAAAATATTCTACCTTTATTTGAGCATGTGCCCAGTCTGGCCACCCTAATAAATTTTCTTTTAGATCTGCCCCTTGCTTACTTGTTGATATAACCTCATGCACATTAGCAAAGAAAACCAGTTTTGTCTGCATCATCTGTCCACATATGCTATGTGACTCCCTTTCTCTATCAGTAAACTGAATTCTCAGGTCTGGAATGATCACAGAACGAGTAGTGAGAGGCTGAGTGATCTTTGCAGATAATGAACTTGATAAAAAAAAATGCTATGCATTTTTAATGTATTTAGTTATTTTTTGCCCATGTCTATATGCTTACTCACAAATTACCCATTAATATAATGCAGGCTAGGCCTGTGTCAGGTCTTCTGAGGGAGCTTTTAGCTACTTCAGTCCTACTGTGGAGTGTCATTGTGGACAGTGTTGGGCACAGGCCCAGATCTCTGGGAGATCAGAGTCCCAACACGCAATGTGCAGTTACTCACCTTACTTGCCTCAAAGTGCTCAGACAACCACAAAAAGCAGCAAAATGATCCTAACTAATGGACAACAACCTCCAATGTTTCAAAATTACAAAAACAGACATAAACTCTCCCTAAGCAGAGATAAAAGACTAAAAAGCAGACACAAAATTATTTATTTTTTAATATTAATTCATTAGCTTTTTTGTCAACAGAAAGTACATTGTGTTGACTTGACCTAGTTCATTTTATTTTATATTGACATATCGCAGATCTTTTAGCAGAGTAAAAAGGGCAATATTTACTTCTGAATTGCATTGGAGTAAATGAAAAGGTAATATATAATAAAAAAACACACACAGGAAAAATTATAAGTACCTAGAAAGTTAAGTAAATGTACTTGGTTACTTTTCTCCACTTCCTAACTGTGTAAATGTGACTGCGGGGCTCCTGCAGGTATTACGGCAGGGTGCATCAGTGTGGGCGCGGTCTCCGAGCTCTCATGTTCCAGTATGTTTAGAAATGAACTGAGGCCCAGTCACTCTGCAACGTGACCATCGAGCCCCGTGCCGATATCCACGCCCACCTCAGCCAATCAAAACGCACCGGGGCGTGGTTATGTGGGGACACGAAATCACAATGTCCAATCACAACGGCGTAATCAATATTACTTTCCCCGACCAGGCACAGGCACGTGTGTCCCTGCGTGTAAACTACTGTTGGGGGGGCGGACGAAAATGTCTGGAGAACAAATACAGATTGCTAGGCAAACACTAGCGACGTTACTAGGATCTATGCTGTGTCGTTTAGCTTTTCGAGTACCTTGTCGTGGAATATCAAAGCTCTCGTTATTCATTTGGATCATATCTAAGGTAAGATTGTCGTGTCTGTGTCTGCATTGTAGCAGGCATGCTAGCTGTTAACTAGTGCGAAAGCTACCCATTTATTTGATAGGTGTACACATGATACACGATTTGGGTTGAAAATAGTCATTCAGAATAAATCAAATGTGAATCTCTGCTCTCTTTTAACCTTTTGGGTTAACGTTAAAGCCTTTGGGTTAAAAGTGTAACCTGATCTCAATAAAAAATAAATGTATTACATTTTTAAGGAATGAGAAACCCGCATTGTTTACTAAAACATAACATTTGAATAAGTACTTTTGCTGAAACTGAAATGAGCCTGGATATACTGTGACTGTGTCGCGGACATACATGTTGGACGTTGCACAATGTAACTCGTACAATGGCTGCAAAATGCGCCACTGCCATAGGTTCATTGAGTTAAGTTGTATTTACCACACATTATGGTAACAGTAAAGCAAAAGGGCTTTTACCCATTGTAACTTTCTATCATGCTAAGCAGGAGTTATTTTTTAGTGCAAAAAGTGATCCTGGGTGTGTTGCTTGCTCACAATCTTTACTGTGATGTTCTGTAGTTACACACACACCGAAATGAGACAAAGCATCCATCTTTTTAATACTACACACAACATCAAAGGTAGTAGTTTGACAAGCCATATTTGCTATATCCATTGTCTAACATTTATTTGGATTTGTGAAATTTATTATTTACACTGAGCTGACTGAGCATTTTAGAGTTTGTTAACATTACATCAGTTAACTTTTGTGTGTGCTTTAGTGTTTTTACGGGTTGGCATGGGTGCCATGCTGTGTACTTGTGCTTAAAGATTGCTTCTACCAAATCTAAGGATGTACAGTGCTAAACAGCTGTTGCAATGCATACATGTAGTCCTTGCACAGTACCTACACAAGCTATAATTTTACCAGGGACTGGAAAAGTTTTGCAGAACCTGGTATACAGTACAGTTTAATTTAGCTTTTTTTTGCCTTGTGCGTCTTTTTCTGTGTTTTTTCAGTCAACTATTTTGAAAGCATGTGTTTTCTCAAGCATGGAGCGGCAGGCTGACATCTGCACCATCATCCTCTGTGATGGTTAACATGTAGTGTTGAAAATGTTTAGTCAACGTCTCCCATTAATATGCACAACGTGATAAGACATAGTTTATGCTGTACAGTATGTACTCCACAGACACGCACAACATTCCTGCTCATGCATACCTCTACTGTACTGAATTCATGACTGTCCAAAGCAGCTGCACATACTGTAAAAATCCAGACAGTTTACTGCACCAAGTTCAGAAGATTACAAAGGAAAGGTCAAGGTACCAGCCCCTAACTTAGTGTGAGACCCTGGAAAAGTCACAGAAAGAAGTCTCTTCAGCCCATGCATAAGCAAATCGAACTTGGTACAAGTGAGTAGCACTAGTGGCAGAGAAGGTGAGAAGGCCGAAACAGACTCATCGCACATGCCAAGTTAACAGTCCATAGTTTCCTTCACAGAATGAGTGATTTGACAGGATTGCCTGGTCTAAACTCTGATAGGTGATACAGAAGGGCACCAACACAATGTTTTACCTATTTTGGCTACAAGAGCATTGTTTTTACCTTTCTGGCCACAAAAAAATTTATAGAGCCACTGAATCTCTATTCCACTGTTTGGTAAGAATAGTTTGGTTGTATGTATTCTCTGTGTTCTCAGACAGCAATAAAACAATGAGAGCAACCTACAGTAATTTACAACAGCCTGACAGTAAGTAGCTTTCAGGTGGTGCCTAAACATGCCTGCAGTGCTAGGGTCTCCATGTTCCTTTTGATTAAAAAAGGATATATCATCGTTTTCATTTAATACTACTTGAATAGGATTCTATATGTGGTTTTGCTGGCAGGCTAACCAGATTAAGAGTGATCATGTAAAGCATTGTTAAGTATATAACAGTTCAGTAACAGAAGAAAAGTCAACGCTCTAAAAAAAGTGACTCGCGTTGTTTATACGGCAATAAAAAAACAGTGATACTTGCGTTACTAAGTGTTGTGGCTTGAGGCAGATATAGTTGTTTGTTTTATGCTATACTATATTTCTCAAGCATTGTCCCTGTATTTCTTTTTTGATCATGATTTGTGTTTTACACAGCCCTCCAGACTTTATGTTGGCCACAGCATTGATAGATCTTCTTGAATCCTATTTTGTTATAGGGGAAAAATACTGTAAAATATCGTGGACGTTTTACATCTATAGCCAACACCACTAATGTCATATATAGCAATATGAAATAAGTCTTATAGCGATAATTTATTTTAGTATTGTGTATTCTTTAAAAATGCTCAGATCCTTTTCTGAATCAAAGGATACTATTGCTGGCCTAATATTTACCTTATTCTCTTTCTTATATTGGTGGTGTTTGTACCTGAGTTGGTGAAATGACAAAGGAAGAAAGAAGACCTTCAGAACTTACACTCAGCTAACTAAATAATATGTTTAACTAATGTAGTTCCGCAACAGTGGAACAAAGGGGAAACACTGAGTCTTGTTAAAACATTTGTATTTCCTGGATTCCTCATTTCTTTCTGGAAATGTCATGCTATGTCAACTTATCTCTGTCTTGTGTTTTCTCAACCACTGAGGTCTTCTTTGGTTAATGGTTGTTCCCTTTTATTAAACATTCTAATCACAGAAAAGTTTAGACCACATTGTTTTAATGATATACTGGATTTAATGGGAAAGTCGCATTTAAGTGGCTCTGGATTCAGAGCCTAGTGTCTCATCCGAGGATACTTCAACACGAGAAACTGGGAGTTGAACCACTGACACTGAGGACAACCGCTTAACAAACTGATCCACCAGTTTATACATATTCCCATTGTGTTTGCATAACTGTCATGCAAGTTAGACATTTCAATTATTTTTATGCCTATCCTAGGCAGAAAATACAGTAAATAAAACATATTTTGGTGACAGCCAATTAAAGATGTTTTTGCAAAGGATGTTTGACTGGGGCAACACAGATTTCCTAACTGTAGTTACAATAGAGCTACAACAGGTATTGCTACAAAACCCCAGACATTAATAAAATTAGTATCCATTGTTTTGTTAGTAATAGCATTACGCTTGATTTGTTAGTGCCCCAAAAACAACAGGTTTGTGAAAATTATCCCAGGACATAAGCAGTCTTAGTAAGTACAAATGAATCAAACTCATCTACCTCATGGTAGATTGAGGTATACTAGCTATCCTTTATTTCACTTTACATTTACTGAAACAAAAAAGAAAAGCATCAAACTGTATTAAAACATACATATAGAAGAAAATGTCATGGTGGAGTTTTTGGTTCTAGTCATAAAGTAAGCTGTTGTAAGTTTTTTGTGCTTCCGCCGTAACATCACATTTGCTCGACTTATCAAATAGTGTCTTACTGGGAAATGTTCAATGCACTCTGTCAACAAATCAATGATTTCTTCATCATTCACTTCAATTAGTGCCCAGTTACCAGTATGCTGATGCCTCCAGTTTGTAGTGAAATGTGTGCGGTAGAGGAAGCGCACAAAAGCAAAAACTATAACCATTCTCAAGCCAGAACACTGATTAACATTAGTATCACTGTTCTATATTTTATATATATATATTAAAGTAGGATGTAAATGGAATATTTCCTTGACAGGTAGTTATATGGCTTCATCTTTTTTAATCATTCTACTAAATCCTAACTCTCCCTTAGACTCTTTTAACATGCATGTTGTTTGGAGGCCCATCAGAGATGCCTGTGTTACGGGACATATGCAAACACTCCCTATAATGAATGTTGTGTCATAACTTAAATAATAAATTTTATAATGGGAAGGAATTAAAAATATCTTTCAAAGTTGCAGGTTATTGGTACAAAATTCCATCTTTATTGTTGCTTTCCTTCTATTGAAACTATACCAAAATACCCAATTGAAGATCCTCTTTAAGTTTACTAACTCAGCTGAAACATCCCTCGGGTTGAATCAAACTTAAAGGGTATCTGCACACGAGGATTGTGGCTCGTCTGTTTCAAAATGCGATGCAAAAAGCGAAACAACGTTTGTGCTTAGCGTGGGTATGCTGTGAAATTAATCGCCAATAGCCATTTTTTATGTTACGTTACAGCATAAATTTGGTATTAGCGTCCTTGACTATCATAGTCGGCAATACATATGTAATTTATGAACAGGATGAATGATTGCAAAAGAAAAAACATTTATCGGAGTTCATATGGGCACTTGACTGATTTCAAGACGGACATAAAAAATTGCGAACCAGTCCTTTAAACTTTTTTTTAACTTAGGCCTATTACTGTCAGCGGTCATGTGGTTATAGTGTGAAGAGGTGTTTATTAATTATTTATTTTTTTTTATCACCCCAGTCATGCGGTCGTCTCTTTGTCCCATAAATGTGCATTCTTGACACTGACAGTAAATCAGCCCACCCGTCCCCACGTCTCCGTGCTTATTCAAGAGACCAACCTGGAGGCGGAGCTCAGACTGGTGTCCTGCAGAACGTCTGTGTGAGCCGAACACCCGACGTCCGTCGCAGGCAGCCCAGCCTCTGCATTGGCCTCTCTTATTGGTTCAGCGCGCCGACCAATCAGCGGGAGGCGAGGCTTGCGGGGGAAATCACCGCCTCGGACACGTGTTGTGTACAGAGCTGCCGTGCACCGGCCGGCGACGTGCAAGCTGTGTGCCACCATGCTACGAGTGCTTCGAGCAGAAAACGAAACTGCGCTCATTTTTATTTTGCTCGGATAATATACACGTCGCGGCTTGGAAGAGACGTTAACACATGTTTACGCACGGGGCCAGCCCACACCTTCCTCAGCCTCCAACTGCACAATGCAGTAGGGAAGTGTGTCATGTTACATTGAGTTCCTTCCAGGTGACTGTTGTTTTGTACAATCAGCGTACAGCGTAAAATGTGTTGATGAAGCGTATGGTAGAAAACACAGCCCTTCCTGGAGTCGAAAGTGATGGTTTGGTGAATTGCTTGATTTGTTTTCCAAAGAGTCCAAACCACTAAAACTCTCATCTAATCAGCTAATCGATTAATTGACTAATTGTTGGAGCTCCAATGGCATCATCAATCTACATGTTGGCTTAAAAAATTTCAAATGTAAAGAGGTTTCAGGAGCCATCACAAGAATCTTCATTATTTTATTAATAGACACTGTGTTTGTCTTGGTTGTCAGTCTTGTTGTACAGTTACACTGCTGCAGTGCGCAATAATTCACCGTGTGAAATAGTTTGAAGCTTTACAGATACAGTGCTTGTATCAAATGAACACTTGTTTCTCATTACCGTCATAGTGAGCAGATTTGTGGCCAACTGTTGGAGCAGAGCCCAGACAAAGTCAAGTAGAGATGGGGTGCTTCACTGGCAATAATGCTCTATGACTTTGCTAAATTTGGTGGTGTGGCCTATCCCACAACTTATTAAAAGGAGAAAGTAAATGTGTTGCTTAAGGTAGACACATAATTTATTCAGTCCCATACATAGGGTTACCATTATTGCAATGCTGATAGCATATGAAGTTGGCAGCCACTTTTGTCTCGTACAGAAAAATGCATTCCCTAGTTCTTACTAAAGACATACATTACATACATTTATCTTATTTAATCAAGTTTAAAAAATGTCCGAAAATAGTAAAAAGTGTTAGAAATCCTAGGTCACTTTAGAGAAAAGCAGCATGACTTCACATGTGAAAGTGGGAAATGTCTTAGAATATTGTACCTCACTAGGTCAGTGACCACCAAATTTACCACATTTTGCTGTACATCTGTGTATCAAATCTCCAAGAATGAAAAATGGCAGAACATCATTGAATTCATATGAAATCCAACCTGCAACTTCTTTTGAGCAAAAAATTGTAACAAACCTCTATAATTTGTTAATTTACAAGCTGTATTTGTTTAGGCAAATAACATGTTTCAGAGGCTCACTGCTGCTGCCCAACATGCATTTTTATGAGTCTGTTGGCCTTTTCTAGATACAATAAGTCACCCTGTATCAAATGATATACACTAATTAAGATTTATACAGCTCACCGCTTTGAACTGAACTGAAAGTAAAACATATTCAAAGAGAACACTTTGTACAGTATGTTTGCCAGGGAGTGAGACGAACACCAAACCGCAGCCATTATCCACATTCATTCCTGAGGCACAAACTGTATTGCGTAATTAGAGTTCAGTCTTACAGAGTGCATTTCCTGTAAATTATTAGAGCAGGGTGGGCGGCGTTGTGGATAAGTGATTTGCACTGTTACCTCATAGTCATGGCTTCAAACCTGAAAAGCAGTGAAGTGTGGAGTTTGCATACATGCACAGTGTCTGTCTGGTGTTCTCCCATAGTGCAAAGACATGTAGTTCCGGTAATCTAGAAACTCTTAATGTGTGAATGTGAGTAAAATTTTTGTTTTAGCCACCTCTGCAACCTAATGCAAGCTGTGACTGAATCCAGCAACATCCACTGAATTTTGGGATGCAGTCTCTGAGAAAATGGCCCACTACAGTTGTCTTGACATGGGTGGTTGGGCCAGCATGGCACATATAGGTATTCTAGTAGTATTCCACCACTTCCACCCTCCGCCTTGTGTCTTTGCTATCACCCATGGAATTATGCAGGAATGCCAGCCTGCCTCAATGCCCACTTGTGCCCTGCTTGCATATTTTCAGATCATGATTGGTCTTTTCCCCTGCTCGGTTGGGCTGTAGCAGACACAGCTTGTCGTGTGCAAGTGTGCATCATCCATCTGAACCAACATAGTGCTGAGCAGCATTTCATAGCTTGTGTAGATGCAGCATTTTATTGTATGAATTCTGCAACTCAAAAATGCAGTTCACCTCTTGCCGTTATCAATTTGTTACATTTCTATTAGTTTTTGTTAAATTTGTCGTTAGCTGTCCAGGCCTGTTGTCTTCAGGACTTCTAATCAGTCACCAGCTGGTGGGTGCTCTGAACCTGTCTACTCAGCCTTGTTGGGTTTGTTGCGTCAGAACATGAAAAACATGTCTGAGCTGTTAGCGCAGGGACGTAGTTAAATTTGTCCTAAACAAATTCTGCATCAAAAGCATCACCACACACCTGTGTGAGGCAGGTAAAGGGGGTTGTGGGGCAGCTCAGAGTATAAAATTGACAGGATTAACGACTGGATTGCGTCGGCGGGGATTAAAGGATTATGGGTATCTATATTTCCTGAAGAATAAATAGCACTAGACTTTTACTTGCGTAGGTGGTGGCCAAACAGGTATATGTTTAAGCTACTATTTAGAAACAAGGCCAAATTTATATCGGGCCTCTGAGCTTTGTTCACTCGTGATGTACTGTTTGTTTTGACTCTGACGTAAAAGTGGACTAAGCTATGAGGGCTAACAAATGTCCTGTGTAATTTTGGTAAAAGTGCATGTCCACCTGTTCGGTAATGAGAGGTATGCATCTGGACTTGCACACATATAGCAGCTATAGATATTAGTGTCCTATAACCTGGGTAAAAGGCTCATAGCTAGACAAACATGCAGTGCACAAGTCAGGGAAAACACTTCATGGCCATATTTGAATTGTCTTTGAAGAGTGAACTGATAAACAGTTCTTTGCAATAGCTGCAGTCCTTGGGAGACACAGACAAATGTTTTGTAATCCTGTAGCTACTATTATTAATTCTCTCTCTCTCTCTCTATCCAATTCTCTATTTTTTCCTCAGGTGGCCTTTAGCACCTAGATCTCTGATACAGAGTGAAAGGAATTTTCACTGCTCTCACCAGGAGCTGATTTTCTCACTCTTCCTCACGATCTCTCATCCCATCTGTTGGACCGCAAATGCCAAGGCTGTTTTATAACCAGAAAATTATGTCTTGTCTGTGCTACCTTGAGTGACAAGATACTTAAAGATAATTTGCTGTGTCACTGGAAAGGCACCCTGTATTTTGGGGGGGATTTAGAAGATTTTTTACCATCCTTTAGAGATAGGCTCTCAGCCCAAAACCGTTTGATTTGGCAGTTGTCGTTTTTTTTTGTTTGTTTTTTTTACAGGAGAAAAAATGAAATTCTTTTTGTAGTTCATTTAAATAGCATCTAACAGCCATGATTCATCTGTGTATACACAGTAGTCCCACTTAAAGTAAAGGTTTCCCTCATTTTTGCCTTGGCTGACACCTTAATCAAGCTGTAACGGCCTCATTTTACTCTAGTATGAGTTATGACAACTCTAAATCAACGCCCAGCGGCAGCACTCGGGGTCGAGTGGCAAGGGCCGATGAGAAAGGCAATGGCCAGGAAGCAGAGTCAGGAGGATTAAACTCTCAAAAAAACAGCAGTGGTCAGCCCAGTGCCAGTGTCTCCACTCAGGAGCAGGGAAATGGAGATAGAGGAGGATCTTCTCCAAGCAGTGGGTCAGGATCTGGTGGTTTGTCTGGCAACCGACGGCGCCCTAACTCTGATGATATGGACGGCCTCTCCAGTGGGAATGACTCTGGGGAGAGGGAAAGCGAAGGCGGCATGGACAGAGAGAGCGGGTCACGTGGGCGCCAGTCTACACGCAGCTCCCACAGCTCATCCAATGGCAAAGACTCTGGCATGATGCTGGAAACGACAGAGAGCAACAAGAGGTAAGGGGAGGAGAAGAACAAGACAGGAGTAATCCATGTTTTTGAAACGATTGCTTTTTATGTTTTTGCACTTACATGGATGAAACACACCTTACATCATTAAAATAGATCATTTAACTACGAGGGTGTATGGTGCCATGCAGTAGCGGAGCCGGGATTGTTAAGTTTGACTTGATCATCTATAATCGTTCCCATAATATTTATCCAAGTGCTAAAAAGTCTATGCCTGCAGTTAATTACTATTTTCATTGATGCTGGTTGTTTTTCAGTGAATTGCGCAATTATTTGTTTATATAATGTCAGCAATTGCCGTTTACCTTAACCACCAAAAATGAAGTTTATTGTTCTATGATTCAGATTGATGATTCATGATTCAGATCCTAAAATTTGAAAACTTGGAACATTAATGGTTGTCATTTTTGCTTAAAAATAACAAAAATGATCAAAAGTGTTTCCCATTAATGTTCTTTAAATTTTTGCAGCTTTGATCATCTGTCCAATATTTTATTTTATTCAATTTTCCATTCATTATAGAGCTGTGCAGTGCAGGCTTTATTTAACTACAACTAATGTACATTGCTTTTAGTTAAACTGTAATAATATAGCCTTTCTAGCTAAATATGAATTGTTTACACAGGATACAATACCAAGTATAGATCAACGGCTTTCAGCTTGTCCCTTCAGAGGTCGCCACAGTGGAATGTGTTCCCCACGTTGATTTGGCATGAGTTTTCACGCCGGATGCCCTTCCTGTCGCAATCCTCCCATTTTATCCGGGCTCGGGACCGGCGCCAAGGTGTCCCTTGCTGGCTGGGCGGGGCCACACCTGGTGGGTTGGAATTCGAACCTGCGGCCTTCTGCATCCAAACCCTAAGCTCTATCACTGAGCCACCAGGCCCCCTGACCCAGTATATGTAGTTTTTCTTTCTTTTATTACAGTGAATGTACAGCAAACAAAGTTTAAGTTCGAAATAAACTTGTGGTTAAGAGCCTAACACTTAGTTCTCTATCTGGACTATGTGGACAGAGTTTGAGCAGATTTCATTGACACTGGTGCAACAGCAAACATTATGACGGCCATCATCTGATTGGTGCATAGTGCATATTCTACCTGAATCTCATCCATCTCAAATCAAAGCAAAGCAAACACACAGAGATCTGTTGTGAAACAGTCAGAACAATATTACATAGAACTTAAAATCATTGGGTTTATGTTCTCTTCTGATCGACTGTCACACTCGGCAACAGTACATGTGACAGTACTTAATCTGTATGTATAAACAGTCATTCTTCCCTTTCCTAGCTCCAATTCCCAGAGTCTGTCACCCCCTAGCAGCTCGCTCGCCTACAGCCTGTTGTCGACCAGCTCGGAGCACGACCACCCGTCCACCTCTGGCTGCAGCAGCAACCAGTCTGCAAGGGTTCAGACCCAAAAGGAGCTCATGAAGGCCATCAAGGAGCTGAAGCTCCGCCTGCCAGCTGAGCGCAAGGCCAAGGGCCACTCCAGCACTTTAAATGCACTCAAATACGCACTTCAGTGTGTCAGACAAGTTGGAGGTGAGCTTGTTTTTGTTTGTGTCATGTTAAGGTGAAAAAGTGGTAAATAAAGTTTTTTCCTTTTCCTTGAATGAATTTTCAGGTGCACTTGCACCTTGTACTGAGATAAAATTACATTTGCAAACTGAGTTCACACCCTGACTGTTTTATTTTGAAACATTTTCAGCCAACAAGGAGTACTACCACCAGTGGAGTGTGGAGGAGTGTCATGGCTGCAGCCTTGACTTGTCTTCTTTTACAATTGAGGAGCTTGACAATATCACTTCAGAATACACCCTCAAAAACACTGTAAGTTCACTAGAAACCACTGCACAAAGTTGATTATTGATAAGTCGATCTTATGACTGTGGTACATGTGCTGTGGACCCCCCTCCCCCAGGCATCACATGTAATATGAATACTGGCAATACATTCAAACTCACACAGATTATTATTAGTAGCAGTATTTAACAACTTCATTTTCTCAGGAAACTTTGCTTGGCTCGTGTTCAGCAACAGCCTCCTTCATACACACCTTAAAAACTGACAGTACTGTGGTGCCAAACACAACCAAGCTCCAAGAACAATTTCATTGACAGTTTGTTGGAGAAGTCTATGCTTGTCTCACTAAATTACTCTTCATCTTTTTTCCTCTCAGGACACTTTTACCATGGCCGTATCGTTCTTGTCTGGGAAGGTCGTTTACGTATCGCCCCAGGGCTCCTCCCTACTTCGCTGTAAGCCCGAGTGTCTCCAGGGGACTGTGTTTTCTGAGCTTTTGGCCCCGCAGGACGTCAGCACTTTCTACAGCAGCACAGCACCCTGCCGTCTGCCCACTTGGGCCTCATGCATCGGTTCTGGTGAGCTTTTGTTTATTGATTTTTCTTTTTCTTTTTTCTTTTTTATTTATTTGTAATTATTCAAATCAGTTCTTCAATTTGATGCTACTTTTTCTTGACCTACTGTAAGTGACTTCTTCTCAAACTCTTATCTCCAGTGTCTCCTCCAGTTGACTGCACTCAGGAGAAGTCCATGTTCTGTCGGATTAGTGCTGACCGGACGCCAGGTGGTGACATACGCTACAACCCGTTTCGCCTCACGCCCTACCAGCTCACCATCAAAGACTCAGATGCTGCTGAACCACAGCCCTGTTGCCTGCTCATCGCAGAGAGGGTTCACTCTGGATACGAGGGTATTTAATATAAAACTATTGTTGAGTGAGGTGGTCAAATTTTTTTTGCTAATTTCTATGACAATAATTCCTAAAACAGCAGGGAATTGGACACACTGTTCTACCTTATTTTCTTGGATATAAATGACAATGGAGACACCAAATGACTATTACAGAGTAACCGTTTGATGTTATCAGCCTCAAAACATGCTTTTCATCTATTGTATGTCCTTTTTTTAGCTCCTCGCATCCCCCCAGACAAGAGGATCTTTACCACAAGTCACACTCCCAGCTGCCTCTTCCAGGAAGTTGATGAGAGGTCAGTTTCTGAAATGAAGAAGATATAGATGAATGATAACAGATTAACAACAATCAAACAGTTGGAGCTACAATTTTGTTCATGTTTGATATCACTGGCAACAAACGTAGAAAAATATTAATCAGACTTTTATCCTATAGGTATTAATTTATCCATTGTTTAGTCACATTAGATATTCTCTTTTAATGTTTAATGCATCATGACTATATAAGATATACAGTACAGTTTTTAATATGCAAATGATAAATGAGCATTTATGATAGGTGTAAATTCAATACAGCGGTGAAGTTATTGCATGAAATTCAGAGTTAGGGGAAAAAAATTATGGTTGTTTAGATTTTAAACTTTTAAACAGTTGAACACTTTTTGTCAAGGGTAAACATGAGTTTATAGCGCACTGATTCACTGAGTTTACTAGTGCAAAGAGATAAAAATTATATGACTGTGTCATTATGACCGTATGGGGCTTTTTTCCTTTTTCTCGCTTGAACATTAGCAGTTATAGAAGTCTCAATTAAGATGCTATAAGGGGGAAAGAGAACCCTCTTTTTAACCTGGGTAATAAATTGCAACTAAATGAAGGAACTTGAAATCACATAAATATTTTACCTTAAAACATGAATTATTTATGAATATGAGTCATTGTGATCTCTTCTTCCTCTCTTCTTGGCATATATTCATTTTTACAATCTGATGTACGTAAATAAATTTTTACTGTTTTCAGGGCTGTGCCATTGTTGGGCTACCTGCCTCAGGACCTGGTGGGAACCCCCACCCTACTCTACATCCACCCTGAGGACAGGCCCATGATGGTGGCTATACATGAGAAGAGTGAGTCTGAACTGAAGTGTAGCTCGTTCACATGTATCTTTCCTGTGATGGTATCTCAACAAATCTTTTAATTATTTGCTGCTTTGTCTTTTTTGTTTTAGAGTAGTAAACAATCTCACATTATCTTTAAAGAATATGTTGCTATTGAGCTCATCTTTTAGTGTAATAATACATGTGTTTACTCATGTGTTTCCATTCTTGTTTCTTTTAGTTTTTCAGTTTGCAGGGCAGCCATTTGACTACTCACCCCTGAGGATGTGTGCCCGCAGCGGCGAATATCTGACCATCGATACAAGCTGGTCTTCCTTTGTCAACCCCTGGAGCAGGAAGGTGGCATTCATCGTAGGGCGCCACAAAGTCAGAACGTAAGTTTATTAATTTGTGCTTATTAGAAACTGTTTGCACTTATTTTTGTTTTTTATAATAGCAAAGTGGTTTTATTAATGCAGGGAGAAAAAACATGTTACGTCTGCAATTTCCTCTCAATAGTGATTGTTACATTTACTCATAAGCACATGGACACACAAACATAAGCTCAAAGCCTTGTTAACCTGAAACACGGAAGGAGATGTGCGACGAGATGTGCGAAAGAGCTTGCAGCGACACTTAAGAATATAAAGACAGTCCTTCCTTAGCTGTGTTAAAATCTGAACATGTGCAGTATCGTATTCATCTTCCTCTTGTGCTTAAAGGCTCTCCGGCTCACCTTCTGTTTCCAGGAGCCCTCTGAATGAAGACGTCTTTACACCACAGAGCTGCGAGGGCCAGGTCACTACACCTGACATCGTCCAGCTGAGTGAACAGATCCACCGGCTCCTCGTGCAGCCGGTGCACAGTGGAAGCTCTCAGGGCTACAGCTCCCTCGGCTCCAGCGGCTCACGGGGTTCTCGACGTTCTCACCACCAGCACCTCAGCGCTTCAGCCACCTCGTCCAGTGACAGCAATGGCCCCGCCATGGATGACGGTGCTGCTGTCGTCACTTCACACAAACCTGTGAGTATGAGCAATGGCTGATTTGGAATCAAACTATATTTTAGGTTTCCTGCTTTGTTACAAGTTTTAAAAGTTTGAATATAAAATAATACATTTAAATACATTTAGGAGAGTAAAACTTGACAAGAAAAGCAGCAGAAACAATGGAATCTGGAGTCAGGGATTACAAATATAAATGTACACAGTACAACATCCACTGGAGCAGCACTTTGTCTGATATCCTGTTGTATTGGTTTAGTTCTGAATGTGATGCTGTTATTTTTTTTTGTGTTTATTTTTGCTTTTCCAGATGACATTCCAACAGATCTGCAAAGATGTTCACATGGTCAAAACAAATGGACAGCAGGTTTTTATCGAGTCCCGTAACCGGCCACCACCAAGGAAAAATACCAGTGCAGGTAAAATACAAAGATAGTTGCCTGATTGTGTTATACAGTCTTTACCCAAAAAAACAATCCATCGCTGTTAAAGATATGTGTTTTGTGAATTTAGAGCTCTGTAATTCACAGTTAACTACTCCTTGTTTTAAAGATACTGGATGGATAAAGAAGGAACTGTAATTTTTATTTGTTTTCAATCATAATCCAGGTGCAACAAGTGTCAGAGCCATCAGCAGTGACCCAATCAGAGGTTTGATAGCAGACATGACAAATCCACCCAGGTCTTTGGTCCCTGCAACGCTTGTACAGAAGGAGCCCACCAATAGCTACTCCTACCAGCAGATCAACTGTCTGGACAGCATCATCAGGTGTGTGTGTGTGCGTGTGCGCAAATGCCAGGCGCCATCTCCTTATTTTTTTACACATCTAACAATACTGTTTCTGCACAGGTACTTGGAGAGCTGTAACATTCCCAACACAGTTAAAAGAAAGTGCGGCTCCTCCTCCTGCACTGCCTCCTCCACATCTGATGATGACAAACAGCAGGAGGCCGGCGGCAACAACAACGGTACATTGTGACAGTGTCCTGCATGTATTAAAAAACAAAAATACACATATTGCTGTTTGTTTTTATTATTTGATTACATCTGTCCTTTGCAGCCATACCTATTTACTGTTTTACTGAAAGACAGACTTGTTCCTGTATGGGGGCAGATTAGGTCAACTAATTCTGTCGGTGTCTTGTTCCTACAGGTGGTTCAGTTAGCATCGTAGGTGAACCACCTCCTCTGCCTCCTCTCACCATGGCCACAAAGGCAGAGAGTGTAGCGTCAGTCACGTCACAGTGTAGCTTCAGCAGCACCATCGTGCACGTGGGAGACAAGAAGCCTCCCGAGTCAGGTGGGCATCATCACACTCACCCTGTCCTCTAGAGGGTTATCCAGTAGGTTTGTATGACAACTTGTATATCATGCTTGCCACTTTTGGGAATCCAGTTGGTCAATCTAACAGTAGCTTGAGGTCAGTCCACCTCGGTCTGCCCAGGCCTCTGCTTCCCTGCTCTACTATGCTCTGCTACACTCTTTCCAGCCTTCAATGAAATTACTAAAAATATGAAGCAACAAAAACTAGCATCCAAGCAGCAATACTTATTCTCTGGATTGATTAGAAGAGTGAACCTCGTTTTAGAAGTGAATATTCCTGCACCGCTTCCAGTGCTCTTTTCACAAAAAATATTCTGTCATTATTAAATATATAGATTAGTTGTTTGTGCTGCTGTCAAACTTCCTGTCTTTCTGCTTCATCTCAGACATCGTCATGGAGGAGGTTTCCACAATCCCTACACTTGCTCCTCCTACCACCACCCCAAAACTTCCCACCAGTGGGCCGACACCTGCCACTAACACTGCCCTCACCCCTCCTCTCCCTCCCCCACCTCCACTCCCTCAAGCCACTCAGCAAGAGAGGGACATGCGGAAAGGCGGAAGCGCTGGGGGAGGAGCAGGAGCAGGCTGCCTGGGTCTGACAAAGGAGGTGCTGTCTGCCCATACCCAGCAGGAGGAGCAGGCGTTTCTTGACCGGTTCAAGGACCTCAGCAAGCTGCGGGTGTTTGATCAGACGACGTGTTCAGCTGTGCATTGCCGCACCCCAGCTGCCAACCCACTGTCACGAGGTAGGGGTACATGCACACACAGAGACACACAGATAAGTTAAAGCCATTTTCCTAACAATCTGATGATTTGTTTCTTCTGGTTTAAACAGATGTTAACTAAAGTGCTGTGCAAGAGTTGCATAGAACAAATGAAAAACAGTATTCTAGATTCAAAGGCCCAGGAGGGAAAACTTGGCACCTTAAGGTTGGCATAGATGGTGCAGCTCCGATTTGAAGGAATGAACTGTTCCATAATTTAGGAGCAAAGTTTGTTACAGCAAAGGTAGTGGCTTTCAGCTTTAGTCTGAACATTGAGAAAACCTGAGTTCCCTAGAAGGGTGTGTTGAGGATTAAAAAGTTGTGAGAGATGGAGAATGCTGATCCATTTACTGATAGACAATAAAACAGACAATAAAATGTTCATATCAATCCTGCAGTGAACTGAAAGCCTGTGAATAGACTGTAGTATGGGGATATATGATTGTGTTTGCCTAACCGCAGCATTTTTAACCAGCTGCAGATGAGTTGGGGAGGATTGGCTGAGGGGAAAAAAACAATGGAAGAAATCGAATCATAGTTTCATCCATCGCCTGCTTCTGTTTTCCAGGAGTCCGTTGTTCCCGTGACTACCCAGCTGCAGGAGGCAGCACGGGTCACAGACGTGGTCGTGGTGGTAAGAGGCTCAAGCACCAGGAGTCATCTGACCAGCACAGTTCTCTGGGCCTGAGCGGGAGCCACCGGGACCCCAGAACCAACTCTGCCCCCTTGCCCCTAAACATGCCCCTTGGACCTCCTACAAACTCGTCCTCTTGGCCGTCTGTTGGTTCCCAGGCCAGCATTCCCTCTGCCGCTTTTGCTCCTGGTATGCTTCCAATCTACCCAGTTTATCCACCGTTCACACAGCCCCTACCCATTCCAGACCAATCACGTTTCCCCCCTACCCCGATGATGCATCCCATGATGGCCCTTGTTCTGCCCAACTTCATGTTCCCCCAGATGGGAGCACCCCTTTCTCAGCCAGGCGCCACCCCTGGACACTTTTACAATCCCAACTTCACTTACCCTGGTGCTACTCCAGCTGCTGTCCCCACTGTTGCCACCAACCCCATGCCCATGCCCATGCCAGCCACCTGCGCCTCTCGCAGCAGCACCCCACAGTCCTATAGTCAGACACCTATTGACCGTGAGGGTGCAGAGTCCCCCCTCTTCCAGTCCCGATGCTCCTCCCCTCTCAACCTGTTACAGTTGGAGGAAGCGCCAAGCAACCGTTTGGAGGTCGCCACTGCACTGGTGGCATCACAACAAGCAACACCATCTGTGCAGGGTGGTGCAGCCAGTGGACAGAGCTCAACCAATCAGAGGAGCTCTGGTGAAACATCCAAGGAGACTGAGAATGTAAGATATTTTCAGAAGAGTCAGGTTGTTTTAAACCATTAAGTCTTATTCCATAGTGGATTTTAAACATTCAGTCTTTTTGCACTTATGTTTATTTAAAATTTTTGTCAATCAGGGCGAAGCCAATGAGTCCAACCCTGATGACATGTCCACTTCAAGCGACCTGCTGGATCTGCTGCTGCAGGAGGACTCGCGCTCAGGCACTGGCTCAGCTGCTTCAGGCTCGGGTTCCTCTGGGACAAGGTCCTCCGGTTCAGGATCTGGCTCCAATGGCTGCAGCTCCTCTGGCACCAGCGGCACCAGTCAGTAGAACTATTAAAATTATTACTACACCACACATTGAGATTATCTCTCTCGGGCAGGTCTAGTGTTTTTATTGTATTTTTTTTTTAATGAAGAGTTCTCGGTCACTTAGTCACACTTTGTGCTTTATGCTTTTCAGATTATTAGTCAACAGGCAGTTTCTTGATGAAATCTTTGAAATACAGTCCTTGTTGCAATAAATTTCCTTTACATAAAATAAAACAAGATTAGATCTTACATTTTATTCACTTTCTATGAAAGAACAAATTTTTGCAACACTAGTGTACCTATTCCCAATCTAAAAGTCTGACTCAATAAACAAAAGTCTACTCACAATAAGTTCAGTTTTCATCTCCTTGTTCACTCAGGCAGCAGCCAGGGCAGCCACACCAGCAAGTACTTTGGAAGCATTGATTCGTCAGAGAACGACCACTCCCGCAAGCAACCAGCAGGGGGCAGCAACAGCACTCGAGAAGACGGGGAGGAGCAGTTTATTAAGTGTGTCCTGCAGGACCCCATCTGGCTGCTTATGGCCAACACTGACGACAAGGTCATGATGACCTATCAGCTGCCTGTCAGGTACGGCAGGGCAAAATAAGACCAGACCATTTTCAGCAACGTCCTATTTTAGCTGCCTGAAATCAGGTTTTTATTTCTTATATTTTTCCCTTATGGACTGGGACTGATAAGTTTTGAATTTTTAAATTAGCCTCAGAATATTGAAAATATACAAAATCTCATCTTGCACTCTTTAAGAGTGTATGTTGCATAAGGATGGCCTATAATAGTTTAACAGCATTACTTAGACTTGAACAAGTTCCAAACTGCAATTTTAGGCACATTTTGATAAAGTAGATCAACAAAAACAGCTGGTTTACAGTGGCCTCTTCTTCTCTGTGTTTGTGTAACAGAGATATGGAGACAGTGCTGCGTGAGGACCGCGAGGCTTTGAGGAATATGCAAAAACACCAGCCACGGTTCACAGAGGAGCAAAAGAGGGAGCTGAGCCAGGTCCACCCCTGGATCCGCACTGGACGTCTCCCCCGAGCCATCAACATCTCCGTAAGTGAACTGTAGCTCAATCCTGAGGCATTATTCGGGTCGGGTAAACAAATCTTTTAGATGAGCACAAAACTTCCAACGGGAAATCGTCTGTTTCTTTCAGGGCTGTGCAGGCTGCAAGTCTCCCGCCACAGTACTTCCTGCTGCCCCTTTTGATGTGGAGATCCACGAGATGGAGCTGTGCAGTGTGTTGAAGGCTCGGGAGGAGGACGCCTGCAAGTGCGAGAAAAGTCTGTCAGAAACAGCCATGGATGAAGCTCACGCAGAGGATGAAGACGAGGAAGAGGAAGTAGAAGAGAGAGAAAGCAAAACGCCAGACAACAATGAAGACATGATTTCATCAGAAATTATGGAGGGAAAGACAAATGCTCAGCCACCTGAGGCTGACATGACTCTCTGATTAGGTGGCCAAAGATGAAAAAAACGGCATCACAAATTTTCTGTGCTGATGTGCAAAGATAGAGCAACCTCTAAGACTTTTCTGTACCCTCAGCACCATTAAACGGTTAAGCTGGGACATTAATTATCTGAAGATAACTGCCATTTAATGTGCGGCAGATCAGACGGGACACTCGGCCAAGTTCATTCTTCGTGTCTGACTTTGACCTGGTCTGTATTATGACTCTAAATGCCTTGGAAAGGATGTGAACACTCAATTTAAGAGTAAATTAGTACTTTCTATTCTCTCAGCTGATTCTCGTAGTTCTCTGCAACTATTTATTGAAGTTTAAAACTAATCAAAGGACTGAGGTGAATGTGTTACAAAAAGGAACCTTTACATGAAGATGGATGTGCTTTACTACAGTGTCCACCTTAACATCAATTTCTGAAAGTTTATTTGTGCGTTTTCTTTTTGTTGAATGTTTCCCCAGGTTGATTGGGATCCTGCTCCCACCCAGATTTTACTTTTCTCAAAGACCTTTTTTTTATTATGTAACCCATGAAAAAAAAAAACTTTCACAATAAAAATAGAAATTGAGAACCAGTTTATTTTGTAAATATTGTGTATATTTTTATACTCTAATACACTACAAACGCGGGGAGGAGGAATGGGTGGCAATCACCAGGACACTGGAACTTCTTTCAAGGTTTCCCTTCAGCAAGCATTAGTGCATTTGTGTGGTGGCTGCACAGTGAGAGATAGACAATGCTTCTCTTTAGAAAAAGCTCTCTCACAGACAGACACGATATCCCAAACTGCCACCACCCTATAGAGCCATAAAGCCGTCAGCGGAGGGAGACTGTTTGTGCTGCTGGTGTTTGCTCACACTGGCAAATGGAATTTGAGAGAGATGGCCCTTCAAAAATGGTCTCTTTCCCTCTCTGCCCCTTCTTGGTCTTTCTCCTCCCGTCTGTGCCACTGTTCTGGTCATGTGATATCCTATGCTTAATGGCGTCAGTGGTGTCTGCAACAGGTTAATATTTTTGTGAAAATCTTTGTAAAATAAAAACAAAAGACATTAAATGACTTGAAATGCCTTTTAAACGTGTCTTGATTTGTTTTTGTTTTTTTAATTCTCGCTCTTGAACAGTTTATTGTGTGATTACATCTGCTTGCAGTCTATTTTTGTTGGTGGGTGTTTTTGCAGCAGTTGGCCTGGAGGCTCAGAAGTCACCAGAATGAACTGGAAACAAAGAGCAGATCAGGGCAGCTGCTTTCTGTACCGCAGTCTTCTTATATTCAACTGTGGTTTCTACCAGCAGTGGTCACCACAGCTTAAAAAAGACAAAGGCATGCCCTCATTCAGACAAGCATACTCGAATTCTCTGCACATACTGGTTATAACAATGCCTACAGTGGCTGTAATGTATGCATGGGTCATTTACGGAGGGACCTGAGGATCCTGGATATACCTTGGTAGCTTATTTAAAGTAACAGTATGTGTGCTATTAAACCATCTATTTTTAACATTATCGTGGGCCATTCGGTGCCAAAAAAGAGCTTTTGCTCTGACGTCCGCACATTTTAAGTCCTTTTTAAAGAGTCATGATGGCTTTCTATTTCGGTAACTGTACTTTTCATTCTTTCCCCACTTTAAAATTAAACTCCATTACAGTACCACCAAGGAATTTAATCTTTGTAGCTTTTTTGTTTCTAAATAGATTTTTATTTTAGGTGGGAAATTTATAATAACTAGGTTGGATTATAACTTTTACTTCTCAAGCTGCTTTGTCAAATACTAACATGTTTAAAATGCTAATGATGATTAGCAGCATCAACCTGTGTTTTCCAGGTATTTAATAATAAAGTTTTAGTTTTTAATATTCTTCCACAGGTTGTGTTTTATATATCTCTATCTATCTATCTATCTATCTATCTATCTATCTATCTATCTATCTATCTATCTATCTATCTATCTATCTATCTATCTCTCTCTATATATATGCAATATAGTACATTTACATCTGGGAAAAGTGAAAATACCAAAATCCAGAGGAAGAGATAAAAAAAAGGTAAAGGTATTAGCATGATTTCAAAACTGTTATGATTTGAAAAATAATTTGACATTAATAGAATCCTAGTGTTATAAAAAAAGAAAATGTCATAAAATACTCACAGTAAATACCTTCATTATTTGGGGTATACTTATTTGTTAATTAATAAATTGCAAATTCATAATATGTAATTTCGGTGGCTTCTTGATATTGAAAAAGACAGAACATATGTATAACATTTCACAGTATTTCATAAAATTTTAAATTTCACATCCAAGGCCACAAGTGTCAACCCCATGGTGGTTCTCTAGGAAAAGTAAAGGTGCGTTCAGAGTGAAGGTGAAATAAATTTTTGTGTTAATTTACTTCAAACATGAATGTATCAACTGCATGCGAGCCGACACATTGACCTTTTTAATGACTGTGCTTTCTGCTTTCTGTGTTTTCTATGGAGCAGATTTATAAACCCCTGAGGTTTTCCTGAGTTACAACATTTTCAAATTGCATGGTTTGAATGAGCAACTACTGTAATGGCAACTTGTCATTAACTTTGCACTTTCACACCGTATAAAATACAAGGAATGTGATCCAGTTGAGTTTATGTTCAGATATTTCACAAGATAGATGAACACTCTTACCTGCTGTTGTTGGCACTAGAGGAACAGTCAGGGGACCTCCAGAGTTACCAGGTTTCAACATTTAAGATATTTCTGTCTGGACAAACAGATCAACATTGCCAAACATAAATGCCTTGTCGCTACTGTGGGAAACCAAAGCCTGGCTTGTAGCTGCAGTGAAGTGATCATTAACAAACATGCAACAGTAGCAGTCTGTCTGTCAGTGCACACGCCTGCAGAAACACACATTTGCCAAACGTTACCTGTTAAACAACAGCAGCAACACATAGCTGGAGCATAAGCGCTACATAGTTATGTATAATGTTTGACTATGAGTCCATATCCACTGTAATTAACGTAGTTTTCTTTTTTTCCCTTCATATTACTCCAACTTCTCACCCATCACTTCCACTTCCCTCCTTGTCCTCTCTGCCCTCCCCTTTCAAGCCTTACATCTCCCCACGCCTCTGTTCTGCATCTCCCTCCTTTCTCCTGCCTCATTTTCTCCTCCTTGCACTCTTCTCTCCTAATCAGGAAGGATGGAGGACAGGGTGTGGACCGTGTGCCTTCTCGTCATTTTGACTTTGGGATGCACTGAGGCTCAGACCCAGACCAACTTCACTAGGTAAGTTCAGTATGTCAGAAAGATTTTACATCCTCAGGTATGTAAATGTTAATGTCTCTCTTGTGGATCTGTTTTTTCCTGCATCCTGCATCTGCACATGTGGCGCGTTGGTCTCAAGGGGACATCTGTCCTGATTAAATGTGTTTTTTTTTTCATCTGCTGGGTGCAGTATTATGATTATGGGGAGTGCAGCAGAAATACAAGGTTGCAGTGTTAGCAAGATGTGGTTGGCATCCTATAAGCACACAGACAGACAGGCGGACACATAATGACAGCATTTGGTTATTGGTGCAGTGAGTGGTGCAATTACACATTTTTTGAGTGTAGGAAAGTTTTGAGATACTTAGTGAACCTGAACGAAAGTCTGACTTTCGTTGCACACGCACACATGCCTGCACACTCAAGGGTGTAAATTGAACAAGAGACAAACAAATGCCTGTGGGTTGTTTAGCTCCGGAGGGTCAGAAGGGAGGGATCCGCCACTGCTGCGATTTGGTTTTTTTTTCATCCTAAATGTGGCCTTACTGAACCACAGCATGCCTGAAAAAACCAAAACAGTTGATGATCAAGGAAACAGTACTCGCAGTGTAAAAAAGGGTTAAAGTTGGAGGAAAATGGCAACTAGAGATTTTCAGGAGCAGCCACCATTTAAAATAACAAGAGTGCAGAGTGCTTCAAAATTAAAAGCTGAGGCTGGTCCTGCTTTGATCTGTGTTTATCTGGGTGCAAAAGTGTGGGTGTGTATCACTGAACTCCATGTGTGAGCAGGCTGTTGTGCAGCATTTGAAGGTGCCTGTCTGCTGGAGCAAAGTATGTGTTGTGACTACTGACAACCTTCTTGCGGTATAGTCAGTGTGTGGAGAATGCTCACAGGATGTATACTGTATATTGACAGTCCTGGCTTGGTTTGACCAAGTTTTATGAAAAAACATAAACCGGGAGAGTTCGCTGGGAACCTCCCCGCACTCAGAACAGAGACAGACTGTGCTGCTGTGGTTTATAGTGAGCATGTAAACGTGTGTGTGCACAGGGCTCAATACTCAGTATAGCTGCACAGGCAAGCTGCGTTTTCTTCCAGTGATGCACTTTAAATGAAAAGCCAAACCACATTTGATTGTATGATGCTCTTTTTTCTTCCTCTTTCAGGCCCATCTTCCACTGTGGAGGCCACCTGGTCGTAGATTCGGGCATCGTAGCCAGTGAGGGTTTCCCCAGTCACTATAAACCCAACAGTAAATGCATCTGGTACATCACTGTGAGTCATTCTGAAATCACTGTCCACACTGTGTCAAACATCTCCAGTTTGAGCCACACTGCACCGCTTAATGGCACTGGTGCATTGTTAAACATTCTTTCACACATGGTAAACCCACAGAGAGGAATTTATTGATGTTGCCATGTTCCTGATTCTCTGTTCGCTTAGTTTCACCTGCTATTTGTCCATCAGGATGCATCTATTAATTGATACCCTCAGTTTTTTACTTTGTATATTCAATTCCAGCTTTAATCAGTGGCTCACCTGGCAGAGTGGTCTGCGACATCTATCTCACCACATGTTGAGTGTCGCTAGGAAGGAGACTAAACCTGCAAACCGACCAACCGCAGCCATGACAGTGTACATCTGAGCGCTGCTCCTGAACCTGGCAAAAATTGGGGAGGGTTGGTTCAGGAAGGGCATCTGTTGTGACAGTTTGCCGAATCAACATGTGAACCAATGATCCACTGGCACCACAGCAAATAAAAAAAACAACTTCCAGCTTTAATCCCTTTGGCTTCTTCAGCTTTCTGTATTTTTGGACACAAAGGCTTGGAGATTAAAGAGTTGTTTAAGTGGTTTTCTCTTGCACTTCATCATGCTTACAGTTTCTCCATTTTCCCTTTATAAGTACCTTTGAGGCTGATGAGTCCATCTGACAATGTTGTTTAAATGTAGTGCTGCCACATCATTTATATGGCAGAAGCTGTTGTGAGGCCCTGTAGCAGCTCTGTTGGCAGGTTTCCATGCAAAAAACTTGGTATTTATTAGTAAAATTATGAAGCATTACATCAGCAAAAATAACATCTCTGCATTGAGTCTGTAATGATGCACGCCTTTGGTCACTTTCACTAATGAAGCAGGTGACCTCAAGCAGAATGACCACAACAACAAATCACGATATGATTACATCCTCAATATGCTTGTGTTTGCTTATTTGTAGTGATAAATAAACAGTTCATGCAATGAACTCAAGGGGTGAATTGTAAAAAAAAGCACCGGGTGCATATAGACAGAAAAAGGCTTTCCCAAATCTACTTTAACACTTCGTGTATTTTATGGCTACACCATTGCACCAAATACAACATCTGTACTTAGTCCAACAAATCTAGCATCCTTAGAAACTCTGACGTATTTACTAGAATTTAAAAACTAAGTTCTGTGGGTTTGTGAGCTGAGTAACTACTAAAACATTTACTGTAATTCAACACTGAATGAAGTTTATTTTTAGTTTTCGGAAGTTTGCTTTCTACTTTGTGAGGAAACACATTCATGTTAGAACATAACCAATTAATCTCACATGGGGCTTAAACAGTTTCCTCAAACATGAAAATGCTCCTGTTTTCTTTTCAAACACATCCTGCAAACACGTTAAATATATTTATTCCTGTACATCCTTCTCAGTTTTTTCTTATTCCTAAAAACATCACTTGTCACCTTCTCCAGGTTCCAGAGGGTCATGTGGTCATGTTGTCTTTCCGCCTCTTCGACATGGAGCCTGACCCCACTTGTCGGTACGACTACCTGGACGTCTACAACGGTCACTCCCGCTTGGTGCAGAAGCTGGGTCGATTCTGTGGGACATTCAGACCCGGTGCCCTCATCTCCACCTCCAACACCATGATGTTAGAAATGGTGTCAGACGAAGCCACGGGCGGAAGAGGTTTTCTGGCATCCTTTAGTGCAGGGAAGCCACACGTGGAAGGTTTGGATATGTAACAATTGTTATGTTATTCTATGCTAAAAATAATTGATATAAGTTAAATGATCCCAAACATTGTTTATGCTCAGAAAAGGTCATACAATCCTCTCCAAATTAATCAATCTGTACAATCAGCATTTACATTATCGAGCTGAAAACAAGTGTGTTCTTGAGATTTTGAAGATGAAGGCAGTCATGTGAAGGCAGCATATCTACTTCCCCCACAGAGAACCAGTTCTGTGGCGGTCGGCTGACCAAAGCACAGGGCTCGCTCAAGACGCCCAATTGGCCCAACTCTGATTACCCAGCAGGCATCAGCTGCTCTTGGTACATCTCAGTAGAGCCGAGCAATGTAAGCCAATATCATGTATTTGACAGTATTATTTAATAATCAAAGTTAAAGAACTTTATTGATGCTGTGGTAAAAACTGCTGGCTAATTTCCTCCCAACAAATAAATGTTTCCACTATATGTATTATGTTATTGACCCATCAGTGGGTAAATTTTTACCCAGTGATTTTTAGTGTTTAGCACAAGAAAAGATGGAGGAATGGAAATAGGAGTTAAGGGGGCCCATAATCGGGAAAGATCTCTAATTTAGCGCCTGCATACAGTAAGTGTGTGAGTGTGACAGCCGCCTAGTGATGTAGTTCAAATGAAAGACTTCTTTGAGTGCCTGCAGGCGTGTTCATGTGTGCCAAGAGATTGAGCGCAAGGAAGGAGGGAAGAAAGCAAGAGAGGGACTAAATGCCCCTCTGTGTTTCAGAAATCTATGTCTGCACTGTACTGGACTCATAATAATTAGTTATATAACATCCTTGATTTCCTATTTATGTCTCAACCTCTCCTTTAGGTGATTGAGGTGAAGTTTGAGAAGATAGATTTGGAGCCTGACACGTATTGTCGTTACGACTACGTTGCGTTGTTTAACGGGGGAGAGAGCGACGACTCAAGGAGGATTGGGATATTCTGTGGAGACAGAAGCCCAGGGTGAGAGCACTGATCTGAAATGGAACACGAATGGAGGCTAAGGTCTGCCAAGGTTTTTCCGCTTCCTCAAGTCTGTGTTTTCAAATTTCTTTCATCCTCCTGTCCCTCCCTTTGTTATTTCTCTCTGCTTACCCCTTTCTATACATAGAACTATAGTGACCAATGGGAATGAGCTCCTTGTGCAGTTTGTCTCGGACCTCAGCGTGACCTCTGATGGCTTCATGGCTCACTACTCCAGTGTGCCCCGTGGGTCCCGGACGCCAACAGCCGGGGGTGACTTTATCTACGGGCCTAAAACTACCTCCATGCCACAGAAAAAACCAGTGAGACCAAGCAAACCCACCAAACCAACTACCCAGGTTAGGCCTGGCATTCAGCCTAAGCCCACAAAAAAACCACTGGTGAAAAAACCAAAGAAGCCTGTTGTCAAGCCCACAATGAAACCCAAACCACCTAATGCCATACCTAAGGTACTTGTGAAAAAGCCCACACCAAAGCCCAGAACTAAACCTACACCCAAACCTAAGATCATCAAGCCAACACTAAAACCCAGCGTGAAGGTTAAACCCACACGTAAGCCTTTCTTGAAGACCAAGCCCACCTTAAAACCTGCTGTCAAACCAGTAAAGCCGACTCCCAAAAGTGGACTTAAGCCAGCAATCAAACCTAAGACCAAACCTAATGCAACAGATAAACCAGGACTAAGCAAGACAGTGACAAAGAAGCCTGTTGTGGTCAAAAAACGTGAGTGAAACTGATTTTAATGTACAGGTATATGTGTGCACAACTGTAGCATGTAGTTTAGGTGTCTTTTAAAAAATTTTTCTTGCTGTGTTTTCTTCAGCTTTACCACTGAACCCGCTATGTACACAACCCTGTAAGAGGACAGGAACCCTCCAGTCCAGCTTCTGCCCTCATGACTTTGGTGAGTCACTCCATCAGCTGCTGGCCTCGGGTCTCCACAAAACACCCTCTGTCTGTTTTCGCATTGTCACCTTTCCAAAATATCACCTATTTCACAACTTTGTTCAAAGTGCTTTTGTTGTGCGTTGATCTGGGATATACATAAGTATAACTGATACATGTTATTTTATTATTTGGAAATAGCCATCAGTAAAGGGGCTACTTTCTAATTTGGAGAAAAATAAAATTTTATGGTAAAGTGATCACAAAAACGCTTCCCTCTCTAAAGTCATATTTTTCTCCCTTCTTTCAGTGATCACGGGTAAGGTTACATCTCTGACCGCTGGTCCTGCGGGCTCTTCAACAATCGAGGTTTTCCTAATCAAGGCCTATAAGACAGGACGCCTTAACATTAGTAAGTCAGGACCTGCCAGGTCAGTCACACTGACCTCCACTTGCAAGAGATGCCCTGGGCTAACCAAAGGTAAAATACAATTCTCATTATGCTTTTTTATTCAGTGCTTGTGTCACTCTGCATTACAAACAACCCCAATTAAAAAAACAGTTGGGACGATGTCCAAAATCTCTTCAACCCAAATTTTATTCACAATAAAAATGTTATGTTGTTATTTTACCTTTTTCATGAAATGGTAAAAAGTCTCAGTTCCAACATCTGATATGTTGTTTATTTTTTACTGTGAATAAAATATGGGTTGATGAAATTTTCTGTTTTTATTTAGGTTTTGCACATTGTCCGAGCTTTTCATGAATTGGGGTTGTAATGTGTTCTTTAGTATAGTTCCTTCGTATTTGACACATGCCAAAACTATTATCCTTGTTCTGTCTCTTGTACAGGTCTGAACTACGTGTTAATGGGAAAAGTCGATGAACAGGGCAACGGTAACCTCAGCCCTTCCAGCTTTACGCTCCTCTATAAGCCCGTCCACGCTAATGCACTGGTCAACCTTTCTCGTAAAACGTGCTGACGTCACAGCCCAATCCACCGATCAGATTAGCGGCCCTGGTTGCCTCTTTGAGAACATACAACGTTACAAAAAGAGTGAAAATATTATAAAGAATATCCAAACATAATTTTTTACACGATAAATTCTGTTGAAAATGAAAAATGTTAAGCATTTTTTAAAACAGACATTATATTTTGTATATAAATTATACTTTATTGATTATATACTTTAAAATGTCTATGTTTAAACATGCATATAATAAATGAAGTCTGGGGTCACGTCAGTATCCTCTAATCTAAATGATCCCTATGTAATAATCTGTGTATGCATTACTTCCTGTTCAGACCACTCCACCACCAAGCTGCCCACTGAACATCTGTTAAAAATGTTACTGAGAGGCAATTTGTTTACAGCACACGTTTTATAGAGGACATTTTTTAACCACACATCAACTTTAATAGACCTTTCTGGCAGCTATGTCGGCTAAAGGTTATTGCCACTGACACAGTAACATTAATTATAAATCTATACACAATTTTGGCACCACCGAGTAAAAGTGTCCAAAATATTAAATTAAACTGTGTATGAGCCGACGGGGGATTTTTATGTATTTGTTGTGTTTTTGTTTTGGTGTCTGGATATATTAGATAGATTAAGAAGTATATTGATGACATCACATGGCTGCCCTGGAAACGCTGTCAGTTTGGACTGGAGCAAAGGAACGGACTACAAGGTTGAGTGTGTTTCTGTGGAGGTACATGGTCTCGTAACTTGTTCAGTGGAATTTTTTGAGAAATGTTTTCTGTGAAATTACTGTTAATTGCTCAATTGGAAAATGGGACTCAATAAATGTTCAGTGTTTGTCATATAAGGACCTCTGGAGTGGATAATTGTTGGACCACCAGACACGAGTAAACCTGTCTCTACACTCTACAATTACACTTTACCTTACAAACTTAGCATTAGCAGGAATGTCAGTCTGTTTACTGCAGCCCAATTTCAGTGTTCTAACATTACAGCTTTATTGTGGCTTTTACGGAAAACGATTAACATCAACATATATGAAGGTCCTACTCCTTGCAAAAGAAAGTCCACCTACTGAGTACGTGTAGCAAGACTGTATTAATGCAAAACTGGTGGAACGTCAGTCCTGACAATGGGGGCAGTAACCTCTGCCCATCTTTACATTCAAGAGTCTCTGCCTCTTTGAAATGCTCCTTTTATACCCAGTCATGTTACTGATCGGTCAAATGCTCCTCCATTTGTTTTTGATGTGCCGCAATTACTTACTGGGGGCAGTAAAATTTCAAAACAAGGTGAGTCTAACAAAACCCCTCACAAACACAGAGCAATATTTATACTAATTTTGTGTTGACAAAACTGGATATACAGTATTTAAAACCTAATACGAAGACACTTGCCAGGATACAAATGACAATAAAGTCCTTCTCCAAACAGCACTTGCAGACTATGAAGAAAATCATAAACAAAATCCCCCATAATAGATGGGAATGAAGGGCTGTCTTGGACACTCATTTTCATGCACAAATCCTGTTAGGCACGAAGCTAAAGAGGAGTCTCAAGTCATCTGCTGCATTTAATGATTTAAATACACACATTTTATTGTTGGTGATCAGTAATTAAATGGACAATAAAACTACCTGAAGGCATCTTCATACCTGTAAGTGCATCTCTCACTTACCAACTATGACCTCAGCAATGACCATGATGGAGACAATGCGCGGGCAACATACTAAGGAAAGACAGAGAAAACATTGTTTAGGGTGCAGTGATTCCATGAACCAGTCGTATACGCCATGAGTTCAATTTAACTACTGTATGATTTTTCCCATCACTCTTGCCTATTGCTACTTTTCTTAGATGACCAGTGCATTGTGCTCTGTCACTCTCTGCCATTGTTCTGATGACAAATGTACTCTATGTGTAGTCTATGTACAGCCTAGATTTGGAGGGTAATAACATGAGGCGTCATCAGACAGGTGACACAGACCAGGGCTGAACTTCTGCACAATTGGCAACACTGCAGAAAGTGAGGTGAGAGGAACGTAGTATATATACAGAGACAACAATGAGGGAATGTGGGCAGGTACATGTGAAGAACAGGTTGCTGGAGAATATATTAGGGTCAATTACTGGACAGCTACACATGAGCATGGTTCCAATGTGACACAGGATGTACACAGCAAATATCTCCACTAATCAAAGGTACAGTTTGATCAAGGAAGTGATTTTTGAGAACTTACTAAGTGAACAGATCATCAAATACTGGAAACTAATAATTATTGAAAACTTAGACTACTTTAGGTATTTCCTGGGCCCATTACACACACACACACACACATATTACAATTCCTTTATCCAATACAGGTATTTTTGTTTTAGCATATGTTTGGAATATAACTGATTGCTGATCATTACACCCAATGCCATGAATGCTGCATGTGATAACCGCATGTTTGTCAGAAGGTTCACTTATAGAAACAGCAGGACATCTTATGGCTCATAAAGACTACTGCAACACTTCATTAAATACACTGAATACATCCTGTACAGTCAGGAGTGACACTGTAGCCATCTCTGATATCATTTTATATTAATGTAAAATGCTGTTAACAAGTTTACACCAAAGCTTTTTAAGAGATAATAAACTCTACAAATATGCAAAATATGCATAAAATCATTAAATAACAAGCTCAACTATCTGGACACATGGTTGTGCAACAAGAGCAGGTTGTGTAATTACATGTATCTACATTATTACTGTCACTTCCCTTAATTATTTACTTAATCAGCTTTAGTAGCTTGTTGGAATTACAATAACATAACACACTCATAGAGAAGTAAAGGCCACTGAGGACGATTCTCAACGCTGCCACCTGAGAAAGAACGGAGCAAGTGAGTTCCAAGTCATGCAGACACTGGTGAGGGGGTTCGTGGTGTCGTCTTTGGCTTCCTGAGCGCAGGGCAGGCAGGAGAGCACCACCACCACTATCAGTTCACAGCGAGACAGTTTAGAGTCAAAAGTCCACTCCAGGCACAGCTGTCCAATCGTGTCACGTACTGGATTGTATTTAACATGTGAATGATGCTGTGATATAAACAGACCATCTTTACATCTGGGCACACTGAGCTATCTGTGCTCAGAAGATATAGCTTGGACTCTGGCACATTTGCTGACTGCTGTGAAATCCAACATGAAGCTGGAGGAGTTCTGTGAATGCTATTAGTTATGGTGGTTATGGTTGTTTTGTTTTTTTAACATTTTTAGATGGACTGGATGATGTGCCAGTCAGTTACAAATATCAGGGTAAACAATTTCCATGTTTTATACACTGTGGGGTGCTAACATTTACCTTTTGTAGTTATCTACCAAGCTGTCATGTAGGACTGAAAAAATAAAAAGGTTAATAACTTTGGTTCATTATTGCTTTTAATTACACATTAAGCCTCAGAATTGATCTACATACATTAATAACCACAAACAATGTCCCTGCCACCTTCTAGCACTAGCATAGAACAACAGCGGATGACCAGTTATATCTATAAATATACATGCACCAGCCATTTTATTAGGTACACCTGTTCAATTTCCTCATTAAGGTGTGTATTTAATCTGCCAATCACATGGGAGAAATTCAGTGTATTTAGTCACATAGACATAGTCATGATCTGATGAAACTCAAACCAATGAGAGTGCAAACAACCATGCTACACCCGCTATATAAAGTTTAAGCCCAATTTCTGATTTAAAGTGTAAATAGTATATCTCACACATCTTTTAGTCAGCAAGAGATGCTTTCTACAAACATAACAAAGCACAGCTTCTGCAGATGTAGAACAGGCTCAACAATCAAAATCGATGTAAAAATCTGTTGGAGCCTACAAAAGTAGACAACTGCTACAGCAACACAAGACAGTGTTAAAACGGGACATGTGGGTCTTGCATTGCAAAGTTTGAACCAGTGTTATTGTCTTTCTTTATCAAATGAACAATTTATAAAGTTTCTATTTTCTCTTAATTTTTCAGGGGCTTATGGCTAATTTTTTCGTATTGTAACTTCGTGTTTTATACTGTGTGTCACTTTTGAACAGTACATGTTTCCAATTGGTTAAAGTACAAAAGAAAAGGGCCTTGGATACACAGGGCTTCAGCAGAAAACTCCCGTCTGTCCACATTATGTTGTCCGAGAAACTAGACGTCGTCGTCGGGATCAGCTCGGCCAGAGAGGAAGAAGCAGAGCAGGACACAGAAGCCAACTGTAAGGAAGAGACCCAAGAGGATGTAGACAAAGGTGGTGCTCCAGAAGGCAAACAAGTAGAGTGTCTTGTTACAGTAGAGTTCCCCATGTGTGTTATTCTTGAAGTAGTTGGGCTCATAAATAGAGTAGATCCACACATTACCTAGAAAAGAAGACGAAATTAGAACTACAGTGAGTGATTTATCACAGTGTTCTTATCCACAATTACGAACATCAGGATGAGTATCAGAAAACTGTTTATTGCCAGACACAGTTAAGAACAATTAAGAATACAACAGTCCATGTTCGGGATGAGAGGGGGGGCTGGGTCCTTCCTGAAATCCACTATCTTGAGCTTTGAGTTGAGGTTGATCATGCTGCACCATGACACCAGATGGTCCATGTCACTCCTGTTGGCCGACTCGTCTCCATCAAAGATAAGCGCAAGGAGGCTGGTCTCATCTGCGAACTTCAGAAGTTTGACAGACTGGTGACTAGATGTGCAACTGTTGGTATACAGGGAGAATATCAGAGAAGAAAGAATGCAGCCTTGGGGGGATCCAGTGCTGATGCTCAAAAAGCCAGTGATATGCTTCCTTGGCTTAACAAACTGCTGTCTGTCTGTCAGGAAGTCCGTAATCCACCTGCACATGGAGTGTGGCACATTCAGCTGGGAGAGCCTGTCTTTGAGTGGAGGTGGAAAAATTGTATTGAAGGCAGAGCTGAAGTCCACAATCAGTATCCTGGTGTAGGATCCTGGGGAGTCCAGATGCTGGCGGATGAAGTGGGGGGCCATGTTTACAGCGCCAACTACAGATCCGTTGGCTCTGTAGGTGAACTGCAGGGGGACTAGAAGGCGGTCTGTGATGTCTATGAGGTGGGACAACACAAGGCGCTCAAAAGACGTCAGGGCCACAGAAGTCAGGGCAATGGGTCTGTAATCAAGTCCCGTGATCCTCGCCGTTTTAGGGGCTGGTAAGATGGCCGAGGTCTTAAAGCAGGCTGGCACATGCCAGGTCTCCAGTGAGGTGTTAAAAATGTCTGATTGGCACATTTCTTCAGGGTTGAGATATGGTACAGAAATGTGGACAGACAGGAAGTATTTGTTTTCAAAAAAGCAAGGCTACTGAGGTGACTGCTAACATGTGGCGTGTAGCTTTACGGTGTGCTGATTCTCCTAATGGATCTTAATGGAAGGAGTAAAACAGAGGACAAACAGCACAGCCTAGACAACCTTCCATCTGTAAGAGATAATGCAACTCGTAATGAAATAATGACAAGGTGGAGACAAAACGTACATCTAACACAAGAAGCTTTGGACTTTTTCATTACAAATAACTGAAATGAAGGTTTTAAACTGAGCTGAAATAATGGGTAGATTTGGTTCACTTGTGAACGATAAGCACGTAATATGTTTTAACGGAAATCCCATATAGTTAATCGATATCCAGCTTAAACTAATGCATTTAATTCAAATGCCCTGCAATACACCCTCTACGAAGAAGGTTATAAATATCCGTTTTAAAGAGCTGCTGACACTCCAGTTGAATCGCTTGGCCTCGCACTGAAACATGTTACTCTCTGATCTCTTTGGTGCAAATTCAGATCTGTGGTTTGTGTGTTCACAATCAGAAACAAGCATCTTCAACCATGTGTCCCTTCTGTGACCAACAGCTGTTTAAACTCACCAGCGATGAACCAACAGAAGAGGAAGAACGAGGTAAGTGAGTTCCAGCTCATGCAGACTCTGTTGAGGGGGTTCGTGGTGTCATCTTCGGCCTCCTGAGCACAGGGCAGGCAGGAGAGCACTGCCAGCACCAGACCAAACACCCCCACCACTATCAGATAGATAGGGATGTAGTGCTGCCGTGGGCAGTCATGCAGATATACTGACCCTGTCAGAAACAAGGATGATAACAGCACATTAATCAATCCGCATTTTCACAATATTCAGGATATCATTTATTCACCAGTGTAAAAATGTTTGTTTTATTTAATCATTAGGCCTACTTTATTTAAATGTTACGAATAAAATGTCTGTAAGCACGCTTCACTTACTTACCAATTGCAATCTGAGCAATGGGCATGACGCAAACAAACAACTTTGAACACACTGAAAGAAGAAAAGACATGTTTTAACTAGAAGCACAGACTCTTTGATACGCTTCTCTGCACGTGTCAGGCTGTCAGAGCTCACCCAGTATCGGCACTGATGGTTGAGGAGGGCTGCGGATGTTTTGGATAAGACGTCTGCTTGACATGATGTCTGCGGCGATGGGTCTAACCTTCAGAAGAAGATCAGGGCCTGAGGCACAAATTCAGTGTACACAATCATAAATGTCTGACAGTGACCTCTTTGTGGTTTGTCAACCACAACACACACAAAAAAATGCCATTTGAGTATGCGAACATAGGATTGTACTGATATTGTTGTGCACAACCAGCATCTTTAAAAAGCCGTACGTATAATAGAATCAGTTACACAGCCACCAAAATTCAATTAGCAAATACTTTATTTTGAAAAAAAAAAAAGCAAAAAAAAAAATGTAAAACCAGACTGGAACTGAGTGACAGATATTTTGAGTTTGCATTTCACAAAAGCCATCTTTTGGATTTTTTTGGTCATATTAGCCCGGACCAAAGGCAGGGGCAGTGGAAGTGACACTCCTAGTTTCATGCAGAAATGTACTGAAATGTGGATGTAATTTGTGGGTAAATCAATACATTTCTAATACATTTTTGCACAGAAAGAGAAGTGGATTTTGGCCTGTAAAGGGTAAAGCAAGTAAAACCAGTTTCAGGATTTAGAGGGAAACCTGACAGACCTACAAAATTGAGAATCTTTCCCTTAACCAATCTTTCTGACTCAAGACACATTTCGTGTTCACACAGGCACATGGCTTCCAAAGACTGAGAATAGAAGGAAAAACAATTTGTATTGTACGCATGTAGAGGCTTGGCTTCATTTCTAATAATAAAGTCAGTCTGACAACAGGAACAAGACACAACCACAGTGATCAGAATCAAAAAAAAAAAAACCTTAGAAAACAAGGAAGAGGAAAGAAAGAAGCTTAAGAATAAGTTTGGGGAGAACAAAACAATAAACTAGCCAAATGTATAAAATGCATAAATATAAATACATAAAGAAGTATGTCCATTCCAATCAAAAGATAAAAAAAAAACTCGAATATGACCGAATTGAGCAAATATGAGTAAATATGTAAATATGAGTAAACAAAACTACGACCTCGCCTGTTTTTATTTTGGAGGTTGCTCAACGTCCTGAGCGCCGCGGACAACTTTGACTGTCCTACTAACCGCGAAAAGTGTCCGTAGTGTCAAAGTAGGACAATAATATATGACAAGTTTCCTTATTTATTATGCAGCACTTACCTGGATTAAGGGGACTAACTTCGCCTGCCTTGTTTCCTGCCGCTTCGCTTCTGGAGACCTCCGCCTCCCGGGAGCGCGCACGCATAAAGAGAGGCGTGCACGCAGTGACCGGTTAGTCAACACCGCGAATAAAAGTAGAAATGTTTTCATTTCACATTCAAAACGAAGCTTAACATTACATTATTATACGCCTGTATGCGTCACATTGTAATAATAGATTCTTTTATAAAATCTCGTTAAGTCCACACTAAGTGTCTCATTTACAAGGATCACATAAACGGACGCAGGGATCCTACAGATTTTAAATAGTGATTGCATATACACTCTTTTAGTCGTCAGTAATGTAGAATATGATCCAGGCATATGTTCAGAGAGACAAAATATCCTTTCTCTGAGTTTGAACTGCATTAAAAAAATAATAATTTCAAATATTAGGCAAATATTAGGCAACAAGCTTTTTGTAGAGTGACAGAAAAAGGACAAAATATAAAATAAACGAATAAACAAAATTATACAATTGATATGGAACAATCTGTTGGCTTCCCATATTTAAGGACAGGTTTTTATCATTTAGAGCATTATTTTATTTGTTTTTAAGCATCCCAGTTGAACTTTGGGAATACAAATAGAAATATGGGAAAGGTTCACAACATAGACCTAAGCTATAAAAATTAAAAAGATGGTGTAAAATGTCTATAGAATAGTTGGACATGATTAAAATATCACAAGTTTCTACTGCAGATCCACTGCAGGTTATGGCAGTTTAAGGTCCCTCTCTTCCTAAAACCAGGACCCAAATGAAACACAATGCAGCTACCGATATACAAATGCTGCTAAATGAGGTTAGATAACAGTTTCGTGAGCTCCAGCGTTTTATCTAACATTTGCATAGTTTGCACTGATACAGGTGTGGACTGTCTCAGTGTATCAACGGTCAATAAAAATGCAAAATATTTTACTATGTAATTTTGTAATACAAATTTTATCAGATCTTTGGTCAGTTTTCTTTTACACTAAGAAAACAAATTTGTCATTGTGTAAAATTTTCAAAAAAATGTTTTTTTATTTAATCAAAGTGAATTCACACATAAACATTACAAAAAATTAAATAAAAGTAATAAAAGGATTACCATCTACTCTCAAACATCAACTCTTGATGGTGCACACATTATTCAGGCCACAGGAAATCTTTACGGTTTGTATCTTTGAGTTAAGTGACTTGTTTTATTGCAATGTTGCTCATTGAAAGTATTATACGGTTGCAAGAAAAAGAATTGACACTTCTTGACTCGATTCCAGGTTTGCTAGCACCTGTAGACATATAGTAAGCTCAGAAGTCTATTTGCAAGTATGTTTTCCTCTATACCTTTGTGTATTGTTCAATAAAGACATAAAGTGTTGTGTCTGTTTTTTATCAGCTTAGAAATATTATGATAGTATATAGGTATTTTTGACATTAATGAAGATCAGATTGCATTTCATGACCAATTTATGCAGAAAACCAAATAACTGCAAACTGTGCCATTTTTTTTAGAATTTATGTCTTTTAAAAGTGTAGTCCTTTAAAAAAATATTTACAAAAAGTATTTTGATCATTTAAACCTAATCAATCCAAATTTTGACTTATATACTATTAAAAGGACACATCTGTGATGATAAAACAAACAAATGCTAAAAGGATAATACAGATAATTTAAATTCAAATATAAATATGACAATTTTGAAGGCATTAATCAATAATCAGAAAGAACAAATATTGCACAAAAAACTAAATATATTAAATATAATAACACATATAAAAACTAATTTGGCAGCATTTTCTGTTTTGTCTGATAAACATGAAGGATAGACATGAAGGATGCACAATAGAACATTTAAATAATATACATTTAATTTAGGCTCATCATAGAGCAAAGACAATATTTCCTCAGTTTAGTTTCAAGTATCATTTATATGCAAATGCATTAATTTCAGCAAACTGCAGCACCTTTGTTTATTTCATAGGACCTGTCCAACATAGTTGCCATGACTCCATGTTGTTACCAGGGCAACCAGATGATGCTTTCATAAATCCGTGAGGCAGATGCTGGAGGATGTCTCAACATAGATACACCCGCGGTATCCTGAGTGCGACTGGCCCCCTTGTAGATCAATCACATGGCACCGACCCCTCTCGGACTCTGCAGACTGGAGGTGAGCCCCGCCAAGCACAGAGTCCCACAGCAGACCTCTGCTCCACAACTGCACACGGCAGACATTAGGATTAGGATCAATTGTACGTCCTTATGACAGCATGAATAAGTGTGTGCGTGTGTGTCAAACCTCGATGGAGATGTGTGTGTCAGGGTATCTTCGGTAGAAGATAGTTCTAAGGTTAAACTCAGGGTTTACTTCCTCTTTAAACACACGGGTCCTTATGGTGTCACTCTCACATCGAACTATGGCATAAACATCTGGAGCTGTGGATCATAACACACAATACCAGATGCTCTGAGAGAGAGTAAGGGACAAATTACATCTAGCAAGTCCCAAGAAAAATGCAACCACTAAATAATCAGTTTACTGACCATGAAACAAATACAACTATAAAAAGATGATTTAGCTCTGAAGAGCTACATAGAAACTTATACTGTCTTCCTTATTATTCCAGATAGTGTTGAGTAACCTGTCTGTTTGGGACTGCTGAGTCCTGACGCCCTGCGGAGATGGACTGTGGTCACTATGGTGGGTTGAGGTAGAAAACACTGGAAGACAGAAGGAGATGGCAGGTCCTCCCAGAGTTCCCTTCATGATGAGGATAAAAAGAACAACATTATAAAAAAAAGGTAACAGATTCAGTCTGACAGCAAATAAATGATCTGCAATACCTTTACATTAATATTAGCCTTAACTGATGGATGAACTGATGTTTTAATTGTTTTTGGGTCTAAAATATTTTTCATTTATTCTTTTTTATGTCTCAGCTCTGTTGATGACTGTAATGCTTTGCTTTGTATCTCAGCAAGGCCTTAAGGGCATTTCCAGAAATTTGGCAAAAATGTCTATGAATGTGACCGCAAACTACACATCCATGGCCCAAACTCAAATTCCCACTGTTAACATGAACGTGTTTCACACAAGTGTCTAATGTGATGAAGTTGTGAGTTTTGGTATCCCAAAGGTCAAAAGTCAATAGTCTGAAGACAGCTTGTTTCTCATTGAAAGCCAAATTACAACAGTCATACAGCAGCTACATGCCAATATAGTAATAACATAATACCTGAAATTACTTTTCAACTGTGTATACAGTTTTAGAGTAACCTGGACAGAGATGTATGAACAACAAGTACAGCTTGACTCAAAATTAGCTGGTTCCAGACAAAAATGGCAGAGTACATATGTTGGCCAGAAATAGTAGATGTTAGTTGGACACTAGTCAGTAGAAGATGGACCTTGAGACAAAGGTGGTTGGGTTTGCTAATAGGAAAAGTCTGTAATAGAATCAATAATCACCAAAAATTGTCTTCTGGAAAAAGTCAACAACTTCCAGCTAAGGTTAAAAGTTGGCCATGTTGTCGGCAGTCTCCAAACTTTATCTGGAAACAGGTGCCTCTCCTGGTTTGAAATGACTTGTCTAAATTTAAAGTGTTTCTGAGACAGACTTTTTTGCCAGCATTAAACATTGACACAAACATGTTACACACCTGAGCTGGACATGGGAATAAGAGAAGAGTCGTAACAGAAAGCGTCCGGTGGCCCCTGGCAGGAAGGTGGTGGGCAGCACAACATAGCGGCCTGGAGCCAGAGTTCCCCTCAGCGTTACACTGCGGGAGTCCATGTAGACGGAGCTAGCTGCCTGCTCCACTACACAGTGCACCCTGCTGCAGCGGTTCACCTCCACCTGTGGAAGCCAAGACATGAAGGAAGAGAGTTTAGAACTTAATCGAGAACTGAAAGGGTCGACGCATGTGTGGCCCGCTCACCTTCAGCACCTCAAAGCCGATAGGCAGGTTGTCTCCTGCTCCTTCTCTCCTGCGTATCCTTCTGTCTTCCTGCTGCAGACAGATCAGGACCTCCTCCTCTTTGCCTCTAACTTCAAGCATAAACTTTAGGACATGAGGAAAGAAGGAAAAATTATTTTCCAAATTCTTACACTAACACAAATTCGTTCTCTTCAGGTTTACCTGTGGATTGTGTAGGAAAGTGTCCCTGTGGTTGATGCATCCTCCACACCGACTCCTGTTATCCATGTGGGCCTCCCAGCTTCCAGTCAGGTTGCCATATTCTTCTTCTTTTGTCACTTGCTTCCCAGCCTTTTGTTTCCCACGCTTACCTTCTTTCTCTCTGTCTTGCTGACTCTCCCCAAGTCTCGTCTCCTTCCAGTTCCCTTGCTGCGTGGTCCCTCCAGGTTTAATGTTGTTGTTTCCCACAGTCAGTGCACTGTTACTCTGGAAGACAGTGGATGGACTAGTGGATGCACTAGAGTGACATGGAGCTAGAGCCCACTCTCCATAGCAGCGCACTTCTTTCCAGTGAGACCTTGGCCAAAGAAGAGCTCTCTCCACCAGGCGGCACACCACCACATCTGTGAAGTAGCGACAGAAATCCTCGAAATCCATCCTGAGGTGAAACAATCAGCAAAAGGTTTAAGTAGAAGTTTGTTGCAGAAGTATAGTTGTTATGTTAGAGCAGATGCCAGGTAATGTTCTCCTATCTTTTAACAAACAACAAATTTACCAGAATTCCCCTACATCTCGAATAGAAAGGCCCATTTTCTCCCTTTCTGCACGACTCATCTGCTGCCATTGTTGCGATCTGTGAGGACAATATTGTAAAAGGCCGCAGGTAAAAAGTGTATAGAGTTATATTATGAGGAACAACACACTGGAAATGACATGAAAAATGCAAGTAGCGTATCAACTTCTGGAAACCTTTATTGGGCCATTGGGCCATATCCTGTGATGTGAACAGCAGATGTTATCTAGTAAAACATTTCCACATTATTAAAAAATGCAGTGGCATTGTAAAATGATGTAAAACAGGCTGACACTGTTAAAAGTCAGCAGAGGCTTTTATTCCCAGAGCTCCTGCAAAATGCATGATGTAGTGAGCAGATGAAATCACCACAAAGGGTTCAAAGTGCCCTCACCCCTGACTCCAGTCACCCGTCCAGTCTGTGGTGCCCCATGGGTTCCTCATGCGCACCATGAAGAGTCTGGACATCCCACTTGTCTTCAATAGCTTCTCACATAGCCTCACTTTCTTCACCGCAGTGATGCCATAAGCATGTCCTCGCACCAGGCCACAGTCCATCACTGACTCCACTGTTTCCCCCTCTGCTGGCTGGGAAATATAAGTCATGTTATCATACGTAAAGGAAAACACATATTATACATGTGTTTTTCTTTACGTGGTCAGAACTTGACTGTACCCGTATGGAACAGGTGATGAGGGATTTGCATTCATGGGCCTTGGCTAACGTCTGGAAGAAAGTCCTCCTCTGATCACTGTGCAGGCTGAGGGCCTCACGATCCAAACTCAGAGGCTCGGAAACCCCGCCAGTAAAGTCGATCAGAGCCTCCGCTGTGTTTCCTCCCTCCAGGGCCTCGTAGCAGCCATTCAGCCTGAAAGGCAACCAGGAGTTGGTCAAAGATCAAAGCTCTGCTCAACGCAGTGTTTACCTTTCAAAGAAGAAGCATTGCTGCAAGCTTTAGTACCTCACTACACCAAGCCAAAGATCACACAGGAATCCCAAATTAAGTTTCACTATGTCACATATGTGGGGCTGGTTTGAAAACCAGATGGGTTCCTCAAGTGATCAGTTTTCTTAATACACACTTTAGTAAATAAAATTATGATAAAATCATCAATATATTAGTTTTATCGTGGTGACAGATTTACTGTACTTTACTTATACACATGCAATACCAACAGTTTTGCCAGCAGATGTCGCCAGTTTCAAATTTCTGACTTCCTCCAATGTTTTATAAACGTTATACTCATTAACTACAGTTTTGTGGTGTACTTTCTGAGTGTTTCACAGGTTTGTAAATACATTAAAAGTTGCTGCTCAGTTTGTGAGCTGTTGCAAGGCAATTACTCATTTACAGTGAGGCAGTGAGGTCAATAGTTGTCAGGGTGTTGCTAGGACTAGGGGGCTGCAATGGTGTTTCGAATAGTTACTATGGTGATGGTGGGTGTTTGGTAGGTGGTAGCTAGAAGTACTGTATTTTTGAAGGAATTACTTCCTGTGGCGGTCAGTTTTTGCACTTTGGTAGTGTGAGTGTTGCACTGAAGGTGCTTTTATCTGTCACCAACATGTCATTAAGGGAATAGGAACCCTTATCCATTGCAGCTTGGACAGCATTTTTCTGCTTGACACTGCTGTTAAAGTGTCCTGCACACAACAGCAAACAGAATCGTACTGGGAACCACAAACTTACAAAACACCCTCAGCATAGTTCGACAAATGTTAAAGGCCCTGAGCCTCTTCAAAAAAATAGCGACACCTCTGGCCCTTCTTGTAGAGCACTTCAGTGCTACCAGAGTCCAGTTAATTGTCAATAAACACTCCCAGGTAATCTGATAAAGGTGATTGTGAGCTTTTACTGGCTGCAATCAGGCTTCCTGGGCCTCCCTGAGGTGAGGTTTCCATTCCCCAAAATGGATGTAATTGCTTAGGAGAGTGGGCACTTTAACTGAGATGTAGTTCACTATTAGTTTGTGGTACTAGATTACAAATGTAGATACTCGGAGGACATACTGAAGTTGGGAGAAATCTTGGCCATTAACTGTGGCTAACAAGGGTGAGTGAAGGCAGCATTGGACCTAAAGAAAAGGAGAAGGTAGTGGGGTCCTAAACCCTCAAAAGGAATCAGTTGGTGATTAGCAGGAGATTATCTCCAAAGGCAAAGAATGGCCCTCAATTTATATGAGAAATATTCTGCATTTGATCTGCGCAATACTGAACAATAATGGATGTCCATGGCACAGACAAATAAGCTACACCAGGTAAATAAGGTATATCAAACACTCACTTGGCGTAGGCCTTCTCCAGCAGGGCGCTCCAGAACTCTCTAGGTGTGGCTGAGCGACAAAACAGCAGCACTCCATCACTACTGACAGGCAGACGGTCATCCACAACTACATCTGTCCAGTGTCCAAGGCGCCAAAACCGGAAATGAAAGATGCCTGCATAAAGCTCTGGTCGCTTAGGGTTCCAGTCTTGATCCATGTGTTCTGGTATCACCTGGCAGGAGGAGAACAGGCCATGAAGGAAGAAAAACAGGTATAAGAAAGGCAGAAAGGGGTAAGGCAGTAAAGGAAGGATGAATACTGATACACAACCTTCTTCCACAGAGATGGCTCAGATGCCAAGCAGGAAAAAGCAGCCAACATCCAGCAGTTACCCAGACTGCCTTGGTGTAAGTCACGAGTGCTGATCCCATCGACAAACAAACGAGGGTCTTTACATATCTCCTGGAGGAGAACCAGAAGAAAGAGAGATTAAGTTTATCTTAAAAACACACCTAAAACCAAGTTATCTGTTCCCTGCATCTTTGTTTAGTCTGTGTAGTTTTAATTTCAAACCTAACCTGCTCGTTTTTGATGTCTGCAGGTCTCCTGACTTTGCCTGGTGGTCCCTCGTCACCTGGACACTTTACATGCTTGTTTTTACACCCATTAAGTACAGCAGTCCACAACACATGCCTGTGTCCAATGTATCAGTATTTAAATAATCAATTAATAATAAATTCCTGGAGATTTGATATTGTCAAGATACTGTATGTGTGACATGCCCTGATTAGAGCATTTCATCGTATATGAGCCATCATTAAAAGCATCTCGACTGAACAATCTCAGGATTCCCAGGTATTTCATGCAGTGATGAGTGCGGCAGTTAGTAATGTCACAATATTTTATCAGGCGTGTGAGATGATTCAGAGTGTCAGAGCACTCCTAAGGACACGGATTCTGTCCACGTGGACCTGCTGATCTCAGTTGGGACAGAGTCAGGTAACCGTAGAAGTGCTGCTGGATGCACACACACTCATCTAGTAAGATACACACTTATGTTCATAACTACTTAAGGAAAAGACATAAACCTTCTCTAAGATGATCTTATGTTTATAGGAAGCACAGATGTGCATATGAGGCCACCTGGATTGCGAACTGGACAGTAACGTCAGCAAATGGGAAGTATGAGTGAGTTTTATGTTGTTGTGTGTCAGCAGAGTGAGGCGACAGATTTCACCCTGTCATCCGACTCCCTGTGTATACATGCTTTAAATTCCCGAGTGGAGCATTAGGAACACAATACCATTAACCCTTTCTCTTTAGAAATGAGTCAGCAAATTAAGAGCCAGATTGGTTTCACATTGGCCCACATACTAAATGGCCTTAATGAAGTACTGACCATCCTGCTAAAATACGACAAATTTTAATTTAAGTTCAGAGAATTTGAGGTTACATGCAGGATTTGAAATTTCAGTTCCCTAACAAGACTTTATTTGAGTGTTAAAGTATTTTAAATTCCATTTGCAAGGGTCTTGAATATTTAGAGATATTTATCCTAAATTACTAACCACAACACTTTTTAAAATTGGTTATACATAGTATCTTTCATGTTTCTGTGTGTGTTATTCCTATCCTATTATACAATATACAGCTGTGATGTGTATAGTAGGACTTCATGAGCAAGAAAAAGAAGTCAATTAAGATATACTGTGTTGTTCCCTTAGGCAAATACAGTATATCTTAATAATTATAGGCCTTACTGTCTCTACAGGTTTTCTGCAATTCTTAGATCATTATTACCAGTTATTATCAGTGTCTCAGAGCTCTTAAATATAATTAAGTAAACAGCACAGTGACCATGTTATTTAAATGGACATTATTATTAACAGAAAATATGCTTGTAAAATGTAAATTTGGAAAATAACCATCTTCTGAAAAACACACTTATTTGGATTTGTCATCTTTATCATGCATTTATCTTAAATTAATTAACACTTGTGCACTTTACAGGGTTTTTTTTTATGGGTTCATAAATAATTTCTAAGTAGTTTGCTAAAACATTTCCTAGAACAAACCATTTGTACCAACATGGTACTAATTTCAGCTAATGGTGAGAGTGATCAGTGGGTTCATGGCTAGTTATTCTACGATAAAACCTAGCACATCCTGGAGAATTTAATCCATACAGAAAGTAGGAGCACCTATCATTACATGTAAGTAACAAACACAAATTGAATAACTATTTTAGTAGAAGTTCGACTGAAAGGAAAAAATGAGTTCAACACAATGAACTGAACTACCTGAATTAGAACTTTGTCTCTACTTTTTCTAAATTGTTCTTTCCAAGAAACCCTCACTAATTTATTGGAAATAACACGTCTGTAAAGCAGTTTATAAACACTCACACATCCCTGTAGTTCCTAACATGTACTCGTACTATTAAAAGTTGTTTTGGTCACTGACTGTGGAAAACAAATAATTTGACCTTGACTATGACTGCTTTAATTGTGGGGTATTACTCCACCATCAAAGGCCACATACACAGCAACACCCATCAGCACTGTGCTAAAAACACTTGTGCTATTTAAATTGTCTGCTGCTTTTTCTGAACTTGACTGCATTGTAAACACATACACACTAATATAGCGGCCTATCAGCAATGGGCCTTACTCCCTGCGTGCTAATGTTTCACTCCCTGATGCCTCCCCTATAATAGATCAGCACCTTTCGGCTTGTCTCTTCAGGGGTCGCCACAGCGGAACACGTTCCGCGCGTTGATTTCTTACTGATTCACTTCCTTTCTCAACCCTCCCATTTTTTTTGTCAAGGCTCGGGAGTGGCACCAAGGTTGTCCTTGGCGGCTTAGCTCAGCCACACCTGGTGGGGTGGGATTTGAGCCCGCGGCCTTCTGCATCCCAACCCAGTACTCTAGCACTGAGCTACTGGCCCCCTATAATAGAAATTGCTTAAGCTGAAAGTGCGTCATCCATGGTCCTTCACTACATGTCGAAGTGTCCTTGGGCAAGACTCTGACGCCCAAGTTGCTCCTGGTGGGTCAGATGAGCACCTTGCATGGCAGCCACTGCCATCGGTGTGTGAGTGTGTGTGAATGGGTGAGAAACAACATTGTAAAGCGCTATATAAGTGGACATTTACCATTTTAATTAACACAGTCAAATAGGAATGTGGCGTGCTGGTGCTCAGTTTGGAAAATACTTCTTTGCAGCAGGATAATGTGTAACAAAAGAACGTACTTTGATTTATTCGGTCCACATCACACTCACCCTGGGCCGCTTCCAGGTGAGCCCTGGCGGAGGCTCCCTCTTGTAGAACAGGGACTGAGCAGATGGTGGGAATAAGGGGTCCTTGAAGAGTGCACCTCGACGCAGACAAGACCGCCTCAGCTTGTGAAAACTCTGACCCTGAAAGTCATTCACTTGCTCTGGCATTCTTGTTTTGAGAGGGGACACCTGAAAAAGGACAAATGTGTCAAAAAGGACTTAAAGGAAGATACTAAAACATGCTTCACTTAAGTAATGAAAGGTTACGCTCAAAGAAATCTGTGCAAACAAAACGGACAAATACAAACAAAATGGTCAAGGAATTTACAAAAAGAAAGAAGCAATTCAAAACAAATTTATAGTAAAACTTGCATTAGTGCAAAAATTTGCATCGTAGATTTGCATTGTTTATTTATGTTTGATGAACGAACATTTGTACTAGCTAATTGTGCGAAAAATATTATGCTGATGAAAAAAGTTATTTTTGATTTTTGCTATTTTGAAAATAATCAAATGCAAATTTTGCACCCAACTGTATTCAAGTACAAATTCAGGGTGCTTTCATTTTAATGCTATTATGACAAGTGTCTAATTCTCATTTTCTAGTTTTAAAAATCAAACTATTAATTGTACGAGACTATATTATTTAGAGACAATATCACCAGATTTATTCTGAATAAAAATAATGGAATCAGCTGCACGTCCTATACTGATGCATGAGTAATAATGATCTAACTATTGATCTCTGACTTTTACTATTAGTTTCTACACTATAATGCATGTTAATTATAAATTATTTAAAGCAAAGTTTTCAGCGCACTTCAACGTTTAATTGAGTATTTTGACAGCATGGTTTGAATACATATACCTAAATAAAGGAACAGATACGGTATTGCATCTGTGAACAGTCACTCTGAAACACTGGTGCTAAAACTTCAGAACGACATGAAACCAATTATTTTAACAGTCATCATTCTGTTTTAACAATGGATTTGCCTGAATACACAGAAATATTAAATACATCAGTCTCATATTCACAGATGTTTGATTTTGGTGACCAATGCGAGTGTGTGTTTGTGTGTGTGTTTGCTGGGGACAGGGGCAGTAAGGTAATGGTACCGTTTTAGTCATGAGTGAAATGAACCTGCTGGGGGTTCCTGAGTCAGGAGTTCATGTGTGTGTGTGTGTGTGTGTGTATATGTGTGTGTGTGTGTGTGTGTGTGTGTGTGTGTGTGTGTGTGTGTGTGTGTGTGTGTGTGTGTGTGTGTGTGTGTGTGTGTGTGTGTGTGAGAAGTAAATTCTGTGTCACTGATAGTACACCAGGTTCAGAGTGTGTCCTTAACAGGGTCAGGTCTCACGTCTTTGCTGTGCAGATGAGCAACACAGATGAAGCCTTGCAGATACTGAACAGGTCAAAGTTATCAATTATCAGTACGGTTTTATTCTTTCATGTATCAGATTTATCCAGTTAGACCAGCAAACATAAGAAGAAATTAAATAAACAAAGTATATATTTAAAAAAGTTTGAGACCTCTTAGTGGTAGCAATACCACAGAGTCGAAATAACAACTGTTTCAAGTTCTGCGAGATTACATTCAAAAGCAAAAGTAAGTAAGTAAGTAAGTAGTTTTGCAGAATGGCTTCATCCTTTCGGCTTATCCCGTGAGTTCAGGCTCATTTTTATAAAAAATGCATGTTAAAACATTGGAGCTCTTAACCTATGTAATAGTTAAACTCCCATTACTGTATATTTTAATGTCAATCTCCATCTACAACTCTCAGATAAACTAGTCTAGAAAGTATAACATTTCCTTCTGGAGTAAGTACCTCAGAATGTATTTAAGTAAAAGTACTTAGTGTAGTTCCTTTCCAACACTATAATCAAAGCATAAGAATTTCATGAAATTCTATATAGACGTGGACGAGGTCGGATAGTAATAAATATTGTACCATGGTGTTCAAATTCTTAGATGTAAATGTTACTGCCATAAATGTTCATATATATTTGCCAAAATACTGAGCACCCAACAAACAAATAGTCGCGGCAGAATTAGTCATCTTCAGAATAACAGATTTTATATCACTGGACAAATACAATTTACAGCACAGTAATAAAATCAACGTTTCATTCTGAAAAATCATCATATCAAGCTCCACTATAATCAAAAAAATACTTGAGTGTTTGCGAATATTGAGGATGTAAAACTTTTGACAGCACAAGAAAACATTAGACACTACTCCAGTTGTTATCTGGTGTATTAAAAAACCTGATTAGAGCTTCTTGCAGCCCAGGGCTGCTTAGCAATTTCAACCTTTTATAAATGGTTTGGAACCACGTGAGTGAATAAAGTCATAAACAGTAGTTTTACAAAAGTTTGAAGTCAAGTGTTTTACCTTTCTGTCAGACTGGAAGTTTATTCAGACGATTCTTGAGTCCAGACTTTGCATCCACAATCCTGTCTGCCTTTGGTCATTTTGGAAATCCTACAAAAAATCCTATATTTTTTTTTCAAGACAACCACAAAACAACCACAAACACGTCATAACAATTTACTGTTGCTTTTTTTTTGCTGTTAAAATCTCACTGACTGAGCACTTTCTTATTGTTTTTCTCAGCTTAGCAGCAGCGTTTGATACATTTCCACCATGAACGTATCTAATGTTTAGTTTCACTGGGAACTGTTTCCAAATGAAATGCTAAAAATGAAAACAACATGTGAGTTATTCTATCAGCTCAGGCTGTGAGTGCTGCAGGTCTCCTGAGACCATCTTTAATGACCGTGGATCATGTTTTTGTGTGTACATGTAACTGGCTCCATGCAGCCGTGACATGGGGAAGGGTGACACTGTTAGAGTCGAGGGCCTGTGTAATTGTATCTCCCACCACACAGACAATAGAAAGACAGTGACACCAAATGAAATAACTCACATCTAAAGCTTTTGAAAAGCCTTACCACAGTAAAATACATCAGCTCCTGCAGTTACTCTTGCAATTCACACACTTGCAAAGAACTTCTGTGTAAATTGTTGCTGGATAACATAAAGAGATGTGTTTCTTAGGAATCTGTGTGTGCGTCTGTATGTGCATATCACTTACTGTTGCTTGTGTTCTTCTGGTTACTGACTGTGTGCATTCTGTCTTCCCCTCTCCCTTGTCTCTCACTACTTGTCTTTTCTCTCCTCATTTTATCATGGCCTTGGTCTATCTTTCTCCTCTTTCTTCTTCTGTCTTATCTTTTCAGTGTCTTCTCTCCCCTCCTCTATCTTCTCCCGACACGGACTCCTAGAGTATCTGTTGCTGCCGAGTGTATTTCCCCTGACACCTGAGAAAGCAAGAGGCCAGCACCTTCTATTTTAACTGCTTCGCTCCCAAATACAAAGTTGAATGCCCCTGTTTCTGAGTGATTAACTGTAAAAATAACCTAGAATGCTTGTTGTAGCAAACCTACAGTACAGTGACTAATGAGATCAATATTAACGTAATTATAAAGTACATTCTCTTGAGGTTGGGATGTTATTTATCCTTGCTCAACAGTTTAGTATCTTCTGAATACCATTCCATGTAGCATACACTCACTGGTCACTTTATTAGGTACACCTGCAAAATCTAATGCAAGCCAATACGGCAGCTCTGCCACGAGTTCTACTTTTAGAAGGTTATAATTTTTGTTTACGTTGAAACTGTCAGAAAGAGGATATTATTTAAGGCCTGGTGGTTCAGTGGTAGAGCATCGGGTTGGGATGCAGAAGGCTGTTGGATGAATCCCACCCCACCAGGTGTGGCCCCGCACAGCCACCAAGGGCCACCTTGGTGCCGGTCCCGGCCTGGATAAAATGGGAGGGTTGTGGCAGAACATGTTGTCGCTGTGGCGACCCCTGAAGGGAGAAGCTGGAAGCCGTTGATCTTGATAAGGGCATTGTGGAGTTGCAATAGAGTGCATTATATTAAGAGATTATTCAAATGATCTGGCCACATTATTTGAAATGTGTAAGTGAATGTAATGGTATTCAGAAGGTTTCTTACTTCAGGTTACTTGTTTTTACCTTTACCCCTATATTGTTTTGTATATTTTAAAACATAAGTATTTCTGCAACAATATCAGTACATAGATATTGTTTGACTATAAAGTGAAAAAAATCATTAGTTACAAATAAAAGTGAGAGCTTGTGTGGTTACAAAAGAAATGTAATATAAAGGTAAAACTGTCACTCCCTCCAGGAAAGACACAACACCGAAGCTCTTTGCAACTGATGGATTTATTCCCTCTTAATTAGCGCTTGTTGCTCTTGCTTTAGGTTTATCCACCGTCGAACTATTAAACATATAAAACATCACATAGACAAATCACGTTGTACACGTAGTGGATAACATAAACATTAAATGCGTAAATAAAATGTAAAACGGGATGCAAACTTATTACACATACCTCGCTGGCTGTACATCCAGGAGAGAATGAATTAAAATAAATATAACAAAACAAAAAACAACTTATGAAACTCAACACATCACGTAAGACACCATAACTTCAGCTCTTTAAATTACCGCTCCACATGTTCTTCTTTTACCGAGCACTTGTCTTAAAAAAGTGTCCGTGTGCAACAAGGAGAAAACCTATAGTTCCTACCTAAACAATTAAATGAATCACACAAACATCCAAACAATATGCAAACGACACAGAAAATTACATAAATAATATTTATGGCATTTAAACTCCCACCAAATCACATTATTGTGATTTCACTGTTGAATGTTTCTCTTTGGACTAGTTTTATGATGTAAAGTTCTGCTTCTTGCCTTTCCTCAACACCTGTGGTTTCTTTTGGTTTTGGTCTAAGTCCTTTAATTTGTTGAGCAAAGCACTTAAGACGAGCAATAGCCTTGACGGCTCTATTCCAGTCAGAAAACTTTGTCATGCGGTCTAACAGTGTCCTATCTACCTTTACACTGGTGTTGAGCACCTGCACCTTCCGAAGTTCTGGATCATCTTTACTGACCTCTTCCACCACTGTACCTATGGGTAGCTCCTTTTCCCATAGAAAGTCTGGGCCAGTGAACCAGTTTGAAGCAACTAGTTGTTCTGCAGTTAGACCTCTGGAAGCATGGTCTGCAGGATTATCTTCAGACTGCACAAAATGCCATTGCTTAGGGTCTGTACTGGACTTGATTCTTTGGACTCTGTTTGCCACAAACACATGAAAGCGTCTTGCATCATTATTTATATATCCAAGAACTACTCTTGAATCAGTCCAAAAATGTTCTTGAAGACCATTTATTTCAAGCTCATCTCTAAGAACAACACTTGTCCTTGCTGCTACCACTGCCGCAGAAAGCTCAAGCCGTGGTATTGTGGTTATCTTAGTGGGAGCAACACGTGCCTTCCCCATAACAAGTGAGCAATGGACATCTCCGTTAGCATTAATTGCTCTAAGATATGTACACTCCCCATAACCTGTGGCACTCGCGTCTGAGAAATGGTGAAGCTCATATTGCCTGACATCAGTGAAGTTTACTGGTAAATAGCATCTTCTGATCCTTACTTTAGACAAATTTTGAAGGTCTTGTAGCCATGACATCCATTGTGTTCTGAGTTCTTCTGGAAGAGACTCATCCCAACCAACTTTATCTTGACACAGTTGCTGCAAGATTTGCTAGGACAAAGGGTGCTAGGAATCCCAAAGGGTCATAGATGGAAGCTACTGTCGACAACACACCTCTTCTAGTTAGTGGCTGTTCTTTGACAGTAATTCTAAATTGGAAGTCATCAGAGAATACGCACCACTGAATACCAAGGGCTCTCTCAAAGAGTGGTTCTCCCAAAGCCATATCCAGGGTTTTGATACTATCAGCACACTCTTCCTTTGGTAATGCTTGTATTACATCCTTGCTGTTGGAAACAAACTTATGTAGTCTCAGCTTGCCTGTACTGCAAAGTTCTCTAGCTTCCTTAATGAGTTGGATTGCCTCAGCATCAGAAGTAACATTCACCAGTCCATCGTCAACATAAAAACTCCTCTGAATGAATTTAACAGTACTTTGACTGAATTGATCTTGACACTGAGCGGCTAAATGTTTCAGACCAAAATTGGCACACCCAGGTGAGGACGCTGCCCCAAACAGATGAACCTTCATCCTAAATACTGATGGTGTTGATTCTAGATCATTGCTCTCCCACCATAAGAACCTTAAATAGTCTTGGTCTTCACGTTTAACATGGAACTGATGGAACATGCGTTCCACATCGCACATGACGGCAATTGGGCCTTTACGAAACCTACAAAGAACTCCTAGCAAGGTGTTTGAGAGTTCTGGGCCTGTAAGAAGATGATCATTCAGTTATGTGTCTTGAAATCTTGCTGAACAATCAAAGACTACACGTATCTTCCCAGGCTTTTGAGGGTGGTATACACCATGATGAGGAATATACCAGACTGGTTTGTTGTTCAGTTCTTCTTCTGGGACCTTTTCTGCCTCACCACGAACTATGAGGTCTTTCATGAAGTTCTTGTAGTCAGTGTAGTATTTCTGGTCTCTCTTGAATCTGCGTTTCAAACTTGACAAACGCTGTACAGCACATGCTTTATTGTTGGGAAGGTTTGGCCTATCTTGTTTGAAAGGTAAGGGCATCTCGTAATGACCATCGTGTTTATGCTTTATTCCATTCTTCATCTTTGTGAGGAAGTTAAAATCTTCCTGAGAGAGAGTTGCTTCTCCAACATCTCTTTCACTGAAATCGGATTCTAGCATCTTGATTACATTATCTGGAATGGTCATTTCTTTGATTTGAGTCTTACACACATAGTGAACCTCACTTCTGAGTTTAACTATTGTTGTAGGTTCTGGTATCACCTGCTTTACAATGATACGATGACTTACTCCGATAGCATCACCATAGTTCTCACATGGGACACCATAGCTCACTATGCTCCAACCTAAATCTGTTTTTTGTGCAAAGGGTTGGTTTTCTTCTCCACTTACAACTTCTCTAGGTAATAAGGCTTGTGGGCAATTATAACCAATCAAAAGACCAATCTCACACTCCTTCTGTGGAGCTATGTGTTTTGCAAGATGTTCTAAATGACTCCATGCCTTAGCAGTCTCTGGAGTTGGAATATGTGTCCGATTGGCAGGAATGAACTCACGAGTATAAGCTGTTGGTACTGTGATCTTCTTAGATGAATGTAGTCCTCTTATCTGTAGACCATTAAGTCTTTTACAGGCAACAATTGTCCCTTTAGATGACATTGTCGATAGTTTTAGCCTTACTTGTTCTGTGTCCATGTTTAAAGCATCAGCTACTTCTTCAAGAATGAATGAAGAGTCACTCTGTGAATCTAACAGAGCGTAAACAAGTACTTCATTGTTTGGATCTCTTGGTGATGACACATACACAGGAACTATAGCTGAAGTCTGTACACTGTTACCTTCTTGTACAACTCTGTTGGATGTGATTTCTTTGGTGAGACTTTGTTGTACTGATTCTGTCATTCTTTCCTTACTGCAATCTCTCCATTTAGATTGTTCTCTTTTAGCTCCTTGTTCTTGGTTTGAGCGATCTTCATGTAAACATGTGGGATGACGTTTTGAGCAGACTTCACAAACCATCCTCTTGTTACATTTCTTAGACTGATGGCCTGTGCTCAAACAGCCGAAGCATAGTTCTTCGTCCTTAATAAACTTAATTCTGTCTGCAACTGTCCTTTCCAATAATTTATGACACTTATGCAAACCATGTCCCCTTTTCTTACAAAACAGACATGTAACTACGTTTCTTTCACTGATATTTGTTGTGAATATCTTGGTACCAATGGGTTGGTTCTTAAAAGGTACGGTGTTCTTGTTCTTTGTCTTCACCCTTTCTGATTCCAATGCTTGATAAGATGTAATAGGATTGCAAGCAATACTAGCTTCCAATGAAAGGAATGTTACAAAATAACTGAACCTTGGGAATCTCCCATGTTCCAGTTGATACTCTGTGGCCTTTCTGTTCCATCTGGTGCTTAACCAGTCAGGTAGCTTGGCTGCCAGTTTCTGATTCTCATTTCCATCATCAAGGATTTGTAGACTCTCATTCTGATTCATAGCGCATTCACAACTGCACAAGAAGTCCACAAATTTCCTTAACTCAGAACTTTCCTTTGAGGCTATTTTTGGCCAGAAATATAGCTTGTCTCTGAAAGCCTTTGCAATGACAAATGGATGTCCATATCGTTCACTGAGCATTTTCCAAGCTGCATCATATGACTCTTCTGAACCAATTAGAAAATAACCTTCTAAGGCCTCTCGAGCTGGTCCTCCAATATACCTCTGAAGGAAGAAGATTTTCTCTGAGGTTGGAATGTTTTTCTGCTCAATCAGAGTCTGAAAGGATGCCTTCCAATGAGCAAACTTAAGTGGATCTCCATAAAAGACTGCAGGTTCTGGAATGGGAAGCCTATTTGCTGATATGGCCTCAGCCAAAACCTTTACAAGCTCTCCTGTTTCAATTTTGCTTGCACTGGTAGGAGCCTTTGGTGGTTTTGGTTGCTGATTTACATTGTTCACTTGCATGTCTTTCTGCGTAACTGTAAGATGTTCAGAGCTGTGTGCTACAAAACCCTTAATCTGATTGATTTCACCTTCATCGTAAACTTGAAGTTTTGCCTTGGCTGCATTTAGCCTTTTCAACTCTTCTAAGCGCTCAAGCTCCCTCTTTAAGGTTTCTACAGACCTTCTTCTTGCAGCATTCTCTTCTTGTTGTTTCTTTAAGAGAGAGGCCCTTTCTTTCTCTCTTTCTATTCTGCATTCCGTTTCTTCCTTTTCTTCTTGCAGGCGATGAGTTAATGCAGCAGCTTCTTGTTCTGCAATTATCCTTTTTTCTTCAGCCTCAAGGTTGTATAGTCTCTGTTGATAAGACTCTTGTTCAGTCATAATCTTTAAAACGGCTTGTGTGGCAGCATATTCAGCAGCAGCTTCTTGTCTTTTAATTGAGGAAGTATTAGAGTACATAGAATTAACCTTAGAACAGCTGGAAGCAGAAGGTGAAACACTGGATACAGAGGATGCAAATACTGATTTTGCGTCAGGCCAAATGATCTGTTCCTCTGCTCCTTGAATTTGAGACTGAGCGTTTTGCACTACAATCTCAGTAATTGATGTACAGTTGTCCATCTTGCGACGCATGTCATGAGCTGGGCGATCAATTTTTCTGTATTCATCATAAATACTGTTCAGCTCAGATAACTCTCTTTGAATGCTGACAATGTGCTCCTGTAGAATATCTCTGGGATCTTGTTTTATTACAGATTTTTTAGCAACCTTGGTTAAAGCTTTCCATCGTTCATAAATGCTGTCAAAGTGTAGCAGGAGAACCTTAAGCTTTTCTTTCTGAAATTCCTTTCCCTTTTCTGTTAATGTTCGGGCTCTTTCACTTCTACGAGGCTCTTCAGACGGTGATGTTGGTTGTGGAAAGCTTGACACATCCACCTCTTGTTCTATGCCAGCTAACACACTCTGAGCTTCTTTACTTGTATGAGACATTTTGTTACAAAACTATTTCAGAGTGATAAAGGCCCTTAACTACATTGGTTTGCAACTTCTTAAGCATATATGTTAATTAAACACATTACTGTTTCCAAATCGTTCTACTATAGTAGGTAAACATCAAATTTGAATAACAAAGTAACAATAATATAAACAAGATGCTTATAGGAACACTAGAGTGAACATTAGAAACATTGAACCGTAAATAACCCTTAAAATTCAATTCAATATACTTAATGTGGCAAGGAATACTTCTTTCAAATAATCAATCACTTTCTTCGCATTCAATACCTTCACAATATTTCAATTATTATTAATCCTCTAATATCAGTTATCAGTCCTTGTCACGTTCAAGACACACCTTAGGTGTCTATCTTATGAACATCTTCAGAAAACTGATGAACTTGGGTGTCTTTAACGTTTTTCTAATGTCTTATCTGAGTTCCGTGTCGGCGAGCAGTCGGGACTCTTGCAAGATCGAGAAGATTCGGCAGGTTCGAGTTCGACTGTCACTCCCTCCAGGAAAGACACAACACCGAAGCTCTTTGCAACTGATGGATTTATTCCCTCTTAATTAGCGCTTGTTGCTCTTGCTTTAGGTTTATCCACCGTTGAACTATTAAACATATAAAACATCACATAGACAAATCACGTTGTACACGTAGTGGATAACATAAACATTAAATGCGTAAATAAAATGTAAAACGGGATGCAAACTTATTACACATACCTCGCTGGCTGTACATCCAGGAGAGAATGAATTAAAATAAATATAACAAAACAAAAAACAACTTATGAAACTCAACACATCACGTAAGACACCATAACTTCAGCTCTTTAAATTACCGCTCCACATGTTCTTCTTTTACCGAGCACTTGTCTTAAAAAAGTGTCCGTGTGCAACAAGGAGAAAACCTATAGTTCCTACCTAAACAATTAAATGAATCACACAAACATCCAAACAATATGCAAACGACACAGAAAATTACATAAATAATATTTATGGCATTTAAAAAAACTTTAAGTAACATATATTCTGTTATGAGATTTCTTCTTTTAACACTCCGCCTTAAAATCGAAACATCGGGCCTCGACTGATTGCGTCCGATGGGATGCATGACGCATGCGCACATAGACGTCAAACGCGCCTATGTGGCTGCTGTGAAATTAAAGCTTAGGTTCTTAGATTGTCTTTAAGTTTAATAGCAAACTGTTATCATGGAAGTTTTTATTCTGGCTTTGTTTTGTGTCTTGAGTGTGGCCACAGCAGACGAAGACGAGAGACTGCCGAATAAATGCGAAGGTAGGACGAGAAAGTCTTACTAAAGCTAACTGTTGGCTGTTATGAAAGCTGCTAATGCTATGGCTTTGTACCAATAGTGACGTGGTAGTGTTTTGAAAATTAATTACCTTTGCCTATAATATTTGCCATGCATAATTTGTCACACCAGTTCTTACTGGTTTTATTGTCTTTTATCGCCAGTATGTAAGTTTCTGACAGTAGAGCTGCAGGATGCTCTGGAGAGAACTGGTCGCTCCAAGGAAGTCCTGGAGCTCGGAGAAGTGCTGGACACAGGCAAGAGAAGGAGGAAAATAAAATACAACACTTCGTAAGTTAAATCTTCCTTGAGTCTCTTCAGTATGAACTGTATTTGGTTTTAATATGAATAGAAGACATTGTTTATAGATTAGAAACTGTAAAGCCGTCTGTAAATAATCAGTTTACATCACTGGATTTATTTTGACTAGTAAACCTAAAGTTCTTTTTTTTTTTTTTTTTGTGGAATCACTGCCTGAATTTTCAAGCTGCTACAAACCCTGTAGCTCTGTTTTTTTGCTTGTGGGGCCAACACTGAAAACATGTTTAAATCAATGTTTTCATTTCAGGGAAACCCGGCTGACCGAGGCAGTAGAAAACATATGTGAGCGCATCCTACAGTATAACGTCCACGCAGAGAGGCCGGGCAGCCTCCGATACGCCAAGGTAAAGTTAATGTATTTTTATGTTAAGGTGCTTTAATGTTTAAAGGAGTTACTGTAAACTAAAAGACTGCACTTAATGAGTGAAGGTTACACTTTCAGACCCAACATATGCGTTAAATAGATAATAAAATAGAAAATATTCACCACTTTAGCTCTTTTTTGTTTCTCTTTACAAAGTCTAAGCTCCATAACCAAAAACTTTTTTTTCACCATTTATTAACCGTAGTAGTGACCAAGGTTGGAGCTTCCAGGCAGGAGGTCCAGAGGAAGACCAAAGAGGAGATTTATGGATGTAGTGATAGAGGAAATGAAGTTAGTTGGTGTGAGAGAAGAGGATGGGTTAGATAGAGGCACATGATTCGCTGTGGCGACCCCTGAAAGGGAACAGCCGAAAGGAAAAGAAGATGAAGTAGTGTCCAAAATGTACCAAACAGCATTTATTTTTAAAAAAAGCACTAAATTTGAAAAAAATCTTAACTAACTTTTTGTTAGTATCATTTGTACAATGATAAAAAAATGACACATTTTTTTGCAAATGGACCTACTTGCGTTGTGTGCGCTGCAGGGAACCAGTCAGACCATAACAACTCTGAAGAATCTGGTGCACAAAGGAGTTAAAGTGGACCTGGGAATGCCCTATGAGCTGTGGGACGAACCCTCTGTGGAGGTGTCTGACATGAAAAAACAGGTAGAGTTGTGTATTTTTCTTCTCTTAAACGTTTTAATACAGTAATACTTTTCAGAACAAATTCATAATGAGGTTTATAGTTATTCTGAGTAATGTTTCTGAAATGTCAGTTAAAAATAGAGAATGGCATCTCAAATGAATTATTTTTCATTTTATGGAACTTTTACTTAAATTTGACGGAGTTTTGTATCTGGCAGGTCTTTGCTGACCTCTGCTGGACAACGCTAAAACACAGTTCACATCTTCAAGTAACTCAATTAAGAAGGGATAAATATATGCCATGTAATCTGATTTTATATTAATAGGCTGTAGCTCAGTTGGTAAAGACAGTTGTCTACGGACCATAGGGGCAGTGGTTCAATCACCTATATGTCGAAGTGTCTCTGGGCAAGGCACTGAACTGGCGTAAAAAAAACTGTGCCAAATCAAATGGCGATCCTGAACTCACGGGATAAGCCGAAAGGACAAAAAAAAACAAAAATCTGATTTTGGATTAATGCCCTACAGTAAATCTAAAAGAAAATATAGATAACTACTTGTATTATTTTCCCTTTTATCTCTCTCTATTATTTGATTTAATTAAAGCATCTAGATATTCATAGTAAACAGCTTTACTTTAATCCAGAAGATAAGAATCTTGTTATTGTACATAAAATTAAAAATATTTGTAGTAATGTGTATGTGTGTCTGCACGTGCACTGGTTGCTCAGTGTGAGATAATGCTGGAGCATTATGAGGAGGTAGTGGAGGACTGGTACTTCCATCATCAGGACCAAAGACTGGAGAACTTCCTCTGTGAGAAGCACGTCCTCAAGACTTCCGAGCAAGGTATCAAGCACTGTAGCTACACACAGAGAAATAAAGACATTTAGATTCTAATGTCAGATTAGACATACAAACTTTTATGTCCCTGATTTGTCAAACAGTGTAAAGAAGCAGCGTTCCTAAACTTTACCAGAATCTGTCAGACTGTGTAGCATTTCTAATATTTACCAGTATTATAAATCTTTTTTTATATATGTCACAATTTGCTTCACAAAGATGAAACCAATAATAGACTAAAACCAGTTGTTTAAATTTAAAACTCCTGCTTTAAACTGTGTCATTGCTGTTTACTCCTGACTTTGTCATGTGTACTACAGCATATGTACAGCATGTATAAAAAAATGGTGGCAATTCTTATACATTTTCTAAAATATATTAAACCCAAAGTTAAATTTAAAGTTGACACTACCACATATTCACCTATTTATTATCTGAACCACTTATGCTGTTAAGTGTTTCACAGCACTGGAGACTATCTAAGCTGTTCCTACGAGAAGAAAGTCAGTAGGTTTTAAAAGTTGGTTTTTAAACGTACATTCAGTTAAGGTTTAAAAATACTTTTAACTGAAAATCATTGAAAATGTAAATGTACTTTTTACATGAAATTACACTGAAAATCAAAGTAAAATCAAAAAATCAAAAATCAAAAAACAACAACTTAATGCTGCTGAAATTTCCTTCTCTTCATGTTATTTTCTCTCTCCCCTCACTCAGAATGTCTAAAGGAGGTGTGGAAAGGAGACATGGGGAAAAAAGGAGAAGCCAAGAAGCAGGTGACAAGCGAGGGTGCAGAAGAGGTGGGAAGTGACAACACAGAGACGGAGGAGGCGAAGGCCCACGATGCTGGAGAGCTTTGAGAACTGTCTCACAGAGTGAAATGCAGAAGACAACACAACAACCTCAGTTTCAGACTTATGGCAGGAGAACTGCAAATTGTTGGACAAAAGTTGAAATGATGCATTGAGATGCAGTTTTCAGCTGTATTCTTGAATAGAAATAATCACTATGCAACTATTTTAGCTTTTGAATGGATATTCTATGGAAGAAAGGTTCCAAACTGCTTTTCTGAGATGTCAAAACTATTCCTGGTGCCAAATCGTGTTAGAGTTTACATTAGAAGTTAAAGTGATGTGAGAATTTAATGTTGCATTTATCTTATTTATTTATATGGTGTCTACCCTTATAAACTGTTGCACCTTTTTAAACGTGACGTTTAAAGCCTTTCTCATGAATATGAGACCTTTCCAGTGTTAAACCACGTGTGAACGCTGTAACACTTCTTCCTATGCTAATACCATATGGTACATAATGTCTTTCTTACCCAAGAATGTAGTGTTTAAATGCAAAGATTTTTTCTTGTTGAATAAAATGCTTATTATAAAATTGTGGATTGAGGATGATTTGTCTGGGAGTGGTCCTCTTGCCTGAAAGAAAAAGATTACCATTTAAAATGGTTTTCTTTACTCATCCCTCTGTGCAAGTCTCACAGCACCCAACTGTCTTTGAAATGCAGAGCTACCCGTGATCATCTAGTTTAGACCAATTCAGACATTTAGTATGGCACCGCATTTGTACTGCATTACTTCTTCATTGTTTTTCTATATATTTTTCAAACAGAAAAGGTCAACACTGTAAATACTATAGTGGAAAGACAGAAAGATAAAGAGAAACTAAATGAAACTTGTATGTGGTAATGGAAAAAAAAACTAAATTAAGACTTCAAATACTCAGAATTTTACATTCAGTCTCCTAAATTTGCTCCTTTCATTGTTTTGGCTTTTACCGAGAGGAACATCTTTTAAAATGGATAAACACTCATCTCTGACTGACAAATTGTGTGTAGGTGTTGCACACTTGTAGCTGGGAGCATGTCATTTCCCTTTGTTTGACACAGTTGACACAACAAGGTTTTGCGTCACTGAATCACCTTTGTGTTTCATGGTTTTGAAAAAGGATGTAAACAAAAAGAGGTGTGAAAACAACGAAAAACCTCTAACACATTTGCAAGATAAGAATTGTGCTGTTCTAAGGAAGTGATGATAAAGATATAGTGGATAACTATAAATGCATCTTAGCTATTAAGAAAGCTGTTATATAAGTGATGGAAAACAGAAGAGGCAGAAATTCTCTCAGTGATCAGAGGGCACAACAGTTATGTAAATTATTTCTAGTCTTATAAATAAAAGGGAGCCAATAGAATTAAAATAAGGCCGGTGAAATGTGTGGTTTGGGCTTAGCTGTTTGTCAAAAGCCAGGCTGCAGAGTTCTGGATCAGTAGAAGATCTGCTGAGACAGGTGAATCAGGCATTAAAATAGTTGAGGTGTGATGTAATCAAAGCATGAAAGATTTTTTTCCAAATCTTTAGGTCGAAGAAAGGTTCTAAAATTTATAGAGGAACAGGTGGTAGATGATTCATATGTAGCAGTGTGTGGGTTTTGCATTGGATTACCGGGAAAAAGTCAACTTTCTGTATTGTCAGTAACTTTAGCAGGTGAGCAAGTATCACAGCATCTAAAATGATACAGTGATTAGGGCAACAGAGAGCAAACCTCACTGTTTGTACATACAATGTCACATACTGTGTTGCTGTCAAGTGCTTTCTCACTTGACAATAGCTGCAGAGTTAAAGTGTTTTTCTGGCCCTGCAGGAGATTCACAGTGAGCAGCACAGCTTTTAGACCAACCTGGAGTCCTCTGATGTCAGGCCAGTCGACTCATCTCAGCCTTCGATCTCCACCTCAGGCTCATGGAAAATGAGCTGCTTTCATCTCCGGCCCACTCTGCGGCGATATGCAGTCAGAAAAAAGAAACAATGACTGACAAACACAGACTTAGCTATGAGATCAAGTCCTTTGCTGTGAGTGAAACTTTTAGCAACCTGAGACTATGGTATCTGTAGTATATCTTTAAATTATAGAGGAAATGAAGTTTGCAAATCGACACAACAAGATAATATTTTGCGTGTGTGGAAATTTAATCTTTGTTTCTTCCTTTACTTGCCTGCCTTATTATGGGTTTACATATAAAAGAAGATCTTTTATCTAGATTTTTCATTCAGGAAGGCAAAATGCAATAGTTCAGTGTTGTTAAAAACCATTTTATAGCCTTGTCAAGAATTGCCATTTTACAGAATAAAGGTGACTTTCTTTATGTAATTACTCTTCCCTTAACATCACGGACCATTTTAAAATATATAATACAGACAAGCTACAGAATATTTACTGAAAAAAGATGTTTGCTGTCTTTACTTCCTCTGTGAAATGATCAACACTGATCACCATCTTCCCCTCTGTGTGTACGCAGACAGCTGTGTGGCTACTCAAAACTCTCATGATGTTTATCACCCTGGATAACCCTTCAAAGACCACCAGGGGTGAGACCAGTGTCTCTTATGTCCATAGCTGTTCCTCCAAAACCTACTTCCTCTAAACACATTTTGGTGGTCTACCTCACAGGGATAAATCCATCCAGTTCCTGCATCTGATTGTGTCTTCAAATTACTGATTTAATAATAAAAGCTGGGGGCAGAAGTTAAATCTGATGTCCGTGCATTGCAGATGTTTTACAGACTCTTATTTCCAAACCAGAATCCAGAACGCCATCCCCCAAATTCAGCTCTGTGGCTTTTTCTCCTCCACCACGACCACAGACACACTGTCAGCACTGGACCCACAAATGTTTTATTGTCAGCATACATTGATCTGATTTGTGATGTGTTATATTGCACTGTCTCCTGCAGATCTCTCTATCACGTTAGCTGGAAGCAGAACCAGTCCCAAGAAAGACCCAAAATAAAAAAGGCTGTTCTTTTACGAGTGGGAGGTCGGTTTTATATCATAATTCATGTTTTCATTGCTTCTGTCTTTTCCCTCTATTTATTTTCAGAACCACATGGGATATTAAGATAACATAACAGTTGTATTTTACCTGCTCGGGTAAAGAGCAATGGATGGTGATGACCATGTCTGTGAGGCCTGCGGCAGTGTGAACACTACAAATCACAGTAGTACTGCAGAGTCCAGCCACAAGAGGGCACCGGAAGAGCAAAACAAAGTGAAGACAAAACGATACTTGTAGGTTCTTTTTAAGCACTTCTTCTGTTATTAGTCCTGGTTACTCTGTATGAATCTGATTGAAGATCATGTGAAATTGCTCAGTGAAACAACTTTATGTCCACTCACAGTTTTTCTACAGAACAGCTGACAACAAAGTGAAATATGACATGTACTCAAACAATTAAAATAAAGAAAAATATGTTTAAACATGTTCGACATATATAAAAATCTGTTTAGAATCTCGTTTATGTGCAGACTAGAAATTACCTGACACGACTTTTCTATTTACTAAATATAACCATTAACAGAATTGTTCTAAAACAAATGTACAAAGTGCTTCACAGGATTTATACCGAGAATTTAAAATCTGTGTAGCAATGAGGTAAATAAAAGGAGCCATATCCATAAAAATTCAGAATAAGACCAAACAAAAATGTAATAAAATATGCAACAATAAGAGATCAAATGAAGAGTTACATGTGTTAAAAGAAGCAGTGTCTAGCAGCACTTGGATTTACAATTATTTATCACACAGACTCCTGGCAGTGTTGTCCTTGTGTCCTGATCTGGCCCTTCAGCTTCACTCCCGACTTTTATTTTGTAGCCCTTTTCCCTTTTCCCCCTGTTCCCAGTTCATTCCAGCACCTTCACCACTCATCACCTGTCATAATTGTTTACACCTGTTCCTCGTCTTTTCTCCCGGATGGGACACTCTGCCTTCTGGTTTGCCTGACTCGAGTTATTTGTTTACCTTTGGTCTGAGGATTGGTTGCCCTGTTCCTTATTTAGGGCTTGCTCGAGGTGGATTCTGGGGGTTTTCTCGATACATCTTTACAGTCTTGACTTGGAAGTGCCTTGAGATGACTTTGTTGGGAATTGGTGCTATATAAATAAAGTTGAATTTAATTCTTTAGTTGTCCCAGCCGGGAATCAAGTTTAGCCGCCTCATTCATTCTGGCTCTGTTTTGAACTCCCCAATTTGAACTCCACAATTTGGAGATGCAGCGCGAGCATGAAAAGGAAAACAAGAAATCTGTCATTTAAAGAAATATTCACAACATTTTACAATATTTTTGTAAATAAGATTTCCATTTCTTGCTTTTTAATAAAAAAATGTCTACAAACATTTGTCAGTATGGTTTATTCAGTATAGATCGATGGGCCTTTGAAAACGTTCCCATCTCCTGCTAACACAATCACTAGATATGATGTTTTTATTTGTGTTTTGCTGCTGTCTAAGCTTCAATTGTCACCATCATATATCTTATTAGGCAAAGCGTTTTTAATGAACAGTATCAAAAGTATTTATATTGTGTACCTATATAAAAAGAAACAAAAAATGCTTTGAGTTTGTGTCTTTTATTTGCAAAAGTTGATAATGAGCCAACTCTGCATACGGTATAGGACACTAAAAGCCTGAATTCTTGTGCTGTGTAATGTGTCAAGTGTTAGAGAACATGCATGTGACATATTAGTACATGTCATATTTCACTTTGTTGTATTTTCTGCCTCGGATGGTCAAGATGTGCCAGAACATTGCAGTGGAGAGGGGCTCACATCTAACAAAGCTTCCTTAAAAAGCATCTTCAACCTCTAAGCCACCTAGCCGCCCCATAGTGATGTATGTCTGACCCTGATATACTCGCGCTGGAAGAATTTCTGGACTCTCATCTATCTTTGCTTAGAGGACAAGGCACCATTATGTCATCATCGGCAGAAGGTAAAACATTTTATTCCGATTTTTTTTTTCACTTGACCATTGATCCTTGAGCACAGCAGGTTAACTCGTGATTTATTAGTGACATTTTCTCTGCGCCAGAACAACAGCCTGCTCCCCATCTCCACCCAGCACCTGTCAACACACATGCCAGAGACAAGCAAGGGAAAAACAAAAACATTGCATTTGGATTCATGACAACAAGGATCATTTCCCACTCTGCTCTTTGTGCCAACCCTCTTTTACAGCCAAAGCACTCAGTCAGGTTTCTATGGTTTTTTTAAGGCATCTTTCTTTTTGCATTAAAACAAATCACAGATTACCAGCAGAAATATATTTTACACATTTTTTAAAAAGACGAACAATGACATTTTGTTTTTAATGTGAGTGGTTAATGTCACACTATAATTACTGTAGTAGTACAGTTTAGAAGTACTTCGGTATTTCAATTTTATGTTACTTCATAATTCTACTCCACGAAAAGTCAGAGGTTGTATTGTACATTTTTACCCCACACATTTACAGTAATTGGCAGCTGAAGTACTTCCAGGTTGTCAATCTAAAACAGAATAAATTATTAAATCATGACTTACTAAGGGTTAACCACATGTCAGTACATAATGACATAAATGCAACATAAAGGATATTTACATTAAATCATTGATATTTACAGTCAGCATCAATTATTATTTAAACATATATGTAATGTATATTCTAAAACGGACCTTTCTATAATAATAAGTAATAATAAATACTTGCACGTTAGCTATATTAAGTGTAAATTGATACTAAAACATTTGTATTAAAACTAAGTATGTACTTCAGAAGTTTAACTTGTAATCGAGTAATTCTCCACTGCTCTAATAGTACATTTACCTACATTTAAGTATATGATTGAAATAATAAAGAGACATATAGAGAGAAGAATAAATACACAATGTCAGATTTGTTTTAGATTTGTTTTTTTATTTTTGGATTTTGTTTTACATTGACAATTAGATCAAGAAATACACAGAGATATCTAATCAGTCAAATGATTCTAAACGAAAATATCTAAATTGTGGGATTTGTATTGATAGATATTGCAATATGTTAGGTCCTGTTGTAGGATTTGCCTCCACAGTTTTTGTAAGCTAATATACACTGTGTGTGCACAGTTATAGGTTCAGCGTCCCACCTGTTTGATGCTTTTCTAAATCGCATGTCTGATTAATCCTTAATTGTATTTCATTGATTATTGACTATACTGACAGTGACGGTGACAATACAGCTAAATTTTATTCAAGGTATACAACAGTGTCATCTGCATAGTTTCGCACTGCTGTCAGAGACCACTGACATATACATCAATCAGCCATCAATCAGCCACATCTGGTTGTTTGAGTATAAAAATAAAATTATGTTTTTCTATTTATAAAAAAATATTACAAACTAATAATTACTGGTGTATCATTATGGGTTAACCGCCTGTAAGCACTAAAGGTTGTTTAAGTCAGCTCCAGCTTTACCAACTGTGATCTGTAACCCTTTGTATAATTTACTGCACATGTTTTGCCATGTTTACCATAATCAGTATTGTTTAAACTACATTGTTTCCTTTGTGAAGTACCTCTGCAGATATTGAGTAAAAAATTTAAGGTAATACTAGCAGTGGCATTGTAGTTGTAGTTTCACTTTTTTGCACTTGTTTTTGTATTTATATTACCTCTGCGCATACGGTTATTGTAGTGTATCCAATGCTGCATGTGGGGCTGTGTAGCTGAAGACTCCTCAGAGTGACCATGCTGACCCTTGTCCTCCAAAACATCTGTAGGACCACCAGCGTCAATGTTGAGCCTGACTAGTGTATACTAAACACTAGCGGGGCTAACGTTGAACCATGAGGTAAACTCACTGTCAAAAATGTTTTATTGCCTTTAATCTGAGTTCAACATTGAAAATAGGTCTTTAAAAAGTAGACCCATCTTTTAAAGTAATTTCCAACCAAGATAGCCCAGTACCCCATTTGTGGTTCCAAAAGATGCATTTAAATGTGAAGCATTCATTTTGTTTTTTCTTTGCTTCATTAATCACTAAATATAATACTGTACATACATTTAAAAAAAAAATGTTGCATCTTCACACTCATACCTAATTAATAACTCATAGCACAGTACCACCTTGTTGAACTTTAAATTAAATAGGGGCTAATCCATCAAACAGACACCCGATATTGTGAAATCTGTTCGTATTCGGTCATGGTGCCTTAATGTTGACTCTTATAATTACACCTCTATGGTGTTTTGTTTATTATGATTTTAGTCTCTTAGCACATTTGTAGCTGCAAGGGTGCAAGTTCTGGCAGTGTAAAGCACCTGTCAAGGACCACCTGAAGTGTTTTATTAAGCATTTTCTTCATTTTAGGGATGGCTTCTATTATTAGTTAGTATTTGTATTATTTAATTCATTCATATAATTGTCCTATTTTACTTCCACCTCCATCTAAATGTGTTGAAATCTCTTGTGTCTTTGTGTTTATGTTGCCAAAGTTCAATATTGGTGCATAAACGTGCTGTTTCACCCCTCAATTTACTTTATTGCATTTGTCCTGGGTCCAAGGATAGCATTTCTTAAGTGCATTGTAACTACTTGAGACGCACACACACAAAGCACACCTGGGGAAACATTCCTCGGGGGAAGTCATCAATCAGTTTTATGGCTTTCTCTGGGAAAGTTTCCTCCTCTCCAATCAAGCGTCTTCCCTCCCTCCACTCTCCACCTCGATTCTCTTTCTGATATTTCCATCTGTATCAGTTTTGCTTCACATCTGAGAACAATCGGCCGGAGCCAATTAACCGTTCAACCATTTTTCCTATTCCACCGAGGGATAATTGGAGCAAAGTGGAGGGCGAGCGCTTCGCCTGGATAATAGGAGATAAGACTACTGCAACTGGCTTTTCCTTCTCTGTCCTAGGTTTGCCCGCCATTGGTAATAATCCTATAGGTGAATGATCTCCATCCAGACTAAAAATGCCCTTACAAACTATAAAAAATTGAGTTGAGTCTTCTTTTGAGATTTCTTTTGTCTGATGTCTGCTGCAGATTGAACTTTCATTCTGATATAATATTTTTTCCATAGCATTAACCAACCAATACAGTAAATCTATGTATTTTCAGATAACTTACAATCATCATGTGAGCATGCTAATGGTGGACAACCTTTGTGGGGCCTTTACTTGAAGCCCCTGACAACATTTTTTTTCAACCATCTTCTTGTTATGAGTGATGAGACTCCATATGACACATTTTCTGCCAAGTCAGGATGGTTTTTGTTTTTCCACTCGACAGATTTTTGTTTTTGCATTTTGGTGGGTGAGGCTCTGTTGGGAAAAGCTGAGGTGAGGTACTTTCCATGCGGCGGTTAGGATTTGACAGTAGATGTGTTGTTTGCTTTTGTTGGCAGACCAATGTCCTAATTAAGCAGTTATCTAAGATTTTGTGAATTAAAAATGTAATTAAGTTAAATTAAACATCATATTTATCAACTTAAATAAATAAATATTTCCCAAACTTTGTTAATTTAAACTTTTTCCTTTGTGTTCTATATTTAACAGAAATATTAGCAGGATTCATATTCAGTCAGTGCCAACAGTAGAAAGTACAGGAAACCTTTTTGAGACTTTTACATAATAATATTTAAGGATGCATTAATATAAACGCTGCATCTGAGCAATGCAGTAGAAATTTTCTTTCCAGTTGGTTGTTGAGCATGTTGCAGTGTATCATATTTTGAAAAGCTGACAATGACCGTGGTCGACAATCTATTCAGATTTGTTTACTTAATGTAAAAACTCACTCCTGCTCCTGCAAACTCTCATTAGAAAACACTTTATTATGAGAATAATTTTTGAAATGTCCTAGATGTTCGAATTGTTTTTACATAAGCATATCAGTTAAATTAAGGTAATTGCAGATAAAATAGGCCTCGAAGCATTAAGCCTTCCCACTGCATCACACGGATAGTTCACTTTAGATGACATAGCTTTCGCTCTCACGAACTATCGATGATAAGGTGAAAAGTTTATCACTGGAGCAGGGATAAAAAGTGCACACGAAATTAAAATATAAATGACTGCCTACTCAATAGGAAATGCTAATCTAATCACATTGTGATAAGTTACAGCTTCAATAAACACAATTCCTAGCTCTAAGTTGTTTACATTAGTTACCACATTGTTTTCTCATAATCTGCTTGAATTACAATAAAAATACGTGTTCAGACTTTTTGTGTTTGACCACGATGTAACAACATTCACTCTTTATATTTATATCCTCAAATACATCCATTCATTACTCATTCTGACTCATTTAGAGTGAAAAGAGGCACTGGCACACGCAACGTATTATTTAGTCTGCACTAAGTGACAGACACAAGCTTAATTAGGTAAAAGTAAGGGCTACTTAAGGGGGCATACAGCAAGTCACTTTGATTCAATAAAACGCTAAACACCTAAATGTTATCAGCCCTTTTAGACTTTAAAACTCAATACTGCTTGAGACTGTCCTTCCTTCAGTTTGATTGATATTTGCAATGTGAGCCAGTCTGGCAGACGTGCGTCAAGCAGGATGTGACTCCCCTCGAGGTGGGAGCTCTTGGCTGACTTCAGACTGTTACTATAAGGAGAGACACCTCCCAGCTGATCCCGTTAATTTTCCTTCCCCCCCACACACTCCTCACCTCCTCCTCGCCCATGCAGTACCCGGTGTGTTGCACCCCTCTCGGTACTGTGGTTTCCTCTTCAGCTCCTCTGCAGACGAGCTGGAGCTGGATGTCTGGACACTTAATGCCCTTCTCTTAATGATCAGGAGGGACCGCGGGAGCAGAAGAAGTGAGGAGAAGGAGAATCACTGGGACGCACATGGTGAGCTCTCCTGACACGTTTTTGCCTCTTTCAAAATGTTCACTGGCTCTGCGTGGAGTTTGATCTGCGCTCAGTCCGCGCGTAAAGAGGAGCAACGAATGCACGGCAAGTGTGATACTGCATGTTTTTATTAGAGGGCAATTAAAGGAGAATTTATGTGCAACATTTTGTTTAAAATTAATTAGAGCAGCACGCCTTCCCTATGTTGCGTTTTCTGCTCTCCGACCCGACTCCTGACATTGTGCTGTTGCTGCTCAGCTTATCCAGACGGCTTTGTGCTAGACTCCTTTACGTTTTAAGTTTACTATAAAATATATTAATTATGGTGTGTTTTATAAGAAAGTTCAGGTCACAGAAACTACATTTATTGTCCTGTAAATCTGTTACGCCTGCTGCATTTTGTGTTTTGTTTAGTTTTTTAATGCATTTTATTTAAGCAATAATCTAAACTTTTTACTCTAAAAACAGGGAAATACTCCTTTAGGATTCACATTTTTCATCATTGTAGAATCAATCAAATATGTTGGTTATTTGTCTATCTGTGTGTGTGTGTGTGTGTGTGTGTGTGTGTGCAGCTGTTGCGGGTCAAATAAAAAATAAAATAACACGGATTTAAATTAGTTCACTGGACTTAAATGCCAAACACATGCCACTCATTGAACTAACACTATTCTAAAAATCAGAATGAAGTTGTTTGATCAAACTGTGATAGCCTCTCTCTGTAAATATTATTGTTCCTCTCCCGGAGATAAAGCGGCCAATTTCTACTTAACTAGTGCAATTAGCCCCGCGGATTTGATGTAATCAGGCTCCGGGCTTCACTGTTAGCTCTTGCCAAAGTAATCACCCTAAATATGATCAACATTTAAGTTTAATGAACCGTGGCATGTGAATCATTAATTGCGGGTCCGTTAACTGCGTGTGACCGCGGGCTGTTGGTCTTTTAAGGTCCGTCTGTGGTTAATTAGTTTTACTAAAATCCCTGGTTGCACTTGTATCTAGGAGAAAAATATACTGTGTTTCTCTTAATAGACATATCACATTTCTCTTTTTATTTTATAGGATATGAGGGCGTAGCCTTCACTTCAGAGCAAGTTTACAGTTGAGGCCTTTTATTTAGTTGCGCGCTTGTGGAAATGAAATAAAATAGGCTGCTGTGGTTTATTCTTATTATCCTATAACCGTTTTTAATAATAATTAGCTGACGAAAATCGTCCAAGTTATGTTTGTTTTTGTGCTTACAAATGGCTGCAGCCCTGAAGTGTTTTTGTTTAGTGTCACCTCCTGCTCTACATTATTAACCTGCTGTATAACACCGGGGTGGATTTCACTGACAAGCAATTACAACCAGAGGACTTTTATTTCCATCATGTCCCAGGTTGTCTTTGGCCTGACTGCAACATAGAATCACAATGATTTCATTTCCATCTGTTTTTCAATATCAGCATGTGAAGCTGGAGCCGTATGGAGAGCCTCCTGCCAACTTGTATGAGGCTGTAAAGGGGGAGAATTGACAGGAAACTTAAATATCAAGTGGGTGCCATGTGTTTTCCTATTCAAAAGTGCAGTAAGCAGAGCTCATGGGTCAGTGCCGAGGGAGAAGCACCCACCTTGTGGATGCGGAGGTGCAGCTGACCCCTGGGGGCCCCGCACATGCATCACACTGGCTGCTTGTTGGAGGTGCAAAAGTGAAGGACAGAGGCCTTTAGCTAAAGATACAATCAGTGATAATCCATTTTGTGCTGTGTGTTGCTTCCACTTCCCGTGCTGCCCCACTAAAATTAGATTATTACACCTAAAACAGAACTTCTGGAATCTGCTCCGAGTGGAATAACACACACATGGGCTTTGACTGTGGAGGCAGGAATGCAGTTTGGGAATACAGACTGCACGCGTTGCTTCTCTCTTCTCGCCCAGAGCCTGGGGTTGTATTTCTGACTGGCTGAGGACAATTGCAAATTAACAAAGGTGTCAGTGTGGTAACATGCGCCAACAGGTGCCTTGACTCAGCTTCAAATATGTAGGCTTCAAGAGAGCTTATATAATTGATCATATTTATTTAAAGGCTCAGAGACTTGGAGCAGAGCTGCAACATACCCTGGGAAATCTTCCCAGCGACTATCATCGTGATTTAAAACGGTCTCTTTAAGCTGCACAGACTTGTGTTTATTTACACAAAAAGCAATTTTGTCTTTTGAAACTCATCACAAGTAGCAAAGACATTTGAGTTTAAAACATTTGTCTCGATCTTGCTTTGCTGCCCGTGACAGGGCATGTTAAAATTTGTGAGACAGACCAAATCCAGCTCATCTGCTCACCAGATCTACATCTTCAGCTTCAGACCCAGACAGGCCCACGGCTTGCAAAATGTGAACAGGATGAAGAAGGTTAACAGGTAGCAAGAGAGACACAACCTCCCACTCGGACTCCAGGGGCTTTCTTTATTGCAGTAAACCGCAGCAGTTCTCCTTTCCTGCTTCACTATCAGAGATGAGTTGCAAAAAAATAAATTGATGGCTAAAAACTTTGATAAATATGCATATTGCTGCTGATGATGATGATGATTTTTTACTATCACTTTCTTATTGTAATTGCCATTTCCTCCTAAGAATGTTTGTCATATAGAAATAGACATAACCAACCAAAAAAGAATAATCAAAACATCCAGATTTAGAAGTAAGTGACGAATCTATGTGCAAATAAAATACCTCTTTCATGTGTAGCCTTTTCAAAGAGAATATTATTTTATGTGTATTTACAGAACCAAATACTGACTTGTATGAGGAGAAACCTAATGCAAACAAGCACTTTAAAGAGATCTGTTACTGTTTATGAGCGTAAAATATCCCCTTTAAATCCAGTCCAAGTTGTAAGACAATGAAACATGAAAACCTCAAAAGAGATGTGCACAAACTCTTGTTTCTACATGTTACATTTTGAAACCAAACTATAAAGCAGCTGCTGCTATTTCTCCTGCTGACTCTTCGGCGTCAGACACTCGAACTCCATTTGAGCAAAACGCAGAACGAATGAATGAGAATTACATTAGAAAGCCAATACGAACTGCAGTCTGCTGCTCTGGCTTCGAGCACGAACATGAGTGGCGGTCTCCTCGCTCTCCTCTGTTCGACTATGCTGTAAACATGCCCCCAGGTTGTCAGCAAGTATTTTTCCAGCCCCTTGCCAGCCAAGCATAGCTGCTTCTAAAGATCACCCGCCGGATATGTTGTTGATCTCATCATACCACTATTTGGCTGTATAAGCTTTTTGAAAGACAGCGGTTGCTGCCAAGTTATTTCAAAACTCTCTATAATGAATTTTATTGTGTTTAAAATGCATGCACATTTGTATGTTAAGGGGTATATTTAAAGGGTCTGTGTAAAATACTCCTGGTTTGCAGTTTTTGCGTTTTCCGACCCTAATATGACACTTTACAGGCAGTGCTGCTCATCTTCAACGTGCTCCTCCGATACCCCGGCTGTGTGAATTTATGGAAAGAGGCAGAGAAAACCGTTGAAACCATATCCGATGGGTTGTGGTGGCGGTGCCAGACAGATCATCTGGTTTTGGAAGAACAGAGAGTCTGGGGCACATTAGAAACCTCAGGGGCCTCTCTCAGATGAGAACCCATTTATCAAAGAGGTTGTAATGGGATGATGTTTAATTAGTCATGTAATGTGACAAAGACAAGAGCAAGTGCATGTCATGGGAATGTTAAACAACCCTCCCCCTTTCTCTTTCAGGCTTGTGTGTATCACCCGCCCCAATCCTGTACCCCCACCCGCCTACGCTCACTCGTCATTCCCCATCCAGAATGAATTCTTTAGCATACTCTCAAGAATAGTCTAATAACCTTTACCCTTCTCATAATCCCCTTTGACACCATCTTCCCTTCTAACACAGGCAAGACATGGACACCGCATGAAACCAAAGACCTAATTAATCACCCGATTAACTTATAAGTCCTGCTTTTTATCAGTGCGTTCAGATTCCCGTGGGGCATGTCTCGACACGTCAGGAATGGGCAGCCGAGGAATTCTGGACCTCAGGAATGTGGCTCTATGGGGACTACGGTCATATTCAGTATGCTCATCATTGCAACATGTTGCTTGTACCTGTGGCTACTTCAACAAACAGTCACCTCACACGCCTAGTCCTCCTTTTAGTTAATTCACTTCTTAGCACTTCTTTTCTCTTTCAGAGGTCATTAGAGGAGCAGTGTGTCCACAGCAGCTGAGAGACTGCCACGGCCTCCTCGCAGGCCCCTCAGAGCTGTGTGGTCCCTGAGGAAGGCCTCATATTTCGGTCGTTGGCTAATTGAGCGGGATGACGAGGCTGGAGAGGCTCTCAGCCCCGTCTTCTCCTATGGGTTTGGTTTATGCAGCCCTGCTGACTTTGCTGTCAGTGTCAAACGCTTGTTAGGACACCATCAATCTCACAGCAGTTAAGAATATTCCCAGAACAGAATGAAGGGGGCAGGTGATGGATGGGCAGGCAGAGGGAAGGGCCGAGGGAAAGTGGTTTGAATGAGAAAATGACAGTCCTCTTAAGAAGAAACAAATCCAGAATTATGCAAAAGTGAGAGAGGGAAAAGTGTTGAGCTTTCTTTGCAAGTGCAAGTGCTTTTAGAGAATGTGCTTCTGGGCTTCGTGTGAGCAGTAAAAATAATAAATCACTGGTTCCGGAGAAAGAAGATTCATTGTGCGTTTGGTCCACATGGCAAAATTAACGCTCTCGAGTATCAATTCTTGACAGAGGAATGAATTACTCTCATCACCAGTTTTAAGAGACGGGAAGAGATTTGTTCACACTGTAGACGCACACAAGACCGTGTTTGTCTTCACCACGGAAGTATCCATGTAGCGGCTCAAGGCTAACACACATTTCAATCTATAAATCATTTCCTACCATCCCAAACCCTAATCTCCAAATCCTCTCCTTTCCCCCCCCCCTTCTTTTCTGAGGGTCTTTTCTCTCAGACCCTCTTTTCTGCTCAGTAACGCTTTGCGTCGCTCACGCTCAGCCCCCTTACTCGCCTGCAGCGCTGACCAACAATAAAGTGATTTGAAAAGGAGAGCCATAAATGTGATGGATGGCGTCCAGCTCAGGGTTTAGCCCCAGCTGTCGGGCATGTTTTTTGTCATCTCAGACAAACCTGCTAGGTGCTCGTCCTTTTTCACTCACACTCGTTGGATAGTTGGAAGAAGAATATGTTCTTTGAGGCTGTCAAGGTCATAGGTTCAAATCAGTGGCCGCGATGACTACGAAAATTGGAAATTACATTTTTACAGGATGAGATCTTTATTGGCATCTACAATAAGCTGCAGTTGATGTGATGCAGTGAGCTGGTATCACATGTTTTCAATAAAGACACAGGTGGTCGATCTTAGATTTCCTTCTTTGGCTTTGAATGCAGCTCACATAAATCAATCAGTTTATGTGTTTTTCTTTTATGATCTAATTCCTTGGGTTTTCTCTTAAGTATCTTCTATCTTTTTTCTTCCACAGGCTCGATGACATGATGTTCCTACCCTTTTCCCCTCCCCCCTCCACCTCTCTCTTCCCTGTTGTCTTACTCCTCCTCTTCCTCCCTCCATCCCTAATCTCCTCTTCCCTTTCCCACACCCCACTGAGCTGGACTTCTCCTCATGACCCCTGCTACCAGCTAGATGGCCGCCCACGACACTGCATGTCAGAGTTTATCAATGCCGCTTATGGGGTCCCCGTCCATGCCAGTCACTCGCTACAAGGGCCTGATTATGACACAAACATCACCACCTTGACGGACCTCCACAACCCTCATAACCTCACCTGCTGGAGGGCTAACAGAGGTCCTGACTCTGGAGACTGGGTTCTCACTCTGCCACTGGGTCGACGCTTTGAGATCACCTATATAAGTTTACAGTTCTGCCACCAGGGGGAGCCCTCAGACCCCATTTCTATCTCCATCTTCAAGTCAATGGACTATGGGCGCACCTGGAGGCCGATGCAGCACTACGCCAGTGACTGCCTTGGGAACTTTGGGCTGCCCTCGCACACTGTGGCTCAGACCAGGCATCAAGAGACAGAGCCCCTCTGCTCAGACCCTCGCCCCTTGCAGAAACAGAGGGGTGGCATGGTGCTGGCCTTTTCAACACTGGATGGACGGCCATCATCTCCTGATTTTGATTATAGCCCCACCCTCCAAGACTGGGTGACGGCCACAGACATCCGCGTGGTTTTCCACCGGCTGTCCAAAGACATTAAGGTGGTAAACTTTGATAGGAGGCAAGAAGCACAAAGGCATGATGGTGCAGATAATGTGAGAGGGACTGGGCTTCTGAGGTGGAGATCGGGTGGACAAGTGGACAAATTAAACACAGATGATACACTGGTATTTTTTGACAGGGAAACAAAAAACTCAGAGATAAGAACGAGGAACAAAGGGGAGAAAATGAACAAAAATGACAGGAAGGGTCATTATAAAGGGTCAGGTCAAGATGAAAATGGACACAATGTGACCAGCAAGGAAGGGGGAGATAGTGTTCAGACAGATATGCTTGCTTCTTCAAAGAAAGGAGGGAAAAGCAGGGGGCGTGGCCGCAAGAAGGAAAATCACTGGCTGCCTTGTCCAAATAGAGGCTGTAATTGGACAGTCGAGCGGCGGAGCAGAAGCAGCAAAGGGCGTGAGCTTAGGAAGAGGAGGAACAATAATCTTAACTCAAAACAAAGTGCCAAGAATCTGCAGGTCGCTCCGCCCTCTGCATTCAAAGCTCCCCTGGCCCTCTCGGACCTGCAGGTGGGAGGCAGGTGTAAGTGCAATGGACATGCCTCCAGGTGTCGCCGTGACGACACAGGCCGAGCCGTGTGCGTGTGCGAGCATCACACGTCGGGGCCAGACTGTGACGTGTGTGAGGATTTCTACTTTGACAGACCTTGGCATCGAGCTACTCCCACACACCCAAACCCCTGTGTTGGTGAGTCCTAAAACCATGTTAAAGAATTGTTTTAAGTGCATGATTGTTTCCCCTAAATGCTTTAAAAATAACCAAATACTGATACATGCAGACACCAGTATATTTGCTGTGAAGTAATACTGGCTGATAGTGATAGTGGCCTGGTTATGTTCAATAAACAATCATTATTATGTACATGCAACGATAACCTACATTTAACTGGATTTAATTTTGATGTCCTTCGTCCAGCCTGTGAGTGTAATGGCCATTCAAACAAGTGCCGTTTCAGCATGGAGGTGTTTCAGCAGTCGGGTCGACGCAGCGGAGGTGTGTGTCAAAAGTGTCGCCACCATACAGCCGGACGCCACTGCCAGTACTGCCAGAATGGATACACCCGAGACCACAGCAAACCGCTGAACCATCGCAAGGCCTGCCAACGTCAGTCATTAGACCTGTGTGTGTGTTTGTGTGTGTGTATATTTGGAACCAGGTCAAAAGGAACAGGACGTGTATTTGTGCAGGCGGTGCCGAAACTTCTTAAATATTAAAACACAAATTTTCAGTTTCAGTTAGTTTCTCAGTAATAATAGCAACTGTGGTGCCAGGAAAATCAAGCTTCTTAATGATGGTTTTGTAACTTGGTGGTTTTGTAACACCAAGAAGCTAAAAAAGCAACCTAAAGTGTGAGAGACAGTGTTTATGTCTGCCAGTCTAAATGTGTTTGTGTGTGTTTACATTGTCACTCTGTTCAAGTTTACAAAAAAGTGTTTATGAGGTGGGTACACTGTGACTGTGAACAGCTTTTCCCTTTGGCGACACACAAAAACACACACACCCCACTGAGCTGCACCTGTATCCCTATTGTTACCAGTAGTTGGCATTTGCTGTGACATTTGCCTAACCAAACATCCTAAATGAGCCTCTGGCGTGTGCGTGTGGATACTTGAACACAAGTCCAACAAAGTTAAGTTCTCTCTGAGATTGCGTGCAGGCATGAATGTAATCAATTATTATACATGAAACAATGACATTGTGCAAACTGAGCCTCTCAGCTTCAATTTATTGGCACAATATTTCACCATTCGGAGGTGAGTGGTGACATAATTACTCATTTTCTCCAGTCGGCTTGTTTGGACTCATTCTAAGGACTTGTGTAAACATTAGTAGAGTGTGAACAGAGCGGCCAAAGAGAGGCTTCCTCTCTCTATCTGTCTTCTCTCATTGGGTCTTATTCTGTGATAGCAGTGATACTTACAAAGCTTTGCTGTGTAAACTAAGGCAAATCCAGGCAGTAATCATTATACAGCATCGCAACAGCCAGTATTAAGGGGGAAAAGGAGAATAGGAATTTAATCATACGTTTTATCTTCAGATCAAACAATCAAAGACAGAGCATTTTATTTTTCTGCAACCCGTACTTCGCTATGTTGTGAATATAAATAGAATTCAGATTTTTTTTTTTTTAAATAGATAAACCTGGATGAAAAATGAATGAACCTGTAGAGAGAAATGCGTCACTGGTGTCAGGAAGAGAAGGGCTGCTGTCTTGCTCAAAGGCGTTTGCTCAGGGCAGACACTTGTGTCGTGCAGGATTAAACCTGTTGTCGTGGATGTTGTCGACGGTGGGATGTGATAATCCCACCTATCACATTTCACTCAGCACAAACAGACTGACACATTTTTACTTCACTCTTCAACAAAAAGACTAGGCAGTTTCTGTTTGGAGGAGCGATGAGGCTGCCAGGAGAAAGCACATCCTTTGTGTAAGTAATTTAGTGGACAAAAAGAGCCTTTTATTAGAAATCTGACAGTGACTGGATGCCACAGATATTCACTCAGATATTCAGTTTAGGTACAGTCAAATGTCAACAATGATTTTAGATTTTGTGATCTGATTTATTGTTTGTTTATTAAAAACAATTGCATCAGAGTCAGCTGGAGGTCTAATTAATAACAGAAGCTATTTCTCTTTTCATTTTTGGTCATTTTCCTGTTTTAATCTGTATACGGTCAGAGAGAGGACAGTTCTGATGTCTTTCAGCAGGAAAAGCAAAGTTTGATGAACTGTATAATTACACAATAAATCTTATCAGTTCATAAACAGACTGTCAATAAATCCAGATACAAACATAACAGTAAAAATAAACAAAGCCTTTCAATCTGTGAGCAGTAACAATACAAAAGGTTTGATAGATCTGTTCACAATATACATACAAAGTTTCTAATAAATGTGCCAGTGTTTGTCAAACTGTTTATATGAAAAGAAACATGCAAAGATATTTCACATTAATGCCACTGTTATGGCAGTCGCGGTAACTGTGCACCGTTATTACTTGTACAATCCAGCTGAGCTGCCATCATCAAAAATGGCAATTTCCTCAGATTACCTCACATCTCACATGGGGGATAAAGAGGAAATAAAGCCAACAAGGAGTCGTTTTAAGATATTGAAAAATGCTACATGGGCCGTTCATAGCGATGAAGCCACTAAGATTTATTATCTTCAGCTCTGTGGAGCCTTTTAGCATCTTTTACTGTACCTCATTGTATTCATTTATTGCTTTAATAAATGTCAGTTCTAACAGTAGAGAGCAGCTTTTGAGCAAAATACTGCAAATCCCATGTCCCACGCTAAACCACCCATTGTGGAGCATTAAGCAGCTAAGAGCCTGATTAGTATTACATAGTCAGGAGGTGGACAAAGACCTAGCAGAGCCAAAACCACATTTATGTGATTTAATGTCTTTTCCAGCGTGCCAGTGTCATCCTCTGGGAGCAGTGGGCCGGTGGTGTAACCAGACATCCGGTCAGTGTCTCTGTCGAGAAGGAGTGACTGGCCTCAGGTGCAACCGCTGCGCCCCAGGCTACAAGCAGGGCAAGTCCCCTCTGCGGCCCTGCATACGTAAGTTTACAACCAGGATTAATCAGAATCCGGAAACTGTCAGCTAAACAGTTATAAGGAGAGGAAAGACAGCATTAGCACTAGTAATTTGTTATAACTGGTAAAAGTATTTGACAAGCTCTGGACTTGCAACAAATGACTGCGAAAAGCTACGGCAGAGGCAGTATGATGTTTGGTGGGTCCTCAGTGCTCAGTTCTGTTAGCAATGGACAGATTTTTCATAACCATGTCTGAGCATTCGTCTTACTTAACCACTAGCAGTAGTTTTTGAATGTACTGAAAAAACTAATATTTACACTACTCACACAAAGTTAGAGATAACCGACTTTCGGGTGAAATTTCAGAATGCACCTAAATTGCACTATAATGTTTACAGGTGATCTTAATTTGACCTTCTCCAAACTTTGGAATCCACATGTCCAACTGGTCAATGTTTCAGTACATTCAGTAAATACTCTAACAAGATGTTTAAGCGTAAAAATCACAACGGGATTGAAGGATCATGTCTCATCCATGGATTGACCACTACATGTTCGGGTTCAGTAACAATCTAAACAGTGTTCACTGATGACATATAACCATTGACAAGTTATTGAGATATGGACATTTTTTGTTGTGGTATAACTGCCACTGTTGTTAGCTAAGATGAAGAAATGAACATTGCTTGCTTTTACTTAAATGTCCTATTTCCATGATATAGCATCACTGTAGCATGAACTTTTTAAATTTTCCCTCAATTTCACCCGAAAGTCAAATATCGCTAACTTAGTAGTGTATTTTAATGTCAAAGGCTATTTCATATTAGATTGATTAAATGTGGATTATGAGCTTTAATTAATCTAAAAACGTTCTGCCTTTGATGCATTTTCAGTTTGTTGTCATGATCTTTTCATGGCATCTTTAATTTTCCTTCAACCTTAGTTGCCTGTGGCCTGAGTGGATTGAGCTTTAATCCTTTATCAAATGATAGCTCAATATAAAACGGGCCGCCGCTGTCTAGACTAATTTGGCCCAATCTCCAAGTGTGTACCCTTTTCATCATCTGTGGACAGTTTCCATAGCAGTGTTAACATGAGCTGACTACCACAGGGGAACCTCATCTCCAACTGATCAGCCTCAGATCCAGAGGATTGTTGCTGCTCACATGTATGCTGCAGGCCAGCACCGAACTTCGGCCATGAGTGTTAATCCACGTGCACTTTCCCAGCTAATCGCCAGAGTGCCGACAACTACACAGGCACTGACACCGTGTAAGCCCCAATCAGGTGACATAGGGAGCCGACAGCGGCGAGCTTCACACCTGTTGCGTGGCTCAAAATGCCTCCATCGCAGGGCTCACACTCATAACTCTCCCAGTGAAAGGAGTGAGTGAAAGAAAACCTTGTTTGTTTTTACTGCCAGAGCATCTCAGGCTATGTATAGCATCTCTTACCCCCATTTCCACTTCAAGCGTGGTAAGACTAAAAGAAAGGCAGCAGTATCGTAAACATAGTCAGCACAACCACAAAGGATAATATACCATATTATACTTTGATTAGCTAAGGGAGTTCAAAACATTAAGTGTATACAGTTGGACAAAAAAGTTTGCATTCCTCTACATTTTAATGTAAGGGGATGCAAACCTAACACAATAACTATACACATTAAGCTGGTACCAATGTTGATTCATCAACAGAACTAACAAAAATCAGGAAGGTTATAAAAAAAATTATAGTAAAATTATAAAATTATACCAGTGCAAAACCTTGCATCTCCGTTGATAAATTAATTAAAAATTAATTTTAATTTCTAAAGAAAGAACATTGGCACTTGCTGAATGTGCAATAAATATCAAGTTGATCTGTATTTTATCAAAATAAAGGTGCTGCGAATGTTTGCACCCAACTGTATCTTTACTATAAAGAATGATGTCAATAACTAACAAAGTTAGTCAAAATTGGTGTTTGTGAATTAATCCAAGAGGTGCTACAAATGACTAATGGGTATATGGTGTGTGCCATTTTATGGATAGCTCAACGGTTACATATTATTTAACATACCTGTCATTATCAATTAGCACTGAGCAAATTGATCCCTGAAAAACTTTAGAAGTGATTCTCTGCACTGCTGTGAGTCAACAATGAACTTCACAGGTGACATCAAAGAAAATAAAAATAAAGATCCACACAAGAGCCTTAAGTAAAAGTATAAGTAACACGATGTAGAGAAACTTTGGTACAAATGTTCAGTCAAAAACCTACAAAGAATCAAAATATAGAAACCATGCAGAAGGACATACATTATGTTATTGATGCATTACTGTGGGAGTTTTTCCTGTATACAGTCGCCTAGTTTTTCAGTGGGAATTCGTTGGGTTTTTTCTATGAATCTGTATAGTTTTGACATAAATATGTGAAGTACTTCCAGATGACTTTGTTGTGAATGGGTGCTATATACTGTAAATAAAGCGGAATTGAATAAAATGTGCTAATAGCTAATTATTGCAGTGGCAGGTGGTTAATCCCCCAAAACACCATATGATGTATTAGTTATTTATATTTTGCATAAATATGCAGAGTTGCAATCTAATTAAAACTGTAACTAAATGTAGTGGAGTCAAAAGTACAGTATTTTATGATAACAATGGTCAAAGAATGGAATCGTGTTGGTGCAAAAGACTTCAAACAATAACTCAATCCACTGACACACTGTACACCACCTTCAGGGGTTTTCAGTGAGCGGGACAGTCAGCTGGTGGTGTGGGTGTAGGGTGTCACTGGCCCAGTTGAGCCAGAGAGGACAGGACATGGCCAAGTGTGGGGGGGGCGAGTGTGAGCTGGGTAATACACGGCTGCGCTGTCTCCCACACACACACACTTTTACAAGAGGCCTGGATAATGTATGTATAGACCAGTAGGTTGCTAATTTTCCATTTACAAGTTCATGGACATACACACACTTTCAGGGAGGAAACTTTACTGGACTCTGTTTAATGCCCAACTGTCCAAGAAGTGATGGTTTGACCTTATTAAATGACCAAAAGTAAAGTGTGTGCCTGTGTGTGTTCAAGTGAGCATGAGAGTGTGTTTGTAGCTCATAAAAGGACCACACACATACACACACACACACCCAGAGTCACTTTGACACTTGCTTATCTTTTGCACAGGCATGCCTCATATACCATGAGGCATTCAAGCATAACATGCATAACACACATAGCTGCAACAACCTGACAGCTCGTGTAGGTGCAGAAGGCCTCTGCTCATGTCCCCTGTTTGAAACTCGGTTTGTGTTTGCAGGAATTCAGGAAGCAGCCCCCACCCCGGTGTACCAGCCTCAATACAGCATAGGTGAGTAAATGTAAAGGTGGGGATTCATTTTAATCTCTTTAATAAGCGAGTTTAACCTTGGATCACCAGCAAGCAGTTTACAACTCATCTTAGAAACAATAAATTTTTGTGAGCCTCTTTCTACTATATTATACTAATGCTATGAGTAGGAGAAGACACTAGGACGGCATGCAGACTGAAGGTTTGTCAGGTACCCTAATAACTTTAACTGTATTTAATTGTTGGAGTTAATGTAACATACAGTATTAATGACAAAGCTGCTTTATGTATCAATCAAGGTGATAAAATAATTACTACTTGAATGCCATAATAACGGTGTTCAGCATGTTTAGTTCATCCCCCACTATTCTCTTCTTTTATCCTGGACTATTTATTTATTTTAATCTTTTTGCAGCACCTGATACAATAACGTTATTATTCTGATTAATGTAAATCCAGTAAGAATTGAGAAAGTAGTGCAACTAATGATTATTTGCATCATCAGATATTAATGTAGCAATTATCATTTTAAATAATAGATCAAGATTGCTTACCAAGACACTATTACCCCAAGGCATACAAAAAAAAGCAGGTTATTTGATTATCGCTGTTTTTTTGTTTTTTTGAGGGGGGGTCCTTTCGGCTTATCCGGTGATCTCAGGGTCGCCACAGCAAATCATTGTCCACATGTTGATTTGGCACAATTTTTACGCTGGATGCCCTTCCTGACGCAACCCTCCCCAATTATCATTGTGTATATATCAAATGTAACAAATAAATATAAATTTAAACATAAACAAATATAAATTTAAACAATATAAATTTTAAATATAATTTAAACATTTCAACATGCTTGTTTTGTACCATCAACAGAGAGAAACTGTAAACCAGAGAATTTTTGATATTTTAGCTGAAAAATTACTCAACTTATCATGTTTAAACTTACTGTTGCAGCTTTACATCAGAACTCAGAATACCATTCACTTAACTGCCATGATGAATATTAAAGAAAGTGCAAAAATATTCCAAAACTGAGACTGTTTAAGTTAATTATTCTCATTCTGTTCTGGTGTAATGGTGTTTGAGTCCTATCCTTTTAACCCTGTTGATGTTATCTCGTGTGTGAAATGTATGGCATGTCTCTGAAGTCTTGCCGTGAGTCACAGTTTGAAGAAAGGGGGCATTTGAATTGCATCCATTTGGAGATATTTGCCCCTCTTGCAGATGCAGTAGCTAAGCACTCCCTCCTAGTGGCGGCTTATGGAGTGTCCACCTGCTGCAGCCGGGGGTCATCTGTTAGTCACTGGATACTGTGATGACAAATAGAAGCAGCCATATTGTAATTAGGGGAAAAGACATGTGCTGATATGCTCGCTATGAAATAATACCCCCTCATTTGATGCATTCACCCCCCCCCCCCCCCCCCCCCCATCTCTCTCTTTCTCTCTCTCTCTCTCTCTCACAGCGGAGGAGTGTGTTTCATATTGCCAGCCCTCTCAGGTCAAAGTCAGGATGAACTTGGAGACTTATTGTCTCAAGGATTACGGTTGGTGTCATTTTTTTTTATTTAGTACTTTGTCATTTAGTATATTTCTCTTTTCTTCCTCTAATTAGTTGTGTGAGTGACTTTATTTATCCTAAAATCTTATATGTACATTCAGGCAAGACCAAGCAAGAGCATTAACTTGTAACAAGTAGATATTACTGTAATTTACTGTGAATTCGATATTTTGAGATTTTGTGAGTTAAAATAAACTGGGTAACATAAAAGTCATACTTCAGGATAAAAATACTATAATACTTTGTAACTGTGTCTCTGTCAGTGCTGAAGGTGCAGGTGAAAGGGATGGAGCGTTCGGGTCCCTGGTGGCAGTTCTCCATTTCGGTACAAACCGTATTCCGCGCCAGGTCCACCTCTCGCGTTCGCAGGGGCCCCCTCTCTCTGTGGGTCCCTGACCGAGACCTCAGCTGCGGCTGCCCCGCCCTGCACGTGGGTCGGACTTTTCTCCTGATTGGCGCAGAGGAAGGGGAGCGGGAGTGGGGCCCAGAAGAGAGTCGCCTGGTCGCAGATCGCTCCACTCTGGCCCTCCAGTGGCGGGAACACTGGAACGTCAAACTCAGGGCCTTCAGGGGCCAGGACAAGAGGGGCCGCTGTCCAGCAAAGTCCCCTAGCCACCACCACCATCAGCATCACCACAGGGAGCACACAAAGTCACAATCTGGGTACATCCCCCCTCATCTGCTGCCTGAGAAAGACACTGACACACAGTCTGTGAAAGGGGTCGACGCTCAAACCACAGCAGTGTCGCACACAGACGGTGAGATTAATTCTACGGAGGCGACCCCCATGTCCACTACAGCGGTTCTGGTGTGTTCTACTCAAAGTCCTGAATGAAACAAACATGACAGGATGCTGGGATAGGACTTTCATGCTCCATCTTTCTGGTCTACAAATGGAGACAAAGCTACATGGGTTAGGGTCCGTTTTTAATTTGTGTTTTTTCTGCTTCAGGAAAAACAGGAGAAAACTCTCACATGAGAGTTGTTGTTATAGGTACTGATTTAAAGTTTTCAGATGTAACTTGGTGTATATGTGTTTTGCGGAGGGTAAAGGTCAACGTCATGGTGCACTGAGTTCTGCAGCAAAGCAAAATACTAAATGATGAAACATCAACTAAAATATTCATCACGAGATTTTAACATTTCTACTAAAGCACCTATAAAAATTAAAGTCCAACCAAACTGAAAGATTTTTTATGTTTGAATCATATTTATTTGAATACGTTATGTAACACACACACCAAAGCCAAAGTTTGAGATAACTGTATATACACAAGATGTGCAGATTGAACAAAATTATTTAGGGTAAATTTTCTACCTCACATTTGCTGCACATAAATGTAACCAAAGCCCATTCTAAAATGTGAACATTTTCTTTTTTAAATAAAAACAAGAGTGGCCATTGTACTGTATATACCTTTCTTTAACTTATCAGCATTAACGGATTATGAGGGAAATGGGTTTCTGGCACAGACAGGTAAAAGGCCCTGGATCCTCCCTTGTACATTATAGGACCCCGAGACTAAAAGTGACACAAATTATCTGTCAGTATTTGGTCATTTATTAATAGGTTATTTTTATACCTTGGTTGCATCCCTGTGGTCATTTTGTGTCTTTTAATAAGGCTCTAGGAGAATATTAACACTCTCTTTATACAGAAGCACTGACTCGCCTCAGCCCCCCACTCAAATTTTATTATTGAAATTTGGAAATTACAGTGTCATTTATAGAAAGTAACGTAACTACAGTAAAGGCTTTAAACGGGGAATAAACATACAGAGTTTAAACATAGTGCAAGTGACGGCATTTCCTGGAACTGCATTTAGATTTTTAATTTCGTGGTTAGTTATTTGGCTTATGGTAACCAGTAGTTGGACTGTAATTACAAATAAATTCGCACAGAATACCGCACTGGAAATGTATGAGTACAAGTAAAATATTATTATTAGCACAACTTTTTAAATTTTTATATTCATTCTTTTAAAGTTAAATTGTGTCTATACAGCATGTTAGAGCATGACTTTTTCTGCTTTTGCCTTTACATGGCATTTGTTTCAAACAGTAAAACAAATTCCAGCTCACTCACGCAAGCGTCTATACACACACACACACGCACACACCTTGCATTAACAATGGTATAGTATTTGTGGAAATTAAGCTTATCTACAATCAGCTCCCTCATTCATCAGCTGGCACAGAGACCAAAATTATCTCAGCCTAATTTTCTAACCATATAGGAATCCTCAGTCAGGAGCCCTGATATGAATCTAAAAAGCATCGGTCCAACCTGTCGTCTTCTGTTTCCATTTGGCAGATATGTCGTCATAACCCAGGGGAGATGGTGCTGGCTGTGAAGGGGCTACACTCAGACAGATGGAAAAGCTCCTATTTGTTGAGTAGCCATGTTGTTTTGGTAGAAGCCCTGTCCGTGATTGGCTGCAGTGCTGAGTTTGAAGCCTGTGATTCAAAATAAAAAGAGAAAAATAGACTTGCTGATTGATGACCACTCAGTACAGTACAGTAGGGTACAGTACACTGAGGAGCAGGAAATCCAGAGCTGGCAGCTTGTAGGGCTCAAGCATCACACAGGGGGCCCCCAAACAGGAGACAGAAGTCTTTTGTTATTTTTTTTTTCTTTTGATTTGCAATACGCATTTTATGATACTGTTGTTTTGTACAATTTAACTTTAGGAAAGAAGGAAACTGTGGTGCAATTATTTAGTTTAATCAGGATAATTTATTTTCTTTGAGTATTAAAAACTCAAAGAAACTCTCCCCATCTGTTCAGGGCCACAACAAACTTTAGCAAGGTTTCAAACATGCTGTAAGAAAATTATGAGGAAAATGTTTTACAATGTGCAATGTTCTGCGAAAACCATTTTGTGAGACCAGAATGCATCACTTAAATCAGAAATCATTAACTGACACCTGAAAATGTGAACTGCCATGATAATTACGTTCACACAAATTTTAATGACCATGTATTTTGATATGATTGAGCCCAAACCACAGTGTTTTGGCTTCTCAAAGCATGTTACGTTACACTGTGAGACTATTCTTGTTTCTGTCTCAGTCAAAGAAAGAAAGAAAGGTTTCCTCCAGGTCCTCCAGTTACCCCTACTGCTAAAAGGGACCAGGTCAGGTTGGCCCAGAGTGGCAGTGTGATAAGGACAAACCCTCCATCTGACACAATTTTGTATATGTATGTATAATGACAAATAAAGCACTTTACCTTTATTACTGAGCTGATGGAGTAAAACAAATGAACTGCAACAGAGCAAAGGTTTAGTGTGAAGAGTACAGGGTTACAACTCACACACATGCTCAGACAAAAGGGTGGAGGAAACACTAGCTCGAGCTGCCCACGTCACTCACATCTGTACATGTGTAACACAAAGTTGTTTGTCAGAATGGAAAGAGAGGGGGAAGGACTGAAAAATAGTCTTCTTTTCTTTTTCAGGGGTCACAACAGCGAATCATCTGCCTTCAGTGTGTGTCAGTAAATGCACAATAATGTGCTGGAGGCAAAGTGTGTGTGTGTGTGTGTGTGTTTGTGTGTGTGTGTCTGTGTGTGAAGCACCTGCTGCGCTGCTGCAGGAAGCACCTGTCAGCAGTTGTCTCCCCGGTACAGCCTCTTTTGACATGAAGGTTTGATCCTAAAACTCCCCAAACACACACTCTTACACAGACACTAACAGACAGCTTAAGCCTGCGGCTCGCTCTGCTGCAAGGGAAGCAGTTGTCTGCGGCTTTGTTCACATTAAATCGACAACATACACTTTGCCGAGGTGCTGCAATGAGGCTTACTCTTAGCGCATGGAAACACTATGGGGGGGTGGGGGTCCTGTGTGTGTGATATTATGTTTACAACCTGCTGAGGGCACATTTTACGAGAGGTGACTCCTTCTGCACTGTAGCCAGAGCCAAAGTTCAACAAGACCTCTTGCAAACACAGTCACTTTTATTTTTATCCTCCTATTTCCTTTCTTTCTCTGTCACACACACACACCAACACACATGCGCACATGCACACACCCACACACACACACACACACGCTTACATCTTGCTCTTCACACTTGTCTTAGCTTGTACATATCTTCCTTGCACACTCTAAATACTCCTTTCACTCCAAAGAATTTTTTTAAATTCGGTAATTTTTACCACTGTTTTTTGTACACACACACACACACACACGCACACACAGAGCTTCTGTTAACCTGAGAGGCAGAGGGTCAATCCCTGTGAACCACAGCCTACATGCCTTCCTTACAGACACGCCGCCGACACAGAAACCCGACTCCCAGCTAGATTAGGACTAATCAAGCATGGCACAGCTCCGAGCAGAAACAACATCAAACACATGCAGACACACACACACACACAAACACAGCTACAGCGCAGATTGTCTGTACCACAAACATGTGCACATGGGGAGTCCTTTGGTAAACTGCTTGTCCCACTGAATTCTTTCCTAGCAGCCATCTTTTCACCAATGTTTCTCTTTCTTCATTTCCACAAAAAAGGCAAAAAGAAGACAATGAACCTCAAGAGATAATTGGGACATGTAAAAATGTAATGAAATATAATAAATCTGTCTAAATTGCACCTTCAAAAGGCAGTTTGTGTAGGATTGTTTCAGCTGCTGAATGCTCACATAGAAGGGAAAAGGGAACTTCTGTCAATAAGAGAAAAAGTTTAAAAAAGGAACAGTAGTATGGAGCGCTGCAGCACAGAAATTACTCAAATAATGAAATGAAAATACAGTTCACTCATAACAAGGTGTAGTTGTGAAAGACCTGATTTATTAATGTTAATCAGTAACACAACAGAATAAATTAATTGTCCAGGCCAGTGTATATTAATTATTAAACTTATTTATACTGTACAGTATGTCAGCATTTAAATTAGTTCAGTTGCAAATGGGAATTGACGTTTGCCTCTAAATTGTAGCTCAAAATGATGCCAAACAACTATTTAATATTCACTAATGCATAATTTGACCAGCTACTAGTTTGGAATATTGCTGACAGGGCAGTGCAACGTACCGTGTCCAAACTGTGGACATTTAGTTTTCCATTAGCTCCTCCAGATAAATGGAAGTAAGAGTTTACACACATTTCATTAAACTAAAAAACGAATTGGGCATTTTAATAACTAAAAAAAAAATTAAAAAAACGCCTGTTGCATGATGAACATTTGAAAAAAGAAAAGGTGCTATTCTGCTACTTTGTAATATTGGGAAGTGTGTATCAGAAGCAAACCCTGATCTTGAGAGCAGCAGTTTGCATGTTGCTTGTTTTGTTTTTGCTTCTGCTTGGCTTCACACTCACTTGGTTCAGTGAAAAACTTGCAGCTAAAAACACAGCTGGGTTTCTAAATACATTTTAAATAAAAACTTTAATAAAAAAATTTGACACATCACCTGACCTTAAAAAAATCAAATGAAATAAAAATAAAGTCAATTTCAGAATGGATCCCAAAACAATTGACTACTTCAATATATAGCAAACAAATTGTGCACAAATGAAGTCCTTGTACCATCTTTGTTAGTATGTAGCAGGTGCTGCCACACATCCACAAGTTGACTTCTCCTGGAAACAGTTTCCCAGCAGCCCCAGATGTTAAGGAGTCTGGTCCAGTCACCAATGTCTGGGACATTTCAGACCTTCCTCAGCTTTGTAGTCTGTAGCCTGAACCTCATTTTGTCTTTGTAGTCGGGACAGGAGATTTATGAGGCAGAGGCCAACAGGGTGATCCCAACACAACCCCTTTGTTTTAACGTTGTGGGACTTGTTCTGGATGTTGTTATGGTGTCTACACACCGTCTCCAGTCTCCTAGTAGTGGGAGAGCTCGACTGGGGGTCCAGGATTAGTGATCAAAAGACTGAGGGGGGGATTGGGGGTAAAAGGTTGGAGGTAACACTAGCTTGATCTGCCCAGGTGGTGCAGTTGAAAAAGAGACCCTCATCTGTGGTGTGGATGGGTTGAAAATGTGTGTTTGTGTGTGTGTGTGTGTGTGTGTGTGTGTGTGTGTGTGTGTGTGTGTGTAGCTTCCAACATGCTGTTTTTGAGTATATGACTTTTATTGGGCCTATACTTCATGGTGAACTCCGTCTAGTTGGATTTGAACCATAACCGATTAGATTTCAGGCTTGGGGAGGTGACCCCTGACCATTGTACAACATCTGCACCCCTAATTTTTTTCCCTCAACCCCATTTCAACTTCACATTACTCTCTGTGCCATTGACTCCATCTGCCTGTCCAAATAGCAAGGATATACAGTCATGAGAAAAAGCTAACCGTACTGTTGTCAATGTCCCGGTTTTCTGCATAAACTTAGTCATGAAATGTGATCCAATCTTCACCAGAGTCACAAATATCAGCAAACATAATATTCCTAAGCTGAAAAACTTATCATCTTTTAACTCCCTATTGAATAAAGTCATTAATTTTAAAAAGCAGTGAAAGAAAAGGTAATGGCAACAGTGTTTTAATAACTGGTTGAACCATCATTAGCAGCATTACCACCCAGCAAGCACTTCCTGTACTGCAGCTGTGGATTCGGCCTACACAACCTTCAGATGACAGAACTGCTTCAGCACAGCTAAATACATAGGACGTTTGGTGTGAACAGCTCCCACAGATAACTTTCAGGGGTGCCCAGTGGGTAGATCGCGATCGAAAGGTAGTGTGGGTAGATTGCATGGAATTAACAAAGTACACGTCAGCCCATCATCCGTCCTCACTTTAAAATGTGTTACTTAATTGACTTACAGGGCAGCCAGTCTGACTTCTGACCTTTTGTGACACATGGGTCACAGCGCATGCGCATGCTTACATCGGCGTCAGGTGTGGCAAAACTCTAGCAAGCTAGCGAGATAGCCTACAATTTATTTCTTTTAAACTTAAAAAAGGGTATAAAAATGAGTGGGGGAGTTGGACATTTCCATACGGAGTGGGAGGTGGACTTTGTTTGTGCGTTTGTCTCATCTACCAGTCAGTCATCGCTAGACTGAAGAAGGGAAATGTGGAGCGGCATTTTCGGACTGTTCATTAAAACTACGACACTGACTTCCCTCCGAAAAGCGAACTGAGAAGAAGATGGGTGAAGGAACTAAAATCTCCGTATGAGGCTGGCTATCAGCTGCTACTGTCCGGACTAGGCATCCTTAGCTGATTGTACTAAGTAAGGTAATGGAAAAAAATGTACAGATTTGTATTGCGCAATATGGGTTCATGTAGTTATGCAAGCTACACTAACATATATTGTGCATATAAAGAATTTGCAATATATTCATAAATAAATATATGTTTTGTATTATTATAGTAGGCAGATTATTTTGACTTGGTCATTTTATAAGGAGCTCACAAGCCAAAAACGTGTGGGCAGCCCTTTATTATCCTGTAGGACACCTTGATACACTTGGGAATTCATTTGTCAACCAAGGCAAGCAGTCCAGGTCCAGGGGCAGCAAAGCGGCACCAAACCACGATGCACTGTACTTGACTGTTAGGATGATGCTTTCATGTTTTACGGGTTTTTCTTTTTACACCATGCATAGCTCTGTGTTTTTTTCCAAATAATTCTACCTTTATTTCATTTTTCCACAAGACAGTTTTGAAAGTGACAAATTACAGACATGCCTCAATGTTTTGTTGGAGAACAAATGCTTACTCTGTGGTGTCCGGAGTTTGGAGTGATCTTGACGTTGCACCCACTTCTATCAAGAGAGTAGACAGTACAAACTGTAGAATGACAAATATCTAAACTCTTTGAGATCACTCTGTGACCTCTTCCAGATACGTGCAAATGCGTGACTTTGATCACAGGTCTTCTGAGATCTTGTTTCTGTGTGTGTGTGTGTGTATGAGTCATAGCACATTGACACTGAGTGTTTTCATAAAGATGATTCCAAACCGCACTTCCATTCTTGATTCATTTACTAGATGCCAGGTTTGTTAACGCCTAACTCCAGGGGATGATGGTGTGACATCACAAGCCTAGTGTTGCCAGTACTTTTCCCATCATCACTTTGTGTAATTAATGGATTTGTTCACGAAAGATGTTGTTGATATTTGTTACATTAACATACTTCCTCAAGTCAAATTATTGTTTCCTTTGAAGAACCACAGTATATAACCTGTATTTGAGAAGTTGAATATTACAGTTTGATGAAGTTGCATTACTGCGATCACACGCATACCGCAAATCATATCTAATCACCGAAGTTAATTTAAAACATGACACGTGGTATTTGTTGTACCAGTGTAAGGGTAATGTCTGTGTTCCAGTATTAACAAAATCTTTTAAAACAAATCAAAAATGAAACTAAAAAACGTGAAACTATTGTCATTGGCGACTTCAGTGTTTGGTGGACATCAACACAAAAACTCTCCTCTGTAACCAAGTCAGTGCCAACCCTGTTCCACTTCAATCTACTGCTGAATAAAATATGGTATTATTTAAAAATTATTATTGATTTTATTATTGATTTGTCTGTAACTATTAAGACATTACCACAAAAGCTGTTTGTGTAATTTGTATTTCAGAAAGTAATGCTGACATTTTTAGGTCCTTTAAAACTTAAAAATATGTGGGATAAACAAAACACAAACACATGACACAGCTACAATCCCATATTATTAATGAATAAATACCTTTTATTGTCGTACAGTTCAGCTGTATTTTACACTAACACACAGTATGAATTTCTGGACAGTTGTGACACTGATGGTGGTTTCACGTGTGGCTGGTCTCATCTTCAGCATCTGTATCATGTGGCAGAGCAATCTGGGCCTCAGGGAGGTTGTTGCACTGCAGATAGCAGAAAACCACCTGCACCTATAACACACATACACACACAGTAATAGTCGTAAAGAAAGTATCATTTACACTACTGATAAATATGCGCACAGTTAGTTGTAAAGGAACTTCTAGTAATACTACTAATAAAACTGCAGTAAAGTCCAGTGCATTACAAAATACATATTTACTGATCATTTCATTCCAATTTGAGATTACCAATTTTTAAAATGATATATTTGCTTTAAAACATATTATTTGAACTTATTATATCTAATAGTTAATGCATTGAGGACATGTTACTGGGTATAGTAAAGATTCCTGCTAAATCAACGTAACCCATCATATGCATCACATGTAACTCATTATCTACAAGATCATGTTTTCTGTATTTATATGAAAGTGTGTGGTTTTTAATAAGTTGCGGGAGTTTCTATTTTACCGGTTGGATATTTTATAAGCATATTTGGAACAGCATTTACATTTTAATATTCAACTAATTTAGAATTTCAGAACTCAGGGAATAATAATGCATCAACAGAACTGTCTTTTTTCTCTAGATCAGTTTTGTAATGAATTCAATTCAAGTAAAAGCAATACCAGAGAGGATCAAATGAGGAAAAAATCCTCATCCTCATTTCTAGTAATTATATCACTCTTATTTATGTTACATTAGAAGTTGAAAGACCAGCACTGGATGCACAGTACATTTCTAAATCATCATATATAAAAAAGTTAAATGGGAGCATAACACACACCCAACCCACATTTAACTGTACTGGCAGATTTGAAAGACGAATTCTATATTTTTTTGGCAACATCTGACAAGGACTTTGATTCTCTCTGAATCTAGGAACCCTTCTTTAGTACTCTTGGGGTACACTTTAGTTTTTCTTGATATATTCTACAAACAGAACAACAGTTGCGAAACCAAACATGATACATTTCATCTCAATATTCAGCACCGCTTTTCACTGCATCATGCTCACCTGCACTACCACCTCCTGGGAGATGTCCACAACAAAGGCGTCATGCCCTAGTCCAGCCACAGGGGGGCGTAAGAGGCTGGGACCGAATACTGTAGCCAGGTTCAGCAGAGACATCTTGTTGATGTGCTGCTTCTCAGATATTCTGAGGAAAAGCATTGAAAAGAAACAACATTTTTATTGCATCAGTTTTATTACTGTGTGTGTGTGCGTGTGTGTATGTGATGAGTAGTGTGGTGCGTTTCAGACCGTCTAAGGTGATGCATAAGGTAGAAGAAGGTGTGGCGGTTTGGATCAGGACAATTCTGTAGCAGGGACAGCATGGAGACCAGCCGTGAGTTAAAGTCCTGGATGTCTACAGAAGAAACAGTTCACATGCCAAATTAATTCAGGTTGCCATTTATACTGTAGGTGTTTTGAGCTATTTTCATATGCACCATGTCACATTTGATGTCAAAACAAGCTGTAGTAGTTTTATTAACATTACTGGCCGGAAATTACCTATATAATTGCTTTTAAAAGTATAATTATGTTTTGTTGTGAGGTGTCCATCCTACCCAGCGTTCTGGCAAGACTCTGAAACAGCTCAGCGGGAATAAGAGGCTCAGGCAGCTCTCTGAAGTAGAGTTTGAGAACACCAGAGACAGCATTCACCTCTGCACTTCTTAGCCTGGTTACTGCTTCACGTAGATCTGAACATGGCAGAGGGGTTAGGATTATAATTAGTACGACTGCATTTTGCATACATGCTTCCTTCCCCAAAAATGCCTCGCTCTAGTGTGAAAATGTAAGAGCACCAGCTCATAATAATAATGATTTTTTTTTAAAGTGGTACTACAGCTAAGTTTGCTTGCATACCATCAGAAACTATTCAACATAAAGGCTGAACTTAAGTAACTCTAAAATGTTTCTAGTTAAAAAATTACATTTTCGCGCATTTTTAATTAAAGACATGGTAGAAAATCAAGCTGAAAGCATTTTAGTGATAATGCAGTGAAATATTAATAAAACAGTGTCATAAATAGTGTCATAAATAAGTGTACTCAGGACAGACGATGTAAAGCCACATGTAAATATATGAAGAGAACACCGTTAGTTATCTCATTGCAATCTCACTTGTCAAGGGGCGAGATATTAGGCGGCAACAGTTCTAAAGATTGTGTGTTGACAATGGTCAAATTGTGATGGATAGAAAACTGGATCAGAGTATCTTCAGGACAGCAGGTCTTGTTGGCTGTTTCCCATATGCAGTGGACAAAAGTGGACTGGACACCAGTGGGCACATGAGTCTGTCAACTGGCCTTTTGATCAATGGAAGGAGGTGACTTTTTTACTTTTACATCATGTGTACAGCCAGGTGTGTGTGTGTGTGTGTGTGTACTGGCACCAGATAGCACCAGAAGACATTGAAGAAAGATGGCATTCCTGGGCATGTCACTGTGACGGGTGACGTCCTATCTAAACACTGTTGCACACTAAGTTCACGGTTTTATATGAAATCATAGTAGCATCTTAATAGTGTTCACAAATAGTTTAAAAAACATAATATTCAAGGTGTAGACCTCAACGTCCAAATTCTGCAGACCTGCTGTTTCAGACAGCTGGAAGGTATGAAAAACTCTTATGTACCCTTGAACTAGCAGCACATGGCAACAGAAAACTGATGTCTGTTTTGTGTGTGTGTCCTTACTGCTGTTGAACGCAGCCTTGAGCATGGCGATTTCACTGGTGGTTCCTGAAATCCTGTAGATTCCCACCTCCTCCATCCCCCTCCTCTCCACCTCCTCCACGCAGCATCGCACCACATGAGGAACCAGCACTCCCTCCTGTCTGTTGGAGAATTGAAAGTATTGAGAAGAAAACTTTAAATGCAGCCTTGCCACACTTCCGCTTCTCATCTGGCAACGTTCACACAATACATACACCACCTCACTTCCTGAAAGTTATTTGTGCTAAATGGCACGGAAGGGAAATAAAAGTCTAGACGGAGGTTGTCTGAGAAAACGCCTAGCGGACAGGCAGGGACTTACTGCGCCACAGTTTCAATGGGGACACAGAAGACAGGCTGTTGTTGAGCTGGGGAGCCGGGAGGTTCAAGTGGGTGGGGACTGTACTTCAGGGACAGGGTCACCTCCACCTGGCCAAGCTGTAGAGTCTGTCTCCTCCATCGTTTATTCAGGGTCTTAGAGTCCAACTTAGGGACACAAGAATATGAAAAAAAAAGCATAAACTCGAAGACAAGTTTTAAATTTCTTCAGGATTCAGTACACATGCAGCAGGCAAAGAACAAAGTCTTTTTCTGTTGTTTTAGATCTGATTTTGAACTCCTGAGGAAACTTTCAATCTCAGCTGCAAAGAAATAGATACTAACACAATCTCTTTCATGAAAACAGCTGGAAATTACAGTCATAGGAAGAGGGGGAGTGGGCCAAGCTGTAAAACACAACAAGCTTAACAATGCTGTTTCTGTGTCCATATGAGCACCTGACAGTCGTTTTTGCTTTGCTTTGACACTTGATCTTGGTATTTGGTGCCGTTTGTGTATTCTGTGATGTACTTACTTTCCAGTCAACCTTTGTGATTGTAGAAAGCTTCATACCTTTAAAGTTGTTTTTCCCAGCACAGTATCATCTTGTCCGTCAGACTGGCTCACACAGAGCACCCTCATGTTCTGTGCCCCGTCCACCTGGAAAGACAGCTCCTGTTTTGAAACAGGGACAGTGTGATTAACGCTGACACCGAACACCAACACATACAGCAGAAAGCTACAAGAAGAGCATTCATGTCATCTTCTAAAGCCTTTCCATCCTGGCTATCAGCTGGATTAAGAGCACATTTTACTGCCAATGATCATGTTTAAAGCACGGACACACACACTGCAGACTTTTTAAATCCTCGGAGTTGGAGCAAAGCCTGACATCGTGTTGGATGCTGTCTAGACCTGCAGAAGTAATTTACCAGCGTGAACTGGCAGTTTCTGCATGCTGTGTCAAATCTACAGGACAATGTGAACATTGTTTAATGCCATGTGTTTGATTTATAATCTATAAGTTTTTCACGTTTAGGGTCAGAAACAGCATCTAATTTTGTTTAAAAGTCTAACCTGGTCCCAGTGAGGGCAGAGGCTGAGGACTGATGAGTGTGTCTGCGCCTGTTTGTCATAAAACTCGTAACCATCTACCTCCACACACACATACACACCTGCAAGACAAAAGAAACGAACAATTATAATTCATGGACGTCCTGACCAAACTTTGATCCCATCTATTTCTATTTTGGTTCACTTTTAATACTTTACTTTTAAAACAATTAAAAACATACTGGTTGGTTGCTGCAGACCGGAGGCAGAGTGAATTGCCACACTCAGCGTCCCACACAAGGACTCCTCGTCCTCTACTGGTGAAACACAGAGACGAAAATAGGCTGAAGCAAAGTGAAACTTAAGACAGAATATGTTAAACAGTTCTGTGAGCAGCAAAAAAAAAAAAAAAAAAGCGCAAGCCCTTCACAGGGGGCGTTTGTTGTCGGATACAGAAAGTGATTCTGTGGTGAGATAAAGAGGACAGAGAGAAACAGTGTTTGTACCAAAACTGGTGGTGCTGCTGCTGCTGCTGCTGCTGCTGGTGCTGCTATTGCTGCTGCTGCTGTGTAGTGGTGGCTGCTGGGTCATTCTCAGTTTCACACATGAGCTGGTCAAGGTGAGCAGGTCTGGAGGGACCGTTTCTATGTCTGACAAACAACACATGCCAAAAACAGGCCCCGATCAGCTCGCACAGCCACAGAGGTTATGCAGAGGAAAACAACACAATAAAGCCCGGTGAAAAATGCTGTGGTTTTTAAGCTCATTATTACAGAAATACAGTCTATGTATTGTTACCAAGTCGGGCTTCTAAAAATAATATTCATTAATAATAATAATCATTGGGTGAGAGGTGGGGTACACCCTGGACAGGTCTATCAGTCTATATCTGGGCCGACGCAGACAGACAACCATTGACACTCACTAGCAATTTTAGATTCACCAATTAACCTAGTAAGGCTGTCTTCAAATTGTGGAAGGAAACGGAAACCACTTTGCCACCTTGCTGCACCAGCTACAATTGATACATTAATTTTCACATTGTAGCTTTTTTCACGTCCGTCACGTCCGTCTAATGAAAAGTAACACGTTTACAAATCTTAGAGGCGGGTGTGGTTAAGTACCTATAAGCCTTAAAATGCCCGCATGTACAGAATTATGACTGGCTAAGCTGCTTATCTTTGCAAATCATTATTTTACACTGAATTTATATTTAATGTGTTATCCATTAAATGTCATCCAAAACATCAAACGTCAAATAAGCAAAAAAAAAACAAAAAAAAAAACAAGCTTTGTCTGTTGAGCTTGATTGACTGTGTCTCAGTACCAACATTGAGACATGTTTTTAGTAGATATTAGTGTTTAACGTTTGTTTAGTTGAGTGTAACTTTAATTGAATGCTGTTCAATAGCTTGGTGGTAAGATAAAGTAAGAAAGCCCCCTATTCTGCTGCTTCTTCAGAGTGCAGTGCCCACCAAATGAAATGTATTTGTTATGCAGAATGGCAGCACAAAAGACAGTTCTCAGGACACTTTAAAGATTCACCATTGTTGACAAAGCCACAGGAACTTCCTCAGTTCCAACGGCCTAAACTTACTGTCTGTGGTGAGCTTCAGAATTGCTTCTCTCCATTCTTCAAGTTCGTATAAAGAGGACAGGAGGAGAGTGTGACTCTGCAGGGAGAAAAAACTCATTACTGTTAAGAGTTCTTCCTATAATTATTGTGAAAATATTGTTTAGGATGTCTGTACCTTGCCACTTGGGCTGTGCAGCTCCAGCCTGTAAATAGGGGAGTGAGTGAGCAGCATCAGCTCCATCTGCTCCAGTTTCTTCCTGCTACGAGCTGCCATGGCTAGAACTCTGGAGACCTTCTTCACACACAAACACGCAACACATTTATCATATTTTTACTTGTCTATGAAACAACAAGGACTGGACATGCTCGTCTGTCTTTCACATACTGCTTGCTGCTTTAGCTGCTGCTGGAGGAGATACATCTTGGATCTAATGGTTTGTAAGCGCAGGAGTGTGTCAGAGGATCGTTCCTGATCTGCAGTCCAGCGTAGTTTTAGACCAGCAAGAGGAAGATACCAGCAGAACCTGTACTGGTCCTGCTTCCTGGGAAAAGCACATACACTTACTCAAAAAAGTACCTGATGGTAGTGTACTGTACCGTCTATTACTGAGGCTTGTTGCCGAGTCCCATTTCAGCATCATAATGATTATTAGTAAATGACCTGTCTCATCATCGCACATCGTGTTTCAAATGTGTTAACAGATGTCAAAATGGATGTCTATAAAATATTATTTACACAAAACTGCAAATACAGTGCACACATTTTTATGCAGCTAATGTTTAGGGTCAAGGTCCAGTTAGTGAGCTGCCTGTTTCAACTATTTATTGAGGCTTTATTGAGCCTACTGTAGCTAACACTGGCTGTAGACAAGCTGTTTAACCATTACTTTTATTACTAATGTATTTATTGTCTATTCCTTTTTTTTCTATATGAACTATTTATCAGTTGGGAGAGTTGCTAACTATTTTACACATTTGGAGTACAGTATGACTTTTAACTGCTTTGAACTTTAACTATGGAATTTTCTGTTTTCACTACTTCAAAGCTACTGTCAAAAGTTTTAACGAATACCCCTATGATAACTTTTCATGACAACACTCAATTGACAACAAGTGAGATACATGCATGCAGTATTGTTTCTGTGAGTTTCTCACTATGTAGACCACATTTACCACAGGACTGGGAGGTCTCTCTTCCGACACTCACCCTCGGGTCGCATGTTTGAATCTGGTGCACAGCAGCAGGTCGGTGTAAAGAAAAAGGTGACGCAAGCTGCGATCCAATTCACTGACATCCACAACAAAGCCATCACGCATCAGCTGGCGTCTCTGTAGCACATACACACACAAATAAACAGATATATATGTTTTTGCTTATCTATAACGTCAGGGGTGGGAGGGTACAGTGTGGGAGGACTGGTGCACACGTAAACATGGAATTAAAAACATATCCATGTACATCTCGGATAGATTTTGTACAGTACAAGCCTCACCATCCCGTGACTGAGCGTAACCTCCCGTTTGCTCTGTGAACTCTCATTGACACCAGCCAAGAAGCTGCGAGACAATCTCAGAGCTTCCTGTAAGGCTACGTAATCTTTATGCTCCGCTGGAGTAGTCTTCAGGAGGTCCTGTGAAATCACAGCCAGAAGTAGATCTCCAATTAGACTATTAAATGTTCAATTTGAAATCACAGAACCTGCCTTGGTTATAAGGTTAATGAATCTTTTCATATTTGCTTTACTCAATCTTGGTGAAAACCGTAATGTTGAAAGTGAAAAGATGCAAATGAAACCAAGAACACTGGGAGGAAACAGAGCTGAGAAAGGAAATACAGTAGGTGAAACACAAAGAGCAAATCAGGATTGAAGCCAGAGTTAAAATAACAAAAATTATTAAATTAATTATCACAGGTTTTCTCACCAGCAGAATTAGTGTGGTCTTGGTGACTCTGTCCAAAGGTTTGTACAGCAGAGCTGTGAGGAGACACACAGCCATCAGACTATAAACAGCTCATAAAAAACAAAAACATATATATATTTGTATGCACACACACAAGTGTAGAATATGTACCTTCAAATGTGTATTTGGTCCGAGCTTTTTCTGCTCCATTGTTTGACATCATGCTCTGAAAAGGCAGCGAAGTTTATAAGGATAATCTCATTACAGGAGGTGAGTATTCATACTGTATATTGACTTTGTTCTTGTGGATGTAGAGAAATTTTGTAGTACCTCTGCCAGAGTTCGGAAGCGAGGGTCTGACTGTGTGCACTTGCGAACAACTTGAACAGCGTCCTCATAGTTTTGAATGAAACCACCATACAGACCAATCTGGTTCACCTGTACCATCGAAATAACACGACACTGGTCAGGAAATACAAGCTGCCTTGCAATATACACAGCTGGGTCACACAACGAAAAGGCACTAAAACTTGACATGACACAGAATGACATAATTTCCTATGACTGGGTCGGAGCCATTTTCTGGAAGGCACATAATGTGGAGGGAGCCTAAAGTTAGGCAGTTTGACAAAATTGTGACTAATATTTTCAGTAATTTCTGGAACTGAGTTTCGTTCAGTGGTGCTAAATGTTAATAGCACCTGTGCTTTGCTGAGCTAACGAGTACATATCAAGAATCTGTTATGAGTCAGATGAAAACTGGGTACAGTGTCTGTCGCCTAACAGAGCATTACAATCAAAGTGACAAAGAAGTTCTGCACTTATATAGCACTAGCTTATCAGTACCAAAAGTTACAGTCACTTCTCATTTTTAGGTTCTCACTGGGGTGTGTCAGGCAAAAATGAGTTGCCCCTGTTGGCTGGCTACTGTCAACTCAGATGCTCATGGCAGGAAAACCACATGTGGAACAAACACCCTTAATGGTGGCTGCAGCAGCACTGTGCAGCCACATCGCTTCACTTTGGAGCCATTGTTAAAGCATAGTGTATAAATGCAGCTCATGACCCGTGACAAACAGAGAACATCACATATGTCCCAATAAATGAAGGCACTAAAATATGAAAAGATTTGGATTATAATATTTTAAAGGCTTTTTCTTTGTCAAACAACACCATCAAGAGGTTTGTGCCAACAAAAAAAAAAAAAAATGACATTTTCCAGGTAGAGGGGTGTACAGTATGTGTGAAGACAAATGTCTGCATTATCCGGACTTCATCCTTCAGAGCCCCTAGTACAACTAAGGGTTGTTACTTCATTTGTAGTAATTTAGTGGCTTTTTAGTGTTTCTTTTGGATTATTTTGTCACCATATGTCTGTTTTGTATATCCTTTACCTCCATCAGTTGGTAAATGCAGTTGTCCACAGACCACAGGGTCAGTGGTTCGATCCCTGCTCCTGGCTACATGTCAAACTGTACTTGGCCAAGACACTGAACCTTGCATGGCAGCCACTGCCATTGGTGTGTGAGTGTGAGTGTGTGTGTGAATGTTTTGTAAAACGCTTTGGATAAAAGCGCTATATAGGCAACTATTTACCATATGGTCATTTTGCAGCTTTTAAATTACTTTCAGTACATAAAGAAGCTCTGGCCCAGGGGCTGCCAGACCTCTTGGACATGTGTAAAAAGAGCTAAAATGACCCTTCAAACAGTAATGCACAATAAGAATACCATCCGGGGACTTACCATTTTCAAAAAGAGGTCCCCCACTGTCAGTTCATGGCCCGCCTGGGTTATATCTTTTTCCTCACCCAGATCTGTCTGGCAGTGAGCACTCAGCCGGGCCTTCAGACCCGAGTAGAAACTTTGGTGCAAGTCTCGGAGCTCAGGGACCTGGTAGAAAACAGTCTGGAGCTGTCGACTGGACAGAACTGGCTGGGAGGTCCCTGCTGATGCCCACAAAGCCTTCATGGGCTAGAAAAAAACAAAACAAAAAAAGGAGAAGTCAAATTAATGACTTCTACAAACAGAATGCAAAGGTCAATGTAGGTGAAAAGAACATTCATTAAAACAGGCGTGAAGTGAGAAACACAAAATGTGTGAAGCGTCAACGTGTGTTTAAGCAGCACTATTGCACAGACATTAGAATCAAACCTATGCCATAAACACTACAAGCATTATACTGCATGTTTTAATTTTCAAAAATTACACAGACAAAACACAACACTCCCACTTTTAACATCGACTTTATGATTCACATTGCATATCCAAGTGTCTTTTTTGTTTAGATGAGTCACATTGGTTGTAAATGAGGCATGATGGGTTCCAGTTGCTATTAATAGCACCGAAAAGAGAAAGCACCCAGTCGCTCACTTCCAGTATGTTATTTTATCAAAACTGAAATGTGAGGCCATCTGTCCAACAGCCAAAGCTTGGTCAAAGTTAGATTCAAAGCACAGTAATTCTACATCAGAATGGCTGAATGGTTTTTGAATGGGTTAGTCAAAGTCCAGACCTCAAGCCAAATGAAATGCTGTGGTGGGACCTTAAGACAACTGTGCTTCAGCGAGTGCACAAAAGCCTCAATGAAGTGTTGCAGTGTTGTAAAGAAGAACAGACCAAAATCCTACCACAATGATGTGAATGACTGATAAAGTGACACAAAAAAACATTACTTCAGGTTATTGCTGCTAAAAGTGGATCAGTTGAATCATGTAGGATTCTCTGCATTGCCCATGTTTTTTTTTTCTTTTTGGCTGAATTTTTTTAAAAATAACAACACAGTAAAATAAAAAATGCTCTGTGTTGTTCATTCAACGTTGTATTTGTGTAATAGTGGGACCTGCTATGATCACATGAATTTATTCTGGTTACACAAACAAACATTAATTTATAGGACGGGGTACTAACTTCTCCACATGACTGTATGCAGCCACATCATGCAAATGTTTTATTTGGCTGGGGACGAGTCCCAGCAGACTACTTTAATTCAATTTTTTAAAAAGTAGCACAGTGTTTTTTTTTTTTACATTGTGTTTTGCATGGATTTACAAAATAAGATGCTTACGGATTTCTGTTTCCCCTTGCTTTAAGTTTGTATGCTAACCGTTGACTGTAGCTTGAAACAGCTACAAGTGAGTGATGTCATTGCTTTGAGAAAAAACATGGAAACGCATCTCTAATGGAAGAAAAAAATCCATTGACATGTATATTTTTAAAAATAAGGAAGAGGAACAACGAAAAGAGTTTATGACACAATTGTCTAAAAAAACACGCATATGACACAACAAACCAAACACTAAAATGATCACCTGCTTTATAATAGAAAAGCTGCAAGAAAATAAGTGACCTGTTGTTGCTTCTCCTTTAGGTACATCAATAAAAATTTAGTCAGCATGTAGTGAGAAAGGTGGCAAACGTTAAACAGAAAAGGGGAAGTTATTCATAATTATATCAGCAGGGGTTTTCTAGTTTTGCAGTAATCAATGGGTCACAGCTTAGCCTCACAATTTTGATACTTCAATAACAAAGAGGAAGTTTGTGCTCATAATACACAAATACACAAGTATGAACTCTTTCCGCATGCTGTTTTTATACTTAGATACTTTATTGATCCCCATGGGGAAACTGTAGTTGAACTGCTGCACATGCACAACGGTGCTACTACTGGGCTTTCAGTGTCTTATCCAACAATAGTTTGACATTTGACCAGGAGGAACTGGGAATCGAACCACCATCAAAGAATGTTTTCCCGACTGAGCCACACCTCTTTACCCAAAGACTTTGAGGCCCCAGTGGGATACTACAAGAAGTGAAAATGTCCTGCATGTACGATACCATGAGCAATGTCTCCAGCTCCCTGAGGTAGACCTCCTCACTCTCCAGCATGCCTTTCAGGACCACAAGCCTCTTCTCCAACAGTTCCTCAGGGGTGAACAACGTCTGAACAACATCAAAACACAACACAGGTCAGTCTCACAATCAGTGACGGTGCAACGGGTGCAGCGGTCATCAACATGAAATGACTGGACCAAATAAAATTTTTAATTGCAGCATCCTATTATAATAGCATCCTATACAATAACATTCTGTATATTCCTTTGCTAATTACACTGAGCCAACATTATTTCATGTAGACGTGGTTTTGTCCTTTATTGCTTTGTGGTAATGTTACATTGTAAAAGGACTTCAGGGAAGAAGTCAGTCTCACTTTTCATCATCGGACAACAAACTTTCTATTTGTCTACAACCCTGGTTGATGGTCAACTATGTGCAAAACCATTCTCGCTGCTATAACATGTTGAATACAATATGTGATCCGTGTTGTCAGCATGTTATAGTAGCAGGTTGATATTTAACTCTGAGCATCACTGCACCTACAGCCTCACTGAGCAGCTACGTACAGCGAACACTGGCTTCTCTATAATGTGTCCACACTGAAGTTTAGTTTCATATAATTAGGTGTAATAACTTAAAAAAAATACACCCATACATCCTCCTTCACACTCATGTGCTCCACCTAGCTAGACAATAAAAATAAGTCAGACACTACGACATGATTTGCACAGTGACGAGAATATTTGTGATGTGCAGGAAACTCACAGGCGTGTCAGGTAAGTCTATGGTGTCGCCTGGTAGAGGAGAGAGAAAACAGGACCCCCCCTCCTCCTGGAACACATCCTCCTCCAAGACATCCGCCTCTGCCTCCACTACAACTTGCAAATGCACAAAATAAGTAGTATGTTGAAATAAAAGCTTCCTATATTTGCTTCCTTAATAAACGTGTAAACATTAGCGTTGTTCACAAATAACAAAAAGAATAAGAAGAAACTGCAAAATTCTATAAGAGATTACAAACAATATTTTTTATATAACTACACTTTTCAGACAGGATCATCTAACGCTGAACTAACTATACGGGGCTGAGTTGTCCTCGGAAATAATATTTAATGAGTAATAAATTAACCTTTTGACAAAATTCCCTCACCTGGTATTTGTTGCAACTCCAAATATTCCACAGCGTCCTGGTAGATATCCATCAGAGCTCGGAGGTCTTCTACTCACAGTGCAGCCTGAGCTCCGGAGGCGCAGCATGTGAACGCACTCAGCTGGTGACAGAAAGCTTCCTCTTTCTGTTAAGGATGGACAAAAGAGGAAAATACAACTTCCTGCCTGTGTGGAACTTGTTGAAACGGATGAGAAGTGGCACCTTTAATCCAATCCCCCAGTTGCACTTCTCTTCCTGTAAATGTGTCCGTTTCAATGTGCCGAATACTTTTTATATTCAAACGTTCACTACTTCATCGTTTTCTGAAATTGTGTGCATTTTCTTCAACTTTAAATAGCTCCCATTTTGCTATTCAGGCCTAAATTATGACAATCTCTTATATTTTACAAATATCAGTTTAAATGGTTTTTTGTTTTTTTCTACCTTATCCCATGAGTGTAGAGTCGCCACAGCAGATCATTGTCCGCATGTTGATTTGGCACAGTTTTTACGCCGGATGCCCTTCGAGACGCAACCCTCCCCAATTTCTACCGGGCTTGGACAGGCACTGTCCAGCTGGGGAGGGGAATGGGCTGTTAGGGGTTCAGTATCTTGCCCAGGGACACGTCGACATATGGCCAGGGCCGGGGATCGTACCACTCACCCTGTGGTCCATATGTATTTACCAACTGAGCGACAGCCGCCGCAGTTTAAATGTTATATAAATGTGCATATATTTATTGATGAACCTGTATTGGCAGAAGTTACTAATGAAAAATTTAGCCACGGATGCAAATGTTCATAGTGTACTCTATGGTACAGTTTAAATGTGAGGAAAACACAGTAGTAGTACTTAAATAATGAATTCAATTCACTATCATTTAAATCTTTTAACTATGAAATCACAATAATTAGAAGCATTTGGAAGCATAATGAGCAGCTGGCAACTTTTTTTTTAGCTGCCTTATTTTCATTCATTGGGTTTGTTTCATTTTAATGGCTGATAGAAAACACTCGCCACGTTTCAGTTGATCCACTCTGTGGTTGCAATGTTCGCCACTAGTTTATTATCCCATGAAAAGTCATGATCTGAGGCAGGTTGTCTTCTTTGGTCCAGCTCTGCCCTCTGCAGGAAAAGAGCGGATGGCACAGCCTGGTCAGAGCTTCATTGCCTGCTTTGTTTAACACTTGTGAGCTGTGTGTGAGCTGTGGTTGTTGTTGTATACCCTCAGCTCTTGTTTGGTTCTCTCACATAAACACAAGTGCTAAATGTGGAACCACTGAGGCTCGCAGAAACTTCTGGTTGCTGCATCTTAACGGTGTCAGCTCTATTCTTGGTCTGTGGTGTCATCCCGCTGTGTGTGCACTGGCACCCATTTTAAGAGCAAAGGCAGTGTTTGTACGACCATTTTTAAAGTTTGAGTACTAGTGTAAAGTTCATTTCTATATTTATTTTCAATCTACAGATTAAATATAACGAATTCATGTGTGAGTTGCACTGTCAGTCATGGGAAGGTTGTACCCGCAGGTTTACACTGACAGTTTGAACAATCAGTAAAGAGTTGTGAATGGTTTCACAGAGATAAACTAACTTAGCAGCTTGGTAATTTGATGCTCATGCTACCTTCAGGTGGCTACATTGCTTCTTGGGGTGAGTAACAGCACATGAGATGCTTTAAAATACTTATGATTAGGATTCTGTGTGCATTGAACGTTTTGCAAACTCAGAGTCAAAAGATGTTTGCTCGAGTGTGTACATAGTCAGTTCTGTTAGCTCTATTTTTGCGTGTGCTAAATGTAAAGATTCAGAAGAAATATGTTTTTTGTCATTTTAAAATATTCTCTTTATTCAAAACTGTTTACCTCTAACTCTTCAAAACATTCTTGCATAAATTGGATGGCATGTTTTATGGTTTATCTGTGGTTTAAAGCTGACCATGTGGCTAACTCTTGGTTTATGAGAACTTTCTTTTTGTGTAGACAGCTTCCCGATATGAGTGAGAATTAGAGCAAAACAACGGCTGCATTTCAAACTGTGTGGGCTATTATGTGGGCTTTTTCACATAAAAAAATATTATGGCTTTGTATTTAAATAGTACACGATGTTTACAAGTCAACTGTTTATTGTGAAAATAAACTTGATAAAATACAAGAATTATACTAAAGAACTAAAGAAACCGATAACTTAACTCCCATCATTTTCTTTGGCTTTCAGGATTTTCTCTGAGCACTTGAAGGCAACATTACCTTCACCCTCCTGCAGGGGGTGCTGCTTACTCAAAGCCAGTCACCACTGTTATAGGTGAATGAACTCATACAGGCTAATTACAGGAATTAGGACGTGAAATTGAGTACCTTTTAAGATCTGTTTTGAAATGTTTACAATTTATGTTAAGACCTCATGACAAGTTCAACTTCAAATCGGTTACAACCCCTGCACAGTCTTAGTCTTAGACCACAGGAAACCAGAATTCAAACAGGCCTGGGGGAACAAAAGAGATTAAAAATGAGAGGGTTTTGCATGTTCACAAACCTCTGTGGTCTTCACCGTACAATATTTCCAGCACTGCTGCAAATAAATGTACAACCCCAATTCAAAAAAACGTTGACACGATGTGTAAAACCGCAATGAAAACAGAATGCAATGATTTGCTAAATCTCCTCAACCCATATTTTATTCACAATAAAACATATTATATGTTGAAACTGAGACATTTTACCATTTCATGGAATATATTAGCTAATTTTGAATTTGATGCACATTTGAACACATCTCAAAAAGGTTGGAACATTGGCAACAAAAGACTGGAAAAGTAATTCCCGCAAATCAAATACAAATAGAGCAGGATTTGACAACTAATTAGGCTAATTGGCAACCGGTCAGTAACATGACTGGGTATAAAAGGAGCATTTCAGAGCGGCAAAGCATGTGTAGATGGGCAGAGGTTCACCAATACGGGAGAAACTGCACCAAAAAAAATTGTGGAACTATTCCAGAGAAAATGTTCCTCAACACAAGAAAAGACTTTGAAGATCTCACCTTCTACAGTATAAAATATCATCAAAAGATTCAGAGAGTCAGGAGGAATCTCTGTGCCAAGGGACAAGGGGTCAAAACCAAAGGTCAAAAATGGATGTGCTTGAACCTTTGGCCCTCAGGCGGCACCGCATTAAAAACAGGCATGATGGTAAATGGCCGCTTATATCGCTTTGGATAAAAGCGCTATATAATCATATATATTATCCTATATTATCCAATATATTATCGCTGGAGCAACTTGGGGTTCAGTGTCTTGCCCAAGGACACTGCAGCACGTAGCTGGGACCAGGGATCGAACCACTTACCCTGTGGTCTTTGCACGATAAAGGTAGAACTTCATGACTGTCTACTAGACATGACTGCATGGGGTGAGCAACACTTCCAGAAATCACTATCTGTGAACACAGTTTGCTGTTGAATCCACAAATGTAAATTAAAGCTGTATCATGCAAAGAAGAAGCCCTATGTGAACACAATCCAGAAACACTGCTGTGTTCTCTGGGCCAAAGCTCATTTAAAATAGTCTGAGGAAAAATGGAAAATTGTTCTGTGGTCAGATGAATCAAAATTTGAAAATCTTTTTGGAAGCCATGGACATCATGTCCTGAGGACTAAAGAGAAAAGGGACCATCCTGCTTGTTATCAGCAGACAGGTCATAAACCTGCATCTCTGATGGTATGTGGGTGCATTAGTGCCTATGGTGTGGGCAGCTTACACATCTGGAATGGCACCATCAATGCTGAAAAGAACATAGAGAGCAACATATTCCCATTCATGTGACGTCTCTTTCAGGGAAGGCCTTGCGTATTTCAGCAAGACAATGCTAAACCACATACTGCATCCATCACAACAGCATGGCTTCACAAGTATGTTGAGCAGCTTAAATACATACAGCCCAAACTGAAACAAATGAGAGATTTGGAGAAATGTTTGATTTTAAGCAGTAACAAATTGGTGAACTAAAACATTTTAAACATATTATTATTATTATTTGACTGGTTAAGGGGCATCAGGCCCAAATCATCTGTGTGGAGTCAGTTTTAATATTTTGTTCTTTGTCACAAAACTCAGTCCTAGGTAGGAAAGGCGGAGGCTCTTTTACTTGTCTGTCACCAGAGGCCCATTTTCATAGAATCCATCTAGGTATTATTTATTTTATGGGCCAGTAATTTCTATATAATTTCCTGAATGTATCCTGAAAACCTTTGGGCACAAACAAGGAAGGAAAGAAAAAAATGCTTTATCAGCTGTTTCGTTTAAATCTGTGCACTTAAGACTTTCATAATCATTGCAGGAAATTTTCCAAATTATTTGGAAATTATAGACCAGTAAAATGAGGCGTGACACAAGAGTGTGCCAGTAAGTCACTAGATGAATGTCCAAGTGTGCAGGAAATGTTTCATTGTGCTTCATTACATTTCACTAAACCAAACCAAATTATCATTCAACCAACATAGATAGATAATCTATCTATGTTTTTCTACAGTAAATAATATCATCAAAAGATTCAGAGAATCAGGAAATCTCTGTGTGCAAGGGACAAGGCTGATGGTCAAAACTAGATGCACGTGATCTTCAGGCCCTCAGGTGACACTGCATTAAAATCACTCATGATTCACTACTGGACATCACTGCATGGGATCAGGAACACTTCCAGAAATCACTGTCTGTGAACACAGTTCACTGTGCAATACACAAATGTTAAAGCTGGATCATGCAAAGAAGATACCATATTTGAACATGATCCAGAAACATCGTCGTGCAGGACTGTTGAGCAGCTAAAATCTTGCCTCAGGCAAGAATGGGACAACATTCCTCTCCTAAAACTCCAGCAACTTCCCAGACTTTTACTGACAATTATAAAGGCAGAGGGGATGTTACACAATGGTTAACATCATCCTGTCCCAACTTTATTGATTTACCATCATTTGCCATTTTCCATCAAATTCAAAATGAGCTAATATTTTTCATGAAATGATAAGAAATCTCAGTTTAAACATCTGATGTGTTGTTTCTGATCTATTGTGAAAAAGAATATGGGTTGATGAGGTTAGCAAATAATTGCATTCAGTTTTTATTTATGTTTTACACATTTTCCCCACTTTTTTGTAACTGGGCTGGTAAAATCAGTTTATTGAAGAAATTTGTTAAAAGGCAATACAAATACATGAATTCCTCCTAAACATTATTGCATCTACATGTATATTAAACTGTATTGGTATGAATTTTGCTAAATGATTTAATACTTTTGTTGTTGTTAAGTCGTTAAGACCCTGCAGGCATACTGCTATAAAAACATCTTTGATGGTTTTGTTTCGTTTTACAGAGAAACTGCTTTTGCAACCACACAAGCACACAGACACACAAACACACACTCACACACACACACACACACACACACACACACACACACGCACACACAAACACATACACACACACGCACACACACAAACACACACACACGCACACACACACAGACACACCCACACACTTCAGTCATTTTCTTCTCTGGAAGAAACTTCTCAGGAAACTGAAACTTAACTGTGTACTAGAAGATGAGAGCTATTGAGCTTGATGAGCTCAGACCCCCCAATCATACCTGCAAGTCACAGCTGAAGTTCAAAGTTTAGTCATACTGGGCAAGAGAAAGAAATAAAAGTAAAATGACCACAGACACCAAACACAGAAGCAATGTCCCACAAAATAAAATGGGGAAATGAGAAGTATAACAATTGCAATAAAAAAAATAACAGTAAGATAAAACATATAAAGAGTATTTTTTTAACTAAATGAGATCTATTGAGTAGTAGTAGTTGAGGTTTCAGATGCTAATCTAACAGATTATATAAATATATTCATAATTGTATTTATAGTAACAGTTTCAATGCATACACCCACAAGTTCTATAGACAAACTAAAACAAATCAGAGATTTTGAGTCAATTTTTTATTGACTGGTTAAGGGGAATCAAGGCTAAAGCATCTGTGTGGAGTCAGTTTTAATATTTTGTTCATTGTATCCTGAAAACCTTTGAGCACAAGCACAAAGGAAAGAGGAACTTGCTTTAACAGCTGTTTCATTTATATGTGTGCACTTAAGACTTTCATAGATCACTAAAATTAGGTGTGGCCCAAGAGTGTGTCGGTAAGTCACTAGATGAATGTGCAAGTGTGCAGGAAATGTTTAATTTTTGTGCTTCAGTATGTTTCACTAAAACAAATCACATTATGATTTAACCACCATAGAGCCAACAACAAGAGCTGAAATAAGAGCAGAGTTTTTGTTCCATTGTGATATATGACATGTGCTCTTCAATACAATGTGCTCTCTGTCAGCAGTAGCACAATGCAAATGTTAAAAGAAGATAAAAATGCTTTTAACGTGTATTTTAGTTTGCTTTCCCAGCTTCATGCAGTCATACGATCCTCTCCCAAATCTGGGAGGACCCTAACTGTATCTGTGCCTTGTGGCTTTTTTTTATCCTGTCTGTGACTTCAATCATGACGGGAACAGGAAAGTCCCATATTTCACAACGCTCGTTCAAACAGTTGTAGGGATACGCTACTAAAAAAAGTGTGAAGAAAAGAAGAAGTTAGGGTTCAACCGCTGTAAACTTGTACATGCATTCATGTTAAAACACGCTTTAGTTGTTGGGGTGGCCATTTCTACAGCTGCTGAATGTGACTAGTAATTCATAAAAGTGATACTTAACCTGTGGTACTAAATATTCCACTGATGAAATTATGTGAATTGAGGCCTGCTTTACTACAGCACATTTGCACTCCCTGTCTGGAAATGTAAACAAACTGTAGGATTAGTCTTACCCTTTATTCTACAATAGGAATGTTTGGATTGTACACGCTCAGTATTAGTTCACACACACAGCGAGGTCTGTGTGTGGGAGGTGACCGGGGTGCAGTACATTGCTGATTTACTTGGCTGACGTGATATCCTGAGCCTGAAACTCTGTCTTTTAACACAAACTGGGGCATGTTAACCGCTTCACCATGTTTGTTGGTTGTTTCACTAATATAACCATAAACCATTCAACCAAAATAAGTGATTTGAAGGACTCGAGGTCTGATCGAAGCATCTGAAAGCATTGTAGTTTTATTGCAAAAGAAACAGGCTCATTAACATAATGCCAGTGGTGACGTTATTTGTTACATACAAGTATGAAAGTCTGACATGTTCATTATAAAAAAGGGTGTTTTCCTGAAGGGAAATAACTGCTGAGCAGCGATCCTTATCGTGATTTACAGCTAGGCTCAGATACTTCAATTGTTTTATGAGAACGTTTGAACACATAACGGATCAGAGAGCTCACATTGTAACAGTATGTCTGCACTCAGTAAGAACAACAATCAAGAAAAGCATCTGACTGACGCCTGCAGACTGCGGTGATGCTACAGTCTATTGGAGATTTGCACAGAAGTGATGCAGCCTATTTGGAACAAGAACTTTCATGGCCCTTATTATTAAGTCAGGAGATGTGAAAATACTGAAAGCATTTTATTGAAAAGCAGGTGAAAACTGCGGGTGAAGCAGTGTTTGGAAATAGACAGGCTGCTCCAATGTCAAAACAAGTTTTTTTTTTAAAAAAAGGTCTGGTGTCAAGTACTAAATCATGTCATGTCGCTAAAGGATGCAGCGTTGTTCCTGCAGCAAAAACAAAGAGGCAAACAAAGGACAGAGGAAATGAATAAACTTCATGTGACTTGTTTTTGTGCAGTACAGGTAAACATGAGTTTGTGCTCTTTACTAGAGAAGAGATTGTGAAAAAAAGTAAGGATCAAATTACCTTGTGGAAAAAGCACAAAGTCTGTTTTGCATGTCTGTGCATGCACAAACATGCAAAACAGACACCACACCATCAACACTGCAGTATATGTCACATATACTACATGGATCTGGCCACACTGCAACACTTCACAATCACATCGGGCAAAGAAATAATGGAACGAGGGAAGAAGCAGCTGGTACAGCTAGAGCAGTGGGCTGTGCACTGGCTGATGTGCACACCAGCAGTGAAAACGTTCTCCTTTTGGGTCAAAGAGGTTCCGCTTTTTTTATCCGTTTAACTGCTCGTCCAAAAAACAAAACTGATGTATAGAAATCACACTTATCAGAACAAATCAATCAATCAAGCAGGTCTTTACTCAACAATGTATAGATCTATTAATTTTTGCTTTCACTACACAGAAACTTGTCAGTTTGCATCCTATGCGCTCCCGACTTGAGTGGTGACCACTTGCACTGTGGACGGCCCGTGTCCCCTGATCTTCACCTCCCGATGCATCTGGCACCAGACGCAGGGGTAGCACCACAGTACCTTACAGCAGTCGTCACAGCATGAGCCCTGCAGGGGGAGGGAGACAGAAAGGGAAGGGGTTAAATCCAGTGTAGGCACCGAGACTATGGTATTGACCTTATTTTAGAATATGCTGAAATGAATACAGGAAAAAGTGGACTGTTTAAATTTGGTTGCATGTACTGAATCAGAAGCAGAGCAGGTGGAAACAAGCCTGGGAAAAGCAGCAAAAGTTCCCAAACAGTGAAGCTGTGGGCCTCACCACCATAGCACTGAGCAAAAAAACGCCTAATCAGTCAGATGGGAATTGTAGGTAAATCTTTGACCATACAAGAAGAGACATCGACCTCACCTTTCCTCTGTCACTTTGGTTATATGACACAATAAACTAGGTTCAGAGGGTATTTTCATTTCACACTCCTACATGCTTTGCTCCAACACACTAATATAATATACGTTCATTCATTCATTAACTCAAATCTTTCTGCTTTAATTGTGATTTTTTTTATTAAACAGTCTATGCTATCCTTTTATAATTTGGAGTGTTCCTACTCTTAAGTGTTTCGATGTTTTAATGAATGGCTGAATGGTCCAAAGAAAATTTTCCAACTTTTTGGATTCGCAGATTATCATCTTTTCTCCAATGGTTCTAGTTTGTGGAGGCGATTACACCTCTCTCTGCCATCTTTACATTCAAATATATATCTGCAGAGAAACGGATGTTGGCTGATTAATGTTTGGTCGACCAATTTTACAGAAACTCCTCCAAATGATCTTATCTGAACCTTTAGTATGACGTCAAAGGAAAATAAATGTGTGAAGTTTCCCTTGAAGTTGTTTTAAGTTGTGTTTAGGCTGCTTGTATCTATTTTGCTTGATTTCACTAAGAAGAAAACAATATTTTCAATACAAATGTTTTGTATTCCACAACAAAGCAAACGGTGCTGGTTAAATTATGGACAGCAGTTGTGTGTGAAATACTGTAGTATTGCAGTAAGATTTTATAAGGTTTTGTTCTTTAGCTTTATTTGATAACCTAAAGACCTGCTCGTATAACAACGTGATCAGTTCATTTGAACTGGGTCTATATGTTTCTGAAAAACTATCAGCTGCTGTCTGAGCAGGCTTTGGGGCGAGGTTTCATAAACATGAATGTTAGCAACATCTGAGAGGGCTCAGTTCAACACCTGAAATACACATCAGCTACTGTATAATGCCCATTATATACAGCTCTCACTTCCTCATTTTGCTAGTGTCACTGAGAAACCTGACATGGAAGGTTAATGCATATTATGTAGAAATTATGTAGTAATGAGACCACAGGGTTTGGCAACAGGGTTTGCTAACAAATGCCAAATATTCTGAGTACTTAAATAGATTATTGGTTCAACATATTAACTTCGTGTTTCTGCTAAATTTTCCTAGATGTTGAACATTTTTTTGTTCACTTTTGAAATGCTTATCTGCGACTTTCAGATGAGTGACTTTCTTATATTAATATTGCTATTATTTGTTTTTCCCATGTCCATCTGCCCTTTTTACTTTAGTAATATGACCCTTGGTTTTCCTATGACCTCTCTGCCAACAGATTTGCAGAGTTTGTGGGAAATAATAATAGTTATTTCGTTTTGGGTTTAAAACCAATTTGAGGAAATGCCGGAATGGGAAGCGCAACTACAACTAGGTACTGGAACTTCCTCATTTGTATGCAAAGACGTTTTTTTACCTCTGGGAATTATAAACCATAACTCTGAAAGAAAAAGTCTCTGAGCCGTTGAGTTAAATGGACAGCAATCTAACCAACAACCGTGGCATACATGTAAACTGCACACACAATTTAAGCACTCTCCTCCGATAAACCCCCCTCACTCCTTCCTCAGCCTTACAGGGATGTGGTGACGCTCTCTAATGGAGGAGCGGAGTACGCAGGACACAATACCGCAGACATCCAGCAGCGGCATGCAGCAGCACCAACCGTGGTTACTGGCCGTCTGACACTGCATGCAGGGGAAACACCAAAGAGCACAGCAGCCTTTGGAGCACAAGAGAAAGGGGAAAAGATCATGTGAAAGTCATTAGGATGTGTCTTCATTTGTTGTGTGTGTGTGTATGTTGAAAATTCAGCCTGTTGTTGAATTTAACTGGAGCTGCATCAGTTTTACATCACTTAATATAGAGGAAATATAGAGAACTGCTTCTCCTATGACTCGGTGACTGGATCACTAAGTTCTGTTTGTTGACTTACAGGTGCCCATATCAGTGCAGCAGTCACAGAGGCCAGTGCTCCATGTCCCAGGACTTTGGTGCACTGTTACCACCTGAGTCATTTGCTGGTGGGCCATGTCTGCAAGATAGAAGACACAAATAAAGACATTTGGAATTGCTTCACATGCAGAAGCTGCAGGATCACAGTGTAGGATTCGATGCAAATACTAGTGTGTATGTGCATTTTTTTGGAGCCTTTTTACATGTCATGACTAACACCGTCACGCCTCATACAGTATCCTTATCACCCTAAAGCTGCACCTATCTGTGAGTCCTTCCACCCCCACCTTTAATAGATTATAAGACCCGATGACCTAGAATGGAATTTAAAGCCCTGCTTCTTACATATAAAGCTCGAAACGGTCAAGCTCCATCATATATATAAAAAAGACCTCATGGTACCATATCATTCCATTAGACCCCTTCAATATCGGTATGCAGCCCTACTCGTGGTTCCCAGAATTTCCAAAGGCAGAATGGGAGGCAGGGTCTTTGGCTATCAAGCTCCTCCCCTGTGGAACCAGCTCCCAGTTCAGATTCGGGAAGTAGACACCCTCTCTACTTTTAAGTCTAGGCTTAAAATCTTCATCTATGAAAAAGCTTATAGTTAGTTATATTCATGCTGCTAAGGGCTTAGACTGCTGGGGGACCCACCCCCAATGCACTGAGCTCCTTTTCTCCTCTTGTCCCTCTCTCCTCTCACCCCACATTTATTTGTCACCACTGTTTGACATTAACTTTGTGTGTTCTCTCTCCAACAGTTGTGCTTCTCCCTCTGTGTCTCCCCCTCTCTGTCCCTTTCTCTGGCTTTGGTGCTATATAAAGTTGAATTGGATTGAATGCAGAATGAGGAGGTGGAAAACCCCTGAGAGTTTGCTGAGAGACAGGAAACTTCACATAATCATGGTTCCCATAATAAATTTTAGTCTTTTAGTGATATAAGACATATAAGGCATCATTTATCTTTCATCAACTCACTACCTGTCAAACATGTTTTTACAGCTGTTCATGTGTTCAGTTAATTTGCTGTATTGCAGTAATTGCAGAGTTTCAGATAGAATTTCTTTTGTAAGTCCTGTTAGGACCAGTTTTGTATCCTATCTGCACTCTTTAGACCTAGAAGGGACAAAATTGCCCATGAAACTATCATTCAACCTTAACACAGCACATTTGCAGTTAATTTGAAATTATGTGTAGTTGTCCTTTGAGTAGCTGCTGAGAACAACTTTACATAAGTGCTTCCAGTAACTGTTTATCAGATCCACATGTCATCTTGGAGAAATTTCAGCCAACTTCCTACAGAATAGCTTCAGCTCAGGAATGTTTACGGATCCCAGCACAAACTATCAGCTTCCTGTTCTCCAGTACATTGGGGTCAAGATCATGAATCAGCCAATAAACTAACATTTCTTCTGCTTTAAACAGTCTTTGGTAAAATGACTTGTGTACTCAGGGATCTTATCTTGGTGAATGATCCACCCTGTTGTTAAGCTTCAGTTCACAGTTCACAACTCAGAAGCTGAGCTCCATGAATAAAGGCAAACTGCCCTGGTCTGGAGGAAACAAAGAAGACCCAAGTCATGATCCTGCCATGTTTCACTGATGGGATCAGGACATTATGCTGGAAGCCAAAACGTTGGTCTCATCCATCCAGAGAACATTCTGTTTTATCCGCATGGTCTTGGTCAAAATGGAGATATCTCTTTTTGAAAGCAGCAGTTTCGTCTTTGCCCCACATGCACGCCATAGTTATTCCCCTTAAGTGGACTCCAGAACACGGATATTAGCCACCGTCAGAGAGGCTTTTGGGTTCCTAGACATTACACTGGGGTTCACACACCTTTGCTGTTGGTGGGCTCTTTGTTGGTCGACCACTCCTGTGGAGGGTCACAATGGTGTGGTTTTTTTGCCTGTCTGCCAGACAGACTGGTGGAGTCCAAGCTCTTCGGAAATTCTTTTGTAACCCCTTCCACTCTGAGAAGCACCAGCAACTCTTATTCTATGGACTTTAATAGGGAAAACCCAGGTTGTCTTCTTTAAATAAGGCAAGATCTGCCAGACCTCCCCCTTAAAGTGCACTAATAATTCCAGAGGTCCACATAAAAATAATATTAAAGATGCACAAGGCAACAAAGACACAGAATTGATCAAACCTTGGCAAAATGAGAAATTTTCTGAAATTTCGATATAAAAATGTAAACGCACTGAGAAAAGGAATGAGGCATAAACAGAAGATGCTCTAGTGCAAAATTTCCATCTCACCATAACAGGATGTAATGGTTTTAGAAAGTTACCGTGTCGGTTAAGAAGAGCCACTCTCTCTCTTTTAGATCAATTTCTTGGTAAAAGTAAGGGATTATCCAAAAATCTTCTGAGCTTCATTTTAAGACCAAACGTTCCGCATTTGGCATAGAATCAATTTTTAATTGCCCATTTAGCTGAACGCTATTCCCTTAATAGTAAAAAAAAAAAATAACATGTAGGAGATATATCAAAATGTAACTTGCAGTGTTGCAAAGTTAACTCGCTCTACTAAAAAAGTAAACGAGGAAAGTAAGTCCAAAGGTTTTGTCTACTTTATGACGTAACTATCAAATAAATGACAGATTCGCTGCAATAAAAACACATTTTAATGTATGTTATTATAACATCGCCACGTTATGGCGAGGAAAAAAACTTTTTTCTGACCTGTTCGCTGGTTCCGTGGTCTCGAGATGAAGTATCAAATGTGAGCACGCACACACACACACGCACAGGTCTCTTCCTACACAAGCACACTGCAGCTGCAAACCGCCAAAGACTTGGAGGAAAAAAAATTAACGACCTCAGAAAGTGAAAGGAATTAAACGTTTACACTTGAGCCCACCTACTACAGACGTCAGAAAGTATAAATCTGACCATGTCCATGCAAACACTAACATGCAGTAGCTATGTTTCAATGTTGTATGACTTAATACTAATCTCAAATTAATTTCCTGGATAAAAGTGAATGCAAACTGTTTCCTGTCTCAAATTACTCTACTGGGACATCAAACCACAAAAACTATAACGACATCTCATCTAGAATCAGAAAAGTCATAAAACAAATGAAATATGAAAATGAAACATGCATAAGACTCAGAACTAATTAACAACTCTGTCAATTCAAGAAAAGTGCAGGCAGTGGGTCGGTAGTTGTGACACATGGCTGACCTCAATGAGGTGATACTCCGGTGACTCCTTTTTTCCACTGCATCTACCAACAAATTTCCATAACGGACTGAAGTGGTAGGTGTGGGAAATCTGAACGTGGTCTTGGATGTCATTAGCAGCTTTCCTGCAATTAGTGTAATAATTACATGTTTTCTCTGTAGTGTAACAGACTCAGGGATGAGCGGTGACGGTGCTTCTGTTGATTTAAAGTGAACATCTGTGAGCCTACACAACTGGATCATATAGCAGAAGGTTATCTTTACATAGACTGAGGATCTAAGGGGATAATTACTCCATGTACACCTGTATTTCTGCCTCAGCAACATCAAGTGTTTCTTATGACTGGACTATATCATTTATTATGGGTTATTTTGGAATAAAATAAATGAGAAATGGCCTAAACAAATATGAAGCCGGGTGCACATGAAGACAACCTAATAGCACCACCTGCAGGCATGTAAAGTGTAGAGAGGAAATACAAGGAGAGGAGAGAGTTGTAATGTGGTAGTGACACTGTGAGGCTGTGATGAGTATCACGCCTCAGGAAACACACAGACTGCTGTTCCTTTGGAGGCCTGTGGGGGCATCACCTACCTACAACTACAAACAGAGCAAAGAAACAGAGAAAAGACACAGGTGAGACAACAGACGAGGTTATAATCATAAAATCTATGTCCTTCACCATTTGATTTCTCAAGAAAATCAAATGCAAAGCAAACTGACAATCAAAGGTCCACTGATGCACCATGGGAACTATTAGTGTAGAGTCCACTGCCCATTCTCAAACTGGAAATTGACATGGTTTATTCATCCAAAGTCAAGCAAGCGGAAAAACAATTTATCGTTCCTGCTGCCTCCCCTGCTTTAGTAAAAAAACATACGGCCTCACTACAGTCCAAGTACAAAAGTAAATTATCTAGATAAACAACTCAGAAAAAGATAAGCAATAATAAGAAGTGTACAAAAGAAATCTTATCTAAATAGCAAATAGCTTGTCAAACACTCTAAACAAATATTGAATATTAAATGAACATAAAGACTAAAGATCCTACAGCCATGAAAAGCAAACATTGTCTTTGAAAGTAAACAGAAATTGTTTTATAGATGTGGGGTTCATTTATGTTTTTACTATTTGGACAAACTTAAAAACAACTTACAAAAAACTTTCCTCACCTTGAGGTAAAGTTCACACTTTTCTCTCGTGTGATTACACATTACAAACCCTTTCCAACAGGATCATATCTGTTGGCAACAAAACGTCTGCAAGGCTCTGCAAGGAAAAAGTAGAGAAATAATAATAACAATAATAATTGTTGTTGTTTGTATTGTACAGAAAATGTGAAATTGCACAGTGGTTCTTGACTAAATGTGCCCACTTTGTGCCACTACCCACGTTCCACCTGAGCAGTCAACCAGAAAAGTGGAAACGTGTGCTTTCCCTTCCTCCGGCTTCAGTGACGAGTACCTCTGGAAAGTATCTATAGGAGGTTTTACAACAAAGTGGTTCTCAGAAAGACAAACCCTGGGGGTGTCTTGTTACAGGTCATCTCCTACTTCTCAGAAAGGATGCACAACTAGATTTTCTTATATTAGAATTACTACATCATTTTGTCCCGGAACTGTGTGCTTCACTGTGTGGGCGCAAAGTGAGGTGAGGGCACCTGTAATGTAGGATCACTCCTGGGCATCAGTATGTTAAATGGAGATGTTTATCCTCTGTGAGCTCAGGCTCACATTGTCCAACGAGGCGCATCGTTCAGTCCGGTTCAGGCGCCGACACGCATCAGATGGTGGCAGCAACAGTGAACAGACACTAGCCATGAAACTTTCTGCTGCTGCCACAAAACATCACTTTATACACCGATCAGCCACAACATAAGTACCTGGTGGTTTAAATGGTGGTTTTAATAAAGAAAATTAAAAAAATAAATAATAATATGATGTGGCTTTTATAAAAACAATATGAACTACTAAATGCTGATGTACCAGTGTGGGTTTTGCCACCTTCCTGCACAGAAATTTGCTTATGAAAATGACAGAAGTACACAGAGGATTAATGTATTCACTGTTGAGGGGGCACAGTTTCATAAAATTGTGGCATTGACATTTAATCTCATCCTATAAAATGTGCTTAAAACACATTCAATCTACAGAGACATTTCATTATTTAATTTTTTTTCCTTTAATAATTTACTATATTCATTTGTTTGTTCTCTATTTTAATGTCTGTTTGTTGGAAAGCACATTTTAAACAAGATTTGTAATAACATAATATATGTATATACGATTATTTTGATGGTGTTAAAGATCAATAAATGCAAGTTTATCTTGATTTTTTTTTTATTCATTTGTTTTATTCTGCTTTTAAAGTCTACATTCATTTGGTAAATGTATGTTAAATGCATGTCTATGTATTTAATGCCTGATTGTTTATTGCTAAAAATTTGAAATGTTAGACTAATGCGTCTCTGGTTGTGCATATGTCCTTTTTCACACTCAGCTCATCTGCTGGTTGCCATTTATCATGAAACTCCCCAGTAACAGTGTAAAACTGTTCAATAAAACAGAAATTAAGAGGCTAAAACGAAAGCTTTTCTCGTTAACATAATAAAAATATGTAATACATAAGCATGGGTTCCTCTGAAAGAACACAATTCTGAGAGTTTGCTCAACTTATTACATTTAGTTCCCGGCAGGCACTCACAGTTTTACACTTTCATAACGAGAAAAAAAACTTAAACTGAAGAGTTAAAAAAGGGGGAGTTCATTCAGAATTCAGAGACTTTCTACAGAACTTGAGTCTATCAGAAATTGTTCGTGTTGTTTAATAATTTCTTTGGTGTCTTTCTTTGTTTTTTTTTTCTCTCTACACTTTCACTGGGAGCAGACTTTTAGTCTCTGCACTTTGTGACTACACAGTTTGGTCAACTTAACATTTGAGCCTATTGAATTTTCTTTTATGTTTCTTTAACTTTGGTTAACAGCGTTACATTTATTTATTTTTTAAAGGAACTAGTGTGTCTTTTTTAACCTATGTTTTGAAGCAAAGTGGCTATTGAACACTGATGAACATAAACACATATATCTACGAATATATGAACGTCCCTCCCTCACGTTCACAGGACCGACGCGGGTGTCTGTGTGTTTGTGTGTGTGAGAGAGAGAGAGAGAGAGAGAGAGAGAGAGAGAGAGAGAGAGAGAGAGAGAGAGAGAGAGAGAGGAGCGCTTGGTTTCACTGAGTCAGTCTTTGGTGAGGCAGCTCAGAGAGAGGATCATGTGGCACCTAAACTTTCTTCCCCACCAGCTCCAGTTCTTTCATCATCACTGTGCTATAAATCCAACCAAACCCAGCTGAGGAATAATGTCAGTGAACAACACCACGGGGACAGCAGAGGTGAGGGACTACACGTGCGTGCGCTTCTACGTGTCCACCGTATCCTTCTCGGTGCTTCTCTTCTTCAACCTCATCATCAACTGGACCATAATCCGCGAGGAGCGGCTCCGCAATCATGCCCGCTTCGTGCTGGTTTTCCACCTGCTGGTGTCCGCTCTGGTTTACCTGGGCATGAGCAGCGTCTTCTACTACCAGATCCACCTGGACGCGCGCCCGGGCCGCGCCGCCTGCATGTCAATGATCACCGTGTTGATTAGCAGCGCCTCCAACATCCTGCTGACCCTCACGGCGATGGCTCTGGACCGTTACTGCGCCGTGTGCCACCCGATGCGCTACAGCGCCACTTGCAGCGGAGGGCGCTGGCCCTGGCTGCTGGGTGTGTTCACCTGGGTGGTATCTTTGATCATCCCCCTCAGTTTGCTTCCGCATCTGGAGACCCAGAGCAGCAGTGATGGGTATCTCGGGAAGTGCGGCCCGGAGCAGCTGAGGAAAGGCGGAGAACAGAAGGTGGTGTTCATAGCTTCGTGCACGGCGCTCATACTGTACAGCTATGTGAGGATACTAGTGGAGGGAAGGCGCTTAGGGGTGCTCAATCGGCGCAACCGGGCCGGGTGCAGGACGATCGCTTTGCATGGCACCCAGCTGGCTGTTTACATCCTCCCTAACTTTGTGAGCTTCGTGCTGACGATGCTGAACAAACGGAATATAATTCAGAAAGAGACCAAGGAGCTGTCAGCCGTGTACATCTTCGCCTTCTTCAGCTTGGCGCAGTGTGTTGCGCCGGTAATTTACGGTCTGCGCAAAGAGGAACTTCTGGAGCAGGTGAATCACAGATTCCCCTGCTGCTCTCGATACTTGAAGACTGTCCTGGGCTGGACTGTGCGCGGCAGATGGCCACACACGCAGCCGAGAGCACGGTAAGTCCCAGTGAGTGCCCCAGTTTACTTTTGTTCCCAACAGACAGGAGGATACAATTAGGTCGCTCTTTACAATGAGAATCCAATAGGTTTAAAGACTTTATAAAGCTAAAACAATCAGCAATACAACAACAATGTGTGCTGTAGTCATTAAATGTTGACAGTTGCTCATTTCTAATAAATCAAATCTGCAGCTGTTACTATTCAAAAAGTCTCTCACATTATAACAGGCCATCAGCAAAGGTTAGTATTTCAGCTCCAGTATCTGCCACTGATATACTACATGAGTTTTACAAAATTCATGAAGTTTCTTGTTGTTAATGGTAATAAAAAGTAAACAAATGGAAATGTGAGAGAGTCAGACCGGAAAGGAAAAAGCAAGTGCTGTTAGGGGAAGTTGGACACCAGCCACAGAAGATTTCACAACCTTGAAATTAAAAATTTTATTTTGGTGAATAATAACACCATGTACATACTGTTATAACCCTTAACAAAGCCACCAGTTATAACTTAGAAACGGGTAGTAACATTTAATAAAAATCCACACTTTGAAATATGTGTGGGTTATGTGTGGTTATAGGGACCTTCACACATGGAAAACTTGAAGGAAAATATGTAATATGTTACATTTCCACTAGTGAGGTAAACACTGTCACGTGAAGTCACATGAAACTGTTAAACTGAATCTAGTAGTTTTACTTTCCACCTCATCCAGAACAAACATGGAGAGAGAGCCTGATAGCAGCGGGGTCACTACTTGAGTTTACTGAGCTGAGCTATTATTTTCCTCTTTTCCACACACACACACACACACACACACACACACACACACACACACACACACACACACACACACACACACACACACACACACACACACACACAAACACACGAACACACACACACACTATTTACAGAGAAACCTGAGTGTTTGGTGCTTTCCTGATAGCCCAGATGATGTGTATAATATTTCCACAGGTTTGAAATTACTTGTGTGTTGTTGCCACCCTTAGCTACAGATAACACCAGGAAACAGGAGGCATTTAAAAAGGGTCACTAATTAAGATGTTATATCTAATTTGTTAAGTCTTTAAGTGAATAACCAATAACTTTATGCAGGGCTACATGCAGGCCAATATCTGCAACTAAACTAGCTGTTTATCTGTGTCCAGCTAAGAAATTGCCCTAATTTTATAGTTTCCTAAATGTCCTGTTATTACTATTAATGGTTACTTATTTCCAAGAATCAATATCACTATGATCACTGGTGCTGCTACAATGACTATGTGAGAAATAAATAGAGATTTTGTGCTTAGTGTCCCAGCTGAAAAATGCTCAACCTTACATGTTTTGATCATCTGAGTTGGTTACACATTTGACTACACCACCGCCAAAGGGGACACGTGTGTTCGTTACTGAATCCATACAGTTGTTTCAGTCTCACTTTCTTCTCGCCCCCCCAGAGAGCGAACGCTGACGGCCCAGACGATCATCTCCTTAGAGGTCTCACAAGTCCCAGAGCAGGAGGAAGAAATGAGGCCAATGTCGGTCAGGAGTTCCTCACATGACTCAAGCTCATGTCAAGGTGATACAGACGGTGCCTGATGAGGAAAAAGCAAATCAATGTCGGGATCCCGACGGCCACAGGAACATTTGCATGAGTGGCTGGTTTAATCCAGACCAGGAGGTGCAACGACAGATCAGCATGCTGCTGTTTGATCTATTTATGACCATAGATGTCACGAGCACACATGCTGATTCGAAGAGGAGCTGAACAGCAGATGACAGCGTGGTTTCAGATGAAGTGGACAGTGATCATTTCCCTGGCTGGTTCAGGATTTGAGACCAAAGTCTTCAGCTCATAAGTTAAACTCACTGAGGTCTGAGCTACAGTCCTGAACTATTTGGGATTAAATGGACTGGGATGGAGGACATAATTTAGAGTATCATCCAGTGCATGTCGTTCCCATGTGTTTTTAACTATGTGGAAATTAAAAATTGTTAGTTTAATGGTCTTGATCTACTTGAATATTTCCTGAAGGAGGTCATATTTCAAATATGTCTGTATGAATTATTCAATATGGTGGTAAATACACACTCATGGCTGGATTACCGAGTGGGTCTACTGCCCACCCTCTCACCGCATAGGCCGCTGAAACGAAGCCCTTTCAGAATTACTGTTCATATTTTCTTGTTTGAATGAGCTCAGTTTAAGGACACAAAATAGCAGATACAAAGTGAACCCCACCCCAATTAAAAAAAACAACAACAAAAAGACAAAAAAGAAGACATGAACTGTCCAATATGGACATGAAAGGACCAAAAACAGACAAGTGACCACAAATAGCCTTTATGTAGACTCATGACCAAAACCAAATTCAGTCAAGACCCCGTTCTCTCACTCAGCTGCCCATGCAAACACGGCACAGAACAAAATTCTCATGTTTAGAGAAAGTTCCGCATTTTAGAAAAATATGCTTTTTGCAGTCCAGACTTAGATAAAAAGCTTGACAGCACCAAGTGCTTGGTTCAGCAGTTTCACCATCAAAGTACAGATATTAAAAAGTGCAGTTTCGATTGTGTTTGTTAGTATCAAGAGGATCACCAACCATGATTTTCTCATATCAAATCATGTCCTGGCATGACATTTTAAGTGCTGCACTCTTTCTACGGTTTCTGCTGATGTATAATAGTATAAATACGATGTATATATAGTCCCAAAAAACTTTTAACACTAAATTTAGACATTCCCTTTTGCACAAAGTATTTAGTCATGATTAAAATAGACATATTACAGAAACAGTACATTGATTAATTAACTTATTAATTATGATTTCTGTCTGCTTCAAACCCTGTTATTCCTTGGTAACAGATAAAAGCCATCTTGGCTAGCCTGTCCAACAGAGAGAAATCCTTACATGATTTTCAGTTTTAAGCATTTATGCTGTACACAATAGAGATGGAAAGGTTCTAATTTGCAGTTTTGGAGACACAGGCTCAGATGGAGACACACATACACGGGGGAATTCCTCAATGTTTCAACCACAGCCCTCAAGTCTAACACTCAGAACACTAAGACATGAAGAGTCACACTGTTTATAGCAGCAGGAGGGGGTTCCTGTTTTATTTCAGCAGCACGAATGCCCTTGCAGCACCCGCTGGCATTCCTGTAAGCTGACGCTGCTTTGGAAGAGCCTCAACTGCAGAAGTGAAAGTAAAGATGCAGATAATACATCAGAAACAGGAAGTAGGTTTGAGGGTAAAAATACTGCTTCAGTAGGATTTTTTTTCCCCCTTTTTTGTTGAACTTCCATATTTATCAGTTTTTACATGTTACAAAACAAGAAAAACAAAATGCGGCCAAAGAAAATGTGGCTTTTCACAGACATGACCAAATGAACACTAAAGAATCTGAACTTTACTGAGTAAACTGATGTGTTTAATGACAGAAAAATTGCCGTACAACTTCAGTGACATGGACATTAGATAAGTTACTAGAAGCTAGATGAAAACATTTAAAATTCACAATGTGATGTTAATCCAACAAATTGCACAATCACAACCAAACCAGACAGATACTGTCTTGCACCATCCTTTGAGATTTGTAGATAACAGAAGGCTTTTTAGAAGGCATGAGATCATGTGCTGTAGTAACATTTGTCACCTAGGCACTGTGTACTAAGACAAGGCAACAAAAATGTGAAACCCATTTAGGTTTGATGGATGCTCTTGATGTATGCAGACAGATTGTACTACATTACAATAAGTGATGCATACAACCTTAGACTGAAAAAACAAACTCTTTGTTACATCAATTAGCAAAGATTCAAGAACAACATGCACATTTTCTATTTGACTCAAGTTGCAACAGGAACTTCGACTATCATCTGTGGAGCAAAGGCTTCAATGTTTTAGAGAAGTGAGGTTAATTAACATGCAGGAAGTCATTCAAGTACATAAACACCACACCACTATATACATTTGAACAAAGTATTGATCTGTGTACAAGAATCTGTCCATTAAAATACGTACATGTATAAATTACATTGCTTATAACAGTTCAAAGCGTCCTGTTAACTGGCATCTTATGTCAGAGTTGCATTGACAGTGCATTTGTTTAATCCACAGATTAACTAATTAAGGTGAGATCATTCAGTGAGTCACAAATGCTGAGGTACCAACGGTGCATTTAAAGCTCCACACGCACACAAACACACCTGTGAGACGTTCCGTTACCATAATTGTTAATCCCTGGTTTTACCTGCATTTAAGTATGTTTTCACACTTTTTCATCTGTTAAATTCACTTTTACTTTACATTGATTCAAACACCAGCTAAAATGAATCTAATTAACTTAGGTTCACAAATGCACCACGATTAATAATCAAGATCACAGAATGTGTCAGCACAATAAGTTTCAGATTGTAATACCCACATTCCTAAAAACTAAAGTATCATTTAGCCCTAAGTGGTACTTAATGCATGAATCGTGCAGAGGGGGGTGAACTGTTCAAGATGTAGAGAGGCTGTCCAATAATCCCAGAATTGGTGCTTCAATTGCCAAGTTGCTCCAGATGGACTGATTGGGAATCTTACATGGTAGCTCAATGCCATCTGTGTGAAAGGCAAATTGTTAAAATGTTTCTACACTTTTGCTACGTAAATGCCGCCATTTTACCACTTATGATGGAGTAATGACACGCCTGGACATCTGGATAGAGATGCAGAAGAATGAAAAATAAAACAAAAAACAAACTGATAAGATGCAGGGAAACTTAGGTTTAAAAACCCAGAGCGTGAGGAGCCACCACTCCTCCGTTCTCCACCATGGCTGTAGAGATGGCCCGCAGATTTTTAAAGAGCTGCCTGGACTCACTGGAGCGCAAAGTCTTGATGTCACGCAGGACCCTTTCATAAGCCTGAGGGGTAAAGGGAGCATAAAAATCAGGATGCTTCAACGGCAAAAAGTGTTTTTCTAAATTAATCGCAATTTCAAAACCAAATAATGAATTGCCTCTACTCATATTTGCTGTCTGCCGCTCTGCAGCTTGGATTAGCCTTCTATTTTATACTAGAGATCTTTTTTGTCCAGAAATTAAAATCACATAATTTAATGTAGGTGACATTATACTGTCACCCCAAAAGACAACAGAGGCATAACAAAGTCAACTTTCCATTGTGGATTCTAGATACAGATGTAGATATTCTACATTCAATGAGAGCTGCACACTGTCCAGTAATCTGTAATCAACTGGTGTAGGACCCATCTTCATATATAATGCCTAAACTGGTTGCACACAGTGCGTGTTCTTACCTCCAAACACCAGGTCTCACACAGCATCTTCTCATGCTGAGCTGCAGCGTGGCCCTGACTCAGGGATCGAGAAGCCCTGCAGATGAGAGGAAAGAGAACTAAGAAAGAAGAAATGTCGCTTCAGGCTGTGTAGGAGTTTGTATGTGGAAGAAACGCAGTCAATAGAGAAAATGAGTGGGAGTTTACAGCCAGAAATGGGGAGACACAGTGTGAAACCAGAGTGGTTTGTAAGACGTTTATCATCTGTCTGCATGCCCGTGTACCTGGACAGAACCACCACCATGGCATAGATGTCAATGGCACAGTCTGCGACTCTCTTCAGGACAAACTGTTCATCTGAAAAAGAAAACTGAAAGATGAGTTGTTTTCTCCAGAAATCTTCACAGTATCAAAAAGCAGGCAAATTTAATGCCTCCTCACCATTTGCAATAAAACAGCACGTTTGATTCAATTTCTGATATTTGCATGGCCGTAGACTAGTCATTTCATTTATTTTCTCATATTTAAACCTCAAAAAAAAAAAAAAAAAAAAAAAAAAAAAAGTCTGAAATGACTACCTCTAGCAGAAACACCATCTACCAGTCAGGGGGTTTCTCTACAGTTCATTTTTTGACACCCACAAGATTTGCCATCAACTGCCCCCACACAGACACGCACACACTTACCAATGATCTTCTTGCCATGTTTAACAAGCAGTTCCTCAATGACTTCTCCGAACTGTTCGATTGCTTTAACAGTCTAATGAGCAGGGAAGAAAAAAAAGATTGCATAAAGACTAAAATGTAAATCTGGAATTAAGGTAACAATGCAGAAAAATCCTAGAAAAGGTTTGTGCTGTCACCCAGACAATCAGTCCACCCTGATCCCTAAAATGGAAACTGTCACATACCATTTCACCGCTCTGTGCCAGTTCAGGATGAACGACTCCCTGCAGAGTGAGACCAGTGCTCAGACCTACCTTCCTACAGAGACAGAAGAAGACAGTTGTATCAACAAGGCTGGAAAGGTACAAATACATTTACATTTGACTTTACAAACAGGAACATCAGGTCTTTAAATGAGAACACATTTTATTTCCTCAGCAGCACATTAAGTTTAGATATAAGTTTAGATAAACCTTGCTGTAGAAGAAACATTGAATGTAAGCATCGGCACACGTCATTTATGAACTTGTGATCAATTTGCATTCATCCAACTGGAAACAACCGCAGACACTAACAAGATGTGCCTCCACTTCAAACTGATCTTGTCTGAGAGCATTCACTCAACTGCTCTAACAAGTTTTTAATCACATTAAAGTAGGGAGGCAAGGAAATTGTAATTCTGTGGCAGCTGTGTGTGTTGGCAAAGCACAAATGTAAGTAAACAATCTTTAACCAAACATTACAGTTCACAGAAGGAGGAACTGAACATAAAACACACCTAAAATCTGGAAATGCAGGGAATCTATTAACAAATAAACCGTTTCTGCTCAGGTGTAAAACGAAGGATGAAACCGACACTAAAAATAAACTCCATCTGTCATACAGTGTGCAATGCAAGGGAAGTCCCCATCTCCCACAGCCAGCGATAGTTTAGCTCTTCCCATCCCACAGACAGGAGTGAGTGTGTGTTGCAACCTTTTGGCTCTCTTAGAGATTTCGCCTGCAAGCACCCCAGCATTTCCCAGTGGGTTCTTCAGGGCCTTCTGCAAACTCCTTAACTGGTTACCGGCATTCTGCAGGAAGCACAGAGGGACATGTGAGACATCAGTGATGATAGCAACTGCTTAATGGCCCTGCACAACTTTCTTAATAAGCTTAATTCAACAAGTGAAGGCATCTATCTATTGTTGACAGAATACCCTAGGAGTCCGATGCCAGTACTAATACAATATAATGTCACAAAGCTAAAACATGAGGAAAAGTAAATGACAACTATGGCTTTTGATAAATCCTGCTGGAAAACTTGAAAGTGTGCTCACAGTTTGCAGACTTTTGCCAAGGACGTATTTTTTAGCCAGTTTTAATACACCACTTAAGCATCCATCCAGGCTAGTCCAGGGTGTGAGATTCAAAACCCTGAACAACATTAACAAAATTTGCAGCAAGACATAATTTGTTTAGTAAGACTTAAAATCACCTCCTTGGCAGAAGTGTCCACGTTACTAATCCCATTTTCTAGTGATAGAAATAACTATGAACAAAAATGTACGTTCAATGATTACTAAGCATAGTACAATGTAGTTTATTATAGTCATCTGATTCCTTTAATATTAGCAAGCCCTTACACTTATACATGTTCATTCCATTCTACAGAAAACTGAGACTTGTTTTCCCAATAGCTACCTAATCCAAATACTTGAGGCCCTGTTCAAAAAATGTTAAGTTTATAAGCTTAAGCGTCAAGTTATTTATAAGAATCACAAAATAAAATGGGGAAATGCAACTCATGTAACCAAGATCTTAGAGTCAAGAAGAATCCCTGCTGGATATTCTGGAGCTATTGAGAAACTTAGGACTCGAGGATGTACAGTGGTGATAGGGGGTGAACTGTTTTGACTCTCATACAAACTTTGTTCCAAAGCTCCAGACAAACACCAGCTACAGCAAGCCTGTTTAATCAGCAAGCTACTTACCAAATGAATGTTCAATTTCAACAAAAAAATAAACAAAAAATAAAAATAAAATAAACTGCTGTTGTTGGGGATGTCTGCCACTATATTAATTTAACTGCAGGATCAGTACTAACTAAAAATCAAAAGCTGCTGCTTAATGTTAAAGAAGGCTGCTATTGTCTAATGTTAGGGTTCTGTATATAGCAAATCAATTTTGGTATCTTGCCAAAGTGTTGGATCTCAAAGTCCCTCAAATAATATTTCACATCCACACACACATACATTCTATTATATCACACTCGCCAGCTTGGTGCTCCCTGAAGTATATTTGCTTTGCACTCGTACAATTGCAGTCATGCGTCGCATTCACAATGAAAGATGCCTGCAAGGCACATAAGGGGAAAAGAAAAAGGCATAGCTGAATTCTGCAGGCAGGCAGCGAAACAAGAGTGCTGATCATAGATAATCTGTGTTGCTTTTGCACAACATTCATCCTTTTCTTGTAAAAGCAGGGTATTGCGATGCCACTTTAGTATCGTAATACTTGAGTCACGAACACACTATGCCCAACAATTTGTTTTATTTCCCAAGAGAGAAGCCTATGCTCCTGTTCCCCCTCTGTGGTTTTTCACTAGCTTAAAGTGTGTAAGACTGAACCGGTCAGGATTCAGCTGAATCTGAATGACAGCTGGTGAATCATTTGATCCCTGCCAATTAAACACAGTCCTGACGCGACAGACTCTTCTACCCAAATCAAAGGTTAACCGACTTTCATCACATTCAAGGTACTTGCTTTCAGGGGTACCTGGTTGTGTGGTTTTCTGCCCATATATTTACAGCACATGAACTTTTCTTTTCAGTTGAATAAAAAAGTAAAGTTATAGTATGTGCAACTTCTTGCACCATTTAATTTCTACATCCTCAAGATTAGGCCCTTACAAAATTAGTAGAGAATGACAGGGATACTGCTGCCATACCCAGTTTTACGACTGATAACATGAGGTTAAGTGAATGAGGCAGTTGTTTCTTTAGCGCTTCTTTGTAAACCTACAAGTGCAGCACCATCTAAACTCACATCAGTATTGTTGGAGTTTCAGATAGCAAGCATAAATCACTTCCTGTCTACAGAACAGTAATTTTGATCTGTACTTTCCAAATATACACACACAGCTCACTACACCTTGGGCTGCGAAAAAAAAAAAAAAAAAAAAAAAACACACACACTACAACAAAAAGGCACTGAATGTTACCTGGAAGCCGTTTAGGGCTACAAAGAGCCTCAGGATGTCATTGGTGCCTTCAAAGATTCGGAAAATTCTCAAATCCCTCATCACTCTCTCCAGTCCAGCATCCTGTGAAAATAAAGAAAGATTACCTTTCAGTCGGTACGAATCTGCAATATATAACCTAGAATTTACTATCAAAACTGAACTGAATGCAACTTAAGTGAATTTCTCTTCAGAAATTTCTTGAGTTGTGTATATATTCTGGTAAAGCTGCTGCATTCACACTTTGAGCAAAGTACATTAGGCAATGATCTTAGCTTCTCACAAGTTAAAGTAAGTTAGTGACAACACCAGCTGCAAAGATAAGTAGAGAGAGTAACTACTACTTTCTTTCATTAATTAAATATGCACGTTTGTATTTCAGGCAACTCAGATCATGTTATCTATCTGGAGGAACAAAAATAAAAATGCTTGACACTATTCTGACTTTACTTTAGACAAACAAAACTGAGTCAAAATGCACACTGAGCAGAAATAATCAAATCCTGTTTCCTCCATTTATTCTAGACCGCTCTTACCTCAGAACTAATTTCACAATGGACTGGACCGCAAAGTTACAGAAACAGTTGCACCATTTTTCAATACAACAGGATTAGTGTCTTTCTAAAAGACACTTTTGATGTGTGACAGGAGCAGCCAAGAATCAATCCCAAACCTTCAGATTTACAGATGACTACTCCACTTCCTGGGCCACAGTCAACCCATATTCAGATTGTTAACTGTTGTGTTGTTAAGCTAAATTACATTAAATGGTGCAGGAGTACAACACTTGCAGAGACCAATGTGAAACAGGTTTGTGACCTCTGCACTTAGCAGCGTTGTTTCAAGATGAGGAATAGTTTCCACTGTATTGACAACCTGGTAAAGTAGAACGTCTGTTCGAGAGGTTCCCTGATGTATTATCTGGTTTATTTTAAGCAGAGAGACATTATTATTTATGCTGCTTCACTTCCATTTCTTCAGCCCACTCGCTCTGCTCTATTTTTGTGCTCTTGGTTTTTTTTTTTTTTTTTTTTTTTTTTTTTTTATCTGTACTGTGGTTTTTCTGAGCATGAACTCCTTGCATGTAGCAACTATTTGACTGTATACCACATTGTAAACATGCTATGTAAGCTGCTATAAGCTCTGAGTCAAAAAAGCAGTTTCTCTGTTGCAGTGACAAACAAGTCCTACTACTCGCAGATTAGATCATCACCAAATACAATAAAATAAAAGATTGCATATATTGTATCAACAAGATGCTAAATAAATATGGTTAACTCAAGTTACCAAAAAGGAAGAACTGGCACTGTGCTCAGATAATGTCTCATTGCAGAATACACAAATGAAGCGATGCATTAAAGCAGGAAAAGCAATCAATACATAAGTACCAGGAATTAAGGAGTGTCTGGAAGTAACCTGGGAAGTGTACCTCCACTGCTATTTGAGTTTCCACCACAAGTAAAGAAGCAAACAAAAATAAATAAAATAAGACAGAAATAAAAGAAATTACAAATTAAATGACCACTGTTTGAGACACGATTTACAGCAACCAGTGAGGCACCAATGTTTTCAGCAGTTACCCAAAATTTCAAAAGATGATGAACAGTCTTATTGTATCAACGATCAGAGTTAAGTTTGGCTTCTCGTTTCATCCGAGTACTTTTCATGCTTGATTGTTTCTCACCAGTGACTTTAAAGTCAATAATATGCTAGTCAAGTCTAAGCATTGTACACAAGTTGTATCAACTTAAAAAAAAATGTGTTTGAGATCAGCGACTACATCCCAGGAACTATTTGCAGCCCAGTTTTTGTGTTAAAAGTTAAAAGTGCTATAAAAGTCCTATAAAAGAGTGGGGTCTGGGGTCCAACAAACAAAGTTTATTTTTACCCTTTCCAATTATTTGCAATGCAGAGTTGGAAAGGTTATATCATAAATGTTTACTAGCCTCTTCCCTATCTGTACATGTGTACTGCAGCACATCTTAGCTTCTTGTTGCCACCTGGAGTTCAGGGTGTGGTGTGGCACTGCTGGCAAAACTACAGAGCTTCAACAACATTTGCATGCATCAGAACACAAAATATGTTATCATTTACAGAAAAATAGCTTTGTAGTGCTACTACAGCTTTAAATGACAGAACCCTTAATTTTTAAAAATAGCTACAGAGATTCTGTGAAAGTTCCTTTTTGCAAAAATATTTTGACCACCAAACTATTTAAAAGAAAGTTTAAATGTGCGTCTGTTTAAATTTCGTGATTTATTGGATTAAGTGCTACAAATTTGTACACCCCCCCCCCCCACCCACACACATGCAAAATTCCTTTTTTATACTGTGAAATAGTTGCTTTAACAACCTGCTGCATTTTGTTGCAACAGGCTATTTGTCAATTTTATATTTTTTTGAAATTAAAATTTCTAGCAGGTGAAAAGTCAAACTGTTGTTGAATTTGCAGCTTTTCATTTGTATGTTACAGGATGTGACTGAACACTCACCTTCATGAAACCCATGCCACCCATAACCTGAATGCACTCGTCAGTCACGGTCCATGCAGCTTCCTGCCAGAATATTAAAAACAAACAAAAAGTAGAAAAAAACAAATACACAACTGTCTCAATTCTGTAAACTATTTTCAAGACATACTTCCTTTAACTGTCTGCACCTTACTTTTCCACAGAATAAGGAACAAATATTATGAAACAGATGCTGTACCTTGCAAGAAAGATGCAAAAAAAGTGATGGCAGAAAAGGCAGTTAAAACAGTTACCCTGACATCATGGGCACTTTTCACTCTTCTAGTTAGATGTTAAACAAAATGTTAATTCTGTTAACTTCTTACAGAGGCAAAGATCTTGCTGATCGCAGCTTCAATCTGGAATTCTGTTGCTCCACTGTCCATGTTGCCACTGATCATATAGGCCATTGACTGCAAAAAAAATAATTAAGAATTAATAAGAGAAAAAACAGCTTGGCTAACTAACTTAAAACTGCTGGTTTGGCAGGATACCAACATAAATCTACACTGAAACACTTAAGTGCTAAAAGATACAGACCGTACTTTCAATAGCGTGTAACTGGGACATTTTGATCGATCTCATTGTCAAAGGAGCTAAGGGAAAAGTGAATCACACTGGACCACAGACCTCTGTTACATATTGCAGCAAGGCCATGCGAGCAATCTTCTCCTGAATGACGCCGTAGTTGTGGATCTTGTTCCCAAACTGGGTTCTGTTGGCTGCGTGATCGACCTGAGAAAAGAAAAGAAAAATGGGCGAAATATTACTGACTATTTATGGTCACTACCAATTCCATAGATGCATACTGTATAACACAAACTTTAAATTCTCAAATTTTTTATGGAGGAACCAAACACATTGTAGCCTTTTTTTCCCCCCCTCCTCCTTTCGGCTTATCCCGTGAGTTCAGGGTCGCCACAGCGGATCATTGTCCACATTTTGACCCTGAGGTCAGTGGAAGACTGCCCAAAAAGGGGAAGCTTAGTTGGGTAGTCACACAGCAAAATAATGGGTAAGATCAATGTATATTTAAGTCTGGTGGCATTGAGGAAGCAGCTCAGTATGACCACACAGGCATTGTGGTGAAAATGTCTGAACTGAAATAAAAGCTTTTAACTTTTAAAACCTCAATTTGTTGAAAACAAATTAAAATCACTGAACATGTCCAATTCATAGCCCCATGTTAAGAAAGCAATCCCATGGAAAAGGTCATCACTATCGCTAAGAACAGAAATTTTGTCTCAGATACAGATTATTCTCCCTATAGCTAATAAAAGGCCAAAGACAGGGATTTTCCCCATTTCATCTATTTTCTCTTCTATGGAAGTCAAAATTAATACGATCTCCCTGGATGGAAATTCCATCAGTACTGCAAGACATCACACTTCAGAATTGATATGCTGAACTAGGTGTGGGGACAAAAAGAGTAGACCAATAAAACAAGAATGCATGTGTAGTAGAGACGCACATTTAAGCTTTAACACAACAATCTCACTCTTGCACAACAGACAGTGTCATGTTTGAATTAGAGGAGAGATCTACTGTATCAACACCACATGCTTGTTAATACAGTTTGATATGTACCAACAACTGACAGAATTGTGTTAGACCACAAAAAAAAAAAAGGAGGCAGATGTGAACTTTGGTTAACTATTAGAGAGAATTTTATTGTTAACAATTAAAACACTCTGAATGGCTTCCTAGAGAGTTTGTGTGAAAATATACACCATTATCCTTGTTAATAAATATCATTCCCTCAAACTGGCTTTAACCAGTGCCTCTGAGTGTGCTTGTCCAGAATACCTTACAAATGGCTGTATTGTAAAGAAGAATCTCTACCTCAATGTCACTCTCCACTGTTTTAATATATACACACTAGAAGCTTTAGAATTATGAGCAAATGACAAAAAAGATCCGATTTTAGTAATGGTCATTTTACCTTTTTGTGAAGGCAACAAGTAAAGCATAAAGAGGGAAAAATATTGCTTATCAAGTTTTAGAGAAGAGTGTAACCACACATCTGGGTAACAAAGAAAATGACTCAGTTTCCCAGAAACGTGCAGCGCTGGTTTTTAGTAATTTGTCAGGCCTACTCTTTTTTATTTATTTTATTTTTTTTTTTAATGCTGAGCGGGCCAGGTGGCTCCGTGTTGGGATGCGCAAGGCAGGATGTTTCGAATCCCACCCCAACAGGTGGTGTTGGGGTGGGATGTGGGGTGTGGCCCCAGCCAGTCACCAAGGGTGACCTTGGTGACTGGCCCGAGCCCGGGAAAAACAAAATAGATAAATAAAGAAATAAATAAAAGAAATTGGGAGGATGGGGCACGAAGGGCATCCGGCATAAAATCACATGCCAAATTAATGTGCAGCACACGTTCCACTGTGGAGACTTTCTTTGATCTTTTACTTTTATTTTTATGCTGATTTGCAAAATTCTAGTGCTTATCTAGTGATATAATTGGCAGATTAACCACAGAAAAGGAGGGGGAAAAAGTGACAACTTAATGGTTTCAGGTTTTCTAAATTGAGAATTTCCTGATTGCCGTTCCACTTTATTGTAAACTACATATTCTATGTAATTGTAATTAGTCAGCCCAAAGCTCGGGGAAAACGTGATTGGTTTCTTTCACGTTTTTCATATATTAAACTGAAAGTGATTATTAGACACAATATATATGCATCAGTTTAGACAAATGGGATTGTTTTAAGTTCATATTATATACATATGCCCCCGGTGAGTGTTGCCCAGCTGCATTGCAGCTCCCCCATTGGTGTGTGTGTGTATGACTGAGTGTAAATGGGTGAATAAGAAGTAGTGTAAAGCACGTTGAGTGCCAATAGGTAGTGCAAGTGCATGACCTTTTATCATATACAAACATACATACATACAAACAACTGTTTTCTAAAGAGTGATAATTGTACAACAAGGGGCACATTTCACATGTTGAACCATCTCATGATGCAAGTGTTCAACAGGTTGAGTCACATTTCTCATTGCACAATATTCATTACATCCCTTGATATATTAACCCACCACCTGTTCTGTATAAATACATTACAATCTGATTACAAGTTTATATTTAAGACAGTTGTCTATTACAAATTTGGCTGTTGTTTGAGAAAAACAACAGAGACAACTAGACAAATTTTAAACACCTGTAAGCGTCAGCAGGAAGTTGCATAGCAGCAAGAAGCACCATGAACTACAAAAGGGGGAATTTCCCACAAAACCCACAGGAGGAAATATAGAATAAAGGGGGCGTAGCACATGCAGACCAGATAAGAACAATGCAGATGGCACAGAAAGCTGTTAGTGTAGATTTTCTAACTGACAAAGCGTAGAGCAGTCCCTCTGCTGTTACACTTTCCTTCCTTTCAACATTTGCAGTGCTAGTACTCACAGCTTTGGCGATGGCTCCTTTCATGGTGCCAGAAAGTGCTGCCGCCATGCCAAATCTCCCGTTATTCAGGATGTTCATAGCCACCTTAAAACCTCCACCAACTTCACCGAGCACACATTCGGCTGGAACTCGGACATTGTCGAAATAGACCTCAGCTGTGTTGGATGCCTTGATTCCCATTTTCTTCTCTGGAGGACCACTGCAAGTAAGATGACAAAATAAGAGACAGTTAGGGAGTACGAAAACACACACACACACACACACACACCTTAAGCACTAAATCATAGCTTCAAAAATTAGCAGAATTAGTAATAAACGAAATGAAATAAAAAAAAATATGCTCACTGTGTCACTCCACCAAAACTCCTTTCCACAATGAAGGCTGTGATCTTGTCCTTCATTTCTCCAGTCTTGGGATCCTTCATGGGTGTTTTCGCAAATACTGTGAAGATCTCAGCCAAGCCCCCATTGCTGACAGGACAAAACAGGTTATCAGATAAGCAAAACACATGTGTGAAAGAGGCTTAAATGTCCTCACCTGATCCAGATCTTGCTTCCATTCAGGGTGTAGTATTTCCCACAGGGGGAAAGAACAGCGGTGGTCCTAATGGAGGCAGCATCAGAGCCACTAGCTGGTTCAGTCAAGCTGAAGGCAGCTATATGTTCTCCTGGAAGGACACACAGACACACCCCCCAACAGCATGTCAACCATAAATACAAGGATGCAGGAGTAGATCAAAAAACTAAAATGTATTCAAATTTATTTTATTTTAAAAGGTCTTCTAAAAGCAGATTTCCTGATTGTTTTTATTGCTCTCAGCAAACTGAGACTGGCCCTCCAGTTCTACTGACTTGCAAATGTAAAGTACAAGCTAAATTTAACACACTTTGTACATTAAGGAAATGATATGGTTTCATTATATTACTATACCTTTCCTTTTATACACTACCAACATTTTTGTTGGTTATGATATTAATCATCTGTAACAGCTGAAGGTGCATTAACTTACTTAGTAGTTCAAGTTAAGGCGATGCAAACCTTTTCACTCAACTGTACATTACATTTTATTTTTTTTAAACACATTTTTACCTGTGGCAAGTTTTGGCAAGTACTTCTCCTTCTGTGCTTGATTCCCAAAAAGTAAAATGCCCTTGAAGCCAATGGACTGGTGAGCCCCCAGAGTGATTCCAACGCCCAGGTCATGACCTCCTACAATCTCAACCAGCCGTGCATACTGTGGGATGGATCGATGTCAATACATTAGACTCTTTGCACATTTGCTCAAAATTCATATGTACTTGCCTAAGATGTGCATACAAATTACATTTACACATACCTGTGTGTTTGAGAGGCCAAGGCCACTCAAGTCAGCTGGCACCTGCAGGCCAAAGGCACCCATCTCTTTCAGACCTTGCATGGTGTGATCTTCCACCTTCTCCAAAGCATCATTCTTGGCAGGATCATTGACCTCCTGTTCACAGAAAGCAGAAACATTAAGAGTGAAGGATGAGTTTGATGGATGTAAAAAGACAAAATTCACTAAGGATGCACATTACCTCAAAGAATTTGCTGACAGGCCCCACAAGCTCTCGAAGAAACTGCTCCTGGTCCTGATTCAAGACTACAGCACAGAAAAGTGATTACACTGCAACTTTATTTCTTTTCTACCAAGATTTTCAATTTTTGTATTGTAAGGTATATTTAGGGTTTTTTTATTTTTAAAAAAACTCTGGTTTACCTGAGGGGAATGGAAACACTTGGGGAGTCATGATCTGCCCCTTGAAAATGTTTACAGCAAATGATTTCGATTCCTGGAGAAGTTGAAAGCAGCCACAGTAAAGTTACTGCTATCATAAACACAGTATACATATTTTGTTAAAGCTACTCTACCAAGCTTTTATTCAAACACTTGTTTAAAAAAAAAAAAAGTATGCATCTTTAAGGTCTAACAAATTGGTTGAAAGAATTTTACAATGACGTTTACAGCATGCCCTCATCTTCGTTCCTGCTTTTCTGCATTTTAGGTATATTGCTGCCCCCTGTCGGTCAGCGGATTTATTTGAATCCATCACTAACATTTAATTCACAATCATGCACATCCAAACAAAACAGCGACTCAATCGTAAAAACTCTTTCCCACAGTGCTATAAGAGGACTGAAAACCACTTCTATTGTAAGCTATATTGAGTAGATTGATACTGTTGACATGTACTGAGGCAAACTAACTTCTCTGAGCTTAAAAGGACAAAATTATAATATATTAATTTACATACAACAGCAACTGTCTTCTTTTCCACTTTACTGGCAGCATCAGTGCCAACTGCTGCTGGCTTCTCCAGCACCGCCTAAAGAGAATAACAAACATTACAATAAATTGTAAACATGTTAAAAAATATTTTAATCCATAATGAAAATGTTAAAATTCAGTGTGTTTAAATGGAATTAAGTAACCAGGTTACAGTTGGCGGTTTTGGAAAAGTCTATTTCTGAACTGTCATTTAAATTGGAAAGCTGGCTTCCAAAATGAGGGTAGTGGATAAAGGAAACCCGATTTCCATAGGTAGATTTATGTCAGAACACTGTACATGCGTAACCAGGTTTCTAATCTGCTTTCTCTGACCGTGCATGTGTGTACCAAAACGCTACAGACAAGAACACACAGCTAAGTGAAAGAATGAGTGAAAGGAGAGATCATTAACTGGCGATGCTGCATGGTTTTTAAAACAAAGTCTGCCTAAAGTACAAAAAAAAAAAAAAAAAAAAAGGGCCTCGTGGAGTCTAAATACTTAAATAATTCCCCACGTATTTTAAATTCAGACAGTTACTGATGTGGATCAGCTGTGTGTGTGTGCGTCCTTTTTCCCTCCCCCTGCTGTGTCACTCTATAGCGACAGGAACACACACTGTCACCATACAGTTAAACTCTGTGAGCTAGACTTCGGAATTAGAGGTAGAGGAGAAATCATGTTATTCTTTTGCTGCATGTATACACAGATTTCCAGTAACAAGGTTTCCTAAGTGCATGTAAACATAGTTCGCAGAATAAAGATTTAGTTTTCTTTGGTTACTTTAATCCATGTAAATGCAAGTCAGTTTTTTTTTTGTACAAAACACCCAATGCCTAAATAAATACAAATATTGAAAAATGTCAGGCTTTGAAAGCTCAACATACATGAGGGCAGAAAATTGCACTCAAAGGAGCAAACAAAGGCAGTGTGCTGTTTACTGTTGATACCAAGAAGGTTGCAATTATCAGCTGTAAGAGAGAAAAAAATTATTTTTACTGTTTAATTTGCTGAACTGGGATTGGTAATAAAGGTGAATGATTGGACATCATGGGGCAGTTGTATAGCTTTGCCAATAAACAGATAATCTGGTACCTAAGACTGACCCTATAATAGAGTTTATTGAAGAGCCAATATCTGAGCAAATAAATGTTATTAAATAAAACAACTTTGATCAAATTTTAAAATTTTAATTTTAATCAAAGTACTGAATATTAATGAGTCTATTTACTAGCAATTTACTTAAACCCCTTTTATTAAGATACATTTCTTTTTACAATTTCTTTTTCTTTCCAAATTCATGGCAAAATGTCCATGTATGTGCTGAGTACCTATACTGACATTTTAAGTTTGGAGGTCAGGGATGTTTAGACGCAATATTATTAAATGATAAATAAAGCAGACCAGAAAGCATCCATTATCCCACCTGCATGAGCACATGATGCCATATATGTTTGTAAAACAGAAAAAACTAATATATAAATTACATTACATTAAATATAAATTACATTGCTCACTTCATGAACAAACAGTGAAAGGTAATCACGGTCAAGGGCTCACTGAGCACTAGTGAAATTCCCAGTAAATGAAGGAAGAATATAAAAAGAATACAGACAGCAGTATTGGTAATGGGGAAGATTGGGAGGAGCATCAATAACAAAGAGCCACTTTCCAGTATTTATGCCAGTATAGATAAAACGCTATTAATAGCCATATCCCCTCCTCAGCCCTATGCTCAAAAAAAAGGAAAAAAAATGCTGGCCCTTGCAAATGAAATTTGGGTATTGCTCCTTCACGGCTCATATAAAACTTAACTCCTTTTTAAATTCTGTTAGAAATGTAATGTATTGTAATGTAAACAGTACCAACTCTTGTAGCGCTGCATATTGTATTGGTGGTGTTATTTTTATGAGTGAATCATGTGATCACTGAACTTTCCCCTACTTCCTGCGGGAGGGGGACGTCAACGTTAGGTCATCCGGCTAACCCATACGGCCAAACAAACAAAGTCCAAATTTTCATAAACACAGCGTGAACCAAATGTCAAAGAGAAAGAGAAATCTCATTTTGAACAATTTATTTATTATATTGTAAGCCAATGTTGTCGTACCTCTGCAGCTTGGCTTGCGTAGAGTCGAGAGTTTTGCACAGCAACTACAGCCCCGGCATGACGCTGACCTCTTTAGCCCGGACAAGAAATAATACATGGTTATAAATTGTTTGTCCAGCCTTAAAATGATAAATATCTTGAGGCGTTAACGTTACCTTAGGATGGCACCGCACAGTGCGGAGGACTGGCTCACTTTACGAAGCAGCATGATTTGATTTTAATCTGAAAAAACAAAATAAAATCAGGAAAACAGAATAAAAAGGTACCTAGCTAAAGTTAAATACCACCCAAACTAGTGGTCAAACATAGCACCTTCTGTAAAAGCTCGCGCTAACAGTCAAAGTAGCAGAAGCTAACAAGAAGGTGGTGTTAAGGGCGATGGTTTGTTTGGTAGCTTGGTCAGTTCTTTTTTTTTTTGCATTTGAAAACTCAGTTACCATATTTTTATTCCCGCTATGGAAAATCAAAAACGTATAGCTCAAACCTGTACAAGTTAAACTGCAACACATCCCCTGTTTACGAACACTTACCGACCGTGTCTGAAATGACCCAGCTGGCAGCGTCAAACCTGATTCTTCTTCTTCTTCTTCTTCTTCTTCTTGTTCATAGGCCGCGTTCACCGGATATTGTTTCACCGCGGTGCTTTCTGGGATATATAGTGTTTCGAGTAAGCCTAATAAACACAACCGCAGAAATGAATTAAAATCAATAGAAGAAAAGCAAATAAAAATATAAATGCAGTGGGAAAAAATAATAAAAATAATACAAACGAAAACAAAAATCACAAGAGCACCACATTGTTTGACAGATGTGGTGCTTGACATTGGCTGTACTTTTCTTTCTCCGCACTTTGCTCTTTTCAATCATTTAGATTTTTAACTCCCCCAGTTTAAGTATATTTAAGTATTTTTTCATGTACATGTAAATGTACAAAGTGCAGTAAAAGTACAATGTATTTCTCTGGAAGACAAATTAGTAATATAGAATCTAATATATTCATCTGTAGAAAATAGAAATATATTGTAGCTTTTTTTTTTTTTTTTTTGTCCTTTCCGCTTATCCCGTGAGTTCAGAGTCGCAAAAGCGGATCATCGTCCACATGTTGATTTGGCACAGTTTTTACGCTGGATGCCCTTCCTGACGCAACCCTACACAATTTCTACCGGGCTTGGCCCGACACTGCACAGCTGGGGGTGGGAATGGGCTGTTGGGGGTTCAGTGTCTTGCCCAGAAATATAATGTAGCACAATATTTAAATATTTTCAGTTAACCGCTGTTCTCCAATAATGGCCCCGGAGAGGCACGGTGTATAAGAGACTTTAGCTAAAATTTATTGATATGTTACAACTTAACTGCAATCGTTTGAATTACATGATAATTAAAATCACATTATAAGACTAAGTAAAACTCAGGTCTTTGCAGTATGTTAACATTTGCATACCGTATCCACGACCATGATAATAGCGTTTGCATTTGTAAATGTATGTGAAAGTTTATGTTCACAAACTAAGTGTTTTTAAAAACCCTTTTAAAATAGTCAACTCAGGAGAATATGTAGGTATCAAATTTATTCTCAAATACACAATCCAAGGTGGTAATATGAAATTGAACAACGTGACACTGTCGATGTCATTCTTTGTGAAATGTTGAATCTTCATTTAGCACCTTTATAGTACGGTTACACATGATTTATATAGTCAGTCATACAAAAATGAAATAGGTGAATAATGCGAGTCAATAAAATAAAAATAAGCACTGGGAGCTGGGGTATTAGGATCACAGTTACTTTAGATTTGTACTGTATGCCATCAGAAAGTACCATTTTCAGCACTGTGTCTAGTACCATAAAGCCTCTACAGACCCACAATCAGAACCATGGTACTAATCACAATGAGAGATATTTGTTGACTAGGACTAGACAGTGATTACTAAACACAAGTTCACCTGTCACTTTTGGACCTATTTTCTTTTCACATTAGAGCTTGTTTTACGGTATTGTTGCATTTACATAGGAGCAGTAGATATATACAAACAAGTTCATTGTCAAACAATGCTGGAACCTGGAGTGTGAAAACATTTTTAAAAATTCTAAAAGTAAGGCACTCGATAGACTTCTGTGCTAACAAGAAATCTGCCATGATGATCCAGGATTGCATCCTCTTCAAGTATGATGTAGCTGGCACCCTCTAGTGTTAAACTGTTGTCTGTGCGCTTCCTGGATGGGCAGCTCTGAGGCAAAAGGCTACTAAATAATGTGTGTGTGTTTTGAGCATTGCAAAAAGCATAGTGCTGCACATCTCTGACACACGCAAACGCTCTACCCATAACTTGCTCCTTGAAGCAAAGCTCACTACTGAGAGAGCAGAACTGACGTTTCAGGATTTAGGACTGAAAGCATTTCTTACAAAGTGGATTTGAATGAGAAAAACTTGACCTTATGGACATAACATGACCAGACAATATTCCATATTAGACTTGTTTTAGCTTTGTCTGTTTTTCTTAAACCCTGTTCTCACCAAATGTGTAACAAGTGCCTTCAATCCAATCGGCCCTATTGAGCTCAAAAAGCTACCACCAGACCCTTGTCAATACAAGCGGGAACTGTACACCAACTTCACATAAATGGTCACTTAACACCAAGATAGAAAACTACATGACATCGACAAAAAACTCGCTTGGGTTTCCCATGGCCAGGTGGAAAGACTGCCGTGATGCAGTCAGCTCAGGGGGTACGGAACCCAGGTCACGGGTAGGTGGGGCACCAGGAGGTCCGCCTGGAGTGGAGGAGGGCGGTGGGGGTAGAGCTGGGTGCATGCTGGCTGTGGGCAGCTGCTGCGTGTGAGAAAGAGCATGAGCAGCTGTCATGGCTGGGTGCGGGTGCTGGGGTACCATCATCACCATCATGGGGTTGTAGGGCAGGATACCCGGTGGGTAGGGGGACATATGGGGTGGCTGGGGCATGCGGTGGTGATGTGAGCGCTGGGAGGAGGTGTGGCTGTGCTCACTGGGGGCTGCCGAGCCGTGGCCACGCCTCAGGCTGCTGCGCGTGGAGTATTCTGATTCACTGCCGCTGCCGGAGCGTGAGTCACCCCCGCCACCTTCTCCAACACCAGAGGGGGATTTCTCCCCTCCACCAACAGTGCTGCCAGCACCTTTACTGCTGCGGCGTCGCTCACCCTCGCTCCTTGTGGAGCCACTGCTTCGGCTTCCTGTGGTCAGATAGAAAATACTGTTAAAACAGATGTAAGCAGGCCTGAGCAGTTACTCCAGCTTTAATGTCCACAAAAACTGCCACTTTGTCAACATGCAAGCAGTGGTTCCAAATCCAACTTAAAGTCATCTACTTTCCACTACACAGTAATATGGTTTAAGTCTGTTGACCTACTCCACAGACAGATCTCATATAAGCGGGAACTGCCTTTCGTAAACAAAAATGAAATACAAGAAATTAGCATTTTCATAACATCAGTGGTAAGACACCATAGCTTGTGATAACAATGCTTTTAGTAGGGTACTACAATGCAAACATGTTTTTGTGAACAATTTCTAATTAATCAACCAGAGTGAGATAAGAGATTGTAATGTATAATGTTATCACACAATTAGCAGTATGCCTAGAAGCCGAAGTTCATGAGTAAAACTGTAGAAGTGCAACTTCAGATCTGCTCATCAGTTGTACTCGCCTTCACTGTGCTGGCTGCCCGTGCTGCCGGGGGCATAGCTGTAGCTGGTAAGCTCGTGGTACGGAGGTGGCTGGCTGGAGTAGGGATGAGTAGGGTAAGGTTGATATGGGAAGGTGTGCATCATAGGCCACGGAGAGGACCCAGGGAGTGGCAAGGGGGCCAGTGTGTCCTGATCTGAAGCCCCACTGGAGCCATCATTGTCATTCAGTGACAGATTGGCCATGTCTGGGTGTGAGACGGAAGGAGTGAATGAAGTGAACGAACTTATCCAGACACATAATCACACACATAATCTTTATCTTTGTATCATGTCTGTCTTTGAATGTTACCCTCTGATGATAATTTCTTTGTAAGTATTAATATAAACCAGTAAAGACACCTAAGAATATGATCAAGGACAGACATATGGCAAATAAATTCATATTAGAGATGGAAGGACACAAAGAAATAATCCCTTCCATAACCTGCAACCCTTAGTGTGTCCACAACAGGCCTACGTCCATGATGTGATTACATAAAACATAACAATCGCTAGTTTAATCTAAGTCAGTCAATACATGTCAATGTCTTTCTGTAACTCACAGTTCTCACAGTCACTTAAATCTCCGAATACATAGTAGCACTGTTCAGAGAAGGTGATTTTGTTGACGGTGTGTCGAATAAAACCAGCCTTTAGCAAGTTGCTGGCATATTTCCTGGCTTCACGACGGTCCTGGAAGCCCTCAAGGTGATGAAACAGCCACTCTACTACATCTGAGCCTGGTGGAAGATAGAGAGATGACAAAGAATAACATAGAGATAGAACATTATTCCTCCTGAAAGTACAGTCTATGCAAAAAGATGATCCACACTTAAATTTAATTTCACAAAGCACAAAACGGACAAATGTGGTTGCAACAATTGGTTCCTGTGATTCAGCGGCAGGTGATTCCAATTTAACAGATGTTTTTCCCCCCCTACTCCCACAAGTCACAGGGTTTTAATTCTCAGAATATAATGCCTGCCCTGTAAAGTCATGTGAGGCACAGAATGGTCATGAAACTAATGTACTCTTTTGTGCCAGGTTTCCCCTGTTGTCATCTTACCAAGGAAAGCGTTGGGGATGGTGATTTTAAGCCACATGCGGTCCCTGACCTCCAAACCTGACTCCGGTGAGGCCATGGCCTTCGCAACAGATGCCATATCAGAATGTAGAGACAAGTTGAAGTCATCAAAACCTGAAGAGAAAAGAGCCCTTTAGAAAAGTTGAAGAGGAAGAACATGCAGACACAACTGACAAAGTTTTGGCAAAGTATTAAAAACGAGAACAATGCATGGCTGTGAAATAGCTGAGAATAAAGAGATGAGGGGAATTACAGCACACAGAAAAGGACATTATAAAGAGGGCTCTTACGTTCAGTCTCTGTGACAGAGGAAGAAGAGGTGATAGTGCTGAGGGAGGAGCTGCCTGGGTAGGGAGGGTAAACCCCGGTCATAGCCACAGAGTGGCTGACCCACGCTGCTGGGTCAATGGGTCGGATTGGTTCATCTACATAGGTAGAGACAAGATTAGGAAAGTGTTTCTCAGTGTGAAATCAACAGGAGAGAAGCTGCTCTGTCTTTGTGAGGTTATCTGTTACTTACTACGAGGCAATGTGAAGTAGCCCTGAGGAGAGGGGTCCCAGCACTTTGCCACTGTTAGGATGATGGGCCTGGCACACATCAAGGATAAGAAACCAATATACTTAAAAAGCTAAAAACTTGACTCTGGTAATATACATAATGAGAGTAACAGCTCACCCCGGCTTGTGTACAATCTCCCTCAGTACTCGAACTGCATCATCATTACTCATATTTTCAAAATTGATGTCGTTCACCTTGATGACAAGAAAGCATAAATAAAAGTCATACATACACAAAAAAATTACACACTTGGAATATATCGCAGAACAACTAAATGAATTGATGACAACTGCACAACTAAACAAACACCGAACTGAGAACTAAGGGAAAAGATCCTAGAATGAACCTTGTGATTTCTTAAAAATAGCAAAGCTGTTGCATCATTTAACTAAACAGGTATTTAAAAGATAAACAAAAGCCCTCGCTTTGTCTTCAGATTAAGGACTTATCCTTGCTTACCTGCAACAACATGTCACCCGGTTCTATGCGTCCATCTGCAGCCACAGCTCCTCCCTTCATGATGGAGCCGATGTAGATGCCTCCATCCCCCCTTTCATTGCTCTGGCCCACAATGCTGATCCCTAAGAAGTTGTACTTCTCTGCATAGTTAGAAAAAACAAATAAAAAAGTCAGAAGTCAACAGTTCACTGAATTGCAAGTTTAGGATATAAATTCCGAAACACTTGAGGTTCGAAGACAAGAGTAGACTATAAGTATACAGACCCATATTGAGAGTGACAGTAATGATGTTCAACGACATTGTGGAGTCTGTCACACTGCTGAAGGAAGAGGCCTGAAGTAGAATACCACAAATTTACTTTAAGTATTTTTATATTTTTACAAATACACAGAATACCTTCTTAAAGAACTCTAATTACCTATTCAATGAAAATCAGGTGAGTACAAAAACTCAAACAAAACAGTTAGTGTACAATTTCCCATGGCTCCTTTTAAAGTAACGAAGTGTGAACAAAGGCTGTTGCCAGGTGGGTCTGTACATACCCTCTCCAAACGGGGAGGGCGTTGTTTCCTGCGTCGACGATGGCGTTTAAGAAGCCTAGAGGCTGTGCTCTGCTCTGTTGCACTGCTGAACCTTCAAGTGGAAGGGTCAACAAAAGGTGAAAGATCAGACAAGAAACCTACTGTCATTAACTTTAAAGCTAAGCTGTTCATGTCAGAGACATGATAAAGTCTATATATAGTCCATTCTGTTATTAATGCTTTTTGCTTGTTTCCCTTAGACACTGCAATAACATTTACCGTTTTTACCAACTTTCTAGTTACCAGCTTTCTTTCCCATGTCATAGAGAGCCACCCATAGTGGCACACCAAAACGTCATGAAAACATCTGTGGTCAAGATGTCTAATGGTTTGTTCACAATGCCAGCAACACATCCCTTTACAAGCAGCAGCTGCCGTTTATTGCTAGTGGAAACCCAGTGTAGTTGCTAAGATGTGCATAAACGGTTCTTGGTTCTGGACCAGCAAAGAGCTGGTTCAACTCTTGGATCTATTTTCCTGGCAGAGAGTCAGTCCTTTGGCTGTCAAACTGGTTTAAATTCAGTCACAAGCTTCAAACCGCCCCAGAAAAAATGATTCAAAATCCCTATACGCACAAACATACTTGGCCAATAAAGTTGGTTATATAAATTGTAGGTGTCGGAATTACTCAGTATAAACTACACCAAAACTACCCAAATATACACAAACTCTCATTTATATTCCATTCTTCTCAGTACCTCACCTGCTCATGGTGTCATCATCCTCAGAATCGCAGAAGCTGGTAGTTTCCAGCTCACTGCTCATCATTGTACTGGAGCTCTCATATCCAGCTAAGTGGCGCTCTAGACGACTCTGGCCATTCATACGAGGCCCTAACACCCCACAGAGGAAACCCAAAAAACAGGAATTAAGATTTAGCAGCGTTCATGTTTGCTCAGGTCAATGTTTACCTTTTTTCCACAGATCATACACATTCCTCACTTCTTAACATTCCTTGATTATATCACAACCTATTCATTGTTTGTATTTTGGCTGAATCCCAAATCTTGATGGCTCAATGTCATAAAAGAGCTTTAAAAAAAAATAAAACATAAAAATCAGCATTGTGTGTTCTGCTGTCTCACCATGCTGCTCCATGTTGTCTCTGTGCCGAGGTCTCTCTCTCCTGAAAGAAACTACAGACTCTGTTTCAGTCTGGTCGTCCAGTGTCTCCACACTGCCTGTAGCATTGGGGCTGGAAAAAAGAGAAGCATGATGACAACTGGAAGTTGAGCACAATAGGATTTTTACATGTTAAACATCACTGTTTTACTGTAACAATTATCTCTCTCTGACCAACAGCATAATCTCCCCCCCCCCTTTCATTTAGGAACAGAAAATAAACAAATCCAAAGCATACACAACCTTTTTTTCCTAAACTGGTAACCATGAATTCCAGATGTAGTGTTTGGAGAAATCAAGAAGTTCTGGTGGCCTCTTCCCCAAAAACAATACCTGAAACTACTAACATTTTGTTGTCCAGGTGGCCTATCTTATCATAGATTACAAAAAACCCAATTTGGCATTTCTGTACAGTTTGTTACATTTGATCAGTATATGTATACGTTTAACAATATTTATTAATCCTAACACTTTGTCTCAGTAGTCATGCTGCCTTTTTTGCTAATGGTGCATAACATTTAAGTCCACAAAAATTACACTATTTAATCTGGGCACATTTTATTGGTTTAGGTCGATTTAATTTTATACTGATGTGAAGCACCTTCAATTTTCCAGTGTGTATTAAAAAGTGATACATAAATAAAACTGACTTGCTTAAAGCTTCACTGAGCACTCTGTTGTCCATACTGTTAATGTGTCTACTTCCACTTAGCAGTACATTTAATGTTACTGTGGTGTTTTGTCTAGAAAAAATGCGAGAGAAAGCCAAAATTTGGAGGCTAATACTTCAACAATCCAGAATGCATGGAGCAACAAAAAAATGTCACACTGGCTTCATGTTGACACCAACTAATCTTTTGCATTAGACAGGCAAAGAAAGTTGATGTTGTTTCATGGTGCAGGAAAATGAAAGCACTAGGCAAAAAGATTTCACACAGTTAGAGAAACCCTAGATTTTAAAGATTACATTTAAGTGTTGATCCTGCTCCAAAAAGGACATGGAAAGAAAAAACCTGGTTAATTCCCCACCAGCTGTAAACCACACATTTAGTGTAGTTAAAAGCAGAATGTTTCATTTTAATTGGATTTAAAGACCACAAGGCCACTGTCCTGAAGCCAGGGAAGATGCAGAAGTCAACGTCCCAATATAAAAAAAAAAAATGAATGAGGGCTCTGCAGCCCTAATGGGCGGTTGCAATGATGTATGAACTCCATTTGACCTCTAAACCAAATTTAAAGAGTTCCAGACAACACAGTCTGAGGAACTCAGAGCGATGGAAAGAAGCCATTAAAATTACAGATACTTTCTTTGTTCCAATGTGGTAATACTATTACTTAGAGGATTGCAATATTCTTCTTGAAATGTCAGTGGTATATTTTCACACTCTTTAAAGCGGATACAAGCAATATTTTTTTATTGCCTTTACAATACATTAAATGCCTTTGTGTAATGAAAGAAGCTGTGTTTGTTATAAACCCATGTAGTGTATTCTCTCTACAGTCACATCTAGCTTTGCAAAAATGTATAGCCCTTTTCAGCCCTCACTTTTTGGTTCAGTGCCATTTCAATACGAAGGTTCTGAAAAAAAAAACAACCAGTTCTTGCAGGTTCTCCCAGCACATGGGTAAGGTTAGCTACAACGTAATGAACATATTCAGTGCATTTACATGGACTTAAGTAACCAGGTTACAGTTTGTTACTCTTAAAAGCTGATTTCTCAACTGCCACGTAAATGGGAAAGCTAGATTCCAAAATCCAGGTAGGGGAATAGGAAAGAAATGTCTCTGCCGTGTATACACATAACCAGGTTTCTAATTTGCTTTTTACAAAAGCAAATATGCATTTTAAAAAAAGGATGCAGATGGGAACAAGCAGCTGAGTGAAAGACTGAATACAGTCATTAACAGAGTGATGCGTTAAAACCTAAAGTGAACTTAAGGTAAAAGCAAATCAGTCAATGTTGTATTTATATCTTATTGTTCTAAAAATTTTCAACAAAACAAAAATAAATTCTACTTAAACAAAAGTGAGTTAATAAAATAAAAAAAAATAAAAAAAAAAGAGACAAGCATTCTTCTTTGTTTTTCTCTTTAGTTTAAGACATTCACTGAGGTTTTCCCAGAGTTTGTCATGTTGAAAACAAGGGCGTCCCCTGCTAAGATCAAATTCAAATGAGCTTTAGAATCTCTGCTATTCTTGCAGTAAACTGATACTGCTAGTGTTTGAGATATTAAGAAAAAGAGACGGTATCAACATTACAGCATAGGGTAAAAGCACCAAGGTATGCTGAATTTTAAAGTATTGGCCAAACGTGCAGATTTTTTTATTTTTATTTTTTTATTTATTTATTTATTTTTTATCTGTTTACAGCTTTATGATGAATGATGAAAAGGTAAATACACAGTATGTGAGGATACTTACTGGAAGGAGGGTGGTCTGGAGTCTCCGATGCCCCCTGTCCTCTCTGCAGGTGGGGGTGGCAGTGGTGGGGGAGGGGGCGAAGGCTGGGTAGTTGTTTCCACAGGGAGGACCACTGCCACTGGGGGCTCTGCTGCTGGAGTGTCTGAAGATACCAACTGAGAAATGGAGAAAAAAAATTACTTAATTTTTTTAATATATATAAAAAAAAAAAAAATTCTAGTGAGTGACAAGATCAAAAGTATTGTAAAAAAGCACATATGGAGTGGAGAGAAACTGGCACAAAGGAAATGCATTAAATTCAGAGAGCAGAGAGGGTGAGAAAAAAAAGAGGAATGAAAGGAGAAGTAGGAAGGAGGTAGAGGGAGGAAAACCGGGTAGGATGTCAATTACTTTGACACACAAACACTGTACTCTTTTCAGATGGACGTCTCAAGGGCATACTGAAACGTTATCCTACACTTAACCTGTCTCTTTTCATTATAAAACAAGAAGTGCTCACACACACACACACACACACACACACACACACACGAACACACATCCACATTTAGGAAGAATGCCACACTGCATCTGATTACATTAACCGTACAAACATACAGAGGGAGGGAGTAAAATGAACCAGCTGATGAAAAAAAAAGTGTAGTGGGTTAAAATATAGTCAATCAAAGCGGGACAAATCCATTCATTTGAACGCCATTCAGTGGCTTTGAGAAATTAGACGCATTGATCAAGTTCAGATAATCAAGCTTAGGAATTTCCATTAAATAATTCGGCCAAATTGAGACCATAACCATCAAAAAACTGACATTCCCTCTCTTACCGAGTCACTCCCTGCACTAATAGCTGTACGACTATTAAACACCCGTCTGCTGGGATCACTTCATCCATCTAGCTCTGTAGATCAAATGTCAGTCCCTGTGGTCTCTGAGCTTTGTTTCCCCCTCTTTAAATGCCTTCCCTCATTCTTATGCACTTAACAGATGCTCCGGCCTCAAACCTGCTTATCTGGGCCAACTCTCTGTGTTTTTGTCTGTATCCAGATATAACCTGCTGGGTGGGTATAACCACTGGAAAGTATGAAAACTGTACATGGCAACTCATTGTACTATAACTGGCATGAGCTGTGCTTCTTGTGGCTCAGTAAACTCGAGAAGCAATTAACACAATGACAGGAGCATTTGCTTTCCTTGTGATTTGGTCAACAAACACAAACACCACATCTTACACTGTCAGATATTGACTTTAAAGTCTATCTGCAAAAGTTTTAAACAACTGCAACAAATTTTGCAAAAACATATACTTTAGTTTTAGGTAAGATATAAACTTAAGTGTCCAATTTATTAGGTACACCTGTATAATCAACTGTAGTTCAATACAGCAGGTCTGTCATGATATCTGGTTGGGGAGAAAAAAAAAAATACATTTTCATTTTGTGATGACCCTCAAAAATATGTCATGTTTATGTTATGTGCTGGCTGTATCATACTTAGTAGTAGTAGTGGGTAATATAGGCTTAGAAACTCATGACATTTCATAATTTTCAAAACTTATTGCAAGGATATTAATGTCCATATGAAAATATTAACATTCACCAATCTCTTTCTGACCGGTTACCACTTCCTGTCAGTTCATTCCAGCATTTAAAAACAACATCGTCCATATATTCATCCCATGTGCAAGCTTGACCTTGTACCATTAGGTACATTCGAGATGTCCAAGTTACAGGACATACCAAATTACATCATCACCCAGATGACAAGTACAAGTAAGGGAAAATAAAACTAAGGCAAAAGACAACACATGACTTGACATAATATATTAAGATTATTATATAGATTTAATGAAGGCTCAGATGAACATTTTTCGTTTCTGGTTTAATGACATGTACAGGCAAGAGGAGAGAGACTCACCAGAAGACCGTTTCCTCCCAGTTAAACTGACTTATCTCTTCTCTCCATAATTTATTTGCTAGAACTGTTGTAACAAACACTATTCTAAGCACAGACCTAAACTACAAACCGTAAATGGTGTTGCAATTTCAATAATATAAAGTAATGACTAAAATCTGACCTTTAATTACTCCATTTTTTGCTGCTTCTTAAACAAGATCATTAGTGGGAGGGAGGTCTGGGGGATTGCAAGGGAAAAGGAAAAGTGGTTACAGAAAAAAACGTGGGCTGATGTTGCCTGATTCTTAAGGTAAAGGCCAACTCTTTTAGACTGGTCTTTGTGGGACACTGTTGAAATTAGGTCATTTGTGGATTTAGAACAATGGTCAAAGTGAAAACTGGAAAGTTCCAACTCCCATTTTTATTAGAAATAAGCAGCAGGTTTATTTATTTCTTACCCATGACACCACTCTGCCGTTGAAACATGGTAACTTGGCACTATCATCGGAAATCTCTTCCTTCACCACTCTGAAAAACAGAGACAGACTGAGGTTTAGCAGGTATAAATTGTTCTACCTTCATAGCATTATGGCATGGGATGTAGTGTCTTGACAGGATAGCAGAGTGGAGGAGTGGAGGCTGAAAACGATACCAAAAGCTCATATAGAGGGCTTGGAACACCATAGTTTACATTACTGACACTTTACATTAAATATATTAGACTATGACAACAAGATGGCTGAAATAAATCAAATGCTGATGTGCTATATTGTTTTTACATGAGCCACCAGATGTTTTATGGCTCAATCGGCCACATATCAAACACTCCAATTTAAGTTTACATTTTATTTAACTAAAAACAGCTATTCGTAAATGACATAAAATTAATTGGTGTTAGCTAATAGATATTAAGCTTTGGTGGGGTAGATTTTTATGAACAAAGTGTGTAAATTAATCAACCCCGCCAGCTGGGGGTGGACAAAGAGGACAAAATCTATCACAGAATGTGTGATTTTATTCCATAGAATCATGTTGGCATTATGGGTTTATTCAATCAAAGTTGTGACTAGATCACAAAACGAAAAACAACAAATCTTTAAGCATATTTGAGCACAGAATTAAATATGCATGTTAAACTTTAATTTTATTTAAAAAAACAAAAAGAAACAAAACTGCCCTTTGAAGTAATACCTGCCTAACAAATCACATTCTACTGATCTGTTTTTTCAGATGTTGAGTGTGATTTCCACCCAGGCTTTCTGCAACACTTCCTAAAGGCCTGTGGTGCTTGTTGGCCAGTGTTCCAGAACTCTTCAGTCCAGCCTCTCCCACAGCAGCTCGACTGGGTTCAGATTTGGTGATTGAGCAGGCACAAACCATCACCAAGAGTATTCCATTTTAGACTGATAATAACAACAAATCAATCTCCCTATGGATGAAGAGGAAAATATAAACTTCTATCATTGTTCTCCATCTATTGATCTTTTAAAAACCTTCTTCTGCCACAGAAACAAGCTTAAACACACAAACTCGTACTGCTTTTGAGCCTACCTTCACATTACACAATCACTCAGCTAAATATGCATGTAAACCTGGTAGGCTTCTCAGTAACAGGCAACACACCCGTCTGGCTTTCCCTCCTCCACATTTGTCACCAATTCAAATATTCAGCTCCAGTGATACAAGATTGCCACCTGGCTATTACAGTGTTTAGCGGACAAGACACAGGTGGACACAAGGGCTACGAAGAGGGCAACTAACGGCTCCAAACTCCTTTAAAAGTTCTTTTTTTCCTGCTTCATTCGCCAATGTGTCCCCTTCTTTTGTGTGCGAGACTTGGTCAAGCTCCACTGGGTTTCGTAAGCATCTGTTAATGGCTGGTTTTGTGGGTGAGTGTTAGCATACGGCCAGATTGTTGTGGGCACTGGTGGGGAGCTGCTGCAGGAAGCCCTAGCTTTCGTTCGCTGAGTGTATAGTTACTGAATGTTAGTTAACAAATGAGTAATTTCTCCATATGATTTATTTAACTTCCTCCTCACACTGCATCTAGACAGCAGATGAACAGATGCAATATTCTTTATCAGAAAGCATAATTGTCTTCGTTCCTTAGTCCTCCAAACAAACAACTGACCACAGTCAACTCATTATACACACACACACACAAGCTCTAAAACACAAATAATGCACAAACAGCCTTGAAATATGCTGAGTCCAGTTGGATCTACTACATTATGAGATTTCTACCCCCATTTCCCCTTTCCCAGTCCCTTGCTATCATTAAATTCCTCAAACCCAGCACTGCATCTCCTTCCTAACAATTCATCACACTGAAAGCAGCTCCCTGATCTCACTTACCAGCCCATAAACACAGCCAAATAATTCAATAACTCTGAGAAAACACCACCCTTCTTTCCCTCACCTCACTTCTTTCTCCCCTCTCCTCTCCTCTCCCTGTGGACACCCAACAAATGGCCTCCGTCCAGCCCCAGGTTCCCAGCACCGGCCCTCGCTTGCTCTGCTCCATGGATCTCCCCCACTGCCACACACAGCTCTCATCGACAGCTGGCCTCGCACCAGGGCAAATGAAAACACACACTATTACACACTCCTCTCTTGGGTTGGGGAGGGGGGGAAAACATCCCTGCTTTGATTGGACAGCTGACTCAGAGCAATGTTTGAAATTTTTCATCTGAACTCAGTTGGAGATATTCAAATTAAACAGATTAAGCTATGCTGTGTGATTTAAACTTGACAACTACGAATTCTTCAGCCAGACTCTTTAAAAGACTTTCCTTGCTTTGTGGAGAGAGTTTGGCATGTGTAGCCCCTCAGATAAGAACTTCTGCCTTTGCCTCTACCAAGCACACAATCACGTCCTGTCTGGTTACGTAGGGACAAGCTCGTAATTTGACCACCATGGTAAAAATTACACTGGCGATTCTGGTAAGGCTAGTAAAGTTAAAATAATCCATGGAGATCAATAAAGTGTAAAAAAATAAGCTCTACAGATATTACTATATCCATTAACAATTGCAGATATTAGCTTTTCACAGTTATGAAGTGTACACAAAGTCTGCAGTTTATTAGATACAAATAATGAAGTCTTTTACAACAGTCCTTAAGTAAATCTTCCATGTCTAAAGGCTATTTTAGTCACCTTTTGTTCAATAAGATTTAGAAAGGTGTTGACTGAACTTTATGTGTTTAGGGGTTTTGTGATGCTGAAGAGTTGTACCACATTATACAAAAGAGTGTTTGTTAACCTCCTACTGATATAAATTCGGGAGACAACAGCTATCCATTGAACCAGTATTGCAATTGAAATTTCTAACTGATGAATAAATACTGAAATAGCAGCACATCGTTTGTATTTTACAATTGCCATCATTTTTGGACTTGACAAGACATCCTAAAATGTTACAATTGGCTCTGCAACCTTGAAATGGAGCCTGTAGATTGATACCTTGAGTTGCAGACATAAATAACAATTCTGAAAAAAACTCTGGTAAAAAAATAAGCACACACAATTTGAATAATGTACACAAAGAGATTCTAATAATACCCATGTAAGCGGCAGAGGTGTCCTGCTCATATCTATAATTGCTTCTCAGATTTGACTGATAATTTTGTTCATCATTTAACTATTTACACTATAAAGTAGGTTACATATAGTGCTGTAAAGCACAGTATTATCTAGAGATAACACTATCTGTTTGCAGGAAGCTGCAAGATGCCAACTGCATTTCTTTGGCTCTGTGTCTGTACTAGGGTTATGCAACATAGACTTAAACTATTTAAAAATATAAATTTGTCTTAACAATATAAATTGTAATATGGCAACAATTTAATTTTAGCCAGAAGACACAAAAATAAAATTATAATAGGGAGGAATTATATTGATCCTGTTCTCTTCACAAGGACAAAGTTGAACAATAAAGTTCACTCTTTTGTCAAGAAGTCCCTAGAATCTCAAGTGGCATTATAACATTTCTCAGAAGCCTGACAAACTCATTTACGTGGCTATAAAATGACAAAAAAAGAAGAAGCTTTACATATTTGAGAGACTGCATTATTAATTGGTACATAATAAAAATTTTCAAATTGGCAAACAAAACATTTAAACAAAATATTTTAAACAACCTAAAGCCAAATATTAGGTATTTTTAAATTATGCATAATACTGATTTTCTCAAACAAAAATCTCTACATGACAGTTATGTTAGTCAGCATCAGAAGAGCTCTACAAAAGGCCAAATGAAAAACCATCTCATCCATTTCACCTTGGTCTTGGAGTTGAGATTGCAGCTCTCTTAGCATAAGTTCAGATGGTGCCATTCAAATGGCAAAAAAGGCAAATAGCCCGGTGTTAATACCCATGCAAGACTACAATGCGTTTTACAGAAACCCTAAGGGTCTCACTGGGTGAATAAACCACAGACATGCATTCCTCTGCAGGAAAACGCACAGCAGCAGCACTGAAAAAAAAAGGTTAATTGATAGAGAAGAGGAGACAGCTTTTTCTGGAGAAGTTGGCTGGGGGAAACGGGGAGAGGAAGGGAGGAAGCCAGGGAATGAAAGGATGGCTAGCAGGCCAAAGTGTTAAGAGCGGAGACAAAACCCTGGCTTCAGTCCCGAAAGAAAGAAAAGGCGAGGATTTCACAAGATGATGGACTGAAGGAGGGAGGGAGGGATGAGGATTAGGGTAAAGAAAAGCAGCAGGGACAGGGAATGCCTCCCATTGTAATGATGATGTTTTCTGAGAAATGTCCCAGCCTACATGCTCTTAGAATGTATAGAGCCACTTGGATATTCATCACCGCTCATTATAAAGTTGAAGCTTCTGATTAAGGATTTGCCGGTTTCATTCGAGTTTGTTTTGACTTTGTCATAAGTTACTCTTTGTGACAAATATACGACAGCTGCTCAAGAGAAAGCATACCTAACACTTTTTTTTAAGAGTAAACGTTTTTGCTTTTTTTTTTTTTTTTTTTTTTTTTTTTTTTAGATCAGAGGCAGAGTTATTTGTGTAACGTTAAGTGGTCCATTATCAAGTTTTGCATGAGTTATTAAATACAGCGAAACATCATGTAACAGTTGCTAACTTTTAGAAAAACACATTTATTTTGCATGAAAAACCACACAGCTCTTCTCCGATAAATGAGAAAAAAAGTCCCTGCAGCTCACCCGAAGTCCTGGTCCATAGACTTGAAGAAGAACTTGTAGTTTGGCTTGTTCAAGACCTGTTTAAAATCCAACAAAGTAATATTTTCGGCTGCAATAGGTATCTTCACCAAATACGGCGTCTCCTCTTCGTCGATATGATAAATTATTTTAGTTTCCGCCATCGCTACGGTTGGATTTCCCCCCCCTAAGCTGGGAGTAACCACAAGAACCAGAGAGTATGAGGCGAGGTAGCGTTAACTTTGTTGGGTAGTAGGCTAGCAGCGGAGCTAGCTAGGTGGCTACAACGGTAGAGGTGAAACGATGATGGCCACTGAGATTTTCTCTCCGAGCCAGAGGACGTAAAGCAGTAAATCCCCGCGCACACGTTCGCTCTGCGACTTGCCTAAAGTTAAAAACTCGCATTCCCCCAGTTACCGAGGGGTGAAGAAACGACGGACACGCTACATTCACACGACCAAACTCGCGACAACTTTTCCCCCAACAAAAACATACAGAGGAGGGGGGTCTAATAACTTTTCACTACTTTCTGCGAGCCAACGCGGCGTGTGACGTAAACACGTACCCCCTTTCTGTTACGTGCACTCTCAGCCGTGCCCCCCAGTTCCCATCACTCTAATTCTTCCAGAGAAAAATAAAGACTCGTGTTTCCTTTACAGATTAGAAGATTAACCACACATAATGGGCCCCTTACCAAAGTAGGTAAGTTACTATAGCAGCCTGCATTTGTACTTTTTATATTTTATGTATGTTCCTTTTTCTTTTCCTCCACTAAATTTACTTACAGATGATGTATTTGCTGGCAGGACATAAATGTAGGTAAGATTAACTCTGTTTTTGTTTCATATGGGAGTTCGTTGAACAAATCTGGACTGGAGTTGGACATTTATTTTATAAACGCCACGATATTCAGTGCTGTTCAATGCACTGTTTTCGTAGTGGGGTACTACTTTAAGTACATTTTGTTCCTGCTGCATATTTTCTACTACTGTATATTCCTTCCAATACACTTTCAGTGTAAGAGACAAAGATCAGACATGTTGAAATATGTGCAAAAAAAAACTTGCAGATAAACAAAACTAAATAAAACACATTATAAACGGACAGGTAAAAGTATTCTATTTACCTACAAACACGGCTAAAGAATGATTAACAATCTGGCAAAGTTATGAAAAACCCATGTTTTTTTGTGACCTGTAGTGGGTTGGAAGTAATTTATAAAGTGTGAACTTAGTTGAGAAATTCTATCAATAAATGTCAATTTCAGGTGAAATCATAAATCTTAAGGTGGTCCTTAATTGTTACAAGTATAGTCCTACATACATTTTTGTTTATCATAATGACTCAGTAGGAACCGTAATGGAATTTATTGTTCTCTGGTGCAGGATAATCAGGCCACAACAGTGGTTTTACTGTGGACAGTTTATTGTGAATCAGATTCACTATGGTCACTATGCCAAAACAAACATTATAGGTTCACTAATCAATACACTACACTAAAGGATGTGCACATCCCAATAAAGAAAATCTACACACAATCACAGAGAAAAATATTAGGTAAGACATTACATTCCCTTTGCATCATCACACACAAGTTGCCATTATTAAAGCTAATGAATTCTGTAATCTGTCCTACTGAATCCACTCAGCCGGATTCATCACCACTACATGCTTGTTTTGAATGATATCCTCTGGCATTAATTTAAATCCTAATACTATAAAGAGTTCTAACGATAAGGATATTGAAAGTGTGAATACTTATCTATAGGTACAGATACAATGTAGCTAAAAAAGGGGGCACACAATGTAAAAATTTGTGTTGTGTATAACATATGGTTGAATATCTAACCTAACCTAAACTTAACCTAACAAAATTATTTATTCTCCATTTTACAGAGGCAAGGGCAGATCAAAGTACGAGTACATTCTCACACTATAATTTCCATGTGTGAATTTTCTGTGATTTTCTAAATATACACTCAAGTCACTGTGTAAATACGAGTTTATATATTGGCTGTATAAGATTATCAAGGAGGCACAAAGAAAATGTAAACAAAACGGGCATGAATTATACATGACAAAACATGTTAAGCTTTTAAAAGATAATAAAGTTTACAGGTATGAGTTGAGGTCTTCCATTTCCAGATGAACCACTAGAGGGAACCATTGGTTAATCCATAATTCATGACAGGACAACACATTTGTGAATAAGGTTTGGCATAAATACTAATGCAGCTCATAAATGCTGGGTGAACAGCATCTTCAAAACATATTGAGAATTTTATAAATAGCATTACAAAAAATTATTTGTGCTTTATATTCTCTCAAATGTCATATCTGGCTTCTTTTACACGCTAAACCCAAATTAGTTGACTTCACTAGATCATTGCATTGCAACCTATTGTCTTAAACCATTTTAGTTTTTACACAAGGCGTCACTAAACAGATTTAGTTGTATTAAGACAGAAAAGTAAATACACTAGGCAAATGAAGTTAAATTCTTCACTTTTTCCAAGTTAAATAGATGTCATTACCATTTATATTTTTGATTATGTTTCAATTCTTCATTCAACATGAGGAGCCTACAGCTGTTGGTGCATTTTGATATTAATTTCAGTACAAAGACCAATTCTGACACGAGTTCCACGATTATTGTAATAGTGTTTGGGGCTAGGCACTGAATTTCACACTAACCTTAATTGTGTTTAGCATTATTATTGCTATTACTGCTAAGGCAAAACAGAGTTTTTCCATCATGTTTCAAACTACAAAAAGGCTTATGAAGACTTTAAGTCTCAGACAATAATATCATCATCTCATCATTCAACTTTTCTCTCAAAAAAGTTTATCACAGTAAAAACTGTTAATCTTAGCTTGAAATTATATAACTTCGATATTTTAATAAAAAATATTAGTTAATTCTGCAAAATTCCATTTTCAGGGTTCAGCCCGGTAAAGGCTTTTTTATAATAAGTGCTATAAAAAAGTGATAAAACACCTGTTTTTACTGAAGTCTCTTGTTCAAGAAATGTGGCCCAAACACGACCCCGACCACGCAGATGATCACAAACAGCACCCAGAAGATGATAGCCAGCAGCTGCACACAGAACAGCGTCTTCTTGCTCTGCTGCATCACTTCCTCCTCCTCCAGCAGGCCTGGCGCTGTGCCATATGGCCTATCAGGGTGCATTTGCTGCACCCGCAGGCTGACAGTGGGCAGGATGATGAAGCGGGTGTCCCTGTTGTCGCCCTCCAGGGAGAGCACCACTCTCTGGGTTATTGTGGCCAGGCGGCTTGCCATGGTCACAGGCAGGTGGAAAGACATTGGGGGAAGCTTGGCAAGGATCCGGGAGTTGCAGGGTAAGGTGAGGGCATCTCCTGTTTCAAGTGAGGTGAGGTGGCGGCACAGGGGACAGGGGATAGCTGGAGGGCTGTGAGGGTCAATTGGCTCACAGGGGCAGAGCTGGATCCTCTGGAGGCACTCGGTGCAAAAAACATGGAGGCACTCCAGCATCCGGGGGCATTTGTTATGCTGGTTGTACTCCTGGTAACAGATGGGACATTCAACATCCATGGGCTCCCCAGAGGTGGGTGCTGCAACAGCTGGAGCCCCCTGATGGGCAAATGGGGCATCTAGCTCGGTCATGGTGGAGTTCTGGATCTTTAACAGAAAATAACAAATTCAGGATCAACTCTAAGCCATGTCTGATTAACGAACTCCAGAAGCATATGTGGTATTTAAACATCAGGATCTGCTCCCCCAGGGACAGAGCTTTGTTTCTTCTAAGTTTTATGAACAGATTCCACAGCCAATGAGTCACAGCATTCATCCACTTAAGCACTCAGACATCACCCCCCCCCACCACCACATTCAAAATCACTCAGACTCCATGTAGTGTGTGCTGGCCTGCTTGACATGCTCAGAGCACTTCAAGGAAGTTAGGAAATCTAAACACAAGTACAGCAGAATATCTGTGACAGCGAGTCACAAGACAGTGCTTACTGAATGTATGTGTTTATTTCATCACTGATATTTGTTTCATGTCACTAATTTAACGCAAATAGATGTGTGAATTAGCATAACAACAGGCTCCAGGCGCACTGAATAAATGTAAACTGCTGATCTAAATAGCTCCAAATAACTTCCCACCATAAAACTGTGTGAGACTCAAATAAAGTTAAAGATCACTGTAAGAAATGTTTGGGAATTACCCTTATTGGCTTTCTTGGCAAGAGGTAATTAAGAAGTTCACAAAATGTTAAATATGATCCCTTTGTGATTTAATGCCCCCATTGGCTGGGTGACAATACTGTGGTTAAGGATCTGGCCCAAACACAACTTCACTACGTGAAGGGAAAGATCATATCTGCTTTGTTACAGTTAGGGAGTGATCACAGTATGACAACACTGCCTGCCTGGGGAAAGTACGAGTAAAAAAATTGTCACGTACTAAAAATCTGTTGTTTCCTTGACCCGTCCATCCAGCTTGATCTTGTTTCCTCCTTTGCTCTCAGTGGACAATAGTCATGATTCCATAAGCCACTGGACATGTGCTGAAACTGACTGATATCACACGTACATTTGTCTGCTTTAAGACTAAATATGGCCAGAACACAAGAACTGAGGATTGACACATTAGTGTTTTGTAGCAGTTGCAACCAGGCAGATTTTTGACATCTCCCCATGTTTTTATTAATATTTGTATGTGACTATTTGGAGTTACCAATCATAGATTTGTATTTGACATTTCTTTCACTGAACAAACACCTGCGTTTTTATATATAAAAACTATAGTTTACCAAACACAGCTTTAGATTCACCTTATTTCTATGTCTATTCTCACATGGGACAAATACAAGGCAACCCACTCATGCAGCAACTGTTGCATAGCAGCTGGGGTCTCCTTTGAATTGATTCTTGCCAACACATGGCCCAGTGCATTTTCTTCTATTAATAAGCTACTCAGCTGTACACCCAGAGCTTAAATGTGGACAAAATTTAACTTTTAGCAACAATAAGCATTTTTAATCCCTAACAAATCACTGAACGTGATGGTAAACAACTAGTGACAGGAAAGGGCTGAAGCTGTAGCAATAAATGGTTTCTCAGTAACAAATGAGATATCTTGAATGTGAGCCTCCAGTTTTACTGAGACTCTACAGAGGGAAGCTGGCAGTGGCCCATCATTACAGAAGCAGATAAAAGAGCTACTTACCAACTGCAAACACACCTTTAAGAGAGCTCACTCTGATGCCCGCCTTCAACTCTGGTGCATCCCCTCACACAATTCATCCTTTGGGGGGATGTTCATGTTGGTGCAGATCCTAACAGTGTGTCTTCCTTCTCCTCTTTGTGCACATTAACTGCTTAAATTTGTTGCTTAATATCCCGCAGCTACATGTCTGAGCTTAGCTCACTGGCAACCCCCTGTTTTTGCTCCATCTCACCTGATTTTACTTGTACCCATCTCTCTGTCTGGTCCCTAGTGAGGCATCTCTGTGGTTTGCTCAGCCGTAATTAAGCCCTAGGTGATGTGGAGGTAACCAGGACACATGAGACAGAAAATGACAGATTCAAGTCTCACAATCTGCTCATACCCTATTTGCACATTATGTTATTATGTTTCCTTGCAGTCAGTGTGCTGGAGGCCTGGTGGCCTTTCTGGTTGCATGTTTTACCAGTGCTTGCGTGAGTTTCCTACAGGTTCTCTAGTTTCCACCCACAGTCCAAAGACATCCATGTTAGGTTAATTGGTGACTTTGAATTGTCTATAGGTTTGGATGTGAGTGTGAATGGTTGTCCGTCTGTGTTGTCCCTGACTTGGACTGGAGACTTGTACAGCGTGTACCCACCCACTGTATCCCCCTCACCCTATGGCAGCTGGGATGGGCTCCAGCCCCCCCATGGCCCTGAACAGGATAAGTGGTTAGAGATAATGGAAGAATGGATTTTCTCTACAGACTGAAACCCCCTCATTTTTTATTTGGTCCACCACAAGACTAACAGAAGTAAACAAGTTGCAGGTGCAGAACAGCTGATGTGTGTCCAAATTAGAGTGAATGTGTTTGCATGTATTAACAAATAGAGTCGATTTTGAGTCATAAACTGTAGTACAGTTTATGTTTCTCTCTCCTGTACAGACTTGTTAGAGGCCTTTCTGCTACACATTATCACTCTGATTACACTGCTATAAATGTGGTTGATGTTTACTGGAAGAGAAAAACGGATTAATGGGAAACTTGGTAAAGGTGTGTTTGCCTTCTCTGTAGCTCCAAAAACTTGGATGCCCTCTCTGTCAGACTTTGTGGGGGATTTTTCAGCTTTCCGGAAAGAGAAATGCCCAGAAGCAATTTGTCAGAATTATGTGGTTTACTAGAAGATAGCAGTTGCAGATTGTTGAACAACTTTATTGTCATATGACCAGTGAGTTTATCGGGGTCTGTTTTAAGACTCTGTGTTTATCTTTTAGTTTGTGTCCCATGCACCTTGACAGCAGGCAGGATTGTGCCAGAGGTTCTTTATTTGCTTTTATTATGTGGTTTACCACAAATAACAATAAAGCTTCCTTCTTCCTTTCTGCCGATCTGGGTGAGTGAACTCTTTTTTTTTTTTTACCCTTTTTGTTTACCCCATAAAATTTATTTTGTCTTTTGATATATAAACCATTGAACAAACCCATCAATGAGCAAAAGTGCTAAAACATCAAATACACGTTAGCTGAAGGCCTAAGCACAGAGGATATTGTCTTTATCTAGACTGTCAAGTCCAATGATGCAGTTTGATTTGACTTGAAACTCACGTTGATAATGCTAACCTTTGCTAATTAGCCCTAAACAGAAACAGTTACCATTAGTTTTCAGGTTATAAACCTGGATAAATGAAGACAGATTACCATATGAATGCACGTGCCAAATATCCATACTATGGACAAAAAGTCAAAGTCAGTGGATTTGTCATTAGCAGTGCATCCTGTAAACACATTTCACTGGATAAGAAAAATCTCTGACATGCTGGTGGTGCCAGGACAAAAGTCATAGGATCAAATAAACCTGATAGTGAACACAAAAAGTACGACTAAGATTGTTGTCAAATTTAGATTTTATTATCTCACTATAGGAATTTTCACAACGAGTGATGATGACGAGCACAGCGGTAAGAGGCTGTATCATCTCAAACTTACTGTATGTGTTTGCTAACACAATTATGCACACTGCATTTAATCAAGGTTGCCAAGTCAACTGTAGCTCAGAAACAAAGCTTAGTAAGAAAACAAACATCCTGCTGAATCTTCACAAAATGTATAATCCTATTTTCTTTTACATAGACTTGTTTGGCTAAAAGTGGTCACTGCTGTTTATTAATAAGCTGGCTCATTCTTTGGAAAATGTTTCCCTTTACTGTCATTCAGCTTAAAACATTTGCTTTTTCATGACCATTACAGTAAGTTTTATGCTACAGGCAAAAGCGGGAAGGCCTAAAAGAGGTTAAGAAAACACTGTACACAGTGACACACACACACAAAGAGAGAGAGAGAGAGAGAGAGAGAGCTTGTGAATGTTTGCCAAGATTTCTGCGGAAATGGCCATGAAAGGAGATCAAGCCCAGAAAGGAAAGGGGGAGGGATGTTTGGGGATTACCATAGAGAAGGGAGAGTTATTATCATATCACACACACCCTGTGTGCCAGTGTGGGTGGAAAGGGGTGAGACCTCTGAAAGAAAGCCAAAGTGGATTACGTATGAGGGTCAGTCAAAACACAGTTTTGTTAAAGTCTGAATCCAACTTTCTGAGCCTTTACAGGCAAAGTCTCACAGTAAACCCTCAATCTCCAGTCCAACATTTAGTAGTAACATTTAGTAATGTTTTTTTAGTCCCATTGCACTTGGCTTTGATAGTGACCTGTATAACCACAGTTAGTGAGTGTATGTGAAACAATAAGAAATTTAAATCAATACAAGGCACAGTGGAGACGTGAACATGTGTGTGTATTACTATTATGGTGTCTCCGGTTTCGTTGCATCACGTGTATTTTGAGCTCAGTGACTCATAGGTTTTGTGTGTGTTTGGTTTTTTTTTTTAAGTTGAAACTTCTTACGCTTCTGGGTCCCTCCCCCATTTACGCATTTCCTCACACCCTGAAGTATAAATCTGGGCAGTTCAAGTCTCACTTCATTCAAACCTGGGGGTAAATCACTGAGGAAAGCAGGATGTATTCAGAGCTGGAGTGCGGAATTTGCTACCGGACTTACAACGCAGGTCGGCGGTGTCCCCGGGAGCTCCACTGTAAACACAGCTTTTGTGAGAGCTGCCTCCTGGTCCTTTTCCGATGCCCGGGAAACAGTGGGACACACCTGGTAGCGGACAGGTTGATCGTCTGCCCCTTGTGCCGACAAACCACCTGCATATCTGGTGAGAGGAAGATAAGTGCCGAGCTGAAGTTGGATGAGTGTGTCCTGGAGCGGCTGCTGGCCGCGGGGGTCCTAGAGCAGGAGCAGGAGCAGGAGGAGGAGGAGGAGGTGGTGGATGGAGAAGGGGAGGACCACCGAGAGGAAGAGAGAGGCGAAGAGGTTCAGGAAGGCGAGGAAGCTGTGCCTCCTGAAACTCCAGCCGAGGAGAGAGACTCATCCGCGCACACCAGAGGTGGGAAGCTCCGGAGGTCTTTGAGGAAAGTTTGGCGGAAGATAAGTGGAGAACGCGCACAGCAGAGGGGCGGAGAAAGTAAGTGATGCTAATAATGATTAATGGAAAGCTGTTTGTAACTGGATATACAACCTGTCCTGTTGTCAAAATAATGTTAGAGGGAGTGTTTGGGGCAAAACAAGGGGCAGTTATTTAAATGAGGCTAGAGTTGAACAATAAGCTATTGTTTGTTTGTATGTATAATGTGTGTATGTATATGTTTAATGCCTAATTTCAGTAAATCATCCATTATGCGTCCATAATACGCCCAGTTTTCATTTGAATTTTACTCCTTAATCTTCCAAACCAAGTGGCTAATACTGAAGCTACTGAAGTTTTTTTATTTTGTAAAAAATTAAATAGAATGATTTTCTAACATTTCGTCTTTTCTTTCAGCAGAATTAATGACCAATGCTGATTTGAGGACCATGGCCATGATGTCCTGCTACATGTTTTGAACTGTCCACACCCACGGAGACCCTGGACAATGTGATACTGCATGAATTGATGAAGAAGATGATGCAAGATTTTTTTTTAAAACGTTTCTAGCTTTGTGACTGCTCCTTTTTACTCATAATCACTAAAAAAAAAGACAAGAGAAATGGTGCTGAAGTAGTCCATTTGGGGCTATATTAACACTAATATCTGTGATATTTATTATTTGCCTGACTGTATTTATTTTGGTTTGTTTCATATTTAAAGAAAATAAATATTTTCACACTGTACTCATAAGTGTGTGTGTTAGTTTTGACTCGCCCGTGTGTGTGTAACATTCAGGGAAAACTACACATTACATAAGCTTGCATGACTGAAAACAGACACAAAGTAAAACCTAACTTTGGAAAGTAAAGTTTAACACAGGGACAACAGCCCCCCAAAAGTATCAATATATACATATATATGCATCTTGGTGAAGAGAGTAACTGTTTATTTAAACATTGAAATACTGAGTGAAATAGGCCAAAACCATTATCCACACAGTGATCCAGGAGGTGGCTTATCTGATGCCAGGTGAAAAGCATTGCCTTCAATCAGACTCGCAACCAGCAGCTGAGCAGCAAAGCTCCTCATTTCCTCAGTTGTTTGATAACTGGTACACTTAGATTGACAACATTAATGCCACTTTTTAAAGATCTTCTTTTGACAGTTTTACACCCCCTGGAAGGAAACTGTCACCATGTTTCTCAATCTTACCCTCTTCTCAAGGTAAAAGTTTTGCAGTGTTTTTGTTTACACATGTAAAAAAAAAAACAAAAAGAGTAAGTGCTTAAAACAATTCACACCACTGGTAATGCAGAATCATAAACTGTGACAGAATTCCAGAGAATGTCTTGTTTTTCCTGTGCAGACTCCTGTTTGTCTCTGGGCTGGTCTGTGCAGCTGTCGTGTCATTGTTTGTGTGTTCAGGTGAGAGCAAACAAGCCAGTATCTGCTAGTATTGCTGTGTCTGCACTTTCAGTGAGTCATCATTATGGCTCTCAGAAAAATGTCACGAGGCATGGAAGTGATAGAGACTGACATATTGGCTTCTGTCATACTGCAATTGATTTTAATGACAGCAGAAGGGAAATTCTATTTTATTTGCTGCCCCTCACTGGAAATCCTTGCAATTTGTGTAAAGAAAACTGTAAATTCATTTGATCTTATGGTATATGGATTTCACATTATATTTAGGCAAACATGTAAAATGAGACTACATTATCAAAGTGAGCTACTAAAATTTTCTTTAACATTACAGAGGCAACAATGTCAAATTAGTAATTTAAATCGATTTTAGTAGGAATAAAATATTTATTGTTTTACTATTCTTTTCTGCATTTAGCCAGTAAAATATTAATCCCAGTGGACAATGGAGTGAAGCACAATGCCCTGAGATCACTGAATAGTCCTCCCCTCCTCACTGCTCCACTGTCAACAGAAACTGGACTCCGAACTGGAACTAATAGTGAAACTGAGATGAGTGAGAATTACAGAGAAGCCCTTTCAATTACTGGCCATAAGTCAAACCTTCTTCAGTTTAGTCATGACCGAAACCTCCCCGGTAACAAACAGTCAGCAACAGGAATAATTCGAGCGCAGAGAGGTCACGGCAGTGTTGCAACATGGCCTGCAAGCAGCACTTTTACCAGTCACTTTCAGTATGGAGGACAAAGCTTTGAGAGGCCACTGAGCAATAAAGAACTGCCTCAAAGAGAAGCTGGCAGTTCCTTTTATCAAGGTTTTTCACCGTTTTGGCCACATGACAATTTTCAGAATCCTTACAATAAAGACAAAAACCCTAGAGTTTACTCTGGCGATGAAAAAGTTCCGTCCGTTTCTTCTCTCCTCTCATCTCAGACTAGTGGATACTGGTTTACACCACTGCCAAAGTCATGGAGTTATCACAGAAGCTATGAAGACACACATGATCACACTGGAGGCGGGATTCAATCGAGTGAATTTCTGGGTTTTGCAAGTCAAACTGGACCCCGTGCACCGGCAGTCAGCCGGGGATTGGAAACCTCTGTTACCGAAAGCAGTCCAAGCCCAAAAAAGCTGACTTCAGCCATCACACACTTCTCCCAGGGGCTGAGTTCAGTGAGCAGCAGGGAAAAACAAGGATACAAAGATGGCAAGTCACTTGTGTTCAAAGACTCCGTGGGCCCATTTGGTGTAAATGAGACCATTAAAAGAGTCACTGTGGATCAAGCTAGTATTTCTTTCACAAAACCACATGACCAATGGGCCTCCGCTGAACAGAGTTACAGTAAACTTTATTCAAATTTGAAAAAGTTACAACAGACACAAAGGGAAAGGCTTCCGTTTAATAACCTCAGACCACTGTATCACAATGTGGTCCTGTATAGTCCTCTGACAAACAGTTTGTCCAAAAATCCATCTCTACCTGCTGTTTACTCCACAGCACAGACTCCTACTCGACACCCTTCACATCTTGTTTCAGCCAAAACTTTGGAGGGTTTTGCTCCTATGCCTCAGACAGATCCCCAGCAGAGCTATGCCTTTAGCAATGAGAAACCTGTTATAGAAAGGCCAAGTAATACAGTGAAAGGAGCGTCTGTGTATAATTACAAACCTGGACAATCCCCCCAAAACCTCTACAGCTTCAGAGGATTTAAAAATCCTCCATGGAGAGCAGTGAAGGAGCCATCCCACACATCTTTTGATTACAGAAACTCTCAACCATACAATTTTGACAAAGGACAAGACTATAGAGGTAAAACTCACATAAAATTTGCTTTTTTGTCACCAAAGTACAAGTTTGGACTAAGAGAAGCATTTACCCCAAAACGTGATCTCACAACCATTGATTCTTTCTCATCTTCTCCTGGCATTTTACACGGCACCCAAACCACAACTGTGTCTGCGCCAGGCTCCACTACATCAAGTTATGAGGTGCAGTCTGAATATTATGCCAGTAGGGATAGCATCAGAAATCTTAGACCACTTCAAATCTCAAAAAAAATGTATGATCTCAAAACATTTAGCAGTCCACCACTTGAGGGAGGCAAAGATTCAGCTACACTACAAGACAAGTCTCAAACGCTCCAGCAGGATTTTGAAGGTTTTGAACTTGGGAGCTCACGAATCTGGCAACCAAAGAGCAGTGGAAATCACAGATGGTACAGTCAAACAGGTGAAAAAGTGCAAAAAAATGTTTCCACACAGAGTCTAAATATGCCACAGGTCAGTAATGTAGGAAGTGCAGAATCAGTGAAGACCAGCAGATTTTCACCAGACAAATACAAAAGGAGCAAAAATACATATGCTTTTGTGGGATTTCAGCTTTTTCCAAACACAACTGAGAAGGCTAAAATTCACTGGAAGAACACAAAACCAAATCCAAATACAGAACCAACAACCCGGGTCTTCCTGTCTTCCTTCGGACCAGCAGGGGGTCTTGAACTTGAATCCAGCCCATTAACTGAGCCAACAACGCCTAGTAAGAACAAACCTGATGCGAAGAAGGCAAGGCCGCTCAGTAGAATCACCAGCAGAACGGTGAGAGGGAAACACAGAAAAAAGCTCCATACATTTACATCTCTGCACAATGACACAGTGACAGTAAGCATAGTTAGGTTCCCAAAGCCCCTTGTCAGGGTCAAAGCTGTCCCATACACTGATATTCTTGGAAGCGCTTCATTCAGTGGTATCAAAGCCAAAGCCCAGGCGCCAACCACAGCGTCTGATAAGGATAATTTTCCAAACACAACAGCTACAGCACAGCATAAAGAAAACCCTGAAGCAAATGTGGAAGATTTCGGTAGTGTTGAGGACGAGAAGCAGCGAGTTAAAAGTGAAGAAGGTGACAGTGGAAGGGAGACATTTGATGCTTTCTTTGGTCGCAAAGGAAGCAGAAGAGGGGGTTTTAATCTTTCTGATGTTTTGTCGACTGATGCCACAAAGACGCAGGCACTTGGGGAAGACCTTTTAGAGCTAAATTATTTACAAAAATCCACGGGTAACATTTCCTTCAAATCAATGAAACTGTCCCATTCAGATAAATGATAGAAGTGTGTTGATGTGTTGGACTTGTTCTAAATAAAACTGGAGAAGTACAATGGCTGTTTGGAATTGAATGCAAAATTTTTGCATATAGTTTGATGAATCAAATGTATTAATTTCAAGTTAATATGCATCTATTAAAAAAAAAACATTGTAGCACTTGGTAACAGCAGTGTAATAGTGGATTGATATCCTAGAAGTAACAATATCATATAATGGTAATATCTTAGTAATGGCACAGTAATCGTGGGCTAATGTAATGGGGTGTATTTTGCATTTACATATGGCTGATATGTCTCTAATAATGATGTAATAGAACTATGTTGATGTAAAAATAATTATGCATTATTACTAAGTAATGACCAGGTAATAAATCGGTATGGGATGGATATATATATATATATATATATATATATATATATATATATATATCATCACATCACATCACATCAGTAACCACTGATCATAAGTTTTTTACATTTACCATTCCAAACACGAACAATCATGGCCGAGACGATGCGTAAGTTTAAACAGGGACAATAGAAGATGGAAGAACGACATTGCCTGGTGTGGGGGATATTTATGTTCACAATTTGATCACAGTGTGATCAACTGCATGATGCTATCATGTCAATATGAACCCAAAACTCTAAGGAAGGTTTCCAGCACTTTGTTGACTCCATGTCAAGAAGAATGAGGACAGTTCTAAAGGCAAGGGTGCATCTAATAAAGTGGCCAGTGAGTGTATGCGTATAACTTAACACAGACCCGACCAAAATGAACAGCCAAAGTTGCCAACCACCTATTTGCAGCAATTACGAGAAAGGATACGCATCAGGAAAAATGCTGTGTAGCTTTTCCCAGCAACGGTAGAGCCTAAGGTTTAGGGCTATGGTATTTAACTAGACCATCATATTTAGTGCATCAGAGCTGAAACAATTAATCAAAGATTATTTAGCAACTGTTTTCATGATCATCAGTCACATAGGAAAGTGGCATTCTCAAGTTTTTCTACTTCTTGGACGATAAACATTTGGTTCTTATTTGTAATAAGTTTCTGTTTTGTTTGTTTCTGACATGTTTCTCCTGAAATTGATCAGATAAAATAACTTGGACAGGAGTCATCCTTAGAAAGAAATGTTGGAGAGGGCTCCTTTTTTATTTTGTGGAGTAAAAAATGAACTATACTAGGGCAAAAAAGTGTGACTCTAAAACTTTTTTAGAATTTTACTGTTCAATGTTGCAACTTCTCTTTCAGAGAAGAAAATGTTCATTTCTCCAAAGGACAAAAAAACAAGATCTAACTAATCTATTTCTACTGCTGAAGTGTAGGGAAAAATGCCAGAAACTAAAATGAGGCTAAAAGGAGAATCACAGTTTGGTCTCAGAGTAGTAAAATTATCCTCTGGTTTTCTCTTATTTGACACTAAACTTATTATCTTCATAGAACTTTGTAGCTGTCACTTTGGACCCTTTGGATACGAAGGATGTTTTTCGTTGTCAAAATTTTGTAGACAAAATGATTAATTGAGGAAATAAATAGATAAGCCCAGCCTTGGAATACATTCTATACTGAGATTTCTGGAAATTCTCCAGAAAATCTTTTAAATGTTGTCGACTCTGCTTTCTTGGCATTTCTGTTCATCCAGCCGGGTAAAAACCACTCATTTGGCATAACAAGCGGTTATGTGAGTTATTTGACAACACTTTAGACCATTAATCATGTCAGCATTTTTACTAAATCACATCCTACAATTCTGACCTCAAGTCCTCTCCACTCCAGGGGGGGAGGGGAAAGTGAAACCTTATGATTAGTGGTCAGAGGTCAAACATGGTTTTTCTCAGCATAACATTTGCCCATTTGGCCAATGATTTACATAATGTAATGTCAAGTATGAAGAGGGACGACGAGGGAGGAAGGTCATACTTGAGGCTTTTTATAAATTGATTGTATTCCCATTCCTTTTGTCCTCATTCCCAGGCAGACAGAGGCTATTGAGTGTGCTGACACAGATTTTCCATCTCCTCTTCAGAATGCTGGTCTCTCTTTCTCTCTGGTCTTCCTCTGATTCTGCTCAACAATTAAATATACAAAGAGTAACTGAAGAACTCTTTAGCTTATTCTTATACAAAGAGGCGTATATTTGGCTGCTATCATGATAATATACTTGCTGTATAACCTTATCTACATCGTCATTGGCACCACTTAAGTGACCTGATTGTGGATTAAGAGCAAAAGCAAGTGCCACATGTTTCACTAGAGGGCGTTAGTAATCCATTACATTATCCAACGTGTGACCTAAGTTCCCATGCTGCGGTGTCCTGTTTTGAGGCTACATAACTTTACGGTAAAAGGAATTTGCAAAAAAAAAAAAAAGTTAAATAGTACTGGGTAGTTCACATAATTACTGTTATGGATTTTGGTCGTCTTAAGCTTGAAAATCCTGCAGTTAAGAGCAAAACTGATGTTTCTGCTTCCACTTTTATCAATCAGCCAACCAGGCGCTCTGTTTTAGGGGCAATGGGTCCACACTAATCTCAGATCACAGCTCCTAACAGGTCTGTTCACACCACCTGACCCTTCTTCTTTTCCCATCAACCATCTCCACCAAAGTTCTTAGGTCCTGGTCTTCAGCCTACGAGCTTAAATGGGCCTCAAAGTGAAGAGTGTGGGAGAGCTGGAGGGATCTGCCAGTCAAAATTAAACACAATGTACATAGGAATAAAACCCCCCACCACCCCTCTACCCATGGAAAGTGGGACTGTCCACTTTCCCATAGACCTAAGGGGTAACAAGAGTTGATGTGATGATGTTTTTTTGAGGTTTCTCTCTGTGTGCCGCCATGTAAAGGCGTTGGCCCAATGGTGTCTTCAAAGTTGCCCTTGTTCTGTGCTCGCCTTTTGTGTAGCTGAGTGTTTGTGTGTCTGGTTCACACACTCACACTTTACTCATCTATAATATTCTGTGTGTGTGTGTGTGTGTGTGTGTGCGCGTGTGTGATCACAGACAGCGTGGTGTTCTCTTGCAAAAGCTGCCCCCCTCCTTCCCCCCTCCTCCCCTACAGAGAGGGGAATTCTGTACCATGTGTCTGCGGTTTTCAGGGAGCTTTCAAGGAAAATAAAGCACAGAGGCCTCACAGACTCCCCCCCCCCCCCCTTACCACTCCCTCAAAAGGCCCTTGTCACCTCCCACCCTCCTCTTCCCTTTCTTGTTTCACTCACTCTCTTACTGACTCCATGTGGCACTTTATTTTTTTACAGTTTCAGCTTCCTTTTTCTCAGACTTACAAGCCCTGTCAATGCAACACAGTTTTATTTGCATTTAAACCAGTTATTTAAAAAACAGAACATTTGACCTCTTTAAATGTCTTCCACCTTTTATTTTTACTGACAGATTTGATTCTCCTGAACATGGGTGAATCCAGTCTTGCACAAATGTGTGCAGATTTATTTCAGCTACTGTTTACAGGAAAGGAGTTCGCTGCTCTACGTTCTGTTTTAAAATGCCCACAGGGTCTTCTATGGGATTCAAGAGTAAGAGATCAGAATTAGCAAGAGAGATCAGATTTCCCTTCATTAGCTTTTCCTCCATGGTTTTCCTTTAAAATACAGATTAAAATTGAAGGTCCTCCTCCGTACAAAGTATTTGTAATGATTATTGTATCTTATAGACACCACAGTACCATCCAATAGATCACTTCGTTGTCAGAGTGCAGGTCTACTTGTGGTTCCTTGAGTTTCCAAATGTAGCTCTAAAACTTCTCTCTTTGAAACCAGCTCCCACTTCCCACTTGTCTTGGAGAAAAGGCTTTTAGTCAGACCTCGTACAGGTGACACTTGACCAGCTCTTGGTGACAGATCCTCACCTCTCCTTACTCTCTATGCATGTATATCCCACCATTCTTTGTCAGTAATTTGTCTTAACCTTTCGACTTTCTTAGGTGTACTTCTCTATTATGTTGTGTGTTTCCAGCATGCAGCCACCAATGAACCTGCTAGTCGTTTTGATCTTCTTCTGTATCTCTGCTATCCACTTACCCTGGCTGGTGCACAGAATCTTTGCAGTGTGTGGGATCATTGTCATGTTGGAAAATTCTTCTCCTTCTTATTTGTATTAATGACTGAACATCATCTTGTATTTCAACCTACCTGCCTGTTTTGGTCCAGGCCAGCACGTTTCATTTTCTTTGGAAATATTGAATCTTGCAGTTTTGTGAGCAACGGTTTCTTCCTTGAACACCATCTGTAGCCTGCTCCTCACAGTCTGATTCGTCACTGAAACACAAGTGTCAGCACAGAAACGTTTGTGCCAAGATACAAACACAATAAATAGTTAATTGTGTGCAGAATTTCTTTAAAATGACACCCACTGTGGCTGTACCGTTTTACTGATGCTCTTAAGATTCAAGATTCAAACAACTTTATTGATCCCATAGGGAAACTGTGTTGCCTTGTCACAAGTGCTTTCCATGTGAAAAGTAGAAAAGAGGAAAAACTTCCATCATCCAAGACAATATACAAGTACAAACTACTGATCCTGAAGTAAGAAAAAACCCAGCTAGAAGAGCAAACATAAATAAAATAAAAATAATAAAATGAAAAAACAAAAAAGCAATACTAAATGTCATTTGGGGATGAGTTGAACAGTTTAATGGCCACTGGGAGAATGTATCTCCTGTGTCATTCTGTGGAGCACTTGACTGTGATCAGTCTCTGGCTGAAAGTGCTCCTCACTGCAGCCAGCACGCAGTGGAGTGGGTGGGAGGGATTGTCGAGGAGGAGTTCGGACAACGTTCTCCTTTCAGCCACAAGATGCAGAGGGTCCAGCTTCTTCCCTAGAACAGAACCAGCCCTCCTTACTAGTTTGTCCAGTCTGTTACCGTCTGCGACCCTCATTTTGCTGCCCCAGCAAACCACAGCATAGAAGCTGGAGCTGGCTACTGCTGACTCATAAAACATCTGTTGAAGGACCTTAGTCCACCTAGAAAATACAGCACCTGTGCTGCAGGTCACAGTGTCAGACAAACAGTTCTGCAGACGGTCATACAGGGATCGGTCAGTGAAGCAGTCCAAAAGGCAGGCAACCATGGGGGTCTCAGCGAGCAAGCTGCTTTAATTTCTCCCCATTTCTTACCCTCTCCTCTAGTATCAAAATCTGATTTCATACTTCCTTGCGCAAGAATTGACAACATGGGGCCAGGTGAGACAACCATGGTGTTGACAGGAAGAAGCACCTTGTTCATGAATTTACCTCAATTTATACACCTGTAACTTTATTTATGTGGTTGATTCTGGCTACTTACAAGGGGGAAATTACTTCCCAAACATCCAAATCTGGCTCTATAAATTTCCGCACATACACATGTAGTATTTTAACTCACAGGCTACCTCTATTACATACTGGAATAAGCGTGGCTGGAAGGAAATAATTTAGAAGCATGGAATAGCACTGACATTAATGTTCCCACATCTGCTGCGGGAGCAAAAGCTATTTCCTTGTCCTACATCCAGTCAGCTTCCTGTGGTCTGCGCTGTGGAGGAAGTCATAAAGACAGGAAGACTTCCTGTATTGTTGCCAGTATGCAGCAGTACGAACTGTACGTGATCTGCAAGGCCAGGGATAAGTGAGGTAAACACTGTAAAACCAGTACTCTCAGTCCTCCACCATCTCACAGGGACTATACAGAAATTCACTTCAATTCACTGCCTCATTGCACGTCTGTGGACTGTGAAGTTGTGCATCTTCCTTTTATCTTAATTTCATCAATTGTGCAGCCAAAAGTTGTTCGGACCGTTGCTTTACTTTTGCAGAAGAGTTGTTACTTTTTAATTATTTCAAGTTTTCTCTGGGTTTCTCAATTTTTGTTTATAGTAAAAGCCAGGTTACGTCCACTTAATGAGCAGTGGAATGCGTTCAAATTTTCTCTTTGCTTAAGCTGTGGCAGTCTGCCTTTTTTTAGATGTCTGAGGAAGGCTTTTTTTTTCTTTTCCAGCCTTCTTTTGTAATATATTTAATAGTTACATTTAAAAAATGCATTTAAAGGGAAAATAAGCTTTAAAAACAACTCAGCCTTCACAAACAAACAAAAATAAACATATACCGAGGACTAAAGTTCATTCTTAACCATGGAAACCATGTCTGATAAAACTATCTCACCGCACGGTTCATTTAGTAGCTGACCTATAATTTTCGATTTTATCAGCAGATGGACATTGGCCTGTTGTTACAGAATTACAGGTGTGAAATTTCTATTTTGGTTGAGCCCTTTAAAGATTTCTTGTCCACGTTAGTTTGGACCTCAACAACTGGACAAACTCAGACAAATGAAGCTCGGGTTATGTTATTTAACACTTGAGAACAGCTACTGGACTTTGTGATGAAATCTACACTGTCTGTAAAGTGTGTGTAACCTGCAGTGTGTAAACAAGCAGGGTTACTGAGTCTGTTTCTGCCGCTGTGTCGCCGCAGGAGAATTTAATGTAACAGAGTTTGGATCATATCCCCCTTTCACACTGAGCTTAAACCAAAGATACAGTATCTCTCTCTCTGTGACACACACACACACACACACACACACACACACACACACACACACACACACACACACACACACACACACACACACACACACACACACACACACACACACACACACACACACACACACACAGGATGAGGAGATGATACACCCGCCCACTCCCACTCAACAGGCCCATCTGCTGGGACCTCCCTGTGACTGAACTCCATGTCCTCTCCTCTTGGCTCCCATCCAGAATCCCTCCTCCTCCTTCTCTTCTCCTTCCCTCTCTTGTCTTGACCGGAGATGTTGTCACCACGGTGGAGGCTGGCATTGTCATTGCTTGTCACCATGACAACCAGATGGCAGCTGTGCCAATTCCCTCCTCATCCAAGGACTGATAGAGCTCCACATTTCCACCGTGCTCCGTTTGTCCACACAAAACACTGGGAATGAGAACTGTACAATAGACTTGAGAATATCTGACTTCACACAACAACCAAAGAAAATGAGTTTAGTTTCAAGTGAAACTGCTGCGAGCTCTCCATCGCCTTAGAGCTTTCAATCGCCTTAGGAACAGGTTGCACAAGAAAGAAAATTCTCATAATCTGTTTATTCATTAATAAAAAACTGACTTTTTTTGAGAAAATACATCATGAGAAAAGTTACCGCTATAATGTTAAATGTCAGCTACTGAGTAGGAGCATCATGTGAAAAGTGAAATGCCTCTGCCGAAACTAACAAATCTGAAGGGCTTCTAATTCCCAATGACTCATTTTGTTTAAGAAACGTGAAAAAAAGTAGAGGGAACATTGGTTTCATTGGCTGCTTCTTCTCTCACACATGTGCTGTCAGGCTTTTGTTGTCCACATTAACCTTATTGTTACTCAGTAAGGGAAGTGAGAGCTTCTACAGGTGCAGGCTTGATCTCTGTCTCTGTGTGCGTATGTGTGTGTGTGCGTTCTCATTGATGTCTCATTAATTCCTGCAGCACACAGCCACCTTTTAGTTGTGGGTTGGGTTTTTTCTTGACCATCTGTGGATGAGGGTGAGTTGATAAAAGATCCCAGACATGTAGATTAAGAAGACAAAGACACACAGATTTACCTTGAGTTTAAAGTAAAACTTTTTTAATTAAACTTGGTGTTGAGAGAGAGTGAGAGGGTTGTGGGAAGTAAGATTAAATTACCGGTGAGACGAGAAATTAACTCCACTGGCAACCCGCCAATCTCGAGTGCAAACGTTCTTATCAATGGGAGTGGTGAATGTGACTGACTACAAAGCCTTTTGTCCATTTCAATCTGTCTGTTTTCTTTTCCACGTTACAGTATGATGTGTGCTGTGGTCGCAGCCTCCGGGAGCGACTGCATGTATGTGAGTCCAAGTGTGAGGGGCATGAGCCTGTGTCTGTGGCATTTCATGCAGATGTTCACACTTGTCTCAGGCAGTAAATTGTCTCCAGCTCTTCTCTTCCCCCCGTACATCAGTAGCTCTGTTGTTTTTCTGTCTTAAGCTTGTCGCTTTTCAACAATTATCCCTGTGACATCCCTCAAAAGGAAACATAGCAGTGTGTCACAGAAACAAAAGAAACCACACGTTCTTTTGTTGTTTGACTTTTCCCTCTTTGTCAACTTTTCTTTTTCTAGCAGCTGTTTGGAGAACTCAGCCTGATCTATAAATCCCTCCAGGAATGTTAAACTCAGGCTATGGCTACACTGCACCAGTTAAAGTCATAAACACATCTTGCCCCTTTGTCCAGACTAATACTAAATTGACATTACACACTGAAGTGGCAATCAGATCTTTTATCATAGCTGTTGATGATGCGCACTCAAATTGAATTGTATTTTTTTACAAAGCTGTTATTATTCAATTATATTATTACCTGACATATTATTGTGCCTTCTGACTTATAATTACTAAATCTATTTTACAATTTTTAACATACTTATAACATATTATTCATTTAAATCTTTCTCCAAAACTGTTTACCAGATTGATGTGTCAGTCCATTATCTGTTTGCATTACTCATAAGCCCCATAGTCTGATTGGCTGGGCGCGTGGCCTTCATGTTCAGCCTCAGCCAATTAAAGCAGTGCCATTTAATAAAGTGCTTTAGGGATGAAGATTTTTTTGTAGGCCAAACAGGAAGCATCTTTCTGGTTCCCTCCATAAAAAGTCGATGGGACTTTTCCATTGGAATCTGGATTTTTATGGAAAATAAGTTTTGTGACATAGCATTGTGACCTGTGCAATTTACTGCAGTCCAATACAGTGGCTCTGCCATGAATTAAAATTTTCACAGGGTTATAATTTCTCAGTTTTCTAAGTTGAAACTGTCAGAAAGGTGAGAATTCTATGTGTTTATTATTGAGGTCAAAGTGGGTATTGAAGTCATACTGGAATCCATTATGAGAAGAGGTGGGTCTAATGTTTTGACCCCACTATTCAAAATGAATTCAGTGCCAAAACATTAGAACCAATCTCATTCACAATTAAGACTTGAACAGGATGTTTCAAATGTTAGGATGATGTCTAAGGGTCATAGCCTTTCTTATACCCAGTGTGATGTCACAGTGGGAGTATCTTCAACTCTACTTAAGTTCCAGATGAAAGATTGAGATTTTTAAATAACCTTAAAAAAAAACAAAAACAGAAAGAGCCTCAATCATTACCCTAATCCACCCTAAACCTCTTTTTTCATTTTCCACACCACTCTACTCATTAATGCCCATTTCTGTTCGCGTACATATTGCCTCCGTCTTCAGTTGATGTCAGCATCTCACAGTTCAGTAATAATAAACACAGAGGAGCTCGACAACAAACATAGGGGTGAATGAAAGATTAGGAAGTGTCAGATTTATTGGACACTTATGGAGAAGCTTCCCCTCAAGGCAAACTAGAAGAAAAATCTTGTAACTGTGCAGTCTTTTGGGGGAAATTGCGTGACTTTACTGTTGCACAAATGAGATTGTTGTTACTGTTGAAAACACATGGTTTACATTTCAGTTAAATTGGCACATTTGTGGTAGTTTAGTACCTCAACAATGTTCACACTGAAGCTGGATACATGTCACTTCCTAACATGAATGTGAATCATCAACATAAAGATTTAATCTGCCTCTGGAGTGTCTCAAAACATCAGTGTCTTACTGTGTACAGACCTTTATAGAATCGCTGTTCGGTGCATTTCAGACGAATCCAGTTTGCTATTTCCCCTCTGCTGTACTTTGCCACAACCCTAAACTTTAGTTGAAATTCTTGTCTGCTTGCTATAAACAGTATGTTAAAAAGAAATAAAAACAGTATATTTCTTGTTTTGTTTTCTGTGGCTGGTTTTCTCCGTGCATGCTCAAGAGGAGAAGACAGCACCAGTTTTTATCTTTTTAAATGTCGATGGAAATAGAAACAAGCTGAAACTCTTGGTGTGGCCAAGCCATTGTGCACTAAAACTATCTGAATTTATTCAACTTAGTGTAGATGTACTCAAACCAGTGGCCACTGTCATATTAAGACTGACCAAAGAACTGAAGCAGATCATCAGGTAAACCAGCTTAAAAGCTGCTGACAGCTTAAACGTTATCAGCAACAGCACAATCAAGAGTTGCTGCATGTCATGTTTCAGTGAAACGGAGCAGAACACACAAACATGTGGTCAAGCAAAACACACAAACACAGAGCACATGACCCTATTACCTGAAGTAAAAAAACATTTTTTTTTAATTTTCTTTCTGGGATGCCCCTCCTGGTCAGGACAGACCAAAAATCCAGTTTAGCACAAAAATTGTGAAAAAAAAAGTGAAAAATTATAAGAAAAATCAACCATACTCCCACATAAAAAGTTCTGTCAGTGCAACAAAAACCTGTCAGGACTTTATAAACTCTGCAGAAGATGACTTGCCAGAATGGACGCACATCCTCAACAGAAATCTCAAGTTAGTCAACACAACGAAGCTGTTGTGCAGGTGATTTCACACCCAGCCTTTATACTATAGTTGTGTGTTTAGTTATTGTAGCAGTGGGATCGTGAGCTTGTTTGTGATTTCTTCTGCTTCAGCCATTTAACCTGAAAATTTCTGTTCCTTGCAAAGAGCAAAGTTGATTTGACCATTAATTGTGATTAGAACATTGTTAGTTCTAACTTTTGGCTATTGAAAAGCTGATTCCCGTTATTCTACATTCATGAGTTCTTTCACTGCATGCACAAGCACTGTAAAACCCCTGGAGCATCACAAATAGTTGCAGTCGGGTGGATGAAGGTGGGTGAAGCAGACGTAGGTTTAAATGGTTTAATGAACAAAATCTGTTGTCTGATGTTGCCATGTTTTTGCCAAATTCCTACACAACAGAAGAAAAACTACATCAAAGGCAAATGACACAATATTCCCATTCTGTGCATTCCCTCGTGGCAACAGGGGGAAGAAATAAAACAATTCAGAACAACAGCAGCACTTTCCTGCACACTTTATGAACATCTTGCAAACAATGCAATGAATACAATCACACACTTAACCCTCATTCGTCTGAGCTCTGAAGGAGCTTTATTCATGATTTCTGGTAGTGATTTTCTGAGCCGTAGGCAGTTGGACAGTAAAAACTGGGATCGATCAAAAGTTCTCGAGACAGTCCGAGCTCTAAATGGCAGGATTGAAAGCAAGTCCATTTGTGCGCTTTCTTTTCTAAACTACAAGTACCTTCAAGCATGAGTGTTTTGAGTGAAAACTGAGAATACGAGAACATTTCCAACATACATTAGAAACATTTCAACCAATCATGCGTTTGCCTGCAAGTCTGCTTTTAAGCTACTGCCTTTGTGTTTTATGCATTGAAGTCCAATTTCTAATAGCCATCTGCTTGTCATAAAGCTGCACTTTGAGGCTTCGGCAGTCGTGCGACCAGATTGCAAAAGGTTCATAAACTTCCGAGGCATGCAGACAAACACACGAGTATAATGTTTAGCTACATAGATGCATTTTCAGGTTTTTTGTTGCTTTGTTGTGGTGGTGGCTTTTTCTTTCTCTTCATGCATTTCTATTTATCCACTGATCAAGGTCATAGACAAATTCAAGGTTAAAGCATACGCAAGTTTTCACGCTGACCGTTATCTCCGAGAGTCACGTAAGCAGACTGCAAAGCGAGATATGTCACAGCCCCCCCCCGCGTCGAGAAAACAACAGGGGAACGTAAAATGTTACATTTTAAAAACAAAACAATGAAGACTTGAGAGGTGAAGGTTGTTTCTTGAGGTGCTGCTGGAGGCGAGAACAGCTGAGTCTTAGTTTTTTGTTTTTGTGATTTGACACTGACAACCATACATTTGAGTGAAACAGTCCAAAACTCCTCTGACTTTAGGGCCATGGCTGTCAGTCAAGTCACTTGATAGACCATGATCACACAGAACAAACATAGGTGATTGTATGAGAACTGTACAGACAAAAATAGACATAAAATAGGTTTGTTATATTCTGCTAGGACAGCTCTATTAGTGCTATAGCTGCTAAGACACATGGGCAGAGAGACACAAGATATTTAGGACAGACAGGCACTTAAGTGCTGATGCATAGCAGAGATTAAAGTAAGACCCAAAGACAGAAAGGAGGGAGGTAAGGAGATAGAGTCCTAAAGAAGGATTTAGTGTCCAAACACTTTCAGTTCAACCTGTTTAAACATTTAAAAAGTGAAAAAAACTCTTTAAAATGCTGCATACTTTAATTAATAATGTAACTGAGCTGTTTGATTAGTAGCATGAGTTTTTTCTTTTAAATTCCTACGGACAGGCTGGACTAAGAACCGATCCTTTTGTGGTGCTAAAAGCAAGGGGCTGGGTGCTATGAAGCTAGCTTTAGCGCGACTATTGATAGGTTCTCTATCCTTAGCTGCGTGTACCATATGTAATTTAGCATCCTGAGAGGGATGGGATTAGGTGAGACGCAAGTGTCTGAAGCTAATAGCACTAATTGGATTGCTTGGCTTTATATCAGGGGTCTGCACCCGGAGCTGTAGTCAGCAGGGTGGTGTATTTTCATCCTGGCATGATGCTACTACAGTTATCTCACCAAGCTGGTGGTAATATAGCTAGCAAGCTACAGTGTCCAACCACTATGGGTGCCTTTTGTTTTAAGCCTGTTTATCACTTTTGTTGATTGACTATTAAAAGTAAGACGAAAAAGAAAGAAGCTCGACCCAGTAAAAGCAAAAGAAATTGTAATGAGCAGTCAGCTAACAGCAGCTATGCTAACGTTTCTCACAGTAGACAGGGAGGCCAGCAGATTGCTAGTACTGGTATCATTATTTACATTAGCAAAAATGCTGCATTCATGTCATAACAGATTTATTGTTCTATTGAGTTGTTGCAAAATGTAATTATCAATGAGAAATTTAATTTCCTACGTGGCTTTAAGTTATACAGTGCATTTAATACATAAATATAGATGCCTTAAACCAGCCTAAGTCAACACCCATCAACCCAAAAAGCGCTAGTGGATTTCAGCAGTGGCAGGTAACGCAGTCACTTCCACCAGCCTGAAACTGTCCATTACTATTGTGGCACCATGACACTACAACTCCCATGAGCACTACCTGCGCACAGCGTTTACTCATTCACTCAGTTCGGGGATGTTTAAAGCAGCGGTCACTAATACTAATAACCCAGAGCCGCAGCCGGCATATTTAGGTCGGAATGGACGGGACTGTAAGCTTAAAACTGCTGTGTCTCATCTGCTCTGAGACGATAGCAGTGGTTGAACGTCAGAATGCGAAATACCACTACGAAACAAAGCACAAAATTACAGTCGCAGAAAATTACCCACTAAATTCAGCAATTTGGCTACAGAAAATAAGCAATCTTAACGCCAACTAGAGTCTAGAGTTTCACAGAAAGTTTTTGAAATAGCTATGAGGTTTAGCTTTTTTTCGTTTGACTTGAGTCATTGACTTCCCACAGTGCAAACGTTGATACAATGACAATGCTACTTCAATATTTATAAAGTATTTGTAAAGTATAACTAACTTATAAAGCAACTTAAACATGATGATGCTGCGGATCTCTACACCTCTATCCGGACCTCCTTAAATCATAATTGACTACCCCTGTTTCTTAAAATTGAAGCCAGTGAAAATGTGGCTACTAACTTTGGAAAACCACTAGCCACAGTGGCCAGTGAGCAAAAAATGAATGTCAAGCGCTGTCTACCATCAATCCTAAACGACATGAATGCAGCAAAAGCTTACACCAGTGCTACCCACCTTTCTCAATATCTGCTGCATTTTCTTTTGTAACTATGTACATCAAATTAAGCATGAAAAACTATAAAGCTTTAGTTAGTTAACGCTAAGTTGACGTTCTTTGTAAAATGGCTACAATCTGAAAATGAGGCACTTTTTGAGCAGATATATATTTCTTATGTAATTTTTTTCATACACTAAATAGCCACCATTGTTCTCTTAATGATTTAAGTTTTCAACACCATTATTCATTTTTGTACCCCTCTCTGATTGGCTTTCACTCAAGGAATGAGAGCAGCAAATACATTTTTCAAGAATGTCATTTGGCACGCATCTCAGTCAGTTTCCACAACTGACAAGATCAAAGGGAGAAGAAAAAAGGTTTCCATCTGTCTCTGTCAAAGTGCTTCACGGGTGTGTCCGATCCAGCTGCTGTGATCGATGCGATTTCTCGTCACAGAAGGAACAGGCAGAGATTTGAAGCACTGAGTGGTACCAGATTGTTTTCCCAACTGACATCAGCACTCTGGAAAAAAAAAAGGAGACACATGCAGAGAGAGAGGAAATGGTTTGGTTAAATGCAGAATAAACAAGAACTCAGACATGAAGATGAAATAAATATTATGACATGTATATACAGTGTCTTTTCCTTATCGGATTAATTAAACATCTAATGTATGATATCTGCATCTCCTTATCAGCCCGGGAACACAGTGACCCTAAACAAACAATAAAAATACACAGTGAAAACTACTCAGGAAGAAATGGATCCAAGAACGGCGGCAGGAAGAAAGTGAGGACACCTATGGCTGCAGGCAAAGAGTCAAGTGTGTGTGGGCCAGCATAAAGAAAACCAGATTTTTCACTACTGCAATCTAACCAACACCAGTCAGTCCCAGCCTTGTTTGCACAGTTATAAGATGATTATCGGGAATACAGACTTGATGATGGTTCTGCTTTGGAGCAGAGAGAGAGAGAGAGAGAACGAGAGCGCAGTGAAATTACATGGTGTCATGCAGCCATGTGTTTGTTCTTGTTTTGCAAAATGGTGGTTCTACAGTCGATTGCACTGCAGGATGACAGCAGCTGATGGAAGGGGTCAGCATGCTTCAACAAAAATGCTTGTTGGATCACCGAATGATGTCTAAAATCTAATATGCCAACAAGGGATGGAGGAGTTGATAAGGTTTTATTGATACCAATGCCCTTATTGATTCTGGTAGGGATGTGATTCTTTGTTTCTCTTGCTGATGCCTAATCAATATTATCTGTGAGAAAAGGTAAATATGCACAGGTTTTCAGCATCAATAAAGTTTTATTATCACTGAATCTGAACACTTGTGCTCTTCACCATGTCTTCTTGTTGTAAGTTTCTAACAGCACAGATGGAGAATTTTACATGTCAGAACTGTCAGGAAAACATGTTGGCATTAATAAATTAAACTGCTCTAAACTAGCTTAGCTCTATATTCCTAGTTCCAGAACTGTTTCGATGCCATGGTTTGATTGTCGTTTCCTACAATGACGATGGGACAAGTGTGCTTTTGTGACGATGTAGCTGGATGACACATAATACAAATGACCCCACCTTTAAAGTGATTTTGGGCAAAAATGTTGACAGGTTGGGAGAGAAAGCTTGTGAAATGTCATTATGCAGGAAGATCCATCGTCTCCAAACCAGCCAATCACAATACAACATGATGTGATGGAGAGCACACAGGCTGACCCAACTCTGTAATATGTCTCACATGCTGACACAGAATTTTTTTTTTTTTAATTATTTTTTTTTTTAAACTGTGGCATGAGTTTAACCGTATGGGCCTTTAAACCCAAGGCAATGTTATGTTACTGTTGCATGAACGGATTTGCTACACACCTAAACATTTTGTCATGTAACAATTGGTTCAATTAAAGAGTAAATGAAATACCCTATAGGCTTCCAGAGTTAAACATTATTACATGATAAAGATTAGATATTGCCCTTTGAACTGGGTTACTTGCTGTCTAATGTGAGGACTCACACCAAAGGCCCTCCTCCGCAGGCTCTCAAAATAACAAAGCTAGAAAGAAACAAGCGAAAAGAGAATTCCCCATGTCTCATTGCATAAAATTCCCCAGCAGTGCTTGATGGTCTATTTGTATGAGGGTAATCTGTATTTACGCCCTTCCCTCCCTCTCTCTCCCTCTCTCTCTCCAGTTTTTCCTTTTTTCTGGTGCAGCGAGCTATATTTAGTCCCTGTTCAGCACAGACGGTGCCCGCCAGCCGGGCAAGCCACGACGGCCTAAAGCGGTGCGCTGAGGACCGGAGTGGAGCCGCTCTCTCATACAGCCGGGCAGGCTGGTAGCTCAAAAACAGCAATACAATTAATCAAGCCAGCCAAGCAAAGGGACCGGAGGAGACGGGCTGGATACGCACTGGTGCACTGCCATGGACACACACGCAAACTCTCATGAAACCAGGCAAACAGCAACAAGGGAGGTACTATAATTATGTGGATGACATTTGCTTATGATGACCTTTCCCCAAACACAGACACGTGCAATTATACACAAGAACACGCTAAACAAGTGCCCTTCTCATGCACACTCACATTTACCCTCTTGTATGCTAACTGCACAGGAAATGTTTCCTCTTCTGGACACTGATCACATTTTGCTTTCCTATTTGGCCCGATCTACCCTCCCCTTTCCATCAGTGTGACCCTCCCTTGGTGGTTTGTCTATCGATCTCATTCATTTCCTTGCATCGTTTCTCCATCTGTGGGCAAATCGATGTTATAATGACCGCAGTAGCGATTGTGTGTGTGCTTTGCTTCCCCCTTCCTTTCCCAGACTGTTTAAATCAAGAGGTTAGACAAGGCTATCAGCCTCCGCAGTCCGTGTCTAGCCAATAACTGTTCTGAAGTCGCCTGTGTGTGTGTGTGTGTGTGTGTGTGTGTGTGTAATTAGGAGAGTCTGGGTCTATGCGATGTCTCAATTGAGGACTGGTGAAAATTGAAAGCCACCCTGTTCTCTGGTTGTAAATCGTCTGTGTCAGTCTGTCATTTCCATGCTGCCCCCGGCACCCACAATACACAGAGCTGGTCTAAGCAACGTAATGCGAGTCACTGAGTTCACTGGTCACTCAGCCAGTTTGGGTTAAATGTGATTTTACTTTAAAGGAAACAGCATTGCAGCTGTTAGACTGGTTACACTGGGTGAAAACAAAGACAAAAAGGGTACAAGGCATCGTCAAATTGTCCCGTGTTGCTGGATATCACTGGACAGAAACCAGCACGAGCTAAAAGAAATTTGGAAATCCCCTTGGTTCTTATCACTGACTCATCTTTTTACATGCATTTATAAGCCCCAGGGCAAAAAATGTGCTGCTCCTTGGATTTGTCTCTCTATGCTTTTGACTTGAGCAAAATCAGATGGAACCAGGTTTAGTAGCATATCGGCATGCATCCAACCTGCAGAGATGTTTTTAGTGCAAGAAGCCCTTCCACCTCCAAGTGACACAATCCATGACCTTTGATCTACACACTGACACAAAGTAAAGTAAATACGTTTTTCCTGGAAAACATTAAGGAATTAGATTAATAGAAGGATGTGAAAATCCCTGCCATCCCACTCAAACAGTTTTTCCACAATGGCAGCAATTTTTCATGCCAGCGACTTTAGCTCTTGCAATCCTCCACTGCTGCTATTCCAGAGTACTTGATTCCGTTAAATCATCTATTCTGCACACAGGCCAGTGGGTTAGAGGTACAGTGGAGCAACATAAGCCGGGATCCAGCGTCAGGACAGCTGCAGATGCACAGAGTGAATGCTGGCAGGCTGGAGTAGCAGGATAGCTCCTGTGTCACCTCATTTAATTTCCCCCAGTGACGCCAGAAAGTCTGTCAGTTATGAAGATATAATGTTCGCAGCCTGACCACAGTGTATGTGTCTGATTTCACAGCACTTATTTCTTAGTCATGAATCTGGCTTATGTGTGGATAAGAGTATCAAACACTTTGCCTCCTGTGGGCTTCAAAGGTAGCTGTGCAAAATCTGAGTATCCATCTCCCCAATCTTTGTGTGTGTGTGTGTGTGTGTGTGTGTGTGTGTGTGTGGGTGGGTGGGGGTCTCAGTTTCACAGCTGTCAGAAGGGCTTTCACTGGTGACCTCGCCTCATGGTGAACGCTCGCTCAAAGTTCATTCAATGTGTTGTGCAAACATGTGCAACAAGTTGTGTTAATTAACTGTTAATACCCACACTTGAAAGGGTGACCCGGAACAATGGAACTGACTCTGTGTGACTTTGTCCAATGAGTCGTCACGGCGAAAGACTTTCAGACACAGTTCACTGAGTATCCATCTCTGTTCTTCCCTGCAAACCCCTGAGCACCTGCAAACCTTCTAAACGTGGTCCGTAAAGCTGTCACGACATGCTGACCGGGCCCACACACTTTATTATCTGCCTCCTGTATGACCTGTATGTCCAGTAGCTTAAAAACATAATAAGCAAACATGCAAAGTCTGGTCCATCTTTGCCCAATTTATGTTAAAATATGGGCAAGAAAGTAATAAATTAGAGGTTGCGATAATTCAGAAGAATAAAATATAAGATAATAAAAATAAAATTACAATTCACTCTCTGCGTGGGTCTCCACACTGATCTTCTTTACTCTATTTTACTGTATTTTTACTCTAAAGTGGCCAAATGTTTGGAGTAAACAAAAGAAGGGCTGTTTGTTGGGTGAGCTTGAAACATTAGCAAGGCCGCACAAATCAACAAAAATAAATAAAGAAATAAAAATCCACAAACAAGGGCATCGCAGAAATGTCCAGTGTACTCGACTGATGAGTGATTTATGGCAAGTGAAGTTCATGAACACAACCACTTTAATAATGTCGTCTTCTAACAGAAAATTTAGTTGCTAACCACTCAACAAGATGCCTAATAGCTATCAATCAATATTCTCACTGGAAGCGTTTTATTGTTTCAAACACACCCATTATGAGAGCAGTGAACACAGTACACACTTTTTCTTAATGCTAATTGTCATACGTTATACCACACAGTTGCCAGTGGAGATCAGGGTGTGAGATACTGCAATTTCACACACATTTTTATTCTGCTTTTAACTCTGCCGCTGTCAATCACAGCAGCTACAATAGCTATGTAATAAATATTTAGCACACACATGGGCAGAGGATATTCACACAAGGTGATTATGCTCTGCAGACAGTTAAGGAAGATGACTGAGCGAGAAAGTCCTAAAGTTTTTACGTGACATATTAATAGGTTAAACCCAAATAAAATGTAATTTCGTTCAGATTTATGTTTTGATATGACACTAATAATTTAAGTGAAAAAACAAAAACAAAACAAAAGGCTGTGTGCTAGTTGTCAGTGACTGAGTGGGTGTGTTACGGCACACAGAGGAGTTGGAATGTGTGGGCACAGGAAGAGACAGACAGAGCAGCGCTGCTGAGTGGGGGGAAAATTAGAGGGTGGGAGATCCACATTCACAGCTAAACATGCACGCTCACATCCGGGTCTTTTTGGATCATCCCAGAACAAAAAACCTGAACGTCCAGTTTTTATTTACCGTGTCAGGATCCCGGGCAAGCATGTGGGCCTTTACGTACCGGGCTGTCAACAGGCTGTAAATCATAAAAGGCTTCTGCACTTCTGACACATACATTAACAGAAGTCGGTAGGACTGCTTGAGGGTTTACTGAACCTTATATTGTGTTTGTGTATGTGGGTGTGCACATGGAAGCTTTTGGAAATGGTCCCAATCTTGTCGTAGGCAGTTTACACAGTTTCATTGAGTTCAGAACAAAGGTTGCGCTGGGATTACAGTACTTTACACTACGGCTTAAATAATGAGTCGGTTAGTAAATCATATGAACATTTCTCAAATTGTCAAACTAAAATATTCTCTGGATTCAGCTTCTTCATGTGTCTGCTGCCTTTCACATTTTACACAGAGTCAAATGTCTTGATTTAAGACGTTCGGTTGGAGAAAATGACATTTTAAAACGTCACTTTGAGCAACACTATGTCAGCCTATTTAATTTACAGTTTTATGACATTATTTATCACAGTAATTGCAACAATCTTTGTATAGCATCTGTGTCTCTGTATAGTGCAAAATACAAACTGTATGCATTAAAATGCATGCAGGTTTATAGGGACAACAAATGCACATATTTAGTGCCTGGAGTTGCAACTTAACCCTCTTTCAATTGACATGAGGTATGAGGGAAATGGATTTTACAGCGTGAATAAAAAGATTTGTGTTTTATAGGCAAGTGATTGAGCTGTAGCTCCAAATTAGAACAGATACTGTACCTCAGTGGGAGAGAAGGTTTCTTTTCATTTTGGAGATTCACTCTATAAAAACCCTAACATTTATAAAGCTGACTTCAGTTTTGTTCTTCTTAATGCCGGTAAATGAAGCATTGAAAATGTGGCCTTGTATGAGAGAAACTGGCTACTGCACTGAAATTCGACATGGGACGTCCTGTCCTGGGACAGCACACACACAGCTAAAGCCAACAGGACTAAAGGGTTTTTGGGGAATATCATCTCTTGCTCTCTCTCTTTCACATTGTTTGCTGACTCAGACCACCAGATTTCTCTCTGTCTTTGTGTGCTGTGTCACTCCACTAGTTCTGCCACTTTCTGCGAGTGTGGAAAGCCCTGCTAAACACACACACACACAAATGTAGACCCACTTGACTAAGGTGATATATAGCGTGACAGCATAAACAGGTGGGGTCTTCACTTCTTAGAAAGGCTTTTCACCAGAGTGCATGTGGGCAGCTCGCTCCAGCGCTCTGACGTGGACGGACATAAGACACTGTTGCACCATCTTTAAGAAAAAACAGCTGAGCAACAAAGCTGCTGTTGAGACATTTGTGTCTCATCTTGCTTCACTCACCCTTGTGTCAGATCAGCACAATTCAAACAGCAGTCAGATGGACATTTGTCTTCGCTTTGCATAGTGTTACTGTTGAAAGCATTAACAGGAGTGAAATGTGGTGCACGGTTTTATTCCTGGAACACGTTCAAAAATCGAATAAAACATTGACACAATATTAAAAATGTCCCTGCCCCTGCTAGTAAATCAAACAATATATCTATGTTAGAGTGCTTATCAGTATCAGAGACCTTTATGATCCATGTCTTCATGTTTTAGAACTTTCAGATAAAAAAAAAAACAAAACCAAAAAAAAAAGTTAAAGCTGCTGTAATCAACATTTTGATATTATTACTGGATCCAATAACTATGTGTAAAGTGAAAGGTGGAAGCCATGGAGAACTGAAAGTCATCTCTGGAGTTCCACACTTCTCTTAACAGTATTTCAGCTCTTTGTTTTGGGATTTAGACCCATGCAACTTAAATGTCTTAGTTCAGCGTTTATCCTGTCATCAGGAGCTGTTTTTTTTAATTCAAAAAGCTCTGATAAATCCACTATCCTGTGTGCCTCCTGCTCAGCACTAAACAACAGAGTTAGCAACTAGATGATGAACACAGTAGCTGCAACCCCAGCTCTTACTTTGTGTTACCACAATGGTTTCTATGTTGTAAATTATGTCACTAACCAAGTTTGTGAGATGGAGTCAATGGACGTCCAAGTGCAGCCAAAACATTTTTGTCTGCCAGTGTGCACACTGCGCATGTACCAGCCAAGGTTTGTAATGTTTATTTCAACATCCTTGACAATGTTCATGTAAAGCAGTTTCAGGGGACTGTTTTCTTTCACTTCTTCAAAACTTTCAATTGCAATAAACAAATGAGCTCTTCTTCTTGTTGAGCTTACCGTCCACAGTTGCCACCATGTTTGGTTGTTCATGTGCGGAACGTGTTTGTGTACACAAACCTAACCGAACAGGAGCACGTGTACATCCGGAGTGCAAGTATGGGTGAATGAAAGAGTAAATGGAAAGTATGAATTGGCTTCAAGGAGATAAAGAGTCAGGCAAAACTTGGATGTTGCAGTTGCCACAAAGAGAAAAAAAGCATCAACAAAATTTGAAGGTGCAAAATCTGACAATTTTCTGATTTTAGCTTGTATAGTAATAGACTCTGTTTTACATTTGTATTTAACAACGGCCTTAAAATGACTACATGACAATAGAATCTTATGAAACATTAACAGGATTTCACTGTATTATAATGGTTTCCATTCTTAAAATGTTTTATGATGTTTACGTAATTGTTGTCCAAGCCTCATCAACCAGTAACAGGTCGCGTTAAATATAATTCTTTCTTCACACATAGTAAATCAAAAATGAGCTTGAATTGGATTCCTACAAAAAGAAAATCAAGCCTTATGTAGCATCTGAAAGCATAAAAACTACATCGAAAATAAGGTGCCACAACTACAGCTGGAAAAACTATTTCATAAAGTCAAGACAATTTTTAAAATCACTGGTCATCCAGCATCATTAGGAATTTAAAAAGTCTGTCAGATTAGCAGAAAACTGACTGATGCCACTTTGGGTATTTACAATTACACTGGCTCAGTTGTGAGTCTTATGGGATGAAAATTATCTCTATGTGATATTGTTAAAAAAAAAAACTTTTGCTAATTCAAAAGTCTTTTTCTGCTAAGATGTGTCTTTAAATATTAAATGTGCTCCTCACTTACCCACTAAACTGAAGTCATCCTGAGTTGTTAAACAGTCTTCTGAATGTTTTGCAGAGAACAACTGACAAACCTTTGGATTATTACGACGACAAAGGGGTGGAGAGTGGGGGTGGGGGGGCTGATTGAATTGCATTTGGAAATCTTGTGCCGTGTGTTTGGAAACTGATGCCCTTATGTTTTCACAGTCCCTGTGTGTGTGTACATGCCAGCTAGTGGCCTCTGCTCTGGTTCGATGATGAATTGTGTAATTGCTAATAGAGACGCCCCTGCTCCTTTATATTGCTTGGGCTACAAAATGTTACATGTTGCATTGCAGCTCTGTGCTTAGAGGAAATATCCAGTATGCGCATGTGCAAAGACTAACTGAGTGTGATCGACTGTATAGACAGGAGTTTGAGAGAGTGTGGGTAGACAGCCAGACTTGGCAATAACAGGCACCACAAATATTTATCTACGAACGTTCTAGAGGCTCGGCTAGCGAGGATTCTCGTCTCCACAGGAGTAAAAAAAAAAAAAAAAAGGAAGTAAAAGAGGGCTCCCCTTCTTCTCTCCACCTCTGTCCTTTTTCTCCTCCTCCTTCTCCACAACGTTGAGTGCTTCTTTTTTTTAAAGTTTCCCTCTCACTGCCTTCTACTCTTTTGGCAATGGAAGTGAAAGACAATAATGTCTCTTTGGTATCACCTTCCTGCTCTGATCTATATCTTTGTATTAACAGTGATTATATGCAATGACAGCAGCACCTCACAGATACGGGCCTGCAGAGAAAACCACAACTAGCTAATTAAACTCCCACATACATTTTACAGAAATAGCATGGGAACAAACCAGTGCTTAAAGGAAAGGGAATATTAGACTTTATCACGTGGCCAGAAACCTGAAACGAATGCTAATATTTCTCTTTGTCAGCTGGATGTTTACATAGGCAACTGTTTGCCAACACACAAACCTTAACAAAAGTTAGCAAATAAGTTGGTAATATGACAGGGCTGTGTCTTTCTCTTGATCTGGAGTCGTGTGTTCTAAGGTGACCCAAATAAATAAATAGATAAAACACGTAATGTAAATGTAATCTCCAGTTCAGTGCGTGGACAGTGTGCTGTAGGTCAGAGTCCCAGTCCGTTTACTCCACACTGCAGCAGGACAATGACAGGGTTTCTTCACAGCAAAAACAAAATGGATATAAACACCCTAAAATTAAACATGACAGTCCCCACAAAGCCCTCATACTAGTTTAGGTTTAGATCTGGTGTCCAGCAACAAAAAATAAATGCCAATGTACAATACAAGCCAAAAAATTCACGTAAACATACAGACATGGAAGAAATTGTTGGTACCCTTTCATGAAAAGATAAGAACCATTCATTTTCTCTGATATAACTTTAAACCAACTAAAAAAGTTAACTTTGCTTTTGAATTAAGAGAATATGATTTAAAAGATTTTAATAAACCTGCTGGGCAATTTGTATTTGTTGTTTTATTAAAATATTCTTTTGACTCAAATCAAAGCCAAAGTCAGATTTGTTTGTCGGCTTATTGATGAAGGTTATAACTTGGAGGGAAAATTATCCAAATGCCTTGAACAATGTGCTGGTGAAGTGACATTCACTAAATAGGCACCAAAAACGACTGGTATGTGGTTTTAAGGGCAGCTGTGTGTGCGCGCGTGTGGGGCTGGTTTTCTGTCAAAGCTAAACAAGAAAACATGGTCAGAAAACCAAAACAAACAAACAAACAAAGAAAAAAAGACAGCGACTTACATGGTGTCACGGCTGCAAGTGTCAGATGGCACAATAACAGGACACACGGGTCGTGTGTGTAATTTATGAGTAAGTGGACCGCAAGCCAATGGAAAATGAGTGTGTGTGTATGTGTGTGTAGTAGTAGTGCTGGGCAGTGAGGCGACAGTGGTGGCTGGCTCAGGTCATGGCTGCAACTAGTGACTGGAAAAGGAACACACAAGCAGCAGGCCAATGAATATCATGCAAGAACGCTTAAAGTACAGCAACGTGGTATTTTTTGGTGTAACTATACTATTTCTACATCAGGTAATGTGCATGTGGACATGAAGTCCTTACACCATGCAAATGAGCAGCGTGGTGACGCACGCTCGATCGCTAGCTCCCTCTGTGTGTGTGTGTCGTTTGGAAAGGAGGCGATGATTCATGGTCAGATCCTGCTGAACTCTAAAAAACCCTTCAGCTGCACCATCATCACCTTACAGGGGAATAGAACATGCTGTCAACACATCCCATGTGCAAACCAAAAGAACTCAGGTCACGTTTCTCTCAGCTCCCCGCTAGATCATCACTGGTCATGATGAATACAAACTATTTCATTAATGGCAAATGTATTTGAGCAGGAACATGTACTGTGACAGTGAGCGAGTGCCACCTCTCAATCATCCCTCGCTCATCCACTTTCCTAACACCCCGCTGACCCTCTGTCTCTTCCACGTGCAATTGCTACTTGTTTGTTCTTGACCAGGTATGACTAATGAGTAAACAGCAGAGCTGAGCTCATTTCATTTCCTCTGCTGCCAATTCGAGGCTTTTAATGCTCGTGGTTAGGAGCTGTGACGCCTGCAGCGGAGAAGAACATTGTGTTAACAGCTGTGGAGAGGTGTGTAGGGGTATAATTGTAGATTCCAGAGATGGTCTTTGTCAGGGCAACAGAACAAGAACATGATGTTTCTATAAAGCACACAAAGTAACAAACATTTAAGATGCACATAAACACACAGTCAGCAGGGCCTATATCAACGCACTGCGGGCAAACACACCTGAAACAAGTGGATGCAGCATATTTAAATGCGTGTGATGAGAAATGCGAGCATACTTGCAGACAATAAGGCTCTTAAAATTTTCATGCTTGCCCGATATGGTGGAGGTTGTGCCAGATGGGTGCAGTTTCCACGCCATTAACATTTAGCACATGACGCCTGAGCCGTAAGAAAACAAATTCTGGCAAAAAGACAGCAGGTAAGGCTTGGCATCGCTGCCGAATCCAAACGAAAATGTGTTTTCTCTACAAACACCTCAAAGTTGTTCTAAGATGGGTTTCATGGTAAATACATATAACCAGTGATGAACATCTAATATGCTTTTTTACCTGACACACTGGGTTTGATCGTTAGGTGATCAGGATTCAGTGTGAATCACTAAATCTGTCTTCGTCTGAAATGCTGAGAGTTTTACACCTTGGCTGACAAAGCTGCTACAATCCTATTATATAATTATTTTAGTTCTTAAACTTGTTTGCACATCTGATGTTTTCATACCTGTGACAATAACCAAAAACTAACATTTTTAGAGAAACCGTAAACAATCTAAAAAAATAAAATAAAATAAGGATGTTACCTATAAGTAGAAGATACTTGCAAAATTTGAAGCTTTCTGCAATTTATGCTTTTGGCTCATAATTCATACAATTTAGGTAAAGCTAACTGAAATATTTTTTACCTGGTGATTTGTACATTGTCCCCAAAGTAACACTCTTCACAAGTACATTAGAACCAAACTACTTTAGGTAACCTCATGTTTTTACCAATGTTGTAATTATCTGGCAATCTGTTGGTTGCTGAATGATTTGGCTGAAGTGTGTATTTGTGCTGGTATCTCCTGTTGCATTTCACTCAAATTTATCTTTAGTCCTTTTGCATCTATGCTTGCTTAACTTGTGCAGCTGTAGCACAGTGTGCACTCTCAGTTAGCAGCAGATTATCCTACTTTGGCTTCATCCAGTGACTGGTTGGACTTTCAATGTGTTTTCTTTACTGTATCTTGCAAAAAAAGTATACTCAGTAATATGTACTTTGTGTATGAAGGATTGCAGTCTACTGTCACATAATAGTAAAGCTACAGAGTGTAACTGAATTAACATTTTTTTTTGTAGAAATATGCTGAAAATCTTATCTTTTCAATATTCTTATTTATGATATAAAATTTGTAATATGTGTTGTCTGAATGAGTCAGTAAATTAGCTTAATTTAGTTTTCTCTTTCATTTTTATTGGGAAATATGCAGTATTAGTAACTAACCTAAAAGTCACAAACTGATTTTTTAAATATACATACCCATGTATACCCAATCAGCGAATTGGTTGTTTACATATGAAACATTTAAATTTGCCAGTTGCAAACAGCCAGGGAGAAAAGACCAAACTAACAGTCTATTCAGATCAAGGCTTCACCAGTAAAGAGCGAAAAAGCGGTTTAATTGCTGCTCTCTGAAAATAACTTGACCCCCCTGCAGGAGTCTGAACTGGATTTTCAACCTGTTGTCACCGTCAGCGCTTCAGCTTAGCCGGAGATCACATCTGACTTCCTCCTCCCGTATCCACCCACACTCAGCACACGCACACGCACGGCCTCCATGTGAGAAGTGGCTCGTTAGTAGATGGTAATCAGCTTAGTGCTCTCCAATGCCCACCAGCACTAAGCTCTTTACAGACAAACCCAGTTAGAGAAGCAGCAGCTGAGCGATGCCATGGCCCCACATCCACAAAGAAACACACACAGTCAGACACACACAGATCATGGTGGGGACATGTGGAGAAACACTGTGGTGGTGCTGACATCAAAACAATCACCTGAGACAGAGTAGAAAAGTGTGTGTGTGAGTGGGGGATGAGGGGGGAGGAAGAAATTTATATGGCAGATGGAGACAGACCGAAAAAAACAGAAGCTGGGAAACAAAGTTGGAGTGAGAAGAATGCACAAACTCAAAGCCAAAAAAAAAAGGAAAAAAGAAAAGTAGAAGCTCAAACGTTTTCCTGGGAGAGCGTGTGAGGAGGGAGGCAGACAAATGAGAAGAAGTGTGTGAAAAGAGGGAAACACTCCCTTCCCTCTATTTCTCATCCTCCTTTGCACTCAGTAACCCCAGTGCGTTGGTGGGTGGCTGCTGCGTTTTTTTTGGGCAGTGTCGGGCCCGGCATACATCCCATACCACAGCAGACAATCAGCGCTCTGTAGCCAGGCTCACGCTTGTACAGGGAAATGACGCGCTGCCAAGTAAACACACATTCACACTTAGAGGCATGAACAGGCACAAACACACACACACACAGTAAAGAAAGCTATATATCAATAGCACTAAGCTAATTAAGTGTACTAACGAGCCACTTTACACATGGACGCCGTGTGTGTAGTGTGTTTGTACTTCGTAAAAGCCCTAAATTGTTAATCGCGGACAAAATTGTAGATTTCTTTTCTGTTGCTCAACTAATTGATCAATTAATCTACTAATTTTATGGTTTGCCTTCTCGCTGAAAGTTAGACAACAACAATAACATCATTCTCCCATCATTTGTGAATTTCTTAAACCAATCAGGAATCGTTCCACTGATCTAACTGAATCAAATCATGTAGTTTACACAGTGTCTGATGGATGGCCTTGCTCCAGTGTGACCTTACAAAAAGTGCATTCAGAGGTTTATTCATTCGGGCACAAACAAGGCTCAAAGATCCCTAATCTTTGGTACATGATTATGAGAGGGAAAAAGAAAAGTCTGGTGTGACAATGACAAAAAAGGGAGCAAACAAAAAGTCCACTGGGGAAGAAAGAAAAGACAGGAAGAGGAAGGGAAGAATTAGAGGTCTCGAGAGTGGAGGAGGGAGGCATGGTGAGGCAGAGGGGCTTTGTTCACAACAGAATGAGCAAAACAGTACTGAAGAATGAGACAGGAGGTGTGTGTGCGCATGGGTTTGTGTGACGTTAGGTAAAGCAGAGCCAGATCGCTGCTTCTTAAAAGGTGACTGGCTCGGCTGGTCTGTCTCAGCTTTTTCTATCGGGAGCAATGCGACCTTGCGACGTGACAGTGTGTGTAATTTATGCGTTTGTCTACATGTACACCAAACAAACTTGTAACTAAAGAGCTTTTAGTGTGAAAGGCAAGCACATACGGGCATTGCAATCGGACAATGCTGTCACACCCGGTGACAAGTTCAATAGTTGGTGTCCTCGAGGCTCTCACACACGCACGCACACGCTCACACATAGACAGACACATACACACTTAGTCTGTCCAGTGGCGCCTCTTTGACTTACCAAGCTGCCAGTACAATTCAACTCCTGCCGCTGTGTTCTCATCTGTGTGTGTGTGTGTTTGTGCCAAATGCATGTGAATAGGGCACTAGTCAGTCAAATCATGACTACAGAGACCTGAACTATTAGCTGAGGTTTTACTATCCAATTACCTAATTTTCTGGCCTGGGCAGTTCACCAGAAACACACAGACACACACACAGAGTACCTCCGTTTTCTCCATTTTCAGTGCAAAAGGTTTCTTTTGAACATCTAATCTTCGATTGCTGCACTTAATGAATCAGCTGTTTGACAGGTACTTCACAGGAAGTGTGTGTATACATTTAGTTTTAATACAGCAAGTGTTAAATGATATATCGGTGTGAGTATGTAAGGCATGTAGCTGATGTTTCTGCTTCATTGAGGCCTGGAAACAATACCAGATCCCATTTTGTATGTGGAATTACTGGTATTATACACGCACATACACTGTCCTATCAGCTTATCTGTTCCTACTGAAGATTCATGTGATGAGCACAAGAATGAAGTCAATCAGGTCTTCTGCCCTGACCCTGACCTCATGAAAACGCTGTCAAAGTCAGACTCACATCATTTTTCTGCCGCTATCAGCAAGATCACACCAAGCACAAACATCCAAGTGTGTGTGTTGTAAAAAAAAAAAAAAAGAAAAAGAAAAAAGCCACGCTGTGGGAGATGGGTAGCGTGGCCTGATCAAGGTCTTGGCAAAATGAGACTGAAAACAAAGCCAGGCGGGTGGGAGAGCAGCAAAGAGAGAGGGAGTGAAAAAAAGGACGTCAGAGGCAACGAATGAATGAGTTTTCTTCAGTGGTAGTCACCAAGGTAACAAACACACAACCCACGCCTCCCTTGGTTCATCAAACCATGCACGGCCACAAGATCCAACTCTTACTTTCCCCTTTTTAATCCTTTGTTCTTATTTATAAAGTCACTTAATAAAAGACATTGAACATTTCCACTTTTATGACCCGCATAAACACACATTATCTATGAAGCAATGTTCATGCAGGGTTTTAGTCACTGATAGGGTGGCGGTGCCGTCGGTATGTCTGCCAATCACTCTCCGAGGCCAGCTACCCAGTCGGCGAGCGAGGCTATAAAATTGACGAGCCTGGTAACTTACATTGCTTACTCGGCAACCCAATGGATATGTATCTGATTCGTCTGCTCACTGGGATTGCTGTGCTAGCTACTAACATGTCTTTGCTGGTCGTGGAGATGTAAATTGGTCATTTCAAAGTAAAAGATCAAATTTTCCGGTCTGACTCAATACTTTTAACCTTTTGCATCCCAACCTAATGCTGTACTGCCGAGCCAGCAGGCCCCCTTTTGAGTGCGCTGTTTAGACCATGTGTGATTCTTGAGTTTTAAACGTGTTGTCTAGATATAGTTAAATAATGCTCCTCTCGTGGTCGATCAGTGCCAAGAAAAAATAATGAGGACACCTATAGCCAGCTAGCCTGTTAAAGCTAATCTTATACTGTAAAACACTGGATGCCCCCAGTTTGCAGTAAGTCCTGGTTACATGTGCAAATCCACCATCTGCCTACACATCAGTCAACCTGTGAAGGTAAGCTAGACTTATTAGTTTTTATTTTTAGTTTAGCCTACAATATTTGACAGATTGTACTTATTAACCCTGAGATGACTTTGTTGTGAATTGGCACTATATGAATAAATTTCAATTGAATTGAATTGAATTAATCCGTACGCCTAACGCACATGCTTGCAATAACTGCAGAGTAACTAATAATAGCAGCGTATGTCTGCATTTGTGCAGTCAGGTCCCATAGCCCTGCAGTTATATCAGTCTTTTGAGGATTATTTCTTTTCATTTAGGATGAAGCTGTGATAGAACTGAATAGAACTGTGAACATTCTTCACTTTGACCACTGTGGTTCTTAATTATTTGTAGTTATTAGTTAGTTATTTGTTTTGTATTTGGTATTACCCTCAGTGTTTTGTGTCTTTCACTCTGTCAAAGACAGCTGAGGTCTGTTTGACACTACATGTGCTTTATCAGCAGATTTGCAATGTGACTTAAAGCAAGACAAGCTACTCCAGTGTGAAAAAGGTCAGAGTTTAACGAGGATTCTACTGCTCTACAACCGTCCTTTCCTTAAACCAAGTCTTCATTCAGCATGTGAAACACTACAAGGGACTGCATTATTTAGAAATATGTTCCAGCTGTCGTGCTTCCCTTGTGTATTAAAGTATACAAAATATTCATTGTCATGGTTATTTTATGTTACATATTTTACCACTTCATGTATACTTGTCACTTTCTTCAGCATTTCTTCACCACCACCGTCCAGATCCCAGCTCTGCCAGCTGGAAGAAGAGTGATGGGGGGGACAACACTATGGCCCCAAGGTTCAATTACAGCTGAGGTACCAATCCTGTAGCACAGGGTGTCTGACAGGAAAAGCCCATCCAAAAAGCTACTACAGCAACATCCAGGAGGCATCATGGAGAAGCAACAGGGTAACACCAACGGAGGAGCTGTGCATCCTCCCTGTACACTCATCTGTCAGCACATCTAGCCCAGAAAGAACATCACAGGATGGCTGATACCACACCTGCCCTCTCAGCTTAAACATTAAGAGGTGAAAGATCTCATTGTCAACTTAAAACTGAAATGTTACAACCAGTAAACAAAATATGCTTAATCCACAGGCAAACAACTTATTCAAAGACTGCATTTGAGTAGACACTGTGAAGATAATACTGTCAATCAGCCTGCGGCCTCTGCATTGTCACGATGGTCTGGGCTGTGATTTTGTTTGTGTGTGTGTGTGTGTTTGTGTCAGCCCAACACACCACTCTACTGGGTGACAACTTTGTCGAACAAACCTTAAATAGACTCCTACATTTGTGCAATCAGCAGATGCAAATTCAGTACTGTGTAATATGTTCTTTTTTCTTAGTGGTGTACTTGTACTTTTATACTTTAAGTGCATTTATAGCATCTATTTAGTGCTTGAGTAAGGAGAGAAAGTAGTACTTCTTTTAGTGGAGTGTCTTTTAATGCAGACTCTTGCACTTTAACTTTTGAACTGTACAAGATCATACTCAACATTTCTGTAATGACAGCACTCGGCTTTCACGTGGGAAAACTAAATAAATGAATCACTCAATAAACCTGCACAGACTGAGACTGATCACAATTGATTTTAACCAATACGCTATATAACATAATTTATCATGTTATTTAATCAGCTAAACCAGTGAGAAAAACAGTTTATTCTGGAAGCCCATCCATTGATCCAACAAGATAATAAAGCAAATAATTATAATAAATAGGGGAGACTGGGGACGGTTCTAACACTTTTAGCATTTCTTTCAGTACTCTTTATACTAGAAAGACAAAATTTGAATACAATAATCTCATATCTCTGTTACCCACACAGACACACACCACACCGTTTTAACAATCCACAGGGACAGTTGCAACATTGAATAAATTTTAATAAAATCAGTCTTAAACCTAATTTTGACTGGGTCTTAACAAAGCTTAATTTGGGTGTATAAACAAGCCGTTAAAAATTGGGGAGGGTTGCGTCAGGAAGAGCATTCGGCACAAAAACTGTGCCAAATCAACATGCACACACTGATCCGCTGTGGTGACGCTCAACTCACGGGATAAGCCGAGAGGACAAAAACAAAACCAAAAAAAATAAAAAATAAAAACACTAACAAAGAGAAAACAAAGGATAATAATTTCAAGTAACAACAATGAACAAACAAACAACAAAATGTATGTTTTTAATCAAACAATATACGTTAACGAAGAAACGACTGAACGATGAGTATTGTGATAGCTTACCGAATTATACAAGTCATTATTTGTGTGTGTTCCGGTCTGTCTGTTTTGTCTGTGTGATGTAGCTTATGTGTGTGTGTCAAAGACAGGATAAAGGAGGAAATTAGTCCACATCAGAGTTGCAGTTTTGTCAAGGGTAAATGGCTCCTCTAGCAATATCTAGCACTGCCAACACTACATCAAATCCTCCTCTTCCGTTAGGAGTAACTCTCCTGACAAACAATACACAACTCTTCTTTCTGAGTAACTGTAATTGTCTATGTTTGTCTTTTTGTTTTTTCTCTTCCTGAGACTTCTTTTGGTCCTAGTTTTGGGTGAGGTCACAATGTCTCAGGTGAGAAATCTGACGATGGCTTAAATGCAGCTGTTGAAGGCAAAGGCAGCACAGGTGGCACTGATGGAGCAGTGGCCTAAACTGATTTTAAAAAGCTAATTACTAAAATACAAAAGGGGAAATAGCTTGTTCTTTAATAATCCACAAAACATAAATTGTGTTGTGTTATGACAAGCCATAATAATAATGTTTTGGCAACGTGTTGCAACTGAGCCTACACTGACAGCCATGATAAAACTTGCTACAGTAGCCTGACACAATAGCTTTGACACATTTTAGAATTCCCTGTTAGAAGCTAAGAAAACGCCGATTAGAAAGGTATCACTTTACAATGCCTCATGCAAACAGTTTGGACAGTATGACACAAAAGAAATTAACCACAACAACATTTTTTAGCTTGAAATGTGCTTTTTGGTGAAAGAGAGGTCGCACAGGGCTGCTTTCCCTCTGGAACGAGGAGGAACTAACTGAGCATGTGCAGTATGAATGTCATGACTGGATCTCATTCCTGATTGGAATAATACCCTATGTTGCAACTACCCCATTTTGCAACCGTCCCCAGTCTCCCCTACCAACAAACTGGAAGAAATGGAGTAAACCATATTCATACATCTATTAAAACATCTACAGGATAACATCTGCTGCTGTGAAATTAAGTGCAAATAATATCCAGGGAAACCTCCAGGACAGAACTAAGGCAGTCCTGATTCTTAATTTTAAGAACTCACTTTATAGAAATCTGTCTTCAATGGTTTTATAAGGTGAGTTATTGTTTCACTTGAACTTAATATTTATACATACTTTTGATGGCGTTCTCCCAAAAGCAAAGTACCAGGTATTCTGTGGAGCACAGGTTTGAGTCAGGGGGGTTAAGCTCTGATTTGAAGATTTGCTTGAATTTATATGCAGTTACTGTTTGGTCAGAATGACTCATGACTTGAAGGAAGGCCTTCTTGTTTTCTACCATGGCAGTGAAGACAGTGAGGAAGTGTTTTAGGCCTTTGTGCGTTGAGGCCCTGTCCGTGTCTCTGTTTTCTAAGCGAGGCTGAGGACAATGGAGAATTATCAAAGTATCTCAAAGCAAACACTTGTTCCAACACCCTGTACCTGCCCACAGTACACAAAACATATGAAGACTTTAAAAGTTACATGACCTTTGGCATTAGAGCCACTGCTGTGTTTGGATTGGCGTAATCTGTGTTGTGCGTGTCAATGAAATGCAGTATTGAAATATGTTGTTTGCCTGTGGATTAAGCATATTTTGTTTACTGGTTGTAACATTTCAGTTTTAAGTTGACAATGAGATCTTTCACCTCTTAATGTTTAAGCTGAGAGGGCAGGTGTGGTATCAGCCATCCTGTGATGTTCTTTCTGGGCTAGATGTGCTGACAGATGAGTGTACAGGGAGGATGCACAGCTCCTCCGTTGGTGTTGCCCTGTTGCTTCTCCATGATGCCTCCTGGATGTTGCTGTAGTAGCTTTTTGGATGGGCTTTTCCTGTCAGACACCCTGTGCTGTGCAGCTGTATTTGAACCTTGGGGCCATAGTGTTGTCCCCCCCATCACTCTTCTTCCAGCTGGCAGAGCTGGGATCTGGACGGCGGTGGTGAAGAAATGCTGAAGAAAGTGACAAGTATACATGAAGTGGTAAAATATGTAACATAAAATAACCGTGACAATGAATATTTTGTATACTTTAATACACAAGGGAAGCACGACAGCTGGAACATATTTCTACATAATGCAGTCCCTTGTAGTGTTTCACATGCTGAATGGAGACTTGCTTTAAGGAAAGGACAGTTGTAGATCAGTAGAATCCTCGTTAAACTCTGACCTTTTTCACACTGGAGTAGCTTGTCTTGCTTTAAGTCACATTGCAAATCTGCTGATAAAGCACATGTAGTGTCAAACAGACCTCAGCTGTCTTTGACAGAGTGAAGGACACAAAACACTGAGGATAATACTAAATACAAAACAAGCAAGCAAACTGTGGGCATGCAGTGTTTTACAGTATACGATTAGCTTTAACAGGCTAGCTGGCTCGAGTTGTCCTCATTATTTCTGAAAACCTCAAAGCTTAGCTTGGCACTGATCATCCACAAGACGAGCATTATTTAGCATATCTAGACAACACGTTTAAAACTCAATTTTAAGCGGCTTAAAGTGTTGAGTCAGACCTGACAATTTGAGCTTTTACTTTGAAATGGCCAATTTACTCCACGTCCAGCATAGAGATTCTAGTAACTAGCATAGGAATCCCAGTGACCAGCCGATTCAGTTACATATACACTGGCTTGCCAAGTTAGGAACCTGGACCAATTGAATAGCTTCGCTCGGCGAGTGGGTAGCTGGCTTCAGTGAGTGATTGGCAGAGATACCGACAGCCTTTCAGTTACCACCACAGCCCTATCAGTGACTAAATCAGCTTCTGGCCTCGACTTCTCAGTAGTCCTATTTTCAGCAGGAACCCTGCGCAATACATGATTCCTTCCTGTTTTTGAACACAGAAACACAAAAGTCTTTTGTGTAATTTAAGAGCACTTCTATAAACTAAATATAGCACTACTATTTATCTAAAACTGACCCAAACCACCTAAATGCTAAATGGTTCATATGTTTTTTTTACTAACAATTTTAAATTCACATTCAGATGATTTTTGCTATAAATCATCTGGTCTGTATAAAATCACAATGCCCATCTGTTTTCAGAACATTCAGTTTACAATCACAGAAATAATGGCAAAAAAAATCCCATTTATTAAACTAGATTCAGAGAAATCTGCTGGATTCAGAAAATAAAGTGCTGACTCAAAACAACATATTAATAAAAAACTGCTCTGTTGAGCTGTTAATATAATAGATCCACTTGAAATCTTTGAATTTCGCTTTAACTTTTGCTTACTCGCAGCACACAAACACACACACACACACACACACACACAAGAAATCAAAGCTCTGTTGGCTTCTCTTGTTACATTTTTTAATATGTTTGACTTTTTAATGGCAGAACCAGATCATTTCTAAAGCAGTGCTCATCTTTCGTGCGTATGATCCAACTGGGAGAGTTTTATGCCCATATAAGCTTTGAAAGTGCTTCAGCTGTCTGTTACCCAACACTGTCTGTGCAGAAAATGAATGAGTTTTTCTTATAACACATCAGAGACAATTCCTCCTCTTTAACTGTTTATCTTATACAATTGAGGAGCTTCAAAGAGAAAAAAGGTTCACTTCACTGAATTCCATGGTACAACGCTCCTTATCTGCTAGAAACAAAAAGCCTCGTCCATCCTCTACATTCTCCAGCTTTAGTGTCTGAGAGTCAACAGTGCCTGATGAAAAGGCCTTTTCAGTGTGTGTCTGTTAAAATGAGGCAGATAATAACAGTAGGAGAGCAGAGACAGTGTGAGGGAGAGAGAGCCTTCAACAACAGTTCAACTGACCAGTGTTGTATTTTAAACCTGGTTAAAGGGGAAGCCAGTTTGAAGGTTCAACAAGTGCTCAGAGACCACATGACACACACACGCACTCATGCACACAAACACAAACACTGGAGATTTAGTCTCTATTCATCCTGCAGAACCAAAACCTCCCATTTTCTGTGGATTAGTCTGTGGCAGAGACGACCTCTGGCAACATCTGAAACACACAATGGCAGGTCCTAACATCACCTTCCTGTGGAGGCACAAAAGCCACTTTTCTTTAAATGACACCATTGAACCCCCTAATCAAAAAGCCCCCAACAAGATTCCCCATATCCCACCCGTGTCCCAGCTACTCCAGTTTGAATGTTTCCACATCGACTGATGGTCCAGTAAAGTGAACAGCTGGCTCGATTACTTAACACCGGAAATTATATTCCCCTAAAGAAAAATCTGATTGATTTAGCATTATAGATAGAGCTAGTTTCATCCATCAATGAATGTCATATTGTAAGTAGATAGTTTCATTAACGTCAAAGACAATTTCTGCATGCAGATATGTGCAAATGTCCTTCCAGATGGATGACTTTGTAATGTGCAATCTGTGTTTGTATAAAAGATTATCGCTGTAAAATCCTTCTATATAGGCCTAATACTATAAACCACTCTGCAACCTGATAAGCTTTCAAATTCACAGACTTGTTAGTCAAACTAGTATTAGTAACTAGAAACTATAGTGAAGAGAGTGAAACACTTATTGCTCACTTATCAATATACAGCTTATTGTAACTCAAGGTGAGTAGATTTAGCAATTTTTTGTTTGCAGAAACAACTTGTAAATCACATTAGTGGTCCCTGTGCAGGCTCTTCCTTTGTCCTCTAATCTTACACTATAGACTTTTTGGCTCACACAGGTTTGTGGACATGTCTGCACACAGCTTAAAGTAGGGTAAAGCGGCAAAGCCATGTGACAATCCTGCTGACATAAAAGCTGCTCTTTACTTCTAGAGATTTGTTTTATGACTTGCACTGCTGATTGTTTTTGCCGTTTGCCTTCTGATGCTGCACACTGATCAGTGGGGGGTGTGTGTGTGTGTGTGCATGCGCGCGCGAGAGAGAGAGAGAGAGAGAGAGAGAGAGAGAGAGAGAGAGAGAGAGAGAGAGAGAGAGAGAGAGAGAGAGAGAGAGAGAGAGAGAGAGAGAGAGAGAGAGAGAGAGAGAGAGAGAGAGAGAGAGAGAGAGAGAGCTTGATTATCCAGCATCAAGCTGTGGAAGTGTGCTGGTCTTTAACTCAGATTACTTCTTTAGCCCTAGGATTTGCTTAATTGGACCGATGCAAGGGCCTGTAATGAGACAACACTGCTGCAGAGCACACACAACCTCAACGCCTAGTCTGTAGCTGAAGTCAAAACATGGATGTATTAAAGGAGACCCAATGTCCACTTGTGATGCTACAACAAAAATGTACCTCTGTAGCCCTGGAAGCATTTTCTCTATTTACCTTTATTATAAAAGAGACATCTGTAAATTTGTTGACAACTGTAATCAATGTAGTTTTTACTCTATTGTGAATGTTAATTATGAAATTTTCCCAGAGCCTAGAAAAGTACAGAAAAATCTATAGGTCAGTGCACATGTGCACATAGTGGCAAAATGTTAGAGCAAACCCAGAAGCTGCAAAACATCTTGTCTGATTGACTAAATGCCATCTTGAAATTCGGTTTCCACTTATTTTAATGCATCCATGGAAAAAGAAAGAACAGCTTTCAAGTGATATACACATGTGGGACAGATGCAACCTTCAGGACTCACTGAAAACCCAAACAGAGGAAAGTTGTTGTCATGTGCGGTGCAAGTTCTCTGGCTCCCTGAACAGACCACCCAAACAACACCAGCTATTCTTCAGAGAACGAAACGTCCTCAACTTTAATGAAAACAAATTAAAGGAGATCCTTTGGTGTCTGTGCTTTCTGACACCTATTTACTGTGATAATATTCAAAGAAAGGCATATCTAAATGTAAATGCTTGCTTGAACAAAAAGGAAAAGGATTCAGTTCTTTCTGATGTCCCCATGTTACTGCAGCTTGTTCTTCTTGTGGGGGAAAACTGGTTGTGAAATGCTGTAATTATGCTAATGAAGGAAAGTTTTGCACTGCAGAGAAATGTGAGCTAATTCCCAGCCAATTATGTAATCTTAAGATGCAGGGGTGTACCTCCCACCTCGCCCTGTTTTTCATATCCATCCAGTCAATTATACAACAGCTGAATAAAAAAAGTCTGGACGCTAATTAGTAGGTAAAATCTGGTATTATGAAATTGCTGAAACTAAACACATCACTGCTGGTTGCTGAGTTTGATCTTAAAACAGTCACGCTCAGAACATGAAAGAAAAGATGCTGATAAATAGATTCAACTGCGTGTTATCCAGGAAATTGTAAGGGTTAAATGTTCAACTTTTTGTTTTGCCGTCCACATGTTCATGCTGCAGTTCAGTTTCAGCCTCACATCTGTGCGTCTTTACACTCTGCATAAATATGAGCAGGCTGAAATGCTGTCAGCCTCCGGTAAGAAAAAAAAAAAAAAAAACACACACAAAACACACAACACACACCAGATAAACTGAGCCTCACACTCTTTTGGGGTCATGTCCCATCCACGTGGATGTGCTTTACATAACACTACTAGTACTGTTAGTGTAACCCAGTGTTGTCCTGAATTAAACACCAAGTGAGGCAAGTTTAGTGTCCCCAGGAATGAATGTATGGGCCATTTGTTACACCATGGACTCATTAATCAGACCCAAGGTGAACGTTTAATGATTTACTGCCTGAATACATGAGGGACAGTTCAGAATTAGTACAACTTTGTCTTATTTTCTCAACACAAATGCAAAATACTTTTTTGTAGCTTTTGGCATCATTTCTACTAGTAAAAATAACATGAATTCAGCAAGTTAACTGCTGAGAACATGCAGACATTGCTAAAAAGAAGTCTAACAAGAAACGTTTTAGACAAACTCTCAAGTTAGTCAAGATCATTTGGTAGAACTAAACAATCTTTTTGTCTTAACTTTCACTGTACTTATCATAGTTGTGTGTGCTCAGTTTTCATGTGCAGTGATGAATTATTATTGACATTTCCAATGCTCTCGCCTCGCATTTTACCTCCACATAAAACGATTTAGATAACATGTTAGTCATCTGTCTGCTTGTGCTTCTGGTTCAGTCACTTCTCAAACCAAAGATAAGTTTCAAGCTGCTGTTTTTGATATAAAAATATGTATCCATGTTAAAATCTTCAAGAAGGTTAATGCTAAATCCTATGAACAGTATGACTTCAAATGTTTATGGCTGTTTTGATTGATAAGAGGACTTTGCAGTGTGTTTGTAGGGGTGTTCCTGGTTGCTTCCTAGTTGCTCTACATTTACCTCTTCCTGGCACACATGACCTGGATCTTTGAGGAGGTGGGAATGTGCCAACCTGCTGCCAACTGGGCCAAGAAATGCAGAAGTGTTACCAATAAACCTACAAGGTGCTAAAATGCCCAGTGCCAATTACAGAAGCATCTGAGTGTAATGTCTTCCGGCAATTTTTGGGTTTCATTTATATTTCCAGCTCATGTTTGCTCTTATACCTTGGAAATTGTTGAGGTTTTTAAATTAATGTTGAAATATCTACAAATCACAACACATTTTTCAGAACTTTGTGCACCAGTAAAATCAACCAAAGCTATAACAGACTTTCACCTTTGGCTATTTTGGTTATCAACAACTTATCTTTTTTTTCCTCTGAAGATTTATAAAACAGTATACCATAATAAGATTATACACACCAGAATACACAATTTAATCCGCATCACTACCCCTTACCTGGAATAAAAATACAACTCACTGACTAATTTCTCACTCAATCACATACTCTCTCACAAAAAACAGTCAATCTATAATGTATACCATGTACCTAACAATTTGACAAGTAATAAAGATAAAAGAATAAACAGTATATGCATATTGTGCTTGCACAGCCACACCCACACACAGAGTTTGTACTAATCCAGTTGGTCAGTTATGCATTGAGAAAGACAGAAAGGCAAAGAAATGTAAACTGTTTTGCTTTTGCAAACTGTCAACAACAAGAAAAGTGTTCATGTAATTCAGAACCGAAGAACAGCAAACACAACTTAATTTAGATTTTTATACACTATTAATGCAATAATCAGGGATGAAATCCAAATGGGTGTATGTGGCAAGCTTTCTATTTCTAAGTTTATAGCTAATTTTATTTTTATATTCTTTACATCTAAGGTTACAGATGGGTCTTTATCCCTAGGGGGGTGAAGCAGGATGTTTCAAGAAATGAATTTAAAAAAGGCTACAGTGTATTTTGAGCCTGGCAAACACATCCCCCCTCCAGATGGTAAAGAAATAAAAGAAGTATATACCGAGAATAATAAAATTCTCTCACATGGTTTACTGGAGGATACTGTGAGAGTGTTGGCTGATTTATTAACATTTTGTCCCAAGAAGCTTCTCCACTTTATAAACTAATGGGTCACCACGTTCTGTTGAAGGTCACGACACTCCTCCATTGTGTGGGAAACACCAACGCACACGAACAGATCCTCTTAGCTAAGTGAAATATACACATTGCGGTCACACTTTGGCTGAACTCAACGCTCATAAAAAGCAGACACATCAACACAGACACTCATATTATCTATATACAGACACAAAGCCTTAAAATGTGTGCCGCAAGGGGAGAACACACACATACACACCAGACATCATCACATCACATTTGTTGTGATTCATCTGGATTTTCATCTAAAAGATGTTATTCGAAATGAAAGAACTCACATTGCATTTCCCCTGTTATCTAAATCCCAAGAGACTATTTTTTTACATATTACATAACCACTATTCAAAAGGATCGTTTCTGGCAGATGTCCCACTACTGACATTCAATTTTAGCCTTTGGCCTTCTGAACCAAAAGTACGCGCTCCTGAGACATCCACAGTCTTTTCCCTTACAAGCTGGTGCCTGTTTGAAGGAAAAAAAATCCCTGCAATTACAGCGGAGCAGAATTCTTTAAAAAGCACACAGTATCCACACAGACAAGATAATTAATCGTTTCTGAACTGTTTTTGTTTGTAGCTACGGGTAGAATAGTTGTGCATTTCTGCTTTTCATTTTTGTGTCATGTCTGGTTGCTCTACATACTAAAAATGATTTTTGTTTCTATGTGACTGTTTAAAAGATGGAGTGAAACACAATGTGCAAAAGGCATAAACACAAGCGAGGTTTTGGTGAACAAAAGTTGAACAATAGTTTTGTAGTGAAGAGAAGGGAGGAAAGGAATTTCAAAAATTCATGTGCCTAGATGTCAAATGAGGACAAAGACTGCGGAGAAGGAATAAGCGTGAGGACAAGTAGTCAAAAAGAAAAACAAAGATACAAAGACAGCAGTAAAGATGAAAAAAGTAAGAAAAGATGCAAAAAGAAACACAAATTATGGATGGCAAGAAAAACAGTTTCAGGAGAGTCCACTAGTCTTGGGGTTTGGCCCTGCTGAGGCTTGCCAGCCCACCGCGGCAAAAACACTCGAACAAAAGGATCATTTATTGGAGGAGGAAAGAGGGGGAGGAGGAATGGATGGATGAAAGGAGGGGGCACACTGTACAGAGGCATTTGAGAGCTGTATGAGTGAAACACTGGCTCCATCTCAACATTCACAGCCAATGTGTAACATTCTCCCCCACACTGCCCCGCTGACGTACTCCGCAACCAGAGCCCATATACCCTGTGGTAGCCTGCGAACACCGCTTTTTAAAACCCACCCAACAACACTGCCTTCTTCCACCAGGAATACCTCCATTTCCCTATAAAGCCAACACAGGGCCTTATGGATGCAGGCTGATCGTTCATTTCCATCTGTGGAATCTATGTAAGCCAAATGTTGAGCTGAGCCATGCTGCACACACACCGCAAGATCCCATGATGAATTTTTGCTAATGCCTTAAATTCTTTATTAAATCCAAACGTAGAGCCCAGCTATGAAATGTTCACCAAAAAACCCAGGGGGCTTAAATCTAACACAACCTATGGTACAAATCATGTGGAAGCTTGCAGGGCTATATAAACAACAAGGCCTGGCAGGATGCATTTATCACAAAAGCCTCACTGTGGAAGGTTAAGTAAGACTACTGAGTGCTTTACTGATTCATATAAATCCACCTCTCCATTTAAATGCTGCTCTATCTGCTTAAACTGCAGGAGTCTACCTCTTAACGGGCCAATTTAGTGCAGACAGCAGCTCAAAAAGACTGGTTTGCTATGAGGAAACGTCTCACGGTGACCTAGCTGAGGCATTGTTTAGTTGTGGTGGAGGCACACAGCTAGAAATGGCCTTACACAGTAGGAAACGATGTAAATACAATGAAAATTCATCATATGCACTCATTGACCTCTGTTATAACAAAAGAGTCTGGAAGCATAGCAGCTACAGCACTGTCCATATGCACGGTCTGTAATATGGAAATTTGGAACTAAATTTCATTATTATTTTAGAGCAAGAGCCCTGGAAATTATTAGCAAGTCAATTTATACTAGTACATAATAACATAACTGTTTTATAACAGTAAAAAAAAATAGAGAAAAAGACTTCTGCTCAGATTATGCAACATACAAATTACAGTAAGTGATATTTTCATAGCCAAATCTACAACCCCTGTTTGAATTCGTGCCTTCTTTCCTTCATATAATAATTTTAAAAGCTCTAGTGTTCTAGAAACTCAAAAGAAATTTAGAAATGTGACCATGGAAAAATATGTTTTCTCCTGCACTGCTTTCTCCTGCCCATGTTAGTTTGGAGGATCTTGGGTCGACAGAACACAGGTCAAAGTTCAACTGTATTGAACTTGGAGTGGAACGTGTCAATATCAAGTCTGAGTGGTTTCATTTGCTAAGACTGGCAATGTGGGTAGATGTCTGAAATGGTTCTAATCTCTGAAAAACAATAGCGCAACCAGAGAATAATACAACACACATCTCCGAGCAATAAAGGAAAACCTAAAATGAGTGGGTATTGCACAAAGACTACTTAAAACAATCAAAGAGGATCAATAATTGTTTTACAGAATATGGATATTAACCAATAGGTTATATCTGGCCTTTGATGGTGCATATAATCACATACGGTAAGAACCATGCTGACGTCCTTGGAAACACACCAAGGCCCAGACATCAAAATCAATTAACTAATTATGAGAGCAGCCGATCTATATATTGTGGATTTATATTATCATACAAAGCCGAGTAGTGTCTTTCCTGGTGCCAGGTGAAGCTTGATTAGAAGCATAGATATAAAGGGAGGCTGCACCTTATTGGATTATCTTGAAAGCATGTTTTTTTCCAGTCTAAATGATGCAGGAGAAAACACGTAGAAAAAAAGGGAGAGGAAGATGACAAAAATTGTGAAATAGTGTAATAGATCCAAACTCTTACCCGTTCCCTCCTTGTTTCCATTCTGATGTGTCCTCAGCTCCTCTGATTTATAGAAGTCGATGCTTGCGTATGTGTTGAGGTTGGAGCTGCTGCTGCTGCTGCTGCTGCTGCTGAGTGACGTGCCCACTCCCCCGACTCCAGAACCTCCGCCCAGTACGGAGAAAAGACGAGAAGAAGCTTGGTTGCTTGTCTGCCCATCCAGGCCCAAATGGGGGCTGTCTTTGTTGGCCAAATCCAAGTCAATGTAGTTAAGGCCATGCTCTGTGGGTAAAATGTTTGTGGAGATGGACTGCTGTCCAGGAGTTGGCGCTTGAGCCACGTTATCACTCATGGCACCGTTTCCCCACAGCATGCTTTCAAAGCCAAGCCGACGAGCCACAGCTTGAGCATGTTCTGGAAAGAGGGAGGCGGTAGAAGATGAGGACGCAGAGGTAGAGGTGGTGAGGGAAGGTGAAGCCAGGAAGGTTTCTGAGCAATGCCGTCTGCGTCCTTGGGGGTCGGCCCGGATAACTTTAGCCCCGTGGTCTAGGTTGAGTCCTGATTTGGTTAGGGGAAAGTCTAGACCTCGTGGAAGTACTGAAACAGTCCTTGTGGGTGAAGAGGGTTTGGGGGAGTCATTGGATGATGACCTGGGGAGAGTGTTGCTATTCAAGCTGAACGCCATCTCTGTGTAATCTGCACAAGATGTAGGTGACTCAGACTCTGTAACTGATGGTACACTCTCTCTTCTTTTCCTAAGGGGGGCTTCAGCAACCTTTACAACTTCTTCATGAGTGCTAGTATTGTCCTCATCACAAGCTGTGGGGGCATGAGCAAGAGCTGGAGGAGTGGGAGGGGTGTGAAAAGAGGGGAAAACTAGTGGGGTAAGTGAGAGGGGTGAGGGGGATGGGGAAGGGCCCAGGTCCATATTCACATACTCTGAGGCAGCCGGGGGAGTGATGGGGGCAGAGGGGCTACGGGAGATGGGGATAAAGTTTCCTAAGCAAGAAGTTGGCCTGTGTTGAGGATGGTGACTGCTTGATCCATGAGGCAGTGACAATCCATGCTTAAGAGCCCTGGCGCGCCCTCCTCTAACCCCAGTCTGATTGCATTTCTCCCCCTTAAACTCAATGCTTACATACTCCCCAGGGCTCTTGGGTTCAGGGGGCAGGGGGTTCTCGCGAACTCTAGGAAGGGTGTTAGCCTTGGATACATCAACAAATAGGCTCACAGGTCTGCTTCTAGTATTGCTACCCTGCTTGGACAACCCACCAGAACCCCGTTTCTGCTGGAGCTTACTCTCATCTTTGGGCTTTGGAGTTCCCCCAGGCACAGTGCTCCCTGCCTGTGTAGCTCTGTCTTCATTATCCCCAAGGCTCTCACTGCTGGCTGAGCTGGAGGAGTACGAGGATGAGGAGAGTGAGAGGTGACATCCAACAACTGAATTCCCTACTGCTGGTTGCTCCTGACGACCTCCTATAGCCCTACCTCCTCCTACTCCTCTATTACAACACCCGTTGGGCCTCCTGCCTCGTCCAGGCCCATCGTCAAAGTGTCCAGCGGAGGGGTTATGCTTGTATGACCTTGGAAGAGAATAGTAAGAATACACCATTTTGGGGGCTTCCTGTTGAAAATTGGTCTCTGAATGACCAATGTGCTGAAGAGGTGGGGGGCTGCCATTTACAGAGCGTGCACTGATTGGAGACATGTTCATGTAGTCGCTGCCTGCCCTGCTTTCTGCGCTGCCACTGCCCACCCAGGCCCCACCAGAAAGACCTCCACGCTGGTCTGGAGAGCAGCTGCTATTTGGTGACATTATCATGTAGCCGTCAGACGTTGGTGGCCGGATCTGTTGTGGTGGGGAAACGCTGCTGTTAGGGGTCATGGCCATGTAATCATCAGCAGGTTTGGAGTCTGAGTCTGGGACAGAGACAGCCGCTGACTGGGACAGGGACACTGGAGGATGAGTGACGCCAGGTAGCATAGACATATACCCATTGTCCACAATTAAATCTACACTAACACCTGCTCCACTACCCCCTTCACTTTTGAACTCCCCCGCCACATCCAGGTAACCTCCTGCAGACCCAGCACCCATGACAGCTTCCCTCTGTGTGGAAGATGACGTGGAAGTAAAGGACTCGCGGCTGGTGCTCCTCGACATGATAGCATAATCAGCTGAATCTTCATCTGCTGGCTCCTCAGCTTTGCGCTGACGTGGGGCCAGCCTATCCAGGGCCATAGGTGGTAAAGAAGCCCGCTTGCTCAACAGCCTACGTTCAGCTTCACATTCACGACTGGAGGAGCGGCGCAACACTCTCCTGGATGTTGGCTGGGTGCCACAAACTGATGTTCCTGGTACTGGCATGGAGCTGGATGTCAAACTCCCTTGATTACTGCTGTTACCTCCACGTTGGCTCATCAGGATATAGTTGGCTCCCTCCTCACCAAGGGAATGGCTGCTGATGCTATCAACAGAGCTGCCAGGGAGACTTGGGGAGGGGAGGTGTGTGTGATCCCCAGGACTAGAGCCATACTCGTCTGAGGAGCAGTAGTCACTGGGTGAGCCTGAGACAGATGCACGTTGGGAAGGGACATGACTGTAGGCACCACACCCTGTTCCAGCACTAGCAGAAGATGTTACACCTCCAAACTCAGAGCCATGCCCAGAACTAGAGGAGAGGCTTGGGGCTGTGGAAGGTACTGGGGTGGAGATGGAGCGCATCAATGCAAGAGGAGTTTTAGCAGCTGTGGTGGGGACTGAATGGGCTGACTTCAAACTCAGAATTGGAGTGGTGGAGCATGAGCCATTGGTGGAGGGGCTGGAACAAGGTCCTTGGATTACCATGGTCCCCGTTATCCCATCATCTCCCTTCCCCCCGTCGCTGGCAGTGCGAGACCTTGGGAAGCTGTGCCGTGTGGTTGGGGAAGCATTGGCACTGCTTTCTCCTGCTCCACTGTTAGTTCCTCCAGGTGGCTCAGTTCGGGGCCGGCGGGTGAATCCCACTTGGCTGGGAGGAGGGTTTGGGTGGTGGCGGCGGGACGGAACACTTATAGGGTTAGAAGCAGTAGCACCTCCTCCAGGACCAGAGTTTGACTGAGATTTGCTTCTTTGACGGAACTCCTCGCTCAGTGCCTTCATGGCCTCTAGTAATGTTTCATGCATGTTCTGGGCGACCACCGAATCATCCACCTATAATGGGACACAAGAACTCTCTCATACAGTAAACTATGATTTTGAAAGTATCAAATTTTATTTGTGTAACCTTCTTTCTTATTTCAAAACCGCTCTTTAATTATATCAAACTAGGGCTGTCAACATGAATGCCATAATGCACAAACACAGATTCTATTTACCACTTGTAGAAAAAGTGACAAATTCTCAGCATTTTATTTGTACTTGGACAAGTTATATTATAACTATAACATGTTGTTGTGCTGTTTATTGTGCAGTTTCTGCTGCTCTCTGGGGGGAGGTATCAGCTTCTTTCATTCTGTTGATTATAGTGTGTTTACTAAAATGTGGTATTTTAGTGCAGATCTGTCAATATACAGGGACCGAAGATTACAAGCTCACCTGCATCCAGAACTCGCCTGGGCCTGTCACAGCAGAACGTCCCACCTCGACAAAAAAGAAGTTTTCTGAATGACCACAACGCCGGACATTCATCAGCTGCAGCACCACAGCGGCAGCATCGGAGTTGAGTTTGACAAAGTTGACTGTCTTGTCAGTCAGGCAAAGGCGGTAGATGCCCACCAAGTTCTTGGCTTGCCCCAGGCCTTTGGGCCACACCTTCACCTGCCAAACTTCTTTGAATGCAGGTCCAGGATTGGGCACTCCATAGTCCCCTGCAGCTCCACTCTCAGTAGGGTTTTTACCTTCAGTGACAGAAAGTGATTAAAAAGTTAGTCGAGTGAAAAAATAAATAAATAAAAAATAAAAAGAGGACAGCAGGTAAACCACCATTTACCTCACAGAGGATGAAGGTGCCTTTATTGTGTAAGCTGTGCTGATTTGAGCTTTTCACTGATTTTTAAACCAGATTGCATTCAGCCGCTTGTGAGACGGGTCTCACTGGGGTTTCATTTTTCAAATGCACACAAATACCATGACAGAAACACACATATCAGTGTGGAAAAAAAAAAAAAAAGGCTGACAGTGGAAATGCTACTTAAGAAAGATGACTCTGAAAGTAAGCAACAGTGAACCTAGAAAATGCTTAACAAGAGAATCTTCCAAAATCAAAGGAAACAATGCCAAAAACAGCAAGCACTCAATAAGCCCTTCAAATGTTCTCCATTCTCTGGAACACCTCTACTGACAAGAAACTGGCATCTCAAACTAATAAATTCTCGTGTGTTTCAGCAGTAATCCAGGGAGTCCATTCACACTTTGTGTGAAGTCTTCTGCATTCAGAAGTTATTGGCATAAGGAAACACAGACGAGAAACCTCTTTGTGAGATCTCATTCTGGATTACTTAGGGCAATACAAAGGCAGGAGACATGCTTAGGCACTTAATATTTGGCCACCTGTTTGGTATTTTAAGTCACCGTATTGTTCACAGATCTGAAACAGGAAATTACCCGGGGCAATTACTTTAATTCTGTCATGCTTCGCAACTCATTGTCAGCAGCTATGAGAATGCCACAGAATATATCACAAATTTACCTCTAAGATCTTTTATTTACAGCCACAAGGGACCTCACATCTGTTGACCAAAAAAGGCCAGGATTATAGGAACAGCATGTTGTGAGTCATTGTTCGGGTGGATTCCTATTCTTCTTTGAGGAACCACCCTAAAATGCTCCTCAAATGTGGCCCCTTTTTATGGTGGCCCTTACGTGCAACATTAAAATAGTTTTCATCCATTAGAAAAACAAATGCAGTCACTGACATTTTTATAAAAAGCTTGCATCTAAAAAGAAAATCATGGTACAAAATAGAATAAAAAAAAAAGGCTTGTGTTGACTTTTTTCCATTTGTGTTTGTGGATTTTATGATTTATGTACTAATTTTTCTAATGGGAAAAACATATTCTAATGTTGCACCTAAAGGCCACCGAACAGTTCGTTTATCCCCCATTACTTTGTCTTCCCAAATTGCCAGGCTAGATATGTTCGAGCACGACAGCCATCATTGTACAACATACTGCCATCAGTGTTCAACCTCATGACAAGACTTAAGAAACAAACATTCACCTTTCCCCTTCATGGGAACAGGATGTTCTTTGTGGAATAATGCTGAATCGAAGCACCTGCCTTATGAAATTGCCACATCTGGCATGTTTAAATATTGACATGACAAGTGATTTTTTGACAAGCAACTGAGTGAAACATCATATTATTCAAAAGGGCCCTAATCACCTGACCACAGAATTACAAATATAAACTTGTACGTCTGCATGCGTTTGTTCCAAGCCTTTACTGGAAATCCTACAATAACAACCATATGTGGACAAGAAGTCTCAGCATGCACAGTGGACCCCATATTAAATGTGTGTATGTCAAACATTTCCACAGATCCTCTTCCGAAAAACATTTTTTCTCGTGATTGCAAAAGGGGGAGAAGTCTGACGTGTCCTCTAGTTTCGTTCCCTAAAATTGGAGGATCATTCACAGCTTGAAAGAAACCCAGAATAGATGTTTTGTTGAAGGCCATGGAGGCTGTGGCTTAGTGGCTGTGTATGTGGAAGCACTCCCCCTACATTAGATGACTCAGTCAAGGCCATGCATGGCTGTTTCATGTGCCGTTTTCCCTGGTTTGTGTGAGGAGTTGTGTGCAAGAAGGCTCGTTCGCCTCTTACATTTAGATTTACAATAGGAAGGGGATGTTTGGGGATTTTTCAATGAGCCAGGGAGTGAGGGACTGCAGAAGATTGCAGACTTATTAAGTAGACATTAAGGAGGGATTTAAAAAAATAAAAAAGGGAGAAAATCTGTCATTTTTATTTTTAGCATTGCCCAGATAAAATTACAGTCTTTGTTAAAATTACACTTTTAAGCCCGTTTCTTCTTGAGATTGACTCGGATTGCAGTGCAGCAATTTCCCCTAAGAGAATCTTTATCTTTTCAAGAGGCCATTTAAAATATCTTGTGCAGAACACAAGCCTTGTTTGTTATGAGTACAGCGCAGCCTTAAACCTCAACTGTGCTATCAACAGCACTTCCATGCTCACACACACACACACACACACACACTCTTGATCTTAGGGCCACTGTGTCCGACACTCTTATCAAAAAACCCTCAAAAGCGCAGAAAATCCTCGAGAGATTTTACAAGAATCCTACAAGGGTGCAGATTTAACCCAAGCATCACAGAGCTTTCGTTATAGTTACCTAATGCTGAGGATGATCCTGGGGTTGACTTTATAGATTGCCCCTGGTTTTCCTTCACAGCGCAGCAAACTGAATGACAATGATGATAGCTTTTGAGCAAGCACAACTTTTTTTTCTTTTCACTCCACATAGAGAACTTATCAGTCAGCCAGCTTCTCTGTAAGACAACGCTGCCCCTATACAACATAATGAACCCTCAGAAAAACATGCACACAGAGAGGTTCGTAGCAGGAGGTGAATCTAATGACTAAAGCCTGTGCACATGAAAGCAAAATGCACCTGGAGGCAATGAAGCCTCTGCATTAAGTTTGCTGGTTGAATAAGGGCGATGCCAACCTTGATACAAACTTGAAGGTACATAAATATTGGGTGAAAGATTTCATACAAGGGGACTCTGTATTTATCTTTTTGGAAATCAGAAAACAGCTTACACTGGCTTATTCAAGCACCAGCTGTTTACCTCACTTTTGGCACGACCACACATGAACCTTGTAGACCTAACATGTGGCTGAAGAATGGTACCGTACACATGCAATACTGCAGACTATTCATGCCGATTTATTCAGTGCCCAAGCTGCATCCCTTGAGATCACAGACTGTATATAATGAGGCCATAATCTATCCCAATTTTCTCCAACTGCGATTTTAAATATCAACTCAATTATTGGTGTTGAGGGTACACTCTGTGTGTGTGTGTGTGTGTGTGTGTGTTTGGAGGTGGGGTGGGGCTACTGTAGAAGCGGTTCGCGAGCTACAATGGCCTTAGTTTTTAATACTATTAAATAGCAGTCTACTTACAGCAATCCGGTGACTTTTATGCCATCCTGGTAGGTAAGTTTCAAATGGCACAGTTGGGACTCAGCTTTTGTCGCGTCATCGTTCAGTTTAGGGTTTTCACACACAGCTGAAGTCTGTGGCATTTTAGCTTTCCAATAAAAAGGTGTGACCCTCACTATGGTTAGTGAGACGGATGTCAGATGCTTGAGCTTAGATACAGACTATGTGTTTCCATATTTTGCACATAGTGCAATTAAAACAGTGTTTCTGATGTTGGTTGCAAATAATAAACTTTTAAAATAATATGAAAACAACTGGATCTTAGGGCTTTAACAGAGCAGAGGTTGCAGGCGGCTTTACTTTTTTCATTGTCACTTCTCTTAAAACAACTCCAAACCCCAGACTTGGTTCCACCTCCGCCTACCTGCTCAAACAACCGGAGGATGTGGTATTGTGTGCTGTGTCTGAGAAGTTTTCTGACTGTGAGAACGATTACAAGAAAACAAGGACAATATCAATATAGACGTCAGTCTGCCAGTACCAAAGCAAGCAAATAAATGGAGCCGAACATGCCACACTGCCCCAGGTATGGGTGCAGGTCAGGTACAGAGAAGGATTATGATGTGGCTTTTGAATCGTGAATGTCTGACAAGCCTCATTTCATAACGCCATCAGAATTTAATGACCTGGTCAGAAACTTTGTTTTGTCAATATCAAAAGCAGAACTGCAAGGTTCAACACTGCTCAGATGATGATTACTATTACAAAATATGAACATTTCTCTTTAGAATCCACCATGATGATTTAAAAAATGTCCGTACACAAGAAGACAATCTCGTTTTCTGTAGTGCCATTGAAGGTTTGTTTGCTTTAGGTGAGCATGAGAGCATGACCCACTAGAATAACAATTCTTTATTCACCCGTCAATATTAAGCCTCAAGGCTGTTTTGTTACACAACAACAATACCTCTTGGCTATGCTGCACAAATGAAGGAAACATAAAAACCTGGAATTGTTAAGGCACATCCAGTACATCAAGTACAACTAGAATATATGTGGGGTTCTAAAAGTAGTGGCCCGGGTGCTTTAAATGCAACTTAGATACCAAGTACTATTGTTTCATAAGCAAATGGGACAGCCATGCAAAAAAATCTGCATTACATTAAAAAGCAATGGCCACTCCAAAAGAATTTGGTTCCAGGGCAGAAAAACGTGGAACATGAACCACTTGTTGACCCAACAAAGATACTTTTGCATCCACTTCACAAAACTTGAACAGAAAAACTTTGTGAAAGTAATAAACAAAAAAGGGAAAAGGTTTTCATTGTTTGAGACAGATGTTTTCAAAGATAACTGATTCCAAAATAAAGGAAGGTATTTTTGTTGGTCTGTAGATTAGACACATAATCAAAGAGCGTCAGTGATGAACGGTTTTACCTAGACATTGCCAACATTACCAGAGCAAATTTATCTTGGCTGGATACTGTAACAAACAGAAATTTTGCATTATATATTAATTCATATTATGTGAAAGCTTAGATTAAAGTTACTTTCCCAATTATCAATATTCCTATGTGATAAAAGGGACTCTAAAAGTTTGTGTCCAGCTGTGAGGGGTGCTATCACAAATAGCAATATTTATCAGTAATACTGATGCGTAATTAAGTAATTTAGGCAAAAATAAAAAAATTGGTTCAGAAAATAGACACTTAATTAAAAATTACAATATTTTACATTAAGGTTTTAATAAAATCCCTCTTCTTAATTAGCTAACGCAGCATGTAAATCATGGAAAACTACTCTGGCATTGAACCGACTGGCTCTCACTAGGTACTGTTTCAAGTTTCTGACCTCACTGCCCTAGCATGCTGTGCTGCACCATAACACCGCAAAGAGCTGCACAGAAACCTCTGAAGGCTAAACCCCATTTTCTTCCCCCTATCTCAGCTACTGTGCCTCTATACCACCCCCACTGCCATACCAGTTTAGCACTGCCGATAGATAGGAGACAGCTGTGTACATTTTGTCCTAGCATGTATCTGAGAGAGAAAGAGCACGAGCCACCCAGCAGTGAAAACAGTTTATCTAATCTCTGGCTAACATGTGTACCCATTTTCCTCTTTTTCAACTCCTCCACTTCCTATCTCTTCATCCACATCTACCATCTGTAATCCCCTATCTGGGCCCACACTTCGAGACACAATGCTTCCCCCTGCATGAGTATTTGCCTTAATTTCACATATGGTTTGTGTTAGCCTGAAGTGCAAATACGCACACACACAAACACAAAAGTGCATGAAATTATCTGTGACACATCCAAGGTTTGCTGTCCCTTGACAAGACATGCACAAAAGCACAGCAGAAAAAAGCTGAAGATCTCAGAACAGCAACCCAGACGCCCTCAACAAACTGGCAGCCATCTTGGACTGGCTCACAATTGGTAAACATACAGTCTGGTAATCAGCAGTCAGACGAGAGGTGTTTAGAGTCCGCCGAGTTCACAGTAAATATGAACAATACTTTATGTTACTGCCACATCACTGCATTCTTTTTGGTCCCAGACGTCCAAAATAGTGAGTTATTTTAACAAGATATAGATATGGTTTTGATCCTCCTGCAATTTTTCAAAGCATAGGCCATTTATTTAAGCAGTTTAACAGCAAACCCCATGAAATTTAAAGAAATTTATATTCAAGCTTTAGGCTATACTCATAATACGTAGAAGTATATTTTACTTTCTCTTGGTGTACACATTTTCATGCGAATGCTGTAACTCTCCAGTACCCAAAAGTTTGGATGTAGGATGCAGAGACCAACCAAATATTTTACCCTTCTCCCACGTCATTTTACTCAGGGACTCCTGGGTTTTGGTTCATTCTTCACAGTAAAGAATAAGGTTTACTTTTTTATGAGACTACCTTTACTTTTTGCAGTTTTTATAACAAAGGCTCAAAAACATCCTCTAACGATAGCGTACAGTCCATGCAGTCTCATGCACTGCATCTCTCAGAGGAGCAGCACAACAGTTGATGAGGAAGACGTTTCACTAATTTCTCGCCAACTTCCTAATGCATTCACTGTAAAGCTGATAGATCCAACTCATGAACCTCCTGACCTCCACTACGACAGCAGTAATGGGCTAGTATCAACCCAGAGCGATCAATACAGCCCACTATAAAAGGTTACTATGCATTTAAAGCCCCACAGCTCTATCATGTTCAACATATGGGCGCTCATTGACTAAATGGATCAAGTTGCCTCTGGCTTTACTTTGCTGTCCATAAAATGTGAGCACTTAATTGACGGACTGCTTCCGCGATGAGCTGACCCCGACGACCCCCCACACAGACAGACATAAAAGAGAAGCGCTCGAGGCCCTTTACTGACTTGTGCCCACTATGTTTTACTGTAACTGTGGCGAGCTGGAACAAAGCAGAGCTGGCTTTGATGAAGCCGGTCTGGCCAGCTTGTTGTGTTAAATTAAATTAAAGGGTGTTAATCTATGTAAACGGTTTATGCAGAGGAAACATACTGCGGCAGCTCTTCAGCCTGGACTGAGGCTCTAATAGAGCACAAGATGAGCCCCACTCAAAAAAGATGGGGCTTATTCAAACTGATTATTTTCAATAATGTCCTGTAATGATGACATCCACCCCTGTGCTCTCTCCTCTTTGACTTCATTAGTGCACTGCGCCACCAGCAGCTGACCCTCCAGACAATAATTACTGCCTAATTAGGGAGATGAGCACTGCTTAAGCGCGGCTTAACGTTTAATCAGCCCACTTGACGAGCTGCTGGCGAGATCCAGACCTCACTAGCCAGAGGAGCCACACAGACACTGCAGAATGAAACAATTTTACTCTGGTGCACACCAAGGGCCGAAACTCTTCAAACTTTTGATGTGATTTGTTGACATTTAGAAATATTGTCTGTAACTCAAACTGACACATTGCCAATGTGTTCTGTGGTACTAAAAGTGTCAAAATTTACATGACGGTAATCCACAGAACTAACAGAAAACAGATTCACAGACAAGGAAAAGCTGTGGATTAGCATGAATAACCATATCATTATATTGGGAAACAGATGTTGCTTCTTAGTGTTTCAAATGTCATTTTCTTTAGAGCTGCAAACACATGAAATGTAAAAATGTCATTGCATCAAAATGTAGATCTGGTCCAATGAATAACATTTTTATTTTGTTCATTTTAGCTGTTAACCAACGTGCAACATTGTCACCAAGATTTCTGGGTGAATTTGACCTCGGCTCGAACCAGCCATGCTGATCACCATTCATATCCTTTTCGAGCTTAAGCGTATGGAATGATTCTTTGAGTGAGGTATTTATGCTACCAATTCACCAAACAGTTTGGTTTCCACCACCTTGTAGCAGTCCTCATCCACGAAACAGCGTATCTTGCTCTTTTGTTTCGCCAGCTGGTCCAAATTGGCCTTCCTTTGTCTATCAGATTTTGCAAAGCATTCTCCATGGCCTTAAGACTTAGCTTTGCCTGTTGTTTTGTTTAGATCCATTTCTCCTTCCATTATTCGCTGAGTAGTGTTTAGCCCATGTAGAGAAGGTTTCTTACTAATGTAGAGGCGATCTTACTCGAATCTGACGTTCCAGGAAATACTTCAGTTCGAATATCATTGTATGACTAACATTGAACATTTATTGTGTTTGCTTCTCAACTTAGCCGATGACGAGTCAATTGTTACTTTGGAAGAAGCAAAATTCACAAAACTCCATGAAAGCGATTGAATCAAAAGTTCAACTGTAACTACCTCCAACATCTCCAGTTCTCACTTGCAATGCATGGTCCTTCCATGTAGCATATTGTAGCACAATAAATAAATTCAACAATCAATAGACATCCAATACAGATATAAGATTAGTGTTCCAGCATTAAATCGGGAACAACAGCACTTATCTGACTCCTGATCGGGTATTTATTTTGCTCCTTAGATAAGTTTATCCTGCATGACAGTGCGTGTGCTCATAGATAGTGTCCCTCTCTCGTTTAGCGTCAGTGGCTCCAAAGTTTATACTTAACGGTTGTATTGTTTTATTGAGGTCAGCAACAATTCCTGAGGTGGTGCCCGGGCTGTGGGAGTTTTCTTTGCCAACCCCTATTGTGGGTCACACCTCCCCCTCCCACCGCTTCATCGAGGTTAAGCCTTTACACACTCGACTGACTCCTAATAGCTGAGGAAATAGCTGCCCCCGAGCCTGATACTGTATGCCCGAAAGTGTCTTGCTGGACTCAGCTGGATAAAGAACTGGGGTACTAATATCACCCTGCACGGCAGTTGGATCGTGTGGGATAATTACCCCTGGTTTGAGGGGAGGCCGTGTGATAGTGAATGGTTCAAGGGCTGCTTGAGGTGAGTTTCCCAGTCAAGTGGGACAGTGTGAATGAAGCTTACCCACAGGAAAACATGGACAAACTATGTCAAAACTAAAACTTTGATTCCACGTTCAGCTGAGGGGAGGTAAAGATGTCCCCATTCAGCGGGAGGTGATTTAATACCTTTGTAGGTGCCCTAAATGAGGGCATGTGGGGGGGGCTCAATCAACGCACAGACACCAGAGACCTGAAACTGTGTATGAGCTCCACATACCAGAGGTGGGTTATTACAGGCAGGAATCCGGTGTTTAACATGAGAGTGTGTGTGTGTGTGTGTGTGTGTGTGTGTGTGTGTGTGTGTGTAAAAGCTATTTTCAAACACACAGGTTTAGGCAGCAACTGGTCGTCCTACAATCCACTCCCTTTTTACAAAACTCTCTCTACAAGCCCAGATTGTGTGTGTGTGTGTGTGTGTGTGTGTGTGTGTGTGTGTGTGTGTGTGTGTGTTATTAGTGTGGCCTCACTTTGTACATGAACAGAAACTGTGTACGAGCTGCAGCACATACCACCAGAAAATGCCTGCCAGTGAGCGAGTTTACACAGCAGCCGGGCTGCTGCCCTTTGTGGCTGTCAGTGAGAGAGATTTACACGAGAAACCCAACACTTGAAGCAACAAAAGAAAGAGATGTGAAGCCGTCGGTGCAGTGAACACCGGACCTGTAATTCTATAAACAACTCATGACAGGGACAGCGTGGTGACGCGGGGCACAGTGGGTTGTCTGGCTTCCCTGGAAGGCTGACAAAGGGGGCTGTTGAGCTACAGGATTTATTACATACTCACCTATTTGTACAGAGGCACTTAAACCGTGGCAGAGATTATAATTACAAAATTTTAAAAATCAAGAAATAGACAAAAAATTGCGTAGAAAAGGTTGTGAATTTTCAATTTTCTCAGATCTCCATCTGTGCTCCAACATGTGTCTGTTCACTTTCCTGTTTCGCGGAAACTTGTCAAATACTTGGGAAGAGTGCACACACACACACACACACACACACACACACACACACACACACACAGTTGTGTTAAGGCAACGATGGCAATCTTGACACCAGGTCTAAATCTGCAGATAACACCACATTCCCAAAACGCACCAACTAGCACCCTGCAACATTTACGAGGTCGTGAAGAAGCCCAATCTTTCTCCAACTGAAAATAATATAATATAAAATATATCTGAATGTGTGCAAGCTGGCCTCATTCTCTCTCGCTCTCTCTCCTCAGGTGTTTTATTTCCCCATCACTAATCAGCTGCTTTATGTAACAGAGCAGCAGGTCATGTGTAAGAAGCACCTTGAACTCAAGTCTTCGTTTGCCAAGATTGCGTCATGCCTCCCGTGTGGCCTGTCTGGACTCTAACAGTGGGGGAGGAGGGGTGGGTGGGTGTAAGGGGACTGAACAGGTGATATGAGTTTGCTGTGCTCAACACCGTTGGTCTGACAGCTGTGTTTACACAGCCACTGATAGACACCATCTGAGAAAAATCCACACGGGTGATATTTGCACCATGAAGCAGCATTAAATGCGCTGCATGAGATGCCTAATGGAGCGCACTGAGGCTGCCTACTCATAACTAGTCAATCAGGACATAAATATTCATGTTTAATGGCCGACTCATGACTGAACAGTGAGGTGCTTCTCTCTGACTCCATTTAGGTTTGTTTTTTTTCTTCTGAGATCAATGCCTGATGTAATTTTGCAGTGTCAGCAGAGAAGCAGAGCAGACAGAGTAAACAAGTGGACAGGGTGTGTTTGTGCAGTTGACTTAGGGGAGAAGAGGCCCACTTGAGACAGAGAAGATGCCCCCACCAAAAAAAAAAGAAAAGTCTGATAGACAACTGGGAACAAACATCAAGCCTGACACCAGTGTGATAGGGACTGGAGAGGACTATAAGCTCCACTGCAGCCTAAAGGCGCGTGTTTACACACACTCCTATTTGAGGTCCTTTGTAAACAACGGGAACCTGACTTAAAACTGCTAAAATGAACACCAGCCAGCAGTGGGAGTGGACCTACTCCACATTTACCCACTATGTAAACTTCTCTTGGCAAGCTGCAATGCTTTTTAATTGACTCCTGCACATTATCCAAAACCCAGGAACGAAACATGTCCTGATCTGCAGTGCGCTTCTGCGGGCAATGCCACGTTTCTGCTCTCACGCGGAGCCTCGTACGCCGCTGAGTGTGTGCATGCACGCGTGAGGGCGTGCGTGTGCGTGACTTTTGCTTACTTTTGCACTGCAGGTCCACCATGGCCTGGTACCACTCCTCCTGGTCCGCCTCGTTCTCCGCGGCCACTGCGAAACTCTCGGCCCGGGTGTAGAGCACGATCATGTGCTTGTTCTTGGAGTCGGCCCGCTTGTTGATGTTGAAGCAGGTCTCCAGCGCCACCGCTTTCTTCGGGACGGGGGCCTTACCGCGGAATTTCTTCTCGCTCTCGTAGTACTCCAGACGGGCCGGGCCACGCTCCGAGGCGACGCGGAGCACGAAGTACCGCCGGTGCATGGACTTCTGCTTGCGGAGGTACCCGCTCTTCCGCACGTCCTCGTAGCTGTGGTGGTCGCCCGCTTGGCTCTCCATGACACCCACCGTGCGTGTCCCTAAATTCCTGCAAAATAAACGCAACTCCGCGTGTTTCTCTCGCGGCGCTTCTGCAAGTTTAGCGAGGTAATTCAAACATCCCCCGGCTCCGCTCCCCTCCCTCTCTCCCACATCAACGCAGGCATGTGAGAGGGGAGGCAGAGGACGGCTGGCGTGGTCGCTACTGCGAGTCCCTGAGGTCAAACCTGGGCCAGGGGTCGGTGGCGGCTGCAGCTATTGTTAGTTTCCTGTTTTAATCGTCCACGGACGGACCGGCGCAAGTTTCTTCAGGCGCACACAGACGAGCACATGAGGCGCAGCTCGGCGCAGAGCACCCCCTGCTCTCCACTACTACTACTACTACTACTACTATTACTATTACTACTGCTGCTGCTGCCAGTGTTTCCAAGCACTGTCTGAGCGGTTTAATCCCATTTACTGCACCTCTCAAAGTACACAGCCCGCGCTGCTGCTCACTGTTTCTCTGTCTGTCCCTCGCCCTGTCCCCCACCCCTGTCCTTCTCGGCTCTCGTCGAGTCTTCTGGCGTGGAGAGGAGCGGAGCAGGACTGTCACTCAGCGCTGTACTAGTACTCCGGGACACGGTGCGTTCACGGACCCAGGCTGAGCTCAGACACCAGAGTTGCCCTCAGCATTTGCAATACAATGTCTCCTAGTTGGGTTTTAATGATACAGAGGCAAGTAGCCAACAGCCACGTAAGAAAAAAAATGGAAAAACTTGGTAATACAAAACAATCAATACATGATTAGCTCAGGTGTTGCATATTCTTTGTCAAGTATTAGTATAATGTATCAAGGTGCTTTGTAATGCATAGATTGTTATTAGGAATAACTACACGGTGAACCAGATATACACACAGTTATACAATTAAATAATTATGTCCAAGTGCATGGATGTATTTATAGGTATAGGACTTGTGTATTACAGACAACAGCAAAATGCTGGATCATAAAAGCCAAAAAGAAACATTGCATTAAACCAATGAACATTAATGAATAAACAATAACATGCTGTAATAAGTAAAGGGAAAAAACAGATGGTCTGTCAGGAGTTTGGACTCAGGTTTAATAACAAAAATTACCCGGATGAGTACATTCATACAAATACACTTAATTTACTTAAATGTTAGAAAATTATATTTACATGGAGTCAATATATGTTTAGTTTGTTAAAATGGTTGAAAAATAATTATAGCTAAAACCCAGAAGTGGAGATCAGCGGCTTTTGGCTTGTCCCTTGTGGGGTCGCCGCAGTGAAACGTGTTTGGCAAACTATGGTAGTTGCTTAATTTATCATACAATAAAAACTAATAACTTAGTCCACTGAATACCAAATACATACATACATACATGCATCTTTTAACTTCTTTTCCATTTTCATTCTATTAGTATTCACAGAAGCAAAGCTTTATAAGAACTATTGTCAGGCAGTGTTTTCAAGGGAGGCTTTAATTTTTTATGTTTAATGATTGTTATAGCACAGGTTTTCCCATTCACTGCATTTTTATTAAACCATAGCGTTAATCTGACGTCTTCTCACTTAAGTTCCAATATTTCCCACAGAATGTGAAGGCAGCAGTTCCAATGTTTGTGGAGTTTCAGTGTCGGCGCTTCTGGGAGTCCATACTCTTCTATTTTTTGTTTAAAAAAATAAAATAAAAGAATTCCCCTTTCTCCCCTGAATAATTTTTTTAATCTATTAACTCAAGTTTTTAAAACATTCAGCAGATTCTGCAGTACTAATATTAACTACATCACAACCTGTAATTAGATGTTGCATAAAAACATTAAAATCCAAAGGTCACAGCGAACTCTGAGTGGGACAAACTGATATTGGTTTCATTAGTGATTCCTGTACGTTTGATAAACTGCAGATTAGTCTGATGTACTTGAATAAATATTTACAGACTGCCTGTACATATAATGTTTTTGTTTTATCTGGACTGTCTGAGCACTTTATTTTCCTGCTGTACAGAATAAAAACTCAGGATACTGACTATTCATAGGCATGTTTTAGACCTGGATTCACTCTAAATATAAAATCTAATGGGTCTAATAATAGCCACTCTGGAAGCTCTAAAGGGTTTCCATCTTTGCACTGTATGCTTATGCAGTATGTATGTTGTTATGCAATATGCATTCAAAAGTAACCTTGTGCACGAGGTCATAGGAAACTAGATACCAGCCGCCCCCTGCTGCATGAAAACAATATTACAGCTACTGTACTAAGTAAATAAAAACACACAAAGAAGCACCCAAAGTCAAACTGCATTAAGAACGAACAAACGGATTTTATGAACATGAATACTCGTCATTACAAAGACGTTGGTTGTTACATGAATCTCTGTTCTTTCTTTTTTTGGCAAAATAAGAGAAATAAAATTTCACCTTCATGTCAACCGAATGAAAAAATAAAAAGGTAGCAGAAAGAGATGGTTTTGGTCCGGTGCATGAAGCGATGATGTTTTTAATACACATTTATGTAAGTTATTCTGAAACTGCTTTTACATTCAGTAGCATCTCCTTTTAGCCCTCTAAGCGCATGCAGCCTGAGTGGAAAACACAGAATATCTTTTAAAGGAAAACCTGCGAGAAAACAGGGCTGAATACAAACATGTTCCACACTCACTCTCTCCCTCACTAACCACAGAGAGAAGCCCACCTTATCTTTCAACACCAATTTAATGTGCATCAGGAGGCTGTTAAGGCTGTTAAGACCATCTGTAGAAACTCATGATGCAGGCATTTCCTCTGGAAAACTCAAAGACTCAAACATTTTTAAAGCATAAGGAGACGCGGATGTTTTTAACTGGCGGGCTGGTATTTTTTTGCATTTTTATGCGGGAGATGAAAGCAAATTAGCAGCAGCACGTGTGCGTGTCATATATATATTTTTTTATTTTATTTATTTATATATATATACATATATATATATATATATATATATATATATATATATGTGTGTGTGTGTGTGTGTTTCTGCAAAACTCCTAGAGGCGACGATTACCCGTGACTCCCACAGAGCCCTGAGGTGGCATCGACTGGCACACAAACACCTTTGGACATACATCACTTGGTACAAACACAGCAGGCCATCACTCTCATACATACATACATACACACGTGTTTCCTAATTACATTCACACTTTTTTTTTACCCTCCACAAACACGTAAACACAGAACGGGGGAGAGAAGGGAGGAGGAGGACGACGACAGGAGGGTGTCTCCCTCAGAGGGCGAAAATACTCCAGAGGCATTGAAATGGCAGCGACACCTTAAGGTCACTTCTCCCTCAATTCCCAGAGATACATGAGTGGGTGATGAAAGGAGAGGAGTGGGTGGTGTCAGATGAATGGATTTCTCGATGTCCCTCGACTGGGGTAAACATTCCCCTGAAAGACAAGAGAGGCAGGGTGATTAGGAGAAGGAGAAGGAGGACTTTACTACAGTTCCTGTAGTCTGCAGAAAAGAAGAACTTGCAAAAACTATCAATTAGCCTCCACACACACACACACACACTCTTTTATTGCCTTAAAGTGCACTCAGTGCCACTTGTTTGTTAGACTCTGAGGACGCTACTCACTGTAAACGGGTTCACCGACATTGGCCGAGGGACTTTGGGCTGAGACTCTGAGGCAGGGAAGGAGGCGAAACCTGCAACAAGCAAACATAAGATGACAGAGAGAAACAGGCCGAAAGGTGTGAGGCCGGCAGTGAAACCAGAAACCGCAGCAGCAGCTCTGCACATGATGTGTGAACTGACTTTACTGTTGCTGATGGTCAATGCTGATGTGGTGTGTTGCAGCTTCTCAGAGCTTCATCTGCAGTCTGTTAAAGCGTCGCCTTTATGGTCACCACTTCATTCAGATGGACCTACAACTCTGGCAGGCAACCAGTACGATATTTGCCATATGAGCAAGATAATTTAAGTCATTTTAGTCGATGATAAGTGGGGTGTGAAAAATTATCTACTGGTGTTGAAGAGCCAATACTCTACTACCAAACGTCATAAACAACATGCTTAATTTGTTTCAGCCTGGCAAAGCCTCTAGTTACACCCTCATTCAAAAGGCAAAACTGTTACCATGGTTAATGCAGACCAACAATACGACAGGTTTTCAGGATCAATCCTGTAGTTAACTAGTAACAATGAAGATGTTTTTCCTTGCTGCTTTTTCTTTCCATTTAAGATTTGTTGGGATTTCACTTTGAGTTCTACCCCACAGACACTGTGATATGTGGCCAAACCTATGTCTCATTTTAGTTTTACATTACATGTATATTACAATCAATAGTTGTTTTATTTTCAGTGTTCATACCCCTTCAGGGGTTCATGTGAATGCCTGTGATGTGTTCAGGTACAGGGTATGACATTAAAGTGGATGACAGTAAAATATCCCTCATCTCAAGGATTTCTTGTCATACTAAAATTCAACATTAGGCCAAGATACTTCTTTTAATTTTATATTATTTTCCCAGCACCATGTTTGGTGAAAACCCACACAGCATTTCAGCAGAAACATTACATGTTCACTGTTTGGCTTGTTTTGGAGCCACGCGACCTAGCTATGTTGCAGTCATTGAGTCGAGCATGAACTCTTCTCTATACAAGAGGATCCTAGAGGCAAATGTGGCGCCATCTGTCCAACAGCTAAAGCTTGGTCCAAATTGGGTCAAACGACAGGGCAATGATCCTAAGCACATCATTAAATCTACATCAGAATGGCTGAAAAAGATAAGAATCAAGATTTTTGAATGGGTCCAGATCTCAACCCAACTGAAATGCTGTCATGGAACCTTAAGAGAGCTGTGCATAAGTGAATGCCCAAAACCCACAATGAGCTGAAGCAATGTTGTAAAGAAGAATGGGCCAAAATTCCCCTACAGCAATGTGAGAGACTGATAGAAATCATACAGGAAACAATTACTTCCAAGTTATTGCTGCTATGGGGGGGGGGGGGGGGGGGGGGGTCTACTAGCTATTGAATCATGGGGGTTCTTAGTATAGCCCACGTTCTTTTTGGCTTAATTTTTGTTAAAGTAATTAATGGGCGGTGAAATAAGTTACACAGTACTATATATTGTTTGTCTGAGGTAGTACTAAGACCTGCTACGATCGGATTTAGTATGTTTTACATTAAAAAAAAAAAACATAATTAAAAGAGGAGTACTAACTTCCACACATGACAGAAAAAAACAGAACTTACCATTTGCTTCCTGGTTGGGGGCTGACTCATGAGAAAAAGTGTTCTGAGTGGCGGGTGCTGGGAAGGAGGCAGATGGGGGGAAAACAGAGGTGGGCGAGGTGACAAACGCATTTGAGTCACCTGGAAAAAAATTTGTGGGATCAGATAAAAACCAAGTGACTACCTGAATAACTCTAGAAATAATACTTTTGATTAATTAATTAATTAATTAATAACAGAGCTGAGGACACAGAGCCCTAGAGGTTTATTATTGAGACTCTGGTTCAGAAAGTAGAACAAATACCACAAACATTCGTGTTCATAGTGATACAATAATATGCTAATAATAATCATTTCTATTTTTGCACCTTCTTGACACGTTTGCTCAACTGCCAAAATGTTTTATCAATAATCTTAAAACTGAGCTGAACAGTTCAGTTAAAAACGACCTCAAAATCAGCAAATCTTCACTTTAAAAGCTGAAACCACCAAATATTTTCAACTTTTGCTCAATCAGTAATCAGTTAAGCAACTAATTATTTGACCTTTATACCTTCCTATTGTTTAGCGAATGTTGTAAAATGCAGGGAGGTGTGCATATATGTTCACATACTGTAACTCTATACAGAACACAAGGGGAAAAGTACTTTATTATTAGTCACTTTAAATATTTTTGTCATGTACTACTTCATTAACTGTTTGTCTTTGTGCTTATACAGTCATGGCCAAAAATAGCGGCACCCTTGCAATTCTGACAGAAAATACAACCCCTCTCTCAACAAATTGTGGCAGTAGCAATGGTTTTGTTATTCACATGCATATTGTTTTAGTTGCACTGGAACATACAAAAAAACAACCATGAAGAAAAGTAAAATCTGATACATTTCCACACAGAACCCCCCAAAAAACGCAGTGGACAAAATAATTGGCAGCCTTAACTTAATATTTGTTGGCACCCCCTTTGGAAAAAAGAACTAAAATCAATCGCCTCCACAAATAAGCTTCTTCCACCTCTCTACTGGAATTTTGACCACTCTTCCTTTGCAAACTGCTCCAAGCTATTCAGATTTGAACAATGCCTTCTCCCATAGGTGTTCTATGGGATTCTGGACTCATTGCTGGCCATTTCAGAACTCTCCTGCACTTTGTTTGTAACCATTTCTGAGTGCTTCTTGAAGTGTTTTTTGGGTCATTGTCCTGCTGGAAGACCCATGACCTCTGGTGGAGATGCAGCTTTCTGACACAGGCCACTACATTGCACCCCAAACTTCTTTGGTAATCATCAGATTTCATGATACCATTCACACAGTCAAGGCATCCAGTGCCAGAAGCAGCAAAGCAACCCCAAAACATCTTTGAACCTCCATCATGTTTGACTGTAGGGACTGTGTTCTTTTCTTTGAAGGCCTCATTTCTGCAAACGGACTTGTAGCCTTGAGATGCTCCACGTTTTTCTTCTCAAATCCACAGACACCCCTTTACACTTCTTTCTTTTCTCCATCCTCAGTGTGACACACAACACAAAGGCTGAGTCAACTTTTCTCCATTTTAATTGGTTGCAAGTGTAATTACTATATTGCCCACAGCTCTAACTTGCCACAGATGTGTCTAAATACAAATTACAGGAGCATCACATGCTTGAAAAGAAATTATTTCTTACAATTTTGACAAGGTGCCAATAATTTTGTCCAGTCCATTTTTTTATTTTTGTATGAATGTTTAAATCAAGATTTACTTTTTTGTTTTGTTCCAGTGGGGGTTAGGGTTAGGGGTACAGATGGTTATTCCTCTTAATTTTATTTTGTATTACAACTAATCTGTCTTTTCATAGACCATTTAAATGTTTGTGTTTAAATACTTCTTTATTAAACACAGTATTTATTGTTATTTGGTTTTTGAGGTATATTAAAGCTGATATGTGTCCTTTAGTTTAACCTATTATCACCTTTTATCTCTACATTATATTCTTTGTTATGAGGCTGAATGAGCTGTGTTGTATATTGAATTTTGCAAGATTCCATTTTTTGTCACTGCCCTTTAAAAACAGACTCCGATACTTTGTCAAACAAGACTGTTGTAATGAAAACTAAATCTTAGGACAATTATATTTTTGGTCAAATATAGCATTTCATCCTAAACACAGATCTATTTATGTAAATGAGATCACAAATTATAATGTGGATTGACATCCACATACAGATCAGATAAATGCAATCAATATGGAGCTGCAGGAGAGGTTACAGGCAGAGTGTAAAGGACCACGAACATGAGTCTCACCTCCGGACGCGTTGCTGAAGGGGTTACTGGGGGAGAGGGCAACGGGCTGTTGGGAAGCCGAGCTGGAGCTGGAACTTGAGCTGAATGGGTTGGGAAAATCTAAGAGACACCCAGGGGGAGAAGAGAGGGGGAGATAATTCTCAGTGTGGGGTTAACAGGGAACATTCCTAGCTATTGAAACCAACACTGCTCTGAGTCACACACAGATGCCTCCTAATTAGGGAGGTTGAATGGTTTACAAGATGAAGGAGCTGACTGTAAATAAGAGAGCAGGTTAGCAGGAGGAATCGATGCAGTTCGTGCTTGGCACCTACTTGCAAACGTTTGGGAGCTGGAGACTGAATCGACACCGGGGGAACTGGGGAAAAGCAGAAAAGCAGAGAATCAATCAGAAGAAGACTTTTAACGGGCTCCACACACAGAAAATGTAAAAATCTGTCATGTTTAACAAAAGCAGATTTGAAGGGATTTCATTTAGTTTCTACCTGGCAGGAGTGGAGCTGGAGGACAGCCTGCTGCCAAAGATGGTGCTGTACTGCGGAGGCCCACCAGGTGGAGCTGCACACAAGCATTTTGCACAGACCACAACCTCAGCGCTCTAAGAGAGCTCATTTAAACAGATGTAGTGCTGCTATTGTCTCAAAGTGCCGGTAAAAATCTCACAGAGAGTTCAAAGATTTGATTTTAAGCATGTACGTCATCAGACAACAGCAGCATTACAAATGACCTGAATAAAATATCTTCTCTGCAGTCAGCTTGATATGAATCAAAGTGAGCCGGGGCAGAAAATCAATAAATTCCTTACTCTGTGAGTGGTAGAGGCTGCAATGAGGATGGAAAATAACAAAGCTTGTTGTGGAAAGCTGAAGTGCTTCTCACATAGAACCTATGTATTAAATCTGCTGCGCTGGTTATTAGACAAATACAGCTGATTTTATATATAATACATAACAGGAAGGTTCCGTGACTGGGACTGTGCATGATCGGGAGTAAATACAATGAGTATAATTCAGCTGCTAAAAGCCTTGGCATTTGGAGTAAGGATGTTATGCAACCTTGCTGAGCTGCCCGTGACAATCTGTATCAAACTCACACCCTCCCTCTTCCTCTGCATCCATCTTTTGGGCTACGCACTGGTGGATTAAGTGCTCAGGTCCTTCAGGTGCACAGAAGTAGCAATACAACCATGTAAAAATACTTTATTATAAGTACTGTGAGTACAAATAACAGTACAGGGTGAGGCAGGTTTGTGTGTGTGTCTAAAGCTTGATTTAACTTTTTCCCCTGTGACTGTGAGAGTTGCACGAAACACATCTATGAGCCACATTCATACACTGGCTGGCACGTCACTTCGTTAAAACAAATACGGGTTTATCTTTAACCAGCTTCACAGACTAATGACAGTGTGATCACAGTCTCTGGAGAGTTGTTTTTGAGAGGCCTGTTCAAACACGCTTATAACAACCTCCTAGTGACTACAAAAATTGATGAATGTCAGTTTCCAGTGTATGCATCAATATATCATATATGTAATACAATTATGTTTATTAATCAAGTAATGCTTCACGTTATGTTAACAGTCACTTAACATTAGCCAAGTCTGAATAAAGAAGAAGCAGCACAGCTGAGGTTGGTACTTTTGCAGCCTAGGTCTGGGTTTGTTTTTCACTGTGTTAAATCAAGATGAGTGGGTGGAGGATTTAGAGTTGGTTGAAGGCAGCTGACAGCTGGGGCACGTAACAAAAGTAAGTAGTAATATAACGTGTTACTTGTGCTGATGAATTAGTAACTTTGGTAAAACTTTACTTTTAGTAAAGTATTTCCATTCAAACCGTAGCAGATTAAAAGTTCAAAGTGGCATAAAACTCAAAATTGCACCCACAGTAAGTGAAGTACATGGATAACTTTACAATGTTACAATAAAACAAAAACACTATAGACATTAAAAAAAACTTGCACATCAACGGGTTTTTGCAGTTATTTTCCTACCTGTGGCCGATGATGATTCAAAGAAGACGCTGTCCAGCTGTGACAGGGCAGCATACCTGTCCCGGGTGTTGGAGCTACTGACAGGTTGTGTTGTCCGGCTGATGTTGGCAGGCTGCTGCTGCTGCTGCTGCTGCTGCTGCTGCTGCTGCTGCTGCTGCTGCTGCTGCTGCTGCTGCTGCTGCTGCTGTTGATGATGATGATGATGCTGGGACAGAGACTGGGGCATATTCTGCTGTTGAGGATGGTTCAGACCTCCAAAGTCCACGCTGAGAGACTTGGGAAAAGCCCTGAAAGGCCCCGTGGTGCCTGAGGCCGATACTGTACGACCTGAAATTAAAAGAACAAGACTGAAACTCAGCCAAAAAACAGGGAATACATCTGAAAGGCTCTACTGACGCATTCAAGTGCAGTTCACAGTTCAGTTTTTACCCTGCAAGACGAAAATCATCTTATTTTTAGAAATCCTATATGTGCAAATGTACAAAGTAAATGTTAGGCTGGATTAAAAATCAATAATACATAAACTATTGATAACATTAAATAATAAAGTTAATTTAGACCTTTCTTTATTGAAATTAGTGCAAATACAAAACTACAGCTACTAAATAGACCTTGAGATGAACTTTGGACTTTGAACTTGAGCATTCACCCAGTTGTTGAAGACCACATAATGTACTGAAAAGTACCAGAACATTTAGTAAATAAACTAGCAAGTAAGATTGTTTTCTCAGCAGCTCTTTCCAAAGTTGACGCTGACAACTTCCCTACAAGGTCCATTTAGCAGCACTTATATTGCATGGTCTTCATCAATAAATTGTGTTTAATGGAGTGTAGATGTTTCCATTTTTTCAGAACAAGACATCTTGTCCATTTGGCATAAAATCTGAGGTTATCTGCCAAATGGACAAGATATCTTCACTCTTGTGAAACAGCAGTTGACTGAGCAATCTTAATATACATCAATTTTGCTGACGATCGAAAGCTCCAGGACAGCTACTAAATAGGGGTTGATGTAAGATTGTAATCTTCATCAGGAAGTATCCAGATCATCTCATTAGATAATAAGCTGATTTAATGCCATTATTGTTTATACACCAATATTTAAATTTCAAGATTTTTCACATAGACCCTTTCAATAAAGAAAGAGAGTTATGAGCCTTTAGACAGACCAGATAAAACCTCATATGCTACCTAAAATAACATTTTCATGTATGTGGCTTAACTTGATGTCATCAAGAAACATGTACTGTCACCATGGTTCACAAAAGCTGAAAGGCGGAGCAGCACGCTAATAAGCTCTTGCATATTTTTGAAAGCAGCAAACAAAATAAATGCAATTGTTAAACAAACCCAGGAAGCCACAATTAACATCTTTCCAGGTAGCAAGCATCCCACAAACATAAGCCTTAAGGCATGATGGTCAGCTGAGGAATCAGAGACACAGACCAGACCAGACCTGACCTGATACAGATTATCTGAAGATGTAAAGCATGCAAAAGTCAAGCTGCTGTTTGGGAGATATGACTGGTCCTGAAGGGTGGGGAGATAGGGCTTATCTTTGTGAACATATCTGAGCTTCCTACAATACTGGTTTGGGACGTTAATGTGTATCGTGGGATAACAGCTGTGCCCTACATAGTTTTCAAGCGCTTCAACGCCATCGTGGTGCGAAATATCAGGGTCCCTCTGCTGACGAGGAGCAGCAGCAGTTATGGCCTAAATTTAGCATTGCTTCAAACTTATTCTTTTTCCTCTAAAGGAAACAGTGTGTGTGTTTCTCCTTGACCCTCTAAGCCTTCAGATCTGGGCTTTGAAGTGGGAAACCTGATTGATTAAGAAAAATATCGACCTCCAACTGCACCACGTGACACTGGCCAGTCGTGACTCTGAGGGCTAAAAGAATAGAAAGTGCTGCTGTGTCTTCTGCTCCACAACAAAGCTGGATTCATATGCATGTGAGGCATGGAAGGCGGCAGCAGGGCCTGCAGATTGGCCCTCTATTAAGAAGCATAGAAGAGCTTATTGATCTCAGTCATTCTACACACATGGAAATGCATCAAATGTTCAAATGCGGTTGGTACTGTGTCTTACCTAAAGTGAAGTGGTTTTTGAAAGAGCTACTGGCTATGAGGTCAGGGAAGAGAGGAGAATGAGATAAGACAGAGACAGAAGAAAAGTGGGATAAATAGAGGGAAGGGTGAAGAAAAAGAGAGAAGAAAGTGTCACTGGCGTCATGTGAAACGTCGTCCCTGCTGTCATTTGTGGCCAGCGGAGGGACCTTTTGATTTTTACTATTCATAAAATGCAACTCAGTATGTTAAAGTAATGAGATGGAACCAGGCAAAACCCACACGAGACAGTAAATTTACACTCTCATGATGGGAATTGTGACTGCAGAAGCACTTCTCTCTCTTTGTTCCTCTGAAAGTGTCACTTGGGGCCAACGACATCACTAGTTAGAATCAGTGAAAATATACAGCAATCTGCACTACACTGACATGGTAACTACAGGCCCACAGAACAGAATGGAACAAGACAAGCCATATGGCTGCATCACTTTTTCCTTTCTCAGACCACATCAACGTGCAACGGTTGTGGCAAGTTGATGGGTTTTTTTTTTTTTTTTTTAGTACATTCATCATTAATATGCATCAGACACAATTTAGGCCTTATCTAAGTAGTCGTACTGTAAATCTCTTTCCAGAAATAGATGGAAGCTGCTTTAAGAGTAAGGTTGGCATGATTAAACATTGATAGTATTGTCAGCAGAACCATGAAAGGCCCTGGCCTCAATACTTTAAGTGGCCTCGTATTTAGCAACCGGACCATTTAGCAACTGCTTCATCTGAAGGTGTAAAGCTTTTAAAAACAAAAATTTAGCAAGAAGAAACCAGTTGGGACTATTATAAGTTTCCGTACGCATTTAGGGCTCCATCACAGAACTGTGCATGTAGGAGGGAGTCACATTAACCTACGGTGCATGTGTTTATTATATCAAAGGAAAAGTCCAATCAGTGCAAATCTGTGACACACTGATGGGTTTTTCCTAGTTTATGGCGCGATGACACAGCTTTAGGGCAAAAAGGAGTAAGATATTATTGGCTTTGACTACCCAGATAATATGTGCATAAATAGGTTTTCGATGTGTTTTAGGCTGGAGGATTTTTAAATGCTTTAGCAACACATTTATTGATCCAAACCCCCATATTCAGTGTGGGGCCATGGCTATAATATTTTATCATTACATGATATTTGTTTAAGTAAACTTGAATAAATTATTGCGTTTGTAGCATGGTTTGTCCCCGTTTCCAGGCCTAATACACCTCTGTGGACCTGCTGTTGACCAGAGCTTCATATTTACTGCACAGACGTGATAGTGGTTTATCTGAATAATGTATGTTTCAGCTCGACTGAGAGCAAGAAGAAAACAAAACGTCCAGTGGAGGACACACCTGAAGGCCGTGGGAGGGCAGGGAAAGAGGGGCCATGGCTCTGAGCTCCCAGTCCTGATGACAGAGACCCTGGCCGCTGTCTTTCTATCCCACACAGGGTGGGGTCTGAATTAAAGAGACAACAATAAAGGACAAACTAGTGAAAGAACTGATCACAGTAAGTCCAAAAATATGTATTCCTCCAACAGAGATCAACCTCTAACCTTTTAGTTGGGGGTCTCTGAAGCTTTGAGAGCGTGACGGCCGAGCGGTGAACACGTCCGTCCGCATGTCGGCGGGCGATATGGCAGGAGCTCGATCCCATGATGGCATCTGGGACTGCGACTAGAAGGCAAGAGAGAGGAACAAAGAGAAAGAAGCAGATGGGTGGTGGAGAGACAGACACAAAGGGTGAAGAATCTCTTTCAGTCTCTTTCATGCTCGCTCAATAATTCATACGCAGCGGCTTTGATGTCCAGGCTACCTGGCCTCTCACTGCCCAGCCCATCAGTCTCTGTCTCTGCTGCAGTGTGGAAGAGAATTCAGGTCGTTGCTTCACTTTCTATTCTGTTTCTCATTTGCCTCTCTTTGAACTAACTTGTCTCCTTTCCTTTCCCCTTTTTTCCTACCCCACCCACCCACCTTCTTTACTGAATCCTCACCGTGTCACTTGCGCTCCCCTTTCACTCTTCATCAATCAATATCCATTACCTTGACAATTAGGACAAATTAAGCCTCTTACCAGTGGCCTTGCAGCTCTGCCATTTGGGGGCAGGTTATGAGGAGGGGCCTGGCTTGCTAAGGAACCATGAGAGGGGAGCACAGGCTGGACCCCTGGGCTCCAAGGACCCTCCACATCTCTCCAGTTCTTACTTTTGGAAAAATGCCTGCAAAAGATTGGAAACTAAATAAGTCTTTGCCACTAAATGGCCTCATGAAAAGCACAATTAACTTTTTATGCACACACTAAAAGCAGCAATGACTCATCAGTTAATTTTTCTGAGTGGGCCTTTATTTAGAACCGTGAATGTCTAATACTGGAACAAATATCAGTGGTTAGTTGGATGTAATTTAGCTCTGTTTCACTACTCCAGCCATTAACTACAGTTTCCTGACTAAAAGTGGTAAAAAGATTATCAGCTGGTGACCAGTCGTCCCAGTGCTTCAGAGGGTTTTATTTTATTAACTAGTGTCTTGTGGGTAAAAGGGTGAGACCAGTATCTCCTCGGCATATACACTCTACACAAATGTTCTGCTGGCTTTAAGGGTTATACCTGATAACCTCGTAGCAAACATCTGTTTTTGCCTGTTTTGGTTATGTGGTGCTGACTTCCTTTTTTTGTGCATTTTAGTTTCGAATTGATGTAAAACCTTGCATCTGCCTGTGTATCAATAGGCTGACCCCCTGTCCGGAGGGGGGTTGTGGGGCTGCTTCTTTTTTGGGGTTTGGACCACTCTCCTTCTTTTTGCTGCACAATTTTGCTGGGTTTTGCAGCGTTTGTGCAACAGGCACTGTTCCCATTGTCCGGTGGGGTTTGGTGTTGAAGGGTTTGATGGCTGCAGCCCTCTGACATGTCACTCCAGTGTCTGACTGATAAAAAGTCCTTGCCTATCAAGTGTTACCTAAAGGCATGTTAACAGTTGGTGTTTACATTTTTATAAATACAACAGTGCCATTTTAAATAAATTGGGCTTTGTTGTGGTTGCCTTCAATTGCAAGGGTTTTTGTGAGGGTTTGTTTTTGTGTTGCACTTTGATCCCCAACCTACTGGTGACACATAGATAATTAAAATCCTTGTCGTCTTTGCATGTCCTCCTATCTGGAGTTCACTTCATCTGTAAAGCTTTAATCATACTTTCAATTGTCTATAGAGGCTACACAACTAACCTACATTGTTGAGAGTAGTAGTAGTAGTATCACATTTCTATCACAGTTGTTACTGCAGCCTGTGTCACCACAATGCATAGTTACATTTCTGAGAAGGTGCACATTGCATGCTATGCAGAACCTACGGCGTAGATTTGACGCAGTATAGTTCAAACTCAAGCTTGTAATCAGCATGTTATGCTGCAAATCAAACCAAAATCCTCACCATTTCTTCTTCTCATACTTGTCCTGGAGGAACTCTTTGAACTTCTGGGAGTCCTTCATATCGGAGCAGCCATCTGTCTTTGGGTCAAATACACACAGCCAGGTCCTCCTCCCGACCTAAACACACACACATTTAGCAAAAAAACACATAAATATCGTGCAGCTTTAGCATGCCATTCCTAGTCAGAAAAGGGTCTGTGTAATTGCTGGAGCATAAAAATCAAATTACAAGCACTGCTTTTGTTTGACATTTAATCTCAGAGAGTCTCTCACAAACACAAACAGATTTTCTCATCAGTGATTCATCCGCGGTGCAAGAGCAAATATTACTGCCTATGAATCATAACTGGCAGGATCACTTTTCAGAGGATGATATGATAGAGAAAGCTGGACCATACACACCTCTGCCTCGGTTCAAATTATACTTGACTCAAACACACACACGTACGCAGATCCAGCAGCGAGCTGATAAAAATGGTCAGCACTCATCATATTAGGCTGAAACACCTTTTATCTCTGTGATATAAGCTCAACAGTGAGTGCTGCCTACACTAGTGGTTCCCCAAGTCAGTGTTATAACACCTTATTTTTAATGTTTTCTTTTACGTTTTAAAAAATAGAAATTCTTCAAGTAGAAGAAAATACCAAATCTTTTTTTTTAACTATTAAAAATCACTTTATCAACAATTGTTGCAGCTGCTGTAGTCAAATTAAGAGGATTTTTAAGGCAAATACACAGACAGACAACCATTCACACCTATGGACACATTAGAGCCACCAGTAAACCCAACATGCATGGTACTGAGGAGACCGGAGTACCCAGAGAAAATCCAAGCGAGCATGAGGAGAATATCCAACTCCAAAAAGACTGAAGCCAGGTGGGGATTTAAACCAGGCACCTTCTAGCTGTGAGGCACCAGCGCTAACCACTCCACAACCATGCTGCTCAGACAAACATGGATAATTGGCTATTATAAAATGTGCTAATGACAGATCTGCATTAGAGTTGAAGCAATGAATCAACTGGCTGATCACCAGAAAGTAATTCTGCAACTCTCATGATAACTGACAAATCAATTAGCTCGTGTGAGGATTGGGACGTTTTAATTGTCTAAACTGAATACTGAATTATTGTTTGGTCCACAAAACCAAACAATAATTGAGATAATAAAACGAATTAGATGAGGGCATTAGTCATGTTCATGGCATACTGTAAAACTTTAAATAAAGTTTTTCAATCATTCAAACCAGGATATGTGCTGATCAGGACGTTTTCTTAAGTTGAAAAATGTTGAAGAAGCGTTATAGAAACTTTGGGAAATACTGGCCTCCACACACAAAGAAAGATACACGGAAAGGAAATAGACTGTGGTTTGGGTGGGACGGTCAACCAAAGCTGGTCCTTTTGTTTCTTGGCACTGTATGGAAAGCAACATTCTTCACAAAAAAAGCTCAGCCACAAAGACCGGATCAACTTGTAGCCAATAGGGATGTTGCATATTCATATCAGATGCAGAAAGTGAGCTTTAAAACTGAACTTGCACCAAAAAAAAAAACAAACAAAAAAAACACATTATGATCAACTGTTACATTTTAATAACGTTGGATGAACTCACGTGTCCCTAATACAGTAATAAACAGAGTAAAAAGCATTTGTGTCTTTAAAGTGAACTACACCTGCTTCCACCTGAAGCCCCAGGTGAGGAATCACTCACCTCGTTGCCATGGTTTTGGAGGAATTCCACTTCCTGTTGGGAGAAGGTTGTCATGGAGATAGACTTGACTCTATGTGGTGGGTTGAGGCCTCTCCTGGGACACAGAGGAGAGATGGAGAGGGGAGTATGTACTAGAATAACACTTGTCAGATAATGACATGTAGTCAACCGTGGTCCCTGACACATACAGGACAGAACAGGTGGGAGAGAAAATACTTAAGGTGAGAGATTTGTTGTGGGAAAAGGTGCGACGCAACACACACACACACACCCTTCTGACAAAAGACCACATGTTTTCAAGAAGCAGGACCTCTTTTTCCTCCATGCTGGGGACACAAAGTGGGACAGTGCTGTGCATGTGTAGGATTGCGCAATAACGCGCACTAAAGTGCTGAAATCGTCTTCCTAAAGGACTAAACTGAACATGCAGAACAAAATGTGACAGTTCACATACAAACACACACACACACGCCCACATTGGAGTGGAGCCTGGAGAGAAAGAGAGAGAGAGACAGAGAGAGAAAGGGGGGGGTGTCAAACCTGCACCATGACGAAATGAAACGTAACTCGGAGCTGGAAAATGACCAACTAGCGGTCTGTCGTTTATGAAGCTGTTGGAAGACACGCATGAGAGAAAGAGAGGGAGAGACAGAGGTAGACACTACGTAAATTATTGTGTGCACACAACCCCGGCTGCTGCACCGCACCAACACTCCCTGTTAACGCTGAAAATCAAAATAACACACTGGAAATGTGTAAATCTGGGTGGTGCATGGTGCAATCTCAGGCCTGGTACTTTTACTCACTCTCGCTGCGTCTTGATGCTAAATGTGCAGTAAACAAACCCGGGCACTCACAGCATTCCGGAGCACGACGTGCAGACGAAGCTTCCCACCGTGATGTCGGTGTAAGTCACCCCGGGCTGGTTGCACTCGAAGCAGTGTTTGTTTACTCCAGACTGGGCCAGCTCCCGAACCTTGCGGGCGCAGATCTCCTGGTTGTCCCGGTGCTTTCGGTTCGACATTTTAATCTCTGCGGTGGCTGACGCACAGGCTCGCTGTGAAGCCGGTGACGCTCCGCTGTCCACCTGGATCCTCCTCAGTCTACTACGCGGAGCACTTCATGCCCGCATTATACAAACGCTTTTACTGCGGCTTCACCCCGAGTGCATGGCTTCACAGAGGAGGACAGGCACGTCAAGACAGACCGAAAGAGCCGCACACATATCGGAAACACTGCAGGTTTCCTTCAAAATAAAAGAAACTAACCGGTGGCGCTTTAGATTTCCGTGACCATTTTACTGCTTAGTTGCCTGTTTCTTTAAAATAAATGCTCCAAAATAAGCAATGGTTATCTCATCAAAACTGTTTGTAGGTCAAAGTATTTTCTGTTTGTGGATTCTGTGTATCACTAATTGTCAATTTACTTTAACATAAGGAGGAAAAATAAATAGGTTTTCTCTTAAAAAGCACATTTGCACCTGATTAAAAACTAATTCTCAGCACAAGGACCATTAAGCAGCAGCTGTTCTGAAACTTTGGACCATGTCACATGAGCTTAATCAGACTCTTAAAGGTTTGATCAATTGTGATATTTTAAGTCACTGTCCATTCAAAGTTAAAGGAGATCAGTCTCTGGGAACTTGTGGTGAGACTGATCTATGTTGTTTGTTGGAAGTGATTATGAAAAATATGCCTGTTTACTAATCACAATAAGTAAAGTTATATAAAACCCACCTAATACCCACTGGAGGCCCAGAACTGACTTTTTATCATTTATTGAACCTTTATCTCAGACGTCAGATTCATTGTCTATACAAAAAGCACATCAAAAGGAGACCTGAGAGGTAGGATGGAGAGTTTGTCAAGTTACAACATTTTTCATATATATTCATATATTTTAAATGTTTTAATGCCTTGTATGAAGTTGTTACTTCATGTTCTCAATCCAAAAAAAGATGCAGTTTTGCTATATGTTACAGCCTGGGTAAAATAAACTACAGTTTCACACTAAAGGTAAAGTCTGTGTCACAAATACTTGTAATTGCAGTAATTCAGTTAATTATCACATTTGAACAGCTAAGTGTAAAATAAAGTGGCTCTGGCATTTTAACTAACATTGAGCCGCTGTCCTTAGAACAATAAAAAATTGGTTTGTCTGCTTCCAAAATCTGTTTGTGGGGACATTTTTCACCTTTGCTAAACAGCTGATAGTAGATCATTGACATGGAATGAGGGGAGAGATGGGTCCTGTGTTGGACATGAACTTTGGGGCTTGATCAGCACCTTAACCCCTCAGTCACCAGCTTCTCGCCAAAATCTACTTCTAATACTTCTACTACTTCGAGGGTATTGTAGCGCATGGTTCATATTTTTCAACTTTGCATTTGATCAAAATGATTATAAGAGAACCACAGATATTGCAGCACAATTCCTCACACGTGTCCTGTCTACTGGCCTAGTGGTTAAAATAGCATCTCTAATGGTCAGAATTCAAGAGAAGGCCGTTAAAAGAAGTGTGCAGTAGGCAGTGAAATTACCCCGAATAGTTAAATGTTAAATAAAGGTATGACATATGCATTTAAATGAGAACAGCTGATATTTAGTAGCTACAGTCGATCTTTACCAACCCCGTTATATTTTTAAAGCACGTCAGGCCTTTAATTTTGAACACTCACCGGATGTGGCACATATTTGTGTCCGTTGTGATACTTGGACAGATGCGTAGGGGATCTACTTTCCAAGACAAATAAGTACCTGTCGAGTAGCCAAGTTTTACATCGTCCGGTGACCGTTTTATTACTTTCTTGGGGCCTGTTTGTCTGTCTCCTGCTGCGCCGCCTGTGTGCGCAATTTACGCACACGGCCGGATTTTATTTTAGCGCAGCGATGACATCCTACGCGCGCTGTAGAAAGATTATTTTAAGAGACTTAGATAAGAAAAGCCAAGGTAACGGCACTTTTGATTAAAGAAGTTCCTGGAGCTCATGGTTGGGTTGTTCCTAATTTAAAGCTGTTTTTCGTGGCCATCAAACTCACATTCTCACCGGTCTTTGGTGAATGACAAAATCGCAAATACACGTTAATACAATTTTCCCGAGTGAACATCTGCGGGTTATTTATTTTTATAAAGCAACTTAGCAACAAAACAAACCAAACTACGCCCTTCCCTGGACGTCTGTGAAGAGAGATGTAAGATTTTGCAGTCCTTTGCACCAAAACAGAAAACGGACGATGGGGTCAGTGAAGGCATCATGGTCAGATGGAACTAAAATATACAAAGACTATAGGTTGTGAGAGGCTGCACGTCTACAGTGACTGTTTGTGATGACTAAGAGGAGCCACACACACACATCACACAGGCATAACGAGCTCAGACCGAGTGGTGAGCCGCTGTAATGACACTTTTCTTGTTAGCAGTCAACCACAGGCCTCACACGGTGTGTGTTGAAGATGACAACAGACAGTTGCTTATTTACTGTTGCTCAACAGGTTGAAGTGTTATGTTCTTAGGTTTTCTAAATGTCTATACATCACTTTAAATTAGACAATGCTGACTCACTTGTTGACTGAATGTCCGTGTAGCTCAACTTTTCTTTGTCTCTATTTTCAATTTATCACAATTTTCACTTAGTTATTTATACTTACTTTGTAGTCACTACTACTTGTACTTAATAGCATCAGTATTATTAGTATTATTTTTGTATCATAATAATTCTTAAAATGCAAAACCTTTTTTTTTATCCTTAGTCTGATACAATAGCTTATAAATTAGAACTCAATGTTAGATTGTTTGACTTATTAAGTCTTATTTTTGACTTAGTATCACAATTTTAGACTCGTACTATTCTCGTACTATTTTTTTATTTAGTTTTACCTAATATCATTAGTTTTGACTTTGTAGTCTGCCTAGTGCTTTTGAGTTCACTTTCAATTTCTACAATTAATTTTTCACATAGTCTGACTTAACCTTAAATAACATTTTATTATTATGGTGCTATTATTTAAGGTGCTTACATATATTTTGTCACAATGGAATTTTACCTACCTAGTCGTTTGATTCGATTACCAAAACATTTTTAGAAGTTGAGTTCAAACCCTTTTAGTCGTTTTACAAATGTGCCAACCTATCTTGAACATGTGCTCCAGTTCGCCGCCCCTAAAAACCTTCTGGATCCGCCCCTCAGGAGATCACAGCTTTTTCCGTTTTGACATGGTACCTCCTATTTTGACATATTTTTTCCTTAGTAGTCTTGGCTTTGACACATGTCATATTTCTCCTAGCCTCGTTTTGGACTTGTATGCCATGTGTGTCATATTGTGTCTCAGTGAGTTATTGTCAGCAAACAACTCAAAAGGTTGCCAGACAAGATTACACACCCAGAATCTGCCTGTGAAGCCCGCACTGAAACGCTTAAGTTTTGACAACACACACAGCAACTGGAGAAACTCTTACACGTGCTCCTGTTGTCTGCAGTCTTAAAATACATGTCTTGGAAAGATGGACCACGTGGTATAAAACACATATCAAAGGCATTTTAGCCTGCCATCTCACTTTGTGCAGTTTGTTGCCGAAAAACCAGAATTTCTCATGAGTAAGAAACCCGGAAGCAGCAAGATTGGGGTTGGACCTCGTGTGTGTGTGTGTGTGTGTGTGGAAAAAGACAGAGCGAGAGAGAGTGAGAGAGAAAGAAGAGCTCCAGTGTGAGCTCCTAGGAAACAGGTCCTCTGTCCTCTGATATACACTTATTCATTTGGGATTATCGAGCGCACTGATCAATAAAGACAGTTTTTTCCGGGGTCTCTGCAGCATCCCCTCCGCCGGATCACGGACTATCTTGCGTTTTATTCGCCGGATAGGATGGTAATAACGCAACTCACATCCCCCTTCATTAACAAGTGGTGACAAATCGTCTTCTGGCTCGGATGCGCAACGGACCAAGGCACACGGTGTCCCCTCCAGAAAGAAAGCCGAGCACGACGAGCTGTGGGAGGAATACAAATTATACGCGTGAAAGGGAAAAGTCTGACAAGAACAATGGTTGAGGCTGCCGATGTGGAGCTTTAACATCGAGAAGATTTATTTTCCCCCCCGGTTCACCTCCACCTTCGTTTAGGATTTAGATATTTAAAGAGGTATTTGTGTGATCTACAGCTCAGTGGAGGGATGACAGTCAAGATGGACTTTGAGGAGTGTTTGAAAGACTCTCCACGCTTCAGGTAAGAGTTTCACCTGTGCACAATTACTCACACTGATGTAGCCAGTGGAGAAATGCGTCAGAAACATGACTTCTAGCAGCAAGACAACAACTCAGCTGCTGACTGAAATAGAAATATAAGAACTAGTGAAACTATTTATATGTTTATTTAATTCCTATTTAGGGTCACGTGGTCTTGTTTGCGTTGACTATTTTCAGTCAGTTTGAGCAGCTCATGCTGAAAATCCGTCCCCCTGGGTCTGAGGTCAAGCCATGTCATGTAATTGATGGTGCAGGGGTCAGAGGTACTACATGCAGGCCTGCAGGGCTAACTCTTTATCAGAGGTCTGATACTCCTGTGCTGGTCGACATTTGGATGTCACTGAACCTCAACCCTGGAAGGTCAATATTGTCGGAATCATGAAACATGCAAATAATATGAGCTCATTAAACTTCATTAAATGTATGTAACTTTCCCACCCACGGTCATGGTAGCAGCTCTTATTCATGCCATCCATGACAGAATCAGCATCTGGCGTAATTAAATGGGAAGTATCACTAGTGTTGGTTTTGCAAGCAGCTCGACAGAGAGCACAAGCCTGGGTGTGCCCTGAAAGCTTTTGGCACCCTGCCTGAGTCACACTTGCTGCTGTCATCTCCACCAGCTGATTGGGCACATTTCAGTCTTGAGAGGCTCTCTGTCTCTGGTGGCCGTATTAAATTAAGGAGGCTTGTACAGTGCTGGAAAGTTTGAGTTGTGGCAGCTGCAGACGTGAGCTCTCGTGTCAGGCAGAGGGAAGGAACAGCAGACAGGGAAGGAAAGGAGGGAGAAGGAAGGCTCAAGTTATCGCGCACACAAACAACACAATCAATCAAACAGATAAATGGATAATGTAAAGGAGAAAGAACAAGAGAGTGAAAGGGGGGAAAAAACTGCCCCGATAGCATGGGCCAGTGCTGCCTCCTGTTGCTAGGCAACGGAGAGGTGGGAGGGCAACAGGAAGTGAGGCGAGATGTGCTGAGGTGATCAACAGGAGAGACAGGAAGTGTTTTTTCTGTGGGGAGAACCACGGCGGAAACTCAGCTTTAGCTCAGCCTTTCATTTGCTTTTCTGTGTCGGAGGCATCAAAAAACTAGTTCAGACAGAAAGGAAAATGGAGGCCCCCCTTATTTTCTTCATCTGCAGTGGCCTCCTGTTGGTGTTTTACATTCTTCCTTCTCCTGTCTTCTCCTTGACCCACCCGTCATTTGGTAGTAATTTAACAGGACACGACCTCAGACTCCTGATTCAAAAATCACGGCTCTAACAAATCCAGAAACACAAACAGTTAAGCTCTGTCCAGCCCTTCTCAACTTTCTGTCTCTCTTAAGCGCTGTCCTAATTTTCCTCCTCTGTCTATCTGTACTGTTGGTGGAAGGCAGCGGAAACCACATGGTTGAGCTCTTGGTATGAAAAGACACAAGTAGCAGAAAGAGACACTGTCACGCTGAAAAAAACAGCAAACTAGCAATGCACAGGACTTCTGAGGCGCCTTTGTGCACACACGAAACATCTGAGAAGGCCTGCACTTGTCTGCTCAAAAACCAAACTTCAATTATAAACTCTGTGGTCTAAAATATTCTTTTTAAATTCCGCTCAAAGTCCCAGAGAGTCTAAAAGTTATCTAGACTATCATCTAGAAGTGAGCATAAAAAGACACACAGGATGCACAGGAAATGGCGGCAGGCGTGAAAGAGGTGGTCTATTGCATCAGCATTATTTTATAGTATTTGTTATTGACTGCAGACCAGTTTAAAGAAGAATCCATTCATTGATTGCTGTAGCTTCATTGAAACATTAAAATATAGATTGTTTGTATGTTTAGATATTTATATTGTAATCTGAGGTCAAAATTCTGAATGGTGAAAGATATAAGTACGCAATAAAATAGTTGTATTCAAGTGTATTCAAATATTTAAATTTTAGTGAAATACTTTTAATTCAATTTAAATTATGTATTATTTTCCACACATGACACTGAACAACCATTTCACTATTTATTGATTTTTGTCTGTTTTCAGTTTATCTATTCATTCACTTTATTAACTCTCTGGTTATTTTAATAGTTCAGAAAAGTTGCATATTTAATAGTGATAATCGCACATTACTGCTCTAATTGGCTATTTTTCATCTGCATTGGTTGGAAAGATGTTATGAAGTCCAGCTACAAACAATAATATACAAAGGTTATTAAAAATAATAAATGGGTTTAACTTAAATTAAACATTACTGTTGGCATCACATCAATACAAGACCTCGTGAAGCTGTGAGTTTGTTAAAACATGCAACGCAAAAATATGCAATACAAATGCATGCAAAGCAATAAAACAGGAAATATTAAATCTAATAGAAATAGTTAAAATGCTAGAACATTGTTGAAAATTCAAATTGCATGTTCTCAGAGCTCAAGGTGGTTTCTCCTTAAATCAAGAAGATGAGCACATGAGGATTCTGGGTTACACTGTCAACAGCACCTGTCGTTTTTGTGTGTTTGACCCTGTATGTTTCCTTTTATTTTAGAGCTGATATCGAAGTGGTCCAAAGTGATGTGATTGAGCTTGAGACACGATTAGAAAAGGTGAGACACACACACACACACACACACACTTTAACAACATAACATCTCTGCTGTACTTTCGAAAACCTCTGAAATCAGAAATCCCAGACAGGTATTAGTTGTTGATTGGCAGATGCTCCTCATGGGGAGGGCCAGTGAAGTGAGAGGTAGGTGGCGGTGATTGAGGTCATTTTCAACTGACACTAAACAGGAAGTAGCTGTGGGTGCTGCTTCCCCATCGCATTGTCCTGCTGCAGAGAATGCTACAGATTGTTCTGCTTTGATGCATTAACCCGTACTCCCCGTAGCCTCTTTGTGTTGATGCACATTAAAGTTTCAGATCTATTCATTTGATATGAGAGGTCACATGCTGCGTTTCTGTTCCCTGATGATGTCGAAGGGTAAATCCAAATACTGAGCTGCTGCCCGCTCTTTACGCCTCTGCAGTGTCTATGTGTTTATCAAGAAACAACTAAAAACGAGGAAATACTGGTCGCATACATAGTAATGTTAGTGAGTGAGTGAGTTATCTGTGGATCAGGAGAATGTTGTGATTGACAAAAACTGGATTAACTAGGTTCAAGTCCTTCAGGCAAGTTGTACAACTTACCTTTTAACCAAAACTTGACTCCACATCTCCTCCAGTGTTGCTGCTCTGACTGTCAAATAAAAAAAAGAGAGAGGAAAAAAATCACTTTGTCCAGAAGAGACATTATTAATGTAAGACTGGATCAAATAAATAATCCTGTTTTTTCAGTTCCGCTGCCATGTTTCCTGCTGTCCTGCTCCAACTTGTCCTGTCTCATTCTCACAGATATTAAATACAACTGTAGTGTAAAGTTTAGGTCATTGCTAGAAACGTTAACAAAAATCCTATTTGTCTGTTTCTGTTTGGAAGTAGTCAGATGCTTTACTGTAGTTAAAATAAGACTAAAATTTATCAGTTACGAGTTAAAGTCCTGCTCTCAGATTATTCAGAACGTTGCCCACGCGTAGGTTTTTTAATACAAAATTAACAAACGCAGTGTTATACAAACCACACTAACCATTTTTACATTTCCACCTGTCAGGAAATAAATTAAATTGTATTTATCACAAATCGCAAACTTTTACATTCTGGACAACATATTATGTTCTTGGGCCACTAACTCAGGTTTGGGAAAACATCCCTGTAAAACTGTTTACGGACTAAAAATTTCAGAAACCTCAGGAAGAACCTCAGAGCGCTGATCCCTCTTGCAGGATGGGCAGTCACACAGTAGACATTCATTAGAAGTACTTCAGCACAGGTTTCACTGAAATATGATGCACAATATTGAAACTGACGTGGCTAAATATAGTTCAGCATCATTGTGTTTTACTGTTGACACCTGTGGTTGTCAAGATATCCTCTGTTTAAAAAAAGAAAATAAAAAATGATTGACCCACTGTCGCTTATATATAAGGTCTGTGTCTGTGGACCATTAAAGGCACTGCACATCCACACACCTCATTTTCAGATCAGGCTGAGTGTGGGAACTAGACTTTGTGGAGTGACTTACAAAATAATAAAGCTCTAAGTTGGAGCAAAGCTTAAATGAAAACAAATGCAATTTTTGATTAAACAATAATCATCATGGCCACAAGTAGCACTTAATGGTAGATGCTAAACAAGGGGACTTATGCAGTCAGTAGTGTCTCCTCTGTACCTACATCCTAAACTAACCTCTACCCGTGACTCAGCCAGGCTAATGTTTATTGTATTGCTTAGTCGTGTTCCTATATAAGCTTTTCATTTGGAAGGGGAAGAATGTGTGTTTTTCTTTAGAAATTGCAGTGTAGCCATGAGCACAGGATGACTGACCAGCACAGTTCAGAGTCGAGCTATATTCAGGCACAGTAAGTGAAAACACGTGTGTGTGTGTGTGTGTCTGTGTGTGTGTGGCCCTTGGATCAAATGACTTGTTACTTGTAGTGTTTTAACACAGACACTTACCAGCATGTCCTCAGTTCCTCTTGCCGTATTTCAGCTTATTGGTTTGGTTTTAAGACCAACACATTTCCTGTCTTGTTCCAGTGCTGTAAACCCAGGTTGTGCCCTTCACATGTACATGTTTCATACATAAGGTCATTTTAAGCCACTTACTGTTGTTCAGATGATAGATTTAGAATCACAAAATATTCTTTAACCCATCTGGATGAAAAAATATTTCATCTACTGGACGACAAAAAATTATTTTTAACCTGTTTTCAGAGGTGAGAATCTATTTTCTATTCAAGCAGTCCACCAGTTTTGTTTTGGTTCTAAAACACTTGCATCCAGGAAAACAGGTTAAAAAAAGGAGATGTATATTATATTTATTCTTAAGGGGATTTAATACTTTGACATAAAGAGGGGACTGTGGCGCAGGAAAGTAGAGCAGTTGTCCACTAATCTCACAGTTGTTGGTTCGATCCTCTGGATCCTCTGCTCACATGTCGAAGTGTCCTTGAGCAAGACACTGAACCCCAACTTAGTTGCTCCCAATGAGTGTTGGCCAGCTGCATAGCAACTCCCCCATCGGTGTATGAGTGTGTGTGTGTGTGAGTGTGAATGGGTGAATAAGAAGCAGTGTAAAGTGCTTTGAGTGCCAATAGGTAGAAAAGCGCTATATAAGTGCAGAACATTTACCATTTACAGATTGTTAGAAGACTCTGTGAAAAATTAGCATTACCTTGGTCCAATAGATCAATATTCTAACAATTTGCTTTGTTTTTCAAATATCACATTAGCAATTAACTATTCAATGGTTAACGTTAAGCTGGGGGATCTGAGTAAAACTTTAAGTTATGGTAATGTATTAAGTGCTATATGCTAAGTATTTAGCCGCTGAAAAGCCAGATGTTTCCCTCAGGTGTTAGTGTAGGTGCAAACAATTGAAAGGAGAACAAATGCCTGAAACACAACCCCACAAAATGCTAATGCTATTATTGCTGCGTTGCAACAATACTTAACGCAAGGACTAAAGTGAAGTTGTGTTTACAAGTTGTTCCATTTGCTTTGTTTTCTCCACATGGCCAAATAAATAAATCGGCTTTGGTCTCCAGTCCAAATGCACTTTTGTAGAACTTTTGTCTTTTAGTTCACCTGGGATTTTGTAAGTTAAATGTCTAATCTTGTAGTCTTTGTTAATGTTTACACAACTATCTGTGATTTAAAACCAAAAATGAATCACTTTTACCTCTTTTAAAACTAGAACATTATGGTTTAATTAACTCTGTACAGCATTAAGCAATAGGTGAAGGTTAAATTAAGCATTCATGGTGCATACACTAAACTGTAACTTCTCACAACGAGAAGTGGGAACAAGTGCTTGTTATGTTTAATTATTCATACAGATTATGACTGCATGCCTGTTTGTGTCCTGCAGCTTGTGAAACAATGCCAGGCCATGCTGGATGCAGGCAGAGTCTACTGCCAGACCAGCAAGAGCTTCGTCAGTGGACTCAGAGAGCTGGGACATCCACGCTCCGGGGACAAGACGATGGAGGTAAAAGAATGTCACGTGTATTTAAAGGAAATATAACTCCACAGTTTTGTGTAGTTTGACTGCAACTAAATGGACTAAAATGAGCCTGGCTGGGATCCAAATTTATACTGTAACTGTAAGACAGTGATTATCCAAGTGTCTAATGTAAGATGTCTGTTCTGCAGGAGTGTTTGGAGAAATTTTCCAAAAAGCTGACCATCATTTTAGATGCACAGGGGGTGAGTCTGCCTGTCTGGGCCTCTGATTTACTGTCTTCACACAAATTTTCCATGCCGGTCATGAGGCTTATCAGCTGCAGCGTGTGGTTAGACGAAGCTGTTGAACACACTAGGTTTGACATTTAACAGCTATCTATGGTAACACATTTATCTTTGTCTCCTCTCCCCCTGTTAGGAGGTGATCGAGACCACACAGAAGGCGGTCAAGATGAAGCTGCAGAACTTTGTGAAAGAGTGAGTGAGCTGTTTCGGTGGACTTCCATGTTTATTTAATCTGATCCTTTTGTTTGTGGTTCCTCTCTCCCACCAGCACTAATGCAATACAATAATGCACGGCCTCAGCCACCTCCTTCAGACTGCAGGTCTGGCAGCCATTAGTACACAACTTTGAATAAATTTTACAGACTTATGAGCTGCCATCTTTCTTCTCATCATACTTGCTCTTGAAGTCTGTACTTATTAGTGGGAATAATCAGATTCACGCTTCCACACTCTTTATTTCTTTTAATCCAGAGATGTCCGTCGCTTTAAGGATGTGCGCAAGGAGTTTGAGCGCAGCAGCGAAACCCTGGAAGGGGCACTGGCAAGGAACGCTCAGGCTCCAAGGGGGAAGCAACATGAGGTGGACGAGGCGAGCAATGGTCTGCTCAATGCGCGGAAGGCCTTTCGTTCTGAGGCCTTGGACTATGTCTTGGAGGTGAGAATGAAATCTCACCTTTTAATCCCTTTTTCACACATGCCAGATCTAATTCTACTATATAGGTGAGAAAACAAACCTGTTGAATGAATCGGCCGAAACAAATTCAAAGACAGAGACACCAATATTGAAACCCAACAAAGCCCCATAAAGAAACGTGATGTGGGGACATAGTCCCATAAGCACTGGCCTAGAAAAAATCTACAACAGGACATCTGATTACAGCTGTGCCTTTACTGTTTTGACTGATAACAGGTTTGCTTTGGGCCTTGTGGTTTTGACTCCCAGTGGTTTAACTGTCCAGTGAGTTTTTGGTTGCTTCCTTTTGTTTCAGATTAATGTCATTGAGGCCAAGAAGAAGACAGACATCCTGATGGCAGTGAGTCAACATTGACCTTGTTGTACTGCTTTATTTTGCCTTTTGTGAAGAAAAAAATACATGTTTACATGCTAATAATGCACATTTCGCTCTCTGAACAAATGCCTTTCGGGGAGGGGGGGCATTTGTGTTATTTTTTAAAAGATAAGAACTAAATGTTGAAGTTCCTAAACACATGTTTTCTGTCAGATGCTGTCAATGATGGAAGCCCAAGCTCAGTTCTTCCAACATGGCCACCAGTCTCTCTCGGAACTAGACGAGTATCGACGAAAGCTGGCCGAAGAGGTAACTGCTTGTCAGAGTCTCGACTGATTTCATTTTTCTTTTGTTAGAAGCTGTCTAAAAGTCACGTAAGATTCCAACGTGTTTTAAAGACAGAACGTGGCTGTGCATCGACCTGCTCGGTGTAAGTGTAGTATAGCGTAAAACATGCCTTTTGCATTATGCAGCATGTAGCAAACACTGCAGCCATAGCTGCTGTTGCTGCTAGCTGGCTGTTTTTGTTCTTCCAAAGATGCATATCTGAGAGAACAAACAGTAATATTTAACCAGATGTTATTCCTAGCTTCAAGCCGATTTTATCTCAAAACAGATGAGAAGAGGCTTACAACCATGTGCAGCCTGCAAGTTATGTAGGGAACGAGTTAAAATTTAGCATTAGGAGGAATGCAACTACAGTTTAGTGTATTTTGGGACTCAAATAACGTTTGTCATAGAAAGAAATGCTTGCTATGTATGGCCTCATTTAAGCTAACAGGAAGAAAGAGAGTTACCAAAGTTGACCTTTAAGCTTAATTAATATTAAGAATGTGGTCAAGCTGTACAGACGGCCTTTACACAGAAGCTAGACATCACAGACTTTCCAACCTAGAGTGAGGACCCTTTACCTTTTGTGTTTTAGTTGCTTTTGTAAATCGTGTTACGATTGGGTTTTCGTTTGAAAAGAGTTGAATAATTGTGCATTTTTGAATTGAACTCTGTTGAGAGGAGGTTTTGAAGAGCGAACAGTCTTTATTCTCACGGCTAACAATTCCTAGACCTAAAGCAACTTCCAAAACGTAGATTTTCATTACAAAGGGGCACAGGGCAAACTGATGGGAGTCACTGCTCTGAATGAGGCAAATCAAAAGCCACCTGTCAACGTTGCAGTTTGCCCTTAAAAAAAGGAGAAACCACAAGCTCAAAAAACAATGCAGCTTTTCGAACTGTGTAATTAACACAGAGCATTTGTAAAGTAAAATATGAGACAAAATGTTTAGATAAGTTGCATCAGACAGTTTCAGGCCTCTTCTGAGTACATGGGACTGACGAATCGCAATATGACATTATACTTTCATCATCACAGGAAAAAGTGAGCAACAACAGGAAATATTTCACATGTCTCTGTGAATGTCTCTGCGTGCATGTGGCGACTGATTCTTTACTGTGCAAATAGGCCAGAACTGTTTGCACTGTCACTTTAAACATAATCAGTAACATAAGCAGTAGTACAGAGTGTTTGTGTTAAATGAAAATATTTTAGATCAGGAAATTAATTTGGTCAGCATTCAGTGCTCAGATCAAACAACGACAAAGCTCCTTCGTTTTTCAAAAGGAAGTAATAGGAACGATAACAAGCAGTTGAGACAAAGAGAGAGAGTAATTAACAGGAATACAACTAAAGAGAATCTCCTCTAGAGAAATCCTCTGTGTTGCTTCTCAGTTTGGGACAGGATGGTCAACACTGCCTAGTTCCTGTTTCCTGAAGTGTCTGCAGAAGTGATAACCTACCTCGAAGCTGTCAATCTCTTTCTCTATTTAGTGCCATTTCCTCGAAGTGGCAAATGAGCTGGAGAGGAAAGGAAAGGCGGGAAGTTGTCCATCAGAACATTGATTAGACAAAACACCTACTGGCGGAGTAACGTTAAGAAATCTTTAGTTAACGCTGGGGTATCCTAATAGCACATAGAAGTTTCTGTTTTAAATGTTATACTTTTAAGGCCCCAAAATTATTATGTGTATTTGCACAAAAATAAAAGTAGATATAAATACTAAATATGTTTTTATATCTGCAAATTAAAGTCTGTTGGCATCCTGAAGAAAGTTTAATTGAGCAAACAATTTAATATTTAACACTTGTGTCTGGAGAACGACCTTTGTGTCTGTTTTTGTTTTCCAGCACACTCAGTTTGTTTTAAACGCAGCCAGAGAGAAGAGGGACATGGAGCAAAAGCACGCTGCTATCAAGAAGAAGGTAACGTGTTTTTAAGAATGTAACGCTTAAAAGGTCAATTCTCCAATTTTACACATAACACTGTTTACTGGTCTTTTTGGAGTGTGACTGCTTATGTAAAAAAAAATATATAAAAAAGATGGATAAGGTTCTTTTTGTTTCCAAAAAATCATCCCTGCTTAAGCTTCCTGAAGCTACAGTAGCTGCCAATGGAATAACACACCTGAATCTCTGGCAGTTGAGTTGCATTGTGGGAAATGTAGGCACCAGGTCTTCACATCATAGATGAATGAATCTCTTATTTTTTTGCATCAATTTGGTCCTTTGTTTCTCTGTGTTTATTTTGATTGCAGGACTGCAACGTTGAATCATATCTGAAAACTTTCACGTTATAACTTTAAGAAATTAACTATGCCTCGAACCAACAGTGCTGCAAATTCAACCACTGCTTTCACATCTTTGCATAGTCCTAGACACTAAGTGTCATCTTAAATATTTCTAGGACGTGTCCTACGATGATTCCATCATGGATTTCAATGCGGATGCAGCAAATGGAATCGCTATGGAGGGATACCTCTATAAGAGAGCTAGCAATGCCTTCAAGACCTGGAGCAGGTACAGGATTACCCACAGAATGCAGTGTGTCTTTTCTCCCTCGATAGTTATGACTCAAATTTAAGTGTGTGATGTATTTGCTGTTGTTTATAGTGAATTTGATGGCTTAATGACAGAATACATATCATTTTGTTCCAATCTCTCGTTTCCTCAGGCGCTGGTTTTCAATTCAAAAGAATCAGCTGGTGTACCAGAAGAAATTCAAGGTATATTTTCAGCAATTTTACTTCTTTAAAGTGCATTTGTAAAAAGGTGGCCTCCTTAAAAAGCATCTATGGCCAAACATAGAAAAAAAGATTTTATTTAAACAAGCAAACACATGCTCTGGATGACCTGCATATTTACCTATCTCCGTCTTAATCAGGACCAGCCTACAGTTGTGGTCGAGGACTTGCGTCTTTGCACTGTCAAGCCCAGCAGTGAAAATGAGAGACGATTCTGCTTTGAAGTAGTCTCCCCATCAAAGTGAGTTTGTGTGGGTGCAAATGTTCACGCATGTATATCATTTTGGAGCTGATTTTCCAACTGAGTCAAAGAGTGCAGGTTATAACCACTCAGATTAAAGGGTGAAGCTGTGAGAATTTGTCAATGTAATTTCTCAGGTACTGAGAAATTAGGAGTTTTGACTGTGTGTGTGTGTGTGTGTGTGTGTGTGTGTGTGTGTGTGTGTGTGTGTGTGTGTGTGTGTGTGTGTGTGTGTGTGTGTGTGTGTGTGTGTGTGTGTGTGTGTGTGTGTGTGTGTGTTTATGTAGGTGTTGTTTATTGCAGGCAGACTCAGAAAGGCAGCAGCAGGCTTGGATCAGTGCCGTTCAAAACAGCATTGCCTCCGCCTTCCAGGAGCGCAGAGAGGACCCACACAGTCCAGTGAGAACACACACACACACACACACACACACACATACACACATTGAGTGGGAGTTTAAACCTGTGTGGAAACACACGGGAAGTTCTATGTCTTTTTGCATATCCTCATTCCTGTATGTGTGTGTGTGTGTGTGTGGCTATCAGAGACAGCGCTGCAGCTCGGTGTCAGTGGGTAGTTTAGGAGGAGGAGGTGTTGATCAGCAGAATGAGGGCTGTAAGGCGCTGGAAGAGATTCAGGCAATCGCAGGGAACAGGCAGTGCTGCGACTGCGGAGAGGCTGGTCCTGATTGGGCCTCCATCAACCTAGGCATCACCCTTTGCATCGTCTGCTCAGGAATACACAGGTATACTCACACACACACACACACACACACACACATGCACACACACATTTGACTCGAAAAACCAAGCTTTAATGGTTTCCTGCTGTCAACAGGAGTCTGGGAGTCCATTTTTCTAAAGTACGCTCCCTCACTCTCGACTCCTGGGAGCCAGAGCTCATTAAGGTAATTTACCCTTTTAACTACAACCGCTACACCACCTCATTATTGCCATTTGTGTGTTAACATAAAGTTCAAGGGAGAATAATGATTATGCAACACATAATGTAATAGTTTACTTTAACTTAACTTGCTTATTTGAGAAAATCAGAACTGAAATAGCTTCATTATTTTCTTGTTTTTTTAGTTGATGTGTGAATTAGGAAATACAGTAATCAACAGGATCTATGAAGCTCGGATTGATGAGATCACCATCAAGAAACCGCATCCCTCCAGTCCTAGGTACAAACAATGAATACTGTCCAATGTGTACATATTAAACTGCATTCCACTGACTCTATACATGAATTTTCATAGGGTTGAATAATGTCTTTTGTAACTCTAGACGACATTTTTATGTGCATTTATGTATTAGAAATGGAAAGGAGTGTGTACCAAAACAGTGCCTTTGGGATTTTTAACAGACCTGTTACCTTATAGCTTCAAATTAAGATTTTTTATTAATTAGATGTTCTCTTATAGTGTCTATGAAATCATTGGCTGTGCTATTTCTGTTGGATTAGTGCTGGGCAGTGTCCATTATAGGGCTTCATAGGCTTACGACAGCATCGCCTGATGACATCATTCACCATCAAATCTGAACTTCCATAGAAATTCTTACCCACTCTTTGGCACAGTGGATTTTGTGGGTGTTGAATAATTTTAGTTTTTGTCTTTTTAATTGTTGAAATATTGCTAAGTATGTTGTTTTGATTCAGTATAGCATGTATTAGCAGTGAAGATGGTCTACCATAGATGGTAAACCACATATATAGGAAAGCCATTAGCACCTGCTTAAAAAGAAAAATAAAATAAACCACACCTTTGTTGGCACATGAACTGCTGAGAGAAATCTTACTGATGAAAAAACTCTGCTGGATGTGAAAATATCAAGAAATCATGTGGTAAATCTAAAGTGGGAAGTTAAATTAATTTATAATACATACAGATTTATTAAAGAAAATGGTCTTACTGCTTACTGTTGATTTTTCTACTTATTTTCCTGTAAAATAAGTCATTTTACAATGTTGTGTGTATGTGTGTGTGTGTGTGTGTGTGAGAGAGAGAGAGAGAGAGAGAGAGATGATAACACACACACCTGTACTGTAAAATAACTTATTTTCAAATAATGAATAATGAAAATTTCCAGCATCATATATCAAACTTCTGATGCAACATTACCACAGCCTCAGAAACACTAAACATCTCCGGCTGTTCTATTCATGACATTACATAAAGGGTTAAATGTGTCTTTGCAAAACCTAATTTTACACTGATTAGAGATGAACTTGTTTGACTGGTTGGGTTGGAACTCTCCACAGATCTATACACACAGCAGCTCAGTGGCCATGTTTTAAATGTGTGCAAAGTTTTATGTGGTTTTCAAATATTATATCAGCAGCCTACTACAGTCTCTAGACTTATTTTGTGACTTCCTCTTCTCTCCTCTTCTGTGTCGCAGCAGACAGGAAGTGCCACAGGTACATGTTACAGATGGTTAATGTTGTAACTCAAGTGTCCTCCGGATATGCATGCTTTCTGCAGCATGAACGTTCATTCGTGTCTTGTCTGGGCTTACGTTACTTGATTAATTTACTGTCCTAGGTCCATTTGAAATATTAATGTTCCTGCAGTGTTGGTGTTTTTGTTTTCAGTCACATATTAACAAGCCAAATGCATAATGGCACATGAAACATGAACATGTAGGTGTTTGTAAGCTGTAAAAAGACTTGCATACCTTTTTTGCTGTAATATAATAGTAAAAAAAAGACATTGTTGTGGAGTCAAACTGAAAACAAGCAAAGCCAGCAAAATTCTGACAAACATAACCCTGCTAATAGGCTTATTTTTGTTTTGTAAGTAAAATCTATTGGCTGTGTTTCTCTTTAATTAGTTATTTCTGTCCCACAGAGGGGACAAGGAGTCATGGATCAAGTCAAAGTATGTGGAGAAGAAATTTATCCAAAAGCTTCCTGAGACTGGCAGGAACCCTCCCCTGAGGCGATCCAGTGGCAGGAGGAACCGAGCAACCATTCAGGAGCAGAACATACAGCGGCCACCACTAAAACCCAAACCGAACCGAGCCACTTTGCCTCGGGTCACAGGTAAACCCTGAGACACAGGAAACGGGGCAATGGCACTGAAACCAGTGGTTTATTTAAGGTCCTCGGCTGGTTTGTTGGTCGTGGTCTGGTTCATCACTCACTTATCTGTGTAGTTGTCAGCCTAACAGGAACACACACAGTGTCTAAAGATGGTCATCCAGCAGAAGCTGATAAGAAAAGAGCCAAGTCTGCTGTATTTTATGTGTGTGTACTGAGGATAAACCGTAACCATGACTCTCCCCCATCTGTCTTTTCTTCTATTGTGTTTTTCCCTCAGGGTTAAACCCCAGTGACCTTCTCCCAAAGAACAATACAAGCTTTCACAAAGGTAATGTAAAATGCACACACACACACACACAAACAGACGTGTACACATGACTTGACCAAAAAAGCTTAAACAACATCAGTACAATAAACATGTACGGTCAAACTAGAATATTTTAATAATCATCTTCACTTAAGTTTGTAAATATATTAGAAAGTTTGTACAGGAGGTAAAAAGATGTGTGTCGAAATGTCAACTCAGATGTAGATGAGGAACAAGAGGATCTGAGCGGCCTTCATCCCGGAGCATTACTGTACCGATCAGCAGCCCTGCAGAACTTCCCCGTCATGGCCGATGCGTTGGCTCACGGAGCTGACGTTAACTGGGTTAACGTGGCCGAGGAGTCGAGCACGCCGTTGATACAGGCCGTCTCAGCGGTGAGGGCACAAATGAATGTTAATGCATGAATGATAACATCAATGGAGACTTCGTGAGTACTGTTGCCCTGCGGAAGTCAGACGAAAAAACGCAACAGGATAACAGGATTTGGGTTCTCATTGTAGATCTACAGGAAATCATTTCTCATGACCTCTCCTCTTGTACCACTTTCAGACCAAAATATCCACAGGCAAAACAAAACACATAATCATCAAATTGTCACGAAATATAAGAATGAACTAGTTTTCCTTTTGTGTGAGGTTTCCTACTGCACTGTCCTCCAGTCAAAATACATGCTGCACTAAAATATCTAATAATTGACAAGAAATTTCCTGAGCACAATCATGAAAACTGCAGATACCTAAAATAAGCGAGGCATTTTTAGCCTCAGGATTTGTACTTGTCTTAGAATAACTAAGCCCTCAGTATGTATGGTGCTGTTCCACCAGCACTGTTTTATTGTGTATCCTGTTGAGATAAAGTGATAATAGGCAAACATTAGGAGGAATATACTGGTTGTCTGAGAGTAAGAATCACACATTATTGTGTTTGGACCAGAATGCTCTGGCAGCCTGTGAGTTCTTGCTGCAGAACGGTGCCAACGTCAACCAGGCAGACAGCAGTGGCAGAGGACCGCTGCACCATGCCACCATCCTGGGTCACACTGGGTATGCACACACATGCAGCACACAGACTAAATAGAAATAATTTTTGTTTGTTTGTTTGTTTTTAAGAAAGGTTTAATAATTCAACTTTAAAAACCTCAGGCTGAGCTTACAAGACAAAAACTGAATTTGCAGTGATTAAGTGCAAACAGATTACTTTGCACACAGATTCCCCCTGTCTGCCCAAATGACATTTCATTGTTGTGCAAAGTAGGAAATCTTCAATGGAGCCCACAGACAAGATGAAGTCACTAATTAAGTACTTATTATGGCTTAGGTTTCATTTTAAAGCAGCAGATTTTAGTGCAGTTAATTAAATTTTTGGGTATTGATGTCAAATTTCATTTGCAAGCAATGTCCCTACAGCAATAATACTGATTTCTATAGCATTATCGCTACAAAATAACCTTGTTTGGAAAAACGTAACTACCTTTACTGCTTATAAGCCACTGAAGGATTTGGAAAATGATTTGTTATAATCTCACAGGATGTTTCACTTTTTTACAAAACCCCATCGTTCAAGTATTTACTTTTGCATCCGATATTTGATATGGTTGCAAAGGACTCATGCAAAGTGTAAGAGAAGGGAAACTGCAGGAATTTTGCTGGTAATACATCACACTCGCATCTTTTCCAGGTTGGTTTGTCTCTTCTTGAAGCGAGGAGCTGACTACAATGCCAAAGATAAGAACGACAAAGACCCCGTTACTATTGCTTTGGACAACGCCAATGCTGACATTGTAACTTTGTGAGTGTTTTTTTTCTTTTTTGTCTCGAGAAAAGTATGTTGGCCTGTAGGTGCAGAACACATCCTTTCAGGCACACAAAACAAAACAAATTTCACAAAAAGCAAAGATTTCAAGTGACGCAGTAACAAAAAAGAAAACGTTTCACATATTTCACATTTTAGGAAATGTGTTCCGTGAAATGTTTGTGTTTTGCACTTGATGTAACATGTAATTCAAGTATGACCAGCATCTCTTTTGACACGTCTCCTCTTTTTCAGGTTGCGTATCGCCAAAATGAACAAGGAGATGCGAGAGATGGACGGAGCGTTTGGCCAATCAGGTCAATCAGGGGGGCAGGGATCAGGGGGAATACTGAGTGGAACAGTTGGTGGGCTGGCCCACACCAGGAAAAGTCTCCAGGCTATAAAGAATCATATTAGTGGGTGGGCTCTTGGGGGGCAAAATGATTAGTGTAGATAGAAGTCAGTTGTGGAATGAGCTTGTTTTGGATGCAAGCTATAGGGAAAAGACTACAACTTGACAAAACCAAGTTTCAAGAGCCAGAAATCACTTGTTATTCAGTGTCATGTGATGTTTATCTGCAGCGTGTGCAGAGAAATGATCCTGGCCTTCCACATGTATCATTCAAAGAAATGTGCGTTATCAGTGCTCGAGAATAAAATGAGTGTTCTGATGAGCCACAGCACTTGGTGCAACAGGAAAAAAAATATTGATCAGCAAAGACAGGAAAAAGGGAGTAGGTGTCTTCATGCACTTTCAATTACAAAGCACCCTGCACTTTGAAACCCACAAAATCTCTAAATACCTTTTCAATAGAGACAGTTTCATGTGGGTGATTCCATTTTATAGTTGTTGTGTAACGTAGGCTTATAATAGACCTATTACAGGCCTGTTGAAAAATGTACATTTTTCTACACAGTTGTGTACAGTGTGAGTGATTTATTTAATGTTTTGTTGTTTTGTGTACGTCAGTGTCTATTTTCAGTCCAGTTTATGTAAGCTAGGTTCAGTGTTGGATTTGGTTCTCAAGGAGCATTTTCTCCCACAGTTCTGTTAATAGTAACACAGTTTGTGCTGTTACAGTTTGTATCACATCTTTGTATTTATCAGAATTTCATGCTGTCAACCAGGTCCAAGAGCCCTGTGCTCTAACTGTGCAACTGTGGGTTTTGTTTGCATTATGTCATTTGTCTCCAGTTTAAGCTGCAAATTCCATTCTTTCATGATTGTCCTCTAGTGGAGACTTTTGTTAACTTTTTTGTGTAAACTGTCTCGAGTTTACAATCACGGTGTCACTCATGAAGAATGGAAATGTGACGCTCTTGTCTGCCTGAAACAACTGCTGGTCAGTATTTGATGTGCTGTGCTTTATTGTGTCTCTGTTGTGTGCTCTCATGTGCCTTTTGCCTTCTGCCCACTGAGATGTCCAGCTGGTCTCAACTGCTTGTGCAGTGTGCCACCTACTGAAACTAAGAGGTAAAGTGCATGTGCATGTCCCGTACTGTGCGTTTATTTGTTCAGTTGCATGCTTCTTGCTTAAGGGCTACAACTCTAAATGTGTTCAGGATGGGTCCTCTTTAAAATGACCCAGCTTTTAAAGAAAGCTGTTGCATTTCATATACATCTGTGTGCCGTTAAAGTAGCGATATGCTCAGAAATTAAACCAGAAGGAATGGCATTAATTTGAGATAGGATTTCTTTGTTTCTTCAGCGTGTAAACCTGTCGTTCTCTTTTAAAACACCAGAATTCAATACTCATGTTTTCTTGTGTATTACAGGTGATGACACCTACCATGATATCTTCAGAGACTTTTCCCAAATGGCCTCAAACAACCCAGAGAAGCTCAATCGCCGCAGTGCCGACCCAAAATCCTAAGCGGCTGCTGCCTCCTCCTCCTCCCGATGCCGCTGTACAATGGACACTCGAGCACGACAAACTTGCAAACGCATATAGAAAATATGTCACTATTCAACGTGGCATGCAGAAACACACATTTTCCCTGGCTACCTGCCACTTGTTCAGTCATTGCTCAGCTGGTGTTGACTTCAGAGGGGGATGAATGCCGTGAACAGCGAATTCTTTGTGTGAACACGTCAAAGTACAACAGTGTGTCCAAGTGGGAACACGGGAAGAGCTTTATGAGACCAGCATGATGTTTTTGTCTTGAAGAGGGTAGCGCCATGAATATGCCAAGATTTCCTAGTTAAATCCAGTAAATCTTGTTTTTTTTTTTCTCTTCCAGTCTTCCATTTTATTGACCTGTTACGTGAACGTCAGTGTTTGTTGGAAATGAACGTGAATGTTTCAAAGAGTGATTTTATGCAAACTTTTCCACAGTATTGTGGTGTATGCAGATTATTATTTTTTTTTACATTTGGAACATTTTTACACACTGTCAGTTTTATTAAACAATGTTAGGTACTTCGGGTTTATATGGCGATAAAATAAACTGCAACACAAAACCCTAGTGTGTGCTTTAAAACAAATGTGTTTATGATGATCAACGGCTTACAATCCCACAACCTTCTGCATCCCAACCCGATGCTCTACCCACTGCGCCACCAGGCCCCCATTAAAATGTTTGTATGAATACAGCAGCAATGTGTTTGCATCAGTATCTTATTGTGAGGAGTAACAATGTCCATCAGAGGGCGCCATTCTTTCGTGACAGGTGATTTAAAGTGCCAGAACATCTGCCTTTTATGTTAGATACAAAATAAACTGCTAGACACCTTAAATATAAGTATTATTTTTTTTAATTTAAACTGTTTACAAAATGGAACATTTTACAAGTGACAATTTGTAGACATTTTTAGTGATATGTCTAAGAGTCAGCACTTTGAATCATAAACTGCAGAGAAAATAATTGCATTAAAATGAGCATTTTCCCAGAAATGAAAAATTACCAAAGCCCTCGTTTCAGTAGTTGCCAGTATGATGAAGTGACATCCTAAGCAATTGACTTTGGCACTGACAGGACCCTAAAATTTGTTAGCAGAGACCAGGTTATAGTCACCTGGTTGTGACATGCTTGCAAAACGTCTTTTCCTTTCGGCTGTTCCCTTTCAGGGGTCGCCACAGCGAATCATGTGCCTCCATCTAAGCCTGTCTTCTTGCAAAACTGGTTTCCTTTATCTGTTCTTAAAGTCAAAGAGCTCTGATTTACAAAGGCAGTATTAGTTTATGGTTTAGTAATGTACAAAGTGCAAATGTGATTGTATCATCAGAAAAATGCACTAGTGAAATAACATTCTTGTTTTCCTGCACTGACGGAAAAATAAACTCCTGACTTGGAGAGAGAGAACACTATTGGTGTCTCCAGCTGATGAACAGCACACAGTTCTGGTAATTATTAAAAAGAAGTGTAAAGGCTAACAACCCTTAGAAAGGCTCAGTAATGACTGTCTTCACTGTTTACCTAAATCTTTTCCCATAATGTTCTGCTTAATGTCACATGTGTGTCATTAAAAGAATCTAGTTCAAATGAAGAGAAAATGAGTCATGTGCAACATACAGACAGGTGACAAAAGGAAAACCAGCAGAGTCTTGAAGCACCATTCTTCCAAATTATATTCCCTCATTTGGGGTTTTGATAATGGAGGTGTACGTGATTCGTAGAGACTCTTTTCTCTAAGGGGACAAGTGGAGTCAAGAGAGGGACAACTACAACCCTTAGATTTTTAATTTTGCCATCTTGATCCAAAAACAGTAACAACTGGGCCTGCTCAGCATTTTACATGTGACTGGCTGTTATTTGCTCAGTCATATCATGCAGTGCACGTGTGAAAGCATGTGCATTGATTAAGTTTCTTTAATTATGTATTTAGGCTTTTATTTGTCACCCATCTGTAGTTGATACAATATACAGTTGCAGAAAAAGTAATAACAATATGCAATTTCCTGTTTTTTTTTTAAAAATTGGTCATAAAATGTGATCTGATCTTCACCAAACATAATTTTTCTAAGCTGACAAAACATAAATATTTATAATGTTTTATGTCTTTATTGAACTGTCATTAAAAACACAAAGTGATGGTAGAAAAAGTAATGGCACCACTAGTCTTCATATGTCACTAGATGTAAACTGAAGTCAAGTTTCAGTAAACTTGGAGTGCAATAGATGAAACGTGAAAAGAGGTGAGCTTTAGAAATACCCTCATTTACAAAAACACTCCAAATGTTCGTATTCACAGGCAGGATCACATGAGGTGAGCAATGCCTCACAACGCTTGTGAGGCAAATGTGCCATTAATATTATGCTAATGAAAAAAATCTTTATTTTACTCATTTTGCCATTTCAACATAAGCGGAAATAATAGATGTGTTCAATTAAGACATAAAAGATTATGACTGTTTGTGTTTTGTCAGTTCACAAATACTGTGTTTGTTGATATTTGTGATTTTGATGACAATCAAATCGCATTTCACGCAGAAAAAAAGGAAATTCCCAAAAGTAAAGTACCTTTTTCTTTCGAATGTGTCAAATGGTTGGTCTTAAAGCCAAGAAAGTCAGATTAATTTATTTTCATATGAGCAACTCAAAAATGTAAGTTGTGCTTCTTACTTTTGTAGAGATATAAGCTGAATGTGCAAACATATGGCATTTGAAATAAACTAGAATCTTTTCTTTACATTGTCTGTCTGACGTACCATCCGTTTCTGCATGTGTAACCACACATCTGTGCATTGTAAATACTGAAATGCCCATATGTTCTTGAAGGCATTAAGAATTAAGCTGAGGTAATGCGGCATTATCTGTAACAGTGTGAGGAACTCACTGGCCCCTTTCTGCTGTTTTCACAATAAACTTCACTTCATGGCTGAGGTAGCAAACATGTGGCCTTTCATCAATAGGTGCATCAACATACTTTAGGGTAGGGGCCACTCTTTTACTGGCTGAAGAATATAAACTCTTTAACCCTTAATTTACATAGCCATGCAGATTATTGAGCTGAGCTATTTCACCTGTCACCCTGACTCGTGTCAAAGGCTGAACTATTGATCTGTTCCAACTCTGACTGTAAACCCTTATCTTTGTCCTCGTGGGAATCTCTCTTAGGAGGGGGAGGATCTGTGCAGGAGAAGTAGTGAGGCAGCGTCACCATGGTCAAAGTGCTGAGAATAGGGAAAAAGCCAGCGACCACGAAGGAGGCCAGGTAGTTGCCCGTGATGTCTTTAAGCAACCCTTTGACATGAAGGCAAAAGAAATGAGACAATATTTACATTAAAACCCAGAACACATCAACAAGAGAGCATCATGACATTCCACAAGAAGCATAAGAAAACCTGTAAAGAACCTAAATAAAGTGTTATGCTGGATAACACACTGTAAATGCAAGTTCTGATTATATAGTTGTATATAGTTATTTCATCAACTAAGTTACAATTTAGTTGAACTTTAGCATCCCGTGCATTTTCCCCCAAAGTGACAAGTCCAAACGTCTCCCGGAAATTTATAATACATTTATCTCCAAACTGTGTGATTTACTTCATGATACAGCAAGATTACAGCTAGCAACAACGAGGAACAATGTGGTAATACTCATCCAGGAAAAAAGTCAGTTATACAGGAAACCTTTTCATTACGGAAGAAAATTGGTGTACTCTGCTCTGGATTTCACCACCCTTGGTTTTTAGTGAAGCTACTTTATACTAAAGAAATAGTCTCTAAAAACATAACAGTGTGTTCTGTAAACTATTAATTTGTAATTCTGATGCAATTTTAGAAGTCTCATGTAGAGCTGAAGAAATTATAACCAAAATAACATTTTTGTTGCTTTATTAAGATAACTCACTCACATTGGGAAAAATGTGAGTAATCTTTACGCCAATTAATGTTTAACTTCTGGCTTAACTTTAATAACTTTTTGTTCACTTAAGATAATACGAAACAAGGTAACATGACCTCCACTGGGAAATATGTGTATATTAACTCACTGCACAACCAAAGCTGTGCACCCAGTAGTATTATGGTGTAACTATAAACTTAGCTTTGAGTGACTCTACACACTTGATCTCATCAACACTATGTCATATTGCTCCTTTAGTGTGCTTGTACCTGACAGAGGTGTGCCCACCAGTCCTGCACTGCTCTCGATCAGCTGTATCAGGCCAAGTGCCTCCATCATCCGTTCCACGCCCACTATCATGGGAACCACGGCAAATGACAGAGAGGTCAATGCCCCGGAGCAGAAGCCATAGAGGAGGCTGATCACCATCAGTGCAGAGTAGGAGCCAGACAAGGAGCTTACAGGGAGTAGAATGATAAACACTCCCGCCAGCGTCGTCCACAAACTCAGTAAATGAATAAGGCGAAAGTGTCCCAGGTCTGCGAACCAGCCTGACACTACGCGGCCCAAAATGTCTGTGGCCCCAGCAGCTGACATGACAAAAGCGGCTTCATACTCGGAGAAGCCGACTTGGCGGCTGTGAGCCACCAGGTGGAAATATGGCACAAAGTAGCCAATGTTAAGAAGTGCAATGGCCAAGCTGTACGTGAGGTAGGGCCTCTCGCAGAGAAGCTGCAGTTGCAGATAGGACGAGACTTGCCGCAGCACCGCAGAACACGAGAACCTGCTCTTTGAATCCACCTGGGGAGAAGGAGAGAGAGGGAGATGCTGTGCTTCATCTGCAAATAAGTCATGCAACATCTCTGGGTTATTCTAGGCATAAAGCTGTTTCTTATTTAACACAGCTTTAGTCAGCATTAACAGGACAATGTGAGCACAAGTGTAAAACTTCACAACACAGTTTCACTGATAAGAGACCAGACTAGAAGATGACACTGATGGTAAGTGTGTAAAAATATGCATTTATGTAATTTGGGTGAGCTTGGTAAACCACATATTCATAGTATTATATTGTGACTTTGAGAATATAATGTGTGTCAGAGGAAAAAGCAGTGTTTGGTACATTTATCTGCGTGAAATAAAGTAACGTTTTTTATTTGGAACCGGATTTTAAGGAAATAGTGAAAGTTTTAACTTTCACTACTTTAACTTTTAACTAACAGAATTAAACTTTTCTGCTTTGTAAGATAAAAGGTTGAGATTTGTCCCACCTTTTCTAGAGATTTAGAGCGTTTCTTTGGGCGGATGAGAGCCCCACATGGGACAATGTTGAGTGTGAGGCCCCCCAGAATCAGGAGAGCACCTCGCCAGGCATACATCTCCACCAGCAGCTGGAAGAGCGGATTAAAGGCGAAGGAGGAGAGGCCTATGCTGGAGAATGCCAGTCCCAAAGCCAGGGTGCGGTGCCGAGTAAAGTTAGCCATGACTGTGGCCACCATGGGAGTGAAAACCAGTCCCCAACCCAAACCTGGAAAAGAGTGGAGAGGTCAGATTGAGAAGTATCTAAATGTGTTTCCTAAACCAGATGGAAAAATAGCTTCTGATGGTTTTTGGCTTTGTGATATGCTACCTGAAAGGACACCCATGGTGAGGTAAAGGTGAACAAGACAGGTGGCCTGTGAGGCAAGTATGAATCCGAGTCCTGCAAGAAAGCCCCCAACCATCACCACCATCCGAGCATCATATGCATTACACAGCGCTGCAGCCAGAGGACCTGCAAAACACACACACATACATGTCTCCATTTATCAGGTTTTTTGGCATAGAGTGAAACACTGTGAACCTACAAACTGATAAGTCATCAAGTAAAAGTTACATTCTTTCCTTCGTTTTTAATCCAATAGAAAGTAGCATGTAACCACCAAATAAATAACAGATTTTTGATATGAAACTACACATGATTTTATTTTGTTCCCCCCTTTTTTTCCCTTAAATATCTTTTCAGTCAATTAGTCAAAATCAGTCTTATTCCACTATATATGCTCTGTGTCAGCTTGTTTATTCTCTATGAAGCTGACAGACATATTTGGTATCTTTGCAATCTCCCTCAAATTTTTTTAACTAAAGTTCTTTTGGTTTGAACAGTGTTTGGCTGCACAGCATGACTTGTTAATAAATGATCCACTGGTTCAGCCCTTTTTTCCAAAACCACATTTAAAATGTCTGAGAAATCAAATGTGCCTCTTTATTTGTATGTGGCTCCCCCTTAGTTCAGGTATAAATAGGTTTAATATAAAGCTTTAATACTGCAGATATATTATAAAAATGCTAAAAGGATTTGTGTTTTCGATGATTAATTGATGTATAATGAATTTATGTAATTCATCAGGAAAACCTGAGGTTAAAACTTTTAACTTGTTGGTCAAAAACAAATACTGAATACATCAATAATTAACAGCTCTATAATTTACCTATAATTATAATTTTACCTATCAATTTATGAATTACCTGATCAGTTTCACAGAAAGAAAATCAACAAATGAATCAATATTGTGCCATTAGAAACAGCACATTGACAAGCATTAATGACTTACTGAAGAACTGCAGCGATGCCAAGCCTATTGAAGAGATCCAGGAGATGGCCTGAGCGCTCTCCTGAAAATAAAGCACAAACTCCACAAAGAAGATCCCCAAGCTGCGCATCAGGCCAAACACAATGCTGTTTACGACAAACAGGGCTCCGACCAGCACCCAGCCCCAGCCTCCGTCTGGGCCCTCTGCTTCATTGCTCTGGTCCTCTGATTTAGGTTTGAGGTTGGCCATGTCTGTGAGAGGGTTGTTTATAAAACTGATATTAAAGGCAAAGCAGCAGTGAAGCAGAACGAGGAGAGCAGACGAGAAGGAAATGAAAGTGCCTAGCACATGGAGACATAAGCCTCAGGAAATGCAAGTAGCTCTGCCCGTGCAGACAAAGTCTCACTGACTATCACAGCTGCAGGGAGTATCCCTGTGGCTGTCAAGTGGCATAACCATTAACTTACCACAGGCCAATAAATTCTCTGGTCGTGCCATCGCGATGTGACAAGGCTACTTGACATGTTGTCCATTTGAAAACAAGATGTAGGTAAGAGGTGAATTCTGTTGAAACATTGTTGTGTTCAATACTAAAAAAACAAAACTTAAATCTAACAAAAGATAAAAGTTTTATTAATGATTTACGGGGTGAACAGGGTTTGTTGCACCATTACATCTTTAACCAGGACTCTGAATGTGTGATGTCTTACACCAACTAATTGTTAAAATTCCCTCTCAGGCAATTTCAAGCAAAAGCATTTGGTGTGCGATTTACTAAGCAGGTAATCTAAATCCATCACAATAAAAGCACCATTTTCTGTCTGCTTTTCAGCTGTGGCAGAGAGGAAACTGTCTTGATCACATCATTTTAATGCAAAGTAATCGAATGCACAGCTCAGGTATTTCTTCTCTCACACCCAAATCAGCAGCAGAAATACTTGAACGTCTTGCTGGTTAAGTGCTTTTAAAATCTCTAACGCCTCACCGTAACAACAACGCATGTGTCATCACATTATTGTTCATAGGAAAACTGCTCCTCAAACACAACTGTGCTGCCATAACAACAAAGGGATCACGAGATGCTTTTACCCTGTGAAGAAACAGCTGCTGCAGCACAAAAAGAAAAAAAAAAACAATCAGCTTACTCAAAGTTTCTTCTTCTGGCAGTGACCATATGCTTTTATTAGTGACTCTCTGGGATCTGCTATTACTGGGAATTTCTGGAATAATTTACCCTCACATTTTCACTTTGTATATTTTGTCTTTGTTGTTTCCCGAAAACTGAAAACCTTTTTAAGTGACTCATCACACCACAAAAGCTTTCATTCTAATTTTGTAACACTTTTTAACAGTTTCTCATCATACTTAAGTTTAATATGTCCTGTGCTTGCTTCTGTCAAATTTAAATTAAAATCAGAAAACGTTCAACATTTTAATGTTTGATAGAAAGTAAAATAAGTAAACTCTGACAACAATAATGCTGCTGTTGAGTTTTGTGTCCTTACTATGTTGTTTATTTGCTGAGTCTGAGAACAGAGTTGAAAATAAGCCAAAAGTACCACGACCTGATCCCTTCCTAGCCTAATTAACCTCACTTCACTGGTGAAGTGAGGAATTAGCAGCCCAAGCCAGTGTGAAACACACATGCAGACACAAAGACTTAGCATTAAAAAGGTAGAAAGATTAATGCAAAAACAAAAGTAATTTCAACACCTGCAGTACATGTTTCACATTGCTATGATAACTTTATATTAAAATAACACGGAATGAAAGTTTGAGAAGGTGCGTGCAGTAGATTTACAGTACACACACCTGATTTCAAAGAAGCTTATGATTGTGTAGAGTTTGTCTTTGTATTTTTCTTGCCAAATATTTGTCTTTGGAAAAACATCATGGAAAATTACAGCAAAACTGTATTAAGGGATGGAATTGTGATTTAAAGCTCTGAGGCAAGAAGATCAAACGTTAAATCCCTAGACTGGGTATTTGCTGCACATATCAATAAGTCAATTGTTCCTAGTCAAAAAGAACATCTCTAATATCCACATTGTCATTCTTCCTAGAACAAAATACATCACTTTTGCCATACATGTGTGTTGGGTTTTTAAATCATTTTAGACATCAAGAATGAATATTGTTGATATAGGCCATATTTTAAGACAGTTTAAGACAAGTTTATTTTCAGATATCCAAAATGGAAATCATATCCGTCATCCATTATAATCCTATAGTTTATTATGTGAAATTATCTTTATGACCAGTAACAATTGCAATATATATCTGAAATGGGAGTTTTCGCTAGTAAGAATTTTGTTGAAGATATCCTGAATATTATTTCTTGATCTCTAAGATAACGTTGTGGATATCTAAAATTGAAAGCCCAAAACACATGAATGGCAATAAATCTGACATTTGACCTAGGTAGAATTGCAATGTGGATATCTCAAATGGCAATTGTTAATATCTGAAAAGTTGTTTTTTACTAGGAAGAACTGAATTGCGGATATGTGCAGCAGCTATTCAGTCTAGCTATTTGATGTTAAAACAGCAACTTGTAATTTTTAAGTTGTTTTAGTACTAGTTTTAACTGGCGAAATAGAAGTTGTACATATCATCAAAGACAATTTCTGTGACAGTGTGAACACGTGGATCCCGGACTGGACACACACATCTGAAAACACAAGCTGCTCCAGTCTTTTACTCCTAGCAGCTGCACAAACAGTCACGTGGTCTCATACAAGGTCTTAAACAGGCAGACAGGTACAGGCGTGAACGCGCAGCGGGAGCTCTGCACGTGGCCGAGGTGACGTAGACTCTACACGGCAGTTGAGCGCCTGCTATAATGTGCAGCCTTACAGGAACAAACACGATGCAATAAATGCAATTATAACAAGTGTTTCGGGGATGAAGGCATATTGTTAATGTTTTAATATTGTGCACGGTCTTCGCAATAGCGATATGAGTAGCGATTACTGTGAAAATAATTCATAGCTACAAAAACAGATGAAGCGGGCTGTGAACTACATGTGTTTAAAATGGGTCAGCTCAGTCTGGACACTGTTTAAAAATGAAACGCAGCCCGATAAAAAGCGTAATTTGCTGCTAATTCGACAACACTCACCCTCAGAACCCGGTCAGCCGGTTTTTTCTGGTGCAGCACATGATTCTAAGCTCACGGTGGTAAACAGGATATGAAATGTTCACTACTGTCATTCCCTGTCAGCGCGAGCTGGGGAGGAAACGTACAACAGTCAAAGCCGCGGTCACCGTACACGCCGCACTTGCTGCGTCGGCCCGTTGCTGCGGTATAGCAACGTCGTCGCCATATTGGACCGGGCAAGACCCGTCCTATAAAGATAATAAGCATTAGAACGTTTGAGTTTGTCAACTGATTTCAATAAAAATGTCTTTATATTAAAGAGCTGATGATGTAGGTCTAGTAAAAAAAAGTCATGTCTTAAGTTTGTTTGCTAAAAACTCGAGCGGTGTCAACGCAGGATTACTATTTTATAAACAAATAATGGAAGAAATAACCAAACATTTCGTATGTAAACCACAGATCTGACATATTCTCTTTTGATAATGGAATGTGCAGACATTTTTTTACATAACGCTATATATTGTCTGTCAGTGAAAAAGAACGAGGGCATTTTTGCCAAGTAAATGCTATTTATATCTATCTATCTAAAAACCCAGTCTTACCTGGTCCAATATGGCGGTGACGTTGACGCGTTATCTTACTGGCTAGTTTTATGGGGTCTGCTGATATCTTCAAAGCGGCGTGCACTTGCGCAGTCACGCATCGCACAGAAATTATATTAATTCCTCTGTAGATACTTTTAAATATATTTGAATACCTAAGGATATTTGCCTACCCATCATTATTTGTTATTTGATACAGAATGTTTGTTTTTACATTTCTCTTCCCGAAGTGGCAGAAGTAACACAAACTCGATATTTGAACTCCATAGAAAAATGCAAGTGGTTGACTAAAAGATACTCCACTAAAAGTAGAATAATCACTAAATGCTCTAAATGTTACTTTACACACAGAAGAAGACTAAGAATTCAAACTTCAGAACAAGTAAAAAAGTAAATGGGCGCTAAATACCATGAGAGTACAGTGCCTAAGTAAATGTACTGAGTTACTTTCCAACACTCATCTCTTATTTATAATAATAATATTTATAATATTTAAAGCTAATCTTTGTGTCCAACCATGCAATGTTCTATAATACGTTATTGTAGCATCTTTAATGGCAGGTTTTGATCCTTACATGTAGGTTTCTCACTTAGCAACTTCATTAGCATTGTCTTTTGTTTATAACATTGTGATGCTGAATGGTTTTTAGGGACTGCATTAGCTTAGAACAAACATACTCAACTAAACAAACAAATCTGACCTATAAATAATGAATGAATGAATTAGACTTATATTTCCTTGGGGGCGTTTGTTATTGGTTTGAGGAGGCACGTGATAAAATAACTAAAAGTTACTTTTCTTTAAAACTCACAGTTTGCGATAATAGATATTAACAAAGAAAAAGTTACAACACTAACAAAAAACAAAACAAAACACGAACAGACCAGGAATTGTGTAGCAATACATGTAGCAGAACAATAGGAAGGTTAAAGACCTGTAATCCCTGAGAGGGGACCACCTATTCATGTTAAGAATGCTCCAGTCTGGGCAGCACTGTGTAAGCTGGAAGGACCCTGGTTTGAATCCCGGCTAGCTGCGTTCTGTGTGGTGTTTGCATGTTCTCCCTGTACTTGAATGGGTTTCCTCCAAGTACTCTGGTATCCTCCTGTCAAAAGACATGCATTGTGATAAAAAAGCTTGCAGGTGTGTAATGGGTGACAGACAAAAAAAACAAGCCACATCAGACAATAGGGAGATAAACAGCACAGTGGCGTGTACTCCATACATCTCCTGATGTAGGGATAAGAGACTACGAGGTTAAACAAATGAAACTGTGAAAATAGTTCACTGCTTTGAGGGATGTTTAGGAGACTAACGCTAGAGGGAGGTACACACACGAGGTCTGAAAATGTCAGTTGCACTGAGGCTGCTGTCCTTTGTATTTCTACTGGCCAACTAATCTTAGGAGGCTTTAGTAGTTAGAGTACAGTAAAAAGGCTCACCAGTCAATCAGAAATAACAGGCTTTATCTGATTGATTATAAATGTTTATAATTGAATCTGTTCAATGAGTCGTGGGTCATAATACGCTTCATCTTTACAAATCAAGATATGTTTTTGTACATATTTCTAGTAAAATGTATTTGAAAAAGTTACATGCTGTATCTTTACATTAGTGTAAGTGGTGCTTGTACTTCATTTTAAATTTTATACAACTACATTTAGAATGTACATAATGTTCTGTTTTGAAAATGAAATCACACTGAAGTTAGAATGTATGGTTTCCTCATTCAGGAAGTTAAAATATTCATTTACATCTTCTCATTTCATCCGAAGTTCAGCTTCATTTATTGGGGCCAGTTGGAATCTCCTCTGTATATTTAATGAACAAACTTTAGCTTATAAACGTGTCAGTAAGGCTAACTGTGACAGGTTAATGTATCAACTGGTATCAGATACACAATGATACTTATACATTTGTTATACTTTGCATTCATTTTTCTGAGTAATATTTGTGGTGGAGAAAAAAGAATCATGTTTCCCTCTGAAATGTACAGAAGCATAAAATATAAATGCTCAAGTCGAACCTTTTAAATTGGTATGACTTGAAATCAAAAGGTACAGTACTAGATGTACTTTATGACTTAATCTATGCACTGCCTGAAAGAGGAATTGTTCTTTTTCCTCGCACAGAGTTGAAACTGTCTACAGCTACGGTGAGTAAAGTTTATGAGTTTGATGCAGTCTTTCTGTATGTGCCTGGGGAAAAATACTTCTTCAAAAACACTTTAGAACAATAACATTTACTGAATTTTCAATAAAATGACTAAATGGGTTTTCAGTAATACATTTCCCATTTCATATTAACTTCCTGAAATTTGTTCCTCCTCACACAAGTTCTCTTTTCTGACAAACTTTATGTGCACTGGCTTTCAGGGAGGCCCCTTACTATGTGTAATGGGTCATAAACTGATGGGGAAAACTACTCAGGTCACAGGTTTAATTTTGTTATTTAAAGGAGATGAAGGCTGGAAAGTCCCATCAAACATTCCAACATTTGTCTGCTGAGCATAGACAATAAGTCACACTGTAGCCACAACTCATCAGGGTACAGGAAGTGGGGGTGACATAGGGTGGGAGAGTTCAGCAGGGGTCCACAGCCCCTCACACACGTGTTGTCAGCTGGTAAAGAGTGTGTACCCAGTTTGAGGACTCATGAGGAAACAGGTGCCTTCGGCTTCATTGTTTCCACACGAGCACCAAGAAAAAACAAAACAAGCCTAAAAGATGGCGGGACACAAGATGTGATTCATGGACAGAAAAAGTGTGTTAATGAGAGGAAGGAAGTTCAGGGAGGAGAAAGGCTAAAGGAGGCAAGTGTGACAAAGAAATAGAGAGCGTATATTTTACTACAAGCGCTTCAAAATATGTGCAGTTTAGTCAGTGTTCTGGTACATTTTTTGTCTTAGCAAAACCAATTTTCAACAGTAAAATGTGTTTGTGGATATTTATGTGTTCTTCATCATCATGTCATAAGGTGAGAAATAAATGAGACGCCAAACACCAAAAGTCCAATTGATAAAAAATGTTTTAATTTAACTTGTACAAAACCATGTTTGTCCAGCAAATGAACTCATACAAATTTACTATTATTAATTACCAAATTGCTGGTAGTTGTCATTTTTATAATACTTATATTCAAATACAATATATCATTTATTTTCTGAACTTTAAATTAAAAAAGACAACCAAGTCCTTTGCCTGCTTGGACTATCAGGCCCCAGGCCATAACATTAACATAAATCTGAGTTAAATACATATTTAGGAGAAAAACTTACACTATTAACACAAGTTTTTCTCCAGGCTTTAAACTCACATCAACCACCTTCTTTCCATAAAACTTGCTTTATATTTCTTTCAAACAGTTCACATACTCACAGTCTTCTTACAAATGTCAGACTACACACAACCTTTCTTCAGTCTCATGCCCTGTCTTCTTACTTTCCTTTCACAGACCATTAAAAACACTTTCTTTAACATCGTCCCCATCATCTCCTGATAAACCCATAGCAATTATGTTAACAAGGCTGTAATACAGAAGTTCCTCACTCCAAATCTCCTCCAACAACATGCTGATTTAACAGTTATTTGAAAATCTCTCGTTTGGTGTCTAAATTATAAACACGTCTAAATTTGGTGTTTACTTTGATGATGTCCAAGCTGCTCTTCTAACAGTCAAATATATGTAAATTACCACCTCATGTTATTTTGATTCAGGTTTTATTCTGACCAATTTTGTTTTGTCATGATTAATGAGTCATCCTCTTCAGCAGGTCTGCAGAATGGGCTGGTAGGGCTCTGTCAGGACCTTGTAGCGGATCTTGGTGTTGGTAACAGCCCCATGTTTTTGCCGTAGGTGAAGACGCAGCTGGCTCTTGTGGCGGAAATGTAGGTCACACTTTTCACACTGAAGAACAAGGAGTCAACAGATGAGACAGCAGGGACATGACAGGATGTTCCGTAGTTTGTTTTTTGTTTGATGACATGTGTTGTTAATGTGTTTCTGACTCACAGTGTACGGCTTCTCCCCAGTGTGAATACGCAGGTGGCTCTTCAGGGTCTGCAGGTGACGGAAGCGGGTGCCACAGGTGTGGCACGGGTAAGGCTTCTCTCCCGTGTGGATCAGAACGTGGGCCCTGAGGTGGGCAACCTAACACCAGGAAAGTGTGACAAATGGAACAAACCTTGTAAATTTGTAAAATGTTGTCAGCCAAACAAAGGCATGTTATGTATCCTGGCCACCTACACAAACTCACAAACTATCTAAAGTGAATTTACCTAATTACATCATTCCTTAATGGAGGTCAGAAGTGGCCGCATCTTGTTTTAATGTACTTTAACATGCATATGTACTTTGGACTAGACTGTCATGTCCTCTTGAAGGACTCTTGTTGCTTTAAAAAAAATAATAATAATTATTGAAAAAAAAAGGGGGCTTATTAATTTAATAAAGCCAAACATCTTTACCAACATGGACACATAGTGAGTGGATTAAGTACTTTGCAGAATTAGTTTGAAGTGGTAGGAAATTGTATACTTTTTTTGCTAGAATGAAATCAGTAAATAGAAGTGAAGCCAGGAGCCACTTGAGGAGCTGGGACTGAGCTTCTTGTCTTACTCTTAGCGAGAAACTAAATAACTAAATGACCGTTTCCCCCAAGACGTTACACTATATCCTTTAAAGTAAAGTCAGTTTGCAATTAACCTGATTCTTTTTTTACAGGCACACAGAGAAAGTTGTGCTGTGTTCCCAAATGACTGACACTTAAGGAGTGTGTTTTGACAGCCTCTAAAGCGCTCATGAATTCCCCTTACCTGAACAAACCGTGCGCCGCAAGTATCACAGCGGTAAGGTTTCTCTCCGGAGTGAATGCGAGAATGAGTCTTCAGGTTAGCCGGTCGATTGAACTGAGCGCCGCACACATTGCAGCGGTAAGGCTTGTCACCTGCCAGAGCAAAGGTCATTGTTACATACTAGTTAATATTTAAAATAAAAAACCGAGAGATGTAGAAGGTTATTTATAGCCTCACCTGAGCAGACAGTTTTGGTTCCTTGATGTTTGCCAGAATAACAATAAGGAACGAAGTAGTTCTCCCGTTTGGTTGCATGTTGAGTGTGATAGGCAGCTTCTGGATCAGTGGGGTGCAGTTTGGGTAAAGTAGTGCAAGGTGAGAGTGAAAAAAATCAGACAAAACTAATAAATAAACACATTTACAACACACATTTATTGATTTTGAGTATTTTTAGTAATATGATTGAGGGATTACAAATATGTATAAAAGTTACTGCAGTATGTTAGATGTTGGACTAATACCTGTTCCCTGCTTGTGAGCTGGAGTTTGGTCATCCACAGAGGGGGGTGGCCTAAGGGGAGGGGCTCGGCCAGAACCCTCGTAGCAGGAGGCCTGCCCCTGTCTGATGGAGAGAAATTCATACATTTACATTGGAAACACCACTTTCTCATCTGAATCCCAATTCTTCCAGGTTGTATGCAGGTTTCCTACCTATTAATCTGACCAGGCACTTCTCCAGACCACGTCTCTGCTGGTGCTTTGGGTGTCAAGGTCATCCTATCCACAATGAGTGATGCATTATTTCGGGGTTCGTCCATCTCCTCTTCCTTCACTGTGGTGGCTGCACACAGAGGATTGAGGACAATATACTTGTATTTTTTCCAGTTGCAGGCCTTTGGGTCGGGTGTAGCTTTGGTATCAGTCTGGGGAAACAAACAAATGCAGTCAGTCACTTCAAGTCACTTAAATAAACATCAAGGAAACAATCACATTCTTAAAGGTCCTTCTGGAAGTTTTTTGAACCACATGCTGTTTTCATAAAACTTACCACAGAGTTTTTGTTACAGGTGTTGGACTCGGCTGGAGAGTTTGGTTGGCAGCTAGAGCGGGTGGGGCTGTCTGGAGATGCAGTCGGACTGGCCATGAGGGGCGACTTAGGCTCGCCTTTCAGGTCTTTTGATCCGGGCTGGCAGTTTGGGAAAGCCCCTGGCTTGAGAGGGCGTCCAGCCTCTTCAGGGACCCTGCAGAAGAAACAAAGGAAGTGCTATAATGAGCTAAAGCTATTACAATGGCACACTAACATACCACTGTAAACGTACTCTCACACACACTAATACACTGTAGTTATACAGATCTTTTTAGGAATGCAACATCGCTTAAATAAAACAACATTCATCTCATTTAATAGTTTGGCAATCTTGTCTAACCTTGTTTCCCCTGCCACTGGGAGTAATGGCTGGGGTCCTGAAAGAGGCACGTCCCCTCCTTTGGGGCCTACAGAGGCTACAGACACCCTGGAGTCCAGCTCCAAATGCAGGTGTCTTGCACTCATTTTTTCCCTGCTGCAAAAGACAAAACTTGTCAACAAACAAACTCAAAACTGGATTAAATACCGAGTATCCATTATATATCCAGTCTTTTAGGTTCATGTCCCTGCACTGTGAATAATATTACATCCTATATTATTAATTTGTCTGACAACAGATATTCTCACCAATGCAACTGCATGAAATCTCTGCAGGTATCAGCCACATGGTCCATCTGTAGGTAGGTTGCCACAGTGAGCACCCCAGGGACGATGCTTGGTGTCAGAGGGAGGCGGGATGTGTACATGAAGTCGAGCAGCAGGGAGACACTGGATGGGTCCAAGGTGTTGGGGAGAGACACGGTCATGAGCTGCTCCCCACTGCCACCCCGCTCCTGAAGTAACATACGGTGGGAGTACAGCGAGTAGAAGAACCCACTGGGAGAAGAGAGGGTAAGACAAGATAATGTAAAAATGCTCTGAGTATTATCCTGGATGATTTACAATGTAAGGTAAATGCATCAGAAATTATAGGATAGAAAGAAGACAATGGATCATCTAAGGTGTAAGTAGTGAAAGGTGAAGGGGAAGCTGACACAAAGAGAAGACATAACACCCAGAGAAATGGGGAAAAGTGGAGAAGAAAGATGCATTACTTAGCACTGTGTAATAAAAAGGAGACCAGATAAACCAGGGTTAAATGTGACCAAACACAACCAATCAGGTGTCAGTTTTATCAAAACAATAAGGCAGCAGCTGAAGACTTATTCATAGCATAAGAATGCAGAGGGACTGTTTTGTCTACCATGTACTAACCTGCAGGCCACAAGCACAGCACAGTGCGCCCGTAGGTGCACTTTGCCAACAACCAGGGTGGTGTCAGTCAAGATGTTTCGGTGCCGGAGTTCATTCAGGTTCAGCAGCACATCGTTGGAGTGGCGCGTGAACTCCTTGACATATCCTTCAGCCCTCATCTCCTGCCCTCTGTCGACTCTGTATCCTTCCTCCATCATGCTCATAAGAACCTATAAAAAGTGGATTTTAAGTAAAACACAAACCAAATGTAAAGCAGTGCACATCATCTAAGTTACACACTGCAAAGTTTTACCATTTAAAATTTGCATGTTATAGATTAAGTTTTAAATTATAAAGTCTAATAATGACTTACCTGTGTGTGATATATAGAATAAATAGATAGGAGTGTCCCAGACACATCTGTTAGGTGAGACCAGCTCCCTACTCGTACCTGCATAAAGAAAAAAATAAGAATCTACAAGATCCACTTCATGTGTATTATAAATATTTTACTATTCAAATTATCAGCAGTGTTAATAACAGAGAGCTCAATTAGACAATTAGAAATGTTGTGAAAAATCTAAAATTCCAAAAATCTAAACTGCATTCATCTTCCTTTTACTGAAAACAATTTAAAGACACGTCACCAAACATAACCATTTCCATTTTAAAAAATGATCAAAAAAGAAGGCTGTCAGCATCCTTACATCAAAACAAAATCAGTCCAAACAAGCAGTCACACGTCCATAAAAAGTATACCTAAAAAAACATTGTTTCCAACTCACCCCGACCAGCAGGGACGAGAACCAACGTGCACTGCACTGACGTCAAACCCCTTGGCTGAGCGTTCAGTCTACAGTCAAAGACGTGGAGCAGGGGCTCACCCACAGCCTCCAGTGGATCTGAGCAACACTGTGACGGGAGACGGGCGGGAGGGAGCTCTTTATAATGTCATCCAGGAAGCCCCCATACAAGTGGAGCTGCTTTTTTCCTCTTTCCTCAATGGCCCATGCGTACACTGGAAGCAACGCAGGAAAAGCCCATGTCCAGGCCCCTGACTACAAGTATTTTTAGTGGGCTATTAGTTTTTCTAAACCCCCATAGAGCCGAGAGAAGTAATGGCAGGAAAACATAGTGTGTTTGTGTGCCACCCTAAAAAAATATAAGAAGACTACGGGGGAGATGCAATACGTGCCTGGTTATCCGGGGGTAAGCAAGGGAGCACCAGGTTTCCCCCACCAACGCTTTCCTACACTTCACTCTGCTCTAGGACAGAGGAAACTCTCTGACAGGAAGCTGGAAGACCAACTTATTGTTGTATAAACAAGTTGTACCCTCATCACTGAAATTCTGTCTTAATGAGGGGGATTTTTTTGTTATTCTTTATTGTTTCACTCATATTTTGTTGCAGGATTTCTCTTCACTTCTTAGAATTTTACGTTTTCAAAGAGGTTTTCAAAGAGAAACTGTGTCACTGCTGAGTTGACTAGTTTAGGTAAAAGGGATTAATGTGCTTTGCAACAGTGGCCGGAAGCTTCTGGCATGCTGCCTGAAACCAGAGGCTTTATGCTATGAGGGTGCAGAAAATCGTTGATGATAAATTGTAGATGGGAGACACCTACTCCTGTTGCTGAAAAACAACCTTTACCCCACCCTGAATGAGAGAAATGCAGCCGACAGATGTGCAGGAACTGCCCTACACACCCACACCCCCACACACTTTTGAATGCATCCTGTGAAGCTGCTCAGAGACTTGGATGAAAACGCCTGCGCAGGACATCCGTCAATAATAAAGAGAGCAGGAGACAAGGGAGGAGAAATGGAGATGGGGGACAAGGGCTCAAAGTTCACAAATGACTAAAAAACAAGCGGAAAGCATCCTCATCCTGAGTGCAGCCTTTGGTTCACAGACTACCAGGCATGGGACAGTTAATTGAGGCTCCACAAAAGTGAACTATGATCTGTGGTTCCCCCACATCAAAGTATTTTACAGAAGAAGACAGCAAAGAAAAAGAAGGGAAATCTTCAAGGTCAACTAGGAGAAAAATAAGTGGTGCTGTACAAAATGCCGCTGCATGGTGACACAAGTGGCCATATGATTAATAAAGAGAAATAGATATTAATTTTCACTAATGAGATTGAACACAGGATTAAATTCAGCTATACTGTGAGAGAAAATGTAGAATTGCTAATTAGAATTTGAGCTGCAGCTTGTTTTAAATATGAGCTAAAGTAAAAGAACTTTACTTACATTTTTGCCTTTCAGTGCATAAGTGTAATGCAGTATGTACAGTAAGATACTTTTCCTCATGTATACAAGGAAAAACATTTAGCTGAAAACTGTCTTAACAGCAGCTTGGTCCAGGGTATTCAGTACCTGCCTGCAGCGCTGGTTTGATTTTGAACTGCAACTTGTAAAACATAGCATAAACTTAGTGTTAACAGTAAAACCTACTTTTGTTAAAAATAAAGATCAGACAACACGACCATGTTTGGATACAAATCTTATGAAAATGTGAGTCGGAAGTAAAGTGTTTGCAGAGGGTGTCGCGTGCGCGTGCATACCCTTGTGCTTTTATTTGTTTGGATGGAGATTGGTTCAATTGTGCGCTTTGTTAAAAAACAAAACAAAAAAAAAACTTGAAGGAAAACAACATTAAGAAAACAGAGAGGGAGATGTAGGTCTCTGCTACTTCCAGGCATTGTGAGAATAACGGATGAGGGGGGGGGTGGGTGAGGAAAAGTGAGAACATTACTAAACAGGTTCACCAATGGACGGAAGCCATTGAATCTATCCCACTGGTAAAGCTGGGCTACACTCACAGTGGCTTCCTGCTTTGTACCCCGTCCACCCGTGCTTGTTAGTGACCCACTGGCCATGTTTATGATAAAATACACAGCTGGTACATTTCACCATCAAACCTGAACTTTCTGCAAAGTGAGAAGCAAAGTGAGCTCTGAGACATTTCGTGAGCAAATAAAATATTATTTAACTGCTGCCACTCCTTGTCAAAAACAAACCTGTCAGGGATTCCCCCTGTTTTGTAGTTTCCTGGTTGCCTAGACAGAACCATGTTGTTTATCTGATAAGGTATAGACTGAAGCCATGCTTTGGCTTCAAATCATCCAGTTGGTGCCAAAGTGTTGATGGCTCCTATAACAATAGTTGATCTGCCTAAACTGCCTCTTCCTGTGACTGCAGAGCACTCTGGACATATAAGGGCAAATGTTGTAGAGCTGCTGGAGGGAGGAGCAGGAAGAGGAAGCGGGGATATCCCAGGGAGTAGCTTTGGCTGTTTGTCCCCTCATTGACAGTGATAGACCTGGAAATAAAAATGAAGTAGGTCACCACTTTAAGGGGTCTCTTTAGTATAAGCAGTGTGCCCCCAACATGGTGCTGGGTGCAATGGGAGGAGGGATTAGAGGAGGGGTAACAAAAGAGAGACAGTTGAACCAAATCCCATGAGCCACAAAATAATAAAGCTTGGTCTCCATATTTATTACTGTTTGCAGGACCATAAACAACTGCATACAAAGAGAAAAGCCCTCTTCAAATTCAGTGTGTTCACTGGAGAGCTCTTACAGTCAGAAAACCTTTAATGCACGTAAAACAAACTTTAACTGTAGTTTACCAGTGTTCAATATAAAAAGTATGAACTATATAATTGCTTAATTTTAAAAGACAATTCAAATTTGTTTAAATCGTGCTTTACCATTCATGTTTTTAAGAACCCATACAATACACATATATAGTATGTTATATCTTGATGTTACTTTTTATTTTGCTTTGTCTAATGTTTGTTCAGTTTTTACATTATACTTGACTTAAGTCTATACTCTGGTCAATGTATGTTATTTCAGTGTTGCATTTTTTTAAATTTTATATTTATTTTTAAGTTCCTAAAAGTTTACAATTCTTCCCAAAACCATAAAGTCTCGGTTTACTTGTTTGGAAATGTGCATTTCTTATGAAGTAAATGCACATTTCTTTATGCATTTCTTTATCTATATACTGTACTATATTCACTGACATGATTCATTGCCTAGCCCTTCAATCTTCTCATACCTATAACTACATGCACTACATGCCTAACCCAGTCCCAGTCCCGGCCTAATCCTGACCTAATCCTAGTTCTAACCGGAACCCTGAATCCAAATCCAGAAGCGATGTGAATGGCAAATGTCCCCACAAAGGCGGTTCTGAACTGAATCCAACACACACCGAGCATCTACGTCACACACTGGGAATGCGGAGAGGAGCTGCCGCTGCTGCTGCTGCTGAAGGCCTCGCCGGATCCGAGCCCTGCTGTGTTAACGACCTAACGTCAACGTTACCGCTAAAGCAAAGTAAAATCCGGGTTTTTTGGTCTATAATTCGGAAGATTTAAACGGAGGTGTAGATTGTGTTGGCGTGGCGCTTTGCAGACGGTATGTGTCGGTTCGTCCATTGTTTGCTCTGCGGTTGTGTTGAAGTTAGCCTGGAGGCAAGGCACGAGTTCTAAACAGGCTAGCAAACAAGTAAACAAGCCTGGGATTAAAGTTCATTATTGATAATTTCCCTGCATAAATGGGTTATTATGTCCCATCAGTGGTATGTTTTAGACGCCTGTGACGCACGAAAGACGTGCAATTGGGCAATTAATGTTAAGCAGTCTCTACGTTATTTAACACAGTAATAGTCATTGTCAGCAGATGTTAACGTTGCGGTGCTGCATTAAGCTAAAGTTACGTTAGCTAGAGAGCTAGCTTTGTGTTAGCTTTAAAAATACGATTAATGTGTCTTTTAATATGTTGTCTGTCTCATTTGGCCAGTTGTTTGTTCTTGGTTTTAGATGAGACCGACGGAACGAAGAGATTTACTGTAAAAGTATTATAAAAGGTAAGGACGTCTAGATAATAACTTGGTTTACTATATCGTTAGTTTTTTTTAAATCATATTGCATAATTTGGGGATTGTGTTATTCCTGTTAGTTGGTTTAATGTAACGAGCTGTCAAACAGCTGTTAAGCTAACCGCAGCGTGCGCCTTCAAAATAAAAGCGTAAATGTAGCTATTATAATATGAAAACAATAACTGTCAAACAGAATCTATTGGTACACAGTTTAAGTTTGCATTTACTAGCATTATTATTCTTAGTTTTAAGCCGTGTTTCCAATTGCTGAAATGCGTGCTATGCTGACGTTCACTTTCTAGTGTAACTCCACCGGATGTTTTTTTTGTTTTATTCTCTCTTGCTTATTTTCGCTAGCTTGAAATCAATTTGGAAGCTCGGCATTTACTTTTGCATTTCATGAGTCGTTATTCCCCTTTTACATCCAACAAGGCTGTTATTATAAGTGGAAAAACGTTTGTCCAACCATTGATATGTATATTTGTAAATCACACAAAACCTGACAATTAGCTAGCTTTCACTGATAAACCCTGTGCGGTTCATTTTGTTTAGTACTTATTAACTGCAACAACCTCGTGAATAGAAATACGAAAATAGTAAGAGAGGATTCTAGACAAAATCAAACAAACTCTTGAATCCTGCATTGTGTTTCTGTGTGGCTTCGTTGTCCTCTCATCCATCATTATAATCCTTAAGGATTACCAACAAGGATTTATGACAGCCACACGACCCACATACAATCAGTCTGAGAGGGATATTAATTTCTCCTCTCTGACAATAATGATTTGCTGTGGCTGGTCCTTTTGGTATCAATCACACAGTGGCTTTGTATAAAGGTTAAAATAGGGTTTATTTTCTTTATACATGTAACCATGGTCATTGATTCAGCTAGTTTTGTTTTTTTCATTTTATTATTTATTTCTTTCATAGTCATGGCATGTTTTGTCATGTCCATCTGAGAGCACAAAGTTATATCATAAATCTTTTTACTTGATCGAATCCCAACAGTAATTATTGTATAAACATACTTGTGTGCAATATTTGTAGAGTTGTGAAGTGAAACCCCCCCCCCCCACCACCACCACCACCCAAATATCCCAAAAATAATGAATCTGTAAACAAAAATAGATAAGTTATTGATAGTTTTTTCCTTTTTAATATTTTGTGACATAGCTGACACTGAGATATTTTTATGTATTTTTAATTGGACTTTTTAAAAAAAATAAGACTGGTATCATAAAGCATCTCTGATGCAAGTCAGCACTTTGTCAGCTCAGCTGTGTGCTCCAGTGTAATTTATCCCTCAGAGAATACATAATATATTGTTATGAACCAGGTGTTCGTGTATATACAGACAAATATCATTACACAACATTTCCTGCTTTGTTTTTGTCTCCACTTCACCCAAAGACAATAACCATTGTCGGGGATAACGGGTAGGCGATGGATCCATATTTGCACCTGTTTATGTACCTTATATAATTGTGAGTGTGTGGGTTTCTTTCTTTTTTTTTTTTTAAGTGTTTGTGTGTGTCACAAACAACACATGTACACAGTTTGAGGCAGTCTGCTGGAAATCCCCAATCCTTTCCAAATGGCTGCTCTCTTCCTGCTCCTCAACTAGACGCCTGTTGTTTAATCTGTGTGTTCCCGTTGCCTTAGGAAACCAAATGTGAAGCATCTCTAAGTTTCCATTGGTTACCCATTACATAAATACACACAACAGCAACAGCTGTGTTCATGCAAAATACGGCTAAAAGCTGAAAACATAACGGATCCAAACTCACTAAATTCTTTTCAAGTAGAGTAAAAGCAACATTCTCTGCTACTGATTATACTATTTCAAATTAAATGTATGCAGCAGATATTATAGTAAGCATTTTTGTTCAATTTTCTGATATTAGAAGCCTGCTATGTCTGGTCCCAGCTGGCTTCCACCAAGAAATCTGGATAGCCCAGAGCAAGCCGTCCCCCAAATGTCCCACATTGCTGGTTCAGCAATTTACCGTGTTCCCAACAAGAAGGGCGCCTCTGACATTCGACCACAATATGCTCCATATGACCAGAATGGAGGAGGAGGAGCTGGAGGAGGAATGGCCAACAGGTACATGGCTACTGGACCCACAGGTAAGATGTCACTAGTCTTTATGTATCTGGGAAACTCCTACTCTAAGACATGTGATCCATACTAAGAGTTTATTTTTAAATGGTGTCCATATTTAAAAAAATAGAATACTTCTCTAGAGTCACACCAGCTGAGGAAAAACATACAGCTTTTTAACTAACTTGTGTAAAAATATCACTGGCACTCTCTATATATTGTACATTCTCTGACTCCTAGTTGAATAAATATTATTTCATGATATCCTATTAAAAGATATAGCCACATTTAGTTATTGTTATTGGTCACTGTAATAATAACAAAATTAATTCAAAGTTTAGCTGTTCCTAAAAGGATGTTTTAGCAGTCTTAATTTGACAAATTGTGTTTTCTTGCTTAGCTGCAGAGTAGAAATGGTAATGCAGATTGGTAGTTTGGTACTAGAATGCAACCTTGAAAAAAAAAATCATATTGCATATTACTAATCTTTGGTAATAATTCATACTTAAAATGAGGATTGCAGATTTTGTCCCAACCCATTTTAGTGGAAATGTTAGGTTTAATCTCTTCGGTGCTAGAATGGATAGGATGATAATTTCACTGACCAATAATGTTTAGTCATATAGGGATGTGGGTTTTGTTTTAGGACAGACTTTAAAGATTGTGATGCCATAATTAAAACCATTCCCTGTGTAATGTTAAGTTAAAAAATAATAAAGACGGGTTATTCTTGAGGAGTTCTGAAAAAATGTAATGTCTGGTCTCTAAATGATAGGTGGACCCATGCATCATTCATTTAGTGATCACTATTACTCCCCACCCCATGGTCCCAAAGAAGATCAGAATTGGAGCCCCCACCTGGACAGCTACGATCTGATGGTAGGTATATTGTATATTGTGGGTCTAACCATACTGATAATAAACAACTTTGAGTTGCCTTACAACTTAACAACTTGTATTTGGGCCCCCAAGCTTTAAGAAACTGACTAAATACAGTTCCTAGGTACTAACATGTTTCTTCTTCTGTTCTGTTGTTCGTGTTAGCATCGTGGTCCTGAAAAGCCAGAAAGCTATCACTCCAAAATCGATGCTGATATTGACTCCCTCACCAGTATGCTTGCTAATCTGGACAACCACCCACAGGACTCCAGCACACAAGTTCGAAAATATAATTTTACTGAACTATGTGGAAATTACATGAACACATATTTGATCAACGCATTTGCCTTTTAATTTCATTATTTCTCACTATTTAAAACTATAATTTTTCTATCTCACAACAGCTGTATGACAACGTGCCTTACAACAAATATCTCTCAGGGGATCACTACAAGCCTGCGCAACAGAGCGCAGCCCCATCTCAGGGCCGGCCAGCCATGGGCTACTCTCCTTACCCCCAGAGCCAATATCAACCGGTGCCCACCTACCCCAGTGAGCACCAGGCACCTCAGTACTCCACCTCCCACCAGCAGGACTACTATTCCTCCTCAACCCCTAAACCTTACCCTCAGCCCATACCAGCCTCCTACACCACTGCCTCAACTCCGACAGGACCCAGGTTTAGTGTGCAGGTCAAGACAGCACAGCCTGTCACCTACTCACAGACAGGGAGGCAAGCTGAACAGGCGTACACTCCACCCCCTCCCCGACAGCATCTGTCACGTCCTCCACCTCAGACGCAGACAGTTTCGCAAGGTTGGTACCCGCCACACCCCAGTTCACAAACTCAGGAGATGCAGTCTGAGATGGGGTACAAGGGGAGTTGCTCAGGACCTGGAGGAAGGATCAGTCAATTTCCAGTGTCTAAGAGAGGAATGGAAAATAATCCAACAGGATCAGGAGCTGCACAGAATCCTACTTATCAGTCCAGCAAGGTGGGGGCACTGGTATACATCTCAAATTTGTTAAGAAAATGAATATAATCCTTTAATTTCTCACTTTTTACTTTAGAAATATAAGCCTGCTTACATGCCATCTTAAAGAGAAGCAGTCGTAAAAGAAAATAAATTAAAATTTGCAGACTTTTGAATTCAATGAAATCTGTTTAAAGAGAGTGAAAAAGACTTTGACTCAGTTTTTAATCCCAATTTTTGGCACCTTAACCAAAACCTTACAATAATAATTTATTATAAATCGTATGTATCCTATTTCTCCCAGCAGGTGGCAGCAACAACAAGGCCTGAGGAGGAGCTGGATCGACTCACCAAGAAGCTGGTGTACGACATGAACCACCCTCCAACAGAGGACTATTTTGGTATAAAGATGGCATCAATGACTAAAACATACCTGTAATTTAAAAACTAAAACAAACATTAATTAATACTTTTACATCAATCACACCATTCCAGGTCGCTGCGCCCGCTGTGGTGACAATGTGGTTGGTGATGGTAGTGGTTGTATCGCAATGGAGCAGGTGTTTCATGTCGAGTGTTTCACTTGTATCACCTGCCATGCCCGTCTTCGAGGACAACCATTCTACGCCCTGGACAAGAAGAGTTACTGTGAGAGTTGTTACATTGTACGTACAGAGTGTCAACAACTTTTAATAATTCTACACTTCTTCTTTCCTTCTCTGATCCATGCACCCTCTTCTCCTTGTCTCATTAGAGTACACTAGAGCGCTGTTCAAAGTGTTCCAAACCCATATTGGACCGGATCCTGCGAGCTATGGGAAAGGCGTACCACCCTCGCTGTTTCACATGCGTGGTGTGTAACTGCTGCTTGGACGGAGTGCCCTTCACTGTGGACGCCACCTCTCAGATACACTGCATAGATGACTTTCATAGGTAAAAATACATCCACGCACACATTTGTATTTATTTCCCGGGGACTTTTCATTGACTTACATTATTTTTGAGTCTTATTCTTACCTTAAGCATAACCAGTATTTCACTCACCTTAAACTTTACCCTAACATTAAATCACTCTAAAATTCATTTCTGGACCCGCATTTCCTCCCACGTACCTTTTGTAAACAAACCCTAAAACCAAGTCCTAGGAAAACATACACACGCACACTTTAGAAGAAAGCTTAACGCTGCATTTAGTTTTAAATGAACTGTGAAAAGGAGCGGTCAATTCAACTAACTGTATATTTGCATCCTTTTTCTGACAGGAAGTATGCCCCTCGGTGCTCAGTGTGTGGTAAGCCTATCATGCCTGAACCAGGCCAGGAGGAGACTGTCAGGATAGTAGCTCTGGACCGCAGCTTCCATGTGCACTGCTACGTCTGTGAGGTGAGTCAGCTTCTGTGTACCTCAAAGGAGTATTGGACACAAAGGAACATCAGGAATATTCCATACTTTATACTTTTGACACAAACCAATAACTTTAAGAACTTATTTGATCGTGCACACAATTAGGTGTGTGTGTGTGTGTGTGTATATTTGTGTGCATACTCCAAAATAACGTTTTCAAATTTTATTTTTTTACATTTAAAATATACTTATACATCTTTATAAGTATTCTAAAGCTTATTTGGATCTTAAGTCAGCCGATTTCTTTTTTTTTTACCAAAGAACTTTGTATATTTTAGTCTCTTTATGGGAGACAAAATAAAAATAAAGTCTGTGTTGTTCTCTTTGGTAACCATTGACTTACAGTGGTATCTGTATTGTTTAGGAATGTGGACTTCTGCTGTCCTCTGAAGGAGAGGGTCGAGGCTGCTACCCATTGGATGGCCACATCTTGTGCAAGAGCTGCAGCGCTCGCCGCATCCAGGACCTCTCAGCCAAAATCTCTACTGACTGCTAACAAACTTCTTTATCTTTCTCACTCTTTAAAATCCATGCACACGTTACACATGATTGATAGCACAAACAGTGCTGTGGGGTCCCTCTGTTGGTCTACAGCTGTAGTTTTGGGTTACTCATTGAAAAAAAGAGCATTGTGATGGACCTCGCTAGGTTTTTTTTTCCTTACCCCATATGTACTAAAACATTTTTCTTCTTGTTTTTGGCACACGGTTGCACACAGCAGTTTCACATTTAGTTCAGTATTATGACAGTGGCCTGACCTGCAGGCAGCTTGGGTTCCACTTAAAACTTATTCACAATGGTACTGTTCCACTGTTAGCTGGCATGTTATCACTTGGATTATCACTCTCAAATACAATGAAAGTGGAGATGGAGATGAAAATTAGGATTTTTGCAGAGAAGTGACATAAATCATGTATCATGTCCTGTTTAACCTATGTAAATGATGGGTCCTGAACATTTGTAAAACACGACATGTCAAGCTGCACAACTGCCCTAAAACAAGCATACTGAAAGCATGTAAAGCAACAACTGTGACTGTACATAACTTGCTGGTGAGACCAGCATGCAGTCTGTAGTGCAGTCAAGTAGCTTCGTAGAATGAGAAATGTAGACGAAAGAATGTTAACTTTACGACCCTTGTTTTTTCCTCTTTAGCTTTAGTTGAATGCTAGTATATCAGCATTAGCTCCTTAAAGCAACAACATTACAGGATTTTTGCCATTTTTAATAATCCACAATAACGTGAATGTCGTGAAAAATAATCCTGCTTTGGTTTTGTTTAGTACTTTAGTTGATATGTGAGACTGTTACATTGAAGATGATGGTGCAATGAAGTCAAACACTTTCTTCTGTCTAAAGGAAAAACAGGGTGTTGGAAAATCCTGTGTTAGCCTCATGTGAAGAGTTAAAAACAATCATTAAACTCAATTTAAAGGTATATTGTGAAATTCATTTTCTTGACAAATATTTATACAAATGGGTCTTCGTTGTATTATGAAATGTGTTGAATGTAATGCCCCCCCAAACCGAATGTAACTCTTCACATGTGGCCATGTGTTTTTGTTAATCCTTGTACTCCTGTGAGCCAAACTTTCAAGGTACAGTATTTATGATTGTGTTTAACCTCTCTCCTTCCGTCCTCATTTTGTGTATTTGAAACTTCAAGGGCTAGACATTTAAAAGCCTTACCTCAAGGATGTAATTCAGTATCATCATGATCTGTTTTTAAATCAGACTTTGTAAATTCAGCTTAATGTGATCATGCTAACATTAAACAGTGTATAAACACTTGGTATCAATCAGCTTTTTGTCATCAAGGTTCTCGTTTCATTAATGTGTTGGTGTGTTATTTGTAAATCCTGCCAACTCTTGTGTCACACTCCTTCAAAAACATAATTTCCTTGTTCATTTATACTTACGGTATATTGATACGCTTCTAACTCATCTCTTAAAGGACACCTTCGCTTATATTGAATTTGCGTCTGTTGGTTCTCATTTGATTAGTACATGTAAATAAATGCCATTAAGTTTTCTCTACCTACATTTAAATATCTACTTCTAGCTGAAAAACGCCTCCACATGACATCACTTGGAGGAACCTTGAGTTCAAATGATTTGATGCTGCTCACACTATGAATCTTGGTCACGGTCAACCTACTATTCCAGACCTCCCCACATGATATCTGAACTGGTAATTATGTAAAAGTCCTCTGGGTGATGTATGTCAGGAGGAGTATTTTTGCCAGAAGCAGAGAAATATTTTAATAGTCAGAAGGAAGTTTAAAAGCATTCATGCAAATTTACATCCTAAACTAAAGACGTAGCAAGTTGATAACTGGTGAAGTTGCCCTTTAAGCCTCCAAACTGGAAGTGGAATACAAGATAGCTACAGTACTTCTTTAAGACACAAAAGATGAAAAAATGCACCCTGGCATACACCGCCTATTAAATCAGATACTTTTATTTTACAGTAAATACTGTGTACATCAAAAAACCTTTTTTTTCTGCCTGCCAAAATACCTCTATTCAGATTCTATACTTCTCACTTTGCAATAATGTTTTCAAAGAGCAAATGTGAATTGATTTATCCTTAAAATGAACCCTCAAATAAAAAAGATTCCTCAGCTCGAACATCTTGTGTTAGCATGAAGTGAAAGTCTTCCAGAAGAAGCTGCGACAGCCTGCTTTGCGCTCTCTTTGGGTGAGGGGAAGGTGTCGCTGCACCACCTCTTTCAGCTCAGGAAGCATCTGGTCTTTTGCTACCATCAGCTCAGACACAAAGTTGAGCAAGTGAGTGATATCCTAAAGAAAGGGAGAAAAGGGGACCTCAGACATCGCTTAAAACAGTATTTCTATAGTTCTGATAGACCCAGTGAGACAAATAAGTGACTAACCTTGCCATTTAAGAGGTCCTGCCTCTGCATGTCTCTGTGTGGAGTCCCACTCACCTGCACCAGCAGGACAGAGGAAAAAAAAGCCACCAGGAGCACTTGCAACTGAGAGCGAAGCATCTCCACCTCAAACAGCGAGCGCAGGAACCTACTGTTGTTGCTCCCGATGCTGTTTCTAAACACTGGTAGGTTTAACGAAGTCAGAACGTTGATGCTGGAGGAGCTGAATGTTTTCTTTGTTTACGTCGAACGTGTGGAGCTGATAAATAGGCTCCTCATCCTCAAGCCAACAAAGGATGTGATTGGTAGATAAGAACAGTGGTAAGGGAGTGAGGAGGTGTCACTGAACGTGATAAGGTCATCATTGGTGATGGTGACATAGAAAAACCGCCCAACAGCCAAATCATCCAGGCCTGGCTTTTACCGTTCATGCTGAAATAACTTTTAAATCGAAAAAACAACAATGACATAAGACTTAATGCTGATATGACAGCTCATGCTTAGCCACTGCAGCTCTGCAGGAGTCCTGCACTCTACACGAGGTCCTGCTGTGCTTTTGTTAAAGACACAATGTGACTTGAATGTTAATGAGGCTGTCCAGTGAGGACCTCTCTGACAATCCACCATTCTTTGTCCTGTCAGTAAAAAACTGTAAAACAACATCTTTATGTCAGACTGCAACCAAAACACTTGATGCAAGTTTGTTTTTGTTTGCGATCTAGAAATATAAAAAGAAATAGTTGTAGTGTGAGGATTTTTATTTTTATCACATTTAATCTCATTGGAAAGTGAAATTTGGCTTGAATTCTTAGTTTGATCTCAAAACATAATGTCAAAAGGTGACACTGTACTCAGTGGTTGTCAACCTGAGGTCTGAGATCCCCAGAGAGGTCACAGGATCAATGGGAAGTGGGTTGGTTTTACATGTGAAGATGTATAATTTAATGTTTGCAGGTGTTGAATTATGGGGATTAAAGTTGTTAAATTTATTTAGACATACTGTCTACATTCCTGCAGGTCTACAGAACAGAAAATACATAACAATGTTACAGAAAACTATTTACTTAAGCTTCTTTTACGGTAAAAGTAGGATTAGGGTCATCTACCGACCTTAACCCACAACAACAGTAAAATGCACATATGAGATCAATCCAAAAACATATTTACTGTAATAATAAAACACTGACACTTTAATGCAAAATTACTTTGCTCAAATAAAATGTTTAATTACTTTCACTTGTGGTATTTCTACAGTGAGGTATTGGTATATTTACTTAGGCGAAAGATCTGTGTATTGCAAAACGTTGTGATGGACTAATGTAGTTAAATATAAAAATCCATATTTAGAACAGAGCATGACAAAATTAATGTATTGTTTCTTTTCCCAGAGAGCAGCTCAGGTTAACAGATATTAATCACAGTTTCACATCTTGTTGTTTAAATACATTGTGACCTTTTCTGGTGTTTTCTTCTCCACAGGACTGCTGTTGATTAGTCCAATTACTCTGTCTTTAATCATGACTTGACTTTAAGTAACATTCAAAAAGCGTGGGGGATGTTGTGACCACGTATGTCTAGCTGGACGAAGGACCGGTGGGGGGGAACGGGCTCCAGAACCTCCACCCCCTCCATATCTAGTGCTGCATGATACAACACAGTGTCACTGTGCAACAGGATTAATTAAATGTGTTCCCTTGTGCTGTTGCTGATATCAGTGTTTCATACCACACTGCAGAGAGATGAATTACACATTTTAATTCATTGTCAGGTCACATTTGTCAACAACCTTCCCACAACAGCAGAGTTGAATGTAAATCATGTAAAAAGGATGCTACTCACATTCTTTCTTTTCTGTATATTGCACCAAAGAGCAATAAACACTGATCCTACATTTACAGAAAAATATTAAATGGGGCTTGAATGAATGGATAATGGATGAAAATCCTAAACAAGGGAAGATGTACTTTGTTTTAAAAGGAAGTGTTTCTAATTCAGATTAAAAACACCCCTGATTTAACGCCCCACAATATTGTTTATGCTGATGACTGAATTGCTGAAGATATAATGTTTGGCCTCGGCCTCAGATGTTTCTGCTGTTTAGCTGACCTGAAGACAAAAGTTGTTCTATCCAACAGCACCAAGTGCTAAACTCTGAAGGTGCCTTTTAACCATGCTGTCATCATACATTAGAAAAAGATCTTTGTAGGATGGTTAAGCTGTACAGTACTTTATTCTGCCTGCTGAGGTTACTCCATGTGCAAGTTCTCTGAAGTAGATACACTTTTTGAATATAAGCTGGACATAAACTTTACTTTTGACAGGTCTGCCTTTGTTTGAAGCTGGGGTCAGCAGAAACTTACCGAGAGCCTCTAAGCTTGTATTTCATGTGCCACGGCTGCTTGGAACGTAGAGAGAAATGATTAAGCTTTGTTTTTCATCTGAGGGGATCGTCGTGCAGGATCATGAAACATCACAGATCCGGATATCAGCTGTCAATATGACCAAACTCTTTGGTAAGAAGCTCTGTAAGATAAGAGCTGGTGAGTTCCTGCTCTGTGGGTGATACATTATGTGTCTGCAGTGCTCAGCTGACAGGAGGATGACTGGTGGCAGACTCTGTAGCCCCCAACATTTGCTTTTTTTATTGTCACTAACTAAATGATACATTCCAAAATAGAAAAAATTAATGTCGAGTGATTTTCTAAAATGATATTTTTATTAATAAAGTTAGTGAAGTTCTGACATTTCATTACGTAGAACATTTTACCTGTTTTTTACTGATTGATGGACTTGAATATTTGTGCCACCTCTGAACTCACCGTGTTTGTATCACCACTAGAAAAGGAGAAAATTAGCATCACAGTTGTCTTCAAACATGTAGTCACTCAGTCTGATTGTTTAGAGGGTGAAAAGTCACTGTGCTGTTTGGTATCATGGTGTGTACCACACTGAACATGGACCACAGAAAGCTAAGGACAAGCATGTTAATAAAGGCTTCAAGACCATCTCCAGGCAGCTTGTTCCTATGAGTACAGTTACACATAATCAGAGGTTTAAAGTCCACGGGACTGTGGCCAACCTCCCTGGACGTGTCCAAGAGAAAAATTGATGACAAATTGAAGAGACGCATAATGCGAATGGTAACAAAGGGCCCAGAACAACTTCTAAAGAGATTAGAGGTGAATTTCAGTGTCAGATCGCACCATCAGTCACGGTTGCCAAAGTGGACTTAAAGCAAGACGACCGAGGAGGACTCCACTGTTGAAAGCAAATCATAAAAAAGTGAAACTGGAATTCACCAAAATGCATTTTGACAAATTGACATTTAGTATCTTCAAATAAAGTATATCGCTGTGTTAGGTGAAGCCCTCTGTCACTCACAGTTTTTTGTTAATATGACTAATACTTTTTCACGTTTTGCAAAGTTTGTGAGGCAAAGTCTGGTCAGTTTCAAGTTATTTCAGTGACCATTGTGGGTTTTTCTTTCTTTAACAGAAGTCTACCAACAATATTATCCGTGTGTATCTCCACAGCTGTGATGGGTATTATTTTTTAATTCACTTCAGACGCTTCTTGTTGGTTCTCTTCTACGGCATATCCATGGCAACACAATTCTCTACTAAAATGTCAACAAATAGTTTAGGTTCGATTTGAAACATATCGTATAACGCTGTATCTTTCTTTTGAACACCTCAGGATTTGCCACGAGAATCATCACATTTTCAACTTTCCTTAATTGATACGAGGAAATCAGTGAGTTATCTGTATGTCCAATGGTACAAAGCGGAAATGAACCGTTAATAGCCAATTCAGCATATTTGATTTTGCTACTGTAATTGTAAATATATATAGGCATATAGGCTAAAAAAACCAAGTTGAAGCCCAGACTGCAACTTTTAGTATCTATAATAACACAACACGTCCTCTTTCTTAACATTTAATGTTTAACTATTTCTTACGATCTGGAGATCAAGATGTGTAGAAAAGTTAGTGTGGTTATTATTTGTCGCTATTTGAGAAGACAATGGCATCAAGGTTTAGGATAACCTAATTTAATTCTTAATTCTCAATATTATTTTAAGGCTTAGTGAATATAATCTTAAATATAAATTTGCGTGTTTGACATAGTATTTTGTCACCCTAAACGTTTAAGAAATCACTCGTGTAAACAACTTCTACAGGAAACAGGAAGCTATGTCGACCAAATTATCTATCGACAGACTTTTGGAAGTATTTAAAACTATCACAAAAATACTCTGGTACTAAAGACATCAGTATATAAGGATGAGACATTTCGTTTCAGCTATTTCAGCAAAAGCAAAACTTTCAGATAAAGTTGGGTCAGATATTTCTACTAAAATAGCAGTATTTTTTTCAATTTTGCCTGGAAAATCCTTTCAGCATTCACATTGCATTTTCTTTTTAGAAATGCTTTGTCTAGTCATTATTCTGACTTCTGTACGTTTTTTGCCTCTAACACCTTTAGGATACTTTCAGATAGAAACACCCTTCAAACCTTCAAATGTTCAGCTTATCTTCTTCTTTTCCTTTCGGCTGCTCCCTTTCAGGGGTCGCCACAGCGAATCATGTGCCTCCATCTAACTCTATCCTCTGCATCCTCTTCACTCACACCAACTAACTTCATGTCCTCCCTCACTACATCCATAAATCTCCTCTTTGGTCTTCCTCTAGAACCTTCAAATGTTCAGCTTATAAAGGACATTATTGCTTTATTCAGCTTTTTAATATCTTTTATACTTTTTAAGATTTCTATACTTTTAAAAATAGATTATGTTGTCAATGACATCATCAATCTTTGATTACATCACATAATTGCCTTTAGAGTTTTTGCCTTTGAGGTTTTAAGTCTAACTGCCTTTGAAGTTTGCCTAACCAGTATAAGGGAGCAACATTTTTTTTTAGCTATTTCAGCTTTTTTCATTTTTGCTTGGAAAATCAGCACTGAAGAATTCAGAATGCATTTTCTTTTTGGAAATGCTTTTTCTAGTTATTATTCTGACGTCTGTACGTATTTTGCGCCTAACATCTTCAGCATACTTTCAGATAGAAGCACGTTCCAAACTTCCAAACATTCAGCTTATAAAGGGCATTAATGCTTGTATACAGCTTTTTAATAACTTTTATACGTTTTTATATTTAAAATTGATGTCGTTATCAATGACATCACCAATGACATCACATAATTGCCTTTATAGTTTCTGTCTTTAAAGTCTTTAAGCTAACTGGCATTGACGTTTTGCCTACGCAGGATATAAGGAAGCAACATTTCATTATTTTTGCAAAAGCAAAACTTTCAGCTATTTTAGCGAAAACAGCTTTGTTCAGCTTTGCCTGGAAAATCATTCACAGTGCAATTTATTTTTTAAATGCTTTTTCTAGTTATGAGATAAGCAAGCAGCTCTAATTTTTAATTTTTTTGGGGGGGAAATGCAATGTGCCTCTGTACTCCTCAGACCAAAGGACCTAACACAAGAGTCCAACATGAGCTACACTGAAGGACATTTAGCCGTGAGTTTTTTACTTTCATTTTTCAGTCCAGCATTTACTTCAACAGAGCCAAAAGCAGCTTCTCTAACCCTCTATGTCTCCATGTTTCCTCACACAGAGACCCGGGCAGCCCCTGCTGCCTTCTTTCTCGAATAGGACCCTGCACCAACCCTCCTTCCTGCCTCTGTACATGGCTGCAGGCTTCAGACTCCGCCACCACCACTTCCAAGACCACTTACACCGTCGCAACCAAACAAGTGAGTAGCTTTTATTTCCCAACATTTGTGTCAAAGCTTCCTCCAGCTGTGCAACCCCAGTGACAGTTTTAATGTCACCTCTCCAGTCCATCCCATCATCCCTGCAGAGTTCTTCTACACAGACCACACCATGAGCTTTAGGAGGAGGTTCATAGTTACTTATCTGAGGGTAAGTCAAGTGTAAACACACAAACGCATCATAAAACAGGTGGCCATAGATAACTGAAATTCATAACAGAGCAATAACTAAGAGATTGATAAAAAAATAAAAAAATAATTATTAAATCTGAGCTCTAGTAAGATGCTACAGTCTCTGTCACATCATTGTTTAAAGCATATATTTTATTTAAATGCATGTGTGGAGGTGACAAACTACATGAAACACCATTTTTATTTAAAGGTTTTTCACCAATTTTCTGATACACATTTTTTCTTCATGGTTGATCATCAATTCTTTGTCCTTTCGAAACTAATTTAAAAAGCTAAGAATACATAATTTTAGTCAAGACTTTCTGCAGAAAGCCACTCCAGATATTGACTGGACTTTCTGAATCTGGATAACACAGACTGTGTTCAGCTCTCATCAGTTTATCAGTCCTCATGAGAGTTCATCAGTCTAAGTTCAAGTGTACACTAGAATACATTCATTTCTCCAAAATATATTCAGAGTCTGATGATGTATCTAGTGCAGGCTGAGGTGAGGATGGGCTCCCTCTGAGCTCTGTGTTGGCGTAGAGCTTATGGAGGGGCTCAGACAGATGAGGACACTTAATAAGACTGGCTCAGTCCTGTCAGACACAGCTAAGACCCTAAACCCTGGGGGGCTGGAAGGAAACAGAGACCAAGGAGAGATGCAGTCGGGGCAAAGCATTAGAAACATTAATGACTAGTCATGTTTGTCTTTTATATTTTTTAGCCACAGATATTGAAATTTATTATTAGATTTATTTTAGTCATCTTTTATTAAACTTTTCTCCCACCAGGTTATTGACTCCTTCCAGGTCCACACTCCACCCCCAGTCATCTCTGCCTGTCTGGCCCTACAAAACCATCCAGACCCTTTCCGATCTAGGCCACGTCCCACTCGAGACCTGAACAGTCCCATCTGGGGAACCCATGCACACCACCATCGAGTGCAGCCAAACTACGTCATCCTCCAGTTAACACAGGAGGAGGACCAGGCTGTTACTAACCTCCTGAAACTGCACCACCAGAGTCTATCACAAAGTTCTGAGACATTCAGTTCTGCACGAACTGACGTTTCCAGTGTTGTAGAACCACCACAAAACGTCAACTCAAGCCTGTTCTACCAGAGAGCTGCTGACGGTACTTTAGATGAGGAAGCATACAAACCTTTGTGTAGTCATGTGCAGTGTGTGAGGGAGGGGCAGCAGGGTGAAGGCTGGTCAGATACAGAGCTTGATGTTGCAGACACTCTGTTGAATGGCTTCATTCTGACAGAAAAGGACAGAATCTGGGGCCAAAACCCTCATAAATCAGCAGGCACACTTCCTGATCCACGTCCTTATGAGCATCATGGAGATTCGTCACTGAGCACTGAGGCTTTACCTGCACAAGTAACTTCTGGTTTAACACACAGTGACATTGGTAACATCAGCTTCAGTGGTGCCAGGGAGGACAGGGAGCAAGACTGCAGGGATGTTAGGTCTACAGAGGACGGGCTGGTCTCCGGAGAGATGAGGGAACGGATACTCACAGATTCAGAGAGGGATGCTTTGCATGTACTCTTGAGCCTTGGGAACATGGGGACTTTGGACATGGTTCAGTGATTGTGATAAACTTTGGGGTTATTTGCCCCAAATGTGGTTTTAAACAGGTTCATTCACCTTTGGTTAATATGAAAACTACTAGTTACATTCTTCTCGCACTGGTTGCAGTAAAAAAGTTTAATTACTTTATATGATGATGAAATATACCTCAGAGATGGATTATTTTTCAAGGTTGAGAATTTATTTCCCACTTGAAAGAAAAGAAAAAAACAGTATTTTCATGTTTGTATTGCACATAAACTTTGTTTTCTAACAGTATTAAATAAAAATGACCCACAGTTGAGGCTCTCGGTTAAACCTTTTTTAAACCTTTTAAAGTATATATATATATATATATATATATATATATATATATATATATATATATATATATATATATATATATATATAATAAGAACAAACAATTAAAAAGAAAAGGTTAAAAATAAAGTTTATAAATTAAAAGCACTACACCTGTTTTAAAAAAGTGAATGTCCTACTCATTATTCACAACATATTGTACAGTTTATCCAGAAATAATACAATGTCAACCCACAGGGGGAGCTCCAGTGTTAGTCCACTGACAAAAACTAAACAGTACAGCTACTGAGATGTGACAATGTCAGTACATCTCAGCCCATATGTACACACACTGAAAAACTTAATGTTCATATTATGAGTTGGTGTGTAGTTACATCCTTGTATCTGGGCACCTTATGATTATTGACAGATGATTGTGCACATTTGGAATTTATAACTCGACATGAGAGGGGTTTACAGGAACACCGAACATCTTCCTTTGAAGCATTTCTGGTATTTATACAATGTGGTCAAACAGTGTCTGGAATGATCAGCATGTCTATTTATCGTAAGGGAGTGTTAATGAAGGGGTACTATACATGCTTACACCAAGAAGAGGTTAAAGGACAGGTTCATAGTTTTTCAAGTCTGGTTGCTTTCATAAACAATGCAACCACAAGGTGGCACAAGCCAGTGTCTTGTGCCAGTCGCAAGTCTGGATAAATGCAGAGGGCTGTGTCAGGAATGGCATCCGACGTAAAACATGCCAATTTAAACATGTGAATCATGACTTCCACACCGAATCTGGAAGTTGAAAAATGAAGAATGTTGTGCAGTTTTCAGGGAGGAGCTGAGACAGGCTCTGGGTGGTCAGGAGGTGCTTCCAGATGACTGGAAAACTACAGTTAATGTGATCAGGGAGACAGGTATGAGGGTACTCTGTGTGTCCTCTGGAAAGTGGACAAGGAGGGAGAGGTGGATTAGTACAGGTTGGCCATACAAAGAGACAGAGATGGGAAGGATGTGCAGCAGGTTAGTGTGATTAAAGATAAGGATGGAAATGTATTGACAGGTGCCAGGAGTGTGATTGGAAGATGGTAGGAGAACTTTGAAGAGTTAATAAATGAGGAAAATGAAAAAGATCAAAGAGTAGAAGAGGTTAATGGTGTGGAGCAGGAAGTAGCAAAGATTAGTAAGAGTGAAATGTGTGTGTGTGTGTGTTCGCGTGGCAGCAGAGTGAGAACGCAGGGGGAGAGGAACGAAAAAGACATGAAACTGATCCACAACATCCATGAGAGAAAGTTACTTATTCAGACTTCAAAGCCGGTTAATTAGGTCTGTTTTTTTACTGTATTTTCAGGGCAGCAGTGACACAGTACTCAGGGATCAGTAGATGTCACTGTATGACTGCATTTGCCCACTTCAGTACTTTAAGGCTTTAAAGTTAAAACACTAATTTCCACTGGACTTTGTTGTAGCTTTTAAAGATGCCACCTCCGAAAGGCTTCATCATTTCTGAAAAACTGGCTCTCACAAGCAGGTCCATAAACTCTGTGCAGTCTGTGACACCTCCAGAGGGACGTATACAAGAAACCCACAAACATAAACCAGTACTAACTTTTTGACTCACACCACCCTCTGGAGAACAAACTGGGAGTCATCAGAACCCTACAGCACTGGGCTGAGAGTGTGCTGACAAGGCAAAAATCCACACAAACAAATAGCAAACGGATCGACCTTGTCACTCCATATGTTGCTGGATTATATGAGATACTCTCTTTAGAATCTTTAGTATATACCAAATCCCTCTATATTTCAAACCCACACTAAAGCAAAAACTGCTCCACTCCAAGGACAGCTCACACTACTGGACTGTTACGTTAGGTCACGTTTGGTTATTATTCCAGGTTTTTTGGGTTTGTTTCTTTTACAATATTTCAGCCTCTGTTAACAGTTAGTCGAGATCCTGTGTTACTTCCTAGTCACTTTACTTCTTTCCTTTGTCTTTGCTCACAGCCAGTACCTAATTCCCTTGTCCAGTCCTTGTTTGTTTAGTACCCGGCTCAGTATCCATTAATTTGCTGAAGTATTTTCCCCTCTTGCCTGTCTTGTCCATATTTTTGTACTGCGGTTTGCCACTCACCAGCTCAGCCTTAGTTTCCTTTCAATTCTTGCCATGTTTAATTGCTGAGTTGCTGAAATATAATGGGCATGTTTGCATGCAGCAAGTACAAGAAACTCATATTCAAAAATTTCCATTTCCCTTGTAAGTTGGACCATATTTCCTTTACTGGAAATAGGCTGACAACCCAAAACAGCTTACTGTACTTGTAGAGTAGCACGAGGAAAGTTTTCAGGAACCTGCAGCTGACAGCAGGACGACTGGGGGCAGACTGTAGCCCCCAACATTTGCTTTTTTTATTGTCACTAACTAAAGGATAAATTCCAAAATAATAGAAATTAATGTTGGGTGATGTTTAAATGACATATGGAAGGCCTTGGGTCCGTCATCACTGCATTAAATGGAACATTTTGGATGTGTTTTTAATCAGTCTGGTTGATGCACTTTCACTTGAATATTTGTGCACTTGTGTCACCAGGTGGTCTGTTGTGGGGGAAATGCCATTTTAACTTAGTTAAGAGTTAGACTCCACACAATACCTGACTGTGTGGGGAATAAAGAGACTTACAAGAGACTCGTAAGCCAACGTCAGGAGCAAACGGAGGGCGTGTTTTCAATCAAGCAGCAGGTGGCGCTAGTTGTCACTCTCCTCCACGCAGCTACACCTCCACAGGTACGACCCCGAGTTGATTTTTAATTTACCCTCTGGAGACGCTGACCAGAGGACCTAACAGAAGAGTCCAACATGAGCTACAGTGAAGGACATTTAGCCGTGAGTTTGTTACTTTGCTTTTTCAGTCCAACATTAACTTCAACAGAGCCAAAAGCGGCTTCTCTAAACCTCCACATCTCCACGTTTCCTCACACAGAGACCCGGGCAGCCCCTGCTGCCTTCTTTCTCCAACAGGACGCTGCACCATCCCTCCTTCCTGCCCCTGTACATGGCTGCAGGCTTCAGGCTCCGCCACCAACAACACCACCAAACAGGTGAGTCGCTTTTATTCCCCTACATCTGTGCCAGAGCCTTCTCCAGCTGTGCAGTCTCAGTGACAGTGTCAATGTCACCTCTCCAGTCCACCCCATCATCCCTGCGGAGTTCTTCTACACAGACCCCACCATGAGCTGTGGGAGGAGGGTCCCCAACATAGCGACTGATATGAGGGTAAGTGAAGTGTAAAGACACACACACATCGTAAAACCAGTGGAAGAAGCATGGTTACAGAAATTCATACCGCAGCAATAACTAAGAGACGGATTTTAGTTTTTAGTTTTTTTTTTAGTTTTTTCTAGTTAGAAAAAGCATTTCCTAAAAGAAGATGCGCTGTTAAAAGGAGTTTAAAAAGCAAATCTGAAAAATGCTTAACTGTTGCCTAAAACAGCTGAAGCGCAAAGTCGCTTCCTTATTACTAGTTAGGCAAACTTCAAAGCCAGTTTGCCTTAAAAACTTCAAAGGCAATTATACGAAGTAATTCACAAAGATGCTTCGATGACGTCACGATATAAGTATAAAATATATTCAAAAGCAGTATACAAGCAAAAATATCCTATTATAAGCTGAACGTTTTGAAGTTTGAGGCGTTTCTAGCTGAAGGTATGCAGAAGTAGTTAGGTGCCAAATTACATAGGGAACTCAGAATAATATTCATAAAGATTAGAATATAATTACAATGCTGGAGTATCCACAGTAGATTATAGACAAGCATGTTAAAGGTAAAGGCTATAAGACCATCACCAGGCAGCAAATGTTCCTGTGACTACATTTGCACATATTCAGAGGTTTAAGGTTCACGGGACTGTGGCCAACCTCCCTGGACGTGGCCACAAGAGGAAAATTGATGACAAATTGAAGAGAAGGATAACGCGAATGGTTTTAACTTTTAAGAGCCCACAACAACTTCTAAAGAGATTAGAGTTCAACTCCAAGGTCAAGGTACATCAGTGTCACATTGCACCATCCGTCGGTGTTTGAGCCAAAGTGGACTTAATGGAAGACGACCGAGGAGGACTCCTGTTGAAAGCAAATCATAAAAAAGTGAGACTGGAATTCACCAATGAAATCTCAAGACTATCAAGGCATTCTGCAGCGAAATGTGCTGCCCAGTGTCAGATAGCTTGGTCTCAGTCACAGGACATAGGCTCTGCAACATGATAATTACCCAAAACAGCCAAGAAGGGCTAAGAACAAAACACTGGACTATTGTGAAGTGGCCTTCTATGAGGCCTGATCTAAATCCTATTGAACATATGTAGTAGTAGAAGTAGTTAGGTGCCAAAATACGTACGGAAGTCATAATAAAAATTAAATGTAAAATATCATTACTGTGAATGCTTCAACAGTAGATTAAATAAATCTGAGCTCTAGTCAGAAGCTACAGTCTCATTCACATCATTGTTTAAAGCACATCTTTTATTTAAATGCACGTAGATGTGACAAACTAGGTAAAACAGCATTTTCACGGTTTTTCACCAGTTTTGTGATAAATGTCTTTTCTTGGTGGTTGCTAATAATAAAAAAAAATATTATAATACAGTTATCCTGTAGACGTTTAAGTCAATTCTTTATCATTTAGAAAGTACTTTGAAAAGTTAGGATTAAATAAAACTAAGCAGAGCACTCTTTGCAAATTTCTTGACTGGACTTTATCATTGATTTATCATTTATCATGTGATACTGTAAGCAGCTATCACACATGGTGTTCAAAGTTGCACAGAAAGTTGAGCTCTCATCAGTTCATCGGTCTTCATCAGAGTTCATCAGTCTAAGTTCAAGTGTACACTAGAATACATTCATTTCTCCAAAATATATTCAGAGTCTGATGATGTATCTAGTGCAGGCTGAGGTGAGGATGGGCTCCCTCTGAGCTCTGTGTTGGCGTAGAGCTTATGGAGGGGCTCAGACAGACGAGGACACTCAATAAGACTGGCTCAGTCCTGTCAGACACAGCTAAGACCCTAAACCCTGGGGGGCTGGAAGGAAACTGAGACCAAGGAGAGATGCAGTCGGGGCAAAGCATTAGAAACATTAATGACTAGTGATGTTTGTCTTTTGTGAAAACACAAACGTTTTTCTTCTCAGAAAACTTCGGGACAATAACAGGAAATGGTGAGTCAGAGCAGAAGAAGATACATGGCAATATTTCTAAGTAGAATAGTCTGTCCTTGTTATGGTTTTGTGGTTGTCTTATAGAAATAGATTTAATTGGTTTAAAGGTGGAAAAAAGCTCATTGCATCATTTTATCAGAAGTCAATCTTATGTTTGTAACTGAGCTCACCTGCATTAAATAGATTGATCCCATTATCCAAAATGTAGTTCCAGGTGAGGTCTTCTCCTTTCCATGAATGTTATATTGACAATAAACAATTAAATCCTTTTGGACATTGTTGTTTGTTCCAATCTAGTCCTCCAAAAAGTCCTGCAAAAAGCACTCGTGTTTACTGATGATATAGTGATGTTTTTTAGCCACAGATATTAAAATTTATTATTAGATTTATTTTATTCACCTTTTATTAAACTTTTCTCCTCACCAGGTTTTTGACTGCTTCCAGCTCAACACTCCACCCCCAGTCATGTCTGCCTGTCTGGCCCCACCAAACCATCCAGACCCTTTCCGATCTGGGCCACATCCCACTCGAGACCTGGGCAGTCCCATCTGGGGAATTTGTGCACACCACCATCGAGTGCAGCCAAACTACGTCATCCTCCAGCTAACACAGGAGGAGGACCAGGCTGTTACTAACCTCCTGAAACTGCACCACCAGAGTCTATCACAAAGTTCTGAGACATTCAGTTCTGCACAAACGGACGTTTCCGGTGTTGTAGAACCACCACAAAATTTCAACTCAAGCCTGTTCTACCAGAGAGCTGCTGACGGTACTTTAGATGAGGAAGCATACAAACCTTTGTGTAGTGATGTGCAGTGTGTGAGGGAGGGGCAGCAGGGTGGAGGCTGGTCAGATACAGAGCTTGATGTTGCAGACACTCTGTTGAATGGCTTCATTCTGACAGAAAAGGACAGAATCTGGGGCCAAAACCCTCATAAATCAGCAGGCACACTTCCTGATCCACGTCCTTATGAGCATCATGGAGATTCGTCACTGAGCACTGAGGCTTTACCTGCACAAGTAACTTCTGGTTTAACACACAGTGACATTGGTAACATCAGCTTCAGTGGTGCCAGGGAGGACAGGGAGCAAGGCTGCAGGGATGTTAGGTCTACTGAGGACGGGCTGGTCTCCGGAGAGATGAGGGAACGGATACTCACAGATTCAGAGAGGGATGCTTTGCATGTACTCTTGAGCCTTGGGAACATGGGGACTTTGGACATGGTTCAGTGATTGTGATAAACTTTGGGGTTATTTGCCCCAAATGTGGTTTTAAACAGGTCCATTCACCTTTTGTTAATATGAAAACTACTAGTTAAATTCTTTTTGCACTGGTTGCTGTAAAAAAGTTGAATGACTTTGTGTGAAATATACCTCAGAGATGGTTTATTTTTCAAGGTTGAGAATTTATTTCCCACTTGAAAGAAAAGAAAAACAGTATTTTCATGTTTGTATTGCACATAAACCTTGTTTTCTAACAGTATTCAATAAAAATGACCCACAGTTGAGCCTCTTAAAAAAGAAAAAAATTAGGTTAAAAAGACATTTAAAAAATTTAAAAGCACTACACCTGTTTTAAAAAAGTGAATGTCCTACTCATTATTCACAACATATTATACAGTTTATCCAGAAATAATACAATGTCAACCCACAGGGGGAGCTCCAGTGTTAGTCCACTGACAAAAACTAAACAGTACAGCTACTGAGATGTGACAATGTCTCAGCCCATATGTACACACACTGAAAAACTTCATGTTCATATTACAAGTTGATGTGCAGTTTCTGTGTTATTCTAAGGCACCATTAAATCGTCCATCATGTGTTGCTATAACACCCTTGTATCTGGGCACCTTGTAATTATTGACATGATTGTGCACATCAGGAATTTATAACTTGACATGAGAGGGGTTTACAGGAACACAGAACATCTTCCTGTGTAGCATTTCTGGTATTTATACAATGTGGCCAAACAGTGTCTGGAATGATCAGCATGTCTATTTATCATAAGGGAGTGTTAATGAAGGGGTACTATACATGCTTACACCAAGAAGAGGTTAAAGGACAGGTTCATAGTTTTTCAAGTCTGGTTGCTTTCACAAACACCAAAACAGGTTTTTCATGCTTTTTTTCCTTTTCACATTAATGCCATGCGTTTTCAAGTGGTTTAAAAAAGATCTTTAAAAGTCTTACATTTATTTGTCATGCTAATAGATCTTTGCACAGTACAACAATGTGTATTGAAGGCTTCAGCTGACTCAGTTAATCAAGAAATTGTTAGTGTACTCCCTGTGTTTTTCTGTTAAGTTGCAGGAGGAAGAAAAGTATCAAACTTGAATGTTGTACTACAAAGGCAGCGACTTTAGAAGATATCCTCCAAATGAGATAAGATAAACGAATCCCTTTAAGAGTGTATTTTGTCTCCCATCACTTACATAGGAATCATCCTGAAGGCCTATGTTAACATGAGTAATGATCCTAAGCAGGCAAAACCTGTTTCAGTGTTTATTAGGCCACCAGAATAGGCCTGAAACCTCTGAACCTAAACTCCAGCTCTCCTGCTTTAATGCAATGAATACAAACGCACACCACGTAGTTCCTTTCAGAATCGGAAGATGGTCTATTCCACTGGATAGATAGAGGATGATAATGCCCTCACTTGTCTCCATTGTTGACCTTTTTGAAAGTAATTAAATGTAAACATCCTGTAACCATTCATCCTACTGCGTGTTGACATACTTGTTGTTAGTGAATAAATTTGCAGCCTGTATGACTCTGTAGCGCTCCCGGATGTTTCGCCGCCTCACGTGCTCATTGGTGATCTCTATGACGTATCTTACGGGGAACCAGCCCTTCTGACCGTCGGACAGGCGGCTGCCTTCGTACCATCCTATGAGAAAGATAAGAATTGGGACGAGGGGAGCGGGAGGAAGGAGGACAAACAAGGTTTTTTGTTTTGTTCATGCAAGAAAGTGAAAACATCAATGAACTGCTAAGGTGGAGGGTTGAGGATTGGCACAGTTATGAGAATGAGGGTGTGTAAACAAATCGAGGAAAAGGGTTATGTTACAAAGTCATGTCAGTACATTAAACCTTTTCAACAAAAAACCTGTCTCTCCTGCATTTTAACCCATCTTAGTCTACTTGGATAATGCTAAGTGGAACAATAATCACGCTACACAAGCATAGACTGATATCACTTTCAGCTGCAGACCTGTGATTGGTTAAAAAGGAAGTATATAAATCCTAAAAGTGATCATTTTGTCGCTTGGTTTGCCAGGCAGCCTGATTAATAAAAACAGATCAATGTTTCTTTTTCGATATTCCCCTTGCGCGGTCTTACCCTCATTGGTTTTGCGGATGACGTTTATGATTTCAGTTGGCTCCAGGTTGAGCTCGTCTGCCTGCTCGGCGATGTACTGCTCCACACACTGCACCTGAGGACAGTCTGACACACAAACAGAACCATTAGGAACAAAATAATCGAAGACATTTCTGTGTGCATGTGTGTGTGTACTTCTTTACCCCAGTCTTCATAAATCACTTCGTCCTCTTCTGTGTTTGCTTTGGTTGGGTTGGGGAAAGCTGCCATCCACCTATCCATGTCTGACCTGTTGATAGAAAGAGTTAAACACTGATTATCATGGCATGGGAAATGTCCAACGTTAGGACACCTTTCAGTGTCTGCAATGGGCCCTTGAAGCCTTGTAGCCTTGTCCTCTGTTGCAAATTGAGGCTTTTATTTTGTTAATGACGTACTGTGTGGGAGCTTTTAACAGCCGCTCCATCATGCGTCCCTGGTTGTTTTCCAGCAAGATGAGGCAGAAGCAGTGATCATAGGGGACGCTATTGCCTCCACCTTCCTCCACTGGCTGCGCCTGCACCAGGGAGCGATGGGCGTGGTCGACAACCACAAAACGCTCGGCACTGTCCAAGAAAAAGAGGTCAGTCAGTTTTAGGGTAGTGCACTAGATATTTAATCAGGCTAGAATGGAAGATGCTCTTGATTATCATCTGTACAGCAGCAAGATGAAACACTGTTCTTTTACTGCTGTCTGTGTCTCTTCTCAAACTCTACTTTCTGCCAGATTTAAGAGTCTGCTGTCAGTTTAGAAATAATAACACACTGTTGTAATAGCTGAATTTTCTAGTAGCGAGTTGTCACATGGGTCATTTTTAAAGCAGAATTAGGAACTGCTTTTAACGAATCTAAACCCTCACATAGCTATGATGTTAGCAAGGTTAATCATAAACCATCATTTATGACCTTGAATGTAAACTGCAGAGCTGTAACTCGAAAAGATAATCTCTCATGAGGCTTGTATAAAACATGGGCTAACAGGCTAAAGTGGATCTATTGTTTCCAGCACACAAGACCTAAATGACACAGCAGTGAGTGACACCTCACTTAAATGGTTAACAATAACATATTTCCCCTATATATGTGTGTGTGTGTGTGTGTGTGTGTGTGTGTGTGTGTGTGTATATATATATATATATATATATATATATATATATATATATATATATATATATATATATATATATATATATATATATATATATATATATATATATATATATATATATATTTCATGTAACCGCATTAAGAAATTTAATTTCTTATAATTATATTTTAAACCATTGGAAACAATTGCATCACACAATCATCAAACACGTGTTCTTTAAAAGTCATATCCAAGAATTAAAATGTTGATGTCACTCACGTCTGTAGTGTAATGACTTCTTATTTGTTTGTTATGGTGTCATTAGTTATGCCTCACCCCTTCTTGGTGGCGATGATGAGCAGATCATTAAATAGGAAGAGGCAGACACTGTTGAACTTGGCTCTCATGTTAAAGATAGTTCCACCTTTGGACAGTTCCTGCAGCTCTCCCTTTTTCTCGAGGTATCGAGATTGAGAGATGATCGGGATAGCCTGATGACGACAGAAGGCAGACACATTTAGTAGAAAGTCCAAATGAGCTGGCGGCAGTTAAAACTCATTAAAATATTGTTTCTTGAGTTACCTTGAGCTTGTCAAACTCCAATGTTTGAGACACTTGGATCAGCTCCTCCATCTGCCTCATCTTTCCCACCTCAGTGTTACACTCATCAATGATCTGTGTGCGAATACAAGAGTTAAAAGAAAACAGACCTCATCACCTCATTATATAAAACCTGGCTGCGTCTCAAAGGGGGTATAACATTCATTCCTTTGACAGAAATCCTCCCCTGTTTGAACAAACTCAATATCACACTGCTTTTGTCCTCATTGACATGTATGACTCACTGTCACCATGCAGGCCATTCAGTAGGAAATCCTTTACTCAGACAATGGCTTAGATTACATTTCCACAGGCATGCAAGGCATTCAAGAGTCAAATTATATGCATTTGTAGGCAGTGGGTGGAGTGAGGAGTAGAGGGTGTTTACCTTCGATACTGAAGTCAAAGCCTTGGAGGCCAACTCCTCTGCTTTCGTCCTCTCCTTTGTTCTTTTCAAGATATTCTGCAACAACAAACAACAGCTTTGTATTTCTGCAAGGGGCAAACAGAATCAACAGCACACCTACAGTACATGTATACAAGGTTGAAGGGACGCTGTCTGCCTGTGTTTACAGGTCAAGAGGAAGTGAAGAGGGAAGCACACTGAATTTAGGACATTCTGATGTCAATAGCAGGAAAGGAATTATACAAAGTGTACTTTGGCATATTTTTAGACATTTGAGGAAAAAATAAATTGTTGCACGAGCCATGTGCATTGTATTCCCGCTGAAGCTTAATCTTTACATCTGTGCAAGGAGAAGAAACAACTAAAGCAAAAACACAGTTTCACAGACGTACAAAGATTCCAAGCCACAAATATATTTAGCAGTAAACGCACATTTCATTCCCAATCAGAATATTTGGGATTTTTTTTTACCTTACAGAGAAGAGTGATAATAAGTAACAATGTACATTTAATCAAGTATTTAATCAACAGCTGAGGTACTTTTACTCCACTATAGTGCAGAGGGAAATATTGCACCTTTTAATCACTGCCTTAAATCACATCTAAGTTTAGATTAGATGTAGATTATGTAGTAGATTCCTAAAACAAAATATAATCAATAAACAATAAATGATGATGTATGATGTGGATTAACTACCTGTCAGTACAAAAAGATAAAGTTAAAACTAGCTCCACTTTTACCAGCTGCTGTCTAGAATTGTGCATTCAAGAGCAAGTTCAATAGTGTTTAAAATCCTGTATTTGCATTTGGGGAGTACATTTTGTATGTGTATTTAGTACTTCAATTTGATTAAATAATCTGATTTGGTACTTGTACTTGAACCTTTATGGTAGTATGGGGTGTTTGTGTACTTTTAGTGTCTACCTCTGCTGGTGTCTGTACCATAAGTATTCAGCTACAGCCAGAAGCCATTAGCTTATCTTAGCATAAAGGTAGCCTGGCTAAGTTTGTAGTTAAAAATACTCATACCAATGTGATGTAATGCAAATGTTGCACTGTGCATTCTTTTTTATATCTCACTCCCTTCCTCACTGCTTGTAAGTATTTCATTCCAAATTTCATGTCATCATATTACAACTGCCGATTTAAATTCTTGTCTATGTTGCGTTTTGCATGTGATACTATTAATATCATCACATCACATTAATATTATTTGGTGTTACATTTATTATCACAGCAAACTATATATTAATTCTTTACAGAAATATTTCTCTGTCAGGAATCTCACCTCAATGAGCATTTTGAGGCGTGTTATTCTCTGGAAGGGCAACAGCAAAAAGGACATGAAGGGCAGCCGCTGGCACTGAGGTGACTCTTGGAGACGAGTGATGACAGAAGCAAACGCCACGTTGTTCTTCCTGTCAACACGTACACATACACATACACCTGCTTAAGTATCTACACGTGCAAAAATGAATGGCATGTGATGCCGCTGTAACATTTCTACACTTGTGGAGCAGAGAGAAGTAGGATTCTTATTTAACAACAACCTCCTGCAGACGAAGCAAATCTGATATCTGCATTTGCTAATTAATTCCTGCCTTTGTTTCCACTTATTCCTTTAGTTTTCCATCCACAGACAAAACCTTAACAACTGAGTTCTCAGAGAGCCGAACCAGATTCAGATTGATGTTTCTTACATGAGCTTGGTGAAGATCTGCTCCTGGTAGATCTGGTTGCGAACATAGTCAATGTAGGCATGAAACTTGTGCTGGGCATGGTAGTAGATAATGTCACAGATGTCAGAGAAGACCACCTTCTCGAATATGCGGTCCTCCAAGTGTTTTAAGAAACTGCGGGTTCAAATAGCACAGGTTTCAGTTCCTATCATAAAACACCTTATTAGTTCCTCGCTTCCTCCCATCCTCTGTCGTTTCTCACCTCTCGCTGACCTCTTGGATCCTCAGGATGTTGGAGAAGAGAGTTTTCTTGTCCCTGATGATCAGTGTTTCCTCCAGCTCCCTGCTGTCCAGGAAGTGTTCGGTCAGGACTCGCAGTGATCGGAGGTAAGAGGCCTCTGATGTCAAAACCTCAAACATACTCTGTCAGGGAAGGGAAAAAACATACCTAAGTAACTAATAACTCCAGCTTTAAAGGTTTCTATATCCAGCTTTGTTGCTGCAGTCTAAGAGCAACTAATAGTTGGTGGTTTATCCAAAATGTAACAGCACCTGCTGAATAACTCATATCTGAACATTTCAAAAGATTATCAAAGGTGAGCAACAGTGACAACAGTGAGAGTGACTATTATATGTCACAATTAATTTGCTAGATTTTGTTAAATTTAAGAGATGTGGAAGAAAACAGGAAGATGAGGTAACAGGCAGAAATATCACATTTAAAATGGCCCATTTAAATGTCACAGTTTTTCTTTCTGATGAGTTACCTATTTCATTGTCTTAACCAGAAACTTGATGTTAAATTAATAAAGGAAATGAAAGACAAACTTGATATTTAATGTAATCATTTTTGGAGAGTTTTGTTTTTATTCAGGTACTGTAGAAAATAAGAAAAGACATAGAATATAATTATTATTTTGACAAAAACATATTTTTGATTAATTTAGATTTTATTGAATTATTGGTTAAATATATTGTTTTTCTGATGGTTCCAGTTCCTCATGTGTGAACTAATAGTGCTGTTGTTTAAACAAAACATTTTATTTTTGAAATACGTTTTTTTATGTTTTCTCGTGCTGTATAACATCAAATGTTTTATCAGTCAATCAGAAAAGTAATTGTAACATTAACAAGAAAATCTGAACTAGTTGCAGACCTTTGACATATTTTTTCAATACTGATAATTCTACTTAATTCTCAGTTCAAGTATCTTAGACTACAACCTGATGCTCCTTTCGATCCTTTGTTTAATCAGTCTTGTACTACATACTATCGATTCAGTTTTATTGACTTATTACTTGTTTATTCTGTTCAATTAAATCCAGTTTGGGCTGGACTTGATTTAATCTACGCCATGGTTGGCTCTCTGCTGGAAAAGGCTGGGTCTTTCTGGTTGATAATGGAAACAAAACAGCTGCACCTTCTGCACTTTCTGTTTTTTGAAAGACCTTATCTAATGTTGGAAAGTTAATTCTGTAACTGTGAAAGCTTTCATGAACTCCAGATGGGGAAAATCAGTATCACGTTACAGCAGTGACGAGATACAGTGAGGGCGAATGGGCTTTAATTCATATTAGAACATCACATGATTACTTTGTGATAGGGATTATAACTTGACACTGCATCTCCCATAGCTCTTCTTATTGCATTATTGATTTTTCTACATTAGTCTCCTCTCCTCTCTTTAAATCTCTCACCTCCTGGTATTTACACTCCTCGGAGGTGAGCTGGTCTAGCACTCCGCTTTCTCGTACGGTCGAGAGGTCCTGCCAAAGGGTGCTCTGGCATGGGCTGGGCACGGGGCTGGCCCTTGGTGGTCCATTTCCAATTGCACTACCACATCCAGTAACAAAGGGAGGAGTAGGCAAATCCATAGCATAGTCCACACTAGTCTTGCTGGTGTTACGGCAAACTGTTTGCCGTTTGATCTCCTTGTGGATGACAGAGGCACGGTATGTCTGGTACAAAGGCTCTGAGAGGAAACAGGAGATGCTCCAGTAAATAACCAGTAAACATTCCTAACACATTCCGGTGATCATATTCAATCATTCTGAGCATATTTGATCTCAAGACAACAACAATAACAAAAATAAAACAAATATGGTGTCTCTGACCTGGCTCTTACTTATTTGAAAGAACGAAAGAAGAAAAAGAGTGTTTTCTGTATTAGTACACCAATATTTTTTGATGTGAAATATGGCCTTGGCCTTCTGCTATTCTCTCTTTATATGTCACTTATTGGCTAAATTAATTTGTATACACAATATTAATTTCCTCTGTTATGCTGATGATACTCTGCTGTATGTGTCTGTAAAGGCAGATGAATGTTTTCAGTTTACTAAATTATAACTATTTTTGGGTTTGTGTATTTCCTTTTTCAAAGTAAGGGTCAAGTAAGGACAGAGGGTGCTATATGCTGTGCAGATAATAAAGCCGTTGTGATTTGTTATAATGGGTTACAAAAGTAAACCTTGATTTATTTAATGTTGCAGCCAGTTCTGTGTCACAAATACTATCCACCTATAAACTGGAGCAATGAGTTAAAATTATATATTAAATTTAATATAGTGGTCATGCCATCATTTTCTGCAGCACATTGCCACTTCTGATGACTAAACTCAATAACCAGTTCATTAATAAATCAAAACTTGTACCCCATAACAAATCGCACATAGTACCGACTGTACCATTAATACAGGATTGATAAAATGGGATAGAATTGGAAAGGTTTAGAAGAGTACGACGCAGATGAAATGAATGACTAAAAAGGAATAGTTTCCTCAAAACACACAAAGAGTTCATTGAAATACAAACTAACATTGGCGTTCAGTTATACCTGGTTATAATGGTACGTGGCTGCAGTAACATGCTGACATTATATCTTGTTAAAACTGTTACAACCAATACTTCCAGTATCTTTTCGTCCCTACCGTCTTGCAGGCGGGACTCCCAGTTTGAAAACAACTCTCTTCGGAAACCACTAAAACAGAAAGTGTGAAGAGAGAGAAAATGATCATCCAGTGTGATGATGTGAAACCAAGTTGTCAAGAGCGTGAATGAGTGAATGACACATCAGGCACTGGCAATGCAGAGAATATATGTTAGTAGGATTAATTCATAGTTAGCTTTGGAATTTCTATAGGATTTATTGGTAAATAGAAAAATACAGATTAGAGAATATATTAACAGTTGGATTCTTTTGAAAATAATGAGTGATGTGTGTGATTAGATATTGTGCAGTGGTAACTTACAGCTCCTCCACACTGCCCTCTTTATCTCCTTCACTCCCTGCATCTTCTCCTTTGAAACAAGACAAATTAATGGCATCATCACGGTTAATCATTTTAGCTCACCTTAGATGGGGGTAATGCTGTGTGCTTAGTACAAACCTTTTTTATGTGTGAGGGACCACACTGATGCACTGCTGAGCCTTCTGGTATCTGTCTTTAGTGGTGGAGGTGGGGGTCTGTGAGGCAAGAGGGGGCTGGTTGAGGCTGGAGTGGCAATGGCGCTATTGTGGCATGACGGTAGCAAGGTGCGCCACTCCTCCCTGGTGGGCTGAGGGAGAGCGATGCCACCTCGGTGAACTGGGTTGAGGCTGCGGCCATCTTGAGTGAGGGGAATTCTTGGCGGAATGGGAGGTGCCGCAGCATTTGGGCTTGATGCGGGCACACTTTTCGCCTGAAATTCAGATGATGGGTCTGAGGTGCTGTAAGTCATCTTAGCGCGACGGGCTGGCTTGCTCACTTTAATTAGAGGAATGTCCAGCTCCTTGCAAACAGCTGTGGTTTTTTTAGATGTGGGATCAATCATGGGAAGTGTACACTCATAAATATTTTCTTCTTCACTTCCGTCAGGTTTATGGTGGACTGGGGGCGACTGAGTTCGTTTTGGAGGAACGGGCGGCGACTGAGAGCGAGTGACAGCAAGCGAGTGGAAGACAGAGTGTGGGCCGGGGTCCGAGCGCCTCCTGACACCCTCAGATATCAACACATCCAAAGATTGGTGGAACTTTACTTTTTTACTCTCCTCAGTCACAGAAGTCCTGTCCACCTCGTTCCTCACCTCACTGTCTTCTTCCCGTCCTCGCTCTACCTCCTCATCACCCGATGAATCCTTTTCATCCTCCTTCATCTGAGTTTCCTCTTCAGTCCCATCTTTCTCTCCTCCCCCTCCCTCCTGCTCACCATCCTCCACGTCCACGGGCACCCATATTAGCTTCATGCCTGGTCGCTGAAGATGGCACATACAGCTGCAGCTTGAATCGCAGCAAGAACTTAGCAGTGTGTCTGGAATGTGCTCCGCCTCTGATTCACCTCCTCCAACCAGCTGAACCTCCACTTCTTTTCCATCAGGCGCTGCAAGAGAAAGAATCAACAAAGATTAACTTGACAGAAATGTTTATGACAAGGAAGACGTCCCCGTGTTGCTATAAAGAAAACTGTCAAACATTAAGATGTGTGGCATGAGTTAGATGTTTCCTGTCTACTTTTCTCCTACATGTAAATGCCCCAGAGAGAGCAGCTCACTTTGATTAGGAGCCTTTTTTTCTCCATCTGCTTTTATCATCGTGGCACAAGCCATGCTGACTGCTGAGTCAGCAGCTCATTACTGTGTGGTGATGTCTTCAAATATTCATGCGAAGTCTGGAGCGCTGCATGGGAGTCCTCCAATATGTACATAAGAAAATTAGACAGGTTGAGGAAAGAGAGAGAATGGAGGGTTTTATAGGTCAGTGAGTAAGAGGATGAAAGACAGAGAAAGCCTCAGATGAAAGTGGTGATGACAGGAGGAGTTATGCATATGCCAGTCAATTCAGACATTTTTTTTAAAATATATTTAAAGATAAACAGGAAATCTTACTGTTGTCTGATATTTTATGGTCTAAATTAGTTCAAAAATTACTAAATCAAAACATAGTGAATGTGTTTTATGGCTTTCCTAATTACCAAGAAAAACACGTCTAAACGTGTTGCTGATTAATGTTCTAATGGCAAAGAATGAGCTCCTTCTGTACTTATTGCTTTCTGTTTCTCACAGGGAACCAAAACCAAGAAGTGATAACTAAGTACGTCTAACTGAAATGGGAACTATTTATTTAGACAACTAGTTAGGTGCCAATTATTTGGGTTCCCTTTTTGTCGAGCAACGTGACACTTCAGGTAAACTTCCAAGAAAACGAGCCACAGATTGAAACCTAAACAATCTCCCTGTGTTTACAGCTGTAATGTCAGCAACAGGGGCCAATGTAAAGTCATACACTAAGACATACTTCACTCTCTGACGGACAAACAGCAGCAAGCAGCACTGCCTTAGGAAAAGATCCTGACTACTGAAGATTTAAAGATCAAACACTCATATGCAATGATGATGATTTGCATCAATAACAAACAGTACTTTATAAGGAATGTGTTCTTTCAGTTTTATTATTGGGACACACCTTTGATCTAAAACTGCACTCTAGCTTGTAAAATTTCAGTTCATATTGTGCATTATATAAACTACAAGCAATGGTGTAATTTGCTCTGCTCACTACACGCTACAACTGGTAACTCTAAATGTGAGCTCTGAAAGGCAGCAGGTTAAAGTATGAAAACATAAACAATAGACAACAACAAAAAGTATAGCAAAATACACAAATAAAAAAAATTATTTTAATTGCGAATTAAAATGGGATAATATTTTGAAAGCTTATATATTATGGATATTGTCATTAAATATGGTAAGGTATGTGGGGTATTTGCAATATGGCTCCTTTTTACCTACTTACGATCTTTAAAGTATAATTATTTTATGTTATACAGGGGTCCAGGTCAGTGATTTGATTTGTCACACAGCTTCCGAAAGCCAAGTGAAACCTGCTGATTAAGAAATATGAAAAAACAGCAGCCAAAGATAGAAACACCTCTACAATCCCGGAGCAAAGTGGAAGCTAAAGAATACCTGATCGACCTCCTGCCACACTGACATCGTCCCTCTCATCTCCTCCCAGTTGCCCTTTCTGCTTTTTCAGCACCCGGCTCCTCTTTAGAGGCAGTGGCGGCACCTGATCTTCTGCTTTCTGAAGCAGCTGACTCGTGATACATGGTTTGGGCTTCACTCTGGGTGGACTTTTGAGCTGCTTAGTTTGTGCGGGTTCTGCTGTACCATTGCTGGGTTGTTCGTCAACAGAGTCCTGTTTGCTAAACTTGTTCACAATCCTTTTTACATTCCCGCCAGAGAGGTGTGTACTGCTGACATTCTCTTCCAGAGTGCAGGAGATGGCTTGTGTTGAGGGTTTTGGTGGGATTTCTGGTCTTGGTTTGGTGTCCGCTTTCAAAGGTGAAGACGACGTAGGATGTTGGGATGCTTCCTGGACAGACATAGTGAGTGGAGGTGGTCTTCGCTTACAGTGTTTCCCTCCCAGTTCTGACAGAGGTCCGGCTTTGAGGCTAAACTTCAGGGTGAGTCATCATCACCTGATGACTGAGGAAGGAGAAAGTAAAATAACATTTAAATTCATTTTGATTACATTCACAATATAAGGAAATAATCAATCAATGCAGCTTATTTTTAGGTTGACATCCTTCCTCCTTGTTGAATCTTTGTGTACAGGGAAAGAATATTACACTCACACAAAAAAGTTAACCTCATTTAATAGGTAAAATCATGCAGGATCAGGGCAACATTTCTTCAGTTTAATGGCTACTGCTCACTGAAGAAGCATTTTTAAATAAATTCTCATAAATTTGGGTATATGAAATATGTTATAACAGTTTTCCATTTCCAGTTTAATTTTTATTTTGATAATTTTTGCAGCATTATTGGATTTAAATCAGAAGTCCTTATAGTTTAGTTTATTGCACAGTTGTTTTCTATTTTGCTTTAGTTTATCATATTTTATCCATGATTATCAACGATATGGAATGGGTTTATGTGTAGGGTCGATGACACAAATGTAGTATCCTCCACAACTACTGGCAATGCAAATACATTTATGTTTGCTGTACAAATGGAGTCAGGTAAAAAACAAGGCTAAAGCCAATAGTAGTCCATCCATTTTTCATCTATTATCTGTCCCAGTGTTATCGCGATTAACAGACAACCACTTACACTCACGTTTACACAGACAGGCAATTTAGAGTCACCAATTAACCTAACATGCATGTCTTTGGACTTTGGGAGGAAACTGGGGTACCTGGATGAAACCCACACAAGCACAAGAAGAACATGTAAACCAACACAAAAAGCTGATATACTAGCAGCAGCTAGTACCAGAAATCTGCCAAGTTTACATTTTTCACGCTCTACACCTGCATATTTTTTTAGGCTTAAAACTTTTGTCTTAAACCACAATGAACCCTGACTCAACTGAGGCAGCTTATCAGATTTCCCACAGCTTTGGAGCCAGATTTGGCTTTTTACAGCCTTTTGCTACACGTACAGCAGTACTGTCAAAAGACTTTGAACAGACTTTGATGTGTAAAATTGGTGGAGGATCAGAAGAAAAAAAATTTTTTTTCTTTGTTTTTGCTGCTGGCCTTAGATCTGGGGAAGTTGCAGTTACATACTGAAGGCCTTTAACTACTGGGTTAGTGGTCTTCAAACTTTCGTGACCCTTTAAAAAAGGCATGATTCACTTTAATTATAGCAATTTTGTATAGATGAAATAAACATTTACAACAGGAAACACACACAATTCAATATCAGTTGTTTTACAGTTTAATCCTGAGATCAGACTTTGAGCCCTTTGTGACAAATGTTCCGCTGTAAGACTTCTGAGGAAAATGAACTTCGCACATTAGGTGCAAGTAGATTCCTGGTAGGGACACATTCCAACAATTAAACCAAGAGAGAATGTAGAACCAGCTAAGTACTGTAGTTGTTTACAGCACAACAAGGTGACACAGTGAAGCCAAATGTGACTACAGACCATTTATATTATTACCTGACATAACCCCATTAATTGTTATGTCTAAATGGCTCACAGCTCAAAGTATGACATTAATAATTAATTAACTACTTTAATGGCTGGGAAGTTTCTGCAGCATCAGGACAGGAATCAAACATGGGATTACCATTTCAGGGAAGAGTTCAAATAACAATCAGTCAGTCTATAAAAAGTCTGCAAAAGCAGAGATGAGATCATATTCAAGTTTAATGTCTGCGTAAAACTAACTAAACGCTGAATAATAAATGTCAGTGCATGTTTTGTTTTCTGTTGATTAATTTGTCATGTCTGTGCTGCTGGTTCACATTTCACTCTCTCTTATGACAGTTTTTTATTCATTACACAACAGCTCTACACAATTAATAGTTAACCGCTGTTTAAATACAATAGTACATTAATAACCACTCCACCCTGTCCACTGTTTCTCTGACAGGATACACAGCTTCAATCAAGTGATCCGACAACATTTCAGTATTTGCATAACTTGCAACTGTACAGTTGTTTTTGATATTAAATTATTTTATTTTGTTTAATCTATTTTTTACACAAACACAAATTTGAACTTATGTCTTTCTACATTAAAAAAGGCACTTATAATAAGGCAGTTGGTCGAAGCATGTGAACCCTTTTTTCAGTCTGCACGTCTATAAAAAGAAACATGATGATAAAGTGAAATTCAATTTCCATTCTGAGTGACCAAATGGCCAAATGTTTTTTGATGTGTGGGCAACAGCTGATGCAACACCAAACCAAATGTGGCTTTAGTCATCATCTGACTGAAGCATAAAATAGACCAGCAATACAGAAAAAGACGTTTCCGCACCACTTTTGTGAGACTCAATGATGAAAATTTAGCATGTAGCTGCATGCATCTAAAGTAGGACGACGCAATGTCACGTGGCTGCAACACACAACAACTGTTAGTAGGGACTTGTGTTCAGCTGGAAGTAGCACCAGCAGTGTGTCTCTATGGATCACATTTCAACAACGATTTGCTGAAATGAAATTTTCTTTTGAAAGACTAACTGATAAATGGTCAGATTGTTTCAGAACAAATGCTCTAATGATTCGTACCTATGAATGATTACAGAGATTAAACTCAAATTGAAAACACACTCACTGGCTGCAGCTGCTTAAATGAAAACGCTCATCTTTTCTCTATAGGTTGATGGGAAAAACTAAGCACTTCAATAGCAAGCAATAGAATGAAAAAAGATATGAAATTGCAGCTTATTAGCAACAGGATTGTGACTTTTTTTTGTGTTTGCTCTCAATGTACTTACACATCGAGAATTTTCAGAAGACAAATGACATACAACTAAAAGCTCAACACTGGAATAGGGTAACCATAGCCAGGTAAATATTATCATAGAGGTAATAATGAAAAACAAAATAAAATGTCTATATTTAAGTGAAAGTGCTAGTGTAAATTGTCATCAGGGCAAGGATGCAGCATAGCTTATAAAGCATACTGGAATAAATACTGAATGGAAAATGAAAAGTGTCATTTGCATAAGTTAAGTAGTTACTGTGTAGTACATAGAGTATAGCTCTACACACAATGTGGTAAGGTTCCTAATTGGCAATAATGATTGTGATGAATCACTTGGGGCAGTATTTGACCGACACTTCTTTCAAAATTTTCTAAAGGGGTACTCCACATGTTCTGCACGTTGATTTGTCATGAGTTTTTTTTATGCCAGATGCCCCTCCTGCCATAACCCTTATGCTGGATGGCCTTACTGCCGTGATCCTCCCATTTTATCCGGGGGACCCTTGGTGCCTGGGCGGGGCCACACCTGGTAGGGTGAGATTGGAATCCGCGGCCTTCTGTATCCCAACATTAATGCTCCACTGAGCCACCAGGCCCCCTGACTGTTAATGTCATTAAATAACCCTTATTAATTATCAAATGATGCTGACAGGGTCATCAGGGTTATCTAAGCTGAGGCTTGGAGTCTATAGATTTGTATCAGTCTGTGTGTAAGACCTGTGAACTTTGACAGATTTGGTTATGTCATGGTTGTGTCATTTAATGTCATTTGAAGTCAGATATGGTTAGATAAAATCCTTTTTAGACTTAAAGTTGTATTACCATAATGTTTATATAAGCTAAAATATTGTTATAATCATGTAGGAGAAATGCAGAAAAAACTAAGAATGAAAACTTTTTTTTGCTTCATTAATAACCCCGTAATCACCAAATAAAATAAATCAAATTTTTGTTAGCATTGTGCTAGATCCCACTCCATTTTTTCGCTCATGCTGCTAATGTTAATTTACAAATGTACATAATGCATTTGCCACAAACACCTTAAAGACTAAAGGTAAATTTCAATGTCTTGAAATGAAAATGTGTTTGCTTTTCTGTTTGCAACACACTTTACCCCTGTCTGCTTACTGGATCACAGATCAGAAGATGACCCAAGTCTGGAGTTGGACCCTTTAACAGTCAAATAAGAGACAAGTTGAATTACAGTGTCATTGGAGCCATGCTACACAACAAAAGTCAGGGCAACTCTCAGCTACTGCTACTTTGATTTTGACCATTATTTTTTAAATCTTTCTCATAAGATTCTTAACTTTGCCCCTTTATTCAGACATTCACAAAGGGCCCTGCTGCTTTACAAAAGATTAGAGTCTGTTCATTAAATTTTAGTGCCAATAACAGACAATATTATAAGAACTAATACCGGCAGATATGAACAAAAATCCAAGGCAGCAGTTGGCTATCATGTGTTTTCGACATCACTTGCTATAGTCAGTACCTCACAAGCAGCAGCTGTTTTAATTGAAAAGGTGCACCAGCTGGTCAGACCAGTTTGAAGGAGGTGCACAAGCTCAGTCAGTAAGCATATACGGTAATAAAGAGACAGACATGGTTTTAAGTTTCACTCTGGAAGAAAAATATTTCTAGACTGACAGACATCCACAATTAAAATCATTAAAACAAAGAGGGCAGAGAATGTGGGATATGAAACCATAAGAAAGGTCGTACTGTAATCAAACACTATACATATTTTCATTTTCTATTTACTCCTTTTATTGTTCCTGTTTTTCTAAATCCTAGTTTCACAAAGTCGCAGAAACATTTTGAGCCACTTTGCGGATTAAAACTACTCTTAACCTATTTCATGATTTCAGTAATATAACACAGCAATGTACTTCACTGCATGTGTGTATGTGGGTGTAATGCAGGTCTCTTCAGGTTTAAGCTTTGGCCCTTTAGTTATTGTCATTGTCCACAGAGTGAGGTTGTGTACCCATCACAAAACTTCAGCTACTGTGTGTGTTATTGCACTTATACTGAAGACGTTCAGAATTCAAGTCTTTTGTCCCCCTTTGCTGTATTGACCTGGTTAGATCAATAGCTGATTCCTCCAGTCTGCTGGACTGTGCACAGACTCAGGCTGGGTCAGTGGGCCACCCATTCAATCCATTAGGTGTGTTTGCCCTGATACATCCAAAGCATGTCAGATATAGTGTGAACCCTTTAAACCAGACCAGCCTCGAGAACAATCCTTAAGTGAGGGAAAGAGGGTGTCCATTAACACAATGCTGTGTGTGTGTGTGTGTGTGTGTGTGTGTGTGTGTACAGTATGCCATCTGCTTTAGACTCTAATGGGTCAGTGTGAAGCCTACATAAAAGGGGTACGGGGGCTTTAAGAGAACTAGTCTTGTCTGAATAGACCCAACCACTGTAATTGTGTGGTGTGTCTGTAAGCTCCACGTTGGCCAGGAAGAGGGGACGGAAAACACACTCTCTCTCCCTCACACACACACACACACACACAGATACACACGAGGTGCGGCCATGCAGGAAAGAAACAAGGATTTGGTGTTGTGTGGTGTGGTACAAGAAAACTCACCTATGGATGTACAAACATAGATTTGTTGTTTAGGTCTTACAACATTGCTATAAGAACGCCATCACAAGTTTAACACTTTATTAAAAACGCGTTTTCCAGTATAAATATTAATAGATTTAATTGCGTTTTATGTGCAGACTACTCATAAAATGTTCAAAATCTCTGTCTGTGTATATTAGTCCTACTGTTATGTTGTATGTGGCTTAACCTATAGCGTTTACCTGCGTTGGTAAATTAGTAACTCCATATTTGATAAAAAGAGGATTTGCTAGAAATGGCAGAAGGATAAATATTACTTTACAGGGATTCCTGTGATTTTTATTATCTCTAAAAGGGCATTTCTATCAGGGAACAGGTGCTTACAAACTCAAACGTGGTCCGATCAAACCGCTCCTGCTAAACTTCAAATAATGATCTTATCATATTTCGTTGAGAATTTAAAAAAAAACTCACCGGTCTTTTCCAGACGTGTTTGGATGTGTTTCTTCAGTCATTCGCCTCTAGTGTTAGCAGTCTAACATAATGCAGCCCGGCTTGTTAAGACTGGAAGCTTTAGGTTTAAATCGGTCCTGGGCGCAGTTTCCTTACTTTAAACTCCACTCGTCCCACGGAGAAAAAAGGTCGTTAAAGATAATGTTGCGAAGAAAATATCCACAAAGTAAAAAAAAAAACTGGTGCAGAATTTTATTGTTTCTCTGACAGTATTGTCTGAGCGCCCATCATCCCCCTGTTGTTCTCTGGTCTTTGTTACCGGCAGCGTATGTGAGAGAAGAAGACTGAGACCAACAATTAACAGCCCAGAGGCTGAGACCGCTACATTACGTGAAGTGCAGTGCGTCCTCTCTGTCATTTCAAAATAAAACCCCGAAATAATAAAATGAGTAGTAGGTATTCTACAAATGGTGACTATGTTTTTGAAGTGGGGTGTTGTGGGAGACTATAATAATGATAATAATTGTATTTTTCTATATTTTCATAGAATAAAAACTATATATTGTTGTTATCATGTTACATCGGTTGAGTTATATTTCTCGTTATAACGAGATGTTTTTTTTCTGAAAAGTGGAAACAAATCCTCACGGTGGCAGCAATACGTTGCCGTAGTATTTAAATTAGTAAGCAACAGGAAAATTGTCTACCCTCAGCAGTTTTCCACCGTTCATTACTTTGCAGTTTATGATAATAATAATAATAATAGTAATAATTCATTTTATTTATAAAGCAGTTTACATTTGCTAACAAATCTCAAAGTGCTACACAAGCGGATTAAGACCAGGAATAAAACATAAAACATGTAAAGCCTAAAAACATATAAAACATAGAATAGCACAGCATTAAAGTAAAAAGTAATGATCATTTTAAAATGAGTTTATGTGGCTATATGCATGTCCATGTCGTAATAATCATAATTATTGAGAACAACCTAATAAAACCAAATTCAAATGAAATACACAATAATAAGTGCAAAAATGCAATAATCAGATCAATCGGATTAGATCTACATTATGTCAAACTGAAAAGTAGGAGTATCAATTATATCCCAATATTTGCAAACTACAGTACATAAAAATATCTCTAACTTGAATTCGTTGATTTACTGCATTTTTGTACACATCACTCTCATAATATATCTTTACTTTGAAGGCAATAAGACATTTCCGGTACTTTCGTATTTTTTATCGTAAGCTTTACGAGAGCTGCCTAAACCGTCAGAAACTGTATTAATGGTCCATACACATGTACCGATACGCTATATCAAGTTTGACATTACATAAATGCCTTGTTTATTTATTGCTACTAGTAAAGACATCGCTTGTTTCAGTAATAAACAGGAAATAAGGTGCTTTTTCAACAGATTTCTATGGGGTATTGGTATGAGTTGATATAATGCAGAATAGCTGTGAATGATGCGTAGCATACAGAAGTGGTATTACCTGCTTTTGCAGGTGAAGAGGAGGCGCTTTCCCTCCCCTCACGTCTTACTATTGCATCTTACTTCCACCTAGCGCCTTTGTTCGGAAGTGACAAGACTTCATAATAAAATTTGACCATTGTATTTAAACACTATCGGATATCTTTGTTTGTGTAGGTTATTACCCAATAACTTTTACAATCTAGCTAAGAAAAACGTTTTACTAAGTCTTATTAGATATTAGCAGCTTGCAACTAATGTTCCAATTTTGACATAATTAGATCGATTGGGGCGACTGTGGCGCAGAAAGGTAGAGCGGTTGTCCACCAATCTCACAGTTTTTGTTTCAATCCCTGGCTCCTCCGGTGACATGTCGAAGTGTCCTTGAGCAAGACACTAAACCCCAACTTAGTTGCTCTCGGTGAGCGTTGGCCAGCTGCATAGCAGCTCCTCCACCGGTGTATGAGTGTGTGTGATTGTGAGTGTGAATGAGTGAATAAGAAGCAGTGTAAAGCGCTTTGAGTGCCAATAGGTAGAAAAGCGCTATATAAATGCAGACCATTGGCCGGTATAATTATTTGAATAACTAATAAAAAGTTAGATTTATCTTAAGGATTTTGACATACTGTCAAAATCTGTTTATGTGGAGGGACCTTCTCAAAAAACTGTTACAGAGCCTCTTTTAAATATTCAATTAGGTAGCTCATATTTTTGCATTACTTTAGGAAAAATGTACGATTAGAACGACTATGACTTATTGCTTAATTCGCTTTACTAACAATGTTTTATTTACATGAATGCATATATTATCATTTGTTGTCTCTGATGCTCTGTCTCCTCAGAGAAGTGTTACAGACCATTATCAATGAGAAGTAGAGCCGGTCGGTTTGATGAACGTGGGACATTTTAAGGGCTGATGACTTTAGACATTTGAATTTATAGATTACTAGCTATGACACCGAATGTATTCTTTTAAGCCCAATATAACAGCAAATAATTAGGGTGAGATGACCATCACTCGGATCTATTGCCGTGGAAGCGCCTGTTGCGCAAACATACTGCGGCATTTCCTTTATACTTGGTGGACGCAGTGTATATTGGTATCACTCCGCCAGCAGAGGAAATGCTGCTAGACCAATCACATCTGTGTTTACACCATCACCTGTCAAACACACACCCTCTGCTACATTTCCTCTCTGAAAGGTAGGACATCTCTATTTATTGGTCTTAATTTTTTATCTAAATGTAAACGTCTTACATGTAGTGAGAGTCAAAGTAAGGTTCTATAAAAGCCGGGGCGTCCGTAACATGGAGCAGCCAGGGTTAGCGAGGTTAGCGCCCCGGGAGCTATCGAGCTGGGGCTGGTTATCTGCCCGCCTGGCTTGTTTTTAGCCGATTATCACAAAGTCCCTGTGCCTAATCATCACAGCACATAGATTTGTGTTAGCTAAGCGCACCAGACTAAATAATATGTGAAACCCTTAGCGTGTGCTCGCCAGAGTTAGCAGAGGTTAGCCGAGTAGCTAGCAGGAGCAGCCATGCAAGTGGGTCTTCAAGCTAGCGGCAAAGACGTTTAACACACCACGAACGACTGGCTCCATTTCACCGTCTCTGTTTAGAATTTATCTGTACAGAATTGGTAACGTGGTGCCACTGCACATGCATCCAGAACCAAGGGCTCTTTGTTTCCTTGTGTTTTCCAGAGGTTGGATATAAGTAGCGTACATTTGTAAGTAAACGTACATTTTGATCGAGCACTGTAGTTACACCTTTGATGTACTTTTTGGTGTATTTTATTCATGGCGTTTGTGAACCTCTCATCCATTACAGTTGAGAGGGAAATATTGTAATTTTTAGTAGAAAGCATTAGCTTAATAAAACCAAAACCATATAACCCATATGGAGAAAACATGTCATTTGTCATAAATCCAACTACCCAATAATAAACACAAGTGCAATCTGAAACGATTTACTAGATTACTTATAAAAAGAAGATGTCGATAATTAATTTTGGCACATAATAATGCCAAGCATTTGTGCTTTTCACTTTAGGCGTTTTGGACAAAACATTGTGAATGTGTCGTTGTGGACTCTCTATTTTCAGATGTTTGTAGAAACTGAACAATGAAACATCTCATCTAGAAAATAATAGCAAATTGGCAACATATTATTTGCACTTTTATATAAAATGTAAATGATCTCAACCTTGACAATTTAAAAGAATAGATGCATAGATACTTGCTTGTTAAGTAAGATTTTAAGTGCATGATTTTTATATCTTAGGGAGCTCATATGGACACCTGATTTTCAAGAACTGTGAATCTATGCATTAACCTTTTAATAAATGGTGGAATAAGTATTATGTGTGAGTACGTAGGTAAAAAGAGCAATATAATGAATTAAACATAATCCATTGTAGATGAAAGACCTGTATTAGAAAGTAAAACTACTATGTAGTTGTATTTACTGCTCCATTAATTTGTAAATGGATGAATCTTAGTTTAGCTGCTCTGTTTCCTGTTTATTTGGCTTAATTAGTTTACAATGGAAACATCATATATAATAGAGGGAAGTGATTATGTATAGTAACAACAGCAAGGAAATAAGTGTAAGGAAAAGTGAAAATGCAGTATTTGCTTAAATGTAATATTTTCCTAATTTGAAATATATGTACATTCCTTGAGTATACTTGATCATTCCATATAAATAGCTTCAATTATGTTAAAGCAAGTTATTCTGTGCTGTCTGACATTTGTTATTCGTATCACATTTGTTAAAGGTCTTTACTAAAGTTCATGTTCACACTGAGAGAAATATTTAGTCTATTGGCTGACTCCTGTTTTTTATAATTGAACTATTGATGCAAAGGGATGAAAATAATCTACACATCTTGAACGTAATTTTTAGACTTTTCAGCCTGGCATATTTGATATCTAGAAAATGTTTCACTTGAAATGAAAACAAAGTTTACCAGACTTAGGCGAAAGAGTATGTCTTTGTAATGTCTAAGAAATAGACTGCTTTGGTTATTTTCCCTCTGTGAAACCAGTATAAGCCTTTTGTTTACTATGTGTAGTAACTCACATTTACACACACATTTCCCGAGCTATAGAATTTGCAAAGCTATGAGGAGGGACTGTTTTCAAAGAGAGGTGGAAGGAAAGGGGAGGGAAAAGAGGATAGTGAATCAGATCCAGACAGTGTAAGGTGCAGTGCAGTGTGGGTGTCTACAGTATTAACCCAGCCTTCGTGCTGTAGAGCTTTTGGATTTACAGTGTTCACTTTCAGTCTCTCTCTTTTTCTCTGCATCTAGGAGCTGAAACACACATTCACACTGACGCGCCTACGGTAGCCACTATCTGGACGGACTCTCTGGTTATTGACCCTTTGCAGGTAAGGCTGGGTTCACTTTGTATATTACAGGTAGAGTGAGCTGCCTTTGCTTGATTGGCTCTTCTAATATAGTGTCAGTCTTCTCATGTCTTCCCATTGAGTGTAGTTTTTTCCTGAGCTGTACTTTCTTTTCTTTTTTTCTTTTTCGTTCGGTGCTGCTACATTTTCTTGGCTTTTAGAAATGTAAAACAGAAAACATTTCACATGGCAGCACATTTCAGGAGAAACAACTCTACTCAAGCATTTCACAGATTTTTGATAATAACACAAAGTCACTGTCACAACGGATCCACAGAGGAATTTGCATGGCTCTTTATAGGTGAGAAAAACATCACGGCTGTCAAAGCAAAAACAATGGATAAAAGTGAATGGTTTCTGTAATCCTGGATAGCTCTGCCTTTCTTTTACAATATTACTAATTTAGAAAGGTGGAAACCAGGAAACAAACCAGAGATGTAAGAGTAAAAATGTAATTGCTGTTCATTTGAGACCAATTCTTGTGATCTTCTTGTAAAATGTTCTAAATTCAAACCAGTGTTAGTGGCAATGAAGATGTGTCTTTCATTGAGTTCACAGAGTTCGTGTCTCATACACAATAATTGTAGCAGATCAGGGTTTGTTTGTTTTTGTAATTCTTTTTTTTTTTAAATGCTCAGGGAGGGCTTGGTTGACCCATTGTTTCAAGTAAAAGGATTTTGTTATTCTTTATGGCAAGGAATGTCAGCAGCAGTTGTTTTCAGTGTCGGACACCTCTTAGCAAATGGCTTATGATAACCTTGTCCCCAAGGCTTTGTAGCACTGTGTTTTTCTAAGGCTTGTAAAGTGTTAATTGGAGCATCTCAGGTGACGAGTGCAGCATTGGTGCAGTGTAGCAGTGGCACAGAGGCACCCTCATTCTTCAGGGGCCTGTGAAAAGCGATCCTAGAAAATACTACGGTGCATTCGACGGAGGGAATAACAATGAATGAGGAATTTTGAATTTTTTTTCAATCTCTGCTGGCCTTTCACTGTTGGATTATTCAGTTACTGCTTTATGAATATCAAGTTTCATGCTGGTACAGCAACTAATTTCCTCCTCAGAGGTTATAAAATTTTATTTATTCTTATTTTTTCACTCCGTCCTTTCCCAATGCTTTGTCCCAGCAGAATAGCGGAATAACTCTTGAACCATGAGCTCAGTAGCAGTGTTGACGCCGGAGAGCTTTGCGGAGCATCGCAGTGGCCTCAAGGACCAGGAGATTACAGGTAAATGTTGTCCTCCACTTATCTGTTTCTGGGTTTTAGCTTTACTAGCCCAAGCTAGTCAGCCATCATGTAGCTCAAGAAATTGGTAAGCATGTTTAGATTTTCAACTGTTTGCCATTCTGTGTGCGTGGTGTATGTGATACTTCATAGTAGTTTCTTTCAGTAGCAGTATTTTTAAGTATTTCTGCTTCTTGACTTTTCCATGTTATTTTTCTTAAATGCTAATGGCTTCTCATTCACACACACACAAACGTGCACACACTCATACACACACACAGATGGGGGGGGCTGCCATGCAAGGTGCTCACCTGACCCACCGGGAGCAACTTGGGGTTACGTGTCTTGTCCAAGGGCACTTCGACACATAAAGAGGAGGGACCGGGAATCGAACCCCAGACCCTTTGATCTGTGGATGACTGCCTTACCAACAATATATGTTACAGGTAGATGCCATCGCTTTCTTACTCTGTCTCTCTTTGTCTTCACCTGGTAGGCTGTGTCCCAGAGGATGAGGCCTACATCCCTACCTACCTGGAGGCCTTCCCTCCACTTCCGGAGAAGGGGGTACCAGTGGAGAAGGCTGGGGAGCCAGCTTCAGCCTGGGGCAGCAAGATCAGGCCCATCAAAGCCTCTGTCATCACCCAGGTGAGGAAGCCACTGACTTATGCACAAGTAAAAACTTTGTATACACATGTATACAGTACAAAATTTAGTGAAGGCTTGCACACACATTCAGCAAAGAAGGTTTGCATCCTCAGTGCTAGTTTCTCGTTTGCTTTAACACTGACAAGCATTTATGCAAAAAATTTAAATGCATATATACTGTACAAAAGTATAAAAGTCAGACATTTTGTTTGTTTATTCCTCTGCTCCTTAGGCATTTTTCTGACTGTAACTAAAATTACAAAAAAGACAGTTTTGCTGTTCTTTATATCAGTGCACCTCCTGTAGGACAATAAGCGAATGAAGCATTTTCCCATCAAAATTTAACCCACACCCTCTTCCTTTCTAACCTAACCTGCTGCACAGGTGTTCCATGTGCCCCTGGAGGAGCGGCGCTACAAGGATAACAGCCAGTTCGGGGAGGGCGAAGAGGCCAAAGTTTGCTTGGACATCATGCAGAGGACAGGGGCCCACATTGAGCTGTCCCTTGCTAAAGATCAGGGCCTGTCCATCATGGTGACCGGAAAACTGGACTCTGTCATGAAGGCTCGCAAGGAAATCGTAGCTCGCCTGCAGACACAGGTAAATCTACCAAGTTGTTTTACTTGGATTACAAACTCCTCTTTTGGAACTTTAGTTTTTTGTATTTTAAGTGACTGAACTATAACAAAGCAGTGTCACAAGGAGCTTGGCATTAAAGTAAATTGCCTCAAAAAAAATACCACAGTATTATTAAACTGATGAATGTGATCTGGACGTTTTAATGCGACAGTCTGTCATTTTTATAGGTTTTCATCAGTTTCTTTTTTTCATCCATAAAAAGTCCTCTATCTAAAGATATATAGCGATAGTATTAGCTGGAAAAGTCCTATCTGTGCAAACTGGTTTAGGACCAAATGTTGAGCCTAAAAATGACCTTCACATTCCAAGGGTTGCCTTTCCATGCATCAGCAGCAAACTGATGCCGATAGTGCACGTATTCCAGTGGGGCATTGAGGTTCACCTGTTTAGCTGAGCTGCAGTTATTGATACAGTTGTGCAGAAAACCACTCTTTGCAAGGTCAAATGCTTGTGTGTTTGTTTACCTAATCGGAAATAGCCCTTTGTGTGAAAACCACATATGTGAGAAACTAGAAATCTAATATTCTTGTCCCAGAAACTGTTGCTGCATCAATGATTGTTGATTTTTAAGGATGTGTCTGAAGATTAAATCCCAAGAGAGATCAATGTAATGCTAATTAAATCAGTTCAGACAGAGCATTTATAATATTTTCTATTATAAAACAATGCAAATCTAAAACAATTATCCTTGACTCTTCCCCAGGCCTCAGCTACAGTTGCCATCCCCAAGGAGCACCATCGATTTGTCATTGGTAAGAACGGTGAGAAGCTGCAGGAGCTCGAGCTGAAGACAGCCACCAAGATTGCTATTCCACGCCCTGACGACCCCAGCGCAAACATCCGCATCACTGGCACCAAGGAGGGCATTGAGAAGGCTCGCCATGAAATACTTCTCATCTCTGCTGAACAGGTCAGCAGGTCTATTAAAATAAAGGCCAACATTAAAAATGGTATAGAAGTGATCGGCTTGTGTGGAAGAATTAGTTAACAGGTGGTAAATATGTATGTATTAAGGGTCTGTAATAAGTTCTGGCGTGGCCATTAATTTATTAACCTGACATGAATTAATTTTTAATACTTCAATTGTTACTCTTATCATGGTATTATGAATTATCTTTGGAAATCTAGATTTAAATATCTTGTGTTTTGTCCCACCCTCCGCAAACTCACACAATCTCTAGGACAAGCGTGCAGTCGAGCGACTCTCCCTGGAGAAGGCTTTCCATCCCTTCATTACGGGTGCCTACAACCGGTTGGTGCAGGAGCTGAGCCAGGAGACAGGAGCTCGCATCAGCATTCCTCCACCCAGCTTGCCCAAGGATGAGATTGTCATTACTGGGGAGAAGGAGGCCGTTGCCCTAGCGCTGAACCGCATCCGAGCCATCTATGAAGACAAGGTGAGTTTAAGAGTAACAGTTTCCATTGGTTAGAGAGTGCAGGTATCTCCACTCTAGCTTATTAACCACAGCTTCTGATTGAACACTTTTTATCGAAAGCAACTTACAAGGGAGGAAAACACACAGAAGCAACTTGGGGTTCAGTGTCTTGCTCAAGGACACTTTAACATGTGTACTTGTTGATTTAGGGCGTGGCAGACATAAAAAATATGTTATTGAATGTTATTTTTATGGTCTAGTCTGTATTACCTTAAACTGTAATAAACTATGATGCGTATAGATAATAAATGAATTCTCAAAACTGCAGTTCTATTTCTTATTATAATGTTAATTTCCAAATAATTTTACTTTTTGATTATGTTTTTCTTTGTTTGTAACTCAGCCTCATTTTAACCACTTGTTTTACCCTGCTGTGTTCTCTAAAGCAGAGAACGGGCTCATGACTATTAATAGGGATGAATGAAATGGGGAGAGGATGTGTGCGTTTGTTTGTGTGCACCAGATGAGGGCTGGTGATAGACAAGCGAGAGATAATGTGAAGAGAAAATTGGATTGCACCAGAGAACAACAGGATGAGAATGCTAATGTCATTGAGGGCATGTGCAGGAGAGGCAAAAACAAATATATTTTCTCTTCCGTTGACTAGTTGCTTTCAATCAACTCAGTTTTTCTTCTTTCTCTTTCTTATTTTCTCTTTCCCCCAAATGTGCTCCTGTGTCTGCCTGTCTGTCCTCCTTATGTCTCTAGTCATGTCAGCTTCTGTCTGCTCTGTCTTTACTGTTTCCTGTCTTTCATTCCTCTCCCTGTCTCCTTTTGGTCTCCCATTCATTTCCCACTCTCCATTTTCTTCTGCCCTTTTTGTGAATACAGGCGACTTTCTCCATCCTGCTCATAACTTGTAATTTTTTTCCTGTTCACCTCACAGAAGAGGAAGACCACCACCATCTCTGTAGAGGTGAAGAAGTCTCAGCATAAGTACATCATAGGCCCAAAGGGCAACACGCTGCAGGAGATCCTGGAGGCCACGGGGGTGTCTGTCGAGATGCCTCCTCTGGACTCCAGCTCAGAGACCATCATTCTCCGAGGGGAGCCCGACAAGCTGGGACCAGCACTCACACAGGTCTACGCCAAGGTGAGAGGAGAGAGAATGAGAAAAGTGTACTATTTTTCCTTTTTTTTCACAATGTAAGCAAAAGAGTGTCCAGCATTGTTGATTAGTTCCTCTTTTGCCACTGTTTGCAAGTATTGTGATTCAAAGATGTCTCCTGATCCTTCACTACCACATATAAAAGTGCTGCTGCTGAGACTATATGGTCATGTATTAGATTGCTTTTTGTGTAGCGTTAAGTTTGGACAAAGTGCACATAAAGTGCTGCAAATTAATTAAGATTATGTGAGGTTGCCATGATACATGCACATATTTAAAAGCAAGTGTATTGCCAGCCCTATAAAGCTGTTAGAGTGTTAGAAAACAGTTGTCTATTGACAGTGCAGTGTATTTTCAGTGCTAAAAACAGTGGTGTGTCAGAAAACCAAACCATTGAACTAGAAGATGCTGAATCTCTCTGTATAGCTGAGGGGGTCTAGAGCTCTGACATCATTTTTTGAGGATTGGTCTCAATTAATTGTAATAATTTGTTTAGTTTTTAATATAGAACCATTTAGTTGTGCAGCTTTAGAGATTTGTGAGGTTTTGTTAATGTAAAGCAGGTTTTAACTCTGAAATCTTTTGTCTCTGCAGGCTAAGAGTGTGATGGTAGTGGAGGTGACGGCTCCAGCCTGGCTGCATCGTTTTATCATCGGCAAGAAAGGACAGAACATCGGACGCATCACACAGCAGCTTCCACGGGTAGGTAGAGAGAAAGAGATGAAGTGGTAATGAAAGTGATGATGTGAGTTAAAGAGAAATAATGTGAGTTAAAAGCCAGAGAAAAAACATAAATCCCACATAATGCTCCTGCAAAGTGATAAAGTAGGAAGGATACCATGTGTTTCAGTGGCACTGTGTGGCATCTTCTATCTATAACCCTAATTCCATAAAACTTGGAAGGATGTGTAAAACGTAAATTAAAAGCAGAATGCAATAATTTGCAAATCTCACCAAACTGTATTTTTTTTCATTTTAAACATTTCACATTTTTGAAGATCCCACCATCTAGACAGTATATAATATCAGAAGATTCAGAGAATCAGGAGAATATCTGTGCTCAACGGACAAAAGTCAAAACTAGATGCGCCAGATCTTTTGGCCCTCAGGCAGCACTGCATTGAAATCAGGCATCATTTTTTACTTGACACCACTGCATGGGCTCAGGAACATTTCCAGAAGTCACTGTCTGTGAACACAGTTCACTGTGCAATACACTAATGTTAATGTTGGATCATGCAACGAAGAAGCCATATGTGAACACGATCCAGAAACGCCGCCCTGTTCTTTGGGCTAAAGCTCATTTAAAATAGTCTGAGGAAAAATGGAAAACTGTTCTGTGGTCAAACGAATCAAAATGTGAAAGTTGCTTTTGGAACCCATGGACGCCCTGTTCTGTGGACTAAAGAGGAGAGGGACCATCCAGCTTGTTATCAGCAGACAGGTCATAAACCTGCATCTCTGATGGTATGTGGGTGCATTAGTGCCTATGGTGTGGGCAGCTTACACATCTAGAAAGGCCTCATCAATGCTGAAAAGAGGGCAGCATACTTTGTTATGTTGTTACGGTTGTTTAATAAGGGGGGATGCTACACAATAATAAACATTGCCCTGTGAACCCAATGGTTCTACTGTGAATATAATACAGGTTAATGAGATTTGCAAATCATTGCACTTAGTTTTTGTTACATTTTCCACATGAATAGAATGTGAACAGTGTTGCAGAAAATAATGAACAGAGCATTTGAAGGAGGAGGAAAGACTGATGAGTGAGAGCAGCAAGGTAGAGGATACTTTAAGTTGGTATTATGGATTCACACCTGTTTAATTAACTGTGACACTCACCAGAGTCGAGCAGGGGATGAGGCTCTCTAACCAGTTCATTTTTTATGTGTGTGTGCAGGTTCACATTGAGTTTACGGATGGTGAGGAGCGCATCAGTTTAGAGGGGCCAACCGAAGAGGTGGAGCAGGCTCAGGCCCAGATACAGGAGATCATCAAGGACCTGGTCAGGACACACAAATTAATTTCCCAGAGGAAACAAATCTCCACCATTTCTCCTCTTGCTGATAAGCTCTGTTTCTAATATTGATTATTTTTAGTTTAACTTATCACTACAAGATGTTTTCTACTTAACCATGACACTCATTGTTATTGTATGTGCAGCCTGCACATCGCACTTCTTTAACTTGCTCATCACACTGGGATTAGCTTCTATAGTATTTATGATGGGATACACCATGCTCACACGTGTCTCTCTTGAAATTTTAAGGTGAGCTCAGAGAAACTTTCCTATCAAAGTCTGTACAAACATCAGCAGCCAAAAACGGAGAACAACACAGTGAAGTAAAACATATGCAGTTTTAAGTTTGTTTCTTTTTTGTGTCCAGCTGGTGAGGATGGACTACACTGAAATTATCATAGACCAGCGTTTTCACAGACATCTCATTGGGAAGAATGGAGCCAACAGTGAGTAGATTGTCACATATGTAAACCTAAAGAAAACTTGTAGCACTATGACATATTTTACAGTGTGTTTATAGTATGTTACATCTGTTGCAATGACCTTAAAACTCTGCTCAGTCAGATGCGTCCGTAAAATCTTTATGCTTCAAAAGGTAGCTGTAAAATATGGCCTTGCCTCAATTACAAAGGTAGCAACCAGCATTCACAAGGTAAAGCAGAAAATGGATTAGGATGATTCAGTGGTTTGGTTGGTTTCTCTGAACTGTTTTTATATATTTTTTTCCACCTTGAAAACTGACTAAATTCACATGCTGTTTGGTGCATGAAAGACAAACCACCATAAAGTATACAGGCACCTTTTAAGCCAACATGATGTTGTTGTTTGGTTCTTTAAATATTCTAGTAACAAACTGACACATCTTTAAAAATGAACGCCCTTCTTAATTGCTTCACTGTTTTCACACTGTCTTTCCCTTGCTGATGTCTCCTCTCTTCCTACAGTCAACCGGATCAAGGAGCAGTACAAAGTGTCTGTACGTATCCCACAGGACTCAGAGCGAAGTGGTCTTGTCCGGATTGAGGGAGACCCTAAAGGAGTCCAGCTGGCACGCAGAGAGCTCATTGAGATGGTCCAGAGAATGGTGAGAATGATGGATTAATAGTTTAAAAATGTACAGGAAGCCTTTTATTGCTAATGGTTTACACTTTTCTCTCGTTTCCAGGAAAATGAGCGAACCAAAGATCTGATTGTGGAGCAGAAGTTCCATCGGACAATCATTGGCCAGAAGGGAGAAAAGATAAAAGAAGTCCGGGACAAGTTCCCTGAGGTAAATTGTTCTTCCCCGGTTTAACTACACTTAGACCAATTTGTTTTAATCACTGGCATGTAATTTGCTAAATGTTATCTGATTGGCCTCTAGGTTATAATAAATTTCCCCGACCCGTCACAGAAGAGTGACATTGTCCAGCTGCGAGGGCCAATGAATGAGGTGGAGAAATGTGCCAAGTTCCTCCAGAAAATCATAGCTGACCTGGTATGATCCACCAATCTCTGGTTTTGCTCGGTTGCCTGTCTGTGTCTGTCTACTCTTGATTTCACAGCAGCTTCTTCTCTTTTCTAGATTGAGAACAGCTTCTCATTGTCCGTTCCCATCTTCAAGCAGTTTCACAAAAACATAATTGGAAAAGGTGGCACCAACATCAAAAAGGTGAGACTTTTAAGTTTTGTTGGAAAATTTGAAAACGCTGACTCATGAAACAAACTACAGTTAAAAGCAGCTAAAACACAGATTTAAGACATAACGTAACATATATTATGGTTAAAATAGAAAATAACAGATATGTCTTATGTCAACAGATTCGCGAGGAGACCAACACTAAAATCGACCTGCCAACGGAAAACAGCAATTCAGAGATGATCGTCATCACAGGCAAGAAGATCAACTGTGAGGTGGCCAGAGAACGAATCCTCGCCATTCAGAGAGAACTGGTATGACATCACTAATAGTTTTTGCCATTTGATGCAGCTCACAGGTTTACAGAGAAGTACCAAATACTTATTTACTCATTAAAACAATGAATAGTGCCCATATGAACATGATGTGGTAATGTCTCCTGTTCATACGGACCTTCCACTTTGCCAGAACAGTATTTTCTTGAGTGTTAACTGCATTATAAACTCGGTTTGTCTCTGTCCCTCCCTCCAGGCCAACATTAAGGAGATCGAGGTCACCATCCCAGCCAAGCTGCACAACTCTCTGATCGGCTCAAAAGGCTGCCTCGTACGATCCATAATGGAAGACTGTGGCGGAGTCCATATCCACTTTCCCTCTGAGGGCTCTGGCTCGGACAAAGTCACCATCAGAGGGCCTCTTGGTGAGGTGGAGAAAGCGAAGAAACAGCTGCTGCAGTTGGCTGAGGAGAAGGTCTGTTGGGTAGAGGGGGAGTGGGCAAGTTGGTTACAAAGAGTGAATGAACACAAGCTGGGTTGTAAAATGAGTTACTATAAAGAGAAGGGAAGCAGAGGGCAAATACTTACATCCCTTTCCTGTCCTCTGTCCTTCCTTCCCTCCTCCCGGCTATTTTTAGCAAGTCAACAACTTCACAGCTGAGCTACAGGCTAAACCAGAGTACCATAAATTTCTGATTGGCCGTGGCGGGGCAAATATCCGGCGTGTGCGGGACAGGACGGGGGCTCGAATCATCTTCCCGTCACCAGATGACACAGAGCAGGAACTGATCACCATCGTAGGGAAGGAGGAAGCCGTTCGTCAGGCTCAGAAGGAGCTGGAAAGTCTCGTCAAGAATCTGGTAACTTCACAGCTTGTGCTTTGTTTTGCTTCATCCTGAAAAGAATGAATAAAAAAAGGTTGAACAGACAAAATAAATGCTCTATCTTTTACCTATGCTACTTTACTGTTCACTCCTTCTCCAGGATGATGTGGTGGAGGACAGCATGGTTGTGGACATTCGCCACCATCGCCACTTTGTGTGTCGGAGAGGCCAGGTGCTGCGGGAGCTGGCTGAGGAGTACGGTGGCGTGGCCGTGAGCTTCCCTCGTACTGGAGCCAACAGTCAGAGGGTCACTCTGAAGGGGGCCAAGGACTGCATAGAGGCTGCGAAGAAACGCATCCAGGAGATCATTGAGGACCTGGTCAGAGATGTTCCACAAATTAAAAAGCCATTTTGGAGACATTTGTGTCATTAAAAATGTATTTGTCGAATTTTTTGGTTTTAAATTGATTTTGCTCATAAAGAGAAAAGATCTTTGGCAGACACCTGCATAGATCAATATCTGTGTTCAGGTCAAAGCAAAATTAAAGCAGTAAAATCAAATTAGTGTAAAAACTCACTGAAATGCTGCCAAAAGTAGCTGTGTTTTAAATATTTGCTTGAATTGGGGGGGAAGGGGCATTTAATGAACTCTACTACAACTCTAGAAGTTTTTTGGGAGTCAAAGCATCGCTTTTCAGCCTCTTTAGTAACCAGTATGAGACGCCAGGCAATTCTCTGCAATTTAACGTGCAGAAGACATAGAAGTGCCTTTCTGTGTGTTTGCCGTCTGCCCTGCCGTAACCCAGCCACCTTCTCTCTTCCTCCTGTCTCTCGAGCAGGAGTCCCAGGTGAGCGTGGAGGTAGCCATCCCTCAGCGTTACCACCGTGCCGTCATGGGCCCTAAAGGCTGCCGCATTCAGCACGTCACCAGGGAGCACGAGGTCCAAATAAAGTTCCCCGAGAGAGACGACAGCGCTGCAGGTCAGGAGCACGACAAACAAATGAAGTGCTGCTGTAATAGTAACGTTGATAATATCATAAAAGTGTAGGTACAGAAATTCTGACTGAACATTTGTAAAAAGTAATTTTTGAATAAGAGTAAAATTTTATTAGACATTACGAACAAATCAATGTTCCTGTTTCAGTTCCGACAGATTAGGGTAATAGGAATCCAGTGTGGAGTTATTTTTTATTTTTTTTTTGTTGCCAAATCTAAATCTCCTAAATTACCTGAAGTTACATTGTGAAATTGGAAAAAGGGTTTTTCATCCCTTATCTTTACTATTTTGATAGGTCAGGATGGGCCTCCTCAAGAAAACGGTGACATCAGTCCAGAGACTGAATTCGTCCCCCGCAAGTGTGACATCATTACCATCTCTGGACGAGCAGAGAAGTGTGAACTGGCAAAAGCCGCCCTTTTGGTATGCACATTTCATGCTTCAGTTTGAGTCATGATGCTGTTTGTTTGTCTTTTTCTCAGTAACAATCTTGTCACTGGCTCATTCAGGCATTGGTGCCCATAACCGAGGATATGGAGGTGTCTTATGAGCTGCATCGCTACATCATTGGCCAAAAAGGCATTGGAATCAGGAAGATGATGGAGGAGTATGAGGTGAGGTGACACCGTGGTTCTCTGGTGCCATCTTCAGGCTGTGAGACTTTTCATACTGCAGGTCAAATGGCCTGAATCAGTGATGTCATGAAATGAGCTATGTTTTACAAAGGCTTGACTTTAAGATGTTTGAGTGTAAATAAAGGGATTTCATGTGCAGGTAAATATCTGGGTGCCGCAGCCCGAAAAGCAGCTGGATGTGATCAAGATGACGGGGCAGGCGGCAAACGTGGAGCGAGCCAAACAGGGTCTGCTGGAGAGGGTCAAAGAGCTGCAGGCTGAGCAGGAGGACAGGGTACACACACTTACACTGTTGTGTTTGTTTGAAACACAAACATCCGATGATCATATGGAACATGATGGGGAGATATTTTAAACATTGTAGAATAGCTTTTTTTTAAATTTCTCTGCTGCCCTGTCTCCTCCCAGGCTCTGCGCAGCTTCAAGATAACCATGTCTGTAGATCCAAAGTTTCATCCCAAGATCATCGGGCGTAAGGGAGCGGTCATCTCTCAGATCCGGAAAGACCACGACGTCAGCATCCAGTTCCCAGACAAAGGAGACGAGCAGCAGGTGTATCTATCTTAATTTGGAACTGTAATGCATACTTCTCATTCCCCCCTGGTTCCATATACAAATCCTTACTTTCTTTCCTAAAGGATCATTTCTGTCAGTTTTTAAATCAATCGTACTGTCTGCAATTACCACATCGATCCTATAGCAAACACCGAATTTACTCTACTCATGTTTGGTCAGTTTTCAGCCTGCAGCCGGAAATTACTTGATCCACTGTCACTATTAAATACACATCAGCCAGACACATAGCACCACTGGATGACATATTGCCAAAAGTCTTGGTTTTTGGAATAAAAAAATGTCATTCAGCGGAACAGTATGTCTGGCTGATGAGTTTTTAAGAGTTTTTACTTTATGCTTGGTGATTGTGGAATATGATTAGTTTAATATTAATTTGGAAAAAGACCAAAATGATCAACTGTGTTAACATTTGCCCTTGGCCTCCACTCCCAGGATCTGATCGTGATCTCTGGGTATGAACGTAACGTGGACGAGGCACGTCAGGCCATCCAGCAGCTGGTGGCGGAGTGGCAGGAGATGGTGAGCCAGGACGTTCATCTGGACCCGAGGACCCACGCTCGCATCATTGGTGCTCGGGGCAAAGCCATCCGCAAGCTGATGGAGGAGTTCAAGGTTAGATGTTGATTGGGGGTTTTTCATGCTCAGTGTGTGTGTGTGCGTGCAAGTTTCAACTGAGCCTCATAGCTTTAATTTTATTCTAAATACAAAGAAGAAAATGTCAGATTTAGTTTTCATTTCCATTGTAACCTGCTTCCTTCTTGTTCAGGTGGACATCCGTTTCCCACAGCCAGGTTCTGACGAGCCTGACAAAGTGACAGTGATGGGTCTTCCTGAGACGGTCGACAATGCCATCGACCACCTTCTCAACTTGGAGGAGGAATATGTGAGTTCAGAGACTTGGCTGAGCCAAAGAATGGTGTAGTCTCACACACTTTCCTTTACAGAGAGAAAGGAGATGTGATAAAACAGGTTCCGTGTGCAGAGTCCGTTGTAAGAGCACTTTTCTTTTCTCATTCTTTCACTTCTCTCAGTTGCTCAGTGTGACGGAGACAGAGACCTTGGCAGCATATATGAAGCCTCCATCTCGCTATGGAGGGGGAGGGGGAGCAGGAGGCTTGGATGATAGCAGTGGGGGTCCAGCAAAGGGCTTTGTGGTCCGGGACGCCCCCTGGAATGCAGCAGGGAACAAGGTATAACCTGTGTTTTTGCTGTTGTGTATTTTCATTTTATGTTTTCCTGTAAAATGTTAACAGTGAGGACGAGGAGAAAAAGGAGCTGCAGACAGAAGATATATGTAGGATGTTTATTACTGTGTACAATCAGTGTCTTGCTGTGTATCTATGTCATCTGTCAGCACTGTATAAAACTCTGTATCTGTTGTCCACAGGCTCCCGACATGAGCAGCGCAGAGGATTTCCCTACATTTGGAACAGGTGTGGCCCCGAAACAAGCATCTGCATGGGGCCCCAAGAAGTTGTGAAGGCACTTATCCGGAGGAAAACAAAAAAAAAACTTGTGTAAAGTAGATGATGAGAGACATCAAATTGCTGCTCGCCTTCCTTCTTTCCTTCTGCTCTTCTCTTTAGTGACCTCCCTTTGTCTCTTTCTCTGTGTACTGTCCTCCCACAACCAGCCACAATGAATTCTGGGAGAACGATCCCTTCTTTTTTCCTTACCTGTCTCTGTTCTTAGTATCCCCGTCTCATTCTTCCCTTTGAGATAAAACCGAACATTGAGTGCTCTCTTCATAGTTTTGTAGTTTTGCTGTCCCGCTCTGCCCCCGGCTGCACCACTCCAGCCTGTTCAACTCAAGAACTGTTTTGTGTGTGTGTGTGTGTGCGTGTGTGAGAAAAGCAAGTTGCTTTTAGGGAGCTGCTGGTCATGTATCATGTTCTTGGACTTTGATGATTATGAAAAGGGGAGTCTGTGTTTTACTGTGCACCATGAGTTTGTGAACAACAAAACATTTAAGAGTTCTTTTCCTGTGTGTGTGTGAGTGTGTGTTTTTTGCTTGTTTTCTTTGTATTTTTATTTATTTTTTTACAAGGAAGTTTGTCTTGTTGGCTTAACTTTACAGTCACTGATGTGGTGCAGCAGGTGATGCGATAAGGTGTGTGTTTGTGTGTGTGTGTGTGTGTGTGTGTGTGTGTGTGCGTGTGTGTGCATCGGTGGGTTATTCACCCACAAGTGTTAGTAAAACCCCCGTTATTTATTTCAGAGCTAGGAGCAGAAACAGCTGATGCAGTCTACTTTGTTTTAAATCATAACGAATCTAAACATGGAGGTTCTCCGCTGGTTGGTTGAGGTGAAGGTCATTTTTCACAACTGTTTATTTATTCAAAAATGAGCCATTTTATTTGAACTACTGTGATCATACATTTTTATAAAAGCACTCACTGTAGCTTGATGCTTACAACGTTATGTTTGAGAGTGAATGTTGTCTGTCAGAACCTGGGAACACGTTAAGAGTTGTTGTGTAAGTGTACAAAGAACTTTTTGCTATTTTTTTAAACTGTGTGGCATTTCATTTATTGTTGGTTTCTGGCATATTTGAAAGACCGTGTGTTCGTGTGTGTTTGGGCACGAGAGTTAAAATGTACATTTGAATGAAGCTGAACCAAACTTTGACATCTTCTTTGCTCGTTTGTCTCGATTCTCAAAGCTTTTCCCAGAACACACTTGGAGGTTTTAAACCCTCTCAGCTCATCATACAACGCTGCTTACAGTCCGACCCCCCTCCCCCCCCCCCCCCACCAAACACACTAACCGTAAACAGCTGCACTTTGGTTTTCTCCCATACAAGTGCTTCACATGAATTTTGTAGCAAAAACCTTTGTTGCCCTGTTTTCATATTAATGAACCGTACAATTGATCTAGATTCCAATCAGTTTAATCAAAGCCAACACCACTAAAGCTTGTGCCCAGAGTCTTGGAGGAGTTCTTGGACATTTTGGGAAATATACTCTGGAAGTTTGATAAGGAGATTGAAACAATACTCCCATGTCTGTGTATTAGCTTAGCTTAGCATTGGACAAGAACAACATATTTTTTTTTTCATATTTGATTCATCAATAACAGGCATATAGTCATCATCAATAGTTTGTTCCCTGCATTTTGCCAGTATTTTGACATATAAATCATTTAATTTTAATTGCGTTTATAGAGCTCAGTTGGTAAGGCAGTTGTACACGGACCACAGGGTCAGTGGTTCGATCCCTGGTCCCAGCTATATGTTGAAGTGTGGGCAAGTGTGGGCAAGACACTGAACCCCTAACAGCCCATTTCCATCCCCAGCTGTGCAGTGCCGTTCCGAGCCCAGCAGAAATTGGGGAGGGTTGCGTCAGGAAGGGCATCCGGCGTAAAAACTCACGGGATAAACCGAAAGGACAAAAAAAATTAAAATATGCATCAAAAAGCACAAATATCCAACATAAAATTAAATATTCAGAAAATTTAATTTAGAAAAAAATAACAATTTGGATAACAATAAATTGATTCTATTAATTAATTCATTGCATATAAAATGCAACGTGAATTTGGTTTTGGTAGTTGTATTTTTAGCTGTTTCTAGTCCTTATGCTAAGGTAGGATGCAGCTAAAAATCACACAGATTTGAGAGTGGTATCAATCTCCTCATATAGCTCTTAAAAAAGGAAATTGGCATATTTTCCAAAATGTTGCAGTATTAATTTGAAGAAGGGTAAAGAATACAGACCTACACCAGCAGACAGTATAACAGAAAAATAAATCTCAGGGTCCAACTTTAAAGTCAAAATTGGTGCAGAAGTGTCTTTACGTCTGATGACAGATTAGTAAATGAAACAGACTATGCAACCCAACAGGATCACACAGCAGATCTCTGTCAGTGGTGCATTACTGTAATTAGTGACACTTATACCGTCCTTATGTTTGTGGGACAGGAAACTAGTAATTTGTCTATTTTTAGTTGTTTAACTCTTGGCTGAGACGCTTCATTTTTGAATGACTTCATATCAGGACAGAGCTGCTCTGCAGCAGCCACTTGTGTTAAAAGCTACAAAAAGAAAACCCACTATCGGCCTTAGTCTACAGAACTTTGGAAACTGTGTGATTGAGCAAGTATGCAACACTGCAATAACATGTCAGTGACCAGACTTTTTATCCTACTCTAAATAAAATTTGTAAAAAGAAACCATAAGCAGCAGTAGGTTTTGTCTTGTCTTCTTGGCATCTTTTTTTTTTTAAACAAACCCCACCTGTAAAAACAACAACAAAAAAAATGTAACCATGGTTCTGTGCATATTGTCAGTCAGTTTATTTATTTTTTTAATATAAATCAGGAAGATATGATTTGTTATGTAACAGCCTGTACAATGCAACATACAGAAAACAAAAAAGAAAACAATACAAATTAAATTGTACAAAGCAGCACTGGGCTATAAATTAGCCATTATTTTTCACATTTTTGATTGGAAGGGTTTTTTGCCAAACACCATTAATCTTCAATCAGATCACAGCTGCTCTTAGAAGATGACTGAACTTCTTTGATTATAAGTTGAATCATCAAAAAGGTTCCTTGAAAAACGTTTTCAGGCCCTGTAGCAGGTTTATCAAATTGGCAACACTGTTGAAAATGGTGGGGATTTTAAAAAAAAAAAAAAAAAGGTGGGAAGTTTATCACATACAGTCAAACATAATGTGACTGTTTTAGATTAAATAAAACCTTTTAATGTAAGTCAGTGATGATAGTTTAAATAAAAATGCTGCAGAGCCCTAATTAATAACATTCACATGTAAACCCCAGTGTGGGTCGTAGACCGTCTTGGTGTTGGCTCTGGAGGTCCTGCAGGTAAACACAAACACGTGTAAAGACGGGATGTGGAAAACACTTCAATATTTTGGCTTCATTTCTCCACCTTTGTTTCGTGTCCATTTTCTCGGTTAAATTACCAACGATGCACTAATGTTGGGAAACATTAGGCAGTACACAGGAAGCGTTTAGGTTGAGGGGCAAACACCAAGCCGCCTGAAACCCCCCAGCACAAATAAAACTCACTATGTCACATTAAGTGTGTAAAAGCAACAAGGGTTAATTCTGCGTTTTAAATACAAGGTCGTTTTGCGACCATCAATGTCTTACTATTACTAGTTGTGGAGTCCCCGGTAATATGGGACGTAACACAAATGTTAGCGGTATGGAAACATGGGTGTAAACAAACATACAATCAGTGAGCTTTAGATGTGCTGATGGGTGGACAGTGGCAGCTGCTGTTTGAAGCAATCTGTCTCTAGTTTCTACAAAGTGTATTGGCCCCATTTGAAGGATAAAAGCCACTGGGTGATGGATAAAGAATCAGCACTTTTAAAAAGTAAAAAAAGACTTTCAGCATGCAGCGGACACTACAAGTACTCATTCCGATGTTTGGATGTCTTTTATAGATTATTAATTTAAATGTAGTTCAAATGTTCTGATATTGTTTATTATCTAATATGTGAGGGACACAAAGCGAGGATTGCTGTCTGCTAGCTTTCATTACACTTTAACCAAATTAGTGACAAATGTTTCCTTTGCTGCATGATAATATTTTAACCTTGTTTATATGTGGAAAACAGTGGCAACTTTTGATCCAATCTTAATCCATTTGCTTCTTCAGCCGTGTGAGTTTGAAGGGCCTTCGGGGCTGATGTCTGGCTTCCACTTCCACTAATAAGCTTTTCTATAGTGCGTCTATGCACAGAAACGAGTGGTTTAACTTTCATATGAAAGTGTTGCCAAAAAAAGCAACAAGCATATTTTCTAAAATGTCCGTCTTCCTTCACATTTAGAGCTCTTGAACCAGTAAATAGGTATATCACAACCCACCAAGTCTATGCCTAACACGAGCTGTCAGGCTGAAACATAATTTGCAATTCATTCTCTCACTATTTTTAGCTTCTCCTAATGGTGCAGGAGGTTCTTTCGCCATAACTTTCCAGTTATCTCCACAGATTAAATCCTGTCAATGTTTTCAATTGGACAAGAGGAGTCTGAAGTGATGCTAGTTTAGAACACAAATACAGGACTGAAAAAGTCGTGAGTGCCCTAATGTGTCGACATGAAGATAGCAACATACAGTGGTACATGTGTAAACTTTTTCTTCCTTCAGTTTTAAAATCTTTCCCCCCTAAAGAAGTCACAATCACAAGATACCCTTGGGTTTATTCTCAGATTCAAGTGTCTCTTTTTTCTACATTGTTCTTTTTTGAAAACACGGTCACTCCTTTGTGGACCCACGTTTTAGGTGACAGTCCATTAACGTGCAGGTTGGCAGGGGTTAGCTCCTCCCAAAATGAAACACTGACCAGAGCAGAGTTGATGCCTCTGAGAATATCAGCCACAACATTAAAACCAGCATAGGAATTTGTCCGCGGTTACATAGCCACATATGCTTAAAGCTGTTATGCACTAGCGTTAAGCTTTTTAGCATTCTGTGCTAAAGTTACTGTTCTGTGTACTAACCCTAACCCTTGGGCATCCAAGTCACCGGTTCACTTGTTGACCTTCCTTAGACCACTTTCGGCAGGTACTGACCATTGCCTGGTCCCAGTCATCAAGCTCACAGTTTGGCACTCACATCAACTTCACTTGCCATCCGATTTCTCCTACCCCCTAAAAGAGGTCTAACAAGATAAATTTTATTCACTTCAGCTGCCAGTGGTTTTAATGCTGTGGCGGACTGGTTTAAGTACCAAAAGGTAACAAAAAAGTTGTGTGAGGCTAAAAGAAAATAGGAGTTTGAAAAGAATGCAAACCAAACTGCGAATGAACAATATATCGTGTGGTTGAGAAGTTTAAAAATCGCCCACGAGTGTCCAAAACATAAAGTGCACAAAGTGTCTGTTCTTCTTTTAACCCGCAGTAGCCCGCGACCTTTAAAAGAGCCCGAGAGCAAAAACCAACAAAATAACAATAATGCTGAATTGTCAACAATCCACAGTAGGAACAGCTGGAATCCAGAGGAGTCTCTTGCTCAAGGCAGGGGTTGAATTTGGTTGTCCGTTTATTAAAAGAACGAGGTCTGCCACAGAGACACCCCAATTCCACCTGAACGCCTCCACCTTCAGTCCATTCACTCAATCCGGATGAGCAGTCCATAGAGGAGTGTGCCGCCCTGCTCCTTAGTGATCCACTCAATCTCTGAGTTGCTGAAGCGAGGGTCCAGGGGCTCACTGTGGCCAAGCGTCTGAGGTCCCACCTTGTAAGATCCTGGACGAACACACACCTGGAATCCCACCTGAGCCTGGTGGCAGCGGTGAGAACGGGGGTCCCGAAATCTGCATGAGGACAAGGACAGTAATGAGTGACTGGTCATTTAAGTTCTCCACTATAGACTAATTAAAAAAAAAAAAAAAAAAACACAACAACAACCAAACAAAGAACTATTTCGTGCAATTTTTGAAATGCAAACAGGAGGGTGAAATTATAACGTTTTGGTGATTTTTGTGAATCCGACTTACTGCACTTTGGGAGCAAAGAGCTCCAAGCCGGAGTAGCGCATGGTGGGGGAGAGCCGAACTCTGGGGACCTCCCTGTCAGGGGCGCTGTTCTCTTCTGGCTCACTGTAGCCATTAGGCCCCTCTGCCTTCACTGGAGATACTGAGAAGATGGACGATGTCCCTTCAACAACAAAAATCACATGAGTGCAGGAAGTGTCTGAGCCTATATCTATTAGCAAAACATATTCAGGGTTTTAGTTCATAGTCATTATGATGTGGTGGTAATGAGGAAAGAATATTCGGTTGTTTTGTTTTTCTTTAACAAACTTATTGGTTATGTGGGAAATCACCACCTACTCTAAATAGTGAGGAGTTAATTGACATTTCGGACACTTAGCAACTGTTGTCACAATGCGTCAGGAAAACACTAAACACGCAGAGACACATAAATAAGGTTTTGATTCCTGCTATAAAAAAATAAAATAAAAAAAATTGACAAAATCCACAACAAAATCATTAGTGTCAAAATTGACTGATCCGAACTCCATTTTTCACTCGCATCAAATACTGTTACAAGTGTCAACAAATCGAGCAAATAGGATGATTGTTAAGAATTAGCTAGATACATTTTTCTATAACATAATGATTAACATTTTTGACACTGACAACATCTTACAACTGTTTTTTTTTTAAAGTTGTTTCTGTTGATCATTGCCTGGAATCACTACTCTTGTGGTTCTGGCAGAATAAAAAAAACAGGCACAGTGTGTGTAAAAAAACAAAACAAATCGTCTTCGTACCAGCCAGCAGCTGGCTGTGGTCGAGTGCGCGTCGGAGGGCTCCCACGCTGGTGCCGTGGTATGCGATGTGCCACTTCTTCAGTGCATTAGAAACCTCACAGTGGGGCTTGATCCTGCACAACCAGGCCAGAAATAGTTACAGGTAGACATCCATCAACAAGCGTACAAACTGAGTCAATGATCAAAACAGAGTGCTTTGTTTTTAGGCCCCTTGATTTAAATTTTAGAGACGTTTGTGTCATTTTTGTACAAATTTAGCATTAGATAATCACGTAAATTCTACCATTGACATTTAGAGTTTTCTGATCATCCCTTCCTAAGCATAACGGTGAAATTAATGGGACAATCTCCTGGCCTTCCCCAGGGTTGCCTATGAGTAAAGGTTCTGCTACAGATGTTTCTAGAGTTTACTACTTCAAACTTTTTCCATATACCATTCATGATTCATACATTCCACAGCGATTAGCATCTCTGTCCTTTGTAACATACTGCTCTTTCACATTTTTGATTGAGAGCCCAGCCTCTTACCTGAGGGCAAAGCGGCACCATCCGAAGGGCAGGGCGTAATCACGAGGCGGCTCGCCTCTCTTGTAATACGCCTCGTCACCTCGAAGCTTGTGGCAGGACTCACAGTAGCACAGGTTGTACTTTGCATCTTCATTGAAGTATCCATCTTTGTGAAGAAGACATATCGGAATTGTTATGTCACTTTAGTTCTGACACTGAGGCTGAGGTTAAAAATAATTATAATAATAAAAAACCCACCTGGTAACGTGAGCAAATCCTTGAAACGTGAGCACAGCGCCTGGTATTCACAGGTCTTGTTGGGGTTGACCTCTGGTGGGGGCGTCCAGCACACGCTTTCTTTGATTCCTGCTCGTAAAAACAGACAAAACATTGCAGATTCAACCGAAAAGACGGAAAATAGAGGAAAAAGAAAAAGGTAACTGCTAGTTTCTTACCATCAACCATGTCAGCCTTCTCCATGTCACATTGACAGCGGGTCTCTCCATTCTCTCCACCCACAGCTGGCACATTATTTGTTACTATAGTAACCTGCCAAGGTAACACAAGTGAATAATTATAGACATATCATGATGCTATGGCAGTAAAGAAATATTAGATAACATAAAAAAAAAACATTGCTTTGTGTTGACCTTACTAAGCAGTTCCTTTTATTAAAATGCATTAAAATACAGGTTGAAATGATCATTGACACTGAAATACTGGAACAAGAGAAAAACACTATACTGAGACACAAAATTAACGATTTCTGCTATAAATGCTGATGTAACGATATCAAACCATCCCTCACACAAACAAATATGCAGCATGCATATCAGTGTGTGTTCGAACCTGTTCACACTGGCCGTAGAGGTCTATAAAGGGATAACACGGTGAAGGGATGTCCTGCGCTGCCACACCCTGGTCCATGCCATTGACATAGAGATGAAGACAACTGTTGGTGTCCACCAGCAGACCCAACACTGTCCCCTCTGGACAGGTGTCCAGATTAGGACCATAGTTCTCACATATCTGAGAAGGAAAGAGAAGTGTTAAAGACAGAAGAAAGGAAATGAGGCAGGTGACAACTCTTAGCAGAAACAATATTATGTTGACTACTAAAATAATAAATTACTCAATAGAACTGAGCAATTGAGGTTTTCAGTGCACCTTTAAGGAGTTGTGGAAGACGGAGTCTCTCTGCAGTAGCCAGGCAGAGCGTTTCAGGCAGCACGCTGTGGAGGGGAAGTTGAGCCGGTCAGGGGAGTGACCAATCACCCCTAATGACAGTGAGGACGTCCAAGACAGGTTCAAACGGTCGATCTGAAACTAGTGACAAAAACCAGGAGAAAAGCTTCAGCCTAAAATGCTAAATCTTGTCATATGTTATCAAATTGTGTGTGTTTTTTCTATAAAAAAAAATACAAACGCAAATTTGTATGCTGATAAATTATTATTATTATTTCCTGAGCTCTGTAGTTTTTTTAATCTATTCCCAGTGAGTCCAGTATGATAACTGATAACTAAAGACTGCACACATTATTAGCAAACTGAAAATATGGTTAAAGGAAACCAGGAAAAAACTTGTCTTAAACATTGAGAGGTATATTGTGTTTTCTTGTTTTTAGTGTGAAAACACAGCACATGCTGCCTTCAGAAAATGTGCTTCACACGACATTGTTAATTAAATATAGTTTTTTTTTTAGACTGTTAGACGAACAAAAGCATCCAATTCAATCTTGGGCTGTTTAACATTAGCATTATCACATTAACATAGATGAGACAATTAGGCTATTAATGAAAATAAAAAGAAACTAAGTGATAATGTAAATCAGTACCTGGAGCCCTAAAAAGTTCACTGCTATTAAAAAGGACAAAAAAGAAAAACAAGGGAAAAATAAATGTGATCATTTATCTTTTAAATTTAAGGTGATATTTTTCAGCAACCTTAGTCAAGTTTCCGCAACTATGTAAGTGAAGCCTAATCCACATACAAACTCATCCATGCCACACCTGGAACAGCTGCTGCCGAGCCAGCGGCTGAACAGTGACCAGCAGGCCCTGGTTGTAGCTCGACACTCTGGCTGCCGTCAGGTTCTGGTTGGATAGCTGGATGTTCTTGCCGTGATTTTCCAGGAAGGTCATGACGGTGGGCACCAGCGCACATGGCTCCGTCTCATCCTAGAGGCAGTAAAAGGTGAAATGAAGAGTGTTGCATTTCTCAGGATATTCTTTGTTAATAACACTGTTCTTGACAAACTCTCGGGCTCTTTTGAGTTACAACCTCTCTGACAGGGGTACTGTCCTCTTCTCCTTCACTGCAGCTTTCTGAGGAGAGCGAGGGCGCCTTGACACTTTCCGTGTCCTCCATCAGTGATGAGCTGACAATGGACACTGCATTCATCCGCCCGTACAGGTCCAAAACAGCATACACATTCTGCAAAAAGCAAGATAGATGCTAAATGAGTCTGGAGTAAAATTGTTTTGTATACTGTAGACAAGCATGTTTATGTGTATGAGAGAGAGAGATGGTAAAAGGAGTGTGACACCTTCGCCACTGCGGTCGCAGCAGGTCCCATATCTTCTCCATCAACGAAAATGTGCATTGTGTCATCGCTGCACCTCTTCACACCCACACGATTCCCAACCTGGAAACACATTAGTCTGAATGTCTGTTTTATTTCATCTGAAAAACAGATCTCCAAAGTTTGTCCCTCACTGAAATCTGATTTTTCAATTTCTGAATTCTTCTTCTCTTTATTATCTTCTTTTAAAGTGTATCACCTGTTTCACACTATGAAACAAGGGAGAGAATACAAAAAAATACAAGTGTAATAAAATGTCCTTATAATAAAAATAAAAAGTGCTTTAAATGTTTTCACCTATAAAAAATATAAGAATCTGCAGATAGATAATGAACACGGGTAAGGTGTAAGGTAAAATTACAAATGTTTTATGGTTACTTTAATTATGTTCAACCTCTTTTATACAGCATCATATTATTGCAGGATACTGGTATATTATAACAATGATGTGGCTTCCGTTTAGGTCATTTAATGTAAAACGATTAGAGACTTAAGTGATAAATCCTAAAGTTCGACGCATTAAAGTAATTAGAATACAAATATTAAGAACATTTGTGCCTAAAAATTAAGAGCACAGGTTTGGAATCGCTGACCTACCACATTTCGCCCTGTAAATTTTTTATCAACACAATGCTAATGCAGCAAATACCACTGTGGCTACTAATGATTCAAGAGCTTTAAAACAGATTTCACAAAGTGCTTGGGCAGCAAAAATGGGCAATTACATCAGTTTTAAATTATGTACAACAATTTAGGGAGAGAGAGAGAATAAAATATGGTTCAAGAAGAACAGATTTTACACAAAAAGAAGTGAAATATTTGAGTTTTAAAATGTGAGGAAACAAGATTTCTGTCTCTACTTCTCTGGTAGACTGTGACAGTCTTAAAGCTGTGATCACATTTTTAGTGTGAAGTCAGAGGTTTGAAGAACCACGACATCCCCTGTTATTACATTTAAGGCAAGAATTCTTAATGTAATCTCAAATGTTTGTTTGTAAATGTTACACATATCTGTAGGGAGCTGTCACAACTCCACTGTTTTCATCTGTTGTGAAGCTGCATTCACAGCTCAGAGAACAGGAGATGCAGCTTACCGTCAGTCGATCGAGTGAACAGCCGTAGTTCTGCCGCTGCAGCACTCCATTGCGACGGACCTCAGAGCCACAGAGCAGCCAGGTGACCTTGGTGCGAAGCTGCGGGAGGGAGGGGGAGAGGCCTGAGAGGGGACAGGATGGTAGCTCTGGAGGTGCTAGTGTGGTCAGGCCGATATGCACTGAACCGGACCACTGCTCATCTACTTCATCAATCCTCACCTGCAGAAAGACAAAAGGATTTCAGGACGAGTTAGAAAACAAGTACCAACAGAGAAAACACAAACTATATCTTTTTCAATTGTAAAATACACAGTATTTAAGATTAATGTGGGACATGAGCAGTAATCTGGTAAAATATTAGCTGTGAACCATCTCATACCTCAAACAACTCATCTGCTTTGAGTTCTTTCGCACTGAACACGATGCCGTGAGCGTAACCTCCAACTCTGACCGCCTGACAGCCCTCGCCAAGCAGCACTACATTTTTACCATGTTTACTGTGGAGTCGATGGGCAACGCCTGCTACTACATACACACACACATAAAAGAAAAGATGAACATGAAGTTTTGAAGACAACCGATATGGGACATGTTTTATAATTACTCTCTCTTTATCTTCAAACAAATGTCTAAAGCTATGTCAATATTATTTTACCAAACATTTTACATACTGAATAAAATACTTTTTACATATTGAATAAAATACAACACTTTCCATCCTTTCTGTGTTGGGTACCTGGTGAGTGGATGGGGAAGCTCTTCTCTGTGATGTTGCTGGTACATAGGCTGTTGTCCATTGGACCTGAGGAGCTGGTAATGGACACCTGAACACACTGACCATACAGGTCAATAACTGCATACACATCTGAGAGCGAGAGAGAAAAGGAGAGCGAGCGAGAGAGAGAGAGAGAGAGAGCGAGAGCGAGAGCGAAGAGAGAGAGTGTGTGTGGGATAACATATCAGACGGTAAATTATAAATTATCATTATCACACCTCTAACACAGTCAGAGATAAAAGACAAGAAAAAGTTAGAACTTTTGAACTATTTAGTATTTTTTACCTGGTGGGAGACCAGAGCAGGCGACACCTTGGTCCACACCATTGATGTAATAGTGGAGGTCGCCACTGGCTGAGCGCATCATGCCGATCCGTGAAGCCGTGGTAAGGGAGTCCAGGTCACAACCATAGTTGTTCCGCATTGTGTTACCGTCCTGCATGATGGCTGTTCCACTGTTTTTGAAGAAAAAAAATAACTAAAACCCCAACCAGACACGTGCTGTGAAGTTCAAAGCCTCACTTCAAAAATTTTATTTAGAGATGTGAATTTGAACGTTTTTTTTTTTTATGTTGTTAGGTTTTGTAATAAATTCCCATGTCAGACAGCTTTACACTACTTCTAATAATATACTCTATGATTAAATCATTTTCCATCCATTACATATGTTTAAATTGGCTGAAAAAAGACCCCCACTTTGGCCAAAGTAGAACATCACTTGCATTTCTCTTTAATTACAGAGTGATTTTTACAGCTTATGTTATATTATAACCCAGCATTCCCCTCTACACATAAATTAGGCTGGTCAGTTAGAACTCAGTGTTCTACCTGTAAATATTAATATTGTACACCATAATATTGAAATATGTTATGAAAGTTTAAAACATGAATAGAAAGTAGACTTCAACTGAAATGAATAGTGTTTATTTCTATTTATTATTTCTTTATGTGGACCAACTGATTAATATTCTAACAGACAGCTACTTCAATATGTCTGACAGATAACTTTTTTAAGCAACTCAAAATCAACTGTGAAACAGGAAAATTTATGGCTGTCAAAAGTTTGACTATGCAGTACTATTAACAGACACATCACAACGACACCCAGATAAAAAAAAAATAGAAAAATATACAGATATATGCTAATACATTTTTTCACAGGGCAATCTACCTGAGCATCCAGGTGTCGTAGTCGATATCAGTCATTGTATTTGGAAACTCGAGCTCCTCTGGCCTGATGGCTGTTACTCCTGGACACATAGAGCAGGGAAACATACATCAGTGTCACTGAAAACCTATATTACATTTAATGCATAGTTACAATTATAATGATTAACAAGTGACTGGCTGGATTTAAAGAAAAACACCTCACCTGCTTCTATTGAACCCGACCAGCGGTCCACCATCTTCTGAATAACAATTTCAAACAGCTCTCCGTCTCGAAGGCACCTGCAGCAAGGAGTTTACAAGTTAAAACTGTGAAATCAATACATATGTATAACAGATTTACTTTTGATAACAATGACTAGTTTTAAATATGTTCAATAAAAACTGTTACACATTCTGATACCCAAAATGTCTCAAGCTGTTTGACTCATATTATTAAAAGTGTTTCATCACCTATTGGAAATGACAATAGCGTCATTGAACTCGCTGCGGCAGTTCTGACGCAGAGCTGTGCGCCCCCCATTGGTGATGACAGCGTTGGTGCCGTGTAGCTGGTGGAAACGCAGGTCGCTGGTCGTGGTGGCCCCAGCTACTGAGCAGGGGCTCCCAGGGGACATGGCTGTGGGGCCCTCTGAGCTGTCCTCTGGGAGAGGGGGGAGGTCAACTAAAAGAGAGAGAATAAAGACGAGAGATAAATTTGAAATATTGAACTTAGAATCTCAGTGGTGGGGTGCTGTTCCTCTGCATCCTTCTCTTACCCATGTCATCCATGATGGTGGCCTGAGCAGCCTGCCCATACAGGTCAACCACGGCGTAGACGCTAGGAGGGACGTTCCACGCCGCGGGGCCCTGAGCAACACCGTTCACAAAGAAATGGAGGCTACCATCTTCTTTCCGCACCACGCCTACTGTGTCACCCGCCTGCAAGAGGTAAAAGGGTTATTTAAAAAAAATAAGAAAAAAGAGGCAGAATTGAAATGAGAGGACAAAGGAGGGCAAAGAGTAACTGACAGCAGAATAAAAAAATCAATTATCGCTCACCTTGAGCCGGTCAAGGTTGTGTCCATACTCGTCCAGTATTGTAGTTCCATTGTGCATCACGCCATTCCCTGTCATCATCCATGTCCCTGAAAAACATCAGCCAGTGTTCATCACAGCAGAAAAGGTTAGCCCACTTACAATATAAACCTATTTTACATTATATCTAATTTTACCGGAGCGCAAGTTTGTCATGGTCGAGGGCAGCTGCAGGTAGGCGGGATTATGTGTTGTGACACCAATTTCGATAGAACCCGCCCACTTGTCCACCATCTTGTCAATGCGGACCTGAAACACCTCGTTGGAGCGCAGCGGTCGGCTGCTCAGGACCACGCCATGATTGAAGTCGTCAGTTGCACTGTAAAAGAAACATATTTGATTTGACTTTTGTTCTATACCTATACTGACCGATGAAAAGTACAGAAAAACAGAACATAACAATAACAATAATAATCTTGTTATTATGTATATTATTGTTATTATTATTATTATCAAAATAAAGATTAGGATATCATTATTCACAGTAGAATAAGTTAAAGTCAACAACCCATAGATTAATCATGCATGTAATCAATGCAGTGGCAACATAGAAAGTAGTCTCACTGTGGCCGCAATGCCGTCCTGCCATCACCTATGATGGCGGCCTTCTGGCCACAGTTGGAATGGAAGAGCAGACGCTCAGGCCCCTCAGTATCTGGCGTCAGGGACAGAGATGGCCGAGGCCGACCGACATCAGGCGACAGAGCCCTCATGATAGCGTTGTTACGTCTGAGGCGGTCACTGTGGTTGTGGTTGTGGACTATGGTGACTTTGACAGCCATGCCATACAGGTCAACCACACCATAGACCACACCGGGGGTCTGGGCTGCAGCAACACCTAGAAAGTACATCAAATGTTTAGAAGAGAAAACAGGATCTTTATTACTGCTCAAACCAGCAACAAAAAGTATGAGAATTTCTTGCTTTAGCTGATAACAAAAACAAATATAACATTTGTGTCTTTACTCAACACACCTATTACACATTTACAGCACTGGAGGAAAAAGTTATTCAATAACTGGTGAAAGCTCCATTGGCAGCAATAACTTCACCCCTTATAGTGGCTGTGGATTAGACCCGTACAACATTCTGGAGGAATTGTGGACTTTTTTGATACACAGCTCAGAAATTTTCTTAGGATGTCTGGAATAAGCAACTTTCTGAGCTAACGCCAAAGGCTCTCGATTGCATTGAGGTCTGGGGTCTAACTGGGCCAACTCCAAAAGGCAGATTTTCTCTATTTTCAGTTACTCTATAGTAGATTTATTTTGATGATTAGAGTCATTGTTTTGGATCTCCACGCTTTAAAAAGAGCTTTAGCTGCTGTGATAATGTCATCATGGCTATAAAGAAAGAGCTTCCACTAAAATTGGGGTGATGGCATGAACCTGCTCAATACTGGCTGAAAATCCTTCTTGTAGTCTCAAATGTGTCTCACCTTGGTCGATGCCATTGATATAGAAATGGAGCGCACCACTGGCTTTGCGCATCAACCCTATATGATCTCCCTCCTGGAAACGATTAGAGTAGATGAGAGCATAATGGTATATTTACTGACACAGTAGGTGTGGATATGAAAGTGATGTGCACAGGAGTATTTATGTTAACAAACCTGGAGTTCATCAAGGCTGAATTCACAGTATTCCCTGCGGGTTCCTTTCCCATTAGTTAATATCCCACAGCCACTCATCATGATTGTACCTAAACAACAACACAGAATAACATTAATTTCACAATGACCAACTCTTGTTTAATGTTGTTCCTGTGGATCTTATGTGTGTTCTACCTGAGCGCAGATTGGTCATAGTTGCAGGATAGTCCAGGTTGTTGGGGTTGTGTGTGGTCACGCCGATCTCTATTGATCCCGACCACTTGTCCACCAGCTTATCAATGCGGATCTAAAAACAAAGCAAACAGCTTAAATTTGCTGTACACTACAAAACTTTAAATTATTTCTGTTTGTTTTTATTATTAATAATTCTTGTAGTATTTCTTTATTTGTCAAGCCAAAATGGAGATGTGTTGTATGTGCAGCATCAACCCCAGAGATGAACTGTGCAGCAAAAAATAGGATGTCTGTGTGTGTTCTTCCTGCAGTAGATTCACATTATATAAATGCAATATCTTGGTATGAGACAACATTTTTTGGTTACTTTATTATAGTTAAGAGGTTGAATGTTGTCTTTCCAGTCTGAACTTATCCATCTTTCTGAACATTTCCTTTTAGTCTTTATTGTGCCTTTAGGTGCCATTTTTCTTAAATATCTACTGGTCAGCAAGTAGATGGTTAATGGACAATAAGTCAACAATAAATGTAATTTAAAAAAACAACTTAATTTATGAAGATAAAAAGCATTCTCAAAGAGGAAAATCTGCTCTTTTTCAATATTAAATGTTCATTTAAATTTGAAATCTTTTTATAACTATTTCAAACCTGTGTAAAACTGGAATAGGGATATTCGCCATTTTCTGACAATCTTTTCTGTTGTTGTTTCAATAGAAACAAAACAGAAGCCCTGACAGATATGTTATATCAATTTGTGTGAACAAGATAAAAAAAAAAAAAAAAAAATCACTGTTTTGGGATTCATATGATCATATCATATAAATCATCAATATCAAATAAATTATTCTTTTTACAGCTCTAGTTCTGATTCTGCTGCATGAGCAAACCTCCCAGCTGTGACTTGTGTTTGAAACCACCTCAAACATCTCGTTGTGTCGGAGCGGTCGGTTGGTCATCACGACACCGTTGTTGAACTCATCCAGCGGTCTCCTCCGCTCCGCTGTCTTGTTGTTGTTGCTCAGTTTGATCAGTGTGCCGCACTTCTCATGGAACAGTAGTGCATCATTGGTGGTCATTCCACCAGTCAGAGCTGCTGCCCCCACCCCTCCATTACCAGAAGGACTGTTATTAGTATTTCCACCATTTCCACCACAACCAGATCCTCCTCCTCCTCCTCCACCTGCTGTTGCTCCTGGCCCATTGTCCCCGTTCCCCACACCTCCTCCTGAAGTGCTGCTCCCTCTGTCATTTCTAGAGGAAGAGTCAGTCCCTGCATTTCCTCCTTCTCCTCCATTACCTCCTCCACCTCCACCCTCATCCTCAGAGCGATAAAAAGATACTATTGCATTGTTGAACACATCAAAGAGTTGGTGCTCCGTTAGAACTGAGGACAGAAAGGAATATTAGAATGGTTATTAGTTGAGGTCATAAGGCAAAGTGTTCATCACCTAATCTGAGGAGGATTTTCTCACCTGTGTCAGGCTCCAAGTTGTTGGGGAACTTGTCTGGTCTGCTGTGACTACAGCTGAGCTCAGGCACTAACAGCAAGAGGAAGAAGAAAAACAAAAAACAAACTTAAAATAAAAGACAAATATAGTTCAGAACAAAGAACCACAGGGATAAAAAGGCTTCCTACCTTCATCTCCACTCATCATTCCATTCATTGCTGCCACATTCATCAGTGTTGTGATTCCCACATCCTCCTGACGACCACACACCACCACTTCCTCCTCCTCTTCATCATCTTCCTCCTCCTCTTCGTCCCGCTCTATTGTCTCTCTCTCCCTCTCTGCAGAGGGTGGTGGTGGCTCACAGCTCACCACTGTCACTTGAGTGCACTTGCCGTACAGGTCCACCACAGCCCAGAGTTTGGGCGGCAAGCCACTGGCGGCCGCTCCGCAGTCCTGTCCGTTAACCCAGAGGTGGAGCTCCCCGCGGGAGTTGCGCTGAATTCCCACACGGTCTCCCTCAGCTAGCTGGTCCAGGTCTCGGCCATACTCCTCCAGGACTGAACGACCATCGCGCAGCACAGAGCAGCCTGACACAATCCAGGAGCCACCTTTAAGGCCTGTAGCACTGCTGGGGAAATCCAGTGCAGCAGGATCCAGTGCCGTCACACCAATCTCAATGGAACCACTCCACGAGTTTACCTGGAAGGAAATTGATATGTTTATATAAATGTTTGACATTTATTTATTCAAGATGACATATATTTAGAGACTGGCAACTGCAGTAACAACATATCCAGAAAGGATAAGCAACAACCAAACAAGTATCAGTAGCTCCTGCTCTAATAACATTGCACAGAATATTTGAGGTTTTGTAAAAGTCACTGTTAAAAATTAGGGACTTATTAGGGACCTAAAAAGAGGCAGACAGATATCCATGGAAGACAAAGATGCGTCTTGTTATTTGTAGTTTTTCTGACAGTGAATAATGTAGCTCGGTAAGTGCTGCAAGATAGTGTGGAAACAGTAACAACTGTTGTAGCAGTTTAAGCATTTTTAGCAGTTTTCACAAATCAAAATTACAACTGTAATCTGTAAACTGTAAATCCCTGTCAAAGATTAACCCCAGATTCTCCTTAAATAATTGGGGCAAAACACCATCACATACTTATGCAGCAATATCATCACATGAAGCCTTGTAAACTACGATTCTTGGTGCTAGAATGTTATTGTTGTATTTTTTATTGGATTAGGAGTCCATGGCTCAGGACGAATGTCATCCCTTATGTGACTATACAGTACATACCTTCTTTCGTCCATTTGCGAGAAAAAGACCCACAGGTGGTTACACAATGCGGTGTGTGGATACATTTTTTTCTTCAATAAAGCAGGAAGAGCTCATTAAAGATGCAGTACTCACTTTGTGATGTAACGCATTTTCTCTGAAGGTAACACTACGCTAATAGTATATATGATTAAAATTTAATAATTTCTTCTGATGTTAGCAGAGACTCTCTACATTTCAGGTAGGGCAGGGTACCTGAACTATAAAAAGTCATAGGAAACTGGTATGTTTCATGCAAGTTTTACCTTTTAGTAAGACACATTAATGAATGGAATATCTACAAAATCTGGGCAATCTTGTGCTACACAAGTCAATAGAGATCATTATAGTTTCTCAGCTGCTTTGAGTAGGTATATGACAGGTTAGACTGCACCTGAGTGAGTACTAATCTGAGATCTGAGATGGAACTAATAGTATGGGTTTGAATGGTAACTAACTCTTCACCTCTTTTATAACAATATCATTAAACTACCAGAACTATATGTGGTGTGCATGTATGTGGCGTTTGTTTTATACACACAAAACAAACACTTCCACTGCAGACTGAACACACATAAAAAAATTAAATAAAAATAATTGATTTTTTCCTGTCACACAAATCTTTCGCTGCAGGAATCCTTGTGACTTTGCGTGACATTGAACCCATATCACATAACAAGTTGCCTATGATATTATTTGCTGCAACTCAAAACCAAACATAATGTGATACTTTATTGATCGGTGCCTGTTTTCTTTTTTATTTTTGTCTCCATGATGTGCATGACAGACCACATTGGGAGCTATAAATCAGAGTCAGTGCAGCCAGTGAAGATTCAGTCTCTTGCTTGGAAACACTTCAGCCAAGCAGATGCTTGCCGACACCGGGGCGTGAGCCTGTGTCATCCCACTGAGGATTAATTTTAAGTGGCTCACTGCACTCTGCCTGCTCCCTCTGGGAAGAAAGATATCCAGCATACACTGTGCAGGTTGTTCCACAAGAAAAAAGAATAAAGTCAAAAGCAATCAAAACTGTATTATCAATCTTCAACTGCTCTCCTTTCACTTTATTCCTGCTTCTCCACAGGATTCTAGTTCAAGCTGGCAGAAATCCACCCTAATGAAGTGATCTTGAGAATAACATTAAAGCCCAAGCAGCTTCTTGGGAAAATTCCTTTGAGATCACTATAATTTTGGTAACACTTTCCTGTCTGCCTCCTTTGTCTGTTCCCTCCACCTTAGCTCAGTGGCAGGTGCTATGTAAGGCAGTGTGCTACGACAGGCTGAGTATCTGGGTTAACAGATTTAGTAGTAGCCTGACCGGGTCGCTGTGTGGAGGAGACAGACACATGTCCTTTGCTCACTCACTCACTTATGTAACAGCAGCCTGTGGGCGTCTGGCCTCGAATCTCTCTTTTAAAAAGAAACAACAAAACAATAACTACAAGATACAAGCATGTAAGTAGAGTAGTGGCACTGAACAACTTTTTAAGAGTGAAAAATGAACCCTATGTGGTTTAGCTTCAAATGCAGAGTTTGCTGAGAATACGCAATCTGGGATAAGCTTCTCATCTCACATATATGAACATATGAACTTTGGACAGAAGAGAAGGGACCAAATCACAAATTATTAAGCCATATTAAGACATTTGCATAAACATTTTAACAGACAACACTTACTAAATATAAAATAGGTAATTTGAATGGAAAATGGTTTAGCTGAGATAAACAGTTCCTCACATTTGTTCTTACTACCAGCTAATCGGTCATCTGTAAAGCCCTTTGTATTGCACAAACCCGAATCGATTGGCTGATTTGCCATCTTGTGCTCATGTTCCCATTTCCACTGTAGCTTAGTGGATGTCAGTAGGACGGGCAGTCATGCCAATTCAGGTCCTCCGTGATGGAAATGTATTGATGTTCGGACAATAAATGCATGTCATCACACAGCACAACATGTTTATGAGAGCACTTATCAGACTGAGAGAGCCATGTAGAATGTATAGTTGCTTACATAAAGTATGTGCTATTAAACTGGAGTTCTTACAGGCACTCACGCTACAGCTCAACCTCTGCATGGTGGTTTCTGAATAATGTGTCCATGTGTCTGGTTGAACACACCATCATTGAGAAAATCTTTTTGTGGGGGCCCCAGTGGGCTGTAGCAGACGCCTCAGAGCTGCCATGTTGTTGACAAACCCAATGGGGTGGCAAACTGTAGAAGCAGAAGTCATTGCCACCACCCGCCTCTACCATGCCGATAACAGCCAAAAGGCACCCGTGTTCAACTTTATGTTATGAGATCCCTAGATACCAAGATATTGTATCCTGAACCGATTACAAAATTATGTGTTAATATATAGCATGTATTTCTGCAGAGGAATGGAAATGCCTTTTTCCAGGCAAAAAGAAAAAATACATCACCCTCAAAGCACACACAAAGAACACCATCACATCTCTAGAAATGTAATGACAAAATAGACTGTAAAGTGAGAAACATGTATCCTAATTGGTTTTCTGAACATACTTAAGCTTTTTCCGTATCTTTAAAGTGTTGCTAAGACTGTAATAACACACGTTTACAAAGCTTAATTAAGAAGTTAGTCCTTCCAATGGTCCCATCTATGATGAATTCCACTAGCTCTGGTCTGGATATTATTATTATGCAATCGTTTTACTTAAAGTTAATACCTACACTAGCAACACAAAGCAGTGGCTACTGTATGCATATGCCTGTAGTTCATACATAGCCTTTGAGTCACTGTGTTAGCCCAGCACTGCAGTATTATTAGCCATGGGGGGAGACTGGCACAGAGGCTGACAGGCAGCGACGACTGTCACCGACTTCTAAAAACAAACCTACTGAGAGCTACCTACGTCCATCATCTTAACTTAGCTCATATGGCAGCATAAACAATAACAAGTCATTTTCAACACAAGACAGAGACCTCACGGCACTTTCCAGAAACGCTAACCCCGGCTAGCCATGGACACAACTGCTAGCTGCTGATTAGCACGGCTAACTGTCGGTATCAAGGCACCACACACAGGCTATCGGTAGCTAGGTGGTCTGTTTAACAGATTTACACTGAAATATGTGATTATTAAAACTCCCCGTTTCTGCTTTATCCCTGCCAAAGTATGTAAATCGCTACTGAATAACTGTGAGAACCGTGGTCACTGTCAGCCCGTGCAAACCGCCCAGGGCAGCAGAAGCCCCTCACTGCGGACAGACCCCCAACCCGTCCCATCAGCGCTGCTCCCCGTTCCCACTGCTCTCTACTCGCTCAGGAGAAGTGGCGGGGGGCCTGGTGTTGTTTACCTTCTTGTCGATACGGACGGTGAAGACATCCCGGTCCCTCAGCGGCTCCTTACTAAGGACCAAGCCATGGTTGAATTCCTGGACTGGCTGGTTACGCCGGGCAGTCCGGTTGGAGTTGGACAGGCCGACCAGCTTTCCGCTCCGCGGATGCAGCTCCGCCGCCATCTTCAGTGGGCGGCCAGGGTTGACGACAGTTGTATTTTGCGACAGTAGCGTTACGGCTACTGGACGGCACCGCGCCCATATCGCTATTAAAAGTATTATTTCTCAAAATAATGTTATTGATAGACTGTACACTTGTTTATAAATTAAAGGACTTTTATGAATATGATTTTAAAATTAAATTGAACTTAATGATTAGCATGTAGACCTGTGTTTTAAATTATATTTATTTTTGGCCTTAATATAAGGGCGGGAAGTTATAATAATGTAGGCCTAAGTGATGTTCAATAAATGTCATGTCATGTGTAATGTGATGTCTATTACAGCTGGAATAACAATGAAGAAGAAAAAATAATATTATGTTAATTAGATGGATTATGATTAGTTCTAAATGAACAAGTGGAAGATTAATCTGAATATACTTGCAAACTCTCCTCAGTATATGAACGACAAAAAAAAAAAAACACATTTATTTCATAGGGCAGCTTCACCACTCTTAACATTTTAGGACCCTCACAATGGAACCAATGGAACTAACTGGATATTAAAGTTTGAAGAAGTCTCCAAATTATCAAAAGTTTTAATGTGTTAAAAACCTTCAAAGACCATCATGATGAGCTACTCATCCAAAGGACAACATCTAAAACATCTCTTAAACTCATAATATGCAAACCTGAAAATATCATAATTAGTGCAAATCAAATGTGTTTATATTGTTGCACTAATGACTGCATCTAAGTTATTATTTGTTAATAGCATAACAAATATTATACGCTTTAATAATTTAATAATCAAGCAATATTTTTGATCTGACAATAATCTAGACTATCTGCCACAGAATTTATAGCCTCTAAAAAAATGCGGGTTGTCTGACACTGGCTTTAAAAATCCACTAGAGGGGGCGAAATCCATGTCTTAAATCTCCCTTTATCACTCTTGCACCTATCCATCCATCCTTTCCTTACAGTTTAATCACATTGTTTGAGTGTCCTTAAAGCACTGTTGTTGTTTTTTTAACATTAATGGAAAATCATATTAAGGAGAAACATAGTTTATTTAGACATAAACATAATGTTGCAGGAGAAGGTCAGAAAATGACTCACATTTCGCTGATTAATTTGATTATGTTATACTTGGTTTGTGAAAGAAACCTATTTTAAAAAGACACTATTCACATTTCTCCACAAAGGCTACTGTTTCCTCTTACATTCAGTATATTTGATGTCATTTAAACTCTAGGACAATGAAAAAAAGGGTCCTCTGCAAAAATGTAGTCCACATACAGTGCATGCATACATTGATGGTCTATGCAGGGCAGCTGTGAGAGGAGACTGACGTGTGTTTGACAGCTAAATCCAGATCCAAATCCCTGCCTTGGACCTGAATCTTCTCCAGACAGCCTGTCAAATACTGGGAGCCAACGTTTTCATCAACCTCACCTGAAGAGTGAAATGACAGCAAGAAAAGGTAAGTCACCTTGGTTTGCACTTAAACAGGTTTCACATTTGGCTTAGACCTCAACCCTTAATATAGACAGTAGCTGTTCAGAAATGATTTAAGACTGTACAAAGAGTAGGTGATGATGTTTAATCTCACCTAAGAGACCTCCAATGGCTAGACGTCCCTCTTTCCATGTGGTCAAATATTCAGGGTGGCTCACTGGACTTATAGGAAAAGTAGTGGTCTTTGGGTCATCTTTATCTTGAAGGACCTGCAGTGAATCTGTCAGAAAGGTTATTACCAATCTCCTGAAAGTGTCTTTCATACTCATTTTTTCTTCACCAAAAGTGAGGGTGACCTCCTGCAAATTAGAGACAGAGGAAATAAGATTACATTCAGAGTGGTCTTGATGTGTGTTGCAACTGTTTACATGAATTTTACACTGCTACATTATATTCCCTTTGTGTTTTGTGTCAACTTGTGTCTGATTAATTTGCATACCTTTGTGATATTATTCGTCACTAAAATTAACATTGGCTGTTGCCCAGAGCTATTGATGCTCAAAATGGTCCCGTCCATCTGATGAAAATCTCCCCACAATTCAATCCTGACCTCACCATCAGCCTCAATGGGGAAAACTGCAGTGATACATGAGAATAATTCACATATTTAAGTTTGAGCAGAAATCCCATGTTAGTCTCCAATAAAATCATGTTTGTTTATGAACATGTTAAAATGATTTTACCGTATTAGAAATAAAATAATTTAATACTGCTTCCATTTCATGCAAATATGCAATATCCAGGCCAGCTGGAACATGTCTTTTAAAATAAATGAGTGCCCGTCTCTTGTATATCTGGTTACAACGTTCCCACCTGAGGTGTTGAAAATGGCTAATCCAGTGCCAGGGAAGTAGCTGCCAGGTTTGATGTTTTGATAGCAAGGCCAGAGTTCCTCCACCTCCGCCTCCCAGGGGAGACTGATGTTCAACCAGTTACCTTCCTGTACACAGCCGTCCATCTGCGGCCCAAACTACAGTAAAGAGTGGAACACAGCTTTTAAAAAAATACAGCAAGACTAAGATTGAGCAGCAATTTTTGTTATGCCGGAGTGTTTGGGATACACCAATCAGAGACATCCAGAAAAGATGACGCACATATGCTGATCCCATTCTCAATAAACCACAAAGTTACACGCTTAGACAAAATAGTCCCACGTCAAGGTCAAACACTATCTTGTTTCTGAGCATTTAGTCTTCATCAGTAGATGGAGTTTGCTCGGTTGCCATGGCAATAGATCTACTGACATGCAAGCTCAGTAGTAGTAATGATTTTCATTCACAGCAACTTTGAGACTGCCAAGTGGGAAATCTTCAGCTTTTCTGATCCAGTTGAAAGCAACCAAAAGCCTAGTAATCATAACTTGAATTAGCATTGTTTTGTTAAATAATTGTTTCTGAGGTCAAGCATGAACATTAATGTTTAACAGATGTGTTGTTTTTACGAACAGGGTCATATATTACTGTACTTTTTCACTTTATCCATCCATTCATGCATGTATTGTATTAGATTGTTAATGAAAGTCATTCTGGGAACTGTGGAGTCAACTAAACATTTTATGTTAACTTCATATAAATATGTACGTTTCATTGATTGTCTCTAAAATGTATACATTTTGGACAAACTTACAAACATTAGCTATAACTTAAAATGGTATGACTGGATAATTGTTCGCTCTACCCATTAAATTATATTTTAAAATAAAGTGCATCCAGGCAGTATCGACAGTAGTATTATAAAAAAGTATTATCTTTTTCCACTTTTTGTTATGTTACAGCCTTATTGTAAAATCAATCAAATTCACTATTTTCCTCAAACTTCTACAAACAATACTCAAGATTCAAGATTGAAAGTGTTTATTGTCATACGCACAAACAGAAAGCATGTTTCCCTTCACAATGACAATGTGAAAGAAGTTTGTTTGAAATCTTTGCAAATGTATTAAAAAATAAAAAACGCGAAAAAAACATGTACCTAACTATTCATGGCCTTTGCCATGACACTCACAATTGAGCTCTGGTGCCTCCTGTTTCCACTGATCATCCTTGAGATGTCTCTACAACTTGATTGGAGTCCACCTGTGGGAAATTCAGTTAACTGGACATGATTTGGAAAAGCATACACCTGTCTATATTAAGTCCCACAGTTAACAGTGCATGTCAGAGCACAAACCAAGCCATGAAGTATAAGGAATTGTCTGCAGACAGGGTTGTTTTGAGGCACAGATCTGGGGAAGGAAAAGGTTTCTGCAGCATTGAAGGTCCCAATGAGCACAGTGGCCTCAATCATCTGTGAATGGAAGAAGTTTGGAACCATCAGGACTCGGCCAAAATGAGCGATCGAGAGAACGGCCTTAGTCAGGGAGGTGACCAAGAAGCCGATGGAGAGGAGAACCTTCTAGAAAACCAACCATCTCTGCAGATGGTTGGATTCTCAGACCATGAGAAACAAAATTCTCTGGTCTGATGAAACAAAGATCACATTATTTGGGCTGTATGCAAAGTGTCATGTCTGGAGGAAACCACGCACCGTTTTGAGGCAAAGAATGAATTTAATCCATTTTGAAATAAGGCTGTAACATAACAAAATGTGGAAAAAGTTAAATGCTGTGAATACTTTCTGGATGCATTGTGAATAAAACTAGACATTGTGTGCGAGATTAAGCTCTCTGAAGACCTTTCACCCATTGTGAATCCATTCACAGGGGTGTAAACTATTTAAATACACTTAATTAAGTACCGTACTTAAGAGCAGTGTTTAGGTATTTCTACTTGACCTGTAAAGCATATTTCCATTTTCTGCTCCTTCATACATCAACTAAACTGTATTTCAGAAACAAATACCATACTTAAATCCATACTGATATTATTATCAGTACGGATTATTATTTTATTTTTGTTTTATGTGAAACTAGCAATTCTGTATAAAAAGTAGTTTTACTTTTAGTACTTCACATTAGCATTTTGAGCTAATGTGTTTGTACTTTTATTTAAGTAACAGTTACAAATCCAGGGATTTTAAAAGCAACTTTGCTTACAGTTTACCATTAATCATGAGCCCACATCCTTTGTTAGTGTTGATGAAAACTGGACCAATAGAGTTGCAATGTAAAAGTATACCAGCATAGGTTAAAACACTGTACCTGAACGATTAGCTTTTCCTTGTTGATCAGGATCCCACCAAGCGCCAGTCGGAGTTCCCCTGAAAGGACCTGCTCTGGCTGGTTGGACTGCATGCCCACCTCCAGCCCGCTGGAGCCATCCACAGTGAGAATCACAAACTTCCCTTGGTTGCTCACCTCCAGCTTGGTGGGACCAGGAGAACAAGATAAACAAAAGAAATTCAGACCCAAGGTTTTTGCATTGCAACAAATGGTTACCAATCTCGAACATTATACACTACATTCAGAATGTTCTATGCTCATTAGGCAAAACAATAAACCTTTGTATTGAGCATTGAATCTTCAAAGTAAAGGAGATATTGGATATAAAACAACAACTTATGTCTGTTTTCTGGCCTAATTAAGGAACTAAATAATCAAACTACACTAGAAACTCACTGTGTGCCACTTCCCATCGTTGAGCTTGGGCCCACCTGCCACACTTACAAGAAGGTCTTCTTTTTTGATCTGCATCATACAGATGCCATTTTTCAGGGACAAAACAAACCAGTCCTCTCCATTTTTGGTATCCCCATAGAAAATGGTGCCTTCTGGGTCAAATGTGCGCACCTGAAATGAAGACTTGATGCTGCAGAAGTAAAACAGAATAGTCTTAAATTCAATAGAAGGCTGCTCTGTAGAAGATAAAGTGAAGTAGTCTCCACACTTCACTTTTTCTAGAGACCCAGGTTCTACAGTTTTACAGTGAGCCCAGTATTCCTCACTATACTCCATGCTCACTTTCTCTGTAATGCTAACTGAATTTTGAGCTTACAGGCCCTCCTTTAATTTTCCACTATGCAAGAGCCTTCGTTGTCTCCTTGCCCATAGGTTTCCAATGAGCAGTGGATGTGTTCAGGATCTACTGCTTTGCTCCTGTTGACATACCTTCTGATCTCACTCAGATTAACTGTTGTGTGCATCAGTGGCCTCCAGATGTCTCTATTTTGGCCTAAGTACACAGTAGCCTGGCCAGATACTTCTTTCTGGAAGACACAAGTGTTATTAAGACACCCGTTTAACACTAAATGATTAGTTTTCAGTTATTTGTTCAGTTCTTAAGTTCTTTGTTTTATGCCATCACCACTGAGCTCTACATTTATATTTATATATAGAGGAAAGTGGGTTCATGATGTGCAAAATCAATTATTTATTAAAGACAGCCATATGCCATCCACTACATTAAAACAACATAATGTACAATAGTTTTCAAGAAATCCATTAGGAAAAACAATGTTCAGTGACGTAACAACAGCCAGTGGTGATGTGGATATGGTGCTGCTTTGTCCTCACACAGCCTGAGCAAAGTCCTGAGTTTAAACAAATTAAAAAAAAACCTCTTTAAATGGAATGTGAATCACATACAGTAGGAGTTAATTCAGAATTTTGGGGGATTTTTAAGTGCGCTGTTTTGTGTAAAAGTTTAGAAACCTGTAACAACAGAAATAATACTCTGCAAAAACAATTATTTAGGTATCATCACTTTTTAAAAATATATTTTAAGAGCTTCTGAACAGATATTTCTTCTGTGCATTTCCCGATTTACCTATAAGCTAAGTTCTCTTCAGACATTTACAGACATACCTTATTCCGTCCATTCCCCTGCCCTTCCACTCCCCACCCCAGCAGGGCAAGGCTCAAAGTGAACAGAAGTCCATTTGCCATTGCTTTGCAAATCACGGCCATCCTTTAGTGTGTTCACCCACCCAGGTCTCCCTGGTGTGCAGCAACCTGACCGGTGGCTGCTCCGCGGACTCCAAGCTACCTAGAAGTGAGAACAGGAGCAGAGATACTCTGGAACAGTCTGTGAAGTGGTGGTGTGTGTTGGCACACAGTCTGGAAGTCCAGAGGACAAATATTTCATGGTCAGTGCAGGTTATCGATTCCCAGGAGGGAGCAGATCAGGGCTGTGTGGTTCTGACTAACTGAATATTTGTGTCAGTGTAGGTGGGTGTAGGAAACACAGTGGGCAGCAGGCAAACAGAGCAAAGAGAAGTGTATAGAGAGAAAATTAGAATCAGTCAGGAGGCATCTTAATGTAATATTCAACATAATCAACTTTAAAGACAAAAGTATGAATTTCCATGAATGTGCTGATCTCCTGGATGTGTGGTGATTCATGTAGCATAACTGTGACTGCAGGCCAGGTGAGTGACCTTACCTAGACCACTGATGTATGTTTACTCATTACACAGGAACCTGGATTCACCACTGCTGGCTATGACTCAGTGTGTGTGTGTGTGTTTGTGTGCTGTAGAGAGAAACAGAGAGCAGGAGAGAGTAATAAGAAGGGAACCATGCTTCAAGTCACAAAACTTTTTTTTCTCTTCTGCTGGCTGCATTCCTGTGATACAGTCTCATTCCAGGAAAGCTGTGATAACTGGGAAATACTAGGAAAAGTGCAACACACACAGACATGAAAAGAAACAGTAAACAATCTGTTATTCAATTGCAGAGGATTTGAAGTTAATCTGAAATGTCAAATCACACCAAAACATAAAGTTTTCTCTTACTTGTGTCTGCACTCAGTGCCAACTGCAGATAGGGCTTATCCTAATCCTAATATTAGCAATAGTTGAATTCCATTAAGCTGCTTCAATTTCAGTGTGTGGCACACTAATTATCACGGTGTACTGAACACTTGCACAGAACAGATCTTCTGTTAATGTTAATAGTAACTTTTAGTACTCACAAAACAATGTCAGTAGTTAAAAAGACACAGCGAGTTAAACAACATTTTTAGTTTGCAGAGAATCATTCCCAATGCTACAAATGCAGCATCTTTTCACGTTTGACATTTATTGATTTATGTTTTGACAAATAAATAAATAAATTTCAGTGTTTTCAGAAAAAAATAATCTCACACATTAAACATTTGGAGGGCAAAAATACTGAGTCACTAAACTGACTGTTCCTGTTTAAACCACTGAGTGTCACTAGTGGGAAAGTGCTTGTCTGTAAGAAATTGTTCAGATTCAGACAAGACGAGACTTTAATCAGCCTCTGGTTTATATATGTCAACAATCAACATTTAGGACATTGTGTATTTTTTCCTAAATTTAGAGAAAACATGAATGTGTGCTGTGGTTAATATTACATTTAGCACATAGGGATGAGAATCCTGATCATATCAATTGTGGAATCATAGAAAACATTAAATTAACACTGAATGCACATTGACTTGTAGTTGTGTGCTTTACAGAAGTGCAAATGATCGCTACAATTTGTTCTTCATAATTCCACTAAGTGTTAACAGCACACTTCACTGCAGAATTCACATGGAAGATTAAGCAATGTAAAACCAACCAACTTTAAGCGCTTTGTTCACATTCAGAACTTATAAAGATTGATAGAAACATCCTTTTTAAAAACAAACAAGACCAGAGTAGAGCTGATTTCATTGGGTCATCAGGTTAATACTTTATTTTGTTTGCAGCAAAGAGAAAAAAAATGAGACAAAAACAAAAGGGGTAAAGAGAGAGAGTGAGTGAGAGAGAGAGAGAGAGAGACAGAGAGAGAGAGAACAAGAAGAATGTCGGAAAAGTAGACTACAGACTTTGGGAGAGCTGTGGCTACAAGCCTTTGTATCAAATCTAAAGACAAAGTCATCAGGCAACATTAAAACATCTTTTAAAAATAACATTAACATATTTTGTGGGCTCTATATGGCACAGTATTAACCTAGACATGTACACAATACCAAAACAGTTTAGCCACACCCCTACATCTATGAACAGCTTCATAGCAAACAAAGCCATGAAATCTATCTCCAAACCATACGGCTGTTTCTCAAGAAAAGATATCTTCAAATTTCTTATGCCATACCAAGGCACCTTAACAGTTGAAATCTGGCAGATTCACATCTTACTATAGATAATTATTTAAATATCAAAGCAGAGGCACATTCATTTACTAAAACAGACAGTAAATAATTGTATATTACCACCAGATTCCAGTCCAGTCACTACAATACGTCGATTTGCATGCTTTTGGTCTGTATGATAACCGCGATGGCAAACTATGGCATAAGAAATGGTCCAAAAACACAAACATGTCCAACTACAGGAATGGCTTAAGATAGAGTATTGGAGACAGCAAGGCTTTTTTACACTGAAACTAACCCACAGGAAAAGTGTCAAAAAACATAAAGTAACAAGTGGCCCATATACTGCCAAGGGATATGCTGCTTAGGCAGATTTATTTTGGTTTTCTTATTCACGCATCCACTCACTCTCGTACACAAAACACGTACGCGCATACGCAAAAGGCTTGTAACCACACCCAAGGGGGTGCTCGTGCGCCCCTGAAGTTGGTCACGCTGTGTTTTAACACTCCTGCCTGAACCAAAAGACACCCCAGTACCATCACATTCACACACACACACGCTCACTATAACATATGTACTTCATTCAGAGGAGGTGCAGTGTGCGAGTGTACACTTGAAGGAAGAGGGAGAATTAAACAGCTCCTAAATAGTGATTATGAGATGTAAATGTGGCAACAAGTCTCGGGGATTTTTTTCCAAACTGTGATCTGTAATGAATAAAAAATATTACCAGATATGGAAGATTAAAAGGCCAGAAAATGTCAAAGGAAACAGAAACAAAAGCTGTGCGCACAATGCCAGATTTGCTGAGGATATAAACGGTTAGGAAGCAAGTGTTGCTCATGCTTTGTGGATACAGAACCCAAGTTTACTGACATGTTCCTAGGACTACTGTATATATGCATACCAAACATTATACGGTTCTTTAACAGGTTATTTGTGTCAAAACAGAAACAAAAAAGGAACCAAAACCAACTCTACCATTAATGCAGCTGTACTTCATTAACCTCATGACTAAATTTACATTCATATTTTTCATAAGTTTACTCCCCCTTTTCACTGAAGCCACTTCCAACTGGTAAGAGGGCTAAACAAACAACATAGTTTAACAGAACAAACATATAGAGATAACATTACACATAACAAAAAGGCCCCAGGAGGGCAACTGGGGAGATTCGGCCACCACTTTGCCTGCTAAGCTCAGCCTGCTCCTACCTTTTGGTAAATGAAACAGGGCACGGGGAGGGGGGTGTTGGGGTTAGTCCTGACTATTTCCAATCTTCCCTCAGAGCAGGATAACACTTTCAGTCCACCAAATCATTTTTGTGGGAGCCTTCTGACTCAGAGTCCAACGGTTTTGTGCCCATATAGTTTGTTTCCTATCCAGAAAAATCTCAATACCCTGAATCAATTTTCCCTCTTTGCTGTCACTTTCTTCCTCCTTAGGAAATGAAGCATTTTCCTCTTTCAAACAAAGAGCGAAAAGCTATACAAGATGAAGGCTGACTGGTTTTTATTCTTTTCCTTTTTTATGTGAAGGAAATGAGATGAAAAACGGAAGTGCAATGGTCTACCAGCCTTTAATTCTTACCCAGTGACCAGCTACATACCCAAAGCAGCTACAGGTGACCCCTTTAAGTGACCACTACTTTTCTATTTTGTGCACATAAAGTATAAACTATAGTGAATGCTATACAGATCCTACAGTGTCATCTGACCACATAGTCGCCAGGTTAGTTGAGACATTACAAGCTCAGATGATCTGTCATTGTCATAGACTCGCACTCAGTCATAGCACTGACTTCTTAATGATTTTGGATATGAGGAATCACTCCTTAATGCACTTTGACCTACAGTAGCTATTCCAACTTGAGTAGGAATGCTGTGTGCGTCTCTCTTGGAATGACCTATCCATTCACGCACAGTCAGACAGCAAGTCTATCACTTGAAAACACACGTACGCAAACAAACACACACACACACACACACACGCACATGCTTTCGCGCAAATGCAGTATGCAATACCTGCTTAAGCCCAACTCTGCATGCACAAATCCATTCATACATGTGCGTGTACATGCTCACATATATCTTTCATGGTCAGCTTTCTCATCCTCACAAACATACGCAAAGTTTGAGTTGCTTAATGCTCCATCTCCAACTGTGTTGAGTAAGGACTGTTCTGTCCCATCCCTTATCCTTGCCCACACAAGCCGTCCCTGAAGAGCGTTTATCCTCATTATGCGGTGACTATAAAGGGAAGCAGACTGAACTAAATTTTCACACAACACACACCCTGTTAGCAGTTCTTATTCTTATATTATAGATAATATAATGAGTCAGAGAGGAAGATTAATCAAGCTCTAGAACTACAACACACTACTGCAAGACAGGAGAAACATGGAAAAAGGTGAGCAGGAGTAAAGAGTGAGGAGTAAAAATACGTCACTATATTATCAGCCTCTCCTCCCCGTTTCTTTGCTCCTTCTCCTCCCTTAACACTGCTCCTGATTTAATGCCTAGCTCTGATCTCTACTGAATAAAAAGAGAGACAGGGGTACTGTGCGAGTGTCCTCAGTGACCCAGTGAGCACGCAGGCCTTGTGCTCCCATCCTAAACAGGCCAGGCTCTCCCCTTAGAAATATATTCCTTATAGTGCTTCTGATGTCCTATGGTTTGCTGCTGCTGCTGTCTCGTTGCTTTTTGCTGCTGCCACTGCTGCTGCTGTAGAGGCTGGGATTTGCCACAAGATGGTGAGGGGCTGCGCCCATGTAGGGCCCAGCAGTGGCTGCGTAGTTGAAGATGGCAGGCAGGAAAGGCAGAGGCTCCACTTTGTCGCCCCCAGGTGCCATCATATTCAGAGCCACAGGGAGAGCTGCCAGGTTATAGGGGTAGGCCAGCAGCTGAGGCCCATAGAGAAGCTGGTACGGGTCTGGATAAAATGGCAGCTTGGCCAGGTCCCCGCCATTAGGGACCATAACTTTTCCCAGTGGGCCAAAGGGAAGAGCTCCAGCAGGATAGGAGGCCATGAGCAGGTTTTCTTCCTGCTTCTTACCAGAGCGGTAGCTGTCCGGCACAATAAGAGGCAGCGGATAATCCTGGGCAGAGTATCCGACTGGTGTGGTGTCCCCCTGCTGAGAATCTCTGGAAGAAACAGTGTCTTGGTGCTCTGGCTCAGGTGGCTGGGGGACTCTGGGGAGAAGCAGGGCATGGGCAGAGGGGCGGTCACAGGACCCTGCTGCTCCAGAGGGCAGTGTCAGCCTGTCAAGTCCTTGTGAACTGGAGTGAACCTGGCGGTTGGCTTGAGCCATCAGTCCAATGGTTGAGGGGGGCCGACAGGGGGAGCTGGGAGTGTGCCGGTGCATGGGGGGGCCATTAATAGTGGTTTGAGTTGGGATATGCTGGGGGGATGGCACAGGACTCAAGGGCTCCTCTTTAGGGACCAATAGTGCATCATGGTCCTCGGGGGCATGAGTTCTACTCATTTGCTGTGCTCTCTCTAGCTCTTTTTCTCTTTCTCTCTCTATTTCTTTGTCCCTCTCTCTCTGTCTCTGGAGCTCTCGCTCTTTCTCTCTTTGCCTTTCTATTTCCCTCTCTCTGGCTAGAATAGAGGACATGGTCAGGTCTTGTGCTTCATTGGGAGAGGGACTCCTGGACAGAGACTGAACTCTGAGATCTTGGACAAGAGGCTGTTCCTCATAACTTGCATGTGGAAATATACCTCCCCCGCCCTGTCTCTCTCTGTCCATAATGACCCCATCCCGTTTCATGAATCCCCCCTCAGAATTGGTAGTTGTTGTCATGGAAACAGTAGGAGCAGCAGTGGTTATTCTGGTCTGTGATGTCATGGGCACATTTGGAGAGGTGTTGGCGGGTGCCACGATGTGCACAGGACTGGGTATTCTGTGTATCTGGCTGTCTAGGTTCTTTTTGCTGAGGGTGCGGTAGTCCAGACATTCAGGTCCGTTCATGACTAGCACACTCTGGAGAGCAGAGGGTGTGGCAGGCATGAATTCCTGTTTATTAGGTGTAAGGTTAACTGGACTTTCTAATGGAGGATGTGCAGTTTGTGGGCTAGGCTCTCTCTCTGGAGCTGAATGTGTGAGCTCTGTTAGCTTAGGTTTGTCAGTGGATTCTGATGTCTGTTGTTCATGTGTCAGTTCACTAAGATGGTCTTCTTGCTGCTGCGATGCTGAACAGTCACCACTGCTGGGTGGGTCTGCCGTCGAATAGCTGATAACTGAAACAGAGAGAGCATTGGGAATCTGTCCTTTTTCTGTCTCCAGAATTCGAACAGCGTTAACAACTGTCTCTGTTGTTTTTGGCTCTGACACTTGATCTTCTTTTTCTCTTTCGGGGGAACTGCTTAATTCGTGCCGTCGGATGTGGCGAGTCAGCGCTGAGGATGTCTTGCAGACCTTATGACACTGTGGACAGGTGTGCCGTGAAAGTGCTCTTCTGCTTAGGCGATTTGGACTAGAATTTCTCCCAACTAAGCCCACTTGTCCCCCTTTTTCCTCATCATACCTTGCAAACTCTGTCACTGATTTTATCCCAACTCCTTCAACTTGTTCCCCAAGAACCATTTTAGGGGGTACAGAAGGTGCGTCAGTAGGCTTGGGGTGTTGGGCTCTCTGGTGGTCTTCCAACTTGTCCCTTGAGGGAAAAGTGGCTCGGCAGAAGAGGCATACAAACTCCAACAGATGGCTCAGCTCATGTTTGTCTCGCTTCCTGGGACTTGAGAACCAGCGGCCACATGTGCCACACTCTGCTGCATTCCCATTAGTCCAAGGACGCCTCTTTATTCCCGTAGGAGCCACTGAGGTAGACAGAGGAGGCTTTGGAGAGTGCAGAGGAGGGGTTGAAACCTCATCATGGGTCCCCTTAACCTGCTCTTCTGCATCTTTGTTTTTCTCCTTTAAAGGGACAGAAAGATCATCGTTCCTCTTCCCCTCTCCTATGTCTCTGTTAGCTTTTGACAGTTTTTTTGCTTCCTCAATCTTCCCATCCTCTTCCTCATCATGTGATTTCTCTGTATCTTTATTCACACGGCTCTTGAGCCTCTCTGCCCTCCTCTTTAGCCGAATAGAGCGTTTGTACTTCAGTTTCCTCTGCCAGCTCTTCACCCTTTGTAGATGTGCTTGGGCTTTTCTTTTAGGCTTGTAGGAGTAGTAAGGCCGCCATAAATTATCCTCCATGTCATGGTCACTCTCCTGCTCACGTACCTCCTGACGGAAATAGTACTCCCTCGAACCATCAGGTGATTTGCAGCTCTTTTTCCTGACTTCCTCCTCACAATCTCCTTCTCCCTTATCACCCTCTGCTTCCATGCTGACTCTGCGGTGGAGGCGGTGTTTATGATGGTGAGTGTGAGAGTGTCGCGGCTCCTTTGCTTCTCGCACAGATGATGTTTCGCTCCGTTTGGTTTTTGGGGGAGAAAGGCTCTTGTCTCTCCTAAGATCTGTCTCAGAAATGCTACGCTTTACTATGGCTTCCTCACCAATACGCACAGTTATCTGGCAAAGTGGCCCTGCCTCTTTGATCTGTGACCCTACAGGTACTGACAGCTGTTTTGAGTTGGACATGTCACTCTTGCTGTGGGACTTGCGTGATTTGTGAAATAATCTTCCTTTGTCTGCATCCTGTCTACATCTACCAGTCTCCTCTGTCACATCTGATGTGTCTCTTGACCTCTTTCTGTGATTATCTGTACTGTCCCTTTGCTTTTTAATTGGCCTGGGGCTGCCCTTGTGTGATGTCTGACTATTGGCTTCAGGGGATGGGCTGCTTATTGGGCTTTTTTCACTTCCAGAGGTGACCTGGTTGCTATGCATAATGACAGAAGATGATATTGCTGTCCCATGAACTATGACAGAGGGTTTTGTGTGGCCATATGTTATCACAGAAGGCATGCTTGTTTCAGTGCCTTTAATAGTCTTGGGAGTTTTGGTTTTGCTGCTACTAGAAATTCTGAAACTGCCACTGCCTCTCCCCTGTTCTAACTCAAGGGCCTCAGTCTCATGTTTTTTAACTTGGGGCATGTCTGCTTGGGGGAGGGGTGTAAGTGCAGAGAGATCACTGTGCTCAGAAGCCACTGAAACAGGAAAGCCATCAGGGAAGGCATCTGGGTCAGGCTTTACACTTTGAGGGTGGGCCCCACTGATGAGGCTTTCAAGGTCCCCGGGGCCAAGAGCACAACCCAGGCTAGGCAGGGACAGTGAAGACGTTTCAGTTGTTGGCAGTAGCAGGCCATTATGCAAACTGTCACTGTAGGTCTTGTAGGGTCTCTTCTGGGAGCGCATGGGGAGAAGGCGGTAGAGCTTGAGGGCATTAGCTTTCTGCTTATAACCCCCATTAGCTGTTTTTTCACTGGAGATGAGACTGGGATTAATCCCATGAATGGCCTTCTGGTGTGTTTTCAGATTGTAATAGGTGGCGAACGCATCCCAGCAGAAGATGCACTGATAACGGCGCTCTCCTGTGTGCCACACCTCATGCTTTGTGCGATACTCAGCCAGGGCAAAGACTTTGTCACAGTAATGGCATGGATATTTGCGGCGCCATGAGTGCACATTCGAGTGACGCTTCAGGCTGGAAAGGGTCATGTAGGAACGCTCACACACAGAGCAGAAGTAAATGACATTGCCATCTACTACCTTCACAAAATGGTTTTCATCACCTGCCAGAAGCTCTGTGGCTGCTGCATCATCACCTTGGATACGTGCCAGGAGGCTCCGTGCTTTCTTCCCTGGCCGCGCCTTACTGATGTTTGTTTCTCCCACAATTACTCCCCCCTCCACTCTCACCTCACCCTCCTCGAGCGGCTCCTCCTTTGGCTGCACAGTAAGAGAAGGAGGGCCCAGGCTGTTAGAGGGTAGGCCTGGCACCCTGCAGGAGACCTCGTGGGATTGCAGTCTCTTACTGTGGATGAAGACTTTCCCACAGTAACGACAACTGAGAGCGCGGCTTCCACGATGCAGTCGCATGTGGACTGTAAGGGAGGAGGCTGAGCTGAAAAGCCGGTGACACACCCCACAAATTAGCTCAGGCTTCAGGCTGTCGGTAAGGGAATAGGAAGATGAGTGAGGGGGTGCGGTAAGACCCTCAGATGGAGGAGGAGGAGGTGGAGGTAAAGGGGGAGGCAGGTGGAGGGTTGGCGGATGAAGACTTGGTCCGTGAGGGCTTCCCACTTTCCCAGCTGGTCTTCCTGTTATTTTCTCTCTCCTCTCTGCATCCCCACCTCTCTGATAGGCTGATGTCCCCAAACTAAAGAGGATCTGTGTAGCTTGAGAGGGTGAGGCAGTACCGTTGGCTACCCGGTGCTTCTCATCCCATCCATCTCCACCATAACAGCCCCCTAAAGACCCACTAGAGGATCTTGGGGGTGACCTGTGAAACTGAGTGTCCTGATTGTGTTTGGAACACTTGAGTGGAGGTGGGGCTTTTATATCCTTCTTTATAAGTGTATGAACAGTCATGGGAGATGACGAGGAAGAGGGTGAAGAGGACGGAGAACTGTCGTGTCTCTGGGGCTTAAAAGGTCTGTGCTTTACATCCATGGTAGCATCCAGTTTCCACAGCGACCCCTCATCTGAGCTTTTGGACGATGGACGCCGTCTGTGGGGGGAAGGGGAGGATGAGGAGGAGCTACGACAGTGGTTTGGAGATGTCAGGGACGCTGGAAGGGGTGCAGCACTAAGAGGGAAGCTTAAGGTTATTTTAGCATTTTTAGGTCCATCAGCCATGTCCTCCAGTCTGTCCTCCATAATGGAGTCTCCTCGGCCTCCGTGCCTTTTACCTTTCATCTCCAACTGTACCACGTCCCCTTCCAAAAAGTCAAAAAGTAGGTGTAAATGTGCAGAGGTCTGCACTTGGCGATTGGGGTCTTGAGCCACTAATGGCAGAGAAGACACAGGTGACAACTGCTGGTGTAATGTGACGTCCTTAGTTGCACAATGTGTGAGGTTGCAGAGGGGAGTTAGCCCAGCAGCTGGATGCTGTTCACTCAGACATGACTGAATAAGGCCCACATGGAGGGGGTCCCACACCTTGTCACTGGACACCATGACCAGCCCCCGAAATCTGAAAGAATCAGAAGACACATATAAGTTCTACAAACACCACAAGATAAATGTTCAACATGTACATTTACACAGACACAAATCAAAGAAATAACATTCCACCTAAAGCTTTTGCTGTAGCAGTCATGTCGCTCATGGAGCACTTTTAAGAAACTGGAAAGAAAACTAAATGCCCCAGCAATGCTGAACTCCAGCAGCTCAGCCAGGAATGGTAAGTGAAGGGAGGGAGAGGGTAGGGGGAAGGAATGAATCTGCGGCAGTGCTGGTTTAGATTTCAGCGTGCCACAGCCAAGCCTTCAGAAAGGCATTCCAGAGATCCATCGCTCTCAGCTGTGACACAACGTTCCCTGTGCCTAATTGGAAGGTGATCAGATTTAATCAAGATTCCTTCAGAAGAGAGGGTGGACTATGATTCATGAAACACATTAAAAAAGTCCCACTCTTGCCCTATTTGAGCAAGAGCCTTTTTGGCCATTCCTGGCGGTGGCTAGTATTTGCTGGGCATGACTCTAACCATTTATTTGTGAAGGCAAAGGCGGGGGGAAGGAAAGAGGTGATGAGGAGAAGGGAGGGAGATTGCATGCATGTGCTCAGAGAAGGGGTGTTTTTCCGCCCTCTGCATCCGGTACAATCTCAGCTAAGCTGTAGAAGCCGAGCGACAGGCTATTCTCATTTCCATTCTAATTCGACTGCCATGGTGGCAGATGCAGTCCTCCTGCAATTTCTCCAAACATAAGATAGCCGCAGACTCATGTGCAATAGGCAATTTATTATTATTACTTATTTAAAATGGTTCCATTTATTTAAGTCTCTAGAATGGGGTAGAGGGACAGGGACAGTGTAAGGCCATAATGATGCGACGAGAAGAAAAACCCTCAGTCATGCTTTTTTGCCTGCGTTTTCAAGCAGCAAAGCAGCCAGGAAGGCAGGCCGCTGTAAAATTCCACAGGCCGCCCTGAACAGGCAGAAACTAGGTCAGCACTGTTATTGCAGAGGGAAGAGAAGAGAGAGAGAGTGAGAGAGAGGGGGTGAGGATGAGGAAGAGTGAAAGGGTGATAGAAAAGGGAGAGAGAAAGACAGTGAGGGTTAGTAAGAGAGCAGGAGACAGAGGAGAGGGGAAGAGAAGCGAAGGGAGGCTGAAACGGGAACAGTCAGACACACTGATCTTTCAGACAGACAGGAGCCCAGGCAAACCGTACCACGCACAGAACAACCACTACACAGACAAACTTCCAACCACACACTCACATTATAACATGCATGTGTACACAGCACTGTGCATACAATCATACATGGCCACAGACAAGGCAGACAAGCATAAACAAAGTAGTTGAACACAGATAGGCCCACTTGTAAATGACATTCAAAACCAAAAGGTGAATATGAGTGCAACACAGCACTAAGACTGAAGGCACAGGTGGAATGAAGTCAACAGTCAACAAAAAGAAAATACAAGCGTACATTAATGACTGACTAAGTGCAAGTAATGACACATACTTTTTGTTGTCTGGAAAAAATAAACCAGTTCATGTTTATTCAAGATGATCTGTCTAAAGACTAGGGTGCACAATCCAGTCTTGCCAGGCTTTCTTGCCATATTTTGTCGCTCTGCATTGAAACAGGCCTTTATTGTCACTCACATTTGCTGAGCGATAGATGTTGTGCAGGAAATCCCTTATGGCAAGCGCCAGCCTGCTACAAGTGGGCGGACACACTTGAGAGACAGTGCTAAGGCTAAAAATTTCACCATCTCATCTGATGCTTGCACCGCGGACAGGAAAATGCGTATGACGCCCCCTCGCTCTTTTTCTTTATCTGCCTGTGACGCACACAGCTGCTGCACAAATGAAGTATGCACAACACACTGTCTGACTGTGACAGGCAGCTTTTAACATGCTTTAAATGAACTGGATTTACTTGTACACAGAAAAGTGCGTAAAAACGTATAGGAAACCTCTGTCTCTATCTACCACTACCACTGCCTCATTGTTAGACGTCATAGACAAGTGGACAAACACGAACGCATCCTTCAATATAACTCTGGGACACACAAACAAATGTGACCATGAATGTGGCAAAGACTCTAAAGCTAAATCAAAATAAAAAGCAAAAGTGTACTCACACCTCTCTGCAACAGGATGTTCTGCACAAACAATCATGTTGGTCGTCCCATGAAGTGTTCACCTATTTACGCTTGTTGCACTAAAACCGCATAGAATGAACAGGTTCTCAGCTGGTGCAGGACACAGTGCTAACTAGACTTAAATAAATATAAAACATCATTTACCAAACACATTGGCTTTTACATAATGACAGAGGCTCCTTACCGACAGGCAGAAAGAAGAGAGGAATACTTTTAGCATGCACTGAGTAAATTTGTATTTGGTATCAAATGACAAATGTGAGGAAAAGGTAAACTGTCCACTTTTGATTCTGGTTATTTCACTCTTAAATGCTGAATCAATAGAGGAGGCAAAAACTTGCCGATTGGCCGCCCTCTCTTAGCTCAGTTGAATTTATAAAACCAATTACTTTGAGGAAATCAATCAATTTAAAACAGATAAACTTTTAATATTTGACTTTGAAATACTTGTCATTAGCATCTGAAAAACATGGATAACTTTATGACCTTGGAAACCATTAGTTGGTAATCCACTGAATTTAAATGGACGATCAGTCCCTAGAAACATCACTGCTAAAGTGGCCTTGCAAAAGAAGCATAAGGCATGACGGCAGAGGAGTTTGGCTGGTACGCCCGCTCAGGGCCTTAAACCAGCCGTTGAGCAATCTGTTTATTCCACACTGAAACGGGTACTTGTGCTGACAGACAACTGTTGGGATTCAATGACCATGCTTTTTTTCTTTTGTTGCCATCTCTGAAAAGGAAATTCCTCACAGATTTCCCTAAAGTCCATGCAAGCTAACCATTTTAAGCAATTTAGTCCAATTCTTGTAATTAAGAATTAAAGGTCTGATCATAGCACATTGCATTTTTATTGCTGTTTTAGTGCCACTTAATTTCAATATGAATGTAAACAGCTGACATTCGTACCTAATGCCTCATTAAAATTTCTTTAACAGATTACAGCTTAGATAATCAAACCATCTCTGCTCTTCCATATTCTCTCATCCCTTTTCTGTCTGGTGGATTGTAACTTTAATTTTCATAGCTGTAGCATGATTGTTTTCACCAAATTAGTAGCTATGTTCTAGCATCACAGCAAATTAATACACAGAGAAGAATTCGGGCAGTCAGATGATCAGATACAGGTTGCAAATAAGTTTAGAGATTAAACTAAACCACATTAGTTTTACTCATTGCTCAGGAAACGTGTGCACAAAGCTACAGTAACCTGACGGAGAATACCTGTGCCTTGAACTACGACAAGTTGAAGATGAACCAGGAAGTCAGCCTGTAATTTGTATATTTCTGCTTCACACTTTTTTTGAGCCATGTCACTGCATTCACAGATCTCAGCAATTTCTTTGGTAAGTGCAATTATGTTTTTTAAACAAACCAACAGAGATAAGAACCAAGCAACATGGTATGTGTGTGTGTGTGTGTGTGTGTGAGGGGTTAAGAGGAGTGCCTGGAAGGCAGAATGTGGGGGGCCTCTGTGTTCCAGCCGGTGAGCCAGCAGCGAGGAGCATGTGGGAAGAAGAAGGTGTCGGTTGGGCTTTCTCCCCAGTGAGGGTCAGCCGGAGGGGCCCAACTATCAGAGCAGCAGTTGGTCTGTGAAGAGGAGGGTGTATGTGTGTATGCATGAGGGTGTGTGGGTGGGTGGGGGCATCGTTAGCAAGAACAGCTACTGAACTCTACACAACCCCCTGGCCAAGAGAGCATGGTGTAGCCAGCCAGATGGGATGGAGAGAGGAAAGGAGGGAGGAGGTAAGAGGAAGTTGCTACGGGTTGGGGAGTGGTTGAGCAGAGGTGCTAGTGGTGGTTGTGATGGTGTGCAGGGACTTCAAACACATCTCTTCCATGCTCACATTTCATGGCTTCCATGTCTTTCAGATCCCCCTCAGCATGACTGACTGTACGCCCCCTCCCTGCATATACTGCTGTACTGTGGTGTTGTCACATGCCACTTCATGCACCAGCAAACCTGCCCATGTCTAAAACGCCACACTTTCCACGGTGTGTTAGCTCTCAGCCCAGCACGTAATCCCCATAATTTTGCTCGCTGCAACAGAATCATGGGAGGCATTAGGAAACAGTAAGGCCAAAAAGCTGCCCCTGGAGAGCAGTAACACTACACCGGTGACCTTTTTGAGCAAATTTCTCCCAAATCATTTTCAATTTCATGCGGCGTCTCAGTTGTAGGAGGTGTGATAGCCCCAATGGAGTTCTCAGTCAAAAACAACCAAGAAGCATTTGAGTAAGGCTGACTAAAAGGTGGCATGTACAACGGTCACCATATAGTGCTACGGTGCTATGTTTAACAGTGACAAGTATAAAAAAAAACATTAGTTGCTGCACTAGTTTCCTGAACTGAAATGAGACTACACTGTGGTACATCAACATCTTTTTTTGTTGTGGTATTAAAAAAAATGCATAATGTAAACAAAGCAAACCAACTCCGTCTTGCAAGCCACAAGACTTGCATGCTTGCATTTTGCATCCAGGGTAGAAAAAAGACCCAAAGACAAATGTGTGACATTAACACAGATGGCCACAATAAAAATGCTGACATGGCTCTCACAACCTCATTTGATGAGAGAGCAGCAAAACACTAGTTTTCCTATTGTCTGACCTATGACCCTAACCCTGTGGCAGCGTGGGTCATATTTCCCATACATTGAGCACAGAGGCTTGGCTTGGCATCCACAGAAACCAGGAATGTGGAGTAGTTGGCAGCAGGTACTCTGTTGTTTTGGGGCAAAAGAAAAGTAAGGCACAGGGCAGCAACAACAGGGCTGGTGACATCAGTATGCCCTCTGCTGCTGTGTGAGAGACAACCTCGAGCAAAACAACAGGCTGATAAAATGGAGGACAAACTGGGCCGCCCCAAACTGAAACAAGAGACGGAACCAGTCAGTGGAACTAAAAATGCTTAGCGTCGCCTATGTCCATGTTTTCCTGCCAAAACATTTCTTCTAATGTTGTTCATAAGTTGATGGGCATGGGTAGGACATTTGGTTCACCATGTTAAGACCCCAACAACAAAGCTCACATCATGTTTAACGCCTGTTCTGATGTGTGCGGGCCACTTGCTGTCTACGGTGAATCAGAGATGCAAGAGGCTCCGATGAATTAAAAGTTTCATCACAATCTCAAAACGAGTCATCGCTCTTGAAAAAGAACTGCGTGGTGCGCCAGCGACAGAGGGGAGGATGAGGGAGACAGGGCCTGTTACTGGCACACACACACACACACAAACACACACACACACACACACACACACAGAAATAGAACCAGCACAGGCATACACACACACACACACACACACACACACACACACACACACACAGACACACATCAATATGCTTGCACAAACACACACTGCATAAATACGCACACCCACCAACACTCACGCCCCAACACACGCACAGTAAAATAAAAACCTTTTCCTCCTCTTCACATGCGGAGCAACCAGCACCACAGCAGTGGAGTGAAGCAGAAAAACAAGCAGGGAAAACAACAGAATTCAGCCTCTCTTCCTCTTATTTTCTCTGTCTCTCAGGAAGGCAAGCATACAAGAGAACGTACCTCGGAAAACCTCCTGCTGCATCTCTGCTGCGATGTGTTCTCTCCCCTCACACTCCCTCTCTCCCACTCTCTCTCTCTCTCTCTCTCTCTCTCTCCCCCTTGGTCTGTGTATGCGCACGTCTGAGTGTGTGTGAGAGAGAGGGATAGAGAGAGAGAGACAGAGCGGGGAGAGGCGGTGCACACACACATACATACACATGCAGGCAGCCGTGTGTGAAGACAGAGGGCAGGAGCGATTCTCACACTCGAACTTGCTTGCTCTCTCCCTCACTCACTCCCCCTTTTTCTTGCTCTCTCTTCTCTCACTCCAGTTTTCGCTTGTGACACACGATTCTTAGTGTTTTTGCTCTTTTTTCCAGCAAGTGTATGCCCCCTCTGGTACCCCCCCTCCCCCCCCAACACGCACAGACACACACACACACACACACACACCTACACACACACACACACACACTGAATCCAATCTTCTTTTTATTTGGAAGTGTTGTTCCCTCTGTCTCTCTCTCTCTCTCTCTCTCTCTCTCTCTCTCTCTCTCTCTCTCTACACACACTCACATGCACGCATGCACGCACACACAGAGAGAGAGAGAAACACACACACACACACACACACACACACACACACACTACTTTATATACACAAAGCCCAGCGAAAGGCAGAGGGAGGGAGAGGCAGAGGGAGAGCAAGCAAGCAAGAGGACGCCATTTAAGCAGTTTGTTACGAGCACTGCAAGTCCCCAAAATGGCTGAAAACAAACAGGAACCACGCCAACTCAAAAAACCTGGGCACAAGGACGGACAGACAGACAGTGAGGGACTGAGAGGAGTGTGAGCGAGGGAGACAGTGAGAAAGTGAGACAGACAGAGGACAAACTGGCAGTAGTCAAATGGCGGATGGGAGCACTCTGTGTACCATGTGAAGTTGAGGAAAAAATGAAGGCATTAAAGGGGTACTCCTGCGAGTGAGAACGGCACTTTCACAAAGTTTAGGGACTTACGAGTGCCAGATTAAAAAAAAGAATGGTCAAAATCAATGCAGCCGAGGCCAAGATATCTTAACTTTACATTTCTATTCTATACTTCACGATAGATCACGCTCCAAAAATACTGGATCCTATATTTCCCATGATGCAACTTGATTGTATCCTTCATTTGCGTTATGCCATGTCTTTTCTGACTCTGAAGGGCATTCATGCAAAATAGCATTGTGTTTACAGGCTGTGTTGATGCAGACGTGTTCCTTCAAGTGCCGGTGCGGACTGATGGATCCGTGGTTTTCAAACTGCAAAGTGGTTTTTAATACTTGAAGGATTCTACAAGTCTGGATAGTTGACACCACGGCAATGATTCTTATCCTCACACACTACAATTGCAGAGTAAACTATTGTCGAAAATGTGAGTCAGAGACCCACTTCTTAAAGGCTTAATTGCAGCTTTAACACTGGACATGTTGGTGGAATTATAAGGATTGCTGTTTGCAAATTGTGGATGAATTTACAAAGCGGGCTTTTGCATTGAAATGTGTCAAATGTGTGAATGGCGAAGGAAATTAGCCAATGTCAGAAGTTACAGCCTGCAAGTCACTTATTTGTTGAAACAGCCCAGAATCAAGTTCTTTAGAAGGTATATTGGCTGCTGATAAGCTGGTCAAAAGCTGTCAACCTTTCCCTGTACATTAGTGTCTTTAGACTGTTTCTGGGCCTTACTGTCTACGCCAGTGGTTTTCCTTCACCCTATCAACGCATCCTTAATGCCTAACCCCAACAATCTTCATCTCAAGGTCCAGCTTCTACCATAAACAACATCTGGCTAATATCTACTAATTCCTGCCAAGGTTGGGAGTCCACCATCTTTGTCTGCAACCAGATATTTCTGAGTATCTCACCAGTGCGACTGTGCCATTGTGGTGTTCCCAAGTAGTGGTCATCAATCTTGTTTTCTCTGATTTTAAAACCCCCAACCCAGACATTATACAGCTGTTTTCAGAAATAAGTGGAGTGTCTCTTTAAAAGAGAAAAGGGGGCTAATGGTGGATGGACAGGGACAGAAACTAGGAGCAGGGATGCTCTTTGATTGTATATGGCCTCTGCTAAAAGGGTTCGAGTGCCATCTGTGACAATGCTGGTCTTTTCAATTAACTGCTTTTAGGTCGCTGTGCGTATCTGTGTCTGACACATGGCTCAACCAATACCAATGGTGACAAGCTTCCATTTTGTTTTGCAGCTACAACAGCGCCACTGCACCGCCATCAAGGCCTGCAGCTGGATATTGTTTCTGAGTCATCTGTATCCACGCAAAATGCTTCACAACAACTTTTCTCTTCGTTCTGGTTGCTCTAATTTACGTACGTCACTGTCAGTGGAAATTCCACATAGCTCTGTTCTCCCGTGAGTCGTTCTGGGGCCTTGGATTAGAACGTATTCTCTCAGCTGGAACAAGAGGGCATAGGAGGTGTGCAAGAATGTTCTAGTACTGTACAACACCATCATACTTCCCACTGTCCTTTTGAGTGGAGCTGCCCCCACCAACTCCCCCCCAGTACCCACCAACTGAACCTTGACGCCAACAACCCACCCTCCTACTCTTCCCCTGCCCTTTCCCTCTCTCCCTCTCTTTCATCACTCTCTCACCCTCATTGTACGCTGCCACACTTGTCTCCATGGGAACTGCATTGGGATTGGGTGTTGTCCCTGTGACCTCTCTGGCTCTTGGAGTTGGACAAACTTTTTTCTTCCTTTCTCTCGTCCTCTCTCATGTGCTCCTGCACGTTTGAAAAGCATGCTCCACGTTGTGCCAGTTGTGAGTGGCTTCAAGATAGGACAGTAAGATTAAACACTGAAATCAAATTACTGTATGAGTGTGTGAACAGACGCAGCAAAAGAAAGGGAGGCCACGTGAGTGAAGCAGATTTCCCATTGGTAAAGACAATAGAGTGTGTGTGTGTTCCAGGAGTCCACACATGTGTGCTGGCATTGTCCCACGGCTGCAGACAGCCACCAACTCTGTATTCAGAAGCACCCCCGTGGTTCAGCCATCCCTATTCATGGATGTTTGGCCAAACTTGATCATAGCAGCTCATGCTGTTCTACCAAACGACACACACATCTGAATACACAAAGGGGGAGGAACTAAGAAAGACATCCTGGTAAAAGATTTAAACCTTTAAATTAATGAAGCATCTTATATTTAAATGCAATCAAAAAATACAATAAAAAAGCAGCTGGAATCAGTCTAAAGATCAGTGTTATATCTAGACATGTTAACACTGTCAAGTTAACCTAATTTCTACAGCAGAATAATAGAATGTGGTCCAATGAATAGATTTTTTAATGGAAAGACAACGAGCACATATGTCCTATACTATTAATACTATCACACACACACAAACACACACTCAGTGACATAATGCAATCAATAGCCCCTAACCTTAACCATTGCAACTAAATGCCTAATGCCCCTACCCCTAATCTAAACTAATTTAACCCTAAAACCAAATTTTAACCAAACCAATTTTTGTCCAATTAACCTGCAAAAATGTATTTTATCCTACACCAGAAAAGAGCTATGGCCAACTTACAAGACACAGGCCCTTTAGCTGCTGAAGGCCCAGCTGGAGTGTGTTAACTTGCTAGTCACTAACTTTTTTTTTTGCAAGATGCTGTTCTGGTCCCAAAACATCCCCATGAGAGTGGTTATACTGATATACTATATGATATACTTATACTATTAGAATCTGTAGAGCTGAAGGGAATGGCTGAGTCCGGTTATAATTCTGTGTTGGAGCCTTTTCATTAAGAATAGTAATTTTAAGTTTTGTTATTACCAAAACACTGGTTATCACTACACGTTACACATTTTGTTTAGAAACTTTGAATGTAAACAATTGTTTTCTTACCCCACTGAATAATTTTAAAAATCTGATTTAAAAAGCTCTATGTTTAACTTCTAAATGCTGAGTAAGTCAGTCATTTACAGTGATAAGCAGATAGGGAAAGTTCACTGACGCCGTCAGTTCCTAAAATGCAAAGTTACGCATGCAGTCTGGCTGTTTTGAGCCACATAACTGAATCTTTAGTTTGGTGAGAAAAAATTCAGACAATGTGAAAACAAGTTTCATTTAGGCAGAGTTCCTACTAGCACAGATACATGTGTGTGAATATATCCTGAGGCACACTCAAGCATTAGTAAACATCCTCAGTGACCTCAAAGAAGGGATGACTAACCTGCTCTCCAGCTGACTTGGACTGAGATCAAAGTAGGAAGTCAGCGACGTTCGAGAAGTTCAAATGTCAGTGGTTTCTTAAAGAGGAAGCGGTGGCTTTACAAGGACGGCATTGCAATTCCTGTTTCTGTGGCCTGCACAAAGAACTGTGAGGACAGAGATAGAATGAAACCACAGCACATACATATTTTGCAAGCATATGTACAGATAAGCATGACAAATGTTTACGTGTATAGCCAGACACGCACACAGATGAAAGGGTGCTTTGCCCTCAGCACTGCCTTGCAGACACAGGGGTGGGACAGTGAGCAACTTGATTAAACCTGCCAAGAAACAAGGAGTGATGAGCATGCTGGAGCCCGTCTTTAGCTAACACATCTCTACTGTTTACAAAAACAAATGTCAGGGCAGCAGCCAAACAATGTGAAACAGACAACCCATGTGACACACAGCTTACATAAGACAACTTTCACTGCAGAAGTGATATTCCAAGCAAATCACTCCTCCGTTGACTAATTAGTGATGCAAAGTTCTTGCACACCAATAACTACATAAAGCTCAGTTTAACTAGACACACCTATAGTACTGTTGTGAAAACATTTTTGAGGCTAAAGAACCTGCATATGAACTGACAAAGGTTTATTTATGGGAGCACAGAGTTACTACAACCTAGAGGGGAGATGTTATGCATTCAGACGCCCAACAAAAATTAAATTGATATACCATAATCCATACATGATAAAATGCACAATGCAAATGATTCTAGATCACAATGCAAATATATGAGCAAGCATGTAACTTTTTAAAAAGTAGATGCCATATATTGTTATGCACCAGATATAAGCAAGACATTTATTTTTGTTTTTCTTTTTAAGCTAGATGTGTATTTGTGCTATTAAATCTTAAAATCTTTTTTGTGTGTGTAGAAAACCCATCCAATAAACAAGAAATCTGAAGGGAAGCAGGTTTTAACTTTAATAAGACGTTTTAAATGTTTAATTCGTTTTTTTTAAATATTAAGATTTCTGCCCCTACCTCTGGGTGCTCCGGTTTCAAAGACATGCATGTTATGTTAATTGGCTGTTAATGACACTAAATTGCCCATATGTGTGAATGTGACTGTGAATGATTGTTTGTCTGTGTGTCCCTGTGTTGTCCCTGAGATACACTGGTGACCTGTCCAAGGTAAGTTAAAACAACAGCCTTTTGGAAAACTTTTGAAGGTGACATGGTGTAATAAGTACAAAACCAAAACTCAAAAAACTCTTTTGTGACTGTCATAGTCAATAAAATAAAAAAATAAAAAAATGACTACTGTCACAAAAGTATATTAACCTTATGGAAATAAACCTATTATGCTCACATAATTAATTCATTTTTATGTAAAAACATGAGATTTTTAGCACCTCAGCTACATCCAATTTGTGCTTGTGCCCACAGCCCTGGACCTAAAGTTGAAGGCTCCCATTTGCTTGATATGTTGTTCAATAATGTGAATAAAGTGGTTTTCTGCTCGTTTAATTTAGCAGAGGAAGGTGTAAATCAATAAAAAGGACTTTAATTGCCCAAGATGTTGTAGGAATAAAAAAAGATCAAGTCTGCATGTGTTCTTTCTCATTCATGGAAATGTTACCAGTGTCTTCTGTTAGCTTTTGAATAAGGTGATGCAGATAAACCAAACTACTTTCCTACAACAACAACAAAAAAGTTCAGGTAGTCTAAGCTTTTTTTGTTACAGCGGAGCAGTTACTGAGTTCAACACTGCACCACCCCTTGCCTGCAAGACTAAACTGAAGCATTAAAGGCACAGAATCTATCATGAACAGATGTTCAGAACCTACACTCTGCAAAGTTTAGAGTATGTTTCATATAAAGGATGACAGCATGGGAAGGATTTACAGCATTAAGCTGTCAAATGGTGTTAGACCGTTATATGGTTGTGTTAGACTGTTTAATATATAAGTTAATTGGGAGATGTAGCTGAGTATCAAATCTCAGAAATCACACGTAGTCTGACAGACTTGCTTCAGGTCCCTGAAGCAGATGCAGTGAGCAATAACAAGCACGTTTGTGTGAGCAGTCAAACGCTGCTGAGTCACACAAACTGTCTGTGGGCACACTCAAGAGATATAATGCTAGAAAAAGGAAACAAAATGGGTGGAGACTATACACAGAAGTTACAGCTGACAGGTAGTTTGTAATCATTGTGATATGCAATAAACAGCTGGAAAGATATGGTTATGTAGCAGAAGAGAAAAAGGCAAAGAAGAAGAAGACAGGTTTCACAGTGTGGACGTTGTTAAAGCAGACTGGAAAGGATAGGTGGAAAATCATTTGGGAGGGGTTCCTGATATGGTGTGGAGGAGGAACGGGGGACGGACGGCTGGTTTTTCCACTGCCAGAGAGAGAGAACGGCTAAATCAAATTAATTAGCTCCTTCATCTCCAAGAAGCTACTCAGGCATGCTGTACTGGCGAAGAGACGTTTGAAGGGAAGGGGGGTGGGGGGCTGTAGGCATTAGAGAATAGGAGAAAGCAAGATAGGACATGGTGGAGGGGTGAAAAGCCTGCTGTGTATGTGCGCCATTCAAGAGGACAGGCAGTAGAGGGGAGGGGGGCATAATTCTCTGATAAGCGTGAGGGTTGTTTTGCTGTAGCCTCTTGTTCAGCCATGAGGAGGAAGTGGCTGCATTGGCTGACGCTGTGTGCTGCTGCACGTCAGGGCAATGGTACTTCCTGTTTCTAGACAGCCTGTATTCTGAGGGTACTGTAAACATCTCTGCTTTTCTGCACGCCTCTTTAAATAGCACTCAGACACTTCAATCAGAACCGCCCGGAAAGACAGGGAGCTAAAAAAGTCTTGCATGATAAAGAAAAATACAAGGCATTTTGGAGCAATTGTAACATGAGGTATACTTGTGATCAGAAAACAAAGAATAAATCACTACTAGTTGTACTGACATAAGAAAAGCAGTAAAAAAAGAGAGGAAAAAAGACAGCATGGCAGATGGTCAGAGGCAATGGCGTCATGCCAGGGGAAACACAACAGCAGCAGAAAAGAGAAACTATGCCCCCCTAAACACAAAACAGTGAAAAAGGAGAGAAAAAGGCAGATGAGTGGTACAAACAAGAAAGACAGCAACTGCAGGCAGCATGTGGCCATCTCTGAGGCTTAGTGTGCAACAGACAGAGATGAAGAGAATGGAGCAAGGGACAGAAGATGAGACAGTACAAGAGGGCGTGAGAGAAATAATGAAAAAGGTTTGAGCATGAGAGGGAGGATCAGACAACTAAGGAGACGGTTCTGTGAGGGAGGAAAAGCAAACATATGACTGAGAGGGTGGACTGTGCAGAAAGGAAAGAGGCCAAGTTGATCAACTACAAAAAAATGAAGCTTCCTGATAACTTAACAATAAGTTAGAGAAGAATAATGGTAAAAAATAGGACATATGGCAAAGGAGAGCACGAAAGACTGTGCCAGAGGTCAAAACCTTGGGAGAAGAGAGCAGTGGACAGCTCAATGCAGGAGCGTTGTGCAGACTAGACTTGGCTGCACTGTGAGAACCCCAGATTAACACTAAGCCGATTGCAATGCGAGGTGGGATCAAGAGCAATTAATTTAGCACCCAGAAAGTTCCAGGAAGAGGATGAAAGAACCTTAACAAAATGTTGATCTCCTGCAAAACACTGGTGTATCCCCAGTCAAATACTAGTCGACTTAAAATTCCTATTTCTGTCGTCTGCAAATGAGCTGCCCGAAAAAAAGTCCTCTGCAAAAGACAATAGATGCGAGTTTGGAAGGTTTGAAAGACTGTGCGGATGATAAAAGGAAGGAGAAAAAAGAGGAAGACACTTGGCAGGGGCTGACATCAGCCAAAAAAAACACCCAAAGAACAGGACATTCTCTTGTTGGACAGAAATGGGCCGGCCTGTTCCAATGGGCTCTTAGAGAGCATGCCTCCAACCCTGCGTCACCCATTTTTTATTGCAAAACAACACTCTGGTGCATTACTTAAGGGAAAACAATGCTAAAAAGAGATTTCTTTTTTTTTTTTAAATCATTCATATAGTAATAGGGAATTCATTCTTATTTAGTCGCAAGAACTTCAAACAACAAACAAGATATTACTCAACAAATTTCCTGTCGAGCTGTTTTGTACTGGTGATCTTGCCTAGAATCTGATTTGCAGACTTGATATAGGGTAGAACAATCTCCCTTTTCTGTTCAGCAGCATTGTTTAATCCATCAACCTTAGATCCTTCAGGACATGCTATCCTGGTTTTTAGATTTTGGAGAAAGTTATCCATGCTCCCATGCAGTAATCAAACTGTTTTACACAATGTTAGTGTATTCTGTGTATTTTTGGCGGACTCTGGCTCAGGTGCAATAGGTCTTTAGCGGAATACATGTGATAAAACAGCCATCTTTGTAAAGTAACTTAAGTCCAGGTATGATTTATAGTTTTTCAATGTAAATCGGCTTAAGAAAAATTAAGTCCAGTCATCCACTTCTCTCATCATGCTTGCATCTGCTTGTCTGTCTTGTGCAGCCTTCTTGTTCACCCACTTTATTGTGTCACAAATCCCCTCCCTTCGCAGCTCTCTTATAACCCCTAAGGACACACATACACATTCAGAGGCTGACATCACCAGACAAGAGCTCCCCCTAGATACACGAATCCTCACCTCTCCCTGGAATTAGTACCTGTAGAATAAAAACACATGCTGCTGGATGCAGTTTTGTAATGTCAAGAACTGAATTATTATTATGATCATAATTGTTTTTATCATGCAAACATGACATCAGTGTTGCGTTTGCTTTAAAATAACAAACAATGTGTCATCAATCTATGGATACATACACACGTATGCAGATAACAGTAAATATCCAGCTGCCAAAATGAACAACTACTTATCAACAAGGCCGTATTTGCAAGTCTCGCTTGACATTTACCAATTTAAACTATTTGAAATTCCAATTTGAATTTATTTAAATAAAAAAGCACCAATTTCAAACAAAAACTGGAAATTTAGCCATATCTGAACAATTGCCACTGCTATGTTTTTTTAATTTTCTCTATCTGACTTCCAGACATGGAATTCATTTTACTTTTCAGCTTCTGCAAACAACAACTTTAAAGTACACATTTAAATCTGAAAGACATTTAACTATGCTAAATTTAAATGGTGCAATAAACGTGCAAAATAAAGTGTGAAAATACACGGATCGGGCATAATAAGCAACATTATGAGCTCCTGTACAATCTAATGCAATCCAATACAAAGTGATAATTCTACTATGTGTTTATTATTCTATAATGTGGTTCTGTTTTGGCCACCCTATTTCAAGTAAATAAGGAGGCCAAAGCATTAGAACCATGTCTTCTTATAATGCACTCAAGTATGACTGCACTACCCAATTTGACCTCAATAATACAGAGATTAGAATTAACACCACTCGGACAGTTTCAACCTAAAAACTGAGAAATTCTAACCTTGTAAAAGTAGAATTCATGGCAGATCCACTACTGGATAGCATTAAATTATACGAGTGGTCATAATTATGCCTGATGGTTTAAAACTTAATACCTGAATTCCAAGTACACAGATATTATCAGAAATTGTACAAGTGCAACGGGAAAAGTAATCACTAGACAGATTGGCATAAGAACAAATACTTTTAAAGTGTCATCGTGGGCTGTGTACTATAATGGTTATCACTGTTGTAACAATTTCAAAGCAGGATTTTACTCACATTCGCTGACATGTAGTGTAGTCAATGTAAAGTTCAATAAATATGTATAATAAATATGTAAACACTACCTCAGACCAGTTGACTACCTTGCTTTACACCAGTCTGAAAAATTTACAATAATGCACTTCAACTTTCGAGCAGTGAAGTGAAAAAGACAGAATATACTTTAATGCACTTTCTAGACTGATGTGCCAATTTTGGCTGCAACCTTAAATGCCCTGAAATAGTGGATTTCTTTGCAAGAATATAAGAAAGATGCTGCTGTAATTACACTATTGAGCCTCTATGCCCTAACCTGCTTTGAGCAGTAGAGGGAGCATGTCTGAGTGTCTTGCGGGACCGCTTCCGAACTGAAAGTGTGGTTGTGCAATGCTTGATCCTTCTGGTATGAGCCACAGGAGGGAGCCAAATGGTATTGACTCCTTTGTAAAGACAGGGTAGAGTCTGGCGTATACTGAACAAAGTGATTTATTGTCACGCTATTTTATGCATTAAAGACCTGGCGTGCATGCAAAAAAAAACCCGCTAAGATTAACCTGTTAAAATTAAAAAAAAAAGGACAGTTTGATTCCACAAGGATACTGCATATTTGGCTCCTCTCCATGCTTCTGGGCTTGAACGATGCTTTGACTCTGCTGGACCTACAAAAAAAAAAAAGAGAGAGACTATAGCAAAAAAGCATGTTCATCGTGGCAGCTACACAGACAAATTAAGCTCCCCCATTCTGCGTAGTACCTGAATGTGCAATTTTAAAGTGAACTTGGAATAAACAACCCACAGTCTTTTATATTGGTTCAGACTCCTTTTATTTAAATACAAATGCAGTGGAATTATAACAAGACACAAGACTTACTGCGTTCTATTACAGTCTTCGCATGTGATAAAACACAACATCAGTATCAGATTATGCAACCATATCACAGATACTAGGAGCTTGTTCAACGGCATGCCCGGTTTTCACTTCCTTTTTTATTCTGTATAGAGTAAATGCACAAAGGATCAACGGTGATCCATCTCAGCACCTTGACACTTACCTTAACGCTGCCTGGAGCGAACAATGGAGATTTAAAGCTCCCATAAGAGCTTACATAAACAGACACAGGGGAGCGACCTGCTTATGGACGGTTACATGGCACTAAACACTGGCCAAACCTTAGGCTCCAACTAGCAAGAGCTAACCGGGCAAATCTATTGTGTAACAAGCTAGTGGGGTTTTCTTGCGTCTGAAGAAAACATTAAAAGTGAAACTGTTAACACCAAAAAAATAAAATAAAAACTTGTATTATTAAAATCAAAAACGCTCAATTAAGCGGCATCGTGGTTTAATAAATTAAACCTTATACTGGCCAAACAGTAAGCTTTACAAGAAGAGAACGACGGGCACGTAGTTCGATAGGAAAATGGCTTCAACTTTCGATACTGAATGAACACTATTCACATGCTGGTTAGCACATTTCCAAGCATTTCGATACTTAATGACCGACTGCGAAATTATTAATATAGTAAAACGCACACGGAGCCGTTTCCTATTAGGCCAAAGACTTCGTTTGATGAAAAGTCGCGGCTCTATAGCGGGTCGAGTTAGCCAACAAGAATATTCCAGACTCCATCTTTCTCGTTCACAACAAGAGGCATATACTCAAACACCGCCATGTTGAGTGCTAACAGAGCCCGAGTGTGCTAGTAGCTGCGTTAGCCTTAACGTCGGTTCTAAAAGTGCCATTATAGTACAACACATATCCCATTGTCACCGTAAACAATACCGGCGAACCGCGGCCTATACCAAAAGTCAAGGCTGGCGCACAAAACCTGGGATGTAATTACCTAATAAATAACTAGTTAGTAAGCAGCTAGGCTAAATCTACATTTTTGTCTCGTATCATTACAAGCCTAACGTTAAAGTCTGTCTTACATAGTTTTACTGAGCGTTGCTTCCACTTGAACACACTATATTGCCATAAAAGCTACATTAGATATACATTTTTAAACGCTAAGGAGATATAGCCCCCGTAAAACAATAGCGACGAACAGCAGGGGAACATACTTTCGTTGTTGGCACGTTAAGCTAAGCAGATCAGCAAGTATAATTTGGAACGTTTTGGATTCAAACTTGTACTCAGACGGCTTTTAAATGACTTGATGTACACGAGCAATTTAAGTAAATATTAAATTAAATTATAATTCATAAAAATATTCTGTTACTCAACCGCCAAGACGACGTTTCAGACTTCTTTCAAACGTGGCCTGTGACGACTTTTCACAATTTAACAAAATCAGCACAAATATATGAACAAATGAACATTGCCATGTACTAAAAATTACACGTATGACACGTATATGTAAACACAGTTAGAATGCGTTGAAAAACAGACATTAAACGAGCGCTTAAGGCTTCCCCTAGAATTTCCTACACGGCGTACTGGAAATCCAATCCTTTGAGCGGCCATCACTTGCAGGCGAGTCCCAGGCTTGCAACAAAGTCCCACAAATCCAAAAAATATACAGGGCAAAAAAGCTGAAAAATCGATGTATCTCTAGAGTAGCTCAAAAATAATCCATTATACAGTATTTCGACATGAAAATGTCATATGGTTTAGGAGTTTTCCCTTGCTTCTTCTAAGATCTCAATAGGCCTCAGCCCTGAACCTCTTTTCTTAGAGCTCAGGCTGATCCAAAGCGAGACGAACGTGAGAACAGAGATTTTTTTTATTTTTGCTCTGAGGGAAGAAATTCACATCGGCAACATTCGGATCACATCGGAAACAGGGTGGGTTTTGTTAAAATTATTGTAAGAAGGCTCGCTTCTTCGTAACTACTGGTCCTGTCCTCACTCCTACTTAATATTAATAAGAAAACGGACAAATCAAACGCACTACAAATGAATATTCATATTTTGAACGTGAATTACACTGCGTACCGCCTACCCCGTTGTAATAAAGCCAATAAGGATGAAGTCAGATTAAATAAACGCCCTCTCTTACTTTTTATTGGTTTAAAAAATAAACGTGCTCTTTCATTGGCTGTATAAGTCACAAAATTAATTATTCATGAAGCTGCCTTGAATGGCCAATGAGCGTTTTACTACAGATGTGCATGTCCCACCTTCCGAAGAGTTAGTCCCTGCCTTTTTCACTGTGTAACCCCGTAGTAAGCACCCAGTCTATTTAAGCAAGCGTTGGGCAGCTTCATGCTCAGTAGCGCTAAGAGCGCTCCACAGTGTAGATCAAAAAAAGGGAGGGGAACAGTTGGTAGTCAGTTTACTTGGGAGGAAATAATTAAAAACTCGTCTATAGAGGCAACCATTTACAGAGGTCTGTGGGATTTCGCCTTCGGAGACTTCCCGGTCACCGTTGGCGGCCTGACCAGAATCGAGGTGGTAATTTAGAGGCTGTTCCTGCTCACAAAGCGGCGTGCCGAGGAAGGACGCGGCTCTTTGAATAGACAGGATGCACGGACCGCCCTCCGGCGACAGCGCATGCCCATTGCGCACGATCAAGAGAGTTCAGTTCGGCATCATCAGCCCAGATGAACTTGTAGGTTTTCTTTTTGGGGACTCGGTATTTATTAATAATTATCTGACAGATCACACATTATCCTTGCAGTTTCGTAATTGATGTTGTGGTTTTAACATATATGGAAAAGACATGGTTCTGGTTACAACGGGAAGTGCTTGCTGTTAGCCTAGCCTAGCTAGCTGTGCCGGGCTGGTGGCGCTTGTGCTAACTAGCATGTTGCAGGAAGTTTGAAAAACTTAAAGCACAACATAAAAAAAATCCATACTTTCACATGAATTAAACCCCCTTTTTATTCATGCAATGTAACATTTAGGCCCACTAGTGAGTGAAGATTTTGTTTACTTTTCTAGCAGTTCGCTATGTAACTTAAGAGAACGTGTTTTGCCAGTGATCGCATTGTACGTCTGTTTTGGCTCACAATAAATAAAGGGTAAATTAAACAAAGTCAGATGTATGTTTTTTATTTTAAAGGTGTAGCTTTAGTGGGATTGTTTATTTTTGGTTGTTTTACGAGGATGTATATAATCTTAACGTTTCATATATTAAAAGTTATCTGTGGAAATGTATAATCCACGTGACAAATTATGATTTGTCTACATTTTATTTGTATTTGATAGGTTTTTTTTGCATAATAGTTCATAACAGCATCTTGGATTTCATTAGATATTAAAATATTTTATGATGTGCATATCTTGTTGTTTGCTATGACACTGATGATTATTATTGACCTGCTGATTATTTCACATTAAACCTATGTACATGTTGTCTCTTTCCTCAGAAACGGATGTCTGTTACAGAAGGGGGAATCAAATACCCCGAAACAACCGAAGGAGGACGTCCTAAACTTGGTGGCCTTATGGATCCAAGACAAGGTGTCATAGAACGAACTGGAAGATGTCAGACGTGTGCAGGTACACTGTCACATTGGCATGTTTTGCTAAAAAGTAATTTGGTAATTGCTGTCCCTGCTTGACAAATTTAATATTTACATGGCTTTGTCATGCTTTCAGGAAACATGACAGAATGCCCAGGCCACTTTGGGCACATAGAACTGGCAAAGCCAGTTTTCCATGTCGGCTTTATAACAAAGATAATGAAGGTTCTTCGATGTGTCTGCTTCTTTTGCTCCAAGCTGTTGGTGGATTCTGTGAGTATATTCAGCATATGACAGTATACAAAGTAAAAATCTGTACATTTATTAAATAAAAAATATTTTTTTTTTTCTTCGTATTTGCAGTGCAGTTTCCTAATTTTTTTTCAATTGCTGTTACTTTTAGAACAATCCAAAGATTAAAGACATTCTGGGAAAATCTAAAGGACAGCCCAGAAAGCGTTTAACACATGTGTATGAGCTGTGCAAAGGGAAAAACATATGTGAAGGAGGAGAAGAGATGGACAACAAATTTGGGATGGAGCAGCAGGAGACAGAGGAGGACCTTACCAAGGAGAAGGTATTTGGAAGCCATCTTTTCGTTACAGTTAATGGACATTTCACTGATCAGCATAGTCTTTTTTTCTTTTTTATAACCATACCCTACCCTTCACTCCGGACTTGGTGATTAATTTTTTGTTTTAATTTTTTGCAGGGTCATGGTGGCTGTGGGCGCTACCAGCCACGTATCAGACGCTCTGGCTTGGAGCTATATGCCGAGTGGAAGCATGTTAATGAGGATTCGCAGGAGAAGAAAATCCTGCTGAGTCCTGAACGTGTACATGAGATTTTCAAGCGCATCGCTGATGAAGAAGACATAATCCTGGGCATGGACCCCAAGTTTTCGCGGCCTGAATGGATGATTGTAACTGTATTACCTGTGCCTCCACTGGCTGTGAGGCCTGCTGTAGTCATGCAGGGATCAGCTCGCAACCAGGTAAGACCAGATATGAACCCAGATTAAATTTTTGTTGTTTTTGAGCTGTGTTAAAATGAATCTATATTACAATAATAAATAACCGATTACCTTCTGTTTCAAAGGATGACTTGACCCACAAGCTGGCTGATATTGTTAAGATCAACAACCAACTGAGAAGAAACGAGCAGAGTGGTGCAGCAGCTCATGTCATAGCTGAGGATGTGAAGCTACTTCAGTTTCATGTTGCCACAATGGTGGACAATGAATTGCCTGGACTTCCAAGGGTATGTATGGACTCCCCAAAGTCTTTAAATATACAAGATAAATGGCTGAGTGCAGTCACACAAGTTGTTGCAATGTTCTATATTTACAGGTTTTTCTTTTCCTGATTTAAAATTTGTTGTCTTTTTTTTTTTTTTTTTCAGGCAATGCAAAAATCTGGCCGCCCTCTCAAATCCATCAAACAACGTCTAAAGGGAAAGGAGGGGCGAGTCCGAGGTAACCTGATGGGCAAGCGTGTGGACTTTTCTGCCCGAACTGTTATCACCCCAGACCCCAACTTGCAAATCGACCAAGTGGGCGTACCACGATCTATTGCAGCCAATATGACCTTCCCAGAAATTGTCACACCCTTTAACATTGACAGGTACATCAGGAACATGGGGGGGGGGGGGGGGGCTATACCTCTGTGTGGTCTGTGAAGGCATCTTTATTTTTATAAATAAAGTTTGATATCAGGTAATTTATTCTGCTGATGACTTTTAATAGATTGCAAGAGCTGGTGCGAAGAGGCAACAGCCAGTACCCAGGAGCCAAATACATCATCCGTGACAATGGAGACAGGATCGACCTGCGATTCCACCCAAAACCAAGTGACCTTCATTTACAGATTGGATACAAGGTTGGATTTAAAAACAAGTGGTTAAAAAAAAAAATGTGTACAACGTGAATTAAAATTTTATTCCGACTAAACCTGATGTCTGTTTTTGTGTTTTGGAATTTTTTTTCTCGTGTTCAGGTGGAAAGGCACATGTGTGATGGGGACATTGTCATCTTCAACCGACAGCCTACACTACATAAAATGTCTATGATGGGGCACAGGGTTCGCATTCTGCCCTGGTCCACATTTCGACTGAACCTCAGGTGCGAAATAAAGTCCAGAGCTCATTGGCTTTTACTATTGTGTTTTCGTTTCCTGTTGTTTGTACTTTATGAAACATGTTTTAGTGCCAATTCCTCGAGTTGACGGTGTGTTCTAGTCACTCTAACATCCTGTCTCATCTCCTTCTAGTGTCACCACCCCTTACAATGCTGACTTTGACGGGGACGAAATGAATCTCCACCTGCCTCAGTCTCTTGAGACGAAAGCTGAGATTCAGGAGCTGGCCATGGTGCCCCGTATGATTGTTACACCTCAGTCCAACAGGCCCGTCATGGGTATTGTGCAGGACACCCTCACAGCTGTGCGCAAATTCACCAAAAGAGACGTCTTCCTAGAAAGGGTGAAGCTATTGTTGCCGTGATTAGGATTATGATAATGTAGAGAGTTGATTTCAGGGATTTTAATTTTTCTCCTCTCACTGGGCTTTTCTTCACCACAGGGAGAAGTGATGAATCTCCTCATGTTTCTCTCCACCTGGGATGGCAAAATGCCTCAGCCAGCCATCTTTAAGCCTCGCCCTCTGTGGACAGGAAAGCAAATCTTCAGTCTCATCATTCCTGGACACATCAATGTCATTCGTACCCACAGCACCCACCCTGATGATGAGGACAGTGGTCCTTACAAACACATTTCACCTGGGGACACCAAGGTACAAAAATAATGAAAATAATGTAAAAAATGTTTCATGTAAAAATAAAGAATGAAAAATTAGTCCAATGCCGGTAACTTCATTTAACTCATTCACATAGGTGATAGTGGAGAACGGTGAGCTGATCATGGGCATCCTGTGTAAGAAGTCGCTAGGAACCTCAGCTGGCTCCCTCGTTCACATTTCCTACCTTGAGATGGGCCACGACATCACCCGACTCTTCTATTCCAACATTCAGACTGTGGTCAACAACTGGCTGCTGATTGAGGGTAAGAACACAGTAAAGTTACTAGAATTCTGTTGCTGTATTAACGTTGCATTCAATGTTAAAGCTTAGACAACATGAATTCATATGATATTTACAGGTTTAGTCTTTATTTTCAGGTCATTCCATTGGTATTGGTGACTCAATTGCTGATGCTAAGACATACCTTGATATTCAGAATACCATCAAGAAAGCTAAACAAGATGTGATAGAAGTAAGTATTCTACACAGTTTAATCTAGTGTAAGAAGATAACGGAGCACAGAAAAGTGAAGCCTGACTTCTACCTCCCATCAGGTCATCGAGAAAGCCCACAACAACGAGCTGGAGCCAACCCCTGGTAACACACTGAGACAGACATTTGAGAACCAGGTGAATCGTATCCTTAACGATGCTCGAGACAAAACAGGATCTTCTGCCCAGAAATCTCTGTCTGAGTACAACAACTTCAAGTCCATGGTGGTGGCTGGTTCTAAGGGCTCAAAGATTAACATCTCACAGGTAGAACACTAAAACCAAATATAAGTGCATTACAATTGATTATTTATCTTCCTTGTGTTGTTTAGTTGACTTGTTTTAACAGTCCTTTTTATGTCCACCTCTCCTTAGGTTATTGCTGTGGTGGGGCAACAAAATGTGGAGGGTAAACGTATCCCCTTTGGCTTCAAACACCGCACGCTGCCCCACTTTATCAAGGATGACTACGGTCCTGAGAGTAGAGGCTTTGTGGAGAACTCCTACCTGGCTGGCCTGACACCAACAGAGTTCTTCTTCCATGCCATGGGAGGCAGAGAGGGTCTGATCGACACAGCTGTCAAGACTGCTGAGACAGGTGAGTGCAGACATCTTGGTATAACAGTGGTTAAAACAGAAGAAAATGGGAATTAAGATTTTCATAAATGTATGGAGATATGCTTCTAAAACTGAAAGCTTTATAGTTTTTAACATGAGACATCTGTTCTACATCACCAGGTTACATTCAGCGTCGTCTGATCAAGTCTATGGAGTCTGTGATGGTGAAGTATGATAGCACAGTGCGTAACTCCATTAACCAGGTGGTCCAGTTGCGTTACGGGGAGGATGGCCTGGCAGGAGAGAATGTCGAGTTTCAAAATCTGGCAACAGTCAAACCATCACACAAGGCTTTTGAAAAGAAGTAGGTTATTCACTGTATACTTTTTATTCAGAGAATACTAAGACTGGTACTAATCATGTATCATACTTGTACTTAAACACGTGCATATTCTGTTAAGGTCGGCTTATTGTCTGTAATCGGTATTTAACTTGGCCTCATCTTGTCTCATCTGTTTAGGTTCAAGTTTGATTGCACCAATGAGCGAGCACTGAGGCGCATCTTACAAGAAGATGTCGTAAAAGACGTGCTGACCAATGCGCATGTACAGGGAGCTTTGGAGAAAGAGTTTGAGAAGATGAAGGAAGACAGGGAGATCCTCCGTGCCATTTTCCCCACTGGAGACAGTAAAGTGTGTGGTGACACATATTTGCTGCTAATCTCTTGCTTTGTCATGTGAAATTGAAAATACTCATACTGGAATGTTTGTCCTTATCTGCAGGTGGTGCTGCCATGCAACTTGGCCAGAATGATCTGGAATGCTCAGAAGATCTTCCGTATCAACACTCGAACTCCATCAGACCTGAATCCCCTAAGGGTGGTTGAGGGTAAGCTAAAAAAACTCTTCAGTTTTTTTTCTTGTCACATTAAATTTTGTTCATGTACACTACAAGGTTGCCACTTCAATAGGGTCTTGTGATAAAGAAATAACTTGCTGTGGATTTAGTTCCTTTAAACTCCGTAAAGCTACCTGGGAACCCACAGTTGCTATGTTACAGAACAGTTCAGGTTCTGGAAGTGTTGAAATGATCAGTTAGCCACATTTTAATCCATAGCTACAGTAAAATATTGTCTGGGACACCGTTTTTCCCTTAATCCTATAAATGGATTAATTGTCTTAAGGAATCAGGAAGTCTCATGGATTTGTGTACTGAAATAGAATATGCAACATGAGTCTTTGTCTTCAGGTGTGTATTTGCATCTCCAGGTGTTCAGGAGTTGAGTAAGAAGCTTGTGATTGTGAATGGTGACGACCCTCTAAGTGTACAAGCCCAGGAGAACGCAACTCTGCTCTTCAATATCCACCTGCGCTCCACACTCTGCTCCAAACGCATGACAGAGGAGTTCCGCCTTTCCACCGAGGCTTTCGACTGGCTGCTGGGAGAGATTGAGACAAAGTTCAACCAGTCCATTGTAAGTATAGCAAAGTGATTCACATAATTCCAGACTTGTTATATATTGGTTATACACTCTCGTTCTAAATCTATGACATCTTCTTCTTTAGGTCCACCCAGGTGAAATGGTTGGTGCACTGGCTGCTCAATCGCTGGGAGAGCCAGCCACCCAGATGACCCTGAACACCTTCCACTATGCTGGAGTCTCAGCCAAGAACGTGACACTTGGTGTTCCTCGTCTGAAGGAGTTGATCAACATCTCTAAGAGGCCAAAGACACCCTCTCTGACTGTGTTCCTGCTGGGTCAGGCAGCACGTGATGCTGAGAGGGCCAAGGACATCCTCTGTCGACTGGAGCACACTACACTGCGAAAAGTGAGAAAGGAGTTCTTACGGATTAAATTTATTTCTAAAATATAGTCCTTCCTATGCTGCCATTCCACAAGTATTGTATAGTAATTGATTATAAATTTTAAATGCTGTAACAATTTTGTTCTGTCCGTCAGGTGACTGCCAACACTGCAATCTACTATGACCCCAACCCCCAGAACACTGTGGTCGCTGAGGACCAGGAGTGGGTGAATGTCTACTATGAGATGCCAGACTTCGATGTGACGCGCATTTCACCCTGGCTGCTCCGTATCGAGCTCGACCGCAAGCACATGACTGATCGCAAGCTGACTATGGAGCAAATTGCAGAGAAGATCAACGCAGGTGAGTTGTATACACATGATCTTATTTGATGGTTGAACAGAAATTATGTGCTTTTCTTTAAAGTCATAATTGTCTCTGCAAGGTTTTGGAGATGATCTGAACTGTATCTTTAACGATGATAATGCTGAGAAGCTCGTTCTGCGAATCAGAATCATGAACAGCGATGAGAACAAGTTCCAAGAGGTGAGCAACGATGGTTATATTCAATAGCAAATGCACTGAAGCCCATTTTTGTGTTGGTTAAATGTCTGTATTTTCCTTATCTAGGATGAGGAGGTGGTGGACAAAATGGACGATGACGTATTCTTGAGATGCATTGAGTCCAACATGCTCACGGACATGACCCTTCAAGGCATTGAGCAGATCAGCAAGGTGACAGAAATAAAACACATTTATGAACAGTAATACAGCAGCTTTCCCTCCTGCATCATTGATATCACACAGTCATCAGTGGCAAAACGTCTGTCAGGAAGTCACAGGTTAATCTCTTCTTCAGGTTTACATGCACTTGCCTCAGACGGACAATAAGAAGAAGATTATCATCACAGAGGATGGTGAGTTCAAGGCTCTGCAGGAGTGGATCCTTGAGACAGATGGAGTGAGCCTAATGAGAGTGCTCAGCGAGAAGGACGTTGATCCCGTCAGGACCACTTCCAATGACATTGTGGAGATCTTCACGGTATGTTTTTCGCAACAGTGTTATTCTTGTGTGGGTTTATTTGCTTTGTATGTTGTTTAGTTGTTTTTATCTTCACTTCTGGTCTCTCTCTCTCCTCCCCCCCCAGGTCTTGGGAATTGAAGCTGTGCGAAAGGCTCTGGAAAGGGAGTTGTACCATGTCATCTCTTTTGACGGATCCTATGTCAACTACCGCCACTTGGCTCTGCTGTGTGACACCATGACTTGCCGTGGTCACCTAATGGCCATCACGCGTCACGGCATCAACCGTCAAGACACAGGTCCACTCATGAAGTGTTCTTTTGAGGAGACGGTGAGAAGATGACAATTTCATTTTTTTAGAAAGAATTTGTTTAAAACAAAAAATTTATAAAAAAAAAGAGAGAGAGAGAGAGACCGGATTTCTTTTGTCCTAATCCTCCACTTTTTGCATTTCTTCTTCAGGTGGATGTGCTGATGGAGGCCTCGTCCCATGGTGAAAGTGACCCCATGAAGGGTGTGTCAGAGAACATTATGCTTGGCCAGCTTGCCCCAGCAGGTACAGGCTGCTTTGACCTGCTGCTGGATGCTGAGAAGTGTAAATACGGCATGGAGATCCCTACGAACATACCTGGAATCAGCGTGGCTGGACGTAAGTGGAGTGATGGTTGTTGGATCCATGCTGTGTAAGACGCGATGGGTAGGATGTGCTGTGATATTTATGTTCTGCATGTGTCTTTTTTGCAGCCACTGGAATGTTCTTTGGTTCAGTGCCAAGTCCCATGAGCGGTATGTCTCCTGCAATGACACCATGGAACACTGGAGCTACGCCAGCATACGGTGCCTGGTCCCCCAGTGTTGGTTAGTACAGCTCAGCTTAAGATGCTTTAGCTCTTCTCCTTGTTTTGGTTTCATTCACTGAGCCTCTTATTCATTTTGTTTACCCTTTTGGTCCTTCAGGAAGTGGCATGACCCCTGGAGCAGCAGGTTTCTCTCCTAGTGCAGCATCAGATGCAAGTGGCTTCTCTCCAGGCTACTCCCCAGCCTGGTCCCCCACTCCTGGGTCTCCAGGATCTCCTGGACCTGCCAGCCCATACATCCCATCGCCAGGTTAGACTATACAAATTTGTTGATAAGAAGTTATGTTAATTGTGATTTTGTTTGTTTTAGTTTTTTTTACTCTCTATTTAAATAAAATATAACAATACAGCTTAGAGACATTGGCACTGAAGAAAAGACAGGAGGAGGTAGCAGAACTTAAGATGTTGAGGTTTTCTTTGGGAGTCTCGAGGATAAATAAGATCAGGAATGAGGACATCAGAGGGACAGCTCATGTTAGATGTGTTGGAGATAAAGTCAGAGAGGCCAGATTGAGGTGGTTTGGACATGTTCAGAGGAGAGACTGCGAATATATCTGTAGAAGGATGCTGAGGTTGGAGCTGCCAGGCAGGAGGTCTAGAGGACGACCAAAGAGATTTATGGATGTAGTGAGAGAGGACATGAAGTTAAAAGAGGACAGGGTTAGATGGAGGCACATGATTCGCTGTGGTGACTCCTAATAGGGAACAGCCGAAACAGAGAAATACATGCACAAAAAAACATTTACCACACTGGTCCTCCTTTAGTCAACGTGTTAAAATTTTAATACAAAACTTAATATAGCAGAAAAAACTTGGTGGCAGATTTTTAATGTGTATTTATTGTTTACATATGACCATTACTGGCCCAGGGATGGAGCCCTGTAGTACAATTCAAATGTTTCATTTCTATTTAATTTTTTTTTTTTTTTTTACCTCAAGGTGGAGCCATGTCACCAAACTACTCGCCCACCTCCCCAGCCTACGAGCCTCGCTCCCCCGGAGGCTACACCCCACAAAGCCCAGGCTACTCCCCAACATCTCCCTCCTACTCCCCCACCTCTCCCTCATACTCCCCCACCAGCCCCAACTACAGTCCGACATCTCCTTCCTACTCCCCCACTTCACCCAGTTACTCCCCAACATCTCCTTCTTATTCGCCCACATCTCCATCCTATTCCCCGACATCGCCATCCTACTCCCCCACTTCCCCATCTTATTCCCCCACCTCCCCATCCTACTCTCCCACATCGCCAAGCTACAGCCCAACATCGCCAAGCTATAGCCCAACATCGCCCAGCTACTCTCCCACCTCGCCTTCTTACTCACCCACCTCCCCTTCTTATTCTCCTACATCTCCATCTTACTCTCCCACCTCCCCCTCATACTCCCCCACATCTCCTTCCTACTCTCCGACCAGCCCAAGCTACAGCCCCACATCACCAAACTACACACCCACCTCACCCAGTTACTCCCCCACCTCTCCCTCTTACTCTCCAACATCCCCCTCTTACTCCCCAACCTCCCCCAACTACACGCCAACCAGTCCCAACTACTCTCCCACTTCTCCCTCCTACTCTCCCACTTCTCCCTCCTATTCACCCTCCAGTCCACGCTACACCCCACAATCTCCCACCTACACACCAAGTTCACCCTCATACAGCCCAAGCTCCCCATCCTACTCTCCCACCTCCCCCAAATACACCCCGACTTCCCCTTCATACAGCCCCAGCTCACCAGAGTACACCCCAACTTCACCCAAGTACTCCCCCACTTCTCCAAAGTACTCCCCAACGTCGCCGAAGTACTCACCCACTTCTCCCACCTACTCCCCGACAACACCGAAATACAGCCCGACCTCTCCAACCTACTCTCCTACTTCGCCAACCTACACCCCCACCAGCCCCAAATACTCCCCTACCTCCCCAACTTATTCCCCAACTTCACCCAAGTACTCACCGACATCTCCTACGTACTCCCCAACTAGTCCAAAAGGCTCCACGTACAGCCCCACCTCCCCTGGATACAGCCCCACCTCACCCACCTACAGCCCAGCCATCAGCCCCGATGACAGCGATGAGGAGAACAACTGATGAGACGCGCAGAAGGAAGGGAGGCAGCTGAAAAAACCCTGTCACCTCACGGGGAACACCTGAAGGACAGCATATTGAACCAGCTGGAGGTGAAAGTGTCTTTAGTCACAGGGGTTCCAATTGTGATCATTTTTCTTTGGAAATCTCTCCTTTGGGACCCCTGTCTTGACCACTTGGGGGAGTTGCCTACCTTTACCCTAAAAGTAGTTAAAACTATTATGTGAAAGACTTGAACTGCTTTGCCTGAAGGAAAAAGGCTGCCTTTTGAAATAGTTTTTTAATTTTCACATGGGGTGTTGAAGTAAAACTACAAATCCCAAGAGGGAATGAAAAGGAGAGGAAGATTTGAACAAGAGGGGAGGGACGAAATGTCCCTTTTTAACTTTATAAAGTGTCCTGCATCCAGCCTCTCTCTAGTTTTGTAAATGTTCGGCAAATATTTGTTCCTGGAAAGCAGACACATTGCCAAAAGCCTTTTTCAAACGCTAAGTGGATTGTATTCATTTCTCAAGTATAAGCTCTAAGAAAGTCAAGGAGGTAATGTTTAGACTTTGTTTACCGCATATTTCACCAAGGTGTATCTTGTTTATTGCCAATTTCACCAAGGTGTATCTAGTTAGACCTTTTGCTGCTTTTGTGGAAGTAAAGTTGCTGCCAGTTTTGGGGGCATGTTTTTTATTTTATTTTTTTTTCTCAATGGAAATAGAGCTTTGAGAGCTTTGTCAGATTGTTTAAAGAAAACAGTTGGATAATCATACATTAGAAGAGAGAAACTGGCTTGCAGGGAAAATTTCGCTCTGAACACCGCAAACTACATAATTGTATGTAACCATCACCCTCCCCTCTTCCTCCTTCACACCCCAAAGACAAAACCTGAAAGATGTCTTGAAAACACCTACCAGCATCCTCTTGTACTCTACCATTTTGGAGACTTGTGCATCAAAAGCAAAAAAAAAAAACACTTTTCCATATACTATTATTCCCTTGAAATTGGGAATTGAAAGATTTATATGAAAAAAGTAATTGAATGATTGTCTTTAATTTAGATTCTAGGAGAAATTGGGCACAGGTGGATGAGGGATTCTAGTTTGGCGTTGCTGCTTTTGTCATTGTTTGCATGAGTAGCACATGTTAATATATTTTGATTAAACTTTAGGTTGACATTTTTTCGAATCCCTCCTACTTTTTGCTAATCTTCATCCTGTTTCTGATAGCTGAAGTTATAAAAGTTTATTTGGACTATTCAATTTATTTAAGAAATAAGGTTAACAACTATTCTGAGTGAATACAAATAGAGAAATTAAGATTTGCGTTTTTGTTTTTTTTTTAATTTGCTTTTGGTGACTCTGTGAACCTGTTTTCTGGAGGCTTATGTTCATGTACTGTGGATGAAGGGGCAAAGGACGGAGCGGAGAAGGCCTTTTGTTTTTCATCCATTTTCTCCCAATGGTCCATGTTTTTGCCACGTTGGCAACTGCTTTCACTTAACAGTTAAACAAAATGTTGCATGCTGTCACGAAGTTATGGCATTGCTTCAATTGAAGATGGCAGAAGGGCAGCGTGTTGGGTGTTTTCACTGCTACTGACACCAGGGGGCATAGTTTGTCCTCCTGGTCCACCGCCCCCCCACCCCCAGGAAAGTGGAACAATTTATGTTCTTTTAAGCAGAGATTGTCCAAAGAAACAGCGCATTTGGTCTCTCTATTTAAGAATAATTCTTACCCACTACATTAGTGTGAACTTTCTTTTAAGCATGGGTGCTTTCTCATGAGACTCAACGCAGTTTGACCATGTTGGGGAACTGTCTGGAGGCCTGATGTCAATGGGAACGTGTTTCATTTCTCCACTTGTTCCATTTGATCATTTGAAGTGGCTTTTCAAATTGAGTACCTGGGTCTCCTTCCTCTTCCCTTTTCATCCACTATTTAACCTCACTTCCTAAATCAGTGTTTGTTTTCCTCCTACCAGTATATGTACCTGTGATGAGGGGAATCATGGGGAGGGTGGGGATGTATCAGATCAAACTGGGAGTCCTGAAGGGTAATTTGTTTTTGTTTTTTTTAACAGAGGTATGTTCTGACAATGTTTCAACATGTATCTAATTTTGTGAAACACTGCTTCTAAGTTGATCTGAAAAGGTCTGCATCTCATGGCCTTTTAAGATGTGAAGCAGGTTTAATTGCACTTAGTAAATAATGCGGACCTTGACATTTTTCATTAAAACCTTGATATAGTGATGTTGTGTCCACTATGCTTGCATCCAGCCCTGTTGTTTTAACTGTATGCTGTCCACTCAGTTCAGGATATCAGGACTCCCAGTTGAATGGATGGCTAAGTATGTGTGTGCATCCAGGGGTGAGACAGTTTCACAAAGAGAGAACTTCATATGTCTTGGCAGAGGAAGGTTTAACTTTAAATTGCCACTGTATAAAAATCAATTCATTATCTCATTCTCTGTATCTTTGTTCTGTTTGTTTTTTGACTTTGAAAGAATTAATAAAAACTTTTACTACACTTGTGTCCTTTTGTCACTTAACTATATCTGTAAATTTATTTCCAGTTCTGTACTGTACAGAAACGGTAAATGTTATTTTTGCAGAATTTGGAGAAAAATACATCTGAAGAGTTTTAAGGGAAAATAATGTATTTCCTTTTTTTGGGGGGGGGGGGGATCATTTGAGCCATGTGTAGTTTAGCAGGGCAATTGTGGAAATTCACTTTGTAGATACAATTTTTTTTATTTATTTATTTTTTGATACTTGATCTTGAGTATTAAATTTTGAGTTCACACTCTTGCTGTACTATAGAGAGAAAACTGTAGTTTTCTATCATTATAGTTTATATCATTGATACTCAAACCATTATCTTAAGTAGCAATACCACAGTGTAGAAATGTTCTTTTACAAGCCCTACAACACAATTGTTATTCAAACTGGGATTGCTGAAGAGTATTTGTTTTTAACAGGTATGTTCTGACAATGTTTCAAAATACACTACAGTAGCTATTAGCTATACGAATACTCAAAGCACCAAAAGTAAAGATACTCCAATACATCACTGTTGGGAGAATACTGTCTCATCTTGTTTAAGATGAAAATGTTTCCAAACATTAAGATAATCTTAAAACTTAGTTTATTAAAAGTTTTTTGTTTTTGATGTTTTCTATATATTATATATATCGCTGTGGTGACACTGACCTCGAAGAAGAGGACAAAGTGTGAGCAACTGCAGATGAGCTTTTTTCCTCTTGGGGGAGCTCTTACCTTTCTGTGAACTCTTCGCTGGACAGGAAGCTGTACCATCAGTCAATACTAAGTGGTCGAGTGGTGCTGCAAATCAACACGTTTAAGAAAAAGAAATTTAACTATAATAGGCTCTTGGCATTGGTAAATTTTGACCTTGTGAGGTTAGTCTGAGTCACCTACTGTAAGCGAAAATTCAGAACTACCCTGAAAATGTAAAGGTAACTAAACCATGGAAAGTGGCTTGTGTCTGAGGGGATTCAGTGTTCATTGCTTGTAACTAAGAGAAAAAATTAGCTAACATTAGCACAGTTACAATTAGCTACTTGTGTTTTATAGGAAACTAAACAACATTGTATTTAAATGAAGTAAAGCTGTGATTATATATGTACAGGGGTCCTAAAACAGAGTTTTATTAGGAATAATTCGAGCTAACAGCAGTGACCGCTGGTTTACCGGTGGCAGATGTTTAAGTCTTTTCCATGGCAATGACTGTTTCTAAATCAAAACAAAGTTGGCTGCCCCATTTACAACTTTATGAGAAACAGCTGGACAGTGTGACTGGGGCTGTTCAATCACTGGGCACTTCATTAGGTCCGGCTGTGCAATCTAATGCACCGGTGGACCAATCAAACACAGAAGCTTTGCCATAAATTCTACTTTCACAAAGGTAAAGTTTCATAGTTTTTAAGTTGAATTGTTGAGGTCGTAGTGGTGGAGTCATACTGGAGTGCATTTCACTAAGAGGTGGTTCTAATGTTTTGGACATCCTATTTAAAATACAAAACAGTTTATATTACTATGTTGATCATATCACTGACATAATCAGTTTGTGCTAGCTAAATGGATAACAACAAACCACGAAACAACTTTAAGTACAAAATTCTTAAAATACTTTACAAATTATGTAATAGAAGGGCAATGAGGGGAAAAATGAGAGAATGCTTTTTTTCCCACAACAAGTACATGACAAACTGTATGTAACTTAAACGTAAAGGGCCTATAATATATTTAACCTCAATTCTTGAGCATAGCTGTGCACAGGCTGTTAGGGTGTGTGGGTGCAGTTCACCACTTCCTCTTCACAGATACACATCTGGCCTAAAGACCATGAGTACAAGTGTTTTTTATCTCCACGAAGAGCTGTTTCGTTGTGTTGAATTGTGTTGTGTTCAACATTGGTGTATTAGTTTCTGCAAAAAAAAGCATAACACAATAGGTGAGGCCCATCCACAGACAATGGATGACCAGTTTTTGTAAAAGTAGCTTTATCATATGCAGTATATTGTTCCTGTTCCACCTTTTCATTGATACATACAATATTTACATTGAATGTTTTTTTTTCTACAGCTGCATCATGCAATATTTTATATTTATACACATTTACACAAAACCTGACGTATATAGCATGTTTGAAAACAAAACATTTTGAAATTAAGGGATATTTTTGACTTACCAAAATGTAAGAAGATATTAAATAAAGATTCAATGAGAGTAGTTCAGGGAAGTGTAAATTTGAATTTATATTGCTGCAATTGTCGTTACAATTATGTTACATAAATGTTTACATCTTTGTGGTTGGGCATCAGGCCTCCCTCTGATGCCGCCCATGACAATAACTGTATTACATAAACAGAAAAGTTAAAGGCAAGTAAACTGAATTGAATGTGTGACATTTGCACCTTAGATAATAAATTCATGTATGTAATGTTAAAGTAGACCTTTTGTTCGTGCACACCCTTATGGAGATAAGAGTGGGCTTTCCTCATTTCCAAGTGGATGCTTCAGCATAATTTACCTGTGGACATAATGAATCACTGGGCTGTGTCACATAAGAATCTAAGGCTGCACTGTGGTCCTGTACACATAAAGTGTGTGTGTGTGTCCGACTGAGGGGAATCCTTGTATGACTAATAACTGTGTTTATGTAAGTTAGCATGGTGATATGTCTGGAGACGTTGTCATGAATAACAGGGTGACAGATAAATAGATAATTTATATTTTGCACATGCTTAATTAGTATGACTTACCAAGGAAACATTAAAAGACATTTGGACTAATGTTCAACTTGATGTTATTTAAAAGCACAGTGCAGCCTCAGGCTATTATTAAGATTGGGGGAGGGTGTAATTTAGTAATAGATTTGTAAAACTAGTTTCGTAATTTTGTTGGTTTGGTTTTTTTTTTTTTTTTTTTTTTTTTTTTTTTTTTTTTTGGTATCCTATTAAGTATTGATATTCTTGATGACAGAGTCTAATAAAAACATGCCAAAAGCCTGGTTTCATGATGAGCCTGTGCATCATCTTCATCAGCTTGTTAGTGATAAATCTGAATTCTCCCTCCACTTGATGTACTAATTTAATCAAGTTTGCGCACTTTTTGCTTCTTTTGTGCTTGAGGCAGTGGGGCGGGCTAAAACAGGCACAGGCAGGAAAGAATGGAGGGGTGTGAGTTAGTGCGCAAAAGAGACACTATGAATTTGTGTGTTTAAGGAGCTGGTTCTGTGTGCATGACTGCATTTCTCTCCACTCTCTCAGCTCCCACCATCAACTCACTCTTCAAAGTAAGTCTTAAATGGGTCTTTTGTGGGTTTTTGCTGTACAGAAATGTCTGCCCTGTTATCTTCATTTCTTTCTTCTTGCCTTTTTGTTTTGTACCCTATAATGTTTCCCATTCTTTACCTCCTCACAATGTTTTCCATGTTTGCTCACCACATTCTTCCTGCTGAAATCAGCTCAGGAATCTCACAGCAGGACGATGCATCTTTAGTGTTAAACTGAGACTCAGTTCTGCCTGACATTCATGTTTTTATTCAAACATATTCTCTGCTTTACAGTATTTCCTTTTCTTCCTCACTCTCATTCTCACTTCCTACACATCCTTCGTTTCGTTGCAGCTATTTCAGAACTTCCTTAAACCTTGGGTGGGGTATTGAAGCAACCAGACTGCTTGTGATCTCATTCAGGAAATTAGGCTTGGTGTAAAACTAAAACACATTTTACTACAAAGAATAGAAAAGAAATGGACTTTTCTTCTCTGGTTTCCTCACTTTCTCCGCATTACTTTGTCATTTGTACTAACATACATACGGTGCACTCAGCCATACAATCCCATACACACAGTGTGCACACAATAAATTGACAGATTACTCAGATTTCTCTGATTGCTGCTCTGTTGGTCTGCATATTGTTCTTTGACCGTGTTTTCTCCTCTGTCCACTCTGTCTTAGTCTCTGTCCTCCATCTATAACCAACCAAGGGTAAAAGTTTCTATAGCAGGGTAGGCAACCCTGCTCTTTAAGAGCCCTGCCCTGCTTGTTTTGTGACTTTCCCTGGCCAACTTACTGCTTAGAGCTTCTGACTGAATGAACACACCTAATCCTTGTAATCTATACTGACTGGGGAAGGGATAGTTGGAAAACAAGCGAGGATGTGTCTCACAAGGACCAAGGTTTGCATCTACCTGAAACTTAAAAAACAGTTTAGAATATGGTAAAATAGCTATTATGTGTTGCAACACAATTGCACAAGAGTTACTAAAGATGTAGTTGAGAAAAACAAATTTTAAGCTTTTTTTAAGCTCTTAATTGTATCTATTGTTTGGCTTTATAGTACATGCTCAGTACTGTCTTTCTTCAAAGTGTAAACTGAAATCAAAGGTAATCTCAGGAACTAGTGGACCATCTCCTGAAGTGAAAGCCCAGAAAATATCAGTATTCATCTCTGCATCTCAGCTAACAATTTGGCAATTTACCACTTAAAACCAGTGTCTCCATAGACTGTGGAAGATAAACTTCTGTGTCGGAGTTTGAATATAAAACTTGTTGATAGGCAAATGCGTTTAACTGAAGTTGTAATGTTGATGTACAGCCTGTGTGTAGTTTTGACTTCTTTACATGAACAGATTTTGTCATGCTTCACTAATATTACAATTATGTGTAGTGATAGTGTCAGTTCTCTCTACAATTAGTGGCTTAAATAACTAGTGACAGAAAGCTGGTATTTGGCTATTGACATTTGGTTTTTAATCTACTTAAGATTTTATCTTTTATTTTTATGGCTTTTTAAAACCATATTGTGTAAATGTTGATTCAGCGGTGCCCATCCAAGCTATGAAAGCACTTCAACATTGGTGTAACATTTTCTCTTGAGAAAACAGCCAAAGGTTTTACTTCCTTAATGAGGGCTGCTTGAAATTGCTTATGCAAGAGAAACCCTGGACAAAATGGTTCTGTGGTCAAAGGCCTTCAGTGTTTTAAAGGTGGTAGTAGCAGCCTAAGCATACAAGATATCTCCATTATTGACTGTATGCAATATGGTGGATTGTATGTTTCAATTAAAAATCCATCTTAAAAAATGTAAAAGGCCTATTGATTTGTATGTTGGAGCTGATAGATGGATGAAGGGATGATAGGAATGATGATGTGAACTCCTCACCATGCCCTGCATTGAACAGAAATAGAGGGTTTTATAGCTCTTAATTTGTGGTGTTTTTTCGCCCTTTGGATGGACGGAGGGAGGGTACACAGGGATGGAGTAAAGGTAGCAGGGCAAGCTGCAGCCAGAGAAGGGAAGAGTGGAAACATAGCCAGCAGCTTGTTTTCCCAGTAATTATCTACATGTTGTTTAGCTTTAGCCAGGAACCAGGAACCCGACTCGACTCCCCCCCACACACCTCATGGGGCATCCTATCCACAGTCTGCAGGTAGGCTTTCATCACGCCGGCTCTAGTTACCTCCCTCGTATAAGCTAACGAGGGCAGAAGAGTGCAAACACTCCTCCTCACCAGACCTCTTGATTCCACACTACCTCACACACACCAGTTTGCGCACACACTGCAGTGGACACTCAGAATGGAGTTGGACTTGGACAGCATGCCGGAGGTACGAGAGGACATCATACAGTTAAGTGGACTAGGGCCTTTTCTCTGCCTCCATACTTTTGGAATGGCTGTCCAAGCGTTGTTACCTTAACCCGAGTGCTCTGCATGTGCTCCCTCAGACCCTATCTCAGTTTCCAAATATACCCAAATAATTGCTCTACCTAACGCTGTGGTTACTAAACATCTCCTGGTTATACAATGTGATACACAGTGTGTTACAAGGATGCCGAGTTGTAAAAGTATTAGCTGAGGGTGCATATTTGAATAGGAGAGGGACTGAGTTCCTGAAAAACACAAGCTGCTGCTTACATCCTGTGTGACTGACCACAAGGCTGAAATGTCTCATTAAAAGCCTGGATGAGTAATTTCCAACTAATTATACAGGCGTTGGCAGCAGTATCTTGATTTTTAGGTTGGTCTTCTGACTTCTCTATAATTAACTGTTTGTTTTTCCACTCCCCCTTCTTCAGTTATGGTTGCTGCCTGGCGCCAATCTACTGCAGCGGCGGATTTGAAACATATACTGCTGATATAATCAGCAATGTTTTTTTTCTCTCTCTTTTTTTTTTTAAGTAGTAAATTCTCTACCCGTATGTTGTTTACTCCACTGTAATGCTTCTATGGTGGTGTGAACATGCAACGCACAATATCACTACCCCCCATAAAGCTGCAGAGCTTTTCTTATCAAAAGAGAGGAAACCTCAGCAGATTTCTTTATGCTGTGCCCTAGTTAGATGTCAGAGGTTGAGAAACTTTTTTATTATTTGTAGAAACAAGCTGCAAATGTGTGTAGTAGAGTAGTTTTTCTTCTATGGTCTGGTGCTCATGACTGTTGAACTATTAGATAAAAGTTCATTCTTGACATTTTAAACAAATATCTGAACTCAGCAGAGTAGAATAGAGTAGAAAGACCATTAAGATTTCCAAGCATTTTCAGCCACGTTTCCTGGTTTTGTACAGTGGATGCAAATGACTCAGTAAGTCAAAAGACTTGCAAATGACTCAATAAGTTAAAAGACTTGCAGTAAGTCACTAAAAATCTGAGTCATGGACTTTAAATACAAGCTGTTTCAACACTGAGATAGGTCAGAGACATTCTTAGTTTCTTCTGTGACTTTAAAATATCATGGTCTTCAGTGGAAATTGTCTTCTTACTCAATAAAGTGAACATTTAAATTAAAAACTATACTTTGTCTAAAAAGGTATCTCCAGGCCAATTTTCTAGTTATTTTGAAGCTTTTAACCAAATCTCATTATGTCGTTGTTGTTGTTGTTGTTGTTAAAACTAATATCTCTGTACTGCAGCCATACTGTAGTTTTAATTGCAATTTTGGGTCCGAAACAATGTTCAGCCCTATTATGAACGAACAGTACTTTAAGTAAAACACAACCTACAAGTGAAACATTTAACAATAATTAATTGCAGACCTGTACTTTGTTTATTAGCTACATCAAGCTCCTGCAATAAATCCTCCTTTGTGATGTCCGGATTTTGTTGAAAGAGTTTTACAGAGTTGATTCAACTGTTTATGAAGTGTATGGTTTAATTTAGGGAGGCATTGCTTATATTCTTACACCGTTTACATCAGTGAGTGTAGAGTGTAGGTTTTCTGAATGGTGATAACAAAGTCTGTAGACATTATTTCCTCAAAGGCTTCTTTCCATTTTCTATTTCTATGGTTTTGTTTACTCACTTTGATTCACACCTGAAAATCAAATCAGTGGAAGAATTTGTCTAACTACTGACACTTGTTGACACAGTGTAACACGAGAGAAAAGCAGGTGCCGACAACACATCTGTGTTCTAACCTCAGTTTGTGACACGAGGTTGACAAGTGGTGGACCTGCAGTCTTCTTTTTCCTGTGTGAAAACATGAGAGGGTGGTATACATGAGAGTGACTCAACCAAGTTCGTTCCTGGCTCAGTCTCACCTGTGACATGATCTAACATGTGTTTAGCCATACCTTGTTTTGTGCAGTGAAATGAGTGTTGAGGGCTTGGTGTTATATTACATAAAAAGTTTTATTCTTAGGCTTAGTCTTAGGGTCTTAGGCAGCAGCACAACCCCTCATTTTGGGTCGACTAATTGACATATAGTAGCACTTCAACATCACATCAACCACATCTTCGTGGTTTAGAAATGTCTGAGCTAAATTCTCGTCTTTGTGCTTAAAAATTGCCTGGGAAAAATTGTCCCAGACTGAGGGTACCTGTCATCTGATGGTGATGAGTTTAGTTCCTTTACATGTGTTCAGACTTGGCTGGATACACTTCTGCTTTTAGTTCCCCTTACTTCAACCACAACCTGGCAGCTGTTAGTAAATGGAAACAAGTTAATGTATTTACTCTTTCTGTTCCCAGTCTGTAGGAAGCAGTGTGTGTAATATGCCAAACTGGCAGGGTCCCAAGCATGTCCCATAGAAACAACATTTGGTAATAATCTCACAAGTGGTCAAGTCGTGTCTTCTTCTCTTGCAGAATGCTTCACTTCCAGCCAGCGCCGGGTCAGTTTGGTCCAGAGATCCGTCAGCCGGGCCTGCGAGTGTGGAGAGTGGAGAAGATGAAGGCAGTGCTGCTCCCTTCATCCGAGGTGGGAGCCTTCTATAACGGGGACTCGTATCTGGTGCTTGAAAATCGCGGCGAGCTGGGAGCCGACCTCCACATGTGGCTAGGTGAGAAGACAAATCTGGATTATCGAAGATTAAAATTGATCATCTAATACATATATTATTCAGAGTGTTCCAGATTCATGAAACCATTATTGTCTTTGGGTTTGTTTGTTTTCTTCTTTAACAGTGTAGTTCTGTGTTGCATTCATATTTATGTATATTTCCAAACAGTGGTGGTCAAACAGTCCACTGGGCCTTTTTTTTTCTTTCCACAAATACATTTCTATTTTTTCATGCTAATAATTTACTTTTTAGCGTTTATCTAACAAATGTGTCAGGAAAAAGGTGCTCATTGATATGAATGAAAGGAATCGCTGAGAATATTATATGGAATAATGGTTAAGAAACTCACCGTTTCCACTTTAGCCAGTCTGACGCTGTATGAAAGAGCAACCACCCAAAAATTTGTTTGTCTCCACCGAGCTTTTTGTTCAACCGACAGGCTTTCAGTGTTTCTGAGCATGTGGCAGATTACAGTGAAAGCATCTCATTTCAAAATAAAATCCATCAACGTCAGACAACTGTAATTTAATTACATTACCAAGCTGAGACAAAGGAAGCTGAGCACTTTTTCCTTGGAGCAAGAAACCAATAACAGATCGAGTAACAAGTAATGATGTGAGTTTCTGCCATGTCAACATTCATCAGTTATTCCAACAGGTTTGGTGCTGTCTGTTTCCCCAGGTCATAAAGGAACTAAGCCTTTCAGAGTGTTGTTGCCCAGATTAAGAATGGGGGGGGGGCAACATCCTGAGTTAGATCAAAAAATGGCAGAAAGTTGCCACAAAAATTGTACCAGCTGTTGATGAGAGTGATACAACTGTTTAAACAACTCATACAATAAACTGAAATATTTATGTAATATGTAATATTTCAGTAAATTGCTTACTGCTCACAACAAATAATTTAAATGCTAATGATTATTTACAGCAGAACAAAAAGCCACACATCAGGTGATAACGCACCCAAGCCATTGTAGTATAAGCAACCAGACAGCATCAGTTTTTCAGAATTAGAGGGATATTTCAAAATAGCGAGTCAAAGGGAAATGTAACAGCATTCTTGATGATCGCATAACTAATAAAGAAGTTGAAAATCTGTAAAGCTGTGGGCGGGAGAACAACTCAGCAGCTGTTCATATGAGCAGGAAATGGGTGACACCTCTTCTGCTCATCAGAGCGCAAAAAAGGAATATTTGGATAAATAAATTATAAGTAATATCTGAGATTCTGCTGCATCAGTTGTTAATCTCTAAAGACGCTGTACTGTAAGTCAGACAGTGCTCTATCAGTGCTAAAAGGGAGTGACTTGTCTTTAGCTACGTAGTGTTGATATTACTCAGAGAGAAGAAAGGGATCCTTCTCCTGTTTCCGTTTCCCTCCATCTAACAAAAGTGTGTGGAGTAACCTTTGCCCACTGCTTACTCCATGCCTCACCCTCGTCCACTCAGGGCTTTCAGCCAATAATGGTCCAACTAATGGAGATGAAACATGAGACACGGCGCTGACCTGCTGCATCGTTGCGTGAGGAGAGAGAGGTTCGATGCAGAATGATGGAGGGATGACACGAGAGAGAGAGAGAGAGAGCGGGGGGGAAACAAATCCTTCAGGAACAGGGATGGGTTTTTGAGTAGGACCCATTAAAATTGCAGGAGGATTGTTACAGTACTCAAATGTGGCTTTGTTTCCAGCATGTATCCGGTGCTTGGGTAACACTAAGCTGATTGTCACAGCTCGGACAATCAGCCTAAGCATGTGTCTCTCTCTGAGCCCTCGTCACTGTGTGTCATCTTCATGCATCCGCTGTTTGCTTCTCCGTGACCTATCACCTTCATCAGTGTGTCTTTGTTCCCTCATTTTTTGGCATCTTCACCCTTCTGGCTTCATTTACTAATGCTTTCACCTACATTTTATTTTTGTCTCTGTTCCTGGTGCCTCCCTCCATTCTTTAGAATTGCAACGTCAAAATAAATCAGACAGATCATTGTGACTTTATTCTTAAATGCCAAACATGTGACAATGGAGGCATTAAAAAGCACATGACATTTGTAAGTCAGCGTCAATAATTAAAGGATGAGAAACTATGTGTTTATACACTCATTCATTAGCAGCTGTGTCACACATGGATTTTTGTTGCATCAAACCAAATTATCCAGAATTGTGCATTTTGGAGGGATATGTGCAAACTGTTTCTGTTGTCTCATGTTTACCTCTTTCCTTTCTGCAGGGGAAAAGTCATCTCGGGACGAGCAGGTGGCCTGCGCTATGCTTGCTACTCAGCTGGACAACTTTCTGGGCGGTGAACCGATTCAGCACAGGCACATCCAGGGCTACGAGTCCCTGGAGTTCATGAACCTCTTCCCAAGAGGCATCAGCTACAAGGTGAGACATTTATGGTAAATCTATTGTCAAACAAAGCCCACGCTTCATATCAGCTGCATAAGTACCTTCCATAATGTACATTTAAAATCAAATAAAACTTGAGGTAAGTTAAAAATATCAAAAATAAATTCAATAAACAACACATTTTTGTTTTTATTAGAAGTGTATCAATTGAACCTTGTACATTATTCATAAATTACAGAAACTCAACAGCTAAAAATAAGGAATGCCTCTCCGTACAGGTAAAATGAAGATTTTAGAGACACTGCAATGTTCCGCTTTCCTCACAGGAAGGTGGTGTGGAGTCGGGCTTCAGGAAGACTAAGGACTCAGGGACGGTGCACAGGTTGTATCAGATCAAAGGAAAACGCAACATTCGTGCCAAGGAGGTCGAGCTGTCCTGGAAAAGCTTCAACAAGGGAGACTGCTTCATCCTGGACCTTGGGGAGGTGAGGACACACACTGTGAATCCAACCACAGGGGGACAATTATACCATTAAAAAGATGTCAATCATAAATCACACGCTTATTCTAAAAGTGATGGAGCTCTGATGTTCACAGCTGCAAGCTGCATAAAATAAAGTGTGAATTTCTTGTTTATCTGATGCTACCTTGCTGCTCTCCAGACAATTGTGTCATGGATTGGATCACAGGCCAACATCTTCGAGAAGCAGAAAGTGCGTGAGATCGCCACATTGATCCGCGACATAGACAGACACGGTAAAGCCCGTATTGTGGACGCCAACGAGGGGGAAGAACCTGAAGATATGCTCAAGGTAAATACAGTTCCAAAGAGTACTTACTTTAATTTACCCTGAATCAAATTGTTTGTTTAAGAGGACACTGCAACAAATTTGTTTTTACCTATAATTCATATGATTGACCTTTTGTTTGTCTTCATGATGTCTGTTGTGTTGATGAGCAGGTGCTTGGGCCCATGCCGGCGCTTGCAGAGAGCACGCCAGAAGATGACAGCAAAGCAGACGTCTCCAACTGTGCCTCGCTCTACAAGGTAACTTCATCTGGTTTGAAAGCTACACAAATGCATCAAACTATCAGTTTTCCGAAGCTCAAACCTACATGCATTCACTCCACAGGTGTCAGATGCGACAGGTTCTATGGCAATGACTAAAGTTTCGGAGAAGAGCCCATTTGCCCAGGAGCTGCTAGTTCGTGATGACTGCTTCATTCTAGACAATGGCACCAATGGAAAGATCTTCGTCTGGAAAGGTGAGGAAATAATTCTTGACCCCAAACAGGCAAACTACTGTTGACTCGGGAACATGTTCATCAGAAATGAAAAGCAGAAATCTGTGACAGCACTGAGCATGTGATTTAAATTAATTAATCACACAAAACTAATGTGGAAAACCGTTAAAATCTGTGGTCGTCTTTGACTCAATATAATTTGATGCAATCCAGAGCCCCCCTCATCTCTGCAATGCCCCACAACATTACTGCTGCTTTGCATGAGCTTCTACAATAAGTCGGTAACTGGAAATATACAGCTTTCCAGTAACCACATCCAATTCTATCTGATAGATTCCAATTTGTTCATGTTAATGATGAATCCTCCATGCAAACAAAGGTTAGCTATGGAGTTCTGCAAGGCTCTGTGTTAGGACCAATACTTTTTTACTTTATATATGTCTTCAGTTGGTGCAGCTCTGTTGCCTTTAGGCAACATAATTAGAAGACATACCATAAATTTCCTTTGCTATGCTGATGATACCCAGTTATATCTATCTATTGAAACATCTGAAAAAAAACAGTTAATCAAGCTATAAGCATGCCTACAAGCCTACTTCTGAACTCAGACAAAACTGAATTCATAGTATTTGGGGTAAAATATCTCATAAATAAATAACTCTGGCCTCCAGTACTACTGCAAGGAATCTAGAAAGAAATCTAGAATAGAATTTAAAATCCTGCTTCTTGCATATAAAGCTTTAAACAGTCAAGCTCCATCGTATACAAAAGACGTCATAGTACCATATCATCACAGTAGTATACTTTGCTCTCAGAATGCAGGCCTACTCATGGTTACCAGAATTTCCAATGGTAAAATGGGAGGCTACAAAATCAAATAACTCAAATCTGACAAAGTGTCAAGTTTTCTGGGGTCTCTACCTCAGCAACTGCCCAGACTATACAAAGGCACAAGGCAAACACAGGAGAGGCAGGAATACCTCGGTTTCTTCTACTTTTGCCTTGTTTGTTGAAGCTTCAGTAACAAAACAGGCTTAAAACTGAACAGGATCAATGCACAGGACAGTCTCAGAGCAGCCGAAACAGGTTAATAACCTTACAAAGAGAAGTTGAAAAGAAAAATACAATATAACATTATATTATAGCCACCAACATTATAGGCTCTCTAATCCCACACCCATGTTACAGGTTTAACATAAGTTTATGCAATGAGTTTCTTAACATAAAATCAGCTTACATACCAGTGACATCCCTATGGGTAACCACACCGATGAAGCATCCCCAGTACTTTTTCACTCTGCTGCAGCCAGATCATCCATACTGCAGTTATGTTTGTTTTTCCCGGAAACTGCTTATCGTGCCTTTCAACTAACGTTGCTTAGCAACCAATTTGCGTTCTATTTATTCCATTTTAGGTTAAGATCACTTCCTTTCAATTTTCAACCTCACATTAGGATAGTCTTTAAGTTTCCGTTTCAGTCAAAGACTTTGTGGCTTTTAGTTCTAATTGAATATTTAGCTCACTTCAAGATACACTGTATATTGTTGTCACCATTCATCTAAAAACTCTATAGCTAAATGGAATTAAATTAAAAAATTCTCTAATGTTTTGATTCTGAAATGAGGGACGTTGAACTAAAATCACTAATTCACTGATCTGCCAAAATTAACTGAAATATTTTTTAATACTTTTCACAGCATGTGTGTTATGTGGATCTGCATAGAAAATGTCAGTTTATTATCCTGCTGTGGTAAACAACAAGCTCCATCTCTCAGACTTGTCAGTAATTGATATCATTGACTGACCGTCAGGTAACGGAGCAAATGCAGAGGAAAAACGTGTGGCCCTGCAGATGGCAGATAGCTTCATCGAACAAATGAAGTACCCCAGGATGAAAACACAGGTAAAACTTATAACTGTTATGTGTTGTTAAAATCTGATGCAATATCTTATAGGTGTTATATCTCTGCATACCTTCACCGGCTAGTTTTAAATAATCATTTACAGCACTGTATTATCAACTGCAGTACATTTACTGTAAGTAATTTGTGTATCTGATAAGCAGTAAAACTTTATGTTCACTGTGCTGTAGGTGGAGATCCTGCCACAGGGGAAAGAGACAGTCATCTTCAAGCAGTTCTTCAATAGCTGGAAATAAACATTTGATAACTGCTGCACTCGAGATGTCACACGCTGTAACACGCAGCAACTCACACAAAGTCTTTTTTTTATTTACATTCACGTGTTTCTGTATATTTTTAAGGTACAGTGGAGACAGAGCATGTTGCAGCAGGTTTTGGAGGGATGTGATGTCACTTTTATAAATGCAAACATGTTTCTTCTGCTAAAACAATAAAGATATAAAAATACCATCAAAGTAAATGAGTTTGGATTTTTTTCTTTTTAAACATTTATTCCCCACTTCTCAGCACACAGTGTCGGTGGGTTTCAAGTTCACCTCCAAATGTGTCCATAATATTAGTTACGCCTCCGCTGGTGTCAGTGGTCTTTACATAACTCTGTCAAAACTGTGTCTCTTTGTTACCATGGCTACATAAATAATTACCTCTATACAATAGTTCAGTGGGATGACACGTCACAGCCACTGTTCACAGTACTCAGTGACTTTAACGTTCATCTCTGCACTTCCGATGTACTTCAAAGCACCTCTGTATAATGCTAAATTGTAATTTTTCTCCACTAATCAACTGTAGTAACACCAGGTAAAGATTTTACATTCAAAACATATGCAAATTAAAACATAACATTTATAAAAAAACGATATAAAATGCTTTGTTTCACACAAGTAAATTAACCTGGCTGCAGGTAATATTATTAATCCAATTACTGATATATTTATGAAATATTTCACTCATGGGCCTTTCTTCTGATTGAGTACAGAATTTAACATAACATTATGAATATAATGACCATAATGATGCATTTTAATAGTTCTACGAAAGGAAACAGAGCCAAATACTTGTTCCAGCACTTACGGTATTTCAGTTGAACATAATTATTTTAAATTAACCTTTTCATATATTGTAGCGAATGTTTATCAATTTTAGAATGTTTATCAATGTTGAAATGTGTTATTTAACACAGTTGCTTTGATCTGTTTGTTTACATCCATATACTTGGATTTTTAAAATTCATCTCATAAAATTAATCTTTACGTCAATGTTTTTTTATTAAACAATTTGTCTGGATGAAAAAACCTAAAGGTTACAGATGACTAGATATTTTTACATCCGTCTTATCTCCCATTTTATTTCACGTAGTCTTTTTATTAATATTCCTTGTCTTAATATATAAAATATTTCTGTTACTGCTGTGTTCATGACTTGTTATTTATGGCCTGTTTTTAGACTGTGGTGTAGTCAGTGCAGATCAAGAGGGCACGAGGAGGGGCAGTAACGAGATGAGTTTTAGTTTGACGACAAACCCATAACCGTACAATGCGTCACTGGGTAACTTTTTTTTTTTAACAAGGTCCTGGAACAATCTCAGCATAATTACTGCAAATGATATAAGACTGAAAAGATGTGTATTATGTTTATGTATATTAATTTGCATGATATATGATTATGATCAAAGCTTTTTAAAGCTTTTGACTGTTTATCAGTTCCGTTAACACTCAGAATGGACTGATTGATTTGTTTTTTATGGTGGTTTACATTAGAGAGACGATACCATTGATTACAGCAAACAACAGCATCATGCACAGAACTTTACAGTATATTCAATGTAGATATGGTTACTGGAATTCCATTTTTTTTAAACTTAAAAACAGTAAAATGCTGCAAATATTAACTATGTTTAATTAAAAGGCTGAAGAATTATTATATCTTTGATGTACATTTTTTTAAGACCCTTGCAATTTTTTCTCACTACTCACAACTATACTGCTCCTAAAATCAGTGTGCATGTACGTGACAGCAGACATTTATCACTGTTGTAAAGAGTCATGGCTCTTCTCTCTCATGACGATTGTGCCAAGAGCTGCAGGGAAGTTGGGAGGATTCCGTGACAGTTGCGCAGAAAGTGTCCCTCACCGTCCGGGAAGTCATAAAAAAGTCCAAAGATCAGGGAGACACAGAGATTAACAAATAGACTGCACAGGTGGGACGGCTTGTCCAGTCTTCTCCACCTGTAGAGCTGCACCAACGCTCCCTTGGACAAAAGGTACGACACGATAAACCGCATCAGAGGTTACATACTATGTCTTTGTGTGCAGATGTTTGTGGTTTTAATGAATTTGGGGCATTGTATTTATAAGTTTTTGTTTCAGAATTTACGATGTGCTACAGAATGTTGGATTATTTTACATTATAGCTACTCATGGTGGATGTATTGAATATCCAGCAGTGTATTTATTGCCTGAACCCAAATCTAAAGAAAAGGCTTTCGTGAACAAAACTAAATTTGTCTAATTTTCTGTTACCTGTGTTTTTTGATCATATACCTGTCACGCCATTGCAGAAATTGTTGATTGCTTTTAGCAGTTGTTGGTTTTCATTTACTTTGACAAGTATAGAGCACGTTTAGAACTTTTTGTCTTTACAAACGAATCACATGTGAATTATTGCTACGTTATTTAACAATAAAATATTTCAGCACAGTACAGTTAATGTTTTATTGTAATTATATATGCCATAGAAATATAAATTTACATAAAAAAGCAGCTGTAGAATAATGTGTCACAAAGAATAATTCAATAATATATGTAAGAGTGCATTTTTCTACATTACAACTGCTTGTTTGTGATACTCAAAGTACAATGTACTAATGTGATGTACATCATTTTTACTTTCATAGCAGAATGTTATTTGTAATTGTTGTAATCGCATTTCTGCTGCTTTTCAATTTCCTCTTTTCATGTGTTCTTCCAACAGGAGTGAGAATAACATGATTGAGATGAAGAGCATTTTGAAAACTGACAGAAGTAGGTTTCTATTTTTATTTCATTAATTCATTACATTACTTATATGCAACTTTTTCTCCAACATGAATGTCTTCGGTGTGAGGAGATAATGTGGCCTCAGAGAACCTGAATTCAATAAGATCCTCATAAAAACTTCCAGTATATCATTTGCGGATCAAATCCAAGATCATAACTCTTCTTTTGTAACAGCTTCGATTGCAGATGGTGGTGACACCATTCAGGCCACTGTTAAAGGCAAAAGAGCAGATGTAACTGTTATTTTAAACCATCAGTATACTGACTTTCTTCCTCTTTCCTCTAGTTTCTGCTCGGCCATTTGAAAAAGTTATTAACTTTCACCCAAATGTTTTTGTCTGGATTTGTCCTCCTGCAGAGGTGAGCATAGCTCTGAAGGCGGAGGACAGCAGCACCACCCAGAGCAGCTCCATTGGGGCCGTGCGCTGGAAGCTGCCGGAGGAAAATGTTCAGGCTCACAGCTCGGTCCCCAGCAGACCCGCGAACCCCAACAACCTCACCAAACAGTCACAGGTACACCACATTTACTGACATTTCTTTTGTTCAGTGCTTTTAATTTCTATATGTTGATGCTGAGGTGATGAACATACCTGGTTGAATCGGTAAAAACATCTACCAAGTTGTACGCCATTGATTGAATTCTGCAGCCCAAAAAACATTTACAATTCTGTTTCTAGCAGCAACATCCTCGTCAGAACAGCCTGAAGGACCTGCGCAGTCTGCAGGAGTGTGTGCAGTTCATCAAGCAATGGAAGGAGCAAGTGGACCAAGTATGCAAGGTAGGACATGAGTGAAGGAGGGAAAAAACTGAGTCAGGGGACCGGCGGGCACACATTTAGGTTGCTATTCGTTGATGTTTTTACTGTGCAAATTCAGAGGCAAAAAAAGGAACTGTACATAAAAGTTCACAGCAGAAGCTATAGCTTGCAAATGTGTACATTTTGATACCCACAGTTAAGAGTTCAATGCTCTCTTGGTTTACACATTACACTCTTTTATTTAGTGTGCAATGAGTTTATCAACCAGACTGCATAAGCGCTGCAGCGGGAAATCATTACTTGGCTGGTTCGTGCAAAGTGATGATTAAGTTGGGTGGACGGGTGGATGCTGATATGAGTCAGTTTATTGGCTTTTACAGCCTGGTTACATGATTGTCTATCCAGCTGCATGGAGACACGGGGCAAAGACATGTGGGGAGCGGCATTAGACATTAAGACATTATATACTTTTTCTGTTTTTTTACAATGTGAGAGGGGCCCTTTTGAAACCTGTAAATAAAAAAAACCCATGTATCAGTATGACTGGGCTGCAATTTGTCTTTATCTTGTGTAACTGTCTAACATATCATTTGCACTTCTAAGAGTGTGTGATTATGTGTTTTAACAGGGAGGAAGTGACCCAGAGGAGGGTTCCAGTAATGAAAAGGCCCAGAGATTAGACAAACGTACTGAATGCAGCCTTGAAGAAAGCAGGAAACTGATCCTCAAGTGGGCAGACGAACTCCATCATGTTGACAAGGTCAGTGCGTCAGTACTTAAAGGGATAATGTTGTAACGATTATTTCTGATCAAAGTTAGCCACTGTAGTTGTGGAAGGTAAACACACACAAAAAAAATTATATCAAGCTTAATTTACTAGTTTTTGTCCCCAGCTTCTCAAAGAAACTCCCTGGGCATCTGAGAGTCAAGAACAAGAAAATGAAAAATTGGACACCAATGAGGAGGCACAACTGAGGATCACAGAGTGGGCAAAGGAGCTGCAGAAGGCAATTGAGGTGGGGAAGCCCAAAGCTCAAATTCCAAAATAGCTGTTGTGTAGGTTTGCATATTATGGGTAAAAAATGTGGGCTCCATGAGAACAGAATGAAGAAAAATACTGGATGCAAAGTTGTTATTTTTATTTATGTATTAGTTTTATAAAACTAAAGCTGTGCTGAATCTTGCAGCTGAATTTGTGAAACTGTTTGCAGACTTGTGGTGTGCAGAGCAATGAGCTGGGCAAAGTTCTGCATCTGCTGGGCATGAAGAACAAACGCCTGGTCAACCTGCTTCATCTGCTGGAGTTCATTACCTGGTCTCTGCTTAAGGAAGACAGCACAGTGAGTCCTGCAAATGCATTTGATCAACACTGAAGAAGTGTATTTAGCAATGTGACTAAAACAAAAGGAAATGGGCTTGAACGTAAAAGCATTTCTAGGGAAGCTTAAAATGAAACAGAAACCAAGACAACTACTTTAAAAAAATAATCATTTTAATCGCTATGATAATTCAGGTTAATTAGAGCAGTAACACACAAAATTGGCTTAAATTCAAAACGATAAAGTTGTTCAGTGCCATGCGGCACAGACATGACCAGCTCACAAACTGACTGTATCTATTATATGGGATTGAACTCTGCTCTTTGATTTGCGTGCATAGCACCAATGAATGGAATCTGTAATCAAGTTTATATAATCCCTGATCTTTATTTGGCCCGATAAACTCCAACAATCAGTCTTTGAAAAACATCAGGACATTTGCAAATGATTTTATAGTTTACATTGAAAAGGTCTTCCCGGAAATGTTACTAAAAGAATATCCTGTAGGTTGATGCAGGGTTTCAACTATTACCTAAACAGACAGAGGGGAGTAAGTTAATCAAATAAAAAAAGCTTTTCCTTTGTAACATAATGTCATTACATTTAGTCTTTTCTTTTTAGAAGATGATTCCACAGTTATGGTTACTGGCAAAGCAAAGGACCTGGAAAGCAGGAATTCCAAGATACATTCCCAATTCAGGTGAGCATTTTTAAAATCATTACATTTTCTTTTGCATCTGATCCCTGAATGTTTCAAGAGAAGAAACAATAACAGCTCATCAAAGGATAACTGACATAATTAAATGTATTGATTTATTCCATCCCAGTAATCATCTCACCATCGTTTAGATTCATTATGCAACTGTTTGTTGGGGTACCAACACATGAGAATCAGCACTTTAGACCACGAACTATCAACATGTCCCTAATTTACTGACTGCCGCTATAATATATTGTCTGTGTCTATGTTTTCAGTTTGGACCTGGATTTGCAGTTCAGCAGGTAAGAACAACCTAAACTTTTTTCATACATAGAGAAACAACAAACATCAAAGTTGCAGTACAAGTTACCTATTTTAATTTTTTTTTAAATCCCTTTATGAACAGATGATGTGATTCTCGACTCCACAACCAACAATTCCTGGCTGCTGCTGTCAGACGACCAGCGGATGGTCCAGGAAGGGCTTTCAGAGACCGAGCAGCCTCAAAGCCCTCAGCGCTTCGACTCCTGGCCCTGCGTGCTGGGCTGGGAGTGCTACGGCAGCGGCCGTCACTACTGGGAGGTGGATATAGCCAACAACGGCTACTGGCGCATTGGATTGACCACTGCCGACTCACAACGGCACGGTCGCTTCCCCATGAGCCCAAAACAGGGCTACTGGGTCCTGTGGCGCAGCACGCACCAGTTCTACGCCTGCACCAAGCCTGAGACATCGCTGCCAATTGGTCTTGTGCCTCGACGTATGGGGATCTACTTAGACTATGAAGAGGGCCAGATCTCTTTCTACAACGCAGAAACAAAGTCTCACATCTACACTTTCACAGCAAACTTCAAAGAAAATTTGTACCCTCTGTTTGCCCCAATGGATGGTCGCACACTCATACGAATTTTACCACCTCACAAAATATCAGTAAACTGAGGAAGACAAACCTTAGTGCAGTTGGATGCAACATTTGGGTGCAACACTATTCTGAAATGTCAAAAAGAGTCACAAAAAGAATTTCATCAACATATTTAATGCACTTTTAGCGAGTGCAAATGTTCCATCACCTATGGTCACGCAAACATTTGCACTGATGTCATTTTCATTAGTTTACTGTAGTTTTTTCTCTTTAACCATTATTGTTACTTCGGATGTTGTAACAATAATGGTTAAGGAGTAGTTTTTAAAAATATATAGTAAAATACAGAAAATAACATTAGTTTGCATTCCCTTGCTAAATTAATTAGAAATGAAATACATTTTTTGATTAAGCAACAATTGTAATTAATGCTTAATGTGCATTAAATACGATGTCGATAAAAAACAAATCTTTGTTTTACCCCTATTAACATTAAAAATAAGGGGATGCAAATTTTTGCACCCAAACATAAATTGTATTGGACATTAGGAATATAATTTAATCTGACTTTAAGTATATAAAGCTAAAATTGTCTTTAAACACACACACACACACACACACACACACACACACACACACACACACACACACACACACACACACATATACTTATGCAATATCAAAGTATTTATTGTATATTTTATTTAGGCAATTTCCTTAGAAATATAAACCCTAAAGGCAAAAACAAAACTTTATTAAAAAAATATTTATTACATAAAGTTCATAGCAAAAGGGAATGTGTGTCCAAAATTGAAGCTAAAACATCTATACATATTTTAAAAAAATATAGACCTTAAAATAGACATTAAATGGTAAAACACATTAGGCATCTTAATACATGAACTTTAAAATGCACAGGATTAACATTCCATATATGTAAAATGCTATGTTTGATACATGTAAGGATTTTCACACAAATCAGCTTTATTTATAAGTGTAGAGCCCTGAGACACATTTCCTCTACTTTTTACTTTGTGAAAGTCTTGACTTCTGGGTAAAAGTGTAGCTGAAGCCAATTTTTGTGTTTATTTGAAATAGTTATAACAATTTCAAAGTGTCTGGTTTACAAGTGCCACCATATTGTAAATAGCAATGTAAATAAAGAAATATAAAACGTGTGTGTGGATCTGTGTGCTGTCAGGACTCTCTCTTACAAACCCAGGGTCCGTATGCGTCACAGTCGGCAGCAAAGACACTCCCACCTCCCCTCAGGTCTGCACAGTCCCTGTGATCAGCGTCCCACTGCACTGTCACCCTACAAAACGCACATGCACAGACGCCGAAGCTAACATGTGTTCAGTGGTGAAACTACAACGTGTTTAGAATAAGCAGGGGATTGATTTATGAAAGTCAATGTATATATGTATATGTATGTATATATGTACTATATAACTCTAATAAAGGTAAAATGAAGTGATTATTATGAGGTTTGTGTGTTAATCTTTGTGAATGTTAACTCAAGTGAGTAATTTACAAAGCAGCACAGTGTATGTCATAGTTCTGCTTTTTTTTTATGAAATAATCTATTTCACAGGGCAATTTTATGTTTTTTTTACAAACAGAAATTATTTTTAATACTAATTTATAGTATAGTGGACATTCAAATCTTTTTATATGACTAGTGTTACCTAACGCCTGTGTATTTTGTTCTACTCATGTTTTACATTTCAGTATGTTTTAGTATATATATTGAGCACTTGAGAATTTAAATAAGCACTTTTTTTTTTGTTTGAGCTGCGACTAACCAGACTCATGCACCAGTGGATCTGGACTTACGGCATGTAATGCTGGACATCCATCCTGTCCAACCACAACCACTGACCCTCTTCCTGGGAGTCTGTCAGTCCCACCCACAAGAACGGAAACCTGGGGAACCTCTGCATCACTGCCTGGATAAATTTCTGGGAACAAAGCAACATTTCGAGGATGTTATTCTCCTTTAGACACAAATTGTACCAGATGATTCCTGATTAGTTATGGTGAAATTAGATTTTTTTTTCCTTGACAGAGTTTCTATTTTATCTCCTCTCCATTTAATGCCAGTTTATGAATTGGCCCGTATAAATACAAATGTGTACAAAGTTACATTCAAGATGAAGTTGTGAAATGTTTTAAAAGATAGAGCCGTATGATGCAAGTGTAAGTTCTCAGGATACGTTCTCTGATCCTAAAACCTGAATGACGGTGGATTTACTACAGAGCTCATGGAGACAAACACAGCCATGAATGATTTGCCTTGGTCGCTTGCCCGGTAGGTGAGAGTGGGGTACGATGAGTCCAGCTTACTTGAGTCACCCTTTAAGTTTGGAAAATGAAAGTGTTGAAAAATGAAAACATGCACCTATAGCTAATTGTAAGGATGTGTCTGTGACAATAGGCCTTAAATGATTTTTTTATTAGAACGACCCAGAGGCTGAACAGACTGACCAATAATAACCAACATCCTGTAAATGACCTTCATGCAGTTAACGAGGTGATGAACAGGTTCGGTAAAGGGAACTGAAATGAATGTGCTGATGGTCTAAATTTGAAGCATCTTTAATGCTTTCCAGCCCAGTCATGCTCAGGATCAGGGCTGCGCCATATCCTATAAGCAGTATAAACCCATATGAGCCCTTGAGAAAATACTTTGGATTTGCTTTCCTCAGAGAGACCCAAGGTAATTGATTCACAGGGTTTTATACATTAGTAAATCCCCAGCATATTTGATATAGATCGATGAGGGCGAGTCAACTTACCCACTGGCTCATCTTACCCCGCTCTCCCCTCTGGGTTAACTACAGCCCTTGTGCTTCCATGGAGAAAAGTATGAATATCGTCTCTCACAGTTACCATCTCTGCTGAGTCTTTGATCACAGCCAGACTGCTGTTGTGGAGCTGGCAGAACTCAACGCTCTCCCCCCACTGACGATTCTCCTGAAGTCCCACTGAGAAGAAGTAGCAGTGCCCGCTCCACCACAACCAGCTGCCTGGACACAAACTGCACCTGGGGTCTTCAAACAGCAGGGAAAAACAGTGGTTTAGGGTGAAAACCACTAATGGAAGTAATGCACCAATGAAAGATTCACATGTCTTTGCAGGATATCGGTTATATATATATATATAAGTGTGAATCACCTCGAGTGGCAGTGTGGAGCACCGGGTTTAGATCATGCTGCTCTTTGTGGCACTGGGGCAGTTGCTCTGTCAGCTGCTCTCCTGAAGTTTTGAGGGTCTGATCCACATCTGCTGCTGCTCTCCACACCACTGACAAATCAGTGTTTTACACAAGAAAATGAGTGAACCCAAGTCCTTTCTACCGTCACATTGTAATTGACAGAAAAAGTGGAGAATGAGTTATTGTTATTTACACTAGGGCCACAAACTGAGGTTAACAAAAACATTGGTGAGGAAAACGGTCACATATGTTTTCTCCTACGTTGGATGATTTTAGAAGGTTTGAAAGTTAGCAAAGGCAAAATTTATCCTATGTTTAACATATTTTTATTTAATACATAAATTATCAGTACATACAGGGGGGTCTAAACGTCTTGGATCACGCAAAAAATCTGTGATATTTTTATGTAAAGCTGGAAGTAATCAGCAAGTTTGAGGATATAAAGTCAAAAGAAAGTGTGACACGTAAAAATAACTAGAAATATTTGTGAGTCCCTGAGATGAACAACAGACAGACTCTTTTAATAGTATATCTGCTTTAGGTGCCCGATCGCCCTTTAAATAAAACTGATCCAGTTATCTCATACAAACGCCTCTTGCTACTTAGTCAGACATATTCTGCTGGGAACCTGAGGCACAGCCATACTAATAATTATATCAGCTGAACAGCTGCAGCTTGATTTACTTGAACTAGCCTCTGCTGAGTGTAGAGTAGTCGCAGACATTTTTCAGATGTGTCATTCACTGGGCTGCGTGCTTTCAAGTTCAGATTTCTACTCACTACATAAAACTAAGGCCAAAAAGACTCCAGTGACCAGGATCATTGTTGCCGTGGCAGCAGCCGCCCCAGCCGCCACGCGACAGGTTTGACAGGTCCCAGCATCTGTGCACATATAAAAATGTAACAATTGTGAAAGAAACATTTGAGATATTTGTATAGACTTTAAAAACACAGATTTGAACCAAATTTGTTTGTGTAAGAATTTAACTTATATTCGAGCTACATATTCAATATGCACAGGATATGTGTGTCACTATGAGATTGTTATGTGTAGGTTACTAAAGTCACACCATGTTGCAGGTTGGACAATAACAAGCAAAGCCACTGTTTTTTTCCAAGTATCAAAGTTCACGTATACATTCCCTGTTCTTAGAAAGTTTCTCTGTTTTATCTAAATGATTCAAAAGTCAAAGGGTGAAATGAACTGCACAGACACGTAAACACGTGAAACGTAGTTACAGAATTTCCATTAGAGAGTTCACATGATAAAATGAAGATATTTACTAACTTAAAGGTCTTTACAGAGCTTTTGAAAATTAGGTTTGAACGTCACCCAAGTTTTTAAAATGACAAAAACTAAACAAATAAGGACTATTTATATTAAATGTTAAAATGATCTTTTCTTTTTGTTCAATCTCTTCCTATACCACTCCACTTTAAGGAGTGGTCAGTCTTTAATAACTGACCTGCAGATGCTTCCCTCTTCGCCTCGTTGTCTAGGTGTCTTTCCACGTTCATATTTCATGCTCTGCCACTGTTTCACATGTTTGTTAACGCACATTCACATTTTCGCACATTTAGCAGAAAAGAAAGTGACCAGTCCGCCCCTTCCTCAAATTTCAACCGCTCTCTTCCACAGCAGAGCTCAAAAATACATTTAGGCCTAAGAAACAAAAAACATTTAAGAGAGGAAGCTGGCAGCATGTGCAGGGTACCAACAGTTCACATGTACAGTAACTATTCGTAACGTCACCATCTCAGATCCTGGAGGTGTTAAACTGAACCTACCATCTTTGTCACTGCTGCACTGACGGTTTTAAGAGCCACTTCTCTCTGTATGTTTATCTGCAGACTCAGGGTCAAGGTGACTCTCACCTTAAGATGCAATCTAGTTTGTTTGCTGTTGAAAGGTACAATAATACACATGTAATTCATGAATCAGGGAAAAGGGAAGACTGACTTATTAAATTTCCCTTGTAATTTTCTTAGTTTTTCTTTCTACTATTCTTGGTTTTTAAGTTTCCGCTTACAATTGAAGATGCTACTTTTCTATTATTTCTCAGTCTGTTAATGACAAAAATAACAGTTATGATTTATAATGGTTCATTTATTTAACCACAGTTAATAATGAATATGGTCTTGTTTAGAAGTTATATTATTAACACAATAGTGTACACTAATATATATTATATATAATAATATATTCCAGGAAGACTGCAAACATAGAAGCTGAGATATAAAACAAGGTACAAAATATTAGAAAGGAGAACAAGATAAGAGTATGTTAATTTAATTTGAAGTGGGAAAATGTGTTTTATTTATTTGGTTACAACAGGATCAGATGGAAACCTGTTACTGCCAGAGGAACTATAGAGAAGTGAAACATGATAAAATAAAACAATGATCATGGTGAGTCAAATTTTGACTTACTCCTGAAAGTCATGGCAATGAGGCAAAGCGTAACAGAAACACACTTCTCGTCAGGTTTATTCTTGAAAATTATGATTTTTTTTGCCCTTAATGCTTCCACACATTGAAAACCATGATTATAGAAAAAGGGAGAATGTAATGACTATTGTTCACATTTGATAAACTCCCTGTAATAATCTTGTCCCTTTAAGAAGTTCATTTAAAATCTTAAGCAAACTGATCAGATCACACTTAATGAAAAAAAACATGGTAAAAAAAATGAAAGTTACACAACCATTATCTTAGGTGACTTACATATATTTTAATATTATACTTACTTTATATATATTGTCCTTTACAGGTGCTGTAAAAGTTGCAGTAAAGTTTCAGTAACTCATACACCCTGTTATTTCTAGTGTATTAGAACAGTATTGTATTGCATGTTAATTATATGAAGTCCTCCCTTAAAACTCTTGATAATTAAAACAGCATTTTTTTATATTTATTTAGTCAAATCAGACACATGTATTGAAGCTTTTTACAACTAGGACAAAAACAGTAGTGAAATGAAATTTTTCTTTATAAATGCTCATGTAAGCAAAATTTTGGCATTCTGCTGTATGTCAGTGGTTCATTTTGACCACTATTAATCCTTTAAACCTTTTAATTTTAACAGTAAAAGACTGTGCTCTTGTTTTATTGGATCATTCAAATTGCGAAGATTGAAATAATTATAACTTATTACATTTTGTAACTAATTATCACACACATACACTTAAGCTTTTAAAATTAACATGTCAGGGAAAAAAACTTTAAGAGGACGTTTATGTTGCGGCATTTTCACTGGTCAGATTGTCTAGTTTCCAGAAAACACCCCCCAACATTTCTGTGAAAGTTGAGTTCAACTGCAACAAAACACAGAGAAGTTAATCAAAAAAACTAAAAATATTACTTCTCACACATTCACAATTACTGCACATGTCCCATGTACTTTAGTAGAGATGAAAATCTGAATAAAACTTAAATCTTTGTCATGTTTACCCCATGTGGTGACCAACATACCTTCTCATAAATTTGCTTGCTTGTGGTGGAGTTGGAACAGTAGAGAAGGATTTCAGATGAGCACATCATCGACAAACTGATTTGAATTTTGTTTTGCACTGAAGAACAAAAAGAGATGTGTAAAGAGGAAGTTGGAACAAGGAGGTACACACACCAATGCTGTAAAATTTGCATGAGCAGGACAAATAATGTCCACTGAACTCAAACAGCAAAATATTCTTAGTTTGTACCAGTTATACACACAGGATATATGGACCTTAAGTAAGTTTAGCATTTTTAGTCTTTTAACTTACAGTACCAGTATATTATTCTAAATTAGATCTTTTTTTCTGAAAATATATTTTCACTTTTAATAACTAGCCTATAATCATTGTGTAAAATCACTGTGTAAAACTCTTTTTACTACGTTTTACCATAATTACATAATCACTGTTGCTTAACAAACGTTACTTTGGTGCTTTATGTAAAATTCAGATATTCAGCTTAGTGGTTTTAGTTGAGTAAAAGATTTGAAGTGGTACTTGTACCACCTGCACACGGTGTGTTTTGATTCTGCAGACTGCTCAGAGGGGCCATGCTGAGCCTTGTCCTCCATAACATTATTAAGCCCCCCAGTATTAATGTTTTTGCTGATCAGATCAAAATAAGACTAATTTTTAAAATACTGCTTCTAGCGTGGTGCATTTAATTAAGCACCAAAAATAGATTTGTGAATAATTTTCAATGAATAACAGCCAACCGAATGATATTTTTCATTGTTGCTCATCAATTGTCTCAACAATTCTGAAAGCTCAATTTTGGTAAAAATGGTCACTTTGAGCAAACTACTTGGGAAAATCTTTTGATAATGTATTTACTTGTTTCTAACAGGTTACAACATTCACACTCAAGAGTCTTATCCTCTCACCTGTGTATTGTGTCACAGTTGCTGCTTTGCTTTTCAATTCACCGGCCAATGTTATAACTTCAAACTGGTAATTGGTGCCCGAATTCAAGTTACTGAATTTGTAGCTGGTTTGGTTAGTCACTTTAGTAGACCATCTCTGACCCCAGAAACTGGAATTGATATTGATCAGGTATGTGGCAGTTGCTATGTTTACAGGGGGAGTCCACTCGATTTGGATTTCCTTTTGATTCCAGTAACTGACCATAGCATTAGTAGGCGGTGATGGCACTGAACAAAGGCAAGAGAGAAAAATAAAGATGGCAAATGATATTAAGTTGCAGTCGGATTTTCATAAAATTTGTGAGAATAATTGTTTTCCAAATGTCTAATCTATAACGCTTTCATCAAAACAATCTCTATACTTGATTCTATCTATGGTTGACATTTCCTCTGCAACTTTCAGTGCATATATTATTTTCTGTAGAGTTATTGCACTGCTGAATGCGACAGGAACAACATACAAAACTGCAAGCGGCCACAGGACACAAGTTCAACCATGTTAACTATTAAAACACACTGAAAGGAGAAAGGTGACTCACAGGTGAATTTGGAGCTGTTTACTGGTGGACTTTGGAAATTTCCACTAATAGCGTAGACCTTCACTGTGTAGTTGGCAGCAGTTTTTAGTTTGATAAACTCCACTGAATTAACCTGTACTATCGTCTCATTCACAGGTTCTCCTTCCAGCTGGAGATTAACCTTGAAAGTTAAACCGGTACCAGTAGGACTGTTCCAGGAAGCAGTAAGGGTGCTATCTGTTGTGTTCAAGGTCAGGTTTGAAACTGGGCTTGGAGCTATGAAGGAATCACAAAGTTGGATTAGTGAAATTCAAAATAGCACAGCAGAGTACTTGTTCTCAATAACAACAGTCAACTGCAAATCCATTAGAAAGAGTTACTGGTGTAGCTGGAAGTGGTCACAGTTTCTCCCTCCAGAGAGGAATTGGCCTGCGCTGTGACATTGAATGTTATCTCGGTGCCTGGTAAAAGTCCTTCTACTCTGAATGAGGTTTCCTTCACCACAGTATTATTCAGTGTTCTGTTAGCAAGAGAAACATGATTGTTAGAAGTTTGCCTCTCTGAAGATGTGAAGAATTAAAGCATAATATCAGTTTATTACAAGTTGATTTAAATTCGGAAGTCTCTGACTGCAGATGGCTGTCAAGAAAAACTGAGAACGCCCTGTGCAATAAAGCATTATTTTTTATTTGCCTTTAACCTTAAGTAGTTATTTAGATGAAGGTTAAATGCATTAAGTCTTCACTGCAGACATCTACAGCTAATATGTTTAGAGAATACATCCATAGCGGGAGGTTTATTATATTTATAACAAGTTGGATATTGTAACTTTAATTTTCACATACTTGGTAGAGTTTTATAGTTTTTATTTTTCTCTAGATCACTATGTTAAATTGAACAGCTCCCTCTTGGACAAGATGAAGCAGGGCTTCAGGTGAAAGAGTCGCAGACCTGGTCAACGGTTCAAATTAGCAAGGCTCAGAAACTCTGTGAACATTATCATCTAAAAGGGGAGACTCCTGCAGAAAATAACATATAAAAATAAATATAATAATACATACATATTTTTTTCCAAAACGAGCACCCTGTAACCTGTGACTCCTCCCACAGGTGGGCCCCATTTGAGCGTCAGTGAGGTGTCGGTATTGTCAGACACTATTAGGTTGGACACTTTACCAGGCTCTGAAAGAGGAAGTGAACAGATATGCATAAAACAGTTCTAAGATTACCCTGTTTGCTGATCACAGAGACATCGCCGTTCAGGACAAATGTGGTTCCAAATTGGCTTCACTGATTTGAATTTTATATTATGTAAATATCTGGTATTAACAGCGTACCCTCATAAATGAAAAAAAGACACTGTTTTATACAATGTAAACTCACTGGTAAATACTTGGATGGTTGATGGTTCGCTCCATTTAGAGGTGTCGTTGACTCCTGAGATGACAGTGAAATTGTATAGGGTTCCAGGTGTTAAACCGGTGACAACCTCAGACGTAGTTTTAGTGTCAATGTAATTATCGTTGTATTCAACACGATAAAAATCAGTATTTCCCTCTGGTTTGTTCCAGCTCAGCATAACAGAGGTGTCCTGCTGCATGGGGACATTGAGGTGATCCACTTTGTTAGGAACTGAAAAAAGAAGACATAATTATTACTTAATTTTTTCTAAATCAGTTTACAACATAGATCATTAAACTGACTTTCTGCTTGTTTGCATTTTCTTTGTGTTTGTCTTTAAGTATTTTTTACCAAAAAGCATTTTCTGAGCAGTAAACAATGCTTACTATACACAAAAGGAAAATGTTTTGTATGAATGGTAACAGTGAGTCTGGTAAATGTGTTTAAATTTGTATAAAAATTGAACGAGTTTTTGACTCTTACAGGTTAAATTAAAAAACAAAACAAGTTATAAATCACATCCTTGTGATTATATTTTATATGTGAAATATGTGCTATAAAAGACCACTTTTTATATCTAAGTCTTTCCTCATCCTGTAAAAGGTTCTGATTGAATTATCTTGGGTTAGGGTTAGGGTTAGTGGGGTTAGGGTTAGGCTAACCCCTTACCCACACATTATGTGTGAAGGGACCACAGCCACAAAGATGGTGGCATTAAACTTGAGACTTATGCTTTGTCAAAGCAACTAGTGGAGACTAGAGGAGATGTATCAGAAATAAGTAAATTTAGTGCAATTTAATTCGGGGCCCGGGTTAACAACGACCGCCACCGGTGCTGTTGACCTACAGGGTACCGGTGGAAATTGGACTACTGTTGGTCGAAGACGAAGAAGAAGAGGAGGAAGGTGTGTTCGTAGGCAGAGAGAGAAGAGGAAAGCTAAGAATGTAGGACTGACAGTAGGGACCTTGAATGTTGGTACTATGACAGGGAAGGCTAGGGAGTTGATCGACATGATGCAGAGAAGGAAGGTGGACATACTGTGTGTCCAGGAGACCAGGTGGAAAGGTAGCAAGGCTAGAAGCTTAGGAGCAGGGTTCAAGTTGTTTTACCATGGGTCAGATAGGAAGAGAAATGGAGTAGGAGTTATATTGAAAGAGGATTTTGTGAGGAATGTTCTAGAGGTGAAAAGAGTATCAGACAGGTTGATGAGTCTGAAGCTGGAAGTTGAAGGGGTGATGTTCAATGTTGTGAGTGGTTATGCCCCACAGGTAGGATGTGAGTTAGAAGAGAAGGAGAAATTCTGGAGTGAGTTAGATGAAGTGATGCAGAGCATCCCCAGAGGTGAGAGAGTTGTCATTGGTGCAGATTTCAATGGGCATGTAGGTGAAGGGAACAGAGGTGATGAGACTGTTATGGGCAGGTTTGGTGTTCAGGACAGGAACGCAGAAGGTCAGATGGTGGTTGACTTTGCAAAGAGGATGGAAATGGCTGTAGTAAACACTTTCTTTCAGAAGAGGCAGGAACATAGGGTGACGTACAAGAGCGGAGGGAGAAGCACTCAGGTAGACTACATCTTGTGTAGACGTTGTAATCTGAAAGAGATCAGTGACTGTAAAGCATTGGTAGGGGAGAGTGTAGCCAGACAACACAGGATGGTGGTGTGTAAAATGATGCTGGTGGTGAGGAAGATAAGGAGGACTAAGGCAGAGCAGAGGACGAAGTGGTGGAAGTTGAAAAAGGAAAAATGTCGTTTAGTTTTCAGGGAGGAGCTGAGACAGACTCTGGGTGGTTTGGAGGTGCTTCCAGATGACTGGACTACTACAGCTAATTTGATCAGGGAGACAGGTAGGAGGGTACTCGGTGTGTCATCTGGAAAGAGGAAAGCGGACAAGGAGACTTGGTGGTGGAACGAGGAAGTTCAGGAGTGTATACAGAGAAAGAGGTTAGCTAAGAAGAAGTGGGACACTGAGAGGACTGAAGAGAGTAGACAGGAGTACAGGGAGATACAGCTTAAGGTGAAGATAGAGGTGGCAAAGGCCAAACAAAGAGCATATGAGGACTTGTATGCTAGGTTGGACACTAAAGAGGGAGAGGTGGATTTGTACAGGTTGGCCAGACAAAGAGATAGAGATGGAAAGGATGTGCAGCAGGTTAGGGTGATTAAAGATAAGGATGGAAATGTATTGACAGGTGCCAGGAGTGTGATGGGAAGATGGAAGGAGTACTTTGAAGAGTTGATGAACGAGGAAAATGAAAGGGAACGAAGAGTAGAAGAGGTGACTGGTGTGGAGCAGGAAGTAGCAAAGATTAGTAAGAGTGAAGTGAGGAGGACATTGAAGAGGATGAAGAGCGGAAAGGCAGTTGGTCCTGATGACATACCTGTGGAGGTATGGAAGTGTCTAGGAGAGGTGGCAGTAGAGTTTTTGACTAGTTTGTTTAAAGAGATCTTGGAGAGAGAGAGGATGCCAGAGGACTGGAGGAAAAGTGTACTGGTACCAATTTTTAAGAACAAGGGAGATGTGCAGAGCTGTGGCAACTACAGAGGAATAAAGCTGATGAGTCACACAATGAAGTTGTGGGAAAGAGTAGTGGAAGCTGGGCTAAGGGCAGAGGTGAACATTTGTGAGCAGCAATATGGTTTCATGCCTAGAAAGAGTACAACAGATGCAGTATTTGCTTTGAGGACGCTGATGGAGAAGTACAGAGAGGGTCATAGGGAGTTGCATTGTGTCTTCGTAGATTTAGAGAAAGCGTATGACAGGGTGCCGATAGAGGAGCTGTGGTATTGTATGAGGACGTCTGGAGTCGCAGAGAAGTATGTTAGAGTGGTGCAGGACATGTATGAGAGCTGTAAGACAGTGGTGAGGTGTGCTGTAGGTGTGACAGAGGAGTTCAAGGTGGAGGTGGGTCTGCATCAAGGATCGGCTTTGAGCCTCTTCTTGTTTGCTCTGGTGATGGACAGGCTGACAGATGAGGTTAGACAAGAATCTCCCTGGACTATGATGTTTGCAGATGACATTGTGATTTGTAGTGAGAGCAGGGAGCAGGTGGAGGAAAATCTAGAGAGGTGGAGGTCTGCTCTGGAAAACAGAGGAATGAAGCTTAGCCGCAGCAAGACAGAATACATGTGTGTCAATGAGAGGGACCCAGGTGGAATGGTGAGGTTACAGGGAGCAGAGGTGAAGAAGGTGCAGGACTTTAAGTACTTAGGGTCAACGGTTCAGAGCAACGGTGAGTGTGGAAAAGAGGTGAAGAGGCTAGTGCAGAGAGGTTGGAACGGGTGGAGAAAAGTGTCAGGTGTGTTGTGTGATAAAAGAGTATCAGCAAGAATGAAAGGAAAGATGTTCAAGACGGTGGTGAGACCAGCAATGTTGTTCGGCTTAGAGACAGTTGCACTGAAGAAAAGACAGGAGGCAGAGCTGGAGGTAGCAGAGCTTAAGATGTTGAGGTTCTCTTTGGGAGTGACGAGGATGGACAGGATCAGGAATGAGGACATCAGAGGGACAGCTCATGTTAGATGTTTTGGAGATAAAGTCAGAGAGGCCAGATTGAGGTGGTTTGGACATGTTCAGAGGAGAAACTGTGAATATATCGGTAGAAGGATGCTGAGGTTGGAGCTGCCAGGCAGGAGGTCTAGAGGAAGACCAAAGAGGAGATTTATGGATGTAGTGAGGGAGGACATGAAGTTAGGTGGTGTGAGTGAAGAGGATGCAGAGGATAGAGTTAGATGGAGGCACATGATTCGCTGTGGCGACCCCTGAAAGGGAGCAGCCGAAAGGAAAAGAAGAAGAAGAAGAAGTGCAATTTAATATTGATATGTTGTATTTTAAAGATAGTGAGTAGGTGTTTTAGTCAAAGATGTCCTGTTGAGAAAATGATGAGCCCAGATTTAGTCAATTTAGTAATTTAGTAATTTCTGATGATTATTGTAGCCTTGACATGTAATGGTGCTCTGGTTCTCTGCGCTAAAACAATCTTATTAAAACCCTGTGGTCATGACCCACATCACCTTTCATTCCTACTTCAGGTGTAGAGTATATTGTACAGTAATATTGTTTGCCAAATGTTACTCACTGGTGTAGAAATTGGCTTCCTGAGGGTTGTTGATGTCTCTCTCACATTTAATAGCAAAAACCTTGACCATGTAGCCGGAACCTGCCGTCAGGCCCTCGAGTTTATAGCTCAAATCCAAAGTCACTTTCTTTGTCTGTGAACCGTTTATAGGCGTAACCTCCAAACGGTACTCGCTGGTGCCATTAGGCCCGGGCAGCCACGTGAGAAGGGCAGCAGAGGCAGTCACGTTGGTCACATTGACGTTGCCATCAAAACGATCTGTGATTGGAAATGAAATGATGATTGTTAATTGTCAGTGTTCTAGAGATATTCCGCAAGGAAAATTATACAGTAAGTGATAATTATATTTGATTCATTCACATTTGCAGAAAATATATTTTATAATAAGGCTCAAAGAAGTGTTCTTCATGTGATGACCTAACACTCTCTCTCGAAAAGCTGCAACTGCATTCTAAGATGCATAGGTAAATCATGCACATGTACACTTTTGGTCGTTGATGAACACGCCACAAAGACCGTGTTGTATTGGAGAGGGTCTAACCCCATCCCTTGACCTTATAATAATTTGAACTTGTCAGAGTCACTCAGATCTTTACGTTTGATCCATTTTTCCAGATTACTTCAAGATCCCAATGTTTACCTACTAATAATAGCCCATTATAATAATCACGGTTATTCCCTTCAATTATCGGTGGTTTTAATGCTGTGGTTAATCAGTGTACCTATGTTTAATGCAGTGATCGGTTTGTTGTACGAGACCTAAAATGCCAACAAAGGTGCTTTAAATGAGTCCTACCTTCATAACAAACAAAAGGCAGAAGGTCCGTGCAGTTCTTCTCAACCCAAGCCCCAGTGCTGAGCATGGCCACACAGGAGTCTTCAATATAATCCTTATTAGGATTGGGGAGGTCTGGGATGGCCATCGGTGTTCGCACACATGCTGCTTCTAATGGCAGTGTGGTTGCAGGTGTGGTGCTCTGGCTGCTTGTGGTTCTTGTCATGTTTTGGGTGATGGAATTAATGAGTTCAGCATAACTGGTCACATTTTGGTCAGTGACATTGATGTCCATCCAGTTTTGAGATACATTGCTAAAGTTGGTATTTGGTAAGCTGGTTGTTGTGAATGTGCTTGAGAAGCTTGTCGTTAATGGGGTTGTCGCTGTTGGGCAGGTGCAGGAGCAGCTGCAGCAATCTATTTTAGGCAACGGGGATTTGAACACAGGCCAACCAGGATACCAGTTCTGGAAGGCAAGGGGGTCCCCGTTTGCCCAGCGGGACCAAGGCATACCGCGGTTGCTGGTGGAGTTGTCGGTGGAGTTGCTGGGGGAGTATACGTACTTACGGAGGCCAATCCAGGCGTCAGAGGTGACATGTAGGGCGATCACGTATGCGTCGGTAGGTAAGACTGTCACCAGGTCTTTGAAACACGTCTGACAGAAGGTGAAAGACTACAGTCACTCATTTACAACTGAGCTGAACAGTAAGAAGGTCTTCTTTAAAATTATTTAATACATTTACAGATGTGAAAAAGAAAATGGAAATAACTCTGCGATGTCAGGATATGATTTTTACTAAAGACACTCCATGGCCACGGTACAGAGGTACTTCCCTTTGATTACTGTGGTGTAAAACACTCACATAGGATACACGCCAATCAGCCACAATGTTAAAACTAGTGTACTTGGAGGACAAGGGTCAGCATGGCCACGCTGAGCACTCTGCAGCTACACAGCCCCATACACAACTAAATGTGATAACCTTTTTGCAGGAGTGGTAGAAATACACAAACTCAATACTTCAATATTCGCCTAAAAACAATCTACACTACAAGTACCACTTCAGATCTTTTACTCAAGTACGAGTGTACTATGCCGATTATCTATATTTTACTTAAAGTACAGTTGAAAAAGTACTCCACTAAGAAAACAATGTATTTTAAACAGTACTGATAATTATGGTAAAACATGTAAAGTAATTAATAAGAAATAAGGGTCAAAGACCACTGTGGGTAAAGGGGGAGCTGATTTTAACCACTTAATCTCCATTGATTTTAACCTCTAATGATATATAAGTATTTACGAATCTTTTCCACTCATGTTTGGCTGCTTGTCAGCCTGCAGCCTGAAGTTGCTTTGTCTGTCTGTGCAGCAGACGTCCATTGTTGTCTTTAAACTATTACAAAACACATGGGGCAGACTCAGCGCTCCACAGGATTAAATGTTTCTTTTCTTTTTTTGGACGACAAGAGAGGTCCATGACACGGACAACGAAACTCTAGGCTGCAGGCTGAAAAGCGACCAAACACTAGTAAAGATTCAGCGTTGGTTTTACAGCGTGTATGGTTAGTGTGGACAATAGGATTAATTTAGAGGTTTGCCTACACAGTGGTATTCTCAGAAGTGGCATAAAGCCTGCCAGCTCTTACACTATACCTCTGGAGGTGCCTTAAAAGAGCATCAGATGTGACCATTGTAAAAAATACTGTAGTCACTTGTTAACACCTCTTTAGCCTTCTCCCATTATGCACTCCTATTTTTAATAACACTGAACAATCCATCCAGAACCTCTCAACTTTGCAGCAATAAGATTGAATGAAGTAAGCATTTTGACCTAAAAATTATCTTAGTGGCCCTTTTGTGAAGGTTCATGTTGTACCTTGCAGTGGTTCCTGGCATTATCCCAGGTGAGACTATCATTCTGGGTGAAGTACAGCCTCTCTGCAGTGCTGCACATCAAGTTCAGAGCTGAAGTGAGACAAAGAGATAAGAAAACACATCCAACATTTGGAGATTTCAGCTGTTGTGCTTTAAGTAATTCCTAGTCTGCTACAATGTTTTTTTCTTAAAAAAAAAAAGGAAATAAAAAAGGACAAGGGATTAGTATCGAGCAAGTCATGACATACTCGTATGGTTCACTGAACTTCTTGGTATTACTAATGCAGTAAACCATTACATTTTTGATAGATTGGGCTGATTACGTGTTACCATCTTTTTTTTTAAACCAACAGTATGATCTAAGAACTTTGACTAGTAAATTTAACATTGTGGGGGGTTTTAGGTGGTTGAGCACACAAAACAGGACACAAAAGGACTAACAGCTTTGGGTAAATGCAACAAGAATTTACCACAATTGTATGATGCAGACTAACCCTGAAGGTAATTTAATAAAAAGGTTTAATCATTAATATCAGTTATTATTCACAGCCTAGGGTATAAAAACTCACCACAGCACAGAAACACACAGACTTTAACGCCAAGACACCTCCCCATGTTGGTTTCCAACTGACCTGAGACTGAAGGTAAACAGCTACTTTAATTCAAACTGAAAACAGAAGGAACAAAACAATATACACATTTTTACGGAGTTAGACACTAACACTAGAGGAACAAACAAACCCACCCCAAAAAAGCTCAGACTACATACCCACACTAAAAGATGCTTCCCAACTCCCGGGAAATGAGGAAATGATGTCTCAGAATGAGTGTGCTGAAATAACACCAGCACATCTCTTCCACCAACAGGTAATAAGCAGTACATTTGAATATCAAAATAAGGCACCATTCACCTCAGGGGGAAATGGCAACCTTTAAACGCTGCTTGATTTGCATTCACCTCCAAACATGCAAAAGGAAATTCAGTAATGAACAGTGCAGTAAACTTGGAAGAAGAAAAATATGCAGAGAAATAAAGTTTGTTGAATAATAAAAACACAAAAGCCGTTTGACAGCATGCAATTTATTTCTGCTTAAAGGTTTGAGTAACAAAATGCATCATAGTACAAAAAAAGCCATGAAGAATGATGAAATTTCTTTAAAAGACAAAAAAGTTCTTATAAAATTAAATCAGCAAAAAAATTACAGAAACAACAAAGAAATGCCTTAAGTAAATACTGTGGCCCTGTAAAAACGAACGGTCCATTAATTAACAAAAATTGGTCCAGTCAAACTGAAGTGCTTAGTAAATGGCAAATTGCAAGGTCCATTAATGGAGGCGCCTGATAATTAATTTAAGTCCTGATATGGACTACTTTCAACGAAATAAAATATTTCTGTTAGGCTGTATCCTTGTTCCTTCCATGGCCAAAAATGTAAAGATTTTTCTGTATTATTATGTCGCCTCCCCTATGAGGTTTGTCCTCACTAACATTTCTTACACAATGTACAAAATAAAATAAAAGGTACAGCTACTAAAAGGAAATAAGCTTTGGGCTGATCCAGTCAGCCCATCATCTACCAGATCTGGTGTTAGTTTTAGCAAAAGTCAATAAATGCTATGACAACATGCAACAAGACCCTGAAGATAACATGTGTCCTTTGAATCAGTAAAAAGGGCTAAAATCTATTTACAGCTTCTCGTATTTAGGAGAAAAAAGTAAAAAAAATAAAATAAAAACAGCCCCACTGACATAATTTGACTGGCTGTTAATACCATGCATTGCTACACATTTCTGGAGTACTTTGCTCCCAATGTGTACAATAATACATTTGACAGGAGTTAAAAAGCTGTTCAAGTGTCATAAGGAAAATATTGGCAGTGACTTGTTTCATGCAATTATACAAACGTCAAAGTTTTTACTGACAACTATACAGTTCCTGAAGGATGAATGTGGTATTAAAGGTACACTTGTGTGCTCCCTCTCAGTATATTTGCATTGCGTTTGATACATGGCGGACAACTGACCTGTTTTATGTGTATGTATTACAAAGCTAAGGGTTGCTTGTTGTGGCCTCAGTGACCTCAACTACATCGGTATCGTTGACTGTTTACATACACTGTAATAACCGATTTTCTCCACTAAGAATTTATTCGTTGTCTGATAAACCAAGAAGACTTAACTGATTTGTATACATATATCCATTTTTGTAATCTGTTTTAGTTCAGAACAAAAGGCTGCAGATGGGGAACATAGTGGATGAAAGAGATATCATTACATATATCGATGTCTAATCATAACTGGCAGTATTGATAGCTACACTGTTTGAAAAAATGTCATGCCTCCAAATTAGATGCCTCTAAATTACCCAGGATAGAGAGCAAATATGATGCTGGTGTATGAATAGGAAGATTTACAGTAACCAGGTTATTACAGTGCATGTAAACAAATTCCCTGTTTTCCCATGTAATATCATTTCACTGAGATGTGATATCTCTTCAGTCATAAAGTGTTTTCCTAAACTGGTAGTGTAACGGCTTTGATGGAACTATCCCACAACCATGTCTATATATCAGATATATTGAAAACAGGAATTTTAAAAACAACAACAAAAAAAAAACATTTAATTTTTTTCTTTTATTCTGTTGTAAAAACTTATTGACCCAATTAAGATCATAGTTACCCTTTTTGACAAGAACAAAAACAGTTTCTAACTACTAAAATTGTACAAAAATGATAAAGGGCTAAAGGTTATAGAAATAATTGGGTAAAGTTTGAAATAAAGAATTAATATAAAAAGAATAAAAATCCCTGCTAATATTAACACTAACGCCGCCATGTGCCCCCCAATCGACGAAAGATTTAAGTCCCACAGCCATATTATGAGACATTTAAAGAAATCAGAGCACTGAGGTATAAGCTGCTCTTCCCTGCTAAATGTCTTTAACCTTTATTCTTTTGCATAAGTCAAAAGGAGGACTGTGCAGCTTCTACAGTACAGCAAATTGTCAGGCAGTACAGTTATTATTTCTCTAAGGATGATCTAACCCATGATTTGAATGATAGAACAAAACCTGATATATAACTTGAAGGAAAAGGGACGACTTATTCTCTTAAAATTAGTCGCTGTCGCTCCTGTCTCCCCTGTGCATGACCCTCTTTCCACAGGATGGCAAAGGGACCTGCTGTTTCACAGACACCTTGGACCTTGTGTTACTGTGGAGAAAGCACAGGGAAAAAATTTGGATTTCTGAGAATAAATTCAAGACAATACTGAGAAGATGAAATTCAATTGTAGGAAATTACTTTAGGTACGCTAGGAAAAGAGGGCAATAACTTGATGGGATCGGTTCGGAAGCAGGTTTCATTGAATGATTTCACACAGTGACCTCTAGTGGCAGGTGATTTTTATAAAAACCAGCAGCACGGTTGAGGTAGCAGTATCCATCTGTAGTGTTTTTTAGGAACAGTGACATATGCATGCTTGTGGTTTTGGTGCACACACGCAAAATTTTGAGTGTATTTATTTATTTCGGGCAATACAAGTCTTTAGATTGGTAATTTTTTTGAGTAAACATTAAATACAAAAAATAAATACAACAATGAAACTAAATCAACAACAAGGGCTCTAAAGATGGATTCAGATCCCTTCACAGACATAAAAAGGAACGATTAGTTCACAAATGTAACATCAATACATGGTATTAGATTTTACATTTTTAAAGAAAGGTCTGTTGGGCTGTTATGTTTGTACTATTATAGGGGAAACACTGGTCTGACAACAAGACATACTGAACATGACAAAAACAGCCCAAATGAGTGGACCTTGAATTGGTCCATTGTAATTGCATTTGTTCCTATGCAAAGGAATTAGCTGCAGTTCTTACTGTTCTTTGTCCAGCAGCTCTAGACCATCATTGATTTTCTTTAACATTTCAAACCGCTCACGGCCTCGAACCTAAGGAAACAGGAAATTAAAATTATTACAACAGGACATCAAATGATTTGAAGACACCCAGCTCAGCAAAAGTTTGTGTCTTTACATACGTGCAGTACAAAGACTTCCTTGTCCTCCTCCTCCGCACTGGACGCAGACTTGGTCTTTTTCACAGCAGTGGTGTCAGGAGCAGGGGCACTCTCTACAGATACAAAACTGACGTTAGCAAAAAAAAAAAAAAATAATAATAATGAATAAATAAAAATCATAAAAAATAAAAAAGATGGAAAGTGAAATCCAGTATTATTTAACAAAGGCATACTTCGTTTTTTAGTTTGTTTGGTCCCATTGTGTGTCTTGGTGTTATTTTCTTCCTCAGTTTTGCGGTCCCTGCCTGGACATGCACAGATGCGAACCTCAAAGCATCTGCGGCCCAAAACCTGTCCCCTTGGAAGGAAATATAAAATAATAAGGGTCAAGGGGTAAAGGTAGTAAGGTTACCGTCTTAGACTTAACAATAATGTTAATGAACAAATTAACTCTTATGATAAATGACATTGTAAATCAACATGCAGAGTTCCAATTATGTCACCCTTTATTTTATAAGTAAAACTTCTCTTTACCCAGAAGTGGCATCAACAATCCCACCATCCTCACCACAGGGAAGAAAGACTTACTCAGGACTCTCGAGGGTCAGAATGGTGAGGATGGGTCTACGGTTCATACCCCCCATACAGGAGCTGTTGCACATAAAGCTCAACAGAATGGTCGTCATCTCTGAGCCCAGCTGAAGAAAGAAAAGCATAAGAGCTTTAATTCATGGTTCACGAGGTTTCACTAAATAATGGCACATAGCAAAACTTAACTTGGAGGAACAGTCCTAACCTTTTTTTATTGTTGGTAACTGATGTTTTTTATGCAAAAATGCACTTTTGTTTTTGTATTAAACTCCTCGTCTCACATGAAATAAAACATGAAATTAAAAGTCAGAGACACGGTTACACATAGAAAAAGCTCAAATGTCACACCTCAAGTGTTAAAGGACAAAAACAAAAGTGCTTTAGACAGTGTAGACAATCTCCCCTTTGGTCATAACACGAAGACCAATCCTACCTGAGGGGGCTCGTACGGAACAGTGACACTCTGCCTTTTTGTGTGTGGATCTTCAAAATACTGAGCCCTCTGGCTGCCCTCGACTCTAATCAGATGGCTGCGATGCTCTGCGGCTGAAAGGGAAACGAGAGAAAAAGAAAATCAATGCAAATTTATCTTACTACTACTACTACTACTACTACTACTACTACTACTACTACTACTCCACTGTAAAAACATTACATATTCATCTAAATATTTTCCTTACTGTCTTCATTCTGGTGATGGGGACACCTGCGGACCACATCAGCCACATGCTCAGTCTTCTTATAAACCGCTGTGGCTCTGAAGACAGCACCTTCAGGAGGCTCCTTGCTCACCAGCACTTCCACAGGACTGGTTTTCGCCAGCTGGCAATAGAGCTTGTTAAGTAGCTCGGAGAACTGACAGAAAGGGAGACATTTTAAATTATTGTCGGAGGAGTTGTGAAGCAAAAACAGGTCTGAGTGTGATCTCAGAGAAAACCAAGTGCACAGCTATAAGTAACTGAGCACAAACTCTACCCTTAAGTTTGGTAAAGTTACCTTAACTACTCTTTCTACTCTAAAAGTTATAAAATTCAATATTGCCCAATGTTTTAAAATCTAAGGCATTTTACTTGCTCAGGTTTGTTACTAACTCTGTTATTGTTAGTGGAAGACAGGGCAGGAACATGTCCCGTCATGTCAGAGCTGGTCTTTACAACCAGACTCACTTTTCCCGTAGACCAGAGCACAAGTCACAGGGGGCGGGAGTTTCAGACCCGACCACCCTAACCTCAACTAAACTGGCCAACAGTAGCGTACTGATGAGGGAGTCACTGTGGAATCACTAATACCATTGGCTCCTTGCATGAAATAACTGACTCGAGACGATCAAACTCAGCGAATCATTACAATGAATGAGACTCCACATGAATTCCGCCGTGAGATACATGAAAGAATGGGTCTCAACATTGTGCTAAGGTAAGAGATTACTATTTCTCTATTTATGAAAGACATGTAAACGTTGATCAATTTTACATAACTTAAGTTTAAACATAGAAGGAAACTGAGTTTATTTATTCAAACTTTTCCCAATACACTATGGAAGTGTGAATGGCGCCTCAACAATGAGGAGGTATAGCAATTTCTCTTCACTGAGCCGGAATAAACAGAAGTCTGCTCCTTGCCATGTTTGATTGCAGGATAATCTGCAACAAGTGATCCTCAACTTCTGACAATTATAATGATGTGATTAAAAGCAAGTAATCTGGTTTATGTTCAGTTTAAATGTACGCAACACATCTTAAGACCGTTAGTTTCAAAGCTAATCTGCAAAAATCAAAACAAAAGGCTAAATTCCACAACTTTGAGAGCCTATTTCTTGTAATTACTTACCGTGGACGTGACGGATTTGGCCGTGCCAGACTTCTGAAAGCGAAGCTGGAAGTCATATTCTCCAGGGTAATCAGTAGTAACCGGGACGGTGGAGGATGGGGGTACAACGCCATCTTTAGTTGAACTTTCTGGGGGTAGTTCAAACAACTTCTCATCAAACCCATCAGCCAGCACTTGATCATTCATGAGCTGTAAACGGGCAAAAAGAGTCAGTCCATGAAATAATAGGTTTAAATTGAAGTTGAATATTGTTAGATAGTTTGTTAACATAGGTAGGCATGCTGACCATCATATACATTGTATCTTGAGGCACTTCAGGCGCTGGTGGGATGGTGGAGATCGAGGGAGTGACTCTGCATAAATGTACACAGCGGTTAACTTGTTTCTGCGAAGTAGGCCGACATTTTAAAAACCTCTACTAATATCAAGGTGCAACTTACACACTCTCCCACAATTCTCTGAACGAGTCCTGGCTCAGCGGCAGGCTTTCAAATCCCTGCTCTTCCATCATTAATTTCCCTCCTCTCCCAGTTGAGAGAAAATGATGAAGAGGCAAGTCTCAGAGAGCTGTAGAGATTAACAGGAAGTAACATCACATGCAACAAGTTCATCTCTGTCAAAATTATTGGCGTTAGACTAACTGTACCAAGTAAACCATATGACGTACGTTTTGTGCAACAATTTTAAAACTTTACATATTTATTAATTGTTTAGTCTGCAAAATGCCATGAAATTGTAAACATTGTCCATTAATTTTCAGCTGCTTACTGTAATGACTTCAAAATTGTTTTGTCTGACCAATTGTCCAAAAACTAAAAAGACATCTGACATAAATATCTCGTGAAACTGGAAAATCTTCAAGTTGCAAAATTCAACTAGCAAACATATGTAGCAAACACTCAATAATATTGTGTTGGTCTTTAGAATAGAAACAACCAAACGACATATACACATTTAGATAAATATTAGAGTGAAAGGTCTAAGTGTGAGATGTGTCAATTAAAGTTAAACTCGAGGCTGCTCCACGAAATAAAAAGTTGAAATTTCAAGTGTGGCCTTTTTCTCAGAGCTGCCGAGTAACTCCATGTTATTGTTAGCAGGTGTATGGAACGTTTAGCTACTGTTTAGCTAATAAATTGCAAATATTCCCGGAGGGTTTTAAAATAAACCTCTTTAACCAACTTCACATTTGCCAGGAACCAAAAACTAAGAGCATCAAAACACAATTCAACCTGCTAACATTAGCCACCGTCCATTTTCTATCGATGGGAGGCCTGAGCAAGCCGGGCTAATTTGGGCACGGACTCGGCATTAAGTTACACCATAACACAATGAATATGATTTTAAAAACAAAAACTTAACTGGCAAATAAATGTAGTCTGTGTAGAAAGGGGTCACCTCGTAATTATAGCGCACGTCCTTTTCTGAGGTAAGGAGCTAACTTTTCTTAGCTTGACTAGCTCACTACGTTCAGACGACGTTTCGCATCCTGATCAGACTATCGTTAGCCAAACCGCAGCAAAACTTTCTCAAATGACCCGCTCTCGGGCGGGCTTCTTTTCACGACCGAGAAGCGTATCGCCACAAAGCTACCTGCTTATGTCCCACTGCCGCTGTCCTACAGAAGTGAGTCAGGGAGTACAGCGAAGAAGCCGAAATGAAACCGTCGAAAAAGCCAAAATATTTGGGGGACGAAGAAAAGCACGTTGTTGTAGGGGATTCCCAGTGCACTAGTTGATGGGGGAGGTGCACCATGTAGCGCTTCTTCTCTCCCGATGCGCACAAACGCAACACCGCGAAATCCTGCTTTTGCGGCTTTCACAACAGTGGGAAATTTTGATATTCTATTCCATCATGACACACCGCGTAAGTTCCCATGTAAGTCATTGGTGGATGAAGTACTCAAATTTAAGTAAAAACAGCAAGTTGTTGAAGCACAGTAGTAGTTATCCTACTTTAAATAGTAAAAATAGCAAAACATCTGATTTCTAACTAAATTGCTTTACGGCATTTAGACCCTCCATGAACACAGTTTGTTCATTATTGCTGATTACAGTATGAATTTATTTTATTTGTATCACGTGTTTGGTTAGAATATTGAGGAGCCCACTGCATGTGTGGACTGTAAAAATAATCCATTTCCACTTTAAACATGATTAAAAGTTAAACAATATACCTCATAAGGAGTTATTATAATTTGGTAGTGTGCATTTGCACAGATTTTACATTTACAACACACAGATGCAAAAAGTGTCCATGCACCTGTAAATTTATAAAACTGTAATTTGAAATACAACAGCTGGTTTCTAGAGATCCATTAGTGTTTGTCTAGTACAATTCATTTTAAAATAAAAAAACATATTCAGTTTTATAATTTTTCTCATGTTCATATATTTTTTATGGTAGGACTGTTAGTGCTACATCCATACAGCTAGAAGTTCCCCAGTTCAAATCCCTGTCAGCTGCAGCCTTTCTGTGTGGTTTGCATGTTCTCCCTAGCTTGCGTGGGTTCCTTTCCACCTTCCAAAGACATGCATGTTTGGTTAATTGGTGACTCTAATTTGCCCATTTGACATTACATGGATATTCTGAAACTAAATAGCTTTAGTCCCTGTCAAAGGTTTTCACCTGAAAACAGGTCTTTAGAGCTGAATCCATGCTATGTTTCTTTCGCTACATGTTGGCTCTCATCCACCTCTCAGAGCTCTGGTGCCACTTTGGGGAGACATGGCTCTTGACCTTTGAATGAATGGCCTGATGGTGCCAGTGAATGCACAGTGAAATTGATCCTGAGGGGCACTGCACATACATAGTGAACAGTAAGATCTATCAGAACAAGAACAGGTCAGAGAGTAGAAATATCGATTATTTCTTTAAATATAAGCTTCTGATGTGTAATTTAATATATTCTCTTAGGGGTTTATGTTGTAAGAAATGACAACAGGCTGTCCTGTGTTTACCAAGGCCAGAGGAAAAAGCTACATGCATTTAAAGCTATATAAGAGTTTCCTACATAAGATCTGACATTTCAAATCTACCTGTGATAATGCAGAGACAGTTTAAAAGCAGTCTAGCTGACCTTTCCTTAGTTTGAGCCTGACAGTCTCTCTGCATATTGTACTGTAGGTGTTTTGCTTCATGGAGCCAAACTGATTTCTATGCTGCAGACATGCTGTTCCCCAGATGCCACACAAGGATAAAGACACAACTGGGGCTGTATGTTGTTTACAGAGCACGTCTGTAGCTCTGTCATGGTGCTGTGTGACAAGTCTTGGCCTCAGTGCGCGTATTATTTGCTGCATTTTAATAAGTCATTGCTCTGCTAGTGTCCTATGCTGTTTTAACTTTTGCTTTTGAGTTTGACATTTTTATCAGAAATGGTTCTATTTTGGCCATCCTATTAAACTACCTACTACCGCCTCAATGATAAACAGATAATAGAATTATCACCATTCTGACAGTTTCAATGTAAAAACTGAGAAATTAGAATATTGTAAAAGTAGAATCATGGCCTAGTGGCTGTCTGGATTGTAATTAGATTGTACAGGTGTACCTAATAAAGTGGCCAGTGAGTGTACTATTTGGTTGTTCTAATACTGTTGTAAGAAATTGTTACTTTAATAAACTGACCTTCACTTTTTGATGTCATGACTGGTAATGTGAAGATGAACTTAAATTTGCATGGTTTGTCACAACGTCTTACATAACTACTACACTATTTTAGTTATTAGGCCTGGAAATGAGCCACGTTATCCACTGTATAAAATGCAGAGCACATTCTAACACACAGATATGTTAAAATGTATAGATTGAGTAACATCCCCATCTATATTTGTAGAAAACTACTGAGGTCACGTGCATTTGGTGCAAATGTTGTTGCCTTTCAAAATACTGACACTTACCATTCAGTGCTGCACCTGCCGCTCATCACGGGACTAAATTTACTCACCGATACCTCACACCCACATATATACAGAACATACACACAGGTCAGGACAAGCTCTCATTTGAATGAATAATAGAATAATTACATAGTGCTTTACACTTTTTTGGTAAATAATGTATTGTATTGAGGAATGTTGTGAGTGCAAGCTTATACTATTTTTCTAAGTCTGTACTTGTAGTTCTATCATTGTTTTTCGCTCCCTCTTGTGATACTGTTTAGAAATGTAATATTAGCTCATCTTTCTCCCATTGGTTACGTACAGGAACCTGTAAATTAGGTTGGTCGGGGCTGTAGTTCACCGTTCTGTGGTTTAAAATTTCTCTACATTTAGTCAGAGTCACATACACACTCACATGACCGTGTTTGTGGCCCCTGGCTTTGGAAGAGGGGTGTCATGTTCTCCCACTCATTTCTCAATGTGCGTAGGAGCGCAGCAAATGGAAAAAGCTGAGGAAGCAAGCTCTTGGACAGGCAGGAGGTGTGTCTGCAAGGCGTGGGCTTGAATCATTTTATAGGCTGCACAGCACATAATTTTCCACTGAGCTCTCTGGCAGATATGTACTGTTCCCGCCTGTGCAACCATCCCACCACACACCCCCTAATCCCACCTCGAACACATTGTGACTGCATCCACAACATCACTACAGTACACTACTATCTCAGGTGGCACAGATCAAATTTAGAGGCCACCTGTTGCCTGCTGGAGGAAGATCAAGCTTTGTTGTGTGCAACATAGGGAGAGGGGGTTTCTGGACAAGGGTTTGCTGTGATTTGTGACCTCTTAGGCATGTGATCTGAAATAGAACAGGATTTAAGGCTGTTTGTAGGATAGACAATGGCACCAAGGGTGTCACAGACAAGCCCCTGTCTGCTGCACATGAGAAGTGTTGTCATGGGTTGACCTGAGATCCAACAGCTGTGAAAGGCATGTGGCCTTCATTATTTCACCATATCTTGTTCCTCATTAGGGAGAAGAAAATTAGATGCATCACTCTCTCGTACATGGAAGACTGGTTGAGTTTTGCTTTTTAAACCTGCCTCTAAAAGCTTATTATTATTTATTATACATTGCATAACGCCACTTGTAAAACAGGGCCCTGAGACCAAATTTGGCCCTGAACAAACCAGGCTCATGCACTCCAGCGATGATTGTTGATTTGAACAAGAATCCTAAAATGTAATCACATCTCTTCATAATAATAACCAGAACCCCGAGACTGTAAGATATCACCAGTCTTCTGTTGTACATTATCTGCTTCTTGTGCACATGCTCTCTCTACTCTCTCCTTCAGCCAGCTGTAGTTAAGGTCAACAGAGTTTCCTGCTTGGTTTCGACCTCTGTCGCATGACCTTAAGATCAGCTACAGGGGCTTTGACAGAGCAGCAGCTGATCCTTCCTCGCTTTGGCTACAGAGAGAGTAGCGCACATGGGTGTTCAGCTGGGCTGACACGACACAAACGTCAAAGAAACGAAGACACCCTGCAGGACAGGACGCACTAGACTGACGACTTTGGGCTTCTCTTTTTGGATTTTACCTTTCTGTCCGTTTTTGGTGCTAAAGTGCTTTTTGGGGGGCTCGTTGGCCTTTTTGGTTGGAGTTTCACGTGTTTCCATTTGGCACTAGAAGCATTTGTCACCGAGTGCTACCGGGTGCACGGAGCTGCCAAAGTCATGCCGGCTGGGTTTCAGCAACTCGGAGCGGAGGTAATATTTTATTACTAAAAGCGTTTCAAAGTTTATATTATACTCACAGAAGTGATGTGGTGACTGGTATGTGATAGAAACAGTTGTTATCTTACTGGGTACTTTAATTTCCGATGCGCACATGCTTTGGAGAGGCTTTACGCAGTACGAGTTCTTCGCCGCTGCACACAAAACTGTAAGAGTGAGAACAAAAAGCCAAATTGTCATCACCACTTATAGTCCAATCTAATTTACTGTAGAGGAAAATAATCTGAACTTGAATATTAAAATAAACTACCCATTTAATCCCGTTTCTTTGAGCGCTAAACTCTGACGTACCAAAATGTTTATTGAAAATATGTACCGAAATACAAAGTTTAATAGATAAATACCTGAAAAATATTGTGCAATTAGGAATAATAATTAGCACCACTCGTGCAACAAACAATAATCAGCTACAAACAGCTTCAGACAAAAAAAAACTAACATCATCTCTGATTCCAATGGGTTTTGAGTTTCATCAGAGCTCAGTACTGTGGATTCTTCACGGGTTTCCTTTCACCACCAGCTTTAAAATATAACAAAATTCTTACAAACGAAACATAACTCACGGTGCAGACACTCTTCTCCTTTAGGAATAAGTGGCAAGTTTTACTTCGTGAAGAGACAGTAGTGATAAAATACATAATTGGCTTCTTCTGGTGCTTTATCTTTTCATCACGAACACGTGATCGCACATACACATTGGCAAACACCCATGCCTTTTTGTTTATGAATGCCAAACAGCACATTTCTCAGCACAGCAAGGTCAAGACACTGTTATGTAAAGGCAAACGCCAGCTTATACAAACTGTGCAAAACTGAAAAGAAAATAAGTGAGTGGGAACACTGTCCAGGTATAAAATAGTAATTATATTGAGAGCTGTTTCTTTAAGACGTTTTATCTTAGATGCATTAAGCTGCATGGTGTCAGGTGGCCCATGCCGTGCTGTGCCAGGGTGGGTGTGCATTTTTCTATTTATTCAAAAACAAGTACAGTTGCCAGGCCATCTTTAAAATCCCAGTGTTTCTCTGTTATGAAATTCAGTGAAAGTCTTCAGTGCTGAGCTGCTATAAAACAGCTCTTTGAGACTGAAGAAGGTTTAAAGAAACTGCTTGGATAAGTACCGAAACGTTTCTGAACAAGAAGAAAGAAGTCCAGTTGACATTATTCAATCTTCTGAGAGTTCCAGACATTTTACTGGAGGAGAAGGCCTCCGCCTCCCCCCAAGGTCATCTTGTCTGTCACCGTGGAGACAGGTGCCTGTGGCCTGAAGGGAAATAATAGAGAAGCTAAAGTTCAGGTCTCAACAGTAAAGTAGCCTTGTGAAGTCATGGACAGCAACTAAAGAGATTGTCACTCATTAAGATTGCAGTTATAAATAGTTGATGTTATTGGAGTGACGGTGTGTGTGTGTGTGTGTGTGTCTAGGCTTAATTATTATTTGCTGCCATTAGCTATACAAAAACACCTCTCAGTATTACTCACTGTTATGACAACAGTATATACTAAAATGAGTTTATCTCTGTCTCATTACTTCAGAGAGTGACTGGAACCCTTGCTCTCTCCGTCTTCACTGCTGTTCTCGGATCTCTGGAGTTTGGATACAACATTGGTGTCATCAATGCACCTCAAAAGGTAAAGACTGATCACTAGGACAATATTCTAATCCATGGATGCATAACTGAACAGGCCTACTTGCCACATGTCCAGGGGCCTTGTTTGAAAGAGTTCAGTTAGGAGACCGAAAATGACCAAACATGATCCAAAAAAACCACACAAAAATGCAAAATGACTCAAAAATGATGAACATTAACCTTAACAAATACAAAAAGAACAAAAATAGACATCAAATAACTAGAAACAGGAACAAAATGATTACAAATCGACACACTGCCATTTAACTATGCTTGTTTGTAACATAGTGCATTTGAGGCCATCACATCCCACCATGTTTCCTTAAAAGGTGTTAACACATGATGGCGTGAAGTCATCTGATGCATAGGAGAAACAGTTAATCCAGGGCGGTGAGATTAATCTGTTCAGTTCTGAGCCTGTTACGTACTCGTGTAGTGTAGATAGACAAGCTCATAAACTATGTTGCTGATCATATTGCAGGCACACTTGGCTACTGCATGTGACAAATGTGTTGAGAACTGTGGATATATATATATTAACCTTGCAAAAAGGAGGAATGTATCTGAAAACAATTTTATTCCAACCTTATGGGACACATTGTAAATTTGTTGCTTTGCTATGTTGGTAATTAGTGGTGGAAAGTAACAAAGTAGATTTATTATTGTAATCCACTACAGATCAGAAACAATATTTTAAGACTTTATAATAAGATAATGCAACATTTTACACACAAAACATAAGATAAGTTATGAATTGATAAAGGAATTAATTTTTTGTTTTCAAATAATTTTGACTTGGGACACAAAAGAAGTGTATAGTTTAGGTCCATTGTGTAACTTTCTATACGAGTATCCAAATGTCATTACAAAATCAAAGAGTAACTCTGAACAATAAATTTGTGCTTTTCTACTTTTTATTCTATAACTCGTCTCATTGTCCTTTCAATTTATCATGTGACCAAATAGAGAGGTTGACCACAGCTATCCAACTCAACTGTCAGACTGCAAATTAAACAGTCAAAAATAGTAGTATGCCATTCACAGATTTCTAAGTCAGTAGTAAAAATCAAATTTAGTTTTATGAAATTATATATCAGTCACCGAGGACACTTGTTTGAGGACTTTTACTTGGATACCTAAAGTAATATATGATTATACGACTTGTGTACATATTGTAGTACATAATATTTAAACTTCCCGAGCCAATATTAAGATCCTGGAAGTTAAAAAGTTTACTACCTTTTATCACACCTTAGTATTATGAATATAAAGAGGTTCAAAATGAATTTTAATCAACAAAGGTTAACCATTGTCTATAACGTATAAAATTGAAAGCAAGAATCTTTTCCCAAATAAAATGCTTCCAAAAGTGTTTTGGTTTGAACCAGGAGGTGCAAATGAACAAGACATTTAATAACAACTTTATTTGTTACCTGATGCTACAGATACATCCTCCACTGATAAATAATACATTTCTCTTGGCTCTTTAAAGGTCTTTTATATGATGTCTTTGGGCTCTAAACCTCACATCAAACTTAACTCTGTTCCTGTTTCACCACAAGATTGCAACATTAATAAATTAATTAATTTATTTATTTGAACCTCCATTATGTCTATAGCTATGCTTGGTGCGCACACAAGTAAATGTTACATCATAATATAGAAGTGTAATAAATCTTCATGCTGCCCTCTCGTGCAGATCATTGAGAAACACTACAACACCACGTGGGTGCAACGGTATGGAGAACCCATCCCCACAGGGACGCTCACCTCCCTCTGGTCTCTGTCCGTGGCCATCTTCTCCATTGGGGGAATGGTCTCTTCTCTCTGTGTGGGTTTTGTCTCTGAGTGGCTCGGCAGGTAAAATTACTCTACAATTTTTAACTGTTGCGTGTGTCAAACATGATGCATCAAATTGAGCTCTGTGAAGCAGAACTCACGCACAGAGCTTTTAGCTGATTAACCACAGTTTACACTTGTTGAATTTTAGGTTCGGGTGCACATTTTCAACAAAGTTTACGTTGAATATGTTACTTTTGTGTGCATAGTACAGCTAAACAGAATTATTGAAATGTGAAGAACATTCCACAAAATCAAACTACACAGGAAATAATGAACACTTTAGGACATTTAGCAGGAGCAGGTCTAGACATATTTGAATAATGGGGCAAGATGGGGGAAAGGGTTCAAGGGAGGAAGGTGGTTCTTTTAGGTTTGAGACTAAAGCCTAAAATCTTGCGTTTAGGACATAATCACTGTGTATTAATATTGTCACTGTAAGATAAGATATGAAATGACAATTTGTAACTCTAAGCCCTGACTTCTGCTTGTGCTGCAGGTTACGTTACATTTTGGAGGACTTATAGTCAAAACTGTTGTATAATTGCCTGCACTTTGTTAAGCTGGTTGAGAATAGATATGGTAGACAGCTCCAGGTGAATGTACATTTAATCCACGAATGAACTGTTGACAAAAACTTGTTGTTGCTTCAACTATTACGTTTTCAGGAGTCATTTATGAAAGTCCAATGCTCAGGCAGAAACAGAAACGTACCAAACAGATGTCCACAAAAATGATCAAACGTGACAACAATAATGAGACACAAAATGTTATTGAGTCCTATATAGGACAGGTAGGAGACCTGTCATCTGCCTGTGCCCAAGTTTGGGTGTTAGTTACCACTCTGTATCCACTTCTGGAACATCTATCATTGTGTAAATAGACAGAAACAAAGTCCTTAAGTGTTTTTTGTAAAACATTGCCCTCTGGAGGTTAAATATCAACAGTTTGTACATTTTACTGTACAGATTTTTTTTCCAACAGCTTCTGAGAAAGATGCATTATCAAGAACAAGTTAATTTATTCTCAATTGTGCTTGAGTCATGTTAATTTTCGGGCTGATAATTAACATATTATTTAAAATGTAACATCTACCGTGAGTCGTCTTTTCATCTTTGTATTCAGTGGGACTCAAAGTGAATATATGTAACACTTGATGATTTATTAACACTAATAAGTGTGTGTGTGTGTGTGTGTGTGTGTGTTCCAGGAGGAAAGCCATGCTCATAAACAACTTGTTTGCCTTCATTGGTGGGAGTCTAATGGGGTTGTCCAAGCTCTGTCACTCTTTCGAGATGATGATCCTCGGACGATTAATCATCGGTGTTTACTGTGGTGAGAAGCCCTCTGCTCTGATCTGTCTTCACTTTATTCTTGTTTTAATTTACATCAACTGCAAACCAGAAAGGTTCTGTCTCTTACCCATCCTGTCCTCCCTGCAGGCTTGGCCTCAGGCTTAACACCGATGTATGTGGGTGAAATAGCTCCCACGAGTCTTCGAGGGGCTCTGGGCACGCTGCACCAACTGGCTATAGTCACTGGTATTCTCATAGCACAGGTAAGATCTGGACAACAGTGGTGCACTTTATTTGTCAAACAGCACACTTGTAAACCTTCGTGACTGTGTCCTCTCCTTGTGCAGATCCTCGGTCTGGAGTCATTACTGGGCAGCGAGAACCTGTGGCCCGTGCTGGTGGGGTTAACCGTGGTGCCGACTGTTCTTCAGATGGCTCTGTTGCCCTTCTGCCCTGAGAGCCCCCGATTCCTCTACATCATCCGCTGCCAGGAGCACCATGCCAAAAGCGGTGAGCATGGCTGGAATACTCCAGACTGGTCTTAGGACTTCCTTAAAGTTATGGTTTCATCTTTAAATGACCTTGTTCTCCTTTTTTTTTAATGATAAAGGTGCTATTCTATTGAACATAGTCTTTGTGTGGCTTATAGTAAGTGCGTCCACATGTGAAGTTACATGTTGTTTATGCAGGCCTGAGGAGGCTAACGGGCAGGCATGAGGTGGGTGACATGCTGGCAGAGATGAAGGAGGAGAAGAGGAGGATGGACATGGAGAAGAAGGTGTCTATCCCCGAGCTGTTTCGCTCTACACTCTACCGCCAGCCCATCATCATCTCCATCCTGCTGCAGCTCTCCCAGCAGCTGTCTGGGATCAATGCAGTAAGTTCCTTTAAACACTGACTGGATCACTATACTGAGCAACCCACTGAATGAAATGATAACAGCTATTCATGATACAACAAGGCCTTCAGTTCCAAAAAAGGAAAATCTTCGCAAACAAGAGTCTGTGCAGGATAATATTGATTCAACCTCATCCTGTTTACCCCTGTGGCCAGATTTTCTACTATTCCACCAGTATCTTCATGAAGGCAGGAGTCCAGAGTCCAGTCTATGCCACCATAGGAGCCGGTGTGGTGAACTGCACCTTCACTGTGGTTTCAGTGAGTAACATTCTGATGAGCTACTTCCTCAGTGCTAGTGAATTGTGTAAAATCATATTTGGATTCAGTATGTTTACAGTTCTCGGTACCAAACTGTGTCCCTATTACTGTTTAACATTGTTATCAAAGAGCAAACAAGATAAAATGTCTAGCCCTCCCAGCAGGATGTAGTCTGTTCACTGACAATTGAAGTATTCTGGTTTAGATGTTCTTGGTTGATTGTTCATCTAGCAGCACCCTCAAGACAAAATGTGTCCAGTGCTTTGAGTCTATGCACAAACTGCAGCGTTAATGACTAAGGGTTAGCTAAACCAAGATTGTGGATGTGGTAAATATTAAAGCTGATAAATATTAGCATCAGAGGGTGCAGAAAAATATACTCCAATGCAAACAGAAATATTACATCAAATTCTTATTTAAGTATTAAGTATATCCACTACAATTTAAGCTTTAAAGTATTAGTACAGTGTTAAGAAATGTCTTTTCAAACCAGAGATGAATAAAGTCTTGCTGATGATTATTCTGTTTTGTGGTATTATTCTGAAACTGATAAGTAACTAGTAACTATAGTTATCAAATTAATGTAGTGAAATAATATTTGCCCTGACATTTATTGTTCTGGCGATAGTGTACAAATAACTTTAGTAGCTAAAGTAGAAACTTCAGGTTTCAGCTCCAGCCGGCTCCCAACAACAACAATCTCTTTGCTTTTTCTTTAACAGCTCTTCCTGGTCGAGAGGATGGGTCGGCGGACGTTGCACATGCTGGGACTGGGTGGGATGTGTGTCTGTGCCATCATCATGACCGCGGCTCTTGCGTTATTGGTTAGTCATTGGTACATCTCGTCCTTTTGTAGGTCGGATTCCCCGTCTGTACAAACCCCCGAACCCTTGTTTCTTCCCACTGACAGGAAAGTGTGCCGTGGATGAGCTACATCTGCATGCTCTCCATCTTTGGTTTTGTGGCCTTCTTCGAGGTCGGTCCAGGTCCCATCCCCTGGTTCTTTGTAGCTGAGCTTTTCTCTCAGGGTCCAAGGCCCGCTGCCATGGCTGTGGCCGGGTGCTCCAACTGGACTGCCAACTTCATCATTGGAATGTCTTTCCAATATGTTGCTGTGAGTTTTTTTTACATTTGTCACGGCTGTCCTAAACAACACTTAATACACAGTACCCCAGTAATGGTTTTCTGCAGAAAACCAAGGACTAGTCCTTGTACAGTATTGTTTAACCTGTACTTCCTCACATCTTTCCCCCAGGACCTTACTGGGCCATACGTCTTCCTTATCTTCGCAATCCTCCTCCTCTTCTTCCTTATCTTCACATTCTTCCGTGTGCCAGAGACGCAGGGAAAGACCTTCGACCAGATTGCAGCAAACTTCTACCAGCGGACGGCAGGAGGCATGATGGACATGGACCTGGACCTGGACCTAGACAAACCCAGCACGGAGCTGGACTACTTGGGGGAGGAGAACATCAACTGAGGACCCCCTGCCTGAGGAGATGTAACAGAACATCTTGGGATGAACTGTGTGAACAGCCCTGATGCCAAATCTGACATGTGGCCTCAGAGACAGAACCCGTCACCTTTGCATACGATGTGTTGTAGCTTTAAATAAATGGCCACCAGTCCCCATTTGATACCCGATAAAGTGAAAGTGTTTTAATATATAGAGGTCTATTACTGTAGTCATATAGATTGTTGTGACCGAAATTGACAGCTGGATGTTTTGTTCTTCACTGAAGCCAATGAGTGTGTGGTTAGGAATTGTGCCTTGACACAGGCTAAAAACCATTGAATTAAAGGCTGACGTGTAGAATCAAGGAATCCGATGCACAGGAGGTGGAGTCTGGATTGCTGAGGCATAGATTGCCAGTGTGGGAGGATTTTACTCCACAGTCATGCGCTCAACTGCAATAGCGACACACTGAGGTGGAGAAACTCCTGCACTCTAAGGTTTTTAAAGTTAGGATTTAATAAAAACAAAGTTGAGCACACCATTTTGTGCTAAAGCAGGGAACACACTAGAGCATGTATACATCAGATTTAAGGATGCATCGTTTGTCACTACTAAAAACTACAAGCACTGAGCTTACACAAAGGCAAAAAGGTACAAGGGTCTAACTCCTTATGCACTCCAGCTGGGATTTGGTTTTGTAAACAGAAGCCTGCTATACACTAGAGCCAACAGGAGTAGATAAATGTTTTATGTCAATCATTAGGTTTGTAATGTTTGTTTGCCACCTTTTTTTCCCCCCCCAAAAGGGTGTTTTACAACATTTTGATGTTTGCATTGAGATTGTATTTTTGTATAGAGTGAACAGATTCTGAGGTCATGCACAGCACGAATGTTTCATTCAGTTCTGACTTTTGTATCAGATATTCAGCTCTGCTGAGAATACTTTAGGTTACAGTCATGCATATGTAACTGAAATATGAGCTGTACATACAAGACTATTGTAATCTGAACACCAAATCGCAATGACAACAAGCATGTATGACAGTTCTTACAGCTGTTGCAAAGCAAGAGCCCAGATATATTTGGGGCACGTAATGTGAACATACAGTAATAAATGATGGATAATACATTTTTCAAAACAACTTCAATTTCTGCTTGTCTCCAGCCTTCCACCTAATATAAAGAAATAAGGACTGAATCCTGGAATTTGCAAACATGATTTATTAATTAGCATTTGTTTTTGTTTTTTTTAAGTATTAACATTGCACATAATCCCCTCCAAAGAAAAGCGCAAACAAGTAAAACTGAAGAAATTAAGTTTCTTTTCATCGATCTATCCTCAACAGAGGAGACAAAAGGAGTAATGTCTGGAGAACTGAGGTGTAACAGAACTAAATGTACTCTCATAATGCACCACCAGCCTCACACCTGCTTGGTTTTTCCCCTCTCAACCAAATTAAAATGTTAAAACAAAAATATCAAGGTTGCATCCTCTATAAACAACTTCATTTGCCCCATCGAGTCAATTAAAGCAGATTAGTTCTAAAGGGGCCTGGAATAACAGAGCTCCTAAGCAGATTGTCCCCCCCCCCTCCCCTCATTTCTCTTTTTAAAGATGTACTTTTAATTTTCATATATGCATCCACCATCCACCTGTATCCCATTTCTTCCCTGCCCCTCTCCAAACGTAAGTGTTAGACAGGACAACACAAAACAAAAAGGGGAGGCAGGGGGGCTCGAGGGATGACAGCAAGATGAGGTGGGTTGGAGGATGGGGGAATGCAGGGAGGGGAGAGTAGTGCATGTGTTCTGAAGTGGGTCCAGTCCTCCAACCCTAGGACCTATGAGAAACAAAACAAAAAAATAAAAGCAGCATGGGAGACAAAGGGATTGAAAGAAAGATTGTAGACACCAATTCAACAAAAAGACATGTCTAACCCTGAAACGAGAGACAGTTAAAAAATAAAAAAAAAATCCTGCTACACAGGACTCAATCCAAACATAAGCAGACTTCTTTAGCATAAAACTCCTTTTCATCCATTTCAATGCCAACATTCCCATCTTAAATTCTTTGACTCAACGGCTCATTAAATGTCTGTCCGGCTGCCCTCTGAAAGATGTGGCACCTGTAGCACAAGAAGTGCAACCCTACACCCTCATGCCTCCCACCCCGCCTGACCCAGGGTTGCGCCACATTAGTGTGGAGTCCCACCTCTTGCCAAGGTCATGTGACTGTCCTTACTGCGTCACTCTGTTGGTGCTGGAACTGTTGTGGCAGCTGCCTGCTGTTGGGAAGGAGACCATTAGGATTTTTATGTCAACACTAAACATAAAAAGTATTCCTACAAAAGTGAGAGAGTGGAAGCTCTTGAAACATCTCACCTCAGGTGACTTTGTTGTTTTAGGAGAAGTTCTAGGCGAAGACTTTGCATTAGACTTCACATCAACTGGTTTTGAGGTCTGAGGGGGGGTACCAGGATCTGATGCAGACTTTTCTGTATCATTCTGCAATATATGCAGATACTAAACCATTACAGTATGCAAAAAAAGGTTAGGAGAAATATTTAGATGCAGTTATATATTTGAGATGATGTGAGATCACCTCAGAGGCAATTCCAAGTTTTCACTCAAGGTCTGGCAGATTCATTGTGGTTTATGAATTTTAAAGTACAAATCCAAATAACTGCATTATAACAACAACAGATAGTGATCATTAATAAATTAATGTTTTCAATCTTATCAGGTCGTCAACAAGTTATGAAATTCAGTACCCTTTAAATAAAATTTACCACTATAATGACTTGACAAAATTCAAAGCATTAGACAATACTACAATAATACAGTACAGCTTACACAAAAGATCAGACTAATCACCATGTCCTGTACTAACCCCAGTTTCCTCAGAGGGTTGGTTCTAACACAACACATCCTACATCACCTACATGCTCATAGTGACCTCTGTTTACTGTGGCCATCGTTGGTCCAGCTAAACTGAAACACTGTGCATTAGTAGAGTTATGGATGTTGCATTTGTGTTGAAGCAGGTTTAGAGCTTTTTCTTATTAACCACAATTTCAGTCATAACCATCTGAAACAACCCAATTTGCATTTGTTCACTGTGGATAAGATTATTCCCACTATGTTATTGTTCACTCTGAGAGAAGCTAATGCGGTTTACATGAAGACTCACTTTTGAGACTGAGGATTCTGAGGTCCTCTGTCTGCGTCGTCTAGATGGTCGGCGTTGCCTTTGTCCTAGCCCTTGAGCAGTTTCGCCGTTGGTCTGGGGGCTGTCAGAAGCTTCCGTTTGCTTCACCTCAACCTGCTCCTGGGGAGCAGCTGCCTGCTGGCCATCTGCAGACTGATCAGGAGGCGGGCGAGGGCGGAACGGTCTGTGAATCCAGGAACAGAATTAGATTTTCATTTGCGTTGGGAAGATTTGCGTAAGCAAGGAGGGGGAAAAAAAACAAAAAACAAACAAAAAAAAAGCACCCCAAAAAGACAAAAACCCATCAGGTCACCTGCGGTATGGACGCCAGAATCTGCGCCGTGGTGGCCGCTGGGCCTGATCACCCACCACTGCTCCATCCTTTTGCTCAGCAGCTTCTCCCTGAAAGACACCACGTACAAAATGTCAGATTTGTTTAAAGAACAATGCTCATTGGATTTGGACTATTGCCTCATTTTAAAAAGAATTCCTCTCAAATTTACAGTCTCGTCAAGACAGACCCAGAAAGCTCTACAATGGTTTTAAGGCTCCAACTTTACTTTTAACTACCTTAACTCAAAATGAAAAAAGTTGAGAGAAATAACCAGCAGCAACATCACTTTTCTAATATTTATGCTCTACAGGACATTTGTTCCCTTCATCTTACGTCTTGAGCCTCCTGTCTTGGTCTGCGGGGCCTGCGCCGGCGCTGCTGGGGTCTTGTTCTTTCGTTCTCCGCCGTCTCCCCTGTCCCCCCACCCTCACCAACAACAACAACAGCTTGGCCATCAGCTGGTTTACTCTGATTGCTAGGAGGAGGGCTGCGGGGGAAGAAGCGCCGGCGGAAGCGGCGTTTATTTGGTGCGTAGCGGCTGCCTTTGACTGGAACCCCCCCTGGGCCGGTCACGTTGGCTGCTTCTGAGCCCTATGGGACAACAAAGAGGAGGGGAATTAAAATGCAGAGAAATTTTAAAAGGGAAGCAGGGGGTGTACTGAGGTAATTCTCTACATACAACACATCTGCTGGATACCACACTTCTTACCTTGGCTGCTTCAATAACATCAAACTCTACAACTTCCCCATCTCCCACACTACGGAGGAATTTTCTAGGGTTGTTCTTCTTGATAGCGGTCTAAGGAAACAGAATTGGCATTGAAGGACAGAGACAATATTTTTCTAGAATATTAAAACCGTAGTCAGGTGCCCATATGAACAAAACAGGTTCCGTTTGCTGTAACTACAGCTGTCGGCAATTTTGAGATTCCCTGGGGAAGCTTCAAGTTTAAGTGATGGACAAAATCCAGGCCTCACTCATGTAAAAATGAATTATAAGTTTATGAGGATAAAGTCTCAACTTTCCAAGTCACTCACATTAAGGGGATATCTTCCAAAGCTGCAGCCTACACTTTATTACTGATCAGCAAAGGAGAGATTATGAGAAAATTGGCAGGTTTCATTTTTGTTTTGTAGCAGTTTTCACTGGCTTAAATCATTTGATTACCATTTTTAACTGATCTGTTTTGAACAAAAAATATGAACAGTGATGTTCAGAGGATCTGGCCTATGGGTCCCCTTGGCCTGAGCTCCGTAATCCATCTATGTACACTTCTCAGCAACTCATGAGGGAGGCACGGCACACATACAAATACAAACTGGGAAATTTAAGAACTCCACTTACATTTTTTGTAACTGGATTTTGTCCCACATCACTTCCTGTAAAGGCTATAGGGAAGGATCCATTCGTGAACAGGAGAAATGTTTACACAATTAGAAAACCCTCTTTACATGGGCATATGAGCATCTGACTATAGTATTTTTTTGATAGGGTCACAAGTTTTCTAGCCTCTGTTAATATAAGAAGTTTCCCCTTGTCTTACCTGATGAACAAATACATCTTCTTTGGTATCATTCCTGTGATGAATTAAACATGATTATTAGCAAAGTTTACTCACGAGGCTGTGATTAAAAATGCTTGATCACCAAAACAAACCAAACAAACAAACTAAAAAGTGATTTAAGTACAATGTGGGCGCCAAGAAGTAAGTGAGAGACACGCCACCTGTTTATGAAGCCATATCCGTTCCGCACATTGAACCATTTCACTGTGCCTTGGACTAAGGTGGCTGCAATGACAGGTAGCATGCGAATAAGTGACATTAGGTGCATTGTTACACACACATTCAAGGAACATAACTGTTATCTTGCTTGTACCAGTGGCAGCCTGGCTGACAAGAAATGGGAGCTGTGTGTGTCAATCATTAACAGGGAGACTGGGTCAGCAGGGAGGGCTGCTGAACAACACGTTTACAGGGTTCTCGCCTTAAAAAATAATAAAGACAGGCCACAGATTAGTTCACGGGTTCATCTTCTTCATGTGGAAGAGAACTGGGCCGTTTCCTTTGCAAAAAACTGAACTAATGTTCTTAAAACACCTTAAAACGCCATTACTGCTTCAAATAGTAAAATGATTTGCACCTGTGTGCGCGTGTCTGCTCGGGGCGCGCGCGAGAGCAGGTAAAGAAGACGAAAAAAATAAATAGAAATCAGGTCGTGTGTTCACGCGTTTAAATCCAAATTAAACTGGTTTGTTAGCGTTATTTGTATATAGGAGCCAAACGCTGACAGACTGGAGGAGCCACTGACTTCAGTGTATGGAAACGTGTAAAGAAACGCAGAAACATCCCGTTTGTGACGTATAAATTCATCGGTTTAAGGTGTCAGTGGGTCAAACTAAACGCTCCCGTGTTTATGTCAATAGAGTTTGACTTCATTGGTATAAATAGTTGCTCCCCGCGAGACAAAAATCAAAACATGTGTAAAACGTAGGACACGTGTTGCTCCTGACACTGACGGTTATATTTTTTCCCCAAATACAAACGCCACTGTTAATAATGACTTTTACAGACAAAATGAAGCGGGTTTTAGCGCTATTTAAAATAAAATGGAAAAACTAACTGAATGCAACCCATCTCAGTGCTCCTATAAGACGCACATGAACTCTTTAAAGCCACGATCACCAACCTATGACTTTCCTCTCCAGCTGTGGTTTGTCTTCCACCGGTGCCGATGGTGGAGCGCTCTGCGCCTCGGCGTCGGTCATGCTCGTTGTCGGATCACTACACTCTCACTGCCGATTCCCCTCCCTCTTGTTCTTCCCGAAACTTTTCTCTCCAGCACGGCTAAGTTTTTATCCCGACATGCCCTCGGGCTGCTGGACGGAAGCCGCGCCCTCATTGGTTTCACGAGAGCTGGAGCTGGGAAGTGATAGGCTGCGACAGCTCGGCAATCGGGAGGGAAATTTTGACAGGTGGACGTGAGAGGAGCCTGAGGCTTTAAATCAAAGCACACTCCTATCTGTAATTACATTTAAGATATCCATAAAGCTGTTACTCAAAAAAGTGTATTCTCACTGGTCAGAATAGTATTTAAGATATCCACACTTACATTTTAGTAGAATTGTATTTTAAGATATCAACACATTTAATTTCACATATCCAAAGTACATTGTGGACATCTAAAACTTCAGCTTCTGTCATGTCCTGTCATTCTTCCGAGCACAAATGACCCCACTTTTGACAGTCACGTGCTAGGCTTTCGATTTTAGATATCTACAACGTCATTTTAGGTTTCTGCAATGGAGCAAGATGTCTACAATACTACTGTTACTAATCCCAATTATAATTTCAGATATCCAAAACGAGAAATAAATCCATTGTATTCAAATTTTAGATGATATGAGATTTTTGCCTTTTGACTACACAGATTTCTGTGCAGATCCATGTGTTTAGTTACTGATTGGTGCTTACAGTTAAGACAGTTGCGGGTTGGAGTCCCTGGCCGACCGTGGCCTGTCTTTGGGCGCTTTTCATGTTTTCCTTCCGCTTTCGTGGGTTTCCTCCGTGTACTTTGTTTTACACCAACAGTCCAAAGACATGTTTGTTAGGTTAATTAGCTATTCTAAATTGCCCGTAGGTATGAATGTGACTGTGAATGATTGTCTGTGTGCCTCTCTGTGTTGGCCCTGAGATCGACTGGGGACCTATCGAGGGTGTACCCCGCATCTTGGACTATGACAGCTGGGATAGGCTCCAGCCCCTCCCGTGGCCCAAAACAGAAAAAGCGGTAAGGGATAATGGATGGATGGTTACGAGTTACAGAATTTCTTTTTAACTTCTTATTGTTGATTACATGAGTGTTCAATTCTACTCCAGATGTGTTCCACATGTTGCTAATAAACGTTTTTATATAGAAATCCAAAATGTTCAGACTGTGTTGCGACAGTAGGCCTCTGGGCATATGTGAAATGGCTCCCACCCACATGAAGAGGGCTCATTGTTTTCAGTCACTTACCACTGATTCTTCATATGTTTGTAGTCATTTAATTTTCTCTGTTAATCATTTTTTTTCATAATCCTGTTGTTCTGTTGTTCTTGCCCATCTCGGTCGTCATCTGTTTTGCATTTCTTTTTGGTCTTTCTGTTTGTTTGTTTCTTTGTGGTCATTTGTAATTTGTCATCACTACAGAGTTTTTGAATGTATTTGTGGTCGTTTTTTCATGTCTATGTATTCTTTTTGAATCTCTTTATGGTAAATTTGTATCTTTTGGGTTAAGTTTGAGCCTGTGTGATTTTTGTATTTCTTTGCAGTTGTACTGCATTTCTTTGTGGTAATTTTTGATAATAATAACAACAAATGTGACACTGAAAGTTTCTTTTGAATCTCTTTTAGGCATTTTGTGTAGTGCCTTTTTGTATCCAAATCCATTTATAATTTATCTATTAATTACTCTCTGGGTTTCAGATGGTTTATTAACCTTATAAACAGGTCATTACTGTTGTATGTTAAGTATTTACTGTGCAAAGACTCACTTTTAGGAACAGAAATTAAACAGTTACAATGGGTTCTTCCAAGCCAAGTATTAATAAGTAAGTCTAAGACTTTTAGACATCTATGCAACAGAACAAATGTCTAGAGAGACACACATTGAAAGATGTAACAGTAGTTAAACCTTTTAAAATGGAAAACTGAATTTTGCTATAGAAGGACTATGTAGAAATACTATTTATTAGCACATTGGGAACATAAAAGGTAACTTGGATCTTTGCAGTATTTTACCAGTAGGAGGAAGAAATAAGATTGAGACGTGAATGAACATGATGCATTTCAGTGATAATAAAATAAACTTCATGTTAAATGAAAATTAGTGAATTTATGTTTTCTATTAATACCAACATTGACTAATCTGTAGCTACTGGCCATTAACAAAATGTAATTTACAAAGTTATCTGTTTATTGTAGTTCAGCTGAAGAAATTGTTTTGGTACTAGATTTTATTGCTGTCTCTTGAAGATCAATTCATTAAAGGCCATTATCAGTGAGGTCACAGTGCTTTTGGTGTGTGTTTAATGTGACACAGGATTAAGAAATTTATGACTGAATTTTCATTTGGGGGTTAACTATGTTTTTAACTACAACCCTCAGCAAATAGGTCATAGAACTCCAGTTTTTTAGAACTAAAATTACTCCAGCAGCTCTAAGAACTTCCAAGGCAGCATTGTACAGCTGTTTTTTTATTGACTTTCCTAAAGCATTAGACACAGTTGACCACACAGTGCTAAAGCAAAGGCTTTCTGGAGTTGGACTATTGGAAAAAGCTGTTAGCTGGTTTGATACTTATCTTTCTGATCAAACCCAGTGTGCGCAGGTAATGGGCTATACTTCTCTTCCTCTCAGAGTTATTAAGCGTGTGCCCCAAGGATCAGTTCTAGGCCCACTTTTGTTCATTATTTACATCACCAACATTGAACAAAGTGTGTCGAATGCAAAATTTTATTTCTTTGCTGATGATACTGTACTGCATTGGATCAACACCAGATCAGGCCCTCTCCTGACTACAACAGCATTTAACTATGTTCAGCAAAACTTTTATTCTTTAAAACTGGTATTAAATCTTGATTAAACAAACGTTATTCTTTTCTCAACCACAAAATCAAAATCAGATATTCTGGCTTCTATTATCAATTTACAGGGTACAAAGATTGAATATGTTTCTAACTACAAATACCTTTAAGTTTTAATTGATGAAACTCTCTCCTTTGCCTTACATATTCAAGAGTTGGGGAAAAGATAAAAATTCATCTGGGTTTTTATTTTAGTCTTGTCTATATTTTAAAGCTAAAAGGAAACTAGATGCTGCTGCTTTGTGATGTTTATCACTAATATAAAAGCTCTCACACACAATTGTCTTGGGCAGGAATTAATTAATTGGTCCTCCATATCTCTGCGCAGATTGAACAACTGGCATGTTTTGATCTATTTTTGGTCTGCTCCCTCAATATCCTTTAGACTAGAAGAGTTCAGGAGTCTAAGGTCTCAGTACCTCTTTTTGTTGTCTGTCACGAGAGTTAGAAAAAAGGGGGGAAAAGGCTTTCAGTCTTGCTGCACCTTCTTCATGGAATGAGTTGCCAACAAAGCTAAAACTTAAATTACTTTTACTGGATATGTTTATGAGATTGGAACTATTTAGTTGTTTTTGTTGCTGCCAGGACACTGCAGAAAAATAGTTTTTTAATCTCAAGGACGTTTTTCCTGGAGAAATAAAGGTTGAAAGAAAAAAATATGTGTGTGTGTGTGTGTGTGTGTGTGTGTGTGTGATTGTTTGTCTGAAAAGATTCCGGGGTAAATAAAGCCATACATTTGTGGTTTGCGTTAATGTGCAGTAAGTGCTCCATCCGAGGTGAGTCCGGAGAGAAAGCTGAGTGGTCCAGGATAATCGAGAATGAAACGTTACGCATGCGCAGAACGTGTCCAGTTTCCGCGGTTTGTTTCATGAACATTTAGGAAAACCTGCAGCATCAAGTTACATGAACTTAGACCAGAGACGACCGGAACAGTAGCGAATGCACCCTGCATGTAATTGTTTTGTAAAAAATGTTTTCTTTTTGTTAAAAATATTGACAAGTCCGCTTATAACAGACTAGCTAATTGATCCTAGGGGCTCTTTTTTGAGCCTATAGTGTAATGTGTAATGTAATGTGCATATAGTGTAATACCTAAAAGGATAACACTTTTTGAACTGCTGACAGGCATGCTCTTTTCACAAAACCTTCTTGTTAAACTATCAGAAACACAAGCACTCAAACTCTTTACATATTTACTTACTTTAAAATGTGCAAGCAGTAAATTGCACTTTTACTCTAGGACAAAACACAGAGTTAAAGCAATTTTCCACTTGTTAGTTTGTGTTTGAATTACCCTCCCTTAACTTTATTCAGTGCCGTGTTAGAATAAAAGCACATTTGCTATCAAACAACACATGAAAAAGAAACAAATATGAATGTGTGCAATATGAACAAAACGAAATGTAAAGTAGGGAATACTCATGTAACGTTTACAGAAAATTTAAAAGATTTTTAAAATGTAAAAAATGCTACATTCTGTGTTTTTTTTAGATGTCACATATAGATGCGTATTCAGAAACAGAATGTAAACAGGTTATTGCACTTACCATGTATTATCATTCTAGAATTCATTGCATTGGCTACTTGTAGCTTATTCAAACTGATTTTTATTACTAATGTACCTACATAACTAATTCCCCATAACATTTGGTTAAACAAATAAATAAATAATAGTCCACTGTAATGACTCTAAGTGGGATGAGATTTTATTGTGACAGGTCCAACAGGAAGTCCAGTGTTGACATCGTTCGCTTTGGTGACAGTGGTGAGGAGCTGGAAGAGGGAGCGACCGAAGGTGGAGTGTGGTCTACGGACAGTACATACACAGCGGGATTTGGGGCTCTGATTCTTTTCGGCCCGGCGGCTGACTTTAGCAGTTGTGTAACTACCTCCGGACGAGGTAGCTAAACCGAAATCTCCCACATCCATCAAGCGGGCGAAGAGAGCGGGGAGAACAGCGCCTGGAATGAGAGCGGAATAAAAGGAGTAGCTTAGCTGATAGCAGGCACCGAGGAGGAGACAGACCCCAGCCAGGCGACCCGTTAGCACGGATACAGGAAGGCAGCATCAGAGGAGGAGGAGGAGGAATTAAAAGGAGGAAGGCTGATAAGTATCACAAGAGAGGAGACACATTATCACTAGGGTAAGTTCCTTATCAAAACATCCAATAGACGGGGCGTCTTTGCGCCTGAGCAGATGAGTTATCCCTGCACATGTCTGTCTGAAGCTTTATTATGATATATTCCCTTTAAACTCCCCCCACCCCCCCCACCAAGTACCAGCACAGGACCAGCAGCTAACTTCTCATCCTAACGGGAGCTTGACGCGGACTCCTCCGGCTTTATTATCTCTTTTAAGTTTCCGATAAGTGCAAGACTTGGCTGAAGTGGACTGTCGCTGCTTTCACTCATTGACTCAACACGATGAAAGTCCCTGATGTTGTCTCCTCTCTGCGCCGCCGTCCCGACTATTAGCTTAGTCATTACTCTAACCTAGCGGGCCAAAATGCATTAGATTTCCACATCTGTCACGGCAGGTTTGAGATAACCGCCGCCGTCTGCACAGAGATTTGAAATCTTCAGTGAGGAGGGTCTGGATGCTTTAAAGGTTTTTTAACTGTGAGCCGTCCTCCTGTGAAGGGCCTCGGTCTGCTTGCAGGCGGTGCGCGTGGATGCGGGGACACCGACCGTTACGCGTTACCGATGACGGGCCGCGGCACTCTGTGGACGCTCTAGGCCGCAGTCCGACCCCTCTCTCGCTTCAACACTGCGGACCCCCCGTGCGACACGTTGCCCCCCGGGGTGCGACTTACCGATACGTTTCGCTGCGGCATTTAACGCTAGTTGTCCGGTTCACAGCAGGCGCGGTAGCGGGAGAAGTCACGCCCGGTGACGCCCGCTTGGAGCGTAATTTATAGGGTCACTAGCGCGGATTAGCGGCCCTGGTCGAACGTTTTAGCCGCTGATAAGTCACCACAATTGACCATTTAAACCCACGACTGGCGTGCGAAAGTAGTTTTGCGTTATCATACTTCACAGCGGGGTCTTCATTTCGTTGAGGGTTGTGAGGAAGTTGCGGAACTTTGCTGTAGTAACGCGTGTACTCGTGGCAGGTAGCCGGGCTGCACCACCGGGACATTTACAAAGTTCGACGCACAGTTTGTCACAAACATTGATGATTGAAACTGGCGCTAGAATTAGCAGCACTTATATGTTTGAATAATAAGTGTATGCTTAGTGAGTGAGCTTGGGCTGATGGGTAAGAAGGTAATGACATAAACAGACATTACAGTATGTTTATGTTTGGTGGCTCAATCAATATGTAAATTGGATTTAGAAAATGTGGATGTGCTATTTAAACAAGTAAAGGCTTTTTCAGGGTGTAGAAACTTTCATTATTTCTGAGTGTTACAACAAGGTTTGTAGGAAGCTGTGCGCTATTAAAAGCTGGTACCGGAACCTGTGATGAGCGGTCTCGTTTTAACTGGCTTGAAATTGCAGTTGGCCGTCTTAGACAGTTTTTGCTTCACAGAATAATGAATAAGGATCTCATTCACCCAGGGTTACTGGCATGTTCTTGTATTGATATAACAATGACGAGCTTTACTTTAGCATCCTGATTAAGATTATTAGTTTTTAGTTTTTGTTGCTGCTTTATGGTGGGACTAAAAGGATACTGAAAAAAGGCTTTTGCGTCTCATTTTGTTTTTATAATACATTAATCCATATCCTACACAATATTTGGTCTCGTATAACAAATATTAAATAAATAGGCTTTTCTGAAATAGATTTGAGTTTGTACCCACATCTTCTACATCCTGTGTGTTGGCCTCCACAGCAGGCATGGCAGATGCAGAACTGGACTTCCAGACAGGTGATGCCGGGGCATCGGCCACCTATCCGATGCAGTGCTCTGCCCTGCGCAAAAATGGCTTTGTTGTGCTGAAAGGTCGACCCTGCAAGATCGTTGAGATGTCCACCTCCAAGACCGGCAAACACGGCCACGCTAAGGTCAGTAAGTCCTGAAAAGCGCTTAGATACATTGGTGTCAGAGACAAAACCTTATCATCAATCTAATATCTAAAATGCATATTTTGTTTTGGTTCAAATTTCATCCTTGGTGTGTTTTTCTTGCAGGTGCACTTGGTTGGTATTGACATCTTCTCTGGTAAGAAGTATGAAGATATTTGTCCCTCCACCCACAACATGGATGTTCCCAACATCAAGAGAATGGATTATCAGGTGAGGCAGCTGCTCATGTAACGGAAAACTAAGACCATCTTCTCTTTGTTTGAACGACAATTTAATTTGATTATGAGAAACATATAAGTTATGCATGGGAAGTCACTCATCACGTCCTTGGTAATATTCCTAAATAGCATATGGCCTTTCATAAGTGCAAGATTTTCAGAAATAATTCCACAAACACAAGAATGTAAAGGGATTAATGCAACTCATAGTAATAACAGGGAAATGTGTCACTGGTCACGATATAATTTTTAAAAATAATGTCATACATTTCAACATGTGAATCAAATTGAAAATCTGTTAATATGGTGCATCTATATCCTTGTGAGGTACAGTAACGCTACAGATAAACGGAGAGTAACATTACTGTACGTTCATTAGCTAATTTATGTAACTTCCCGTCTTCAAACCACTCAGGCCCAGAAACCAAACAGCCATTATGTGAAATGTCAAAATGAATGAGAGTGGAGCTTCTTTCTGTAAGAAAATATCTTTGGCTGATCATTACCAGTCCAGAAGCCTGTAAAATCAAACCTGGAAGACAACAGAGCCATTGTCTACAAAACACGTTGACATGTCACGGTAGGAGAAGCACAGGTATAATTAATGATTACTTAAATCCATTTGGCTGCTTCAGTTTCAGTCCTCCTATTGTACAAGCTGGCTCACTGTCACACACTCATGGCTTCCTGGGACACCTGAATACAACAGAGTTAATGTTGTGTAGCGCTTGTGTTTTCCCAACATTACAAGTGGAAATGTCTGTTTGAGCAAAATTACATACATTTACATTTAGTCATTTAGCAGACGCTTTTATCTAAAGCGACTTACAAGTGAGGTACAAGGCAGCAAGAATCTAAGTCAAGGACAAAACATCAAAGCAAAGTCCTAAGTGTTCACATTTCGCGAGATGCAAGTGTGAGAAAGAGCAGAGCAGAAAGTTTTTTGTCTTAAAAAAAATAGATTTAGGTGCATAGGAAGATGCGGAAGAGTTGTTTTCATTGCCCAATAATGCTGTAATCCTTGGCTTTGGAGCTTTTTAGCATCTTTCAGCTCACTGTTTTGGATTTAAAGCCAAACCTTACTGCTTTGTTTAATGTCAGATGTTTTAAGAAGCCTTTTCAGCAAAAACACACTGTATGCCAATGTCCTACACCAAAAAACAGCTAAAGACACACAAATAAATAAATGCAGGTTTAATTGCCGGTGTTTATTTTACCATTTCATCTTATTTGATTAGATTTGATTACATTCAACGTTATTGTCATTGCACATGTTATGGTACAAGGCAACAAAATACAGTTAGCATCTAACCAGGAGTGCATTAGTAGCAGTGCAAAATAATTTACATATGTACATGGGTATAAACAGTATAGCAATAGTTTAAATAAACAGTACACGTATACAATGGGATATTGTATACAATGGCTATAATATCGTGCTTTGAGAAGGTTATATACATGTGTGCAAATTGTTATGGACAGTGCAATGAGGGAGGCTATTATGAACACAAATGTTCAACAATATGAATAGTGGGGTTCATATTGAGGACAGACTATGAGAAAATGGGTCCCTGGGCACAGATAGGTTAAATTCCCTGCACCCAAGACCCCCACACTTAAAGAGACAAAAAACAACTGCTTGTATGGTCGTCCCAGCATTTCTGTCCCTTTGGGTCTGTTTTATTTATTTATTTTTTCTTTGGAATTGTCCTCCTCGTACTTTTGGTGACTGTGTCTCTTTCATTTATTCATTAACAGATTGTGATTACTTTCTTTCTTTTGGGGTCATTTGGTGTTGTTTTTTTTTTTTCGTAATTTTTTTGTCTCTTTGGGGTTGTTTTGTAGTTTGTTGTGGTTGGTTGGATTCTTCCAGCTGAGGTCTATGGCACACAAGAAATATTAACACTCACTTCAAACATGGGTTCTGGCCCAGGGGGCTATCACTTCTTGGGTTCCCGTGCCTGTGCCTGGTAGGCCCTGCGCTGTCACTCTGCTGCGGCACGAACACACACGCACACACATGCAGAGAGAGAGAGAGAGAAAAGTCAAAAAGAAGCGGTTTCTGCCATTATACAGTTAGAATATGTAATAAATAAGTCAGAGATGGAGGAGAAATCCGGTTACTCTTCTGCTGCATGTATAACCAGGTTTTTTAAGTGCATGTAAACACCGTTCCCCAATTACCAGAGAAAGCTGATTTCTCTGAGTAACCCCGGCCACTTAAGACCATGTATACATGGTCAATGATACTTTGATGATTTTAGAATAGATTTTATTGTGAAGTCAGTGTGACATTTAACTAAACAGGCTCCTGAGTGCTAACACTCTCAAACCAGTTGGAATAAAACATATTGTGTTCAGTGGAATGCTCAGAGCTAGCCAAACTGAAAAGCAAATGCTGAAGGATTTCCTGTACAAGTGAAACCATACTTGTCCCATTGCTCCCTATACTCTTTTATGTCAGGAAGTAAATGTCTGCAGTGTTTTAGACGTGGGCAGAGTATCCCCCATGAGCCTCCACAGTCACAGCAATGGAAAGAGTTTTTAATGATTCTGGGTGGATAAAGCTGATGACTTCATTGGTTTGTGTAATGGAAATCATTCAAAGTGAAATGTTTGTGCTAGTATGAATCAAACACGCTCACTTGGAAACCACTGCTTAATTCAGTGTAGATGTAAAATGAATTTTCCTTTTAGAATTTGTAATACAACCAAGCCTGCATGTATCAAAATTCTGTATCTGCTGTTGTGTTCACTCTCCCAGCTGATTGGGATCCAAGATGGCTACCTGTCCCTGCTACAGGACAGCGGGGAGGTCAGAGAAGACCTGAAGATTCCTGAGGGGGACTTGGGTAAAGAGATAGAGAGCAAGCATGAAGCTGGTGAAGAGATCTTGGTCAGTGCTGTCACCTCTTATGCTCTTTTTTTAGCTTTCTGTCCTTAAATCACATTATGGAACTTCAGTGCAAAACACACAAAGCTTTAAAATGCAAATGTTGCTTCTTGCATTATAATAAACATTTAAAACAATATAGGAAATTATTATTATTGATGTGCAACGAATACAAAAGCTTCTTAAGATGGTAGCAGTCTTTCAACTATAAGCAGTGTCCAGTAAAAGAAAAAAAAATAACATGATGAAAAACTTTTAAGTCAAAAAGTTCAATTAATATTTCCTAATTGCGACTTTTTATCCCATAAGTTGAGTTTTACTTATAAGATTGTTACTTTGGCTGGCGGAATCAGCCTCTTTATTGTCTAGACCCTCGCTGCATCCAGCCCCAACAACTTTCACTAGTAAAAGACTAGGATAGCCTGCATGTGGCCTGAGAGGCAAAATTCAGGGCAACACAATATCCATTGAGCTCTATCTGCTATTAGATGAGTTTATCAACAGTTCTGTAAACTTTCTTTTGGATTACGAGAGCTTTCGAGTAAAAATATTAAGAGAGATATTGGACATTAAATGCCTTATTCTGATTCCTCTAAACATATTTCAGATCACCGTTCTAAATGCAATGGATGAAGAAGCGGCAATCGGCATCAAAGCCTTGGGTAAATAAGCCACTGCAGGTAAATACAGAGATACAGCTGTTTCGCCATGCAGCTGTCCCTCTCAACCCTCTACAACTACCGCCTGACCCAAGCCTGCCTGAAGAAGAGTGTGTGTTATGTAAAAGTATGCATGTATGTGTGTGTTTGGATATTACACCACGAGCCAGCAGCATGTGCCATGCCAGCGCAAGTGTGTGCAATGTCATGTACAGTTTATTATTCATCAGTGGTGAAAGGGGGAGGCAACTCCAGTCAGGTTGCAGAGGTTTAATTTCAACTTGTATGCAATTTTAAAGTGTTATTTACAATTATGCATATCCACTATACTGGAAATATTTATGTTTCTTGCAACATTATAGCATCACATAATTATGTTTTACACATATATAGTTTGAACTGGACATGTTAGAGATAAGCCTAAATTTGAAGACTTAGAATTTACAAAATTGTAAAGAAAAATAAATAGAAATTTGAAGCTAATATTAGTTGATGGTTGCTGAGCAGTGTATTACTGCGGATTTGCCTACCCCCAGTTGTACTTTTTTCATGTTAAAACGATCATGAACATATGTGTTGTTTTTATGTATCAAATATATAAATTAAAACCTATGGTTAATAATGTATTTTTGAGCAGTGTATTGCTTTCTGTGGGACGCACTTCATTTTACAGCCTGATGTAGCCTTCCTGTATTTCCTACTAAGGAACAGCTTGTGGCATTGTAATTGTTGGGTCAAACTGTTTTATGCACGTTTCTTGGTTTCACTTCCTCACCTGCAAACTGCGGGCTGTAGAATAAAGTGTCCACATAAATATGTTTAAAGTTGTTTATGGAGTATTTCCTGTGCAGACACAAGTCAAAATGCTGAAAAATGCTAATGTCTCATTAAAATGTGTTTCCCTCGCTTTGATTTTTTCTTTCCCTCAAGCCTCTTCCTCTTGATTTCTGACTTTACTTTCCACTCATCTATCTCCCTCCTTTTAATTGTTTCAGGGGCAAACAAGATGCACTGGACCTGCGGAAAAGGAGGGGATATTGGCTCGTCAATGCTATTCTCCCTCTTTTTTCCTTTTGTTTTGTCTTTGCTTTTCATACTCTCTCCCTTACTCTGTTTTCTGACCCACTTTGGATTTAATTAGAAAAGAAAGTTAATTGGAAATGTCAAATGGTAAAAACCATCTATTGCACATATAATAAAGCCACATCTGAGTCTGGATGTACACGTTAAAAAGACTTGTAAAGGAACATCTCTCACTAACGATATTTGTAAGTCTACAAATGTTCAGTAGCTACCTACGTCCTGGGGAAAAAATGGTGATAATGTCAAAACTCTGTTTTTAATGTTCCTCTGTTTTATCAAGGGCTTCAACTCTAGATCTGCATTGTTCTGTTAAGGCTTGTTTGGTATGAGCCATCCAGGACTGTTTTCTGTTTGTGTCTTTTCTGTATGGCACAATAAACAGCCCCACATTCTGTTTATCACCTGACTCTGTTAAAAGTGACCCACATGGCAAACCCAAGGTTATGTTTCGCCCCAAGGCTTAGAAACTCCTGCTCCAATTACACAAATTTTCCTCAGTTTCAAGTCCTTCAGCCAAACCTCAGTATATCATGATTCACTCCTTAAAATCCCTTTGCAGAAACCAACAGACCGGGCCTCACATAGAACTGTTTAGAAAAATGACAAGAGTATTATGTACTCTTAAACTGAGTGATGATTCAGGAGGCAAACAAGTTGTGGCAGTTTGATATCCTTACTTTGTGCTGACACAGCATATCCAAACTGTGCAGAATGTCTCCATGATCAAAAGAATAAAGATGATAAACTGTTGGACATGGCTTTTGCTTATCGTTTTTATTTGGCAACGTAAAAGCTTTAAAACAGAACAGTCCTTGATTTATGCTGCAGATGATCCCAAAAAACACTGCAAATCCTGTGTAATTTTGTCACGAAAATGGTCATGATTATTTTATCTGGTAACAACCCAGTAACAACCCTAATTGCTCTAATTCTATCAACCAATAGTCAGCAACCCAGTGAAACAGTTTTCATCAATGTGTCTGTGATCTTAGCAGAAATGTAGATTTAATCCACATATTCAATTGCTAAGTGTTGCTGAAAATTCTGTGTTTTTTGTAGAGGTGCTCAACTCCCCACTGATTTACTAAGTATGTTAGTTTCCAAAGAATATTCTGGTTCATGCAATCTGACTTTATACAGCATATAAACATTTTAGTGCACGCAAGCACCTGCAGAATGGCTTTACAGTCTAGGTAAAAATAAGCTATTTTACAAATTACAATATGAAGACTTGTAAAAAAATCAACGTTAAATGTTTCAAAAGCTGCTGATCACCCGTAAAGTCAAAACACAACTTAAAAACAATGTACTGTACAAGAATTAAAAGACTTCATATGTTGAATGATTCTGCCTAATGACTTGAAGAGGTCGAATACACTGCTCATACAAACAGGTTCTCCAGAATCTTGAGGGAAGCAGTGAATTCTCAGTAACAGTGAAGGTGAACATGGCGATGAGTTACTTGCCATGGGGGTAGAACCTCTGCCCGCCCTGGCTGTGGGGGAGGAAGGTGTGGCGAGGAGCACCCTGGGAAGAGCTCTGGAATTGGGCCTGCCAACAAAAACGTTACAAACTTAATTATAATATGTTTTTCTGCATTATAATTTAGAAATAGCAATGTAGGTGAACAGGCTGAGACCTACATCTACTAAGAACAGCACAAGCCCATGCAGTTTAAACAACATCAGTGCCAAGTGTTAAGCTCAATCCAACAAATTAACGTATAATTTGTTATCAAGAAGGGTTTGTTTATTTTCCGTCTTTGAGATATGTGGTCAGCTCTAATCAGTGAGACTGCCCAATGAAAAGTCAACATTGTACACAGTTGAAATACAGTCATTTGTGTTCCAAGGACAAAATTGCAGTGAACAACACAGACAAAACATTAACATGAAAGTTTCAACATTAATACTCCCTAAACAGGGAGGACGACAAGAGGCACATGGAGGCGCAAACCAGTGATCGCATGTGTTCAGTTTTAAAGTCTACAGCCATGGTAACAACTTTGTCAGGCTCATTGTATCAACTCACCTTTGCAGTGGGGATCTGAACTGCCATTGATGGCGTGGGCAGCAGGCCTGGAGCAGAAGGATGCATAGCTGGGGGGTGCATGGGCCTCAAAGCACCCTGAAAATACATAGAACAAAAACATTTATAAGATAAATGGGAAACACCTTTAAAAAAAAGTTAAGTCAGTAAGTATTATGAGGGCTGTTTTCAAATTATTTAAATAACAGCATCACATAAATAAAGCAGATATATGTATTTTGGGTTCCTGTACAAGACTATAGTGAAGCATCTCAAACACAAATGTACTTACTGCATCGGTGAAGCCCGACTGTTGGTTGGCATGTTCCAGCTGCTTCTGGAGGGGTATTCCAGCTCCAGGGATGTAACCTGCAGTAAATGCAGGAGTTACTGTTTGTGCAGTTGTGTAGTAGGTATCTGGTAAGATCATTTAATAGACAAAGAGAGTTTGACACTGTTGCAAACATAAGAAAAATGACAAGAGAGGAACTAACCAGCCTGAGACGTGAAGTGGCTGTGGACGGGATAACCAGTCTGCTGGTGGGGGATGTATGGCATGGGCTGAAATGCAGACGCACCTGAGAGAGAACAAAGAAAGCTTAGTCATAATGCAATCGTTACATTCTACATTTGATGTGCCACAGATTATTGATAAGGCTGACTGACTAAATCTAAAACTCTTATCCAGATAACAAAAGCTGATCCAGTTATTGTGATCAAGACTTTATGTACAAAGAAAAAATTCACATGGCCTCTGATCTCTGATATTTACACAGACATGTATCCTGTACCTCTGATCTGGGAGCTGCTCGCAAAGCTGACAGGTACAGATGGTCCAGGGGCGTAGGAGGAGGGATGCTGGGCCTGAGCCACCCCGTACGTCTCATGGACCGCTTGGCCCCCGCTGAACTGTCCATGCTCTGCTGAGCCTGAGCTGAAACCAGGTGTCTGATAGTGACGTGTCTTAAAAAGGAGGATGTGGACAGGTGCTTGTTAATTAATGGTGTTCGAATTCTTCTTCATTTAAAAATATGACTGTCCAGTGTGGAATTAAAGGTTTAAGAGTATGCATATTACTCAGCTATTTGCTACTATAACAAAGAAATGTACTTTTAGATTTATCACACAGAAGGTAGTCAGGGATTAAATGTCTTCAAAACTTGAGTGTGCCTTGTGAAATCCAAAAAAAATAAACAAAACATAGTATACACACTAAAGAAGAAACTTTGTGACGGATGGTGGTCTGAGTGAACAGTTCTTTACTTACTGGAATCACAGCAGCTGGAAATAGTTGTTTATTACGTTCTCCGAGCAATGCACCAGGTCGACTGTGGCTCACTGGACTGCCTGAGAAAGGAAGACAGATAAATCAAATGGATGAGACAACAGTTCCCCCGTCAACTTAAGGTGAAGTGATGCACTAGACATGTTAAGTGGGTCTCACCTTGAATGCTGAGGAGGTGTTGCCCTGCATGCATTGGAAGATTTGGTTGGTAGCTGGCTGGTGTCAGTGTTGTTATATCACTAGAGAACATATGAAACACAGATATGCTACGAAATACCCGGGATACTTCGGTTAAAAAAATCTTTTTTCAACATTACAGTGCCTAGTATCACACCATATCACATATTTGAAAACATCTTGACTACCTCTGTTCCTTTCTGCGCCTCTTTTCCTCCTCATGAAGAACTTTCTTGAGCTGTAAGAACAGCTGGTGTTTCTCTTCTTGAAGGCCCTGAAGTTTCTCACCCATCTTCATGACCTACAGTTTAACAGAGTTAGAAAATAGAGTATAAGAAAACACCTTTTATTATTTGCGCAAAACCAAGGTAAGCCAGCAAAGCTAAGAAGCAGTTTGTGTTAGTCAGTTTTCCAACCTGTTCTTTGGTTTCCTCCAGTGACATTCTTTCTTCTATTTCTTTTGTCCTCTTCCGCTCTTCTTCCTCTTTCATCTTCTGCTCCATCATTTTATCTACCTCTTCCTCCTCTGAAAATAGTATTAATTTAGAAAACCATTTAAGGGAAAGATGCATAGATGCAGATGTTACACAAATTGCACATCTGTATAATTTAAACGCAACTAATTTTGTGGCAAATCAATTAATGGCATTTTATTAGATTTTGACTTAACATTCCTATACTAATAACACAAAGCCATATTGACCGGATCATTTGTTAACGGTGACCAACAGAATATCAATATATACTTAGTAATACAATTTTACTTTTGACAGATAGTGAGAGCTCACCTTGTCTCTTGCGCTCCCTCTCTCTCATGATATGTTTGTGGAGGGCTCTGGCCATCGCGTTGGACAGCTTAGGTCTCTCCAGCAGGGCGGGCATAGTGACAGGCAGTGGAGGGGCCAGCTGGGAAGTGTCAAAATGTACGTTAAAACTAGTATTATAAAAGATTCATGGGGCACATTTAACTGCCTCAAAATATGCATTGTTAGTTTAACTAGTATTTGACTATATAAGACGTAACGCTACCAATATCACAGATGTACCGGTTAAAGGCCTACGCTAGCTAAGTTAGCATTGTTAGCTTAAGGTTATGCTTCGTTACAGTACATCTTAGTGCAATTTATAAACTACTCAGTTGTACTTCAAGACATGTGCGGAACTTAAAAGCGCAAACCAAGAGCAATAGAACAATTGTAAGTTTCCTTATACACGAGAGAAATCTGTAAGGTGCGTTAGCCAGCCAGCTAGCTACCTAGCTGTTCTACACTCGCGCATTTTGTAGAATCTATTCCAACGTTCATTTGAGATTAGCAGAATAATACTACATACAAATCTTACTTTTCTTGTTTTTTGAGTCGTTTAATAAGAACCTAACCGTCCCCCGGTTTTTAAATTAAAGCCACTTCACTATGAAGTAAGTAATTAACTAACTTAAAATCAAAACTTCTCCCCCAAAATATAAACAGACGAAAATGTTCCCAAGCCTGGGTGGCGATGTTTGTCTTCCGGAGTCAATAATGACGCCATTTCCTTCGGGAACTGCCTTTTGGGAATAGTAGTTTCTCGTTCAATCTTTATCTGGAAAATATCTTGTATAGGCTGTCTGCTTGCTGCATCCAATTACCTCTGTAATTTCTGTTTATTTACAGCATTGTATTGTATTATAGAACTGTTGGACTGCAAGATGTCAGTGAAGATAATAGACTGCAATTTTTTTTGCAATGTTTAAATTAAATGCAAACCATAACTCTCTAGTTTCAGTAATGTTTTTTCATTTAAATTTAAAGATTCCTATCTGTGGCATTTCACCATTAGTTACTATATATATTACTAGGCAAGCATGAAACTCTAAATCAATCTACCCCTCCTCTTTCTGCTACGCCGAGCTCTTCTACGATTTGCTATGGTCTACCACATTTTGCACAGGCATTCAGGTAATATTCATTATCAATTCCAAATAAAAAACAAAGCTTAAAGATTTTGTACTGCCATTGCTGCCTGCCTTTAAAGACAGACATATTTAGCTACTACACAATTTTGGAACATTTTGATACTCATTTCTACTAACAAATATTTTTTTAAATGTACTAAATGTCTGTGGTACTGTAACATGGAAATTTCTCTTTGGGACCAATTAACTATATAGCATGTTAATGGAAAAATGTTCTTGAACAAATAAAACAAAAGTACCTTTAACTTGCAAAGGCATACACGGTGTTACAGCCCATGCAAATATAGGAACAAAAGCTAGGAATGTAATACACACTGTAATGTCCATAAATTCTGCGTGATAAAAGTAAAATGGAATTCAATCTATTTAGTTCACATCATCAATCTGTAATCCAAAGCACAAATTTAGACTGGGTGACTCAAAGGAAACACAATTCTAAAGAAATTGCATGAATTGTTTGTGGTAAAAGACATGAAATAAAGAGAAGAAACACAATCAGCTTTTCATCACATTTTATCATGTATGGTCATGGAGAGAAAGATCCAGTAATGCAGCTGTATACAGAGTTCAAAACTAAAAAAAAAAGGAGACAAACTTAAAAAGAAAATTGCACTCAGCTTTACAATACATTTAGAAATCAAGCTAAATCTAAAATTAACAATTACAATAATAATCATAGTAGCAGTCAACAGAATAGGTCTTACCACTGAAAGCAGATGACTATTTAGTCTGAATTCTATTATACTCCTTGATAAGGTCAGCTTTAAGGCTGCACTAACTGAACTAATTTCTCAAACACAGACTTAAATGGCTGGGGGTTGTGATGCAGAAGGCTACGGGTTCGAATCCCACCCCACCAGGTGTGGCCCCACCCAGCCAACAAGGGCAACCTTGGAGCCAGTCCCGAGTAAAGATAAAAATTAGAGGGTTGCGGCAGAAAACGCATCCGACATGCCCAATCAACGTGCGGAACATGTTCTATTGTGACGACCCCTGAAGGGACAAGCCGAAAGCCAATGACAGATCTAAATGGCTGCTAAATTAAAAAAATAAAAAACACACATTTACTCAATCACATAAGGCTGTTTTTTCCCTAGGAGAACTGCTGCAAAACAGTTACCCTTTACTATACCAGAGACCAAATTATCTGCCTGTTAAATGCTGTTAATTTCCTACCCCTAAAATCAAAACACACTTCATTGCCCTGCATGCCAACAAAAGTAAACAATAACTATTGTAATTGTCAGTAAGACCTGATTGAAAGTTTTTCTTCCCTTAACCCTGGAGTAACTATAATTATCTTAGTGCTAACATTGTTCTAAGTTTTTTAGTGTAGTATAATCAATTATGACACTAATAAAATAACTGGCCATGAGACCATTTAACCCAATCACTATTGAAAAGAAAAGTGGAGGAAAATATAATTCAGACTTATGGGAGAAGGGTAATTTATGGGCGGTGAAAGTGCATTCGATATTTTATTGGGAACTCTAGGCTGCTCAGCTTGATTTAATATTTAAATGAATGAATGAATGGTGGAGGTCTCAGAAAGGTCGGTACTGGTTGGAAGGGGGATGGTAGTGGGATCAGATTTCCCTTTGGCTGTTCCCATACACGCTCTCATCACTGTAGGCAATGTAAAGGAAAAAGTCCTCTTCGTGATGTTCCTGAAAAAGGCAGTAAGAAGTAAGATTTGTCAGTATAGAATTATAAATGTAAATGGAAGCCCACTTTAATAAAATTAGAGAACAAGAATGGAGTATGCCGATAAAAAGTGTCTCAGAGGTAGTTAGCGAGGTAGAAAATTTGTACGATTGTTACCTGGTACAACAGTCCCATGGTAGCTGAGGTGGGTGGAATGACGTTGTTTACAAAGAAGAAGAGAGCATCCTCAGCTCGCAAGTGGATTCTTTTTCGAATGAGGAAGTAAAACTGGCCCACTGATATGAGACAATACAAAACAAAAAAATATCAAAATATTAAAGACTTCACTGTTATATACAAATGTCTTTAAATACTGTTCAGACACACATAAGTCAATGTATACCTGTCAGGTCAGAAGGGACGAGGTATTTCTTCTTGTCCAGATCTCCTATTCTGGCTTTTGGGGCTTTCTCCACAATAACCTGAAAATAAATAACAACTGTTGCACAAATGGCTGCATGTATCAAGTAAGAGGTACAAATAGTATGCTTCCCTCTTCTCAGAAAACGGATCTGAGAAGGCAATAAAGCAGGCATCAGTCAAGCGAGCAGTGAAATATATTTAACTGATTCATCATTTAATTTAAACAGGGTTTGAAGGATATGTTTAAAAAATATATAGACACATCTTCTCTTTATTGTGTAATCACTAACCGGTATATTTCTGTGGTTGTTATTCAAGTGTAGGACTAGGCAACCCAAAATTAAACTATGTTTATTTTATTCAGTCTAATAATAGGAGTTGTTACACTACATACCCACATGCCAATAACACATTAGTGTTAAGTTTAAACATGGACCAAAAGAATTTAATAATTTAAAAAAAATATTGCAATATTTCGTAATGTTCTTATAGTTCCATGATTAAAATCCATTTGAGTTTACGACAAACAAGAAAAATATGTTAAATGGTTAACACGTTTTGGAAAACTGTGGTCTGAGCTTTCTTCCTTTTCATTAACAACTATTTTGCTGAAGAAATCAGACAATTAGTGATACCAGATGAAAAAATGAAAGCAAGTGAAACTAGACAGCCATTGTAAAAACAATGAAAGATCGTCACAAATTTCAAAATGCAAAAAGTACGTCTATTATTTAGTAAACTCTTGCATTAGGACTTTTTGAATGACAAAAAGGCAATGGACTATGCCGTATATCCCCAAGAGACAGATTGGGGTAAACAATTGCCCCGTGTGTTGACATCAACTATTTTAGGGTGTTAGCGTTTCAACACACAACCAGTCCATGATCGTTCAGCCCGCAGCCAGTCTGTCTTTCCATACAACGACTAAAACCAGCGAGGTGTTATATTACATTACTCTGCATTTAGAAACAGTTCTTCACGATTTAGTAAAAATATCTAAAAACAAACACCGAAAAAAAAAAAAAATAGACGAAGCTGTCAGTCCCTGGCCTGGTTTTCTACGTTAACCTCTACTAGCTTTGGCTTGTTAGCCTGCCTAACTGGTGTGCGATTCATTTACGTGACAATCAACTATGAATCAGAATAATTATAGTTATGTTTAGCTACAAGTAAACCACATAATTATAAATACGTTTTAACTGCGCACACTGAGTGTCACAAACAATTAGTTTAACAAAACAAGCGTTACAATAGTTTGAGATTAGCGTTAGCAGTGTAGCTAGTAGTCTAACGGCATCGAGCGAGCAAACAAGCTATCGTTAGCTACTTACAGGTACCCTGTCCGGATACTTCTTTCTTATTTTCTCGCCTTCGGACCGCCTTTTCTCAAAAGGATGCTCCTCTTTGTATTGAAACTTCATTATTAAAAGAGATGACAGACAACACGTCGGTCACTCTTAGAAGGGAATTTCTCAAGTAAATGCTCGGATCGCTGACACACACGACAAAAACAAACGATGCTAACTAGCTTTAGCTGGCTACAGCTGTTTTCCTAGTACGACTGCTGCGGAGGGATACAATAACAACATGACGTATGGGAGAGGCTAGTTCGCAGGGCGTTACTTCACCCTGTTGCAGCTTATATTCACGTCGTATCGTATAGTGAAGCTCGTTGTTTATTTAGGTAAAATGTATTAATTTGTAATCAATCATTTTGTTAAGGATTGACATATGTACAATGACAATTTTCTGTGGAACTATTTTATTTTGATCAACCACTGCGCGTAAAGACGCAGGGAAGGACAGTGAGGAGGCATCTGTCCTTGTCATATGACCGAGGCCCTGCAGTTAGCAACCACAGACAAGAAAGTAAAATAAGGCGATATTTTAATCAATTAGATTTTGCAAACCAAGCCTTGGTAAATCCACAGAATAGGGTGGGGGTGTTGTAGCGTACATTACTGTGCATTCACTCATTACTCCGTGCACAGTGCATAATGACCACTAATTTAGCTTGAGGTTCCTCTTTAGTTAAAAAAATGCTTCCTTTTTAGCCTTAAATTACAGAAAAAAAATACATTGTCACCGAGTGGGAATCCCCCCCCAGAGATTCTACAGTGCTGTCCTTGTTTTGATGCAATATAAAGATTATCATATTTTAAAGATTATAATATTTTATTTTCATACATTTTTGTGGGACCAGATAGGGTCAGCTGGGGACTGTTGGATCTGCTGGACTCCTAGGGCCACCTAACGGCTACTGACTTATTTCTGCAGTTTTAATGCTATGGTAATGGTAACTATACCTAACTGTACTGATTTAAAGAAGTCTTAAGCTCCACTATATACTCACCGATGTTTACCACTACAGCACTTCTGTGTATTCAGAATTAATTTAGAAGCAATGGAAATATATAAATATATAAATGCAAACAAATTGCCAAGATCTAAATCAGCTTGGCATTTACAAATCCTAAATCAATCATTGAAAAAGTGGCCAACCTCTCTATTGTGCAAAGGAGCTGACTCATCGCTCATGTGACATTTCTACCCAACCTGCCCACTGTGCCTCATAATCCTATGATCTGTGTTGAAAGGTGACAGATTGCCTGAATTAAAAAAAACAAAAAACTTTCCATCCTGTGTGCACACTTCTTTCAACAAGCATACAGCTTTAAAAGGGAACAAGCATTTCTATTTCAAACCAGTTAATTTTTGAGCCAGGTTATGTAAATTTACTGGCGTCATCCAAACTATATCTGGTAAATTTGTTTCCTTTTAATCATAGTAAAGTCAACATAAATACAGGCATCTTATCTTTTCCATCTCTGGGACTTTAGACTGTGGGTTAGCAAAGGAAAATATGCCGAGTCACATATAGACAGAATTATTACTATTTTTTTATTATCTCCCCTTGGTCCAAAATAAGCATTTTAGAGGATCAACACTGTAGTTACTGTCGGCAGCTTTAGGTTAACACAGGGTGTTTCGGGGGTTTGCTTTGAAAGTGACAGATCTACCCCGTTAATGACAGATGTGTTTTCACAACTTGATCATTTTGTTCTTCTTAAGCGTTTCCTTGACAGACTACACTAAGGCTTGAAAACTGTGTCCGACTTAGACTCTATTATTCGTCCTCTTTGTCATATTATTCTTGCCCCTACAAGAGTTCCAGGTCAGTGACAAATCCATTCCCAGTACCTCATCCAACACTTAACCACCATGTGACTCCCACAAAGGTTCCTCAGCAGCTACAGCGCAATTGTGCCTATTACTGTTGACTAAAAAGAATTTATTCAACAGCCATTTTCTATATGTGTATGGAAAAACAGTTAATCCTCATGTTGTTATTAGAGTAATGATCTTTAGATGCAAAAGAAAGGTGTTTTCCTTGAAGTCCCCTTTCAAAGAGGCGCCAACCAATCTAACAGAGAAGGTGATTTATCAAAGTGGATGTTTGATGCTTTCACAAGAGTAGTGACTTTAAATTAAACTTATGCATCTACCGAGTGTAGCTTTCAGCTATACTTAATGCTACGATATACAAATTTGAGACTTTTAGCAGGAGACTCAAAATTAAACTACCCACAGCATCAAATACTGACAGTGTCAAAGTCTGTGGTGTCTCATACACACAAGGTATCCTTTCACATCAGTATGTGATGCGTAGAGTTTGCCTTTCTCCAATTGTTTAGAAGGGCGAGCATTGCTCAGAATCTTTTAGCAGTGAATATCTATGTACTGCTGCCAATGCTGCAATGCTGTCTGTGAGCAACATTAGTAGAGTTATAAAGAGGTAGAGGTGTTCCCCCTTCACTAAAATAATAAATGTATAAACTGGTTTAAATGCTAAAACTATGACACAATCGTTGATACATACCCATTTGTCTACTGATGGCCATCACTTTGCAAGTGCACAACTTAAATGTGAGTACTCTGATCAAATTAGAGCCATTCTATATATATCTATATAAATAGATATATGAAAAATATATTAAAAATACACGTATGATCAGCTAGTAAATGGACCTTGATTGTTTTGTGAATCAGATATTGATTTAAAAAAAAAAAAAAAAAAAAGAGAGTTGCACAGTGACATCTGTCTACATTTAGTAAAAAGGTATAAATTACAACATTGCTAATTTCCCATTGGAGAGTAATAAAATGTACTATACACACAAGACACAACCCTTTAGTGTCCAATCAGACACAGTGCATTAAGCTTAAGGCTGAACACAGCAACCCATGACATTACATTTGTGAGGAGGACATAACTTCTCCAAAATAATGCAGAACAGTAATACTGAGGGAACAATGCAGATTCATGTTACACCACATGATGGCAGCAGAAGTTATTCTGTTGACAAATTGCAAAATGTTAAGGCTCAAATATGTAAACACACTCTGCTGGATGAATTGCACTAAAAGAAAACAAGCTGGATAGTAACTGGTCGATACTGACAAGTGTTTTATTAGCAACACAGACCTGGAGACAGAGCAAATAAGAAGCCGCTGTGAGCTTTGACAGGACTGACATCGCTCAGAAGGCATTTGAAGATGGAGGGTCTGGTAGTAGAACCCATAAAATTAAGGGGGGTGAGAGGTAAAAACTTAAAGGGGAAGGCTGCAAATTTGAATTAAATTCTTAAGTAGCTGCAACAAAAACAGAAGGGGAAAATAAGTGCAATTCCTATTATATGAAATCAGGATGGCATCAAATGATAAAGGGGGGAGAATGAAATGACATCCTATGCAGAACATCCTATCATTATCAACTCTTACTGTAATAAAGAAAATCAGATATGGACAGGTGCCAAGGTAGTCCGCATGTTATAATAAGCCAATCTTTTTTTTCCTCACAACCTTTCAGTCTTTATCACGGAGTTCCATAAGGAGGTTTGAAAAAAGGGTGATCGTTACAGCTGAAGGGGGAAAAAAAAAAATGTCCAAAAGATGGTGGGTGGTGTTGCAATCAGGTGCCCATCAACATAATCACATCATATAGGTTGATCCATTCTTGTGGGGTATGGAAAAAAAACGTACCTCAGTAATAAATCTGTTAGGCTATGAGTTGGTCTAAAAACGGGGCATTTTCCCATTTCTCACAACCCATTTGCTCCAAGAGGTCAAGACGGTAAACCGATGGGTTGTCTAGTGAGGTGCAATGTCTGGTGAAGATGTAGAAGAAGAAATACGACTGTAGAATTGTCTCTGGTACTTAGCTGTTCTCCTTTATTTCCCCCTCTTAATCTTCAAAAAAGTCTAAAAAAAGGACTAAACAGCAAGCATACTTCGACTCACGTACACAAGCTCACCCCCATATCCACACAGTCAGTATCTGGAGCAATAAGGCAGAGAGGCTCCAATTGTTTTGGAAAAAATACATTTAAAGAATCAATAAGAAAAAAAAAAAAAGCTGGCTCCCCTGTCTCCCCAGTAGTTTGTGGGCTCTGGTGATCCCATACTGTTCATCCCATGATAGGCGGTCACCCCAACCCTCGTCTCCTCAGGTTGTTTCTGAGAGGCTAAGGAAGGGCTGGTGGGTCGTCTTGTGTGGGAACGGAGTGCAGGATGGATGCCGGCAGAGAGGAAGAGGCTGGTCAACAAACCTTTCCCCTTCTAATTCAGCCAATCACCAGAGCCGGTGCTGGTGGAGGTTTCGACTTAGGACGGAGCGGACATCAACGGTGAACCTAAGAGAGGGAAGCGCAGTCGAACGGTGTTAAACTGTGTGTTCTGCCATCTTAAGACTCTTTAACATTTTAGGAAATTACATTTCTTTCTGAGATTGAATTGAGAAGGTTTATATCATGATCTAGAATCTCATGTTTAGCTCGGCTTAACATAAAGTGAAATGGGTAGAAAGAGCTAGTTTGGCTCCCTCTACAGTGAAATGTATTGGATATTAATACACGTAATCTCTTTTTCTTAACCCACATAAACATGAATATACATATCCAAAAATTTGCATTGTAAACAACAACTAAACTCGCAACAATTTGTGATGCTGGATGAACAGACTGTACCTCACTGGTGTTCATTGAGAAAGACTTTCACCATTTACCTCCCTATAAAACTACAACCTGCTGTTTTTACATTTGTCTATGAATTTCTTTTACACTTTTTTTTTTGGATAGATTAAAGGGCAACTACACCAATTTTCAACCTGCTTTCCATGGCTCTAGTTTAGTGTGTAAATGTACATTCATGCTGTTAACCTTCCCTCTGATGACACTATAAAATATTGCTATGGTTGCTTTCAAGAATTGTCATCTGGAGTTGTTTCTCGGCTAATATTTTGATAACGGAAAGTCAAAGGGAAGTTTATAGGCCTTTCTGTACATGTACTACCCAAAGTGGAGCCAAAAGAAGCAATTTCAAAATCAGCGAAGAAGTCCTTTAAATAAATTACAGCATTTCAGTAATAATCAGTGTGTTGGCAGCTTGGTAACTCAAGGAAACTGGGAGAATGGGTTAATTATGAAGAGGCATTACTTCATGATCCATTTATCCAGGCAGTATACAAACACACACACACACAGCAGAGAATCCTACATTTTCCAAGAAACATCTATATGAGTAAAACCATATTTACTTTGTAACCAGGGACTTATTTATATTAACATTGAGAAAGCAGACTTTAAACAGGATACTAAGGTGTATATAAATGTGGTCAGGGAACATGTGTATTTTACACATTTAAACTAAGACAAAGCCAAGCTTGCTTTCCCCCCTGTTCATCTTTGTATATTATCATCATCAGGCCCCCAAATGGCCATATGAATGGAAAATGTAAAAATGCAATGACTTTTCTGTTTTTCACGTCAGTGAAAATGTCACAGGTAAGCAATGGTAGTTGAAGCCATTGCTGTACTGTACACCTCTTTAGACCATTTGCATTCAGGCTGTAGGCATTTGAAACAGTTGATAAAGCCATGAGTCAATGTTTGCATTCTCTATTTACTTTCATGTCAATTTTATTGTGCCTTTAGAGCCATAGTTCTGTTGAGCCTAGTATACCCTTAACTTTGAGCAGCAATGACTTTATGACTTTCTTTACTGATAAAATTGCAGCCATTAGGGAAAAGATTCACCAGATCCTCCCTACAAATATTACAGATAGATCTTCATGTACAACAGCTCTAGAATCCTCAATAAGGCCCCAATCCATCTTAGACTGTTTTTCACCCATAGATCTCACTGAGCTAAGTTCAACTATCGCCTCCTCAAAACTAACAACATGTCTTTTAGACCCTGTTCCAACCAAATTGCTTAAAGATGTTCTACCTTTAATAGACACTTTCATATTAGATTTGATCAACCTATCTTTAGAAACTGGCTATGTACCAAAGGCTTATAAAGTTGCTGTAATCAAACCATTACTTAAAAAACCCTGTCTTGATCCAGGTGATTTAGCCAACTATAGACCAATATCAAATCTCCCGTTTATCTCTAAAATCCTGGAAAAAGTAGTTGCAAAACAATTATGTGATCACCTTTACAGGAATAATTTGTATGAAGACTTTCAGTCAGGATATAGAGCTCATCACAGTACAGAAACAGCACTGGTAAAAGTCTCCAATGATCTTCTCCTCGCTTCAGATAACGGACTTGTGTCCGTACTCGTCTTACTAGACCTTAGTGCCGCATTTGACACCATTGACCACAACATTTTATTACAGAGACTAGAACATGGATTTGGGATTAAAGGAACCACATTACATTGGTTTAAATCTTATCTGTCAGACAGATTCCAACTTGTTCATGTTAATGATGACTCTTCTTTATGCACCAAAGTTAGCTATGGAGTTCCACAGGGCTCTGTGTTAGGACCAATACTTTTTAATCTGTACATGTCACCTTTAGGCAAAATTATTAGGAAACATTCCATAAACTTCCACTGCTATGCAGATGATACCCAGCTCTATTTATCTGTGAAACCAGAAGATACTAACCAATTAGTCAAACTTGAAGCATGTCTAAAAGACATAAAGACCTGGATGTCCTACAATTTCCTACTTCTAAATTCAGACAAAACTGAAATCATCCTCTTTGGGCCTAAAAACATGAGAAATATGCCGTATAACAATATAGTTACTTTAGATGACATAACTTTGGCCTCCAGTACTGCGGTGAGGAACCTTGGAGTTATTTTTGACCAGGATTTGGCATTTACGTCACATATAAGACAAATCTCTAGAACAGCCTTCTTCCACCTACGGAACATTGCTAAAATTAGAAGCATCCTGTCTCAAAGTGATGCCGAAAAACTGGTCCATGCATTTGTTACTTCTAGGTTGGACTACTGTAATTCCCTACTTCTGGGGTGTCCTAATAACTCCCTAAAAAGCCTTCAATTAATCCAAAATGCTGCAGCAAGAGTGCTGACTGGATTAGGAAAGAGAGATCATATTTCACCTTCACTAGCTTCTCTTCATTGGCTTCCCATAAAATCTAGAATAGAGTTCAAAACCCTCCTCCTTACATACAAAGCTCTTAATGGTCAAGCTCCATCATATTTAAAAGATCTCATAGTTCTGTATCGCCCGATTAGACCACTTCGATCCCAAAATACAGGCCTACTTGTGGTTCCCAGAGTTTGCAAAAGTAGAATGGGAGGCAGAGCCTTTAGCTATCAAGCTCCTCTCCTGTGGAACCAGCTTCCAATCCAAATTCGGGGAGCAGACACCCTCTCTACTTTTAAGACTAGGCTTAAAACCTTCCTTTTTGATAAAGCTTATAGTTAAACTGCTCACTCAACCTGAACTAGCTTTTCTCTATACATTTACTTGTCACTACTGTATACCATTAATTCTATATCCTACAACCTGCACGATGCTTTGTTGTTGCTTTTTTGTTGTTTTGTTGTTGCTTTTTTGTTGTTTTGTTGTTGCTTTTCTTGTTGTTTTGTTGTTGCTTTTTGTTGTTGCTTTTCGTTGCTCTTTTCTTTTCTTTTCTTTTCTTTTCTTTCTCCACTTTCCACTCACCCCAACCGGTCAAGGCAGATGGCCACCCACCCTGAGCCTGGTTCTGCTGGAGGTTTCTCCCATTAAAGGGAGTTTTTCCTCTCCACTGTTGCCTAGGGCTTGCTCAAGGGGGATTTGTTGGGTTGCTTCTACATACTTGTGTAGTCTGGACTTTATTCTGTAAAGTGCCTTGAGATGACTTTGTTGTAAATTGGCGCTATATAAATAAAGTTGAATTGAATTGAATTGAATTTTACCTTAGTGCATCCAGCATAGGCAGCAGGTTAAGGAGTGCTGTGTCACTAGGGTCACTGAACCAGGACTTGATGGGTATTGCATTGTCTGGAAAGCAGAAAAGAACTGGTCAGTCTTGTCAGAGAAATAGACATGGTGTGGATGTTATGTTCCCCTGCTAGAGTTTACTGAATGTTAGAAAAGCTGCACACTTAGTGTACTGTCAAATGATGGACAATAAAATCCATTATATATCCTGTTCTTTGAAATGGTTGGTTTGTTTAAGATGATTCTGCACTTAATGTTGTTATTTAAAGATTAAATATACACCATAATCTGTTACCACATTATTACATTTTAGATGGATTGCTGATAATCATCACTAATTCTGATTTTAAATGTGTGATCAAAATAAGAATGAGTAGCATTCCAAAAGAGATTTAAACACATTCATCCTCTTAATAATAAAAGTACAACTCACATACACTAGACCAGAAAACACAGGCCAGTAGTAAGTAAAATTGAATAAAAACATATTTTGAGTGGCAGAGGATCTCGCTCTCTCTACACACACACACACACACACACACTATTCCAACCTACAAGTTCCTTGCACAACAAGTGTTAAACGATAAAGGCCAGAGAGAAAAAGTGATTCCAGAAAGATCTGAGTCTTACCTGGATGGCTACGATAAGCACCAGGTGAGTTGTCAAGGATGACAATACTGGACAGGTCGTCGTGTACTACGGACAGGTCTTTAATATAACTACCTAGATCCAATGTACAGTGCTGTCAAAAGACACAAAAACATATGCCAATGATATCGAAAAGCAGGGAGAATTAACAAACTTTAAAGGGCAATTTACAGAAAAAACTAATGAATGTCAGCTTTAAAACAATCAGTATTCACCAATCAGCCAGATTTTTTAAATATTACAAGGTTTTCAATTAAAAAAAAAAAAAAAAAAAAAGATTCTGACTCTACATGTTATTCCATAATTGCCCTAATCGGTATTATTCAAAATACATTGCTTTCTTACTAGAGTACTTTTCATTTTTTAATTTAAATTAAATGCAGATAATCTGTTTCATACATTTTCATGAGTGAAAGGAAAGAAGTGGTACTTGAATATTGAGTTTGTGCATTTTTACGAACTCTGCACACAGTGCATCACATTTTGCTGTGTATAGGGCTGTGTAACCACAGACTGCTTTGAGTGGCCATGCTGACCTTTGTCCTCCATGACATTATTAACACCACTAGTACTAATGTTGTGGATGATCACTGTAAATATAGTTTGGAGCAGTACTTGTCTGTAGTATCTGCGTTTTAGGATGTTCCTGTTGTTATCCAGCTTGTCTGTGACTGCTGAGCCATAAATCTCCATACTTGCTGTGAACACCACCAGCTCATACCACTGGCTCACCTGTGTACACACAGAGGACACAAGTTATGAAGTCAGTGCTTCATGAGTCACAAATCATCTGAGTCTAATACAAATACTTTTATGACATTGGGAGAGTGCAGTATAATAGTGAGTGATGAAAAACATGATAAACAGGACAAAAGATGACCTAGGACATGCTTATAGTGCACTTTAATGTTGCCCATCGTGAAAATTCAAACACACTGACAGAAACACTGATCACATAATGACACTCACCACTTCTAAAAAGAAGTCAACATGTGGCCTTTTATGTACAAAGAATCTGACTGGGTGCTTATCAATGACAACCTGCAGAATAAAGAGGAACCCAGTCCATCAATATAATAGTTATGCTTGAATGCAGATGTGTTAAAACATAAATAAACATCTCTGCTCATACTTTGAGGATGAAATCTGGTGGCGTGCCAGGTCTCACTGTGGGTCTGAGGACCCCATCATGGTGAGAGTGTATTAGCGTCTCGTCCAGGTCCAGAACCAGAATCTTCCTCTTTACTGCATCTGAATTACAATCAGAAACAATGGTTACTATTTCATACACACAAGAAACAAAGTCATTGGGAGAAATTAGGTTAATATAGTATGTTCACCATATTAACATTTTTACTGCGAAACTTGACCCATTCATTGTTTTACACATATTTCTATTTTTCATAGTCCTGTCAAACTCTATCTGACGGGATGGGAAATGTCTTAACTGAATTCTTTAGGTCTCTCCATACATGTTTGGTCGGCTTTAAGTTTGGACTTTTGCTGGACCATGCAAGAACAGTCAGAGACTTGTCCTGAAGCCACTGCAATGTTGTCTTGGCTGTATGCTTTGTGTCATTGTTGTGCTGAAAGGTGAACCATCACCAGAGTCTCAGGTCTCATGCACTGTGGAGCATGTATTCTTTAAGGACTCTTCTGTATTTGGCTGCTTTCACCCTACTTTCATTCGGCTCACTGAGGTCCTAAAAAGATTCAAAGCTTTAAAAATGTTTTTATTTTGTCCTGATCTGTGTCTCAGCACAAAATATTATTGTGGAGGTGTCCCCTAAAGCTCGAGACAAATTTAAAGAAAATGGATCTGAGAAAATAGATGCACCTGCACACAATATGGAGTAAGAGCAGAGTGAGAATATTTTTGTGAAGGTGAAAATGTTTTTTGATTTTTAATAAATTGCTAAGAACACATTTTCACTCTGTCATTATGGGCTGTTAAATGCTTATGTACTGACAAAATAAACTTCAAAGAACACGTGAAAGAGTTTCAACCCTTTCTGAGAACTGGGACTTTATTTGGAAACCAGGACAAGCTTATACTAACTGTATTAATGAGAAATTAATATGCAGCTTTTCCCCCAGGGCATTTAGAAATCACAGTGCAAGAATATGCTCTGTACTGAAAGATCACAGTAATTATTTAGAGATTGTGTGTGTCTGCATTGTACAAATAGTGTTTCCACTCCTAGAATGTTCTGGTGCGAAAACAATATTAAAAAAGTTTTAAGTTGTAATCTAAGTGTTATTTTTAGTTGAACTTCAAAGTCAATTATGTTAAATACAAGGATGCATCTTTATATATTATGATTTTTCCATAAATCCTGCTGCACTACTGTGATTCATGCACATAAAGTCTGTTTAAAAACTATTCAACACATCAATCATACCTCCGGTTTATTGCGCCTATTAAATAATCCCCTTTTATAAATCCTCCAACGTAAGCGACAACTGTTCATTCATTTACTTTAATTTTGTCTACAGTGTTTTCAATGCCAGCAGACGAAGCAGCTATTTACAGCTGAATGAATATAAAGAAATCACTCACATACTGGTGACTCCGGTTCAGGTCACTGAAGTGAGTTTAGAGAGTCGGGTGAAGTGGAAATGAAATACAATCCTTCCTCTAAAGTCAAGAGTGTGCTTTTGAATGAGCTCCCTACAGACACAAGGGAAGCTCATTGAGAGCACAGACACCAGTCCATGCAGCATTTAAGAGATGCCTGTAATATTTGCGTTTATTCTTCACTTACACACCACAAACACCCCTTCTCATTGTTAGTAACAGGGCAGTAAACTTCTTTTGCTATCATCATGCCACTGTGGTAGTGGGTTCCTACATTTACTGGCTACAATAATTGAGTGTCTCACTTAAATATGTCTCTGTTTACATCCACTATAGACAAATTAGCCAGTCTTTATTTGCATTTCTAATATTTGTCAAGTAACATTTGAAATATACTATATTGGTACTACATCATTGGTATTTTACACTGGTTTATTAAATATTAACAAACCATTAAACTATAAAATATTAAGCATGGATGCTATTGATAAGTAGTGTGGTTTTAGAGGCACCTACTTTTTAATTATTTATCTATAATTAACAGATAGAAAGTGACATAAAGATTTGATGTTGCCGGAAGAAACTTTAGGTATACTGGCTACAAATCACCTTGCTATTCCTGCTACTTGTTTGCCTTTCAGTTATAAGGATGTAACACTGTCCAGCTGCCTTACATGCAAAAGCATTGATTTTAGATCTGCTATTAAAATGCCAATTGTGTACAAAATGACTGACCCATGTAGCACAACAGGGTTACTGAAACAATTCATGAGGAAAATTATTCTGGTGTTTGAATCCAGTTATTAACTAGCAAAACCCAAAGAAGAGACACGCAAATGTCCTCAAATCTGACATCAAAAGAGCTGGTAAAGAAGGTGAAGAAGGTCCTGAGAAAGGGATCAAGCTGTGTGCATGCATGCGTGTTGTTATGACACCACTTATTTTTCTATTCTACACAATAACTTCTTCCCTGGCAAACCGGTTTAACCTCGACTTAACTTGCCTCCGTACAAATATATTGTGATAGTTTCATTTTGCCATGCAAAAATAATGTCACAGGAGAAAAAACAAAAAAACAAATGTGTCAAGGTAAAAGCTTAGATTATGATAGAATAGCAACTACCATACATTTCCATCCATCTCTGTATTTAGTTAGACAGCTACCATATCAAGTTATTGAAGCATGAAGAGAATTATTCACTTACTGAGTCTGTTTCTGGAGATAGGTGACAGAGGCAAAGTGTCGTATCGCACCGTCTGATACTGGATTATCTGCAAGTGAAGAAAAGAAACGACATCAATATCCTGTTAAAACAACCAACCATCTACAAAGACTTTAATCACAGCGTGAATAATTTCGAATACATATATTTTTAAACTTATGGATAAAAAATGTAAACTGCCTTTTTGACAAAGACTGCACTAAAGTGTTCAATCCTCCTTAAAAGTATATGCCAGAGCAACAACATCTTGTGCGATTTTTCCAGTACTAGTTTTTTGGCATAAAGAACAAGACTGGCTTAGGTCATCTTAACTGCTGTAATGAATAATTCAATTTAAAAATGCATCACATTTGAAACTTATGGACGATTTAAATCAGATGAAAGGCTAATATCTCCCTGATAGTCTTAAAAAACTTTAAGTCTCGCAACACCCAAATATTCCCATTCTGAATATTAAATAACACAATCTTGGTAAATCTGCTTTTTTTTTTTTTACAGAAATCCCCTTTTTGAAATCTTGTATCCACTGAGCAGTTCACACTGTCCAACCTCCTTTCTCTGCTCTGGTCACACAAGGATAAAGCAGATCCTTTCCAGTGTCGCTCTTGCCTGGGGGCTCTGTACTTTTCTTCGCACAGCTATTTATATCTCCCCCAGCTGTCAGAGGGCATCAGTGGAGCATGGGGCACACACAGCAAGGCAGACTTGCAAGGTGATTTTGACTGAGCCAGGGCTGCCTGGTACCCAGGTTTTGGACAGGGCCTCCCTCTGTGCCCCCTCCCATGGCTGCCTGGCTGAGCAGGCTCTGGGGGAAGCCTACTAGTGGTGGCAGCTGCAGGGCACAACAGGGGACCTTACTCTAATAGCTCAGCTGTGTACACCTCCAAGAGTGTTCATCTGTACCCCAGGCTTGCAAAATCAGACAGTGTCCTTTGCCTCCAGACTAGGGCTAGAACCTGCAATGGATTATTTTAGCTCTATTAAAGCCTAAAAATTAAGTCTTTAGTTTATTCAATTTATAACAATAGGAGAAACTGGGCCACAGATTTCTTAGCTTTAAACAAGATTATGCCTAATTTACTTAATTACTACGAATACACTTAGAAATGTATGAAATCTAGATTAGAGCTGCAACTAATAATATGTTCATTATCAATTAATGTTTTTGTTGCAATTAAAACAACTGATTTGGCTCCAGAGACCAAGTTGATTCAAACTACTTGTTTTGGTCAACCACCCGTATCAAGTTTGGTAGCTAAAGTGAATCCAGTGATGGATCATACACATTCTTTTTAATCGATTATCAAAAGAAACAAATTATTTAGTAAATTACCTTTTGGACTAATAAATTAAGCATTTCAGGTTTACTATTGGCTATTAAGATCAGGGGGGTTTGTGCTGATAAGCTTATTGTTTCAGTATCAACTCCATACTCAGATACACATTGTTACCGAATATTGCAGGAGAGACTGACAAACAATCTCGTTGTTTACACTGAGCAGAACGTGTGGGATCATGACCTGGTCCCAATATCGGTAATCCAGAGATCAGAAGGAGTTACTGAAGGAACTGGTAAATTTAAGGAGCTATTATGGCTATTGAGATGATATTGTTCCAGTGAATCACATATTGTAAACAACAGACCTAAACTGTGAGTGAGAATGTAACAATTAGCCACAGAGAATAGTACGCTCTCCTGACTTAATAGGGCTAGTTGACAACCCGCAAGTGTTGGTACCAAAAAAAAAAAAAAAACTGCACCCAAATCTCCAACCGTAAGATGATTACACCAAACAGGGCACTCCTCCAACCTTTGTTAGTTTGAAATGGGGCTGGAGTCGAAGTCCACTTATATTACAACACATGTCTATTAAAAACCCATTAACACCTATTTATGTCTAAATAAAAGCAGGTGGCCTCTGTCACCTTAAATATCATGTTTATTGTGGGCGAATTTAAGTGTGACTCCAGGTGGCCTGCAGGCTTGTGATGGCTCCTCCTTGAATTTAATATGTGGTTGTGGGAAGGTTTCACTTTGCACTGTAGTTGGATGGGACATTCATTCTCATCATCTTATCAAACAAAAACAGACAGATTAACGAAAAGCTACAATAAAAGTAACTTATAAGTGTGCTATACACTGATAAATGTACAATTTGAAATTAAATCCATCTAACTATTTTTGTGTTAGATGATATAGCATAAGTTTGATGGTAATGTTATTGACCTTATGTGGAAGTCGGCTCCCCATAATAGGATCTGTTTACTTAATTTACAGATTTGCTGCCAAAACCAATATGCTAGATCCATATAATGAGGCACAGCTGCAAACGCGGCTGAGGTTTCCATCCGAGTCACAGCGTCCGGTTCGGCAGCTATGGTGAAAGGCAAGGGTAAGCCAAGTTAAGTTGCAGAGCATAATTTCTGCGGGTTCTTGTGGCCTCAGGCATCCTAGAATTACTGTTAACGCAATCAGAAACCTATTTACAAATTTATTAATAGTTAATTTGAGTTATTAAGGCAAACAAACTTGGAAATAGATTTCCGATAGCCTTGCCAGTTCTTCTAGAGTGTCTAACCTCCATTCACAAAAATAACTGTGCCTGACGACGGAGAAAAGCTTGCTGTGTGACGTAACTTGGGTTTCCTTTAACTTTCCCCCTAACTGCCGAATCGGAAGCTGCATTCGGATGCCAACTTCAGCATTGTCAAGTGAAAATACAGGCAGTCTAGCTCTCTCAGAGCATCCCTAGGGGGGAATGTCACCTGAAAATAAAAGGTTTAGGCACATAGGAGCCAACAAAACGTAAAGACACAAGTCATTTGTCACAGGAAAAACAGGATGATTTGTAAAATGTGTCAAACCCTCTCTCACCGTTCGTAGGTGCTTCCTGAGGATGTACATAATGAAGCCCCATAGTCTGGACGTCACACTAAGAAAAGTGCGGATGCCAAGTAAACACTGTCGGGTCTTCAGCATGATGAGCACAGTAACTGAACTTCAATTCTCAATTGATAGCACGCCTTTTCCCACAGTTGTGGGGGTAAGTGCTGGAAGACCTTGCTTGGTAATAAGTCAAAATCCGTCTTTAGCCACAGCCGCCAAACTAGCAATTCAAATTAACTAGAGGCCAAGCAAACGTGTGAGTACCTCGCTCTGCACACTTGCGGCACAAATAGCATTAAACTGAGTCCAATTGCACATTAATTGTGACAGGCAAACGTGGTAAAGAAGAGCTGATTCTAGGTGGACCTTAGCACGCAGCTTCTTGACAAGCTAGCTGTGTGCCAGCTAACGTTAGCTAGTAGCCGCCGAGCTACCGCTAGCTCGACAGGGTGACCACCTTGAACCCCGGGGAAAAAAAACGCAGGGCCGCTCGTTGTCAGGCACCGGTTCAACGCGATCTCACTCTGTGCGGAGCCCGAAGAGAGCCAGTTGTCCAAAAGTTCCCGAAGTCTAACCGGTCCAGTTAAAATCAGTTTGTAGTCCAGTAGAAATCCGGAATGAAACTGCGAGCCGCCATCGCCGCCTTTCCGTCACTTCCGCGAGGAACCTTACGGATGCGCGCAGCACGTCCACGTGGTAAGAAGATAAACAGACGTGAACGCGCTGAGGAGCTACACTACTCCAAGACTACATATTCAGAATTGCCATTTTATGTTACTTTAACTTTTATTGCACTGCAGTGGGTTATGTTTAAAATACCTCTTTTGTCACCTATTTCGTTAACAATGTTGTAGGTGATTTGTTTACTTTTTGTCCAGCCTATTTCATGCTTATTGTCTGTCCATGTGTATTTTCTTTTACTGAAAACCAGTAGAAACCAATGTCAAATTTCTTGTGTGCACAAACATAGACAACCAGTTAACCTGATTCTATTTAAATATTGGTGTAATCTGGTAGCCCTACGGTAATTCTTTATGGCACGTGTGTATGTTTTCCACAGGGACATAGGTGGTGTCATTAAGCCTCATTATCACTCTGTGTTAAAAAATTAATCATCATGAAAACGATTTACTACTCTATGTATGGGTTGATACTTTTTTAGTTATTGTATCCATTATATAATAACATTTGGCAGGGAACGCTATTATAACTGTCTCATTACCGCAAAAAATTTAGTTACACTTATTTTCTTCCATTTTATTAGGTACACGCTATGTCAGAGTGCCTGGCAAATGATAATAAAGCCTATCTCAGCTTTCATTAGGCAAGAAGTGGGGTACACTCTGGACAGGTCACCAGTACAGAGAGATATACACGAACAGACAACCATTTACGTTCACAGACAATTTATAGTCACCAACTAACGTAACACGTAACTAACGTAACACGTTAGTAGGTAACACGTTTTTGGACTGTGGGAGGAAACCCATGCAAGCACAAAGAGAACATATTAAACCATTGTATATTTTTAAAATGCAGTTGATCAATATTTTTAATATATGTAATACAGACTTCGTACAGTTGTTTAGGCATAATGTTACATCTACAAAGCCTCATGTGATCGTGATAAGACTTTGAAACTTCACCACTGAAGGTTACTCAGTTTCTTGAAACACATTATCTTCTCTGCCTTCAGTGGATTTATGACATAACTTTTACACATCAAGATCATCATCTGGATCCTCCTCGTCATAGTCATCATTGGCATCAGGCTCATAAAGAATTCGTCCTGAACCTGGGCCTGAATGAAGCAGAGCTGTTTTCCTTTAGAAAACATCAAATAGAAATTTTAGATTGTGGCAAAACTATTAAATAAGATGTGTTGTAAAATTAGATATTTGTAAGAACGCTTCTCACTTCTCTTTACTGAAGATAAAGGGAAGTGCAAGTTTCTCCTTTGCCTCACGCTCTGTGTCAGATAAGCGAAGGTTGAAAGTCAAGTTAGCAGTTGGGTCCGTCTGCAGAAACACAAAAAAAAAGACATTCTGTCATGCCATGTCTGAACGCTTTACTTATTCGGATGATATGACTTAATAAACCGATAAGCCGAAAGGACAAAAAACAATTTCACCTGCAGTTCCTCAGGTTCATCCTGTCTCAGTCCAGTATGGCTGGGCTTACCCTGTACTATGACTGTAAAATCCTCTTTGATGTTAAAAACCTTCTCCTGAACACAAAAACAAGGTTATCAATAATTATCAAAAAGTGTATAAACACAAAATACTCATCTCAGGAAGGAAGGAATGCTTACATCTTGTATAACCTTTCCAGACTTTAAGCGCTTTGTTATCTTAGCCACTGCTTCATCTCCGTTTATTCCAGGTGCCACAGTGATGACTGAATTAGCCAAATGGCATACACTTCCCACAGTACCTCTCTGATGAATGTCTGTGTGGAGCAAACTAATAATACTTCTTACAGCTTCCCCTAAAGAAAACAGAAAAATTACCCCCGGGTCTTACAGCAGAGTAGTAAATATTAATACACAGTTTGACATCGCCCTTGCACTAGTGCAAGGTTCTTTAGCTTGTCACTCTTAAAGCCTGTATTTAATATCTTCTTTCTGTAAAACTACATAAAATCTAGGAATCACATTGGCAGGTGTATACAAATTAATTTGTTACCTTTTTTAAGTTGCTGAAGAGTCTTGCAAACAGTAGGAGGACTGACATGCCTCAAAACCAATGAAAGAGAGTCGATTACTAAGGTAGCTGGTTTGGAGTGTGATGTTTGCTGGACCATATGTGTAAGTTCCTCCAAATTAAAATGGTGAACTGTGAAATCTGGGTGATCAGTCCATCCAAGAGGGTCTTTAAAAGCATTGTGAAAGTGTAGCCTGAAGTGGCAAAAACATGTTTGTCAGTCAGTTTGGTTATAAATTGGACAGTGTAATTAAAAAAGGTTGAGGCCGATGGAGTTTTTATAATATAAAATTTTTTAAAAAAGGAAGAAAAATATTGCATTTTGCAAGTGTGCATCATTTCCTGTTTATAACATATATTTGTGCTTTGTTTAATTATAAAAATATTTCAACCTTTTATATTATTATTTAAAGTACTCATGACATGTTGCGTTTCAATTTCAGATAAATTTATTTTTATGCTTAATCCTCAAAATAAACCTCACAGGAATATAATGTAGAAATACATTCCCTTTCAAAAGTATTCGAACAGTGAGGCCAATTCATTTTATTTTTGTAGACTGAAAACATTTGGGTTCTCAAACATATGAAGTTCTCACACTGAAGATGGAACCAATGATGTTGAAATTCACATTTTAATAGATAGTGATGTATTACACAAAACAGAAGTATGTGGCTATTAGTTCTCTGTTAATGGACGTATCTTTAGCACTAATTTTACCTCTCAGTAAGTGTTTCTTTCAATCCATCTTTCAGCTCTGTGTCACTGATCTCAAACCCAATGACATGGACAGCTTCTTCCCTAGATACATAAAATAGGTCAACACAGATTACTAACAACATTGATAAGTAATTGAACATATCACAATCTATTTTATTTTTAATACCTGTTCAATGCAGCATTGATGAAGCTTTTAAGGAGGTGTCGACCAGAATAATTAACCGAATCTATCAATTAAAGAATAAACCACATCGCTATTATAACTGCGATGTTATTGTTGACAATTTAGACTAGAATCTACAACATATTAAGCAGTTACCTTGTATTATGATAAGCCCTCCAGCGTCAGTGCCTTGCAGTAATTCAGGCAACATTGCACTACGTAAATTGTAGGCTAGCTTCAGCTAGTTAGCATCCTTCTGTCTCACCACCTTATTCAACGTGAAAACTAAGCAACAAAACCAATTAAAAGACAGAAAAGGAGCGTTTTTAGCGTTGAAAATTAAGGCCACTTAACACTCACAAGAAGTTATATTTTAAAGGGAACACTCCCTGCCCAGGACACGTTCAGCATGGTTCGCGACGTTGTATGTTTGGGGTTTATTCTTCTTCGTTAGTGGTGAACTGCAGTCGAGCGTATCACTAGCGCCACCCACCTTTCATAAAACAACAAACGCTCATGTTCTTACAGTCAGTCATTGAAAAATAAAGATTCAGATTAATTTTATCAAGTACCAAGAGAAAGGAATTTAGTGTAATCTCAACATAATGCTCAAGATCAAGATCAACAAAACACAGTAACATTGAAATGGCCAGTTTTTTATTATTTGTTTATTTGGGGTAAGAAATAAAATGACACAATTCCAGGCTCTGGTAACAGATACTGCTGTACCCACTTGGATGATTTCCTGTAAAGTATAAGGATGGGTTTATTTTACTTTGTCCCAGTTCAGGTGTTTTTTTCTTGCCTACTTTCCAATTGTTTTTAATCTCATAACCTTTGCCACTGTGTTTTTCACTTTGTATTAAATTTTACTATAGCTGTAATTCTACTTAGTTTGCTTTTAGTCTCTGAGCTGCATCAATCTATATCTATATTCACTATATTTCACATCTATATTTCACATCTCTACTTCTATATCCTTATAGAATAGGCTGCAGACATTTTAAGGAGATTTTGTTTGAGGGCAAGTCTGTGCATTGCATGGAGTTCATTTTCTCTGTCTCTAGCCAGAATTTCTATATATGTAGTTCACGGTCACTTTCTCTTTTTTACTTTATCTTCAACTGTGGATGATCAAATCCACAAAATGGTTTATTATTTTTGTTATAGAAACTTTTAACAGAGTAGTGTTTACGTAAACCTCCAATTTGCCCGTTTTGTATAAAGAAATCTATTTTTGTTTCAGGTAAACCTATGGGAAAAGCTGTTATTAAAACGGCATTCTTTATATTTCAATAATTCATAATTCATATTATTCCATAATAAGTTCATAATTCCTTAAAAAAACAATGACCATCCAACATGTCACAGTAATCAATTAGAGGTCTTTTTTGCCAGTTTGACTTTTCACTTGACCATAAGTCAAACTATATCCTTAAGCTTTCAATCATTTTCCCCAAACCTGTGCTTTCAAAAAAAAAAGGCCTTTTCTAGTAAAAAAGACTATTCACGATATTTCTATACACAATTTAATAACTTTTATAAAACTTTCATTTACTATCCTTAAAAGTGTCTTTGTACATTTGAAAGGAGGGGACTAATTAAACTACAGGACTTTTTAAAAAGGATTTATTGAAATTGAAGCAAAAGCACAAGTACACGTAATTGGTTTGTATAAGGAATAATGATATATTTATAAAGCAGGGGGGGATTTATACTGTCCAAAGCAGGATTCATCCTTTTGCAGTTAGAAACTTACTTAAAGTTACTTAATCAACTAGTTACTGTAATAAAATACTTATCAAGTACAAGTACAATTACTTAAAACGTAGCAGTTTTAGTAAACGTTACTAGTTACTTTTGTATCCTCTTATCCTCACCCAGACAATGCAGACAGTGCGGAGCTATGGTGGCTCAGGAGGACGAGCCGTTATCCACCAATCCCAGCGTGGTGGTAGCTTCTCTGGTCACATGTCGAATCGTCCTTGAGCAAGACACTGAAACCCAATTAGTGTAGGCTAGCTGCATAGCAGTTCCCCTACCTGTGTGTGATTGTGTGTGTGTGTGACTATGAGTGCAAATAGGGGAATCAGAAGCAGTGTAAAGCGTTTGGGGTACCAGTATGGTAGATATACGTGTAAAGCATTTACTATATAACAGTGGAATGTGGCATATAACAGATTTTGACACCATGTTGTCTTCAGAATATAAATGATATCAGAAGAAAACAATGTTAGGTTACAATGTTAACATGCACAGCAAAAACGTGATAAAGTAATAGTATAGCAGAAATAATTAGATCATGTTATAACGGTGATTTCTATCTCATTCGTTTTTTAACTCCCTGACTCAGTGGACAGATCGGCAGTCCGTCTCAGGACTTCAGCTTAGTTCTGGGACAGACTTCTCGTTTGTCGCCTTGCATGGAGCACCTGACTCACGGTCATTGCACAGGATATCACGTTATTTCCTATGGCAAACGTTAGTATTATTTAAGTGCTTTACTTAAATATAGAATAAAATCTAAAATATATACTTACGTGCAAGTAACATTACAGTTTTTAACAAATACTCCAAAAGTACAATTTTTTTGTCTTTTCGGCTTATCCCGTGAGTTCAGGGTCGCCACAGCAACATGTCCACGTGTTGATTTAACACAGTTTTTACGCCGAATGCCCTTCCTGACGCAACCATCCCCAATTTCTACCGGATTGGACCGACACTGCACTGCTGGGGAGTAACGTGAGTAAATGTAATACGGTACTTCTCTCCCTGGAAAATTAACATGCTTGAAAAGCAGATCTGCCCGTAAGCACGATAAAGTTATTTCGGTATTGCCTTTTTTTCCCTGCTCTGCTCAAGGAAACATTTTCCCATTTCTACCTTGAGGGGTATGTTTGATATGATATGTTGCAATGCCCTGAAGGTTTACAGACTTCTTACAGAGGTCTTACATTCTCAAAAACGCCATATCCCAGCAGGCCCATTAATACATTGTATATAGGAAATGTAGTTTACTAACATTGCACGCCTACCTGATTATATGTGAGTGACTGTACAATAACCTACAATACCCAGAATACCCCACGGGGAACACTGCGCTGGCACCCTCAAGAGGCTTCTGCCGCGCACGGAGAGGACAGAGCGGAATAGAGTAAAAACTCCAGGCGATCGGCGGTCCGACAGTAAAGAAATGAAAAAACTTCGCATTAGAAGTTTGTATTGGGAACCTGCAATAACACGTAGTAGCGTTCAGTAAATGGCTTTTTGGCGGTTTTCCCTTTTCCTACCGATGGATTTACTACTGCCGTGACGAAGAAGCAGGAGCTTTAGCGACGGAGGAATTAGTATTTGTCAGGCTAATAACGTTAGTGTGGCGACAGTTCAGAGGCGGATTGCTTTGGCTGTTAGCTGAGGTGAAATATACAGACTAAGGACTATAACAGCTTCGATACACACCGAGTTGAATTTTGAAGAAGAGTATCGCCGGTTTTAAGCGCCATTGGCTTGCTGGTACCAAAGCTGTCAGGCGGTACGGTGCAGCCACGCCGGTGGAAGGCAGAGCGCGACGGCCGCTACTCTCCGGCTAGCTCGCCTGCTGCTTCTGTTTGTTGCATCGAGGCCTTGTCGGCAAGGCGACAATGCTTGACATAATGTCCGAGCACCAAGGTATGTTTCACCAATGCACCGCGACGAGCGATTAAACAAAAATGTGCCCGTGGGATGTCAATCTTTTTACCGTTTAAACATGTCTGTCGTGTAGCTGACATTAAGACGCTAACCTAAGTTACGGCTAACGTTATTGCTAACGTTTGGTTGCGTAGCCAAATTAATAGCACACTATGGTCTTGACTAAACTGCCATTTGTCCTGAAAATGCAGTGAACGGTATATTGGAGTGATTACACCTTCTCGAAATTGTCACAATCAACTAACTGCCAGCCCCAACGTTAGCATATTACAGCTAGGTTAGCTTGCTAGTCAGTTAAGGCGCCGATCCAGCTAGCTTACATTTACTTAATAGTTAGTAGCTGGACAACTAACGGTAGGCTGCCTCCTCACTGAAACACCCTAACGTGTCAGTTTTCAATTAACGTTAGACTGTCTTTATTGTCGACAACGAACACCATTACTTCTAAAAATAACGCCCATTTCAATGTTGTCAATTAAAAGACACACCGTGCTAGCATCAAGCTATGGAGCTTCCTACTTTCATATTAAGAAGCCAGCGTGATGAGCTAACTAGTTAACTAGCTGTAAGATGCTGGATTATTAGTACACCCTTCTCCGTTTAAAATTAATATTAATACTAGCCCATAGTAAATCGCTGTGGTCTTTGTCGATTTTCATTGCATGTCATTATATATAGATATATATCTATATATAATGTTAATTAACTTACATTTATATAGCAGCACTAGTCCCAACCATATTTGCCATTGTTGCTTCTGACGGCATAGCGTGTTGTTAGCTTCCCTTATAAATGTCAGCTAGCTATTCTACCTGCTAACAGAGATGCTAGGCAGACAGTGCAAAAACTACAACAGTCCAAAAAATTTACTCGTTACTTACATTTTTGCAGAGCCAATTACTTGTTTTAACTTTAATATAAAACCGGAGAACAAGTGTTTGACATACCCAAACCATCAGACTTTTTAACCTTAGCGGTAGAGTTAAAGTAATGACCGAGCCACACCGGTTGCAGTGTTTAGCGTTGCATCCGATGACAGATTTGTTATTTTCTGCTCTGATGGTACCAATAAACTCGGTGGGTGTGATTTAATATGGGCCTAACTAATCAAAAGATGATTCTAAACAAGCTCGATTCGCTAATCTCTAATAACCCACATTAAGTTATTAAGACAGGTTAGCAAACCGATGCTAGCTTTAGCCCTGTGTTTGGTGTTTCTTACAAGTATTTTGTTTCCTTCTGCCAGATTCACTTTTGACGTGCAAAACGGAACCTTTGGTGAGTTTGCAATTTGAATTTGTTGACCATTATTTTCAGTAGCCCTCTATTGGTGTAAGCGTTGTTGGATTAGCCCAACTTTTTAAACAAAGGCATGTGTTTTCTATAGCCCACAGAAAGGAAAAAGAGGACAGTTGAGGACTTCAACAAGTTCTGTAGCTTTGTCCTGGCATATGCCGGTTACATCCCCAGTCCAAAGGAGGTAAGTTGCTTTGGATAGTGGATAACCATTTCCACACTTTGCTCAAACTGTGAGTAAACACCAGTGTGGTGTTTTTTGTTTTTTTTTTTCTTCTAGGAAAGCTCATGGTCTCCGACGTCATCTAGCTCTGCACACAGTTCAGGGTTGTCAGCAGATGGAGGCGGCGGAGGAAGCAGCAGCATGGGTAATGCTTGGGCACATGGAAGCTCTGACATTCACACCATCCATACGTTTGTCCGTAAAGCCCGAGCAAATAAGGGCAAAAATATTCGCCACATGCACTCGGACAGCACTCTACTGGACAAGATGCGTCTTAAAGACTCTCTGTATGAGAGCCAAGCCAGCACTAAGGCAGAGCGCAAGAAGGACAAAAAACTGAAAAAGTTGTCACTGGGTTCTGGCATGACAGCAGCAGATAGTGGCAGTAGTGAAGGCGAAAAAAGGGCACGCATCAAACGCAGTAAAAACTCAAAACAGCCAAAAACTAAGAAGCTCAAGACTTCAGCTGCTCAAAGTGAGACAGACTCAGAGGCACGGCATTCTCATACAGAGGTACGACCTGTGAGAGAGGAGCTGACAGGGCATGGGGGCTCCACTCCAAGCATGCCAGGCCTGGGGAAGGTGCAGCCAGACGAGTCCATGAGGGAAGCGGAGATGAGCTCCAGTGAGGGTGAGACCTGGATTGCGGATGAAGACATCATGGTTGAGTCAGGTATGGTATTGTCACCTTTAAAATAAATGTGTACATTTCATAGGGTGTTTAATGCCATTTAATGTAACTTCTGACATCTTTTTTTCCACTGCTTTATGTACACTATCCTTTTTATGAGCTATAAAATCTTAAAACTGTTTCCTTTTAATTACACAGGGGATGATTCATGGGACTTAATCACCTGTTACTGTGGGAAGCCTTTCGCAGGACGGCCAATGATCGAGTGCAACCAGTGCGGCATATGGGTGCACTTGTCATGCGCAAAGATCAAGAAGTCCAACGTTCCCGACATCTTTTACTGCCACAAGTGCAGGGACTTGCGGCGCTCAGGACATAAAAAAGACACCTAGAAAATGACTAGGTTGTTGGGACAAAGAGCACCGACCTTGTTTTTGCTGTCCTCTGACACTTCTTTTCTTTGATGCCTACAGCCAAAACAGCCTAAATTATCACGTGGATGGCAAGTGTATTGTCAGTTTGTAGAGTTTCTTTTGACAATCATAACCATTCTTATTTATCCCTGTCTTTTTTCAACTTTCTTTAAATACTTAGGCTTTTTTTGGCCACTGTGAAGACTTGGACAAAAGGCAACAGTGACAGTGGAGACTCATTAATTTGTTACTAATTGATTCACATTAATTGGCTTTATTGTTGTATATTGTGCTGGTGACGTGTACATCATTTTTCACTGTTCATTGTTCTCGATTTGAGGGCAGATTTTATCTTGAGGACGTTGAGAAATCAGTGAAAATTTCTTTTAGAAATATCATTTTCAGTTTGATGCCCATTTCTTCCCAACTTTAAATCAATGCAAGTTTTACACAAAATGTATCTTAGAGATTGAAGAGGTCACTCCTGTTTTATGTTTAGAAGTATGTCATAATGCTACATGGGCAGCTCATCCTTCTTATATTTCTTTTCACATTTAGGTTATATATTTGTGGCGACTGCTGATGCGTTGCTATGTAGAAATCTCACTCCTCTAGAACAAGTGATCTTTGACTTCACTGAATCGGCTAACGTTTATTTTTCTGCAATGGCATCTACATTGCTAAATTTCAAATTGCACACAGACAATTCTTAAAGCAGTGCACTTTTTAACTGTAAACCTAAATACCATTTCCACTGCTTATATGGATGGTATTGAGAATAGAATCTGTACTTAGCATGTAGCTGCGTACATTCACGATTGAGCGCTTAGTGTTTCTCCCTGTCTGGCTTGTTAATCCAACTTCGATAGCCATTTACCATGAACAACATTTACATTGAAAGCTGTTTAAATTTTGATGTTTTGGTTTTGTTTGTGTGTTTTAATTTTTTTTTTGTGTATTTTCATGTTAATAATTCATCTGATATGAGGGGGGTAATGTTGCTGTAAGATGAGAGGTTTGGCTTTAAAATGTCAAAGTGGATCTAAAGCTAGTTTAAGAATGGTTGTAAAATATTTGCTTTTCTATTTCATTTAATTGTTTATTTCTTAACTTTCTGAGAAGCGGGATTAGAGATTCACCCACATCAGAGACTGGACATAAGATTATCTCAATTGAGAACAAAATTGTAGTGTACAGAAAATAAGTCGATGCCACTTTAGGGTGTGGCATTTGATTATGTTGTTTGGTTTTACCATGTGCTTTTCGTTTTGTTGGTGGGAGATTTTTGGAAAGTCTCCAGTAGCAGTTGCACTCTCTACATCTTTTCAATTCTGTGTACATATCCTGTTCTTTGACTGTACATATGTGAAAGTGAAGAGAGAAAATACCCACAAAATCTATATTTTCTGCAGTCTGTTTTCTTTAATTGTAGCTTGAAAAATAAAAGTCTTTGGGAACATATAAAAAGTTGTTTTTTAGTTATGTCACTCTCAAAAACAAAGGCATTTGAAGTGTTGTAATGGTTGTACCACTAGAGGGAGTTTGTGTGTTTCTTTTCAGGCTTGGTAGAAGGCTTCATCCTGTAACACAAACATACACTATATAAATGCTCAGTTCTTAAATAGCTAAAGATGAATCAGGTTATTCAAATAGTAACTATACAGGATGGTTATTACTACGTGAATACTACTTGAATTGGCTTAATGATGCAGGCAAGTGACATAAGCATCCTTTGTTTGTGAGTTATTGTATAGACAACTTGTTCTCTTTGGTGTACTAGCAGTGCCAGTTTAACAGTGTTTTGTCTCGGTTGTACTCACCTTTCGGTTTCGGGAACTGGACATTTGAAAGCTCCCAATTGAGTCCACGGGGGTGACTTTTCTCCTGTGGACACATAAACAAATTTAATCTAAAACACGGATGTACAGTGACTCAAGAATGCATAGTTAATTCATAATGTATATTCACTCTGCACTTTGTATTTGAAAAGACATGTTCAGTTAATTATTTAATAGAAAAAAAAAAATCCACAAATACATCAACAACCGCCAAAACAAATCTAAAAAATAAGGCAAAAGTAATTTGTATTGATTTTGGTACTGTCAGCAAATTCCATGCTTTGTTAGTTTTGGTGTGTTTGTGGTATTCAGCAGCAGTTTAGCTTAAAATTAAATTATGATAAACAATTTTTTACAAAAAAATCTAAAGATAATAAAAAAGAGTATTTGTGATTCTATCACGCTAAGTTCAACATCTTTCTTTACATGGTATTTACATTACTTAAGGTGTGAGTGAACATTTCCAAGTACACTGGCTCATTCATTAGACACAAGTGACACTTTGAAACTTTGAAATTATATGAAACTAGGGGGCGGCTGTAGCTCAAATCTCAAATCGTCCACTGACCACAGGATCAGTGGTTCAATCCCCAGGCCCAGCTATATGTTAGTGTCTCTGGGCAAGACACTGAACCCTTAACAGCCTTTCCCCTTGTCCACACCATTCCAAGCTTGGGTCCAAGCCCAGGGAGGGTTGCGTCAGGAAGGGCATCCGGTGTAAAAACTGTGCCAAATCAACATGCGGACAATCATCCGCTGTGGCATAAGCCGAAAGGACAAAAAGACAAAAAATAAAATTCTAATACATGTAACTATCATGCTCACTCACCTCTTTTCATTGACTTTATGGTGGAAGTGGAATTGGTTTTGGTGTTGGAGAGGAAGGTCCTCTGTTGAAGCAATGAAAGTCTTTGAGGGACGGCCATGCACATCTCTGCCTGTATCGCCCGCATCCCCCACAGAGACATCTCCTTGATCTGAGTGATCAGGCAAGTGGATGAAGAGCTCTTGGTCTACCCAGTCAATTTCCTGAGGACAGTAATCAGTGATAAAGGACATAATTAAATACCAGAAAGAATCTGTGTTTGTGCAAAAAGTGACAAGGAGTGTGTACACGATCTTACACTTTTGTTTCTGAAACTGCTTGGAAGTACCACAGCAGATATCTCCTCCAGCAGCAGGTAAAGAGCCAGTACACACCAGGAGCAAAGCATCTATGTAGAATAAATCAGGCAATTTCACATTTCTTAGTCAGTGCAAGGAAACAGTAACATGCAAGATGAGGAATTCCAAAAGCAACAATGCTCACCCTTAAAACTTCTGTTTGTCTTTGGCTTTCTATCCTCAAAGATCTTACTCTGGGTCTTCTGAAAAGCTGGCCAGTGTGGAGGGTATTTGTAGCCATGCATCTAGGGCGGGTTTATATTATCTGACTGGCACCAGGGGTTTAGGCTAATTGTGCGCGTGTGTGATTCAGACATGCCAATTACATCTGCCGCCCTGGTCATCATTAGTGTCAAACCTCTTAAGCCACTCTTCAATGATTTTAAAGTGCAGACAACATGCCTCGCCACACGTATACATACATCTTCTCAACCACTACCCCCCCTTCCACTCTCCCTGAAGCTGAGTGATGACAGATGGGAGCATGATAACGCCATTGTTGAGGATGTTGTAGCCTAGTGTTTACAGAATTGCTCTGGGGAAACACACCAGTCTGACTAGAAGCAATTGGTCTTACTTTGATCTGGGAGTTATGGCCAATACGTCTGATGTCTATGACTAATACTGATTTACTGTGATGACTTGCTAAATGTGTAGAAAACCACATCTAAAATGCTCAACCATTTTTTATTGCAGTGAACCTGGTTCCACTGTAACTAAATCAGACATAGCTCTGGATACATCTCACACAGGCAATTTAGAAAATCCTCACTTAAAGTAATTTTTATCTACAACTGATTCCTAACAATAAATATAAGACTATAAATAATTGCAGCTTTTTTCAAAAATGTATCAAAATGTTAACTACCAGGTGATGATCAGTCAATATCTGTACTCCTCTCTTCACCTCTCATTTGATGATACGACCACAAAGTCAATCAGTTGCTGTTGTGGTACCAGGTACACTTATTAACAACCCTTCGTTCAAAAATGATGTGGCCAACTCATGACTAGCGCAGAAGTCTAATAACAATGCACTACTAAGGCTCAGATAAGTTAGGTATTTCCTCCCACTCACTCAACTGGCACTCAGCCGGGGGACTTGTGACCATCCCCACACCCGCCTGACGTCACTCACTCTGGGCAACTCCAGAAAAGACAAGAGTTCAACTCCTCCCTAGGAGTTTGGTTTTAGGGCCAGTGCTATGGATAGAGGTAAGCCCAACTATATCTAGATAGTACTACTCGACATCCTGCACCAGGCCCTCCCTGACAGAGAGGTGACATTCTGCATGCCGAAAACCAGCATACGAAGCGTGAGATCAGCAATCGTAGGTATGTGACCTTGCCAGCTGCCTGGCCTGCTTGACCCTAATTCCTGTCCCTGCAGGTGGTGGGCCCAGAGAGTGGTAGCTCCACATTATTTCTCCAGGCTGTGCCCGAACAAGATGCTCACTGACGAGCTCCCTTCCTAGGTCTGGATCCAGAAGTGTGGATCCAGAAGTGTGCCCCATCGCCAGTCCCTATTCTAGGTGAGGCTTCATCAGAGATAGTGTCAGGACCGAGTGTGTCTGGTAAACTGAAGGACGTGATCATTCAGCTTCAACTGAATTCACCTATGGACTGCTACACAATCCAGACCACACACAAATCCCTTCACCGCTCCTCAGCCTGCCTGAAAACAGAGAAGAGACAGCAGGAGTGGATGGAGAGACTAGCAAATAATGGGGAGGTGGGGGTGATGCTCCATTTGGAGTATATGCGCGCTCAGACACGTTTTCACTTTTCTGCTTTTCCCGCCCTGCTGTAATTATTTCTATTTTGGAACACAGAAGCTCACCAAACAGAGCTGGTGCTGATGGATCAGAGGTGTATAAATAAACCAAGGCAAAGCTGGCAGCATGTCAGCAGGGGCAGAGGCCAGATAGGCTGCAATAAATGTCTCAATTATCAGGGACAGGGCCCATTAGGGGACTCTGGTTGGGTGCGTGACTGTGTGTGAGTTCTGTTATTACACTGGACCTAATGTCCTCCTGAAGATGTAAACTTCAGGAGAATCCTTCAAAACAAAGACATTTTGTTGGCTCTTACCTCTCTGTGGGATACTACAATACTAAATACATACAGTTGCAAGCGAAAGCAATGGCAATGTTTGCAATTTCCTTGTTTTCTCCATAAATTGATCGTAAAATGGAATCTGATCTTGGCTTATAAAAAACAAACAGTCACAATCTTACTTTATTGAACAAACTTAATAAACATATTAAGTGATGGGGAAAAAAGAAATGACAACAGTGTTTAAAAACTAGTGGAACCACTCAAGCAAGCAAGCACATGTAGCTTTGTATTAGCTGTGGTTTCATGATGAAGGTGTTAAGACAATGTTTGTTTTTGTTGTTTAGGTACTGTTACTGTGTTCATTCTGCTTCTGTGTGTGTGTGTCTACCCTCAAACCCCACATCCTTACTGCAGCAGGTGCCAAATACTGACTGACTTGTTTGCAAGCAAGACTGACATGTCATAATAACACAAATGATGAATGCTCTATATCACACAGGGAGAGGATGTAGTAATCATCTCATTTCAACAAGTTGCATATTCCATGTGCATGTGCATGAATCCTGCAAAACTCTTTCGAGAATCAGCTGCTCGCTCCAAGTTCTGCAGATCAAACTACATATTGCTGTAACCATGTAATGATTTTTATTATATGCTACTTTAGGGTTAATAGGCTAAGTGTACCTTTTATTTCACTATTTTTCTAAGATGACTTTAGCTACCAGTTATTAAAGTTAGCAGTTTACATGCAGAATAGGCCTAAGCAGCAATTTGGACTGTTTAACATCGACACACGCTGCACTATATGCTGTAAAATATTAGAAAGGGCTCCATTTACCCAGCTACAACATTATAATGATGCTTACCCAGTCATCTATCAGGTGTTCCTGCCACAGGGGGATGAAGAACTTTGAACAGACATATAATAAGGCTAATATACATAGCATACAGTTGCTAGTAGTGGAAGAAGTATTCAAATGTTTTATTTAGGCCTATGCAAATGTAGTAATGCCACATTGTGGAAATCTGTTTGTAAAAGTCCTGCGTTCAAAAAGAACGGTAATAAACCTATCAGCTTTTTACTCATACTAAATGACTCATTTCCATAGTCATCCAGGTCATAGTACTGCATCAGAATTATTGGTGTAATAATGCTGCAGTAATGTTAATTTATCCTGCTGGGTAATTTCTACAAGGGATTAAAAACCCATATTTATACCAAAACAAACTGTTCAGAAGGCTGCGTATCTCCAGACTCAGGTGACATTTGTTTTATTAATTCACATTATGGGTTGGTTTGATCACCGTTAATATATGGTTAGTATGTTATAGCATAGTTTCTTGTTGTTATATATCTAAGAGCCTTGTGTAAGTGTATGTGTGCGTGTCGATGGCGTCATCCATGACATCACGTACCTGCCTTTGACGTTTTTGCCTTTTTAGTTTGCCTAGGAGACGATGTTCAGTTTTGGGCAGTTTTTGCAGCCAACGGACGGCCGGGAGCAAAGGTTTATCAGGTTTGATGTGGCTCAATTATTACTTTGCCTCCACTGAGGGAAACGTTGTGAACTCATTCTCTAATGTTTTCTGTTCTTCGTTACTTTTCTTTTGTTGTACTTTTTTTAACAGCTTTATTTAATTTTGTTTGCAGAGTAAATAAGGAAAATCATAACTACCATCAGAAACAACAAACACTGACTACAGTGCAGACAAAAAATAAATAAATATTAAATTAAGACAACATTTTAAGCCGCTGGGGGTTTAGTGCCTGACATCGCTGGTGTGTTGGCGTCCTCTGGTGCTCAGTGCTGTTGCGCTTTTCTAACCTAGCAACCCCTCCCTCCTCCTGCTGTGCTCGCTGATAAACACATTTCCATGGTGCCAAGTCCAAACGTGCTTATGGGACTGCGGCTCTGAAAACAAAGCGACGCTGGATCGAGCAAAAAAAACTGTACAGTTTAAGTAAAAGTTCCTAAAAGGTTTTCCTCCGTTCGAGATGTTAATTGCCATGTTCAGATTTGGACCCTGCTAAAAGGAAACACGCGGAAGGCTTAATGAATATCATATGAGTCTGCAAAGGGGAGGAGACTCTCGTAACTGAGGATGAGGAGGAGTAATAAGAAAAAGACGCAGGTTAAGGAGGAGACGGTCAAAAGCTTTTCGTGGCTTCGCAGATTTTTTCCCCCTTTAAATTAACCGCGTTACGTTTTTATTCAGAGCAGAGGGGAAAGCAGCAACCGCGGAGGTGAGATTTCAAGGTTTTTTGTTTTTTTTCAGTTAAACAAAGACAGGACGAGAGGCAGATAGTGAATGTTTGTGCTAAAGACGGAGGGGAATGGGTTGCGTGATTACGAAAAAAAGTATTTAATCAAACACAGTTGATTGAACTAACGAGGGATACAAGTGTAAAACAAGAATTCAGCTTTCTCTGCCAATTGGAATGATAATGAATTTAAGGTTGGCCGAGCAGCAGAGGACGTGACCGACTAAGTGGGTTGCAGTGGAAAGATAAATAACTAAACGCCCCCAACTTCTGAAATACGCACACCCACTTTTAACTTAATGCATTTTAACTCCGTAATGCAAACTGTACTTGTAAATAAACGGAGTTTTATTATGCAAATTGTAAAGATTTACATATTATGGTTTAATGACACCCTTACACGATTACAGCGCAAATCGCGTTATTCAGCATACTGCTCAGAAGGTGGCTGAATGATGTTAGATGTTTTTGTTGCTGGACTGTTTGTGTCTTTCTCTTTCTGTGAATCCCCCCTCAATCTTCTGGCTTTCGTTACAATCTTCTCCCACCCCTTTCATTCTTGCTGTTTCTCATAGAGACCCTGGGAGTAGATCAGGAAGTGTTGACCATTTTAATTCTGTGCCCGGAAAAGCTTCAGCCAGCTCCTGGTCATGTCTGGTAAGTGCTTCTACAGTTTTAATGCTTACATTTATTTTAATACAGAACAATGTGAGGAATTTAAAACTGAAATTATTCAATTTCTCTGTTGTGGTATTTGTTTGGATATTGTGAAATCATTTTGGTCACACTGTTCAGTGAATTCAGCCTCAATAAATGAGCACCTTGTCCTGACCCCAGATTCCCCAGAGTGGCCTTGAGTAATTTTTTCTTTCTCAAGGTGGTACTATTTTTAAGAAATTCTTAGACTGCTTGGTTGAAACGCTTTCACAATTCTAGTTCCAACCTACTCCTCCTCTGGATGGAAAAGAGTTAGGTGGTGAAAGGTGCTGTAGTTTTTGCATGTTGGTCTGTGCACTTGAGGGTGGAGTTTCAGTTTTGTTTCCTGAAAGTTAGAGAAAGGAATGTGGAAAAAAAGGTGGAGCAACAGTGAGCCCCAAAGTTCCCAAAATGCAATGCATCTGTTGTCCTTTTTTGATTGTGTCACTTTTGTTAGAAAGGCAAAAATGATACAAGGGATTTATTACTCTGTCCCTCCACGGTCAGAACTACAAACGAGGAACGATTTCCATATGAAAGTATCTACGGGCACATCATGTATGAGGATGTTTTTGACCGGCCCTGCCAAGATAACAAAAACCGGTTTTGTCAGCTGTGACTCATATTTGACACCAGTGCATTGCAGACAAATCCTTTGGAACTCACCACTAACAGGGATGAATTAGTAACACTATATTTCGAAGGTGAGCAAATTTATTTTAGTACTCACATAATTGCCACAAAATAATAGTGTATTTGCCTCATGCAAAAACAAACCTCTGATTAGCAGCCACAAGTACAGCTTCCGTTTGCCTTTGGATGTGAGAGATCTCAGGTCACTAGTCAAGGACCAAGAAAGAACAACAACAACAACAACAAAATACCTTGGCATATTTGTATCTTTCTGTCAGTACAGATAGAACATGTAGCAGTGCATCATGATAGTCTGACAGGATTGTATTGTGAGCAGGTGTGGCAAAGGATCTAAACTCCTATTTATTACGATAAAGCTGGTAATTTAATGCAATTTTCTAAATCTTAAGAAAATTCCACAAAAATATCAAAATCGAGTTTATTCAAAACCTGATTTAATCAAGCTCTGTTCAAGTTAAATAAACTATTTAAAACACATTTGAGCTGCACAGATACACTAAGTGAGGTGTTTCTTTATTTAAAAAAATACAGGCACAATAGTTTATCTACAAACTAATAACCTGTAACTTTCCAAGTCTTAGAAGAGTAGTTCCAGTAAGGCTGAGGCCACTGATCATCCATCACTAATTAATTCATTGCCTTTTTATCGCATCTAATATTTGCATTAGAGAATAAATTGCTATGTATTCAATTATATTCTGAACAGTGAATGTGAGGACTTACCAGTTAGCATGCCACCAAAGTGAGACCCCAGAAACAAAAGGAGCAACTGTGCAGTCTAATCAGATTGTCCACTTTTCCCTCAGCCTCATGACTCTGGGTGTTCGTAGAGAGGGTTGTTTTGTGCTGCGCTACCAGTCTCCTGTTGCTCTGTTTGGGATGCCTGTCTCACTATCACTCTCTCTCCGCATCCACATCTGTTAACTTTCTGTAATCGTTACGTACTCTAATGCTCTCTATGGATCCATCTCTTGCACATCACAGTTACAGACTTTGTATTAGTCCAAAGTTGGGAGGTTGTTATGTGTTGCACAGCAAGCGTGTCTTCACATACAGTGTATCTTCTGCCATTTAGAGGAGCTAGTCTCCACAGACTGTGGGATCTAGACCGTATATGGTGAATAAAGGCCCACATCGATGTCTGTGTGGTGACGCTCATGTCATTGCATTGCTTGTTTTGTGCATACTACACGTCATACACCACATACATATTTATTTAGAATAATATAAAATATTATTTTCACATAGTTAAGAAGAATAAACCAGAGAGTGTTTAGGACTTGTGCTTTATAAATGATCTGGTCACTTGTCAAAATGGTTGTATTGTTAAGCAAAGTAAATATTTTACAATAGTTCCTAACACAAGATCTCTTGCAAAGAGTGTTCAAAAAGTGGCGAAATATAAAATAAAAACAAATTGGAAATGCCCGAGCCATCATGGAAGTCTGTTAGAAAAGCAGTCAAGACATGAGGCGCTTTTTTTTTTTGTTGTTGTTGTTGCTTTTTCAATTAGAGTACTTTTTTTCAAATCACTTTATGGAAACAAACACATCACCCAACTAAAACGAAAGGTAGGGGAGCATCTGCTTCCTCTTATGAGCAATTACTGTTACGCGCAAATTTGTGACTAAAGGAACCCACAAGAAGAGAGAAGTAGTGAAGCCACTGTTGGTACATCTTCTAAGAAACAGAAAAATCCTGTGCATTCGTTGGGTTGAGGCATTTTAAATAGGGTTCTCCTTTGGCTTGGAGAAAAGGACAGAAAACGGAGGATTACTATGAAACACCTGGAAACATTCAAACCGTTTTCTTTTAAGAGCTGTCTGTTGTGGCGCCTTTTATCAAGTTAGCACATGACAGTCAGCAGTGCACTTCACTAAATGCAGACATCCTTATCTCTGTCCCTGCCACTTCTTTTAAATTGCCAATCAAGCTCTTTTCTCCAATTTAACTTAAAACTTCTGTAATTTATGTTATTTGTACTGTGTGTCCGAAGCAAACACTGATGCACATTGTAAAAACAGTTTATATAAAGATTTAGGCCCAAATAAAGTTTTATGATTGAATAGTGGTCTTTATAGCAGTCTTCTTGTCAAATCCAATATTTTAGAGAATAATTACCATGAAAATGCCACACACACAAAAACCACTAGGCTATTACTACGTGGTATAATGCAGTAAATTCTGTATTGGCTTTTTATTTGCTCTGCTGTAAGTGCTTTAAAACTGCACTTTGGCTCGGGTAATGAGTAGATTATTGACTCCTATCCAGCAGGGAAAAGCACAGTGATCCCCAGCAAACGGACACTTGCTCGCTCACACATTTATGAACACAGAGCAGCTGCTATCAGCCCGACTAGCACAAGTCATCACCTCCTCCATTTATGAAACGCGTCTGCTAAATGTAAGTGCAAATGTATGTCACTGTGCAGTGATGGTGTAAATTGTTGTGCATATTTGAATGTTGTGTGGTATTTTGCTGGGTAGAAACTTTCATGATAATAAATCTGCAGCGATGATAGATTTAATAATGTATAGAACAGGTTTATTAAATTATTTAAACAGTCGGATAAAATGTCAAACAGGAAAACCTCTGCTTGGAGGGGAAAACATTTGTTATTGTACCTGTAAAAGGTAACTTGCTCGATAACTGAATAGAGTTGGTTACTTGTATGAAAATAAAACAGCCCTAAATGTTGTTACAGTGTGTTGTCTTTTTATTTTGCGTGTCCTTTTCACACATTTTGAGCTGTAGGGCTCCACTCTAACCGGGGACCTTGCTGGTTAACACTGTGTTCGATGCACATTGATGGTCATAAATGTCCGGGGTGAACATTCGTAGTCCAAAGTCTTTTTATATGAAGCACTATCATTGGTTTTAAACATTAACAAGATGCAGGGCTGGATTGTAAAGAAAAAGGCTGTTACACTTAAGAAATTAATTAAATTAATTTAAGAAATTACTTAAGAAATTCTTAATTATTAATTCTTAATTATTCTTAAGAAATTAATTAAATTAATTTCTTAACTTTGACTTTGAGAGGTGTTTTGTCACTAACCTCGTTAGTGACAGATGTTCTGTTCTGACCTCCAATATGCATTGAATGCAACATAGGTCCTCACATGTACTTTATGTGTTGGGTTCACCAATCACACGTCGGTGTAATTACAGCACCCTGACAGTGTATTGTTTTTTCATTTAAAACATTGCTCTCTTTTTTTTCCATGTTACCCAGGCCCTTATAACCAGCCACCTTACCCAATGTCTCAGCCTGGGGGACAACCTATGGCTCCTTATCCTGTTCCTCAGGGTGGGTATGGAGACCCAAGTCAAGCTCCTCCACCAGGTTTCAACATGGGCTACAGTCCAAACCAGCCTGCAGTCATGTATCAGCCAGGACCAATGGCCCCCGGGCCAGTTATGGGCCCCGGGCCAGTTCCAGGCCCAGAGTATGGCGGCCCTCCAGGAGGGATCTCCTCAGCCCCGGTTGGGGCTCCCGCTCTTCCTGTTGGGGTGCCGCCGGGACTTGAGTACCTCGCACAGGTAGGTCGGAGAAATCGAAAATAGTCTGCAAGATTTGCAAATTCACAGTCTAGGTTCTGGAATTTATTATAATGAATGAAAAGAGATCCAGTGAGTTTAAGGGATTTGACTTCAAATGTTGCTCCACCTGTTTAAAGAGTTTTGTTGGGAGTCTCTTTATCTTGAGATTACATGGATTATTCATGTGCCACTCCTTCCTTCGGGAATCTTTTCATTTACTGTTTCTGACCTTTAACATACTGACTCTGGCAAATGACTAAGAAAGCTACACTTGAGCATGTACTTTGTAGGTATTGTTGCTGTTAAGCTATTAGACAAAAGTGTGAGGCAGAAAAGAGGAACCATGTGGTCAAATTTCTGTGCTGAGTATGCAATGGAAACTGTGCTCCCGTATGAGTGAAATAAAGACAAGACAGTCAAGAAGCAATGCTTTTCATCAACTACTGGGCAAATTTGTTTATTTGGTTTGTTTTACTTTAACACTGTAACACCATTAATTGTAAAGAATAAGTTTGAGGTATCTGCTTTGCAGCAGGAACTGAAACCAAACTAGTACATGGTGTGATCTACCCTCAGTTCTCCCACCCTTCAACATTCAACAGACTTCTTTGTACAAATATTAAAGGCTAAACCTGAAGCAAACAAAATTCAAACAAAGACCACAACTTGCTTTCATGACTCTCCAGCAAGTATGTTTCCCAACGAGGAAAAGGAAAATCATTTGTATATAAACTTGAGTCCGATACCTCAACTTGGCAAATATGGTTTACTTATTCAATGGCTTTATGGAAATGTGCAAAGTAAGCTCATTTGCTTCAAAAATGAGACAAGTTGTCCCTTTAGTGTTGGCACCTTTTAACTAGTTCTAACAGGAAACTTTGTGGATTGATGTTTGCTTAAGAATACACGCATACGGAAAAAGTCAACAAGTTGCAGGAAACGTTCCTTACAGATTCTGTTTCATTTTGACTTGATAGCATCATGCAGTCGCTGCAGATTTGTTGGCTGCACATCCATGATGTGGTGCATTATCCTGCTGAAAGTAGCCATTAGAGGATGAGTGTGGTCTGCAACAATACTCAGGGAAGCTGTGGCATTTAAATGACCGTCAGTTTGGTGTTTAGGGGTCTTGAAGTATGCCAAGGAAGTATCCCCCACACCAATAAACTACCACCACCAGCCTGAGACATTGATACGAGACAGGATGGATCCACTTTCATTTTGTTTATGCCAAAATCTGAGTGCACCGTCTGAATCTGACTCATCAGACTAGTCAACATTTTTCAATCATCTATTCTCCTATTTTTATAAGCTCTTGTGAGAGATGACAGGAGTGACACCTGCTGTGGTCTTTGGCTCTTGTAGCCCATTGGCTTCAGGTTCTGATTTGTTGTGTGTTCAGAGAAGCTCCTCTAGAAACCAGGTTTGTGCGAAGTTGTTATTTGTGCTAATGTTGATTTTTCTGTCAACTCAAACCAGTCTGGTCATTTTCATCTGACCTCTGGCATCAACTAGGCATTTTCTCCAAGAGAACTGCCGCTGAATATTTTCTATTTTTTAGACCATTTCCTAAACCCTAGGGATGGTTTCGTGTGAAAATCCTAGAACATTTCTGAATTACTCAGCCCGGCCCATCTGGTACCAACAACCATGCCATGTCAAAGTCCCCTAAATCACCGTTCCTTCCTGTTATGAAGTTGTGCTTGAACTTCAGCAGATCCTCTTGACCTCTTTCACGTTTGTGTCACCAGTAACACAAAATGGCCTTTTTCAGTTTTTCTATTTTACATCTCTTATCTTTTGTGGTTTCAGATTGACCAGATCCTGATTCACCAAAAAGTGGAACTGCTGGAAGGTAAGGGTTATTAACGTGTGAATCGTAACCTGTGAATCTTTATTAATGATGTCTGTCCTTGCAGTTTATGTTTATCAGTACTTTGTTACTCACCAGTTCCTTTCTCCTTCCAAATCTGACCAGCTATAATTGGTTTTGAGACTAATAATGAGTATGAAATAAAGAACAGCCTTGGCCAAAAGATCTACAATGCCAAAGAGAAGAACGACTGCTGCACAAGGAACTGCTGTGGCTCACTGCGCAGCTTCGACATGAAGATCAAGGACAACATGGGCAGAGAGGTCATTCGCCTGATTCGGCCTTTCCGCTGTGTGTCCTGCTGGTGTCCCTGCTGCCTGCAAGAGGTGTGTTTATTTTTGTCAAAACTGGCTCTTAAAGCTTCACAAATGTATTTACCAAACCAAGACCATTACTGGAAGAAGTAAATATTTTGTCAGCATGTCCCTGAGTAATCAACCGGGGTGGTGATGATTAAGAAACCAAAGTAAAAAATGGAAGTGATGAATCTTAACAAGATCTAAATGGGTGACCTTTTCCCTTATTACCCCATACGTGGGAACTGTGTTTTAGTAGGTCCTTAAATGTCATCCACCTACCATCAACACTTACTAATTTATAAAGTTGGAAAACCCCCAACAAATGGAACATTTATTTCTGTCCTGCTAAATTGCTGAGGCATTTCAAGGTCTTTGTGCAATTGGGCTGTTCAGGGAGGGGTTTGTTAGGACTATGAAAGGCCCTTTGTCTGTCCAAACTATCCCCTAGTCTCCCCCAATCCTCTACCATCCCTTCACCTCTGAGACCTTTCACTCCCCGTCTCTCAGTTGACTATAGTACCCTCCCACTGGCCTGAACCCAAGCTCTTACACTGTCTCATAGGACAGTGTTCTGTTAACTGAGGAGCCATGTGAAATTACCTTTTGTATGTGGTACCACAATGAGTCTCGCATATCAGTCCTGTTGTCCGTATTTGTAACAAGCGGTGTAACCCGGTGATGTTTTATTTATAGCTCGGTGTCAAGGAAAGAGGGCAGATTTTAAAACTCTATTGAGTGAATCTGAAATTCATGTCATGTTAGTATTGTATGCATTTGACCCACAGATGGAGGTGCAGGCACCACCGGGCACCACCATAGGCTATATCAAGCAGGACTGGCACCCTTTTCTGCCGCGGTTTTCCATCCAAGGAGCAAACAAAGAGACGGTGATGAAACTGGAGGGACCCTGCTTTGCTTGCAACTGCTGTGGGGACGTCAACTTTGAGGTGAACTTGTAGGATTGTTGCAGTCCAGAGCGCTTTGTGAAGAATCTTTAATCTGTGAAAAATATCTAAACTGAGATATTACTGGTCTTTATCATGTTAATTGGGTTAACGGAATAATTTGCCATCTTGGGGAAGATGCCAAAAAAATTATTTTTTCGGGGGGGTCCTATGCTGGTTTTATGTCAACTTTACAGGAGCAGGTTGCAAAACAAGAGGCGTATTGCATTGATTTTTGAAATTTTTATTTATTTATTTATTTTAAATCCACAATTTAAAAAATTTGCCTGCATTTATTTATTTATTCATTCTTACAAGAAACCAACAATATACTGTCCTTAGCCTACCCATTAAACACCTTTACATGTTTATATAATCATTGTTTATCTAATCGTCGGAATAAAAATGGACAGGTTGGAGGGTACCTGCTATAGCTCGGATTAAAGGAGCAGAGATCGTGGGAGTATGTCCAGCTCCAAGAGCTTTAGCTGGATGATGGTCATGGCTCCTTTCAGGATGAGTCGAAGTCTCTCAGTTCAACACTCAGCATCTAAGAAGATGATTTCCAGCTTGCTGAAGGACCTTGCATTAAAATGACTTGGGATCAACTGTGTTGTTCTTAATACTCTGCAGCTTAAGGGGAAAGACAGTGACAAGCCCATTGGTCGCATCAGCAAGCAGTGGAGTGGCCTCTTAAAGGAAGTCTTCACCGACACAGACAACTTTGGCATCCAGTTTCCTCTGGACATGGACGTGAAGATGAAAGCTGTGCTCATGGGAGCCTGCTTCCTCATTGTAAGTCCCAATTTTATGGAAAAATACAGATCTTAATTTGTGGGGTCTTGCTCAAAGATGATTATTTCCTTCCTTTTTGTCACTTCACAGGACTTCATGTTCTTTGAGAAGGTCGGGGAGGCCAACCAGCGCAGCACTGTGTTTTCATAACAGGAAAAATAAAGGAATAGCAGCATGAGGAAAAGGGACTTTCTGCAGTTTTGCATTCTCTGCTTATGTAGTTTGTTTTTCCAGCAGTTTTGTATTCCTTCCTTGACCCGATTCCACCCACTGTGACGCCAGTACCAAAATCTTTTTACACACACACACACACACACACACACACACACACACACACACACACACACACACACACACACACACACACACACACACACACACACACACACACACACCCTCTTTCTGTCCAACCAAAGTCAGTGGCTACTCCATGGCCATTATTTGTAACACTCCATTAAGTCTGTAGACATTTTATATATTTTAAAGTAAACACTTTTTTTTTTTTCTTTTTGTCTACTACATATAAATATGCGTGGATATCAAAATGCGCACACATCTTATATTTATGCTGTATGTTGTTCTATTTACACATGATGATATACAATATATATATAGTGTACGTGCAATAGTATTGTAGATGTACAAGCTGTATTCAATGTCATGCTTTTGAAGCCATGCTAGCAGCTACCTGATGCAAGTGTCAGTTTGTGGCCTACACTGAAATATTTCTAACTATTAAATAGGTTAATTTTTTAAATGTAATACAATACTTTGGTTTTTGAACAAATAGTTCAGTCATTCTCAGCTGTACTTTGTGTTGGTGCTAATTATCAAACGTTGGCATACATACAAGCCAAAGGGTGGTAAAAAGTGCTAAACATATGCATTTCTGCATTGTAATTATTTTATGATGCCAACATTAGCAGTCAGCTCAAAGCACTGCTATGAAGCAACATACAAGTGGGAGCGAGGCTGCAGACTAGCATTCTTGTGACAAATTGACAAAAGCTTAATATAATTCCAGAACATTAGAGGATGTTTAATAAGTTGTAGTCAAAATGTTGATACGGCAGTACAACAGTATTCACCACTGTGCTTTTTCTCTACCTCTCCACTGCCTTTCTCTTCTCCAAGCTCTGCATGTCTTGAAGCCTCTTGTACATATTGTATGACAGAAGTTCAAAAGTGTAAATGCACTCACATTTCCTGGTATACTGGTTGCTGTGGAAATGGACGCCAGAGCTGAACGTCACCATCCAAATTTCTGCACTTTAGACACCACTACGCCGAATAAAACCGAGATAGGATGTGGAAATGCTGTTTTCTATCACTTAAGCAAAGGAGCAATGAAGAGAGAGAAAAAAAAAGGAGAAGTGAATGTTGTGAACTTTAGATTAACACGGTGGTTATGGTGTTGGGGAAACCAAGGCAATTACTTACAGGAAACGCATCACCACTCTGTAGCTGTTAAAGAGACCTGAATGTGAACTTGTGAGCTATGGTCGTTATCAGCTTGTTTACTTCGCTTTATATTGATTTTTAAAATGTCTGGTTGTTGTTGCCTAGCGCGGCCTCTCTCTGCTCTGTTAATAATCACACTTTTAACCATTCTCAGGAGAAAACTCTCCAGTGAGGTTTGCTCTCAATCCACACAGCTCCAAAAACTAGATGTTGCCTGTGCATATGAATGCTACAGTCCACCTTTGTAGAGTCTGACCTCCGAGAAACTACCCAGTGGATGAACAGAACATTAATGCATATCAGTCTGCAGCAGTTGCTTTTTAAAAACAGTTATTTGCAGCTGGCAGGAGCTGCAGTACAGGTTTTCTGTGTTTCTATTAAAACTGTTTTGTACAATGCCCTCTTGTGATTCTTAAATTCATTTTCTTACAGAAAGTAAAGAATACCCTGTTTAAGTAAATAAAACAAATGCAAGGCATGATGTTGTCATGTGGTCTTGTGCTTGAGTGAGAGTCCAGGAAGTTTTGGGGGGAGGCTCTCTGAATCTAAATGTGGAACAGCTGTTTTCACTTGGAAAAAGTGACGTTTGCCCCACAAGGAAATCCAGTCAACTCTGAGGCACAGATACAGCAAAAGTCCACTCCATTAAATGCTCCAGGGAAACTCATAAGATATACAGTTTAGATGTCACTAATAGCTTCCTTTCAGTCTAATTAAAAGAGTATATTCCTGCCCTGCTTTAAGAGAAGGCTGTTTTTGGGCTGTTTTGTTATGTAGTATCTCGCTGCTCCACCTTGTGGAAGCATGGGAGAAATAACATCACATTTACAGGAACATGTTCATCACTCCACATGTGACAGTGCTCATGGGAAACACATCATATATGTAATCTTATGATTATGGGATTACATCGCCAGTGATGTAAGCTTTATTAATATTAAGCTTTATTAAGTTCTTCCTGCTGCTGCTAAAATATTTACTTGCTTATGCTTGTCTAATCAAGGTGCCTACATTACCCACAATGCACTTACCAGCCAACTGTTAGGAGATGCTGGTGTTTTCCTTACAGCAGGTATTGTAGCCTAGACTAACTGTAGTGCAGTTTTACCATGAACTTAACATATAATCAGAATTTCAGTTTTATTGAACATGAGTCTTTAATACATTATATACAAATTCACTAAGATACAAAAACTATTTGCAAAAAACAATAGGATGAAAACTAATTACAAATGTAAAAAAATGCTATTTTTCCTTTTCACATTCAACCATTCTCAATTACCTGCATTGATGTGTTCTGAACCCCCACCCCCACATCTGTCCCAACATCACAGTGGTTGGTGGGTATATTCCAGTGCCAGAGTGTTAATGTAAAACAGGATGCAGCAGAAAAAGTCAATCATCCATGTTTAACAAACGTAAAATCCACCATACATTTGACTTCAGACCCGTCTTTCTGTACTAATTTGAGGTCGCTCTCTTTCGCCCGATCCGTCCCGAGACCACCGGATCAGGTATCGACTGGCCGCCTGCAGGTTCCACTGGGATCTGCTGAGGATCTTCAGACAGTCCTCTCTGGAGCAGAGGCTCAGCGAGTAAAGCTGCTCCAACTGAGGAGACACAAACAAGTGGACAAGACTCAAAAGCAGCCAAAACTACTTTGTCTTTGCAAATAAACTCCGCCTGCCCTCAGGTCTTTTTTGTGACAATATAATTAACATAGCTTTATTTAGAAATGTACACCATGCTCACACAAAAATATAAAAATGTAATATATGCCTAAAACTAAATTTTCACATCAGACCAGTTACTAATACTAGTTAATAATTTTTACATTTTACTTTATTGGTGAAAACAAATCAACACTTAATCTTGACCTGAAGTTTATGGGGAGATTTTGGGCCCTGCATCTGGTTGATTAATCCAGTCTTGCTAAATGTATTTTATATTGCACTACTTAGAAATTTTGGGTAGCATTACTACTGAGAAAATTTAAACGGAGCCTTATAACTTCTTAATTTCAGAGCATTTGATAATGAGTTAATGTGGGCTACAGTGTTTTTAAAACCTTTTCAATACCTTTTAATGTCCTTTTATGCCTTCGAAATCATGTTAAGTTACCTTGGTTTTAAAAATGCTATTCAAATAAACTGCCCTTCTTTGCCTTGTATTGCATCTGATGCTTCTCACGGCCATTTTAGGTAGACACAGTGGGTTGTCTCATGGTCTGACCTTGAGTTGTTGCTGAGCCCGCATTGGGTTCCAGTCGTTACGCTGAAGCGCAGCCTGAACCTCTTCAATAGTCACTCCATGTACTGCCTCCATGACCTGATCAGAGCAAGGAAACATAGCCTGTATTTCAATCCTCTGAGCAATGCTATCATGCATAATACACATCTAAAACTGTGAAAAAAATAAACTCACCTGTGCTATGAGACTATCTTTTGTGTTGTGCAAATAAGCTGACTTGTCTCGATCTCTGACTCGTTCCCTCTCGCGATCTCTATCTCTGTTGTCTGTGTACTCATCCAGCTGTGGAGTTGAGCGTGCCAGTTGGGCCATCTTTGCCAAGTTGGAGCCTCCAACGCTCTGCTGTGACTGTGCTGGAGGAGACAGGACCAACTGCGATGCCCACAGGGGGCCTGGAGCTGGTTGGGCTACAGGCTTCCTCAAACCTTTCAAGTTTAGGCGTTTCAAGTTGGGAAGTGGAGGTCGGGGAGGGGGAGTGATACTGGCCTCACTGAATCGACGGGGGTCCTGCTGCATCACCACACCATGAACTGCATTCACAGGGGGCATGAGTCTGCCCTGCTGATCCACTCTGAACGCCCCTACAGTTTCAGCTCGAGGCCGGGGTCCATTCAAGACTGACTCTAGACTTTGAGACAAACCTGGGGATGGACGGTGTTTTTAATGCAAAAAGGAAATGTTATATCGGTCTGACAAGATTTCTAATAGTAACAGATTTGATACACATAGTTTGGCTGTACAGAGGAAGCAACTGAAGGATTCTGGTTGTGCTGTCACTGCTGCAATGGGGCCACTAGGGGGCAGACTGGCCAGCTGTTAGTAAATGATTGAAACAGTACAAGGGCACAAAACCATCCTTCAAATAGGTTTAGACACATTCTTTTCACCTGGAAAAGATAACAATAAAAACCCAGAACAGTCAGTATAATTTAAAAAATAACTTTTTAGGGTACTGTTTACAACAATATTCAAAACGAACAATGTGGATTAGCTGCTAACAGGTACTAAGACTTTTTGTAACATTGTGGTCAGGAGGGGCATCTGATGTAAGACCTGTGCCAAATCAAGATGCGGACAAATGATCTGTTGTGGTGACCCTGAACTCATGGGATAAGCCAAAAGGACAAAAAAATTACTATTGCTGTTTTTGTCCAGGAAAAGACATTTAAGATGTGTATACTCCAACGTTATAATATTCAAAGTCTGATGATATCTAGTCATATGATGATGTGCTGATATAATATAGAGTCTCTCGCAGCTCGACTCAATAAATTTTGCAGCTGGCTGTATTTTTAGCCCTTACCTGCCATTTTCTTCAGATTGGAGCCCTCCTTCACCCTGCCAGCGCTCGACCTCCAGCTGCTGCTATTGCTGTTGCACAGGACAGAGCAGTAAACATATTAGAGTGACAAACTATACTGTTATACTATACTTGTTTTCTATAAGTTACAGGCAAAATAGAAAAAGTGTATCTTTAAATTTTAAACCATGATTATAAAATATTTTTCTGTTTACTAGTATTCTGTATGGACAAATAATTAAACATTTAAAGGCTGCTAGATAATAATATATATGAATTTTGGGCTAGTAATTTAATTCAAGTCAATGTTTTCAAAAATATAAATGAGGCATTATGCCTCATACGTGTCTACTTTATTACCCTGGGTTTAGTTCAGTCAGCAGGCGATAATTCCAGAGTAATTTTAGGGCCATGCTGGTTTCAGTTTATGGCTTATTATTCCCACTGATAACCAATTAAACATGCAGTACGATCATTTGTGTCAGGATACTTTCAGTTCAGCTACAATAAAATCTGACAGCAGACGATTCTTACCACCATTAAAAAAACAACAAATGAAGATATGAGGAATTTAATGCCCTCCAGAGAATTTGTACTGTCATTAAGGGAAGAGATTATTAAAAAAGGACCAAATGTAGAATATCACTGACTCTTCCAGTTTATCTGGTGTCCCCCGGTTTCGGTCGGGGTTGAGATCTCCATGCCCAGTGTGGTGCAGAGTGCCCTTCACTGGAGTGGAGATGTAGGCGGAGCTAGAAGCCGGGTTGGACCCAGTGTTGGTGGCAGTGGTGGGAGCAGCAGCAGGAGAAAATGATGGCACAATGAGGCTCGCAGGAAACCAGCCGACAGCCAGCGTCCTCTGGTTCTGGCCTTTCCACTCACTCAGCTCCAGGCTGCACAAAGACCAAACAGCTTCCATTGTTTTAAGTGACACTATTTGCCTTTTGCTGTACAGAAACAACTATGATCACAAGTGGCAGTAACATGATAATGACCAATGAACAAGTAGCATAAATAGATATGATACAGGCTGCAAATGACAGTATTGGTTAGCTTTATGACCCTGCTACCAACAAAATACAAACTGGTTTCTGCTAGAAACTTGAAGTACCGTGGAAACTAAAAGCCAATTGGGAACAAAGTACAAAACAACAAGGCGTATTAAAGAAAATCATTAGGTGAAGTATTGGCAAACAAAACTTGAGGGAAATTTGTGTTAAAATGGATCTGTGTAATTAATGGGTTAAACGTGAAGAGCAGTCAATATTCTTGTTGCGGTTATTTTAAAATTATTATTACATTATTATTTCTAAAAAAATATTGGTTACAGTTTGTTTTGCATTTTTATTATTTATTTTCACTGTGTGACTGGGGGGTAGAATGTAAAAGGTTACTTAAAGTTAGCCACCAAAGTCTACTGCTCATAAACACTAGATGTTGTGTTTAATTGCATATGAATTAAAGAGTTTGACTGTTATTTAATAAAAGGACAAAAACATTATTTCTCCTTTAGAGTTACACAGTGCTGCTTTAAGTTACAGAAAACAAGATTGGCTACTGACAAGGAACAGATAAATAGCCACAAGTCTTACTAGGCTTTTATGTATTCTTTGATCTTAAATTCTAAATAATACCATATAAATAGTGTAAAAACAACACATATTACAATTGTATTTAAATAAAATACAGAACATAACCCTAGTATGATTTTTAGTCCATAGGAATTTTATTTTTATTTATTTTTGTTTATAATTATGTGATTAAGATGTAGTCATCATACTAACAGACTTGAGTCTAATTTCATTGCGTATTCTTATTTGAAAGTCTGTTTATTTGTACATTTTAATGGTATTTGAATTTTAGGAGCTCAGTAGTTTCTGGAAATGCTAAAACAAACCACTGTTGCATTTGTTTTAAGGCTGCTAGACCTGTTAAAGGGAACAATGCAAAATGTGATCAACCACTTCAAAAGATCACAGCAAGTTGATTTTAACGCTGTGTCACGTTCTTTGCGTCATGGATTTTTTTTCTTTCACTCGTTTGTTCCACTCTCTTTTCTCTCACCTACCCATGGTCTATGACGGTCACAAGGTCATTGGCCACAACCGCAAGTTTCCTAGGTTCAGCAAATTCTCTTGTTGCTTGAACCTCCATTGGTTTTGCCTTTGAAGGGGAAAAGGAAAGTAATGTGAAAATTACACAAAGACACAGGACACTGAAAATCTAGAATTCTACAGCATTAAAAGAAACAGGTAAGGATATGTTTCAGACCTCTGCCACCATTGCAGTGAGCAGGGCAAAGCTGGGTCTGTCAGCAGGATTGCAGGCCCAGCATTTCCGCATGACAGCATACAGCTCCTGAGGGCAATCTGGTGGTTTCTCAAGACGTTCACCCTCTCGCTCCACACGCCACAGAATCTGTATTGTAGAGTCTCAGCGTCAAAGATAGTACTACTTTGAGTTACAGAAATGCAAACCATGTTAGGGCGGGGACACATTCCAAACACGGAGACAAATATGCTGATTGATGCAGGCTTTGAAAGCATAGTTTGAATGTGTTTCGTCAGCTGACAAGCATGTACCTGTCGCCCTGACAGGCCAAACCAGGGCTCCTCACAGTAAGTAAACATCTCCCACAGGGTGACACCAAACATCCACACATCTGAGGAATGAGAGAAGGAGCCAATACGAAGACTCTCTGGAGCACACCTGCAGAAAAAGCAGGTAGACAGACCAGAAAGTAAGAAGGGAGAGTTTTATGAAATATTTCCTCTTCCAACTTCTCATTTCCCCCTCTATGCAGGACTCCTCACCATGCAAACGGTATTCGTTTGTGTGCCGACATGATGTAGTGATCTCTCTCCTGGTTCAGGCCTCTCATCAGGCCAAAGTCCCCAATCTTCACCATTTCCCTGGAAGCCAGCAGCACATTTCTGGCAGCCAGGTCCCTGTGGATGTATCTCCTGGTCTCCAGGTACTCCATACCTGCCACAATCTGTGTAGCAAATAGCCAGAGTCGGACCAGAGGGTACTCGTACTGACGTGAGCGCAGGATGTCGTATAGTGAGCCCAGGGGGGCCAGCTCTGTTACCTAAGGAAGAAGAAATAGGTCTATGTTTATTCAAACTCATAAACACATCACAGATTCCAGATATAATGCTGAAATAAACTTTGTGCTGCATGTTGAAATACTAAAACATAATAATGTAATTTACCATCTTTAGGGGCTGTGTTAGAACCACACCGTAGAGTCGGATGATATTTGGGTGGTCCAGTGATTGCATGGTGGTCACTTCCTGGAGGAAGTCTTTCAGTGTGTCTGTCTGCCTAGACATGCTGCTCCTTAGAGATTTTACTGCAACAGGTAGCTAAACAGAGGAAAGACACAAGAGGCTCAGTGCCAGTCCAACTCTTTCATAGACTGTTTAAAGATGTAAGAGGTGATTTAGGGGTGTGGGTAACACCATGGTCACTTTCCCAGCTCAACCAGACAGAAGTGCCAAAAAAATAAAGGCAATTACATCAATTTTAAATTAGCACTGCAAATCAACAATTACTACAGACATAAAAGAGAATGTTTTATCATTATTCATAATTAATCAAAAAACAAAGAAAATCTGCTCTAAATTTCTTTACAGTCATGCTTCAGAAACATCAGTTTGGTCATTTTAAATCGGTATTGTGAGTTCAAAGTGTTAAAAAAGGACACATGATACACAACATGCAATACAGTTCTGTGTCTGGAATTAAACCTGGGAAGTTGTGTTATTGTGGTTTGTAAAATCAGGGTTTGTGATCTTGAATCCAGGGCTTTTTAAAGGATGATGTCCAAGAAATGAAGTGCAAGAAATGATAAATGTAAACAGAATATATATATATATATATATATATATATATATATATATATATATATATATATATATATATATATATATATATATATATATATGAACAAAGGCCATTGATAGTTTAATATATGAGTGTTAATGTGCGAGTACAGTAAGCTTTTACATGTTGCAGCTGGTTTTAGCTCCTTTATCTAGCACTGGTTGCCAACATAAGGACTAGAATAAATCTTGTTGTAAGGTTGTGAAATGACTAAAGAGGATTTAAAAAAAAAAAAAAGATTACATATGCACATATTTTTACTTTTTCCTTTTCTCAAATCTTTGCTTTCTTGTAAAATGCTGGATTTCTTTTTTACCGCAATAGGCCTAAAACCAGGAAATCACCGTTTGGAAGCACTGGCAGCAAATTAAAGACATCTGAAACCTGTAAAAAGAGGCCCCACACAGACTCTGGTTGATTAAATTGTTTCCACTGCTGACTGTTTTATTGTTTGTTCTCCCCTTTAATTCAAAAAGCAGTGTAAACCCAGAAGTGTGACAGTGTATCAAGTGATACACCGTAGTGAAGTCTGATGGGTAGCGATTTGTTTAGCAGAAAGCCAGAGAGTAAAACCAGGTGAAGAAAACATACTTGCTACAAGTCACTTTAACATCAGCAGTTCCCGTCTTTCCCAGTGTGTTTCAGTGATCAACATAAAAATAAAATACCTGGCTGTTGATTAAATAATGAAAAATCTTTCTCTTACCACTCTCCCAGTTGGTGTGTGCCACTCTCCTCTCTTCACCACCCCGAAGGACCCCGATCCCAGCTTCTCCCCAAGAATCAGCTCACTGTCCTGGATCAGACAAGGAAGAGCCCGGCTGCTGATTTCCTGAGTCTGACCACTGCAATGCTCCCCTCCATCTGGACCTCGACTGCTGGACACCTGCATGTATCAGTAAATCAGTTGTGTAGTACACCCACATCTACACACACACCCACCCACACATGCACTAGACTAAAAATTAGAATAATGTTGATAACTTAGGGATTTCAGACCTTGGCCATCCATCGTGAATTTGTTTTGTAGCTTTTCAGAGCGTGCATTAGTCTTCTTTGTGCTGGAAGAAAACAAATGTATTTTTCAGGATTTTGTGATATTTCAAAAAATAATATATATTTTTTCGGTTCGGCTTATCCCATGAGTTCAGGGTCGCCACGGCGGATCATTGTCCGCATGTTGATTTGGCACAATTTTTACGCTGGATGCCCTTCCTGACGCAACCCTCCCCAATTTCTACCGGGCTTGGACCAGCACTGCACAGCTGGGGAGGGGAATGGGCTGTTGGGGGTTCAGTGTCTTGCCCAGAGACACTTCAACATATAGCCGGGACCGGGGATCGAACAACTGACCCTGTGGTCTGCTACAGCCGCCCCCATTTAACAAAATAAATAATTAGATTTATTAACGTTGTAGTTAAATAATTAATAGGTTAACTGTATTTATCTAAATAAATATTAGTAACCTTTAAGAGATTTTTAACCTGGTGAATACAATATAGGGGAAATACAATGTTTACACAATTTCCCAATGGGATCAATAAAGTTCTTTTAATCTTGGATCTTCCTCACTTTATTAAAGTATTTGCAGTGGACAGAGCTGCTGTAGATGATACTGCAAAATGACAGACTCACGCACCTGTTGTGCATTTGTTACTGCAGCTATTGCTTCTATATATTGGCTTCAAGAAACATGTTTTGTATGGTGGTGCTGAGTTGCCACACTCTACTAATAGCTTCACATAATATTTATTTAATAAATTATATCTATAAGGTTCACCCCGTGTTGACTATCTGAAACTAATCAATTCAGACGGAAAGGCTTGATGTTTACTTTGTCTAAATGTTATAGCAAATAGATTATTTGGTGTTAAATTGATTGAAAAAAGACATTTAATAAATCCTGAGCTCCTGGAAAATCTGAGGGTAAATACCAGTTTTCTGATGTTATTTGTAAATGTAATAAATATCAAAAAAGGCTTTAGCTACAGCTCTACATTTTTAACACTTAATGTGAAAATATTTTTTCATAGAGCAAAGCACCAACATAAAAAGATTATGTCTAACTTTCCTCTAAACTTTATGATCGTCTAAACTTGAATTTATGCTGTATATCACCAAGGCAATTTAAGCACCTAAACTAGTGAATTTAAAGTATACAGCTTCAGCATATAGTATTCAAAGAAAAGAAAACTGTAGAGTCTAATTGTAAATGAATACATCAGTTTTTTGATATTGAACAAATTCCATCTGCTAATAAGGTTCATAACATGTGTATTAAAGCATTGGCTCTGTGATGTGATCTGTTTTCTCAAACATTAGTTAATGCAAACGGACCACAACTATTTACATTTACATTTAGTCATTTAGCAGATGCTTTTATCCAAAGCGACTTACAAGTGAGGTACAACTATTGGCCATTACCATGTTAATTTGTAGCATTTAAACATCACACATCCATTATTGTAATCGTTTCTGCCTGAGAAAGACCGATACTAACGGACAGACTGATTTTTACCCAGTGAGAATGGTCAAAGGAGATTCAGGCTCACCAGGTTTGCTGATCCCAATCTGCTCCAGGTCAGACTCCTTGACGTAGTTAAAGTGCTCGATGCGGGTGATGTTAAGGCCATCTCTGACACGCAGGTAGAACTTCTCCAACTGGACCTCGGCCAGGAGTTGGTACAGCCACTGAGTGTCCTGATCCATCAGCATGACCTGGCTGAGCTACCTTTAGGGTAAATTCGATCTAGATCTCTAGTTTTCCAGTCTAGAGATCTAAATCAAAACCCAAAGAGACAATTACCAAACTGTATCTGTATTAGGAGCTTCCTCATTTCAATAAAAATTCCTGTTGAACAGCAACTTTGCTTCCAGTCAGCACCCGTTCTGTTACCATGGAGACCTAACAAAAAGCCCCTACCGTGTGATGCCAGAGGGGGATTGTTCAGGTTTCAGCCATGTGCCAGTTTTAAACAAGTTGTTAGTTGATATTTAGCAGCAGAAATCTTAAACCGCAACTAACTCAAAGTGTCTGTTAATCATGTTTTCTGCACTGATCAAAGTGACTTTTAGCTTTTTATAGTAAAATGAAAATAAATAGTAAACAGTAAAATGAAAGGTGTCTTATGGATATGTTCACACAAATACACAGTTACTGTAGCTTTGCAAATGAGAGTAAAATCAGACCTGGAAAATTAAGGGAAACATGCTGTAAGCAGAAACAAAGAGCAGGTGGACGAGGGGAAACAAACAGGAAACAAAAAGACACGTTCATAGATTTCCTTTAAAAAAAAAAGAAAAGCAAAAACAAGCAGGTCCAATATGGACAAAAATGGTTGTAACTTATTTTGAACCTTAAAGATAACAATCATGTTAGGAGTACTGCAGCAAGGTGAAAATGTGAGAGGTGGAAACATTAGCTTGTTGGTGGTTTAGGGGCACCAGTCGGACCGGATCCTGCTCAAACAGTATTTATGAAACTACAGGAGTAATCGTGTGTGCTGACAGCAGCATGACTTCGAATAAGGCTGGTTAGTTTCCCTTTCAAATTAATTATCTACTTAGCAATTTGCAAGTTGTGGATGTTAATAATTATTCAATTAAACTGCTTTGGATGTGACCACAAGCATGTGTGACTTCCCTACTGCCACAAAATGAAAAGCAGACAGCAGTAAAATGTTTTTGCCGGACATAATATAATGCATCTGCTCTGTGGAGGAGTTTGCAGCCATAAATCGCCTGCTTATCAGCGCTCCAAGCCCTGCAGGTATGAGTCAGAGAAGGCTTCAACACTCCCCTGTCAGGTACCCTGGGAAAAAATTACAGCACTAAACAACAGGCAGCACTACAAAATCTTTAGCAATCAGCTCACTCCTTTTCACAGACAAACGAAACAAGTGTAAGAATGCACTAGTCTGGACATGCAATAATTTCCAGGGACAACTCCCGATTAATTAGCACCTCACTGGAGGGAACTTGAGACAAACTCTGCGCATGCAAATGTATTAGAAAGACACTAACAAAAACATATACGATAGTAAACAAAGAGGCTCTGTGTGTGCACAAAGATAAATCTTTAACCTGCTGGGTTACTAATGGCATGTGCGACCAGATCTCCAGCTATTTGAAGTAGTTGAAAGCATAATGTAACTGAACACTTGCCCATACTTTTGTCAAACAAGCCATTATCTATAACTTTAAACACCCAGCAACACTGTTTACCCTGTACAACTCCACTTTTGTTAGAGAGCATTTGTTTACACTGGTGAAGGCCGCTTCCTGTGACTAGGCCCAAGAACAAATCAAGATCAACCCATGGTGACACACTTGACAAACTTTTGCAATGAATCAGTTACAAAACAACTCTGACCACAGTTTAATCTGCAGAGGTCGTGCATAACATCAATTACATCTGTATTATTAGATTACAGAGATATTCTATTTCTATGTGATCTATTATTCAAAATTTACCCAGGACGTATTTAAGTTCAGATTATATAAATGTGTGATGTGAAAAAAGCAGCAGGAGGTAAAGTCTTCACATTTTTTACATAAGTAAAAGTAGAAATACTATGATGCCTGTATGAAAAATGATTTGTTCTGGGTTAGGTTTAAGCATAAACACAAACATGAGCTTAAAGTATCAAATCTAAAAGCACTGGTGGAGCAGAATGGAACCTTTAAGTGATAGATGTTATTTAACATAATATTTTCTAAGCAGTATTTTCATGTTGCTTTATATCTATACCTACGTTTTTAGAAAATGTATGCTACGTTAACCAAGGCTGCCTAGAGCAGTCATCTGCATTTATTCTCAAATATTCTCTAAAAAGAGACAGAAAATATAAATTATCAGAGCACTTTAAACACAACTTCTTCTGCCCTGCATTGTCCATTCTGACAAGGGTTATGTCTCCAAAGCGCAGCGTCCCAGAAAAGCCTGTTACAGACAGAAGACAGATCAGAGACTCACCGATAATTAAAAATAACTCAGCTCTCCGGTAGCTGACAGCTATGTTTTAACCACACAAGCCCCGAGAGAAGTGATCCATGTTGGCTTTGAAACCTCCAGCGACGTCGACGGACAGCTCTCCCACAAATCACAACTCTTCCCTGAATCCTAAACTTGTTGTAGTAAACCACCATGTGATTGATCCCTGATTTTTCTTCTTCAAAAACGATGCTTATACTTTAATGCAACATATTCCAGTGAGGTTTGTGATCTACCTGTGTTGTTTCTCTCTCTCTCTCTCTCTCTCTCCGGTTTCTGAGTTGGCCACACCTCTTCCGGACTTTTCTCACCTGAACTGACGACAACTAAACCCTCCAGACAAATATGAAATCACAGGCACAGTTAATAACGTCACACAAATCAGCCGCGAAATAGTGCCAATACAGGGAGTGATGAGGGAGACATTGATATTAAGATTATGTAGTTTAGCAAAGCTAACCTCACTTACTTCTAGCTAAAGTTTCACAGTTAGCCAGGTGGCTAGTTAAAATAGTAAGTTACCCAGATTCTCACATTAGGTAGTTAGCCTGTTTATTAGCTTAGCTAAAGCTAAAATTGTTAGCTAAGCTTGTTGGTAGAAATTATTTTATACACATCGTTTCCTCGTGTGTTGTTAAGCTGGGAGTCTTTAAAAAAATCAGCGGTTTATACACAGATTCATTAGCCGTCGTCACTCGAAAAACTCAGTTCTCCCACTAGCTCCAAAACAGGACAAGCTATGTTTTCCAAAACGACCACACCAAGTTAACCCGCCTCCAACTTTCACAAAGACATGATTTATTGTAAAAATGCTCTAAATGAATCAAGGCAGGCATTTACTGTATTTCACTGCATTTTTATACAGGCGTTGCCTATTAAAGTGGCAACTGGAATTATAAATTAATAACAGGTTAATCACTTCTATGAGCGCATAGGCTAATTTACTGTAATGTGATGTGTTGTTTATCTCAGTTGATCAGACGACTAATGCTGTCAGAGTCAATGAAGGGAAATCGGGATCGGTTTAGTCACTGCTCAGTTGCAAATCACTCCTATAATTAACACTTATTTTCTTCAAGTGCCATATTAATTTCTTAAGGTTGGACTCACGTGAAACCATGAGTCAGGTAAAGGAATAGATGTTTTTCAGAATGTCTTTCACTCTAGAACTGGCATTGCAGAACTAGTTTGACAGGATTCTTTGGTAGTCTCCCACATGGGATGTTCATTTGAAAGCACCAAAACGGAGGAGCTGCTTGCACTTTGCACTTCCTGGTCCCTTCCTCCCTGCCTACCTGAATTTATCAACACAAAGGCTTTAGGTGGAGGAGCCACTGATAAGACCCTGCATACATTGACAGCAGAGATACTGTTTTCATAATTTAAACAATGCTACAAGGAAAATTCAAGGGCAACAGTAGTAGAAGAGGACGGAGGAAAAGATTAAAAGCCAGCTAATTGTATCTGCCTTTTGAATTTGGCTTTAATATGAAAATACATTGGAATTTGTAATTACTTTGAAATATTTTAATCATGGCAACTATCGTCATTTTCATTTCCAGCTTGTAAGAAGTCGTGTAAGAATTTTTTCCTCATAAATAGTAATTGATAACAACCCATCAGTTTTAAGTCCTCAGGGGAAACATAAAGTGTGTGATGTGCATGTTTAAATTTGATCTGTTTTCTTAAACCCCACGAGAGCTTTTTCCTCAGATTTTGAAATTGCCTACAATGTGGGAGGAAGACTTATCCATATAAGGTAACAGAGAGCCACAATTTGTGACCAAAGTACTTGTTATGCTTGTTTGCTTTATATTATTAAAACCATAAGCAACCAAAAAATAAATAAATTCAATATCAAAAACAGAGTAACGTGTATTAATAAAACTAAATAACAAAAATAAAAAATTAGCTGCTGGTTGGATCTAGACCGATTAGCGCTATCTAGTGTTTATTTGTAGTATCGCTACCTGGTCACGTTTTGCAACGTCATCATATAGCGACAACATATTGCTCTTGAGCTATAGTTATCCCGTTTTCGGAATGTTTATTTATTGAACTCTAACGTTAATAAAGACAAACATACTTTGTACTGCGTACAAGTATGATTTTGAACTCATTTAAAAGCTACAGCTATCATCCAAAACATTTTTGTTTTCCATTTCTTGTTAACAATACTGAGTAAATAGCAGTCATCGTCGGTGTCCAGTTATGCCAGTACTGTTTGATAAAACGTTTCCAGGAGGGTGTAACACTCTTCCCGAAGGCTTTTGGTCGGCTATAGATGTGTGGATAAAGAAACCTCACGTGGTAAACAAGCGTCTTTGTGGAGTTACAGAGACTGAGAGTAAAGATGTGGACCGAGAGGATCTGCGGTTCATGTTAAATAATCCTGTGTCGGATACTTTAGGTGATGTCTTCTCCTTCCTCGCTAACGGCGTTTCACCTACACACGAAGAGGACAAACCCTGGTCCTCCACGGTCAGAACATTTATTCCTAAAGTAAACTGTTATGGGAAAGTCCTGCATAAAGACGTCATCGTTAAAGGTAAGAGCGGGAATTAAATGACATGGCTCTGTTTTGTTTTGTAAAATGTTAATTTATGTCTGTGTCCTTTAGACTTTGGCAGACAACAAGTGACCTTTCTTCCAATTGAAGATGATGCAGAAGGACAAGTGTCTCTGAAAAGGGGCAACGTTTATCAGATCCGGCTCTGCGGTTCCGAATGTGATAAATGGTAAGTCTAAAATTACCCAAAAAGTCTAAAGAAAGTTACTTAGAAAATGACTATATTTTTCATCTGAATGTTAATTTAGCATATGGGGTAATTTTCAGTTTCTGACATTCTAGAAATACTACAATTTATCATGTAAAAAAACTAGCAAAAGTCAGGAAAATCAATTCTGATATCACACTTATTTTTCCAGCTGCGTCTGTTCTACATGAACATGATTACATGAACCATCATACACTTTCTTACTCCTCCAAATACTAACGTAGCTTTGAAAAGTATTTACAAGGGAGAAAATGTGATATCTCGTACCATTGAACCAGTCGTGATTTAATCATGCTGGCATGTTATGGGGCTCCACAGGGTTAATGGGTTCATCTGGAGTTGAATGAATTAAAACTTAGTTATGGATACGATAGAAATAATTTTTAAATAAATGTGCTCAACTTTAAATTATTAGAAAACATTAGTAGAGACATGTTCTAAAGCCAAAAGCCATGTCACCAAAGTGCATGCAAATGGAAACTGACACATGGTAATATTGTACCTTTCTAAGACAGCAAAACAAGAATGAGGAATACTTGGAGAAATTCTTAATATTATGAAAAGGCACCGACATAGAAAAACCTAACAAAGTTAGAGACTGTAAAGGGAAATGTCATATCTACAGTACACCTGAAATTAGCACATTATAAAAGCAACCGACATTTCATAATCTGGCTTTATTTCCAGGGCCTTGGAGCTGCACGTCTTGGATCCAGATGCTTGGTTCTCTGATGGTGTGGTTTACCCCAGATTGCCCTGGCTGTCCTCAGATCTGCTACCAAAACTTGTGCGCTGGGCCACTGAGTGCAAGCACAGCGAGTTCAGGAGCACCTTGTCTTTGCTGCCAGTGGAGAAATACAGCCTCGTGTACCAGCAACTGAAGGACAAGTACAAAGCCATGGTCAAGGTGAAGAGAATGAATGCTCTGTGGCTTATCTGCTTATACTTTGATGTATATGGTGTACATTCTTGTATTTCTTTTTTCTAGGTTTGGCCTGAGGTAACAGATCCTGAGAAGTTTGTCTATGAAGATGTTGCCATTGCTACATATCTCCTGGTGGGTTCATGCCCAATTATTAATGCTGCTTATTAACTACTTCAAAATAAAAGTAACCAACTTACTTTAAATGAATAAGACAAACAACAAGCATAAACATGTACATGGATGTATAGAAGTGTCTGTATTGCTTACATGTTGTCAGGTCATGATACCAAAGCTGGCTCGATCAGTTTATGTGTAAAAAAAAAAAAAAGACTTTGAACTAGAGGCAGCTGTCAGCAGTAGCAGCTGGTGTCACAGTGCAGGTGTAAATTGGTTTTTTCGTAAAATGACTGTAAATTGTCACCAACACAGTATTGTTGAGTCTCTCTTACTGTGCTGTGCAGGTGCTGTGGGCTGAGGAACGAGCACAGAAAAGTCTCTCCTCCAGGCAGTCGTTCGTGGACCTGGGCTGTGGAAACGGCCTCCTGGTTCACATATTGACCAATGAAGGGGTAAGTTAATTGGATGAGGGGATATTTCTTTTGTCATCATTTCATGAACAAAAACCCTTCAAGTCAATGAGCTGAGCTTAGTAAGTCCTCAGTGGGCAAATGACTCATGTGAAATAAAGTTTGTTACTCGCTGGCTTTCTGGATGCAAACAAAGAACACACAAGACTGAACTGGACACGGTCCTTTGAATCAGCTACATTAATCATTTTCTCTTTGTGTTTACAGGTAGTTCACACATAATGTATGGTATAATGAATAATGTATATCATGTTATTATATTTATTTATTTCTATTACTGTTATGTTGCATCTGGTAAAACAGGAGCTAATTTTAATCATTTTATATGCGTCTTATTTATAACCATACATCGTCGTTTTTATTGATTATGTTTTTGTCTTATTAATCAAAATCTGTTGAATGACTAATAACTAGCTCTCAGATATATGCAGTGAACTAAAAAGTGCAGTATTTTTCTCTGAAATGTAGTAAAAGTAGAAAGCAATGTGGAAAAAAACGAACCTTTTAAACTGTACTTGGTTATGTTTGACTACTGATAGTAGTATAACACTTTAACTAGACTAAGACTTTACAGGTGTCCTAGTAATGGATCTTATTTAGGTAAATGCTAACAACAACATACTAACATGCTAAGGATTAGCTGAGATATTTACCATGTAAACATGTTTTTGTACGATACACTAAAGAGAAAGTCTTTCAAGCTATTTGGTCATTAATCAAATTACTTGATCATATTCAAATTTCAACCTAATAAATATACATATTATCACCAAAGTTATTAAAATCATCCTGAGGGGAACATGAATGTTTCCTTAGAGGTTTGTGGAAGTTGATGAATTAGTTGTTAAAATGTTTTAGTCTGGACTCAGGCTGCAACCAACAATTTTGAAATAATGTCTGACAACTACATAAACTCTCTGCTTTGAAACACACTCCCATCTGAGCTGAAGGTGTTCAAATCAATGATACGGGGGGATTCATGTCTTAAATTTACACTTCCATGTTGCCTTCATGGCTAATCACAAACAGCATCTGGTGAGATTGAAATTCCAAACAGCAGTTTATAGTCACAGTGTGAATGTGGCTGCAGCCAATTATCTGCTGACTGTGAGGCCACCTTGTTTTGCAGCATCCAGGAAAAGGCATTGACGTTCGCAGGAGGAAGATCTGGGACATGTATGGCCCCCAGACTCTGCTAGAGGTGAGTGATCTGAGCATGGAAAATTTTATTGTAACTAAATTTAGCTTTTTAATCACTGTTATTATCTTTTCAAATGAAATGGGGAATCCATATCATATGATGTAGGTGCCTTCTGAGCTGGCTCCTCACTGGTGTCACTGCTTTGTTCTGTAATTAATGGGGGAACATATTTTCCACCTTTCAACAGGATAACATTGGTTCTTCTGTTAGTGTTATACACATACACAATTCTGAATGAGAGAAATTCATTATAGCATTAAGATTAGTAAATAAGACAGTTCACCAAACAAACATTGGTCAAGGTTGGTTTGAAGCTCTGTAGCTTTTAACCAAAAGTTGAATTTCAGGCTTCTTTTTGGAAACAGTATTTCATGACAAACACCATTAACTGGGGGATTGATGATGATGACCATGTGATATGATCAAAACTTCTGCAGCAGTTACAAAATGGATCTTGAGGTTAAGTGTCTTGTTAACTGCTGTTTTAAGGCTTAAAGTGAACCTTAACTTGAGTTGCAGATGTGGAGTTTTAAAGAAACAGCTATTTATGAATAAATAATTATGTAAACATTTAAAATAAATTCATAATTTCCTTCCACCCAAAGTAAGGAATTTATGTTTGAGTACACTACTTACTAAAGATGTTGCCTTTTGTCAGTTTGACGCGTATGCTGTGGGTCAAATGTTAGATAAAGTTTGCCTTTTCCGACAATTTCCATTAAGTTATTCAAAATCAAATCACGCTCCAAAGAGCTCTTGTGCTTTTTGCTATTTTAGGAAAAGGCAATTACCCCCAGTGAGAGCTTCTTATTCCCGGGTACAGACTGGCTGATTGGGAACCACTCGGACGAGCTCACACCATGGATCCCTGTTATAGCAGCCAGGCGAGTCATCAGCAGACACAATCTCACTCAGCAGCTCAAGTGCCAGCTGATCTCTCCAGTTTAGAATACCATTATGCACAAAGAGTGTGTATGTGTGTGTTCTTGTTCGCCAGATAACAAATATGTGTTTTTTAAGACAACCACCTGATGGCGATGTGGAGCCTCAGTTTAAGAATCACAGCAGATGATAATCTTTTGAAATGGGTTCCTGTTTCGTGTCTGTTGAACAGTTTTACCACCTTAAAAACAGTGTGGACAATTCTTTAGTCAACACTTCACCTTGATATGGGTTATTCTTTTAAACCGCACAAAAGGCTACAGCTAAGCGTTATTCTGCCTATCCTTTGCATTCCTTTACTCGATTATATTCAAAGTAAATAAGTGTTATGTAACACATTTTTTGAACTGTTTCCTAACTTCCTGTTTTTTAGATTTGTTCTGCCTCTAGTTTGCTTGAACATAATTTGTTTCTTTTTTTTTTATCTCTTCATATGAAATATGTTACTAATGTATGAGCTCATTTCTATGTTGTCCAAATCCAGTATCTGATATTATAGAGCAATATCTATTCATTATAATAGTTTCTTTTTTACATGCATTTCCTGGAATAGAAAGTACAGTGTGGTATAATATTTTTTAGCAATTATTGTCGATAGTTTAGATATTGTGTTGTTTTTGTGGCATATCCAGCACAGCTTGATCAACATTATTTATTTTTGTTTGCTCTCTTACTGTAGGTCATCTTACTCGTGCTGTTATTTTGTCCTTCCCTGCTGCTTCTTTGACTTCTATGGGAAATACCAGAGACGCCACTGTAAGAAGTCTCAGTATAAAGAGTACATTGACTTTGTCTCAGAGGTCAGTGAAGAGAGTGGCTTCAGCACTGAAGAGGACTGTCTAAGAATACCATCCACCAAAAGGGTAGGCTAACAAAATCAGAACTACAGAGATCATCAGTTTGACTTCCTATGTTTAAAAAAAAATAATTTCTCATCCTTAAACATTTGCCATGCATTTGTTTTTTTTGTTTTTTTAGTTAATTGCCAAAACAAGTTATTGATAGTTATTGACTTTTTCACCTTGTTTTATCCAAAAAATTAAGAACCTACGAGAAACTCAGTTAAACCTGGTTGTTCATGTGACCTTAATCAAGTGAGATCTATTTTTATAGCAATTTTCATATGCAACCTAAAGTCACATAAGTAGTATTTTTTTAAATACCTAAAACAGAAAAAAAAAATATACAGCAAGTTAAAAAAATCAGCTAAAACACACACATAAGTCATAAAAGGTAAATGTGGAAACAGTAATTACTGACCTTAGTTGTGCTCTATAAGAAACAAATTAAAAATACTAATAATTTTGTTGAACTGGGCAAGATTATTTTTATACAGATCTTGAGAGTCTCTTTTTTTTTTTTTTTTTTTTTTAGGCAGCCAATCTCTGTGACCTACTTAGTTAGGCATAAGCTGCTAAATATCTATAACTACATCTGTGGAGATCTTTCCAAAATTCCGAAGATTATTGACGTCATCTGGCCAATATTTCCAAATTGAGACTTTGAATGATCTAGATTAAAAAAATGGATCCAGTTCATGAAAACCGTATAAATACTGTATAACATGTTCTTATAGGTTTGATTCTTTCATTTTATTATTTATCATTTTTCTTTCAATCAAAACAAATATGCCAACAACATATTTTTTTCTCATAAGAAAGATGAAGAAAAAGATTTTTTTTAAGACATTGCATCATAAAACATCTTCCTTTTCCTTAAACAATCCCAGCTGTTAACCCTGGCTTTTCCCACCTGAGCCTCATTTAGTAAAGACAGACAGAAATAAATCAAGACTGTATCATTCCCAAACGGATATTTGTTTGTAATACACATGGGCAGATAAAAAGGACAAGCCAGTCTTTACTGGTGTTTTATTTATCAGTCATAATAATTTTTTTAAGTGCAAAAGCCAATTAGTTTGTCTCACACATGGCAACACTATTGTAAGTAAAAATAATTACACAGTTAGGTAATTATAACATAGATTTTACTGTTAATTACTGATTAGTCTTAATCAATAAAACAAGTATTTTTCTTAAAACTGAGCAGATACATTTTAAATTAATTCTGTAATGCTACTGTCATTCTTTATGTTTTGTTAATAGTAACTCACCTATTGGTAATAGGTGAATCAAATGACTCATTGGAGCCAAGAAGCACCCATGCGAGTCCTCCTAAAGTTCACCTCTTTTTCCTGCAGGTGTGTCTGGTGGGAAAATCAAGAAATTATCAGCTCTCTGACGAGGCCAAAGCAGAGAAACGAAGAGCTCTTTACATTGAGAGCCGCCTCGCCAACTCCACCTGTGGGGTCACAGTGCAAGGGTCAGACATCATAAATGATGTTACAGACAGTGACAGGACCTCAGGGAGACAGTGGGGAGCTGGGTTCCGGCCCCGAGACAGGGTTGAAACTATTCGTAACTGTGCCTCTCTCCCACGGGACTTCATCGACGGTGTTGTCCTGGAGGTCGCTAATGTTCTTCTGCGAATGACTGAAGACGACTTCACTGACTGGAACCGAGGAGGTAAACCATGACGCGACAGCACATACGAGTTAAACAAACTAATCGCACAAGTCTCCCTGGACGTGAGCTGCTACTGAGTTGATGAACAGATTCAGAGTGATTCCACAGTAGGATGCAGTACCTGTGAAGGGTGCTCATTGAGCATTATAATTTTATAGCTGCCCTTCAAAGGTAGAGATCAGTATTTCCAGAAGCAGAGAAGCTAAAGCAAAAGTTTTAAGTTGTTTATTTCACCCTCAAAATCTTTGCCTTACAGCCAGTATACACAGATACTAAACTCTGCAAAGGTAAAATCAATAACAATGTTTTAATCAGTTTTATTGCACATCAAAACTAGTTTGCTTAGGATTTTAAGCGTTAGTTGATTATTGGCAGTCCATAATTTTAGGGGTTAAAAATATTATTTGTAGTGTCTGCCATAAATATTTTAACATGTGACCATTGTCTGTCTTTGAAACATAAAGCTACAGCCAATACAGTTTAGCTTAACTTGGGACAAAGACAGGAAACGGCTCATGTGTTTAGATTTTGTTTTTTTGTTTTTTGTTTTTTTGTTCAAATGAAACCGTCATCTGGAAAGTGGAGCTCACTGTCTTCAGGCGGTAAGAGGCTTAGTGTTTACTTTTTGCAGTCTTCATGCAAAGCTGAGCTAACCAGCAGCTTTAGGCCTTGTATTAAAACTGAGAGATGTGAGTTTTAGTGATCATCTCATCTATCTCTCTGCATACAAATAATAATACATATTCCAAAATGTCAGGCTTTTAATTTTACCCATACTTGATGAAATATGGGTAAAAGTAATAGCCTGTATGTTTTTTTTGCCTTGGTAGAGCAGCTTAGCTATAACTTCAACGTCACAAAACCAAGAGTAAAAAAATTACTTCTCCCATTTACTATAAGCACCTGAAAATACTTTGAGTGCTTTTGTGACATGTTGGCAGCCAGGACCTCTCATCTGATACCCCCTCCGTCAATCTGTTTGGCCCATCCTTTCATTTGCCATTAGTCTGTGGGTCCTTTGTGACGCAGAGACCCTTTCAACTCTGTATCTTACCCTCTATCAGCCACAGCCTGCACATCATGGTACAGCGAGTGCTACACACCACATCACACACACATGGCCATTTGCACACACCACCCACACATCACCTTTATCGACTCCTCTGCACCCCTGCTGCCACACAGACACACACAATATGAATGAGATAAGGAGATGAGGACTACTGTGATTAAAACAGAAAATTTGCTGTCGGGGCGTCAGTGCCTAAATTAGAGGTAGAAAATATGAGGGAGAGCAAATAAAGGGAGGCTGTAACTCTGTATAGAGATGACTGGATGAATGATGCACCAGCATATGATTTATGCATGAGTATGCATTTGTATGGAGGTATTCCTACCAGTTATCTGCTGTGTAAGAACAAAGGGTAAATTCAGGGGGAGACAGCCTATATTAAATAAATCCAGGAGGACATCAGTCCATTTGAGATTCATTTTTTCTTCATTTTTAATCAGTCTTCACAGCGTTATTGATATTATAATCGATTCATATTTGATTTTAAAATGATAGCAGTGTAGAGCTTTGGTTATATAGCTTCTTGGCTTTGGTGCATTTTCCACTTTTGTTGAATATATTTATCAGTTGCTCCTGAGTGCTCTTGTACTCTCTCATTGCATTGCAAGTACAAATAAAACAAGTACAGATCCGGAAAACAGACACTTAGCTCCAAAGCTAACAGGAACAAACAGTTCTCTACAGTAAAAAAAAAATAAGTTAAAAAAAAGTAGACAGTGCACTATGTGTATTCAATAACAGATATTTGGTGATGGACATGCACATTGGTACATGTTTGCAAGATTGTATTAACTGTATGAGTAAAAGGTTATAATCTCAGTACTTATTGAACACTTTTCTTGTATTTGTCAAATTATTCACAGATTTAGACATTTCCCGACTTTTGTTTTATTTTCTAACATTAGGTTAACATTATTGGCATTAGGTTAACATTATTTCACCACTAACTAACATTAGTGGTGAAAGAACTGCCCGCTTAAAGCTACAATGTGCAACTTAAGCTAGTGTTAAAATCAGACTAAAAAACACAGCACTTACTGTGTGACTCTGGCTGCTGTAGCTTTAAGTTGTTACTGTTTTATGCATGGTTTACTGCTAACTCACGGAGTTATGTAATCACACTGAGAACAAAACTAGCAGTTCATCTAACGTACAACATTTTGCAACACTAAACCACAAAATGGGGAAATGTCTTTTTGTGATGGACTAAAGCAAAGCAAGGAGTAAATTGTTTTTGCAGCCATTTTAATGTAGACACAGCATAGACTGTGGAGTGGAAGTTTTGCATCATACTGCAGGCCCACAATCCTCCAGGTGACCCAGCAGAAAACTGCTTCCCAGAATCATCCTCCACATCTGCACTGATGATGCAACTGCACTTACCATTAATGTAGCATAACGTTAGCCATAGCTTTATCCTTATACAGAAAAAATTATATTGGTGTGTCCATACCGAGGAGTCTCAGAATTTTGGACAAGAAACTCTGGACAAGAAGTTGCTATATGCATTATAGATTATGTAATAAAAATAAGTCAAGTCACATTTAAATTTCATAATTTTCCAGCTAAAATGATTAAACAAGTAAATATTACCATGTGCACAGATTTATTTATTATATATATATATATATATATATATATATATATATATATATATATATAAATATAAATATAATTTTTTATTTTTTTTTTACTGATCATTTATAGCAAAGTGTAGAAAAGTTGAAAGTTTGGGAGCCCTTTAGAATTTTCTCACTTTAGCATAAATATAAAACAGATTAGATTTTCTGTCTTATCCCAAAAATAGATGAAAGGAACAAAATCAAACAAATGAGGCCAAAATATACATTTGTTTAATTATATTGGCTGGTTTCATTTCAATCCTGAGTCCTGAATGTAAAGCTCTCCACTATTTCAAAAAAAGTTGTGAGAGAAATAAACAAAAACAACCCTGCTAGTTAGCAGTTTAAATGAGGTTGTGCTGCTGTATTTGACTATATTACACTAGGTTTGAGCAATGCTACTGCAGCATGGGACCTGCAGTTTTGGTAGCTGAAAATTACCCTTTTAAATGCTTTATTCACCACTCTGCAATGAGTGGAGCAAATTTTTCTCTGCTCAGCCTGATTATGAATTGGTTTAAGTAGCAACAACAATCAATTGCTGGCCATACTTTCCATGGGGAACGTTCAACCTTAAACAAGTCCGACTGTACATCAAGCCAAATCATTAATAACCATCCAAGCCTGGTACTCCTCCAAGCGGAGTCTACTCTGTCAATACTGCCCTTCTCCCATTAATCCCCATTAACACTGTAGGCAGCAAGGGGCGGCTCTAAGCAGTGTATTGATATTATATTAAGGCCTGGATCTCCTTGGCGTCTGGGTTGTAGCATGGCAGTGCGCCCAGTTTCACACTCTCAGCACAGGACTGGGCTTGGCTCTGGAACTGTCTGTGAATGTGGGAGTGTGTTGCATATTTTAGGGATTAACTAGCTAAATATGGGATGTATTCTGAGTGCACAATATGTTTTTTAATGACTTTCACTGGCAGGAAAACAAGACTTTAGAAATCCCCCATCCATCATAGCTTAGCATTTAGTTGTAGATTCACTGTACTGTTTAGATACAATTCAATAAGCTGTAATGAAAATATTTTACTTGACCAACTGAACTTATCAGATAGTACATTCTCCTATGCCCACTAATCTCTAAACCAGCAGGAATTGCATGAAGTGCTTAGGAATTTGTTGTGAAAGCATGATAAAGATCGCATTAAGATGTCGCTTATGAAACGGCACAGAGTGTCATTACAAATCCTGTGGTGTGTCCCTCTCCAATATGTCATAGAAATAAGGAGGAAGATTGTCATTTGTACAAACCAAAGGTCAGCCCTGATTGAATTATCTTCTTGGAAAAAAAAAAGCGCAGCAAAGCCAGAAATACAGTCAATGTCCTGAAACGGAGCCCAGAGGTGGGGTACATGTGAGCACAGAGGGTTATGTCATTTATTTGCTTATGACTTGCTAAACTCATAGCTTAGAATATATATATATTTTTCAATATCCCTTATTCTTCTTGCTTGGTATCTAAAATTACTGACCCAGTGGGAGAGTGACAACAATGACTCATGCTATTAAATGGCCGGTGGGAAATGCAGCAGTGAAATTCACGCTGGTTGCTCTGACAGCTTGTTGGAGCAGCTTTTAGGTTTCACTCCTCACAGCCCTGACTAACACTGACATGCAGTGAATGAGGTGGTTTTTCCCCTTGCTCTCTGTATTTAGCGCTGGTGACATCGACTCCAGCCAGTCAACTGTATTGGACACTCTTTTCTTAGTCTGTATATTATTTCTGTGCATGCCTGAAGCAGCGTTTGTAATTTATTGATGAATGCAGCATTGCCTCTCTCAATGCCTCTCTCATCTTTCACCCTTTTCTTCCTACCCTTCTTCCCTTCCAGGCAGTCTCTCTTTAAGTGAGGTGGCTGGGCTGTTGCATCAGGAGAACCTGCAGCTCCTGAAGAAAGAGTGCGGAGGCCTTCAGACGCTGCTCAAGAACAACCATCAAGTCTTTAGAGGTAGTCAAACCACAACTTTTCTACAGTTGGTTCAAATTAAATTAAAGTGGAAGTGCATTTTCCAAATGTACTTAATTGCAACTGTTCAGTGACTAAGGCAACCCACATGAGACAGACAAACTTTTTTTTACTTGCATTGTAGAAAGGTTTAGAGCCCGACACACAATCGCCATGGTTGTATGTGGGGAAAAACAAGGAAAATCTGACTGATCTGAAATTTGGATCACATTTATGCTGAGAAGTGAAACCAGCGGACGTCAGCAAGAATATGTTTTCCCTGGTTGTTACTTTTGAGGTTGTTCTGTACGTGAACTTAAAGAAACCAAAGAATGACACTGACGTGGCTCAATCAAGTGGACATCGTAGAGATATACTTTTTCCATATCCATATTGAATGATGTTTATGATAAGCAAACACAAATGTCAGTAAAAGTTTTGATATTGTTTCCTGTCACCATGTTTGGCCACTGATATAGATGTTTGTTTATACAAAGTGCCTTTTTCCACATTCACATTAGAAAAGCCAAGCCAGTTTTTTTGTTTTGTTTTGTTTGTTCCAGAGGCTAGTTTGGAAAAGCCCTGTTTTGGAATGAGAATAACGCAGTTTTAGTTTGGATGAAGGATCCAAAAATATGAATTTACGGACTTAGCCAGCTTAATGTGGACATAACCTCAGTCTTCCTTCATTTCCTGTCATCTCTCCACAGCCTCCAGTCTAATAATAAAATGCCACCCTCGTCCATAAGGTATTTTCTAATGCTCATCTTTTGTACTGATGATTCAACCAGGACAGATTTCTTGCAGACAATAAACAGGTTGTTTACTTCTTCAACCCTGGATGCCTGAAATAACTCCTCAGCTAAGAACAGATTTATTTGTAGCATATTGAAGGAGACCCTTACGCTCTCCCTTTGTCTTCTCTTTCAGTGGAAGGAGGGAGGGTGCATATAAGAGACTGGCGAGACAGTAAATCCATCCGAGCAGATGCCAAAAGGAAGCCTGTTGCCCCTGGTGCATTAAAAACTCGTCCCTGCTGGTTTCACACCCACCACCCTCAGGGCTGCCCTTTGCAGGCCGAACACTGTGCCTTTGCTCATGGTCCTACGGACCTACGACAATCGACCAGACCTCTGAAGAAGATGAAGTGTGATCCTTTTTGAAAACACACAAGACATTTTCCTCCACCTGATTGGAGTGCTTTTATTTATTTTTTTATTCAATTATTTGTAATAAATGCTTTAGTATTCACTACTGACACCTCAGGCCAATGGTATCCGGTGAAATTTAATTTTCAAAAGATTATTTTATGTAATTTTAAGAAATTGCATTTTCAGTAGTAAATACTCAGTGTACAGCAAATACAAATGACCTGGCCTTGCTGTTCCAACAGTGTATTAAAGTCTGTCACAAGGGTTCATCCAGGTGATGAATTTGCTACGCATTCTTTTTTTAAAATAAACTTTTCAAAATGTTGTTTGTACATAACTCCAGTTCACTTAGACATTTATTTCACCTCAGACAGAGGCCGAGGTTCACAGACAGGGCAGTGGAAAAAGACCAGGCAGCATTTAAACAACGTAAATGTTACCAGTATGAATTATTTGTTGGCAGGAGTTGAGGAGTGAGCTGCATGCTGTCCCCACTGGATGGACGTTTACTGCTGTGTCTCTCTCACACAATTTGCCTTAACCCCGTGGCTCAATTGTCAGCTGGTATAGCCCGCACAGGGACAGCAGCAGGCCCATGAGAAGAGGCGACTCTCGTCTTTGTTTATGTCACCTACCGTAATCAGATACACATTGGTTTGGAATATGTAGACTTTAAAAATTTTTTTTAAAGGGAAAACACTGAAAGCCTTTATCTTATGATGCAATATTTGTGTGATGGGAGTGGTCCCAGCCACGGTGATGTCTCCATACATGAAAATTATGTAAAATGCTACGGAGTCACCAGAATTGCAAAATCTCATTAATTTGACAGTAACAACCTTCCTAATTGTGGAATTTAACTAACACTTGTTAAAATGTGGTTTTGTTGTAGCTGTGTGTGTGTGTGTGTGTGTGTGTGTGTGTGTGTGTGCCATCCTTGGCTTTATTGTTCAGATGGTTAATTACGTATTTGTAGACCCCAAAACCCATGGATATTATTACCAATCAATGAACCAAAACAGGCTCAACATATGGAGAAAAAAATCAGCACTGAGGCTTAATAGATTTTTGGGTAATTGCAGGTTCTAAATGATAATTTACCAGTCATGAAAAGCCATTTAGCCATAAATGGTACTTTAGCTTTTATGGACGTAACCTGTAGTGGACTTGAAGTAAATTGACAGGCAGCACTCATTCACAATGTGGACAGCTACAGTATGTGTGGGTTTAATGAGCTGTTTAAATAATTTCACTCTCTCTCTCCTGCCTTCTCCTTTTGTCACTGTGCTTTCTGGAAGAAATCAATTTAAGAAAGTAGTCCAGCTGCTCCCTGTCTGCAAAGATCATCTAAATCCGATCGACCTGCTGCCCTGGATTTAACTGCTGAGGAGGGTGACGTGGCTGCACCCCCAGCCCAACACGTACCTGTAGCCGCACGTTATTGTGACCTTTTAGCCCCAGCTTTTTCTGAATGTTGTCCAATAAGTCATCATTACGACTCTGTTTATGGACGCTTCACACTGCTGCCCTGGAGACCAGAGGGGGAGATCCAGAGCAAGCAACATTTTCCTCTCCACCCCTCCCACATTGAGCATGCTTCCCTGCCCCCATAAAGGCATCACTATAGGTCTTCTGCTGACCTGCTCTGAAGAATGAATCATCATGCTGGAACAATCATGGATTAAATAAGAATGCAGTAATTATAGTTTGCTAATTTACAGGTCAAAGTGTCTGATTGGTGTCTGGTGTTGCTCATTTTATTTCATTTTTGGATGTTTGGTGTCTGTTTTGCGGCTGTTTTGTGCATTTCTGGATGTTTAGTATCTGTCTTTGGTTATTTTTGTTTGCTTTTGGATGTTTGGTGTCTGTCTTTGGTTGTTGTGTGTCTATGTTTGGACATTTGCTGGCTGTTTTGGTTATGTTCTGGACGTGTTTCTGTTCAGATTTGGCTGCAGACAGATTATTTAGACAGGTGCACAGATTGTCACCTTTTACTTTATATCAGGGGTAAAAGAAGTTATCAATAAAGCGCAAGATCATAAGTTATTGTATGAATATTTTAAGTTGCAATGAAAGTAATATGGTATTTTAAGTAGCACAGCACTTACAACTTCTTTCCAATTACTATACCATAACACACATGTTCAGATAAAGACATTAAAGTAACATTATGCAGTGGTTAGAAAATTAATGGAAACCATTGTTTTGATGTGTTGTGATTTATCAAACACATTTAGTAATTTCTATAATGTTAATAAATCAGAGCTGTTAACACTTTCATTACTTCGACACTGGAAAAGGGGGCCCGTAATCATTTCTCCATCTAGTGGCACAGGAAACGTGCTGTTCCAGTGAAAACTATGTGAATCATGTGATATTTTATTTTTTTCCCGTTCACAGTAGATCTGTTTTACATAATAACTGTAAAGGGACTCCATCTGCTATTTCATGCGGTTATGAATTCTGTACAGTACTGTTTTTTTTTAAAATATTATCTTCCTTTATACTATTATATATTAGTATTCTTACTTTATATTACTGGAGCTGCTGACAACAGAAAAAACAGGACTCCCCATGTTTGATATCTAGGTCAGGGATAAGTGGCTGCATCTGTTTGCCTAAGACAACAACTTTCCTCATGCTTTATTCATTGTGGCACCACGGGGCTTGATGTAACGCAGCGTCTCCAAGACATTATTTTGGATGTCAAAAGTTTCTCTCAGCAAAGCACTGACAGCTGTCATTGCGATGTATTCTTTTTGTTTGACTGTTGCTGCCTTAGAAAATCTTTTTCTGTGACAGTTATTGCGGTACAGTATTTATGTCAGTATCTGAGTATTTAGTTAGACATGAACCTAAGAACCACAGGATCAGATTCTACTTTGATTTGTCCCTCAGTTAATCGTTCTCTAAGGCTCCTGCTGTGACTGTCAATCTTTGTTTGACATTGGTAATGGCAATAACATTTCTATTTCAGATTTTTAGTAATAAGTTATTTTGCTATCTTTGAAATCAAAGTTATCTTTGATTTCAGTTGGAGACAAAAACCAGCCTCTTACTCAAGGGAAGATTTTACCATCTGACAAGACAACCATTACCAACCATGTCACCAGCTCATTAAGGGAACTTTGGAAGTTGCCTAACAAAATTCTCCTGATGCATTTTTTATACTGTTTAAAAAAATGAATTTCCATCTGCAACATACATTTAAATTCTACATAAATGATATAGAACTAAGAGACTGAGACTAAAGTCAAATGACCTGTGCTGAAAGCTGGCATCTGATTGCTGAGTAGGTTAGTCCTGCTGTGACATTGAATAAAAATAAAAAAAAGTTGAGGCTGGATAAGTAAACTATTCAGAGACTTTCATACTAAGCGTTACAAGAGAAATTACTTTAAGAATGAGAATTCACAAAGTTTAATGACACAAACATGGATAATATTATGATCACCTGCCAAATATTTAGTAGGCCCCCTTTTTGCTGCCAAAACACCTCTGACCCCAGAATGGACCCCACATGAGCTCCGAAGGTGTTTATTGGTATCAGTAGCAGTGAAGTGGGGTCTCATGTATCTGCCACCTTCTTCCATTTCATCCAAGGTCCAGTTCTGATGCTCACATGACCTTAATAGTAGTCAGTGGACACAGGTCAGTGTTGGCACCAGTGGAGATACAAAATGACCACAAAGACCGACAAAAAGATGCCGAACCATCACAAGACGGGCAAAAAGAGACACTAAGAGACAAAATGTGAATCATGAAAAATCAGCTCAAAGCAAAACAACTAAAGTGCAAATGACCAGGGAAAAAAAAACATTCAGAGAGATGCAATGTAACTTCAAACTGATGCGAAACAATGAAAACCCACCTCAAAGTGACACAAAACAACAAACAAATGCAAACATCTTCAGAGAGACACGAACTGAAAACAGATGTTTGGTTAGTGATTGTTTGATGGCCATAATTATAGTTTCTGAAATGCAATTGACTGTTAATTGAACACAGGCTACTGTGCAAATATGTGGCCGGGATTCTTACAATTATCACCTAAACCACAGCTTGTCAGCCTTATTTCTGTACCCTTTGATATTGTTTGTGGAGTTATTTCATTAGTATTTGGCATCGCCCCATAAAAACTGAATAGCTTGTGTGACTAAGTCACCTCGTAGGAGAACAGATTAGTCATCGCGGATGACTCTGACCTGCTATTATAAATTAACAAGATATCTGTGAGTCACTGATTTAATGTGTGGAAACTGAGGAAGGCCAGGAGATGTCCTTTACACAAGCCTCTCATTTAGTTTGCAAGGTGGTGTTTTCCTCCTAGTTAACAGGATGCATCTTTAATTTGTGGTTTTCTGCTTGTATTTGCACGTGCTGCCATTTTGTTTCAGCTCACAAAGTCAATCCAGCATTTTTGTTAGATTGGTAGTTGGTCTAAACAGTTTTTCTCAATTAAATCAATCTAGTTTTTTTCATTGGAAATGTTTTGTTGTCAGTTTAAAAAAGGTGTTTCTGCACAAATATGTTTTTTCTACACTGAGCACCACAATCTGAGGCAGGTACCAACAAAGAACCTTTACATAACTTTTATGTTATTATTTGCATCTAAAGTTGTTATCATGAGCTTGTGGCCAAATTTGTCTGTATCCACGACCTTTAATTACACTGCCTTTCATTTAGATTAACCAATGTAAAGAAATTCAGCCTCGTAGCTCTGTTTCTCCGACTGCTAAGATAAAATATCTGCTTCCATATCAATCAAAGTCTTCCAACCTCAACTCACAATATGATGCATATGGTGCTGCTCAGTGGCATCTGGATTCACTTGTAGTTCACTTGTAGTCCAGTTGCCATTGAGCAGCACCTTGGGGAGAACCCTGACCTGGGTGACTGAAAATCTTCACGGACAGTCTCATCGGTATCACCAAAAGATGTGTTTAGCCTAGAAAAAATATCACCTGCTTCCAAATGACTTACTTGGACCTAAAATGCATAATATTAAAACCACACGGAGCAAATCCATATAAAAAGTTTTAACCTTGTATGTATAAAGAACTGTCCTTTAAAGTGATATTGCTTTTTAATTTTACATTTTGCTTTCATCTACACTTTGGATGAAGCACCTTTAACTTGTTGAAAAGTCAATAATTAGGTCTATGCGGCCGTGTTTCTTGCTGATGCATAAAATACTAATAAAATACATATTAAAAGCTGATTGGATGACTAAAAAGAAATTAAATAAAAATGCTCACACAAACTTTTTCTAACTTTGTTCTCTAACTGCCCCTGTAAGAGGATTTTCTAGCAGGAGAAAAGTCCACAACTTCTCTTAAATCCTCTTCTACCTGAGCATCGATAAGATCCGTAGGATATTTTCATCTAGGAACTCGATCAATATCTCAAAGGCGACAAGCAGATGTTTACAGTAGATAAGTGTGTTTTGTGTACTTTACTCCCACTGTCATACTGTACCTGCAGTGCACTACCTGTACTCTTCACTCAGCCCACGGCCCACCTCATCATCTCCTTATCCCCTGAGCTACATGGACCTGGTGGGTGACACTCTGAGATAAGAGTGCTGGGCTCTCCAGCTCTCGCAGTTCATGCACTCGGTACTCATGGCATGAACTGTGCTCCTCCCCAGCAGAGAGAGAGAGAGAGAGAGAGAGAGAAACACACAGACAGAGGGAGGAAGGTTTGTTTGGAAATATTTCCATTTGACATTTCACCATTGGACATGTACTTCATTTGAAATTCAAAAAGTTTAGCGTTGTGCCATCGCCAGTGGAGAGCTGCCAAGCATAGATGGTGCTTCTTCTCAACGCAGAGCTGGAAATCCACATAGGCCGATCCATGGCGCCCGTCCAGATCACTCAGATTTACATGGAGTTAAAATAAGACCACAGTCAATGCTTCCATGCCAGTATATTGAATCGTATCAGATGGATTTCTTTTTCAGCAGAGTCCTGGTGTCAACAAAGCATCACATTTGCTCACAGGTTGATCCACAGCATCTAAAATGTATTCACTTGTTGAAATCATCACTTGGGAGCCAATCCAGTGAATTAATATTTGATGAGATGTTAATCTAATACTATGTTCTGCACAAAAAGCAATGCCTCACAGAGTCACAAAGTGTGAATTCCCCCACCAGCCCCCCACACCCACTGCTAATCAGATAAAAATATAGATTTTCTTTTGTCGTGCAGTGCTCGAATTACCACTCTGGTTTCTGTCTCCACAGCCTTGGTATGTGGGGAGTATTAAAATGCAGACTGATGAGGTTATATGTCATTTGTCAAAGGCTTCAAACACAGTTTCCTTTTAAATGTTTATATTATAAATTCAGATTTTCAGACAAATTCTGGGAGTAAACTGGGGGAAAAAGCAGTGATTTCTACTTCATAGCCCATAGTTATTTCTAACCTTCTCTAAACTAAACAGAGGCTTTATGACCCAGGCAACCACGCGATCAACAATCAGAGATGGTGCTTTCCTTTGTATCATCTGGTAACACGCCCACAGCTTCTCTTTATCCAGGGTATTGTTACAAATTCACATATTTAGAGCAGTGCTGGTGGTACAGGACTGTAGATGTGTGACAGATGGAAAAAAGTTCAGAAAAACAGTTTCTGTGACCAAATATTTCTTCTGTTTGGTAGAAAAACAAACTTGTCAATAAATGATTTAACACAGGGGAATAATTATTCTCAAAAGGAGCCAGAAATGGACACGGTCTGTTTAAACTATTTATCTAACCTATAACCACATGTGACCTCTAAATAAAAAAGGAAATTACAAAATTCTAAAAGAGATGCATTTTTTTAGAAAACCAGCTCCAGTTCATTCTGATCTAATTCTTGTCGGTGTCCTGTTGCACAATAGCCATATCTAATTTGTGGTTTCATTTTTGTGATTTATGAAATGTTTAGGTTACAATCTCACAGGCCTAAACTGTGTTGTATCACTGTCATCAGACTAAAGTGCTCTTTATTTCATTTTGGTTTGTGGTCATGCAAACATAATCCAATATTATGTAAAAGTGGCTCTTTGTGTGACTGTGCTGTTGCTCCGTTAGCCGACGATCATGTGAGCAGCACGTCAGCCCCCCTGAGGTAAACGACTGGCCTTCTCAAACTTGTTAAAGCGAAAAAAGAAAATGCATCTGACCAACATGAAAGAAGCTCAGCAGCTGTGATGTGGAGTGAAAATCGGGGTTACCTTAGAGGCAGACCATGGAGGGGGTGTTGTTACCACGGGCAACGGGCTGAGGTGACCCAAATGGCACAAAAGCAGCTGAGCCTACTGGACCGCTGCGCTTTAACAGGTACACTTAGTGTGTCTGGTATCAACCAGAAAAAGACACGGACACGGCATCTGGTGATGGTCTCACAAACGCAAACTGCGCAGACACAACCCAGAGTTTGAAATATGCAAGAAAAATAAAATTGCAGCAGTGTATCAAATACAGTTTCCTATATACACAGATACAAGTGGCCACACAGGGGAGAACAAGTAATGTCAAAACACAGACATGACTACTGCTGCGCTGTTTGCTCAAGAAAAACTTTTCAAACATCTATTGGTTCTTTTGTTTAAGAAAAGCCAAAAAGGAACCAGTACCTCAAAAGACAAGTTCAACTTTTTGGGGCCTGAGCATTTTTCATTTTCCTTCAGAGCCAGTAGGAAATTCTCTCAGCTTAGCATAACGGCTGGCTTTGTCCAATGGGTAACTACACGTGACTGCACATCTAAAGCTCATTAATAAATATATTGTGTCTACAAACATAAAAAACTGTTCATCAGGGACATAACTGCCTTCAAAACCACAAATTGTATGTGCACGGAGTAAACACAAGAGACATTTAACATGCTGATTGAGCCTAAAGGAAGCTCTGGCATGAACAGCAGCAATCTCAATTACAAAACTCTTAAGAATTGCAACTGAGACAGGTTCCAAATATTTTCCACAATGTCTAACTATTCCATTTAAAAAAAAGTACAGTATATGCTTGTACTTGCCATAGCTGTGAGCCAATAGTATAAGTGATGCAAACAGAGAATTTACAGATGTTTTTCAGGGAGATTACTGATGCAAAATGGTACTTTCAAATCAGAGGCTTATCATGTGTGACTGCTGTGCTTCACCTTTGTTTAAGCATTATGGTGAAATATGTTAAACCTCAATGGCCTTAGAATATGAGGATATTACAGTTTTGTGTCATCGTCATGCCATAAAACAGAATTAAACATGTAGGAGTGCAGTGTTTTTAGTTCACATTTAACCTTGATGCCATTGGCAACATCCACATTAGCAAGTTTCACAATGCCCCACTGACGAATGACTTCCTGTTTTAGTTTAACCACATTGGTGTAACTGAATATCCTCCTGCCCCATCATCAGTGTCACTCCCTACCTCAGTGACATGACCCTAAACCACCATTCTGCAGATTTTAACTAACCTGCATGTCCGGAATCAAAACGAGCATCCACTTTGAAAAGGATTTCCTCAGTCTAATTTGCACGTTGACAGGAATGTTTAGTAGTCTCTGCTTTTAAATACTCCCTCTGCCTCCCCAGAGAGGGTGAGTGTGGGTGATGCCAGCTCAAAATAGCTCTCACCGTGATACAGTGAATCAATGCTGCACCTTATGCTTAATTAAGGACAGATTGCTTGCTGGTGTGGAGGTTTCTCAAAGCCTCACTTTGCTTCTGATTAGGGTTATGTAACACTGTTTAATACTGCATGGAGCAGGCTAAAAACATAATGACATCTGCCAGTGTTGAAGCATCAGTCCTGTCATGACAGGCTGCAAAGTTCGAGGCCGGTGCACTGCCGACACTTTGAATAATTAGCCGCTCACCGCCGTTAAATCACTTAAATGATACTGATTTGTGCAAAATCTAGCTGAATTAATAATGAACTCTGCTTGATAAGGTCTGAGCAAGGGACCAACTTTTGTTTGCTGACTGGTGCCTTTCTTTACCATCACAGAGTGTTATTGCTATGCTACTTGTTGGTTTACTTGGCGAAAAAAAATCTTCACTCAGCTATTTCCATAAAATCAACAATGTTATTGATGATATTGTTTCCTTAAGCTGCAGGAATACCTGAGACGTAATTTGTCCTAATCTTTGAAACTTGCCATTTTCTGATATTTATGGAGCCCCTAAAGTTGTAAAAGATTTACTTTTCTCATCTTGTGAGCACACAAAGCACAGGCCTGGTAAATTAACAGTAAAATCCACTTAAACTACAAATGTGCTAATGTTTTTGTGTTTTCCCTTCTCTGTCAATGAATGAAGGGCAACATCTATCTATAGTAAGTCGCAAGGGACAGATGCTGATGCTGGACTGTCCCACAGCAGAGCCAAATTTCATGTGTGGCTAAATTTAGGTAACATGTTTGTTTTTATAATTTCAACTTAACCCTTCATGCAAAGGCTTAGCATTAAACTTATGCACTAAGAAAACTTTCCCACATGAACATAAGGACGTAACTTACAGGAGAGAGAAACAATGGTTTGCTCAAACATGCAATAAGGGGTCCAAACTAGTTTGACTTGTTTCATTAAAACAAAAACATTTAGGTGCGATTCCATTAAATGTAGGTAAGTTAGGAACGCTTGTACAGTTTGAAAATGAATAAAATTTGAATGGCTATGTATTTACACACACTGACCAACAACTTAAGGTTTTCTGAAACATGTCTAGGAGTATAACAATGAAATATTCAGTAACTGCCTTAAATATACAGTATGAAAGCTTGCTCACTGGCGCCTTGAAAGAAATTTTAGAGGGGAGCACATTTCCTTTATGCAGTGCAGGCCAGACTGCTCTAATCTTCATGTTTCCACGGTTCAGTCCATGTGAATATCTAAGCTCTAAGTTACCACTGTGCAGCCATTAAATCCTTTTATCCAGTGACTTTGTCTGAAAGCGTAAGGTGACTGTCTTGACCCAGAGTGGGGTGTGTAGCATCTGCTTTGATGCTTGGTCCTTTGTGAGTTATGCAACTTATGCAGGAGGAGTGACTATGTTAAAGGATCAAATAATGGTTGGATCAGATGGTTTTGTACACATTCTGCTCTTGAGGTCACTTGTCCTTAAGGCTGATGGGTCACAGTAAAGGTTATATGAGGATTATTAAGAGTCGAGATATTATGAGTTGCATAACACGAACTGCTACTACTGGGGACTTAGCTTTCAATTTGTGTGTGTGTGTTTGTGTTTTCCTAGAAGGAGAATACAATGGCCAGAGTTACAGAGGAGTGAGTCAGTGGTCAGACAGTGTGTTTACTATAACAAAGGGCTGGGCCACAGGGAAACAGCTGATAAAATTATAGATCAGATAAAAAAATGCCCTGGCAATGGAGAAAATGAAAAGATGCCAAAGTAACTTCATACTTCTGTAGCTATTCATTTCCAAAATCTTATAAATGTCTTCTGCCACAGTGTTGAGGCAAGCTGATATGTATCTTAGATAATCAGAAGATAATTATTATTTTTTAATATATGAAACAGAAGAGACTTCACAATTATGCTCTAATAATTTGGGGCCTTTTTAATTGTTTGCCAGTCTGGTTTTCCATTCTTGACAACTCAGAATTCATAGTAATTCTTGTAACAATGAATCGTAGAATACAGAAAGGTCTAGACACAGGCAAGTTAACCTTTTTTTGCTGCCGACCATCAATTCTGTCGACTGAAATAATTAAACTAATTAAACCAACATTAGCTTCTTGGTTCATTCACATGCTTCAATATTTAAAATGAGAACCCGTAAAACCTTAAAACAGTACCTCTTAGAGTTTGTGCAATGTTGAATAGTTTGAAACTTTCCAGGATCTGGTCTTGCAGTCTCCTGAAGGACAGTCCTTTAGGATCAGGACTGTCTGACCTTTAGTTCTTGAAGCAATGGATCAGTGAGATGGTAGTTCTGGGATGCTGGAAAACTTTTGATCAGCTTAATAGAACCCTAGCTTTTGAGAGGGTGCCTGATGACCTTGGTGACTTGCCTCAACTTAGCTCTTGTTATTGGTAGAAGCAGTATATCATTTTAGAAGGGTGGAAGGTGGGGGGTTCACTGTTCGCAGTGTAGTACTATTAGGCCTAGCAGAGTTAAATAAAGGAATCGTTGGGCAGTTGAATGAACCATGGCTTTCAAATAAAACAATATGTCCAAAGACATTAGCCTATTCATATGCAGTTTGGATGTGAGGTGGTTTGGTGGTGGAGGTGAGGTAGTCTCTGCTTTGGTGAGATGACAAAGGTTAGGTCAGAATCAGATTTATGACAATGAATTTGTCCTCAACTCAGTGAAATTCTAAGCTGCTAGCACTGAAATTTGTAATGCTGGGTTACATCACAGCTGCAGGTAGTAATGTAACACATTTGACCAGCCATTAGAGCATTTTATTATTTTAATCACTGCGTCATCGTTTTTTTTGGTTTTGCAGAGGTCTAAACCCCTCTTTATATAAAGCATAGCTTTTCTTTCAGCCAGGCCTGGGCGCTGCTTTAGTTCATTTGACATTGATTTACAGCTGTTTTGCGATGTTGAAACATTGTATGTTTGATTTGCAAAAGAAAACCTTGTCCAATTTCTTAGTCTAGAGACGAACAGTATTCAGCAAACAGCAGAAATTAATAACAGTGAACATTAATCCATTTAGTAAAACGCACCCTATGAAATCCATCTATGTCACACAATAATGGTGTAATGGTACAGTGTAATTGCAGAGGACTGTGGGGTTTTGTTATGGATGACAGTGATGGGGTCATTATTGTGCAGAGTGATGGATCATTTACAGAGTTGTACAGTGAATTAAATAGAACATTTGTCACCTAATGCAGGACACAATATAGAGCAGCTCCACCACAAATTATCCAAAGTTGGTTTTAAATGTTGTAGATGCTTTTATTTTTAGAACCCCAATTCCAAACAAATTGGGAAGAAGATTAAAGTGTAAATAAAAACTGTATGCAGTGATTTGCAAACCTCTTCAACCCGTATTTTATTCATAACAGACCATGAACAACATGTCAGATTTTGAAACTGAGACATTTTACCATGTCATGAAAAATATTCACTCATTTTGAATTTGATGGCAGCAACACATCTCAAAGTTGGAAGAGGGTCATGTCATTGTGTAGCATCCCCTCTTCTTTTAACAACTGTCTGTTGATGTCTGGGAATTGGGGAGACCAGTTGCTGGACTAGAAGAGGAATGTTGTCCCATTCCTGTCTGATGTAGGATTCTAGCTGCTAGACAGTCCTGGGCCTGTGATGATGGATTTTTTGTTTTATAATGTGCCGACTGGACTGCAGCCAGGCCAGTTCAGCACCTGGACTCTTCTCCTGCGAAGCCATGCTGTTGTGATGGATACAGTATGTGGTTTGGCATTGTGTTGATGTGATCTGAAAGACCCTGAAAGAGACATTGTCTGGAAAAGAGCATATGTTGCTCAAAAACCTCTATATACTTTTCAGCTTTGATGGTTTCTTTTCAGATGTGTAAGCTGCCCACACCTTAGGCCCTAATGCACCCCCATAACATCAGAGATGCAGGCTTTTCAACTGTCCACTGATAACAAACTGGATGGTCCCTCTCCTCTTTAGTCTGCAGGACACAGTGTCTATGTTATTCAGAAGTTCAGAAGTTTTAAATATTTTTTTGTATGCAGACACTATTCTTGACAAATAATACTTTTATTACAACTTACTTCTATGTAAACTAAAACAAACTGTCTTGTTCTTCTAATTCACCAAGTAAAAGTTTAAATATTTAGTGGTACAGGACTTTCATCTTAGAAAGCATTTGTCTGCACAGCATCTTTTTCTGAAAGGCTGGACTGCTCATTGTGCTTTCCCTGTAAAAGGCTGGTTAAAGTGTTTCCTTCACCATGGTGCCTGCGCGTTTCATGAGCCTTCTGCAGAAGCTGTAATGCTCCGTCACGTGCCTGCTGGCCTGCTCTGTCTGCCGACTGGAGCCCCGGACGGCTTCAAAGCGCTCCTGTCGCCTAATGGTAATGAATGCAGTGTGTCTGCTCAATAGGCTCTGTGGCTCACTGTCAATCTGCTACACTCAGACTCAGGTTACATTCAGCTCTTTCTTGCATTGTTCTTTCCACAAGAGAAACCGCTGCCAAGAAAGACAGTTTTCATAGCTTGTTTGCCCGCTGGACACTCTGACTGTGTGGTCGTGCACCTTCTGCAGCAACAATGTATTTGCAACCCTGCGGTCGAAATCAAAGGAATGCTCTATGAATCCAAATCAAATACTGCAGTCAGCAGTTTCTGACAATACTGAGATATTTTTGCACTTATCTTTTGCAAACGGGTCCAGGACGCCTGTGCAATGTATTCTAAAGCTTTAAAAGTCTTTGACGATATGAAGGGATTGATGAAGAAATCAATAAATAGTCAGGGCATAGCCTACTGGGTCATCAATAAAACACTAAAAGAGTGCTTTCAACTCCCAACAGGTCTGTCCTCATTGGGTCAAAGCAGACTATGTGTGCTCCTTCCTCACCCCTGCTGTCTGCTGTGCACTCCTAAAAGGGGGCTCATTGTGAACAAAGGGTTTGAGAGAGCTTTGGACACCTGGAGTGGATTAGACCATTCTGTTTGCTCAGGTTTGATAAAACAGGGGCAATGTGGGAGGGTGGGAGAGGTGGTTAGGTTACAAGAGAGATGACAAAGCCCCATGAGACATTTCACTGCAAGCTTATGACACATATGTGCACACATCTTGATCAACATTTTAGTCTCTGCACGGTGTTAACATTTCCACCTTAATGCACAGATATCAAACAGCTTTCGTGTGCTTTCTTTTAATGTGTAATTTAAAAAAGGCAGCAGAGGCTTTATAATCTCCTTGTGGCAACAACAACCCCCACGTAAATGACATTTACATCCACATCCAGAGCATATGCTGCCAGAGATGGAGCGATAACATCTCAGACTGAGATGTTGCTATGGGAACGTGACTCAACAAGTCTTTCTTCTTTACCTGTGGCAGCTGCACACTACTCACGAAGGCTGTTTCATGTTCATTTTGTTTGCCAACCAGCAGTGGTGGGTCAGATGTCTGGGAAAACACAATGAAACACAGGCCATAAAGGTCTGAGTTTGAGCCTGAACAGAGTGAAGCTGTGATTAAATCAATATCACACAAGTTCTTTGCCACGTAAGGCTCTTATTGTGGAAGGAACACCAGGCAGACTTAATGAAGCCTTTAAAACACTTAATTATTTCAACTGAATGCTTTATCCTGTAGATCGTAACTGTAGCAATAACCTCATAATGACCTCATTTACATACTGCAGTTGAAAGCGTTTTGAAATTTGACTACAGTTTTTAGGTGGAGAGTTATAAACACTATAAGTATGAATGTCATCATAAAAAGATTATTTGTAATTATTTGTAGTTAAAACTCAGCATTTGAAATTTTATTGACATTTGTACTGTACTGTATAAAGTTACCACTTTATAAACACAATGGGACTTAAAGGGCCTTCACAGGTATTGATACATTATTTAACCTACTGTATAAACTGTAATTTGTTACTTTTATCTATTCATTTATCTTTTATCTTTACTTTGATTCATTTATTATTTCTTAATTATTATTATTATTATGGTGTCTTTCTGGTGTCTTTTTTTAGTAAGAGAGAAACGCAATTTTCTTCTGTCTGCACTACTGCTGTATGCATGAGAAAATGACAGTAAAGTTGATTGATTGATTGATTGAACTTAGAAATAATATCTGTCATAATTCATCATGGAGCGTTGTGAAACAATTTGCATTTTAGAGTTTTAGTCATTTGTATTGTGTGCAGCTTTCTCTGTTATGAACACAGTTTGATTGAATGGGTCTCCATAGACTTCAAAACATGACATAACTAATAATGACTCTAAATTACTCATAACCTATACAACAGAGATCATCATAACAATCCTAAGCACAGTTATTCAGTCTGTATAAGTCAGTATTTTGAGACTTGAATGGAGATTGTACTGTAAAGGTGTTAAATTATAAATATGGTGGAAATGCAAAGTTTGGTAAAACATTTTATGAATAGTGTAGCATGTAGCATGGGATTGACTTGGCTATAAAAAGAGTAAGACAACATGATAACCTCCTTCAATATGACATGAGTCAAACAGGTCTTAGCGTAATATTTATTCACTCATTTATAGGACTCATGTCTTTTATGACACACACATTGAAAATATCATCAACTGTCAGCACAGGTCATACCATGGAAAATAGACACATGTATGGCAGATGTTCCGAGCTCCGTTTTGTTTCTGCGTGGAGCTTCAGGTATGTTGTCATGCACCGTGAAGTGTGGAGGAGGCCCATCTGTCACAGCACTGCTAACCCTGTAAACAAAATCCTGAGCTGTCATTCACGAAAAACCCACATCCCATATCCTCACTGGCTACTTCCCAGCATGCAGCAGTGGTGAAGGTAAGATATATTTAGTGCAAAATATGGCACAAATTGTGGAAAACGTCTTTTTAAAGAAATGGCCTCATTATGTTGTCTATATGTGAGCGTTGTAGTATGTTACTTTGTGTGGGGCTTTGTATTTGATAGTCGGGCTACTACAGTACTGCAGGCTGTTTTTGAAAGACTCACTAACCTGAAGATCAGATATTGATCTGCACATTGTGGATCACTGGAATACGAGTCTGAGCACAGCAACCTCTGAAGGTTAATGACTTCTGACCTTGTTTCTAACCTTGTTTTTGTTTCTGTCCTGATACTGTGACCTGACCTACGATCAGCGTGAGCACAGTCACACATCAGTTGGGAAAAGTGAAATTGGCTCAACAAAACTAGATAACAAATGTAATCAACCCGCATTTTCCCTGGTGTAAATAGCCTCAAAGATGCTGCTTTTTCATTCGTGTCCTATATGCACATGAAATAACCTCCCATGGCAGAAGCAGTAAAAGTGTCTCTTTTTTATGACACTCACATACACGTATTAACAATAAATAGAAGATTATCCGTGTAGCAGTGAAAATTGATTCAGGCTGTGGTGCAGATTGTCTGAATTGCCCAGTGAACCTGATTGTAAATACGTAATCATCTCTTTTACATTTTGGAAAGAGCCAACAGAATCTAGATTATTATCAGATCCATGTGAGGATCTATTTATAATTTGGTGCCAGATGTATTGGTGTCCTGAATATCATCTCTAAAATCAGAAAACCGACCATCTGCAGAAAATCAGATGTTACAACTCTGATTATACAAGTTACTGATTGGATGTATGTTTTCTTTGGAGTGAAAGGAGATGGTTTAAATGTTGTACCTTTTAGTGTGAAAACAATGTTTAAGTAATCCTAATGTGTCGATCTCACACTGTAATTACAGTATGAACACGGATGACCACAAAGCCTGAGATAACAAAGTGCGTGCCAAATTAGATCTGTTTTAGACATTTAAGCTAATTTAGCATTTTATTAAAAAAAAAAAAATTTTAGCTTTTTTGGAAAGCATTACAGATACAGTTTTATGTGTTATTCCACCTTCCAGACAGATAGTGGTTAGATTAATTTAATTGGATCTATCAAATTTAATCGTCATCACATGCTGAAATATTTGTCTTATGTTGAGTGTTTTTTTTTTCATTTAATTTACCTTCCATCTGTAGTAATCAGCCATAAACCCAAACAATTAATCAGCATTATTGTCATGTCTCCCACCTAATAACAACATAACTTTAAATCCTACATAAAAAAAAAATCAAACAAAACAAAGTCTCTTACAATTTTTAAAATACCTTCGTGTATGATTACATGCATTACTGAAAGGATACACAATTCGTAGACTCGCTAAAATACACAGATTACCTCGTTTAACATATGAACCCTTTAGTTGTTGGATATCACGGTAGAAAGCAGTACACTGTCCAAAAGCATCGTGTTACCCACTACTGTATCTTGATCTGCAACTCTGAGACAAGACATTCCCATCACAGAGTTACCTAATGCACGACCTGAGATCCCACCTCCTCTTCCTCCCTGTCCTCTAGGGCCCTGTGCTCCTGGAACACTGTAAAGGTAGTGAATTTAAAAAGGCTCAGCACAACAACAAGCTCCGTGTGACATACCAAGTATCTGGATGGCCCGAGAGAAGAGTTCATTATTGTGTTGAGATGACACTTTTTTCTGTGGCACCATTCTGTTGCTGTCTAAAAGTGATCAGGATGTTTGTTTGCATGAAGGTCGGACGCTGTTATATAAGCTCGGTGGTTAGAATGGAAAGTTGAAAGCTTTTCTGAGCAGTCATTTGTTACAAGACGGAGGTTGTGAGGCAGCCACAAAGATGCAGTTTGCTGTGTGTGTGTGTTTGTGTGTGTGTGTGCTCTTTTCCAGCATGCTCTACCTGCAAAAAGACAACATTCATTGTGTCGCAGACAGAGTACTGCTCCGGGTTTATTGTCATTGTTTATTGTTATTGAGTTCACAGTAACACACGTTTAAAAATGGGACAAATTGTTAAAATAAGTAGTTTTCTCAACTTCCCAGAGAACAAAACATGTTCACAATGCTTGTTTTGTTCATCTAACAGCTCAAACTACAAAGACTTCCCATTTACAATTAAATGAATCCGAGATAAGCAGCAAATCCTCACATTTGAGAAGGTGAAAGAACGTTTGACATTTTACCTCAGTGATGGCTTGATGCAGTTTACTGAAAATAACTGTTGATGGACTAACACAGTAACCTTCAAGAGGTCAGACACACAAAACCAGTGAGTTACTGAGGCTCAAACAGAAAGTGTTACTACCCTCATTGATCATCCCATTAGATAAACTGCTGAATACTTGTGACAGGCTTAAGACTTAGGTACAAGCTGTCAGTTGTGCTCGGATGTGTGTATTAGGGTTTAATTATGGCGAAGTGTAAAAACAAATATCATTGTCTTTTGCATTATGGCTCTGACATCAAAGTAAATTTTGCCTCTGCGAACTTGTAACTGGGCAATTGTTTTGCTTTTTTCTGAAATGTTAAGATCTAAACCATTAACAGATTAATTGATAGTAAAAATAATGTGAATTGGTGGATCAAGGGTTTTAAATCTCCCATCCACTTCCTTTCTCAACCTCTGTGCCTCACTCTGACTCACCATTACTTTAGTGTATTTTGCTCAAAGCTCAATGTCTTTTCTGCTCGTTTCCACTTAAACCCGCTTCAGTTTATTGTTTGATGTAGAGAGAGAGAGAAACGTAGCGTTGGGCACTAGTCTGTTTGGCTCAAAAAAAAAAAAAAAATCTGAGAACATTGGTTTGCAATCCACAGATCTGCATTGTGTATGAATGCATGTGTGTTCAACTGCTACAGGTCCTTCGGGCATTTTGGAGGATGCCTCAAACAGCAGTGGCTGATTACTCAACTCACATAAAAGCATGCTCTAAAAGCAATCTCATTTGTGGCTGGAAAGCTGTGTTCGGTGCTTTGCTCTGATACCTCGGTTAGGTAATACATGTCTCTGGGAGTTATAGTGGAGGTGACATCCCATCAGGCCTATAAATAGCTTTGCACTTTTCCTCCGTGAGCCCAGCTGTAGCTTTCTCCCAGGGATTTGATCGCCTGTCTGTAGGGGACTGACATCACCCACCGTGGCTTTGTCCTTCTGGCTTTCTGACTCCCTGTGCACGAACAAACACTTGCACAGCAAAACACACACCTAGGAACACACTCTCTCTCGTCAGCTGCTCCGATTGTGATGCTTTAGGAGATGTCTCAAATCAGGGTTTCCCTAAACTACACTCAGTGATGACTCACATAGCAACTCTAAATACTCATCAACACCATGGTGGCTAAAGGAGCAAGGCAGCAGCCCCGAGCGAAGTCAAATCTCTGATACTGTTTCAGTCTTTAAATAAAAAGGCGACTTGCAGTAATTGGAGGAAACGGGGAAACAGGTAGAAAGCCTCCTAACAAGCAGGAGGTAGAAGCAAATGAAAATGAAAAAAGACATACAAACCCCTGTAAGCTGCATCTGACCCCAGTGAGTCACTGTCCACACAGGCTTCTCCAGAACTGGACATGACTCAGTAAACAAGCACAACCATTGCTGAAGTGTGCTTCTGTTGCTGGCTACACCATGTTACTCCACTTGGGTCTGAGCACCACTTTAATGCTTAATGTTTTATACACAGGATTATCACATGTTGTGATGTTATAATGTCCTAGAGCTTCCTTTTTTCTCTATACCTCTATAACATATAAGAAAATCCCTGTAAAATAGTAACAAGAAGCTTTTTTCATAAATTATATGCCTCAAAGACCAGTTTTCATAAGAATAAGCTTTGGATTTCCAGGTTTCAAAGCAATCAGGCTGGTGTTTATGACATAATTTCATGGCTTTTGGCTCAACTTTCTAACGAGGCTCATGGTCCCTGCTTTATTAATGATGAATAAATAATTTATTGATATATTATCAGTTCCATGCTATTAATAGGAGCAGTTTCATACCTACCAAGATTGATTGTTAGACCACATGGCTTTTAGGAAAACTTTCAAAAGCTTCAGGACCAAATTTCAATCATCAATAAAAACGTAACATTTTAAAATATGGCTTCACACTCGGTGGGGATTTATTAATGGATTACTTGCACTTGGGCTGAGTAATTGCTGCATATGTCATATTGTGTGATTTTTTTGTTTGTGGAAATTTGTTGTTTTTTTTTGCAGCTCCCTTTCCTCTGTTGGAAAATCTCTCCACAAGGTTCAACACTAAACCACTGGCTTAAATGTCTAGGGGACCTCATATTTCACAAACTATGAACTACTGGAATGTGACTCCCTTTTTCTCTTATTGCACTTTAGAAAAAAAAAATTGTAGGTGGCTGGTTTCAACACCTTGTTATGTGAATTAATTTCTCAACAAAGGGTGAATACTAAAAATGGTAGGGCTTTTAGTTGGCAGTGGCAATGTTCAGTGTACAGCTATTTTTTTAACAATTGGTGGACGTGGTGTTCATGAATCTTAAATCTTCAAATTAATTTTAATCCCAAATGTTAGTAAAGATCATATTCTAACAGCAGCATTGTATAAATTGGGGTCCTGTTATATATGTTTGCAGCCCAGATACAAGTTATAATACTCACACACATCTACTGTAGGTATGGGGCTATAAATAATTCATTTGAGGAAGAGGATCTATTTGCCCCCGTGCGTCTTCTGCGCGTGTGTGCACCTGGTGCCATTTGGCAGACGCGTCTCCAATTATCCAGGATCACATCCCTGGATTTCTCTGCGCCCTTTGCCTCCAGATCCACATTGATTCGAACCAGGCGTGATCAATGCGGACGACAGGAAAAACTCGCGCGTGAATAACTCCTGCGGGATGACTGATTTGTGTCTGAGCGCAACTTTGCGCAAGGAACTAAAAAACACGGGTGGCCAGATGGGAACTCTTAACAGAAATAGTCCAATGTGTGGGAAATAATTTGTGGCTTTGGGTGTTTTTGTGACGAGGACAAATCGTCCCCATGCATGTGGCCGTGATCTCCGTTTCTCCGTGATAATTCATTCTGTCGTGCTGCTGCTCAGTCCTCTGACAGATGCGTGGGCCGCCCGCACGCGGGTTGAACGGTCTACACAAAGCGCCACACACGCTCCGCGCTTCACTTGCAGAGCTGCACTTGTGATAATGGGGAGTCATCGGTGAGTCTGAGGAGCGATGGTGGCGGCGGCCCGGTTCAGCACGCTGGACAGCGCTCCTGGAAGTTGGAGAGGACGGCGGCGCGGGGACGCACGAGGGTTTCATTGAAATTACGCAGCTGGACAGATGAGAGACGGGTGAGCATGGTTGATGTTAAGTGTTTCCCATCGACAACAGGTCCAGGTAACCCGAGAGTGGACCGTCTGGAATAAGACATGGACTTTGCTGAAATTATTTTCGCTTTGTTCATCGTCGTAGTCGCGGTCGTCTCGCTGTTGTCCAACTTGTTGGTGCTGCTATGCTTCGTCCACAGCACCGAGATACGCCGACAGGTGCCCGGTGTCTTCACCATGAACTTGTCCTTCTGCAACATACTCATCACGGTTTTAAACATGCCGGCCACTTTGGTGGGGATCATCAGGAAGCAGCAGCCTTTCGGGGACTGCGCGTGCCACACGGTGAGCTTTCTGGAGACTTTTCTCACCGCAAACACCATGTTGAGCATGGCAGCCCTCAGCATAGACCGGTGGATAGCGGTGGTCTTCCCGCTGAGTTACTCCACCAAGATGCGCTACAAGGACGCGCTGATCATGGTGTTCTACTCCTGGCTCCACTCCTTCACCTTCTCCCTGACGGCGCTGCTCTTCTCCTGGGTCGATTACAGTGACGTGTACGCCTCCTGCACCTTGCAGCCGAGCGAGGAAGGCAGCGACAGGATTAAGTTTACAGTCTTCACTGTGGTTTTCCACGCCACTAGTTTCATGCTCTCCCTGCTCATCTTGTGTTTCACCTACCTGAAGGTGTTGAAAGTCGCCAGGTTTCACTGCAAGAGGATTGATATCATCACCATGCAGACTCTTTTCCTGCTGGTAGACATTCACCCAAGGTAGTTAATTTAATGCACTCCTCGTTTATAGACATGCTTTCTCACAGTCATAACAATTTAACAATCTTAGGAAAAGCACTAAACGCCCTTTGTTGTTTCCAGCGTGAAACAGAGATGTTTGGCCGAGCAGAAGAGAAGAAAGCAGAGAGCCACAAAGAAGATCAGCATCTTCATCGGCTCATTCATCATCTGCTTTGCCCCTTATGTCATTACGAGGTAAGTGGAATTAGTAACACAGAAATCAATAATGCCACTATAAAACGGCTCCACCCTAAAATGAAATGACCCCTTTTATAATGAAACATTCTGAGCAGCTGCTTTGATTAAAACGAGTTTATAAGGAGCATATAAGCTCATCACTGCAAACAGACTGTAGAGATGTAGTTCTGTGAAATTAAATCAGAGACAATTTGAACACCTGAAGTGCACCAGCACGTCACAAGGTGTGTTTATCCGATACCACACTGCTTATTTTAACCAGACACTTTGAGTAATTATCATATCTGTGAGCCAGGAGATGGCTCATTAGTTGCCTGTACTGCACTATAAACAGGTGCCCTATTCTCCTGCTTCCACTGAAATGCAAATAAAATCCTGTTGGACAATAAATACAGCACAGACAACAAAAAGCAGCTCCCAGAGAATAGAGGAAATGCTGCAGGGGCCCACAAAACACTGGCGAACCGAATGTGGTGCTGATGATCCACCGGTGTGATATGTGTGGTGTGCGCACATACGAGGGGGAAAAGGGAAGAGATGTTAGCAGGGAAAGTGTGACTAAGTAATTGACAATAATGCCCACTGAACAAGTCTGACAAACTAGAATATGTATATTAGGGAATATATGCACTTTATTCCGATCCATTGTTAATCTATAGAAGGTGAAACATGTCTACATAAAATATAGTTTTTTTTAAAATGACATTGTGTCACTGTGTTTTTCCATGTTGTGATTTGAAAGGAAAGTGCATGAAAAATTTGACTACGTCATTGTATTCCACGTTCTCTGGCTTGTTTTCGTTAGGCATTTTATGTTCTCGTTACCCACAGTTTTCATCATAAAAACTTTGTATTTTTTAACAAATAAACTTGATGTCACTGGGCCACTGATTTTCACAAAATCCACAAAAGTGTCACGACAATAACCTTTGAAAAAAGAACAACTTGGACTAATTTGTACTTTGTTGAGTCATGTTTCTGCTACCGCTCCTTCAGGTTGGCTGAACTTCTACCTTTTGTGGACATCAACCGCCACTGGGGAATCATCAGTAAGTGCCTGACATACAGCAAAGCTGCGTCCGACCCCTTCGCCTACTCCCTCCTACGTCAGCAGTACAAAAAAGTTCTGGTGACTGTTGTGAACAGGCTGCTCCGCCGTGACCTGTACCCCTCATCTGGCCACAACAGCTCTTTAGACACAGAGAACGACTATTGTCTCCAGAGGATCAGCTAATGGCGAATGTACGAACATGACAGATAAGCACCGCAGGCCAAAAATAAAGGTTGCCTCTTGGAAGAAGAAGGTGGGTGGAGGAAAAGAATGAGGAGCGAGACAGAGAGGACAGGGTATTGTTAGGAATGGAAAAGAGAGTAAGTAGAGGGGACAGATTGTGGGTGGGGGGGGCGAAGACGGAGCAAAAATACGGAAGAAAGTGGGTGGAGAAGAACGAAAAGACAGTGATGAGGGGGTGGATGAAAAGGTGAAGAGTTTAGGATGAAGAGGAGGAAGACAGGAAGTGATGGGGGACAATGTGGAGACCATGGCTTCAGACGGTAAAGACGAAGGAGTCTCTGATTTGTCGGTGGCAGCAAAACAAACAAAACCACACAGATCAAACAAATCAATTTCACTGAAAAAGTCACGGTTCAGATTAATCTCCCACCAAAAGATCACACTGCTGGAGACGGAGACGATTTCACTTCGAGAGACATGTATGAAGTGGCCTTTTGTGTTGTACCAACCACTTTGTAATGATTTTCGGTAAAACCACATGTAGTAACCTCTCACAAAACACGGGGACAGACTCTGATGGTCGATAGGCAGTGGAGTGAAGATGTGAAAAGAAGCATATGCTCTGTTGTTCCTGTGCCTGGATAATGTACCTGCATTGAATGGACGGACTCTTCCTGTAGATGTGGAGACTCAGCTGCTGCACATTACTGCCATGTTCTGTATTGACCGTGTTAGACTACTATGAGGTGTCACGTCAGCCGCTGAATATTGATGCACTTTGTCTAATTCTCTCAGAACTATTATGGTTACAGGAGCCAAAGGCAAATAACACTTAACCCCTGTTAATAAGGGATAAGGCTGGTGATATTCTGTGTTTTTGTTATTGTCAGTGAGTGTCATGTAAAAAAAAAAATCTATAGTGTGTTTTTCCATCTCTCTAAAGCCTCTCAGCCCAAACTAAGGCTTTAAAAATGCCATTTTCTAAAACACTCGCACAAAGCAAAAGCTGCTAAAAAGTGCACTTTGGTGAAACTATTTTTAGATGTGGACTGATACAAGTTTGTTGCACTGTGTGTGTAGGTTTCACTGAAAAACTAAACTACTCATGTTCCAAAGAGTTATAGGCCCAGAGGAACTACCATTTTGATTGTAATTATCTCATCAAATGGCTGTTATCAGTTGTTATCACTCCCCTAATTATGGTCCACAAATGGCAAACTGCACCTAACATCTGGCCAGAAGGTGAATTTTATCAACGTGTGCTATAATTACATGACCTTTAGTGGCTGTAGTAATTATAAAGTCATTGTAATAGGAGCAAAAGTCAGATGATGTGGATGATTTCAGGTCAGGGGTGATGGCTGGAGAAACAACACACAGAAATAATAAGTGTTTTTTTTCTTTTGTTTTAATCCAATATTGTTACTTTAGTAAGTTGTTATTTGTATCAAAACAACAACATTTTCCTAAACGTAACCAGATTAGTATAATGTGTGTATGCTGGGAGCTATTGAGCTGAGTAGGGCCCCATTAGTTCGTAGTTATGCTCCTTATATGAGAGACTGACAATGGTACCTTAGAGTGGTTCACAGATTTTGTGTGACAAATCCCTAAACCCCCCATGTTACCAAATTAATTTCTTAGTTTAAATAAATAATGACCATTTTACCAGGTTCCAGACCTTTATCCTATAAATAACATTCCTTTAAAAGTAAATTGTAAAGCAAATGTGATCACGTAATCGATAATTGAGTTCTGATGCAACATATTTTTTGAATAAATGAAACGTTACATTTAATAATGGAAAGCATCTCACAAGAAGGTGGTTGTTGTTGTTGGTGTCACACCATAGACTTGTGTTTGACTCCACCATCCTGTGTGTGGTTAGGTTTGAGCAACAAAAGCACTTTGGTTAGGATTAGAATAACACTGAGGTTTTTTGAGGTCTCTGAGGTCTGGGAACATTTTAGGGAGGCTTTGTCCAGTGTCAATGTACTTGTGGTGTTTCATTTAAATTAAATATCAACATATCCTTTATATTTTTTTGTTTTTAGGCCAATGCATAATTTTATATAAATAAATCCAACTTTTTGTGCAATAAACCAGTCACAAGTTGAGGAGGAGGGGATGGAGTGAATTAGGGTTTATGTGAAAAATGAAATCACGACAGATGACAGGCTTGTTTTAAATACGTGAAAGAGACACCATTTACTAGAGGAAACTTCAACTTCTCTACTCACACTACAAACCACTCTATGTCAGGTTTGTTGTCTGTCGCAAATAATAAAATATCCTTATGCTCTGCACTTGAGGAAAGAAAATGGCAAATACAAACATTCAAACCTCACCAGAAAACACAATATCACCAGACTTATCCTTTGAAGTTTGCATTTATATGTGACTGTACCAGCCCACTTTTAACTGAAATGTATTTGTATAACTTTGTTTTATTTTGCCAGTTGATGGGAGACAATGTTTCTATGGATATTTACACGATGTTATATATTTTAGACTGTACAGGGACCATATTTGCTAAAGAGGGGCAACGTGATGTAGCACAGGAACACTTTTAAAGTGCTTTCAAACACACTGTTTTCTGTTTGTGCCAGATTTGAATTTGTGACTTTTTCGGGCAAATAGCTGCTTTATTATTCAAAAAAGAAACTATTGGATGTATTTTACGCACATGTATTCTCCCTCCTTTGAGCCACTTGCTGTGTGATTAACTATTAGTGGAAAATGTGCAATAAAAGCTGCCACTCATGAAGCTATTAGAAATATTAATGTTTTCACATTAATGCCATTGAATCAGAATAATGCCCTTTGATTTGATTTAAAAGTTTGTAAATTCAATTCAAGCAGTGAAGTTAAAAGTCTGCACGACAATAAACGGCAAATAGTAGGGCATTAAATCATTAGATAAGGCTTATGGAAGCATTTAGGCAATATTCAATATGTGGAATTGATGGATGCAAGTATACTTGAAAGGAAACTTCATTATAAATTAATTATTCCCTGACAAATACTAATCTTTTGGATCCTCGTTTACCACTCATCCATTTCTGCATTATTTTGCATCCATCAGCCTTGTGATCCTAATTATATTGTAGATAATATGTGGAATAAAACATGAACAACCTGAGTTGCAGCAGCATTAGTGCCAAGTATTATTAAAGACACAGGTCAGAGATAACTTGGCTGATTTGTGATTCTGATTTATTCTGACCCAGTAATGTCTCTACCTTAATCTGATGAATGAAGACAGAACAACTGTAATTATTTGCAGCATTAAGTGAAGGAATCTCTTTTGTTTTTGCCCATTCAACCGCTACTAACACATAAGGAAGAAAGTGGTAATTAAAATTGCTCACATGGAAAGTTGTTAAGTAGTTATCTCAAGCTTCCTGAGAAATGTTTCAACACACTCTTTCTATTTTATTATATTTTGAGTATAAATGTATAGTTAAGCCCATGCAGAATTCAAGGTTTTCCACTAAAAGGCATTGTGGGTAACAACTGAAAAATTATTTTTGTTAATGAGGAAGAAGAAGGGTTACAGTGACAGTTACAGTGAAAATACAAATATGAGAAAAAAAGTTAAACAAAAAAGTGTAAATAAATCTAAAGCCTATCAGCTCCGTGAGCAGTGCTTGGACCTAAATGCTAATATCAGCATGCAAACATGCTGATGTGAAGCATGTGTTTAGTTTAACATGTTACTCAACACAGAGCAGCTGAGGCTGATGGGAATTTCATTAGTTTGGTCATAATCCAAAACCAAAGCTGACATTTCAAACACTAGATGAAAAGTCAGGGAGTCACCGAAGTTATTAGAATTCATCCTGAGAGGTGCATGGAGTCGCTTCCAAATTTCAACACTCGTGGAGACATTTTACTCAGCACTGCAAATGTCAGCCTCACGGTGGTGCTAGCGAAATAATCATGGGATCAACAAAGTCAAGAATGTTCACCTACAACCCATAAATAACTATAGAAAATCATAGAAAAACATGCTGGACTTAATTTCATACAGTACTATTGCAATGTTCCAGGAATTTCAAGCAACTATCTTTTTTATTTTGGTCCACGTCGAGATCCGAGACACTTCAATGTGTGGTCGGGAAGAGCAGGCTGTTAGCCTCCAACCCCACTTTCTAGCACATTTGGTAAACTACCATGCAGTTGTTCTGTAAAACCGTCCTTTTAGGTTAAAGTTCATTCCTATAACTAGTTTTTTATTGACAAAAACAAAAAACAAAAAATACATTACAGTCCTGTTTGTGTTTGACCATACATCTCCCCCCCAGATACCTTCATGTCCACTGGGTTTTCTGGGCTACAGAATAACCTGCATTAAAAATGACCATGTATAGTATGATATAATTCATATCCTTGATTTCATTGAGGAACACAGTCATATTTCTTCTTTTACTCCAACGTGAAGCAATCTGGAATTGCTCCACATTACAGCCAGAGAGCTGTGCTCGCTCTCATGAGACTCCATCCAGTCTTGAACACAGGGGTCCTGCAACTGCCTGCATGATGAATGATCATGCTTCACATTATGCTAATTTAAATCGGCTCTGCTTGAAGACCCTATAATTAGATGAATGTGTAAAACAAGCTCACTTCGAAAATGTGGTTTGCCATGACAGAATGTGCACCATGATGTTCTCCGTGATGAAATGTAAAGTGTAAGAATAGCTACCAGGATGTGAAATAATGATGCAGAGGTGTTCACTTAATAGGTCAGTTGACAGAAATCAGATCAGGTGGCAAAGTGAAATATTGAGGGTGTTGTTAGTAACTTTGTCGATAATTGTTCCATTAAGAAGCAAGTTAGGATTTAAAGAAAGGTACGTTACATGTGTGTGAGCCTATCACAGTCAGTGTTACTGTCAGTACATCCCACCCCTCAGCCACTGTCAAGCTGCTTATATTTTGCCCAAATTCTGATCTACGTTGGTGATCAGACCTCAGAGAGCTCTGGTAGCTAAATGCTTAGATCTTTACAGATCAAATGTTAACAATCCCGGCATGATAACCAGTTATGTCCTTTCATCCTGTAGTGATGTTAGAGGTGGAATGAGGCTGTCTGAGGTGGAGGAGAAGGGCATTGTACTGTCGCTCTGGTGGAGGCACCACAGAAAGCACTTCATTGAGTTTCCTTTACTGCAAGGGCACCTAAAGGGGCACTTCATCCCATTTACTCCACTGAGGGGCACCTTAGACAGCATGTTTGTGGCATTTGTGTCTCCTTGTGAGTACCACTTTTAAAAAAATGCATATGTGAAGAAGTCAGTTTTAAAATCCTACAGATTTCTGACTGCAACTGTAAAATGAGAAACAAACGTAAACTTAGATTTTCTGCACCTTGTGCTGTTTTGGTCTGTGCTGATATGTAAAGTATTTCCATTTTGGGGGTCATCAAGTTGAAGTGTCCTTGTAGATGCAGCTGTGGCTTCTCTGGCACATTTAAAAAATGAGGGGGCAGTTATACTGAAATGAGTACAGTTCAGTTTCTGCAGATGCAACTCAAATTATTTATAAAGATTTTAATTAAGCACATTGAGAATGGGCCATTGGAGTAAATTAATGTAACTTTAAATAAATTTAATCCAGAGTCTAATGCATGTATAATGCATTAGACTCTGGGTTTAGTTTTTGACTTCCTGGAACAAAAAAGCAACCACTAAACTTAAAAGTGAGAGAAAAGCCAAATATCCCTTAATCCTGCCTTTTTCATTGTTATTCATTTTGCCGTAAACTATTCGATGAATCGGAGTTGACATTTTCATGTCCCGGTTTCACCTCAATCCTTTTGAAACCCGATAGTCGACCGTAATGTGTGTAATAAAGTCGCTGTAAGGGGATTTCAGAGGGAATTTCTGCAGACTTGGGAAGTTCAAACCCAAACGCACACCCTCTGGCTCCGTGTGTGAGGTGCCACATCGAAACTAAGCTTAAGTGTCGGAGAATAGGCATCATGCTGCTGATCCTGCTGCAGGCGCTGCTTGTTGTTTCGTGTGTGTCTCTGAGGTGTGACCCAGCATTTCGAGGTAACGTTTTTCTACTTTGGGGGATTCTAACATGTATTCTTACGCGTGCGTACGAACCTGCTGCGTAAAGTGGTCATGACATCTTTCCATGCGCAATGTCTGGACTAATCCACATCCAAAAACGGATCAAAGATTCTATAAAACGCGTGAACTCGCTTGTATGCAACTTTCAGGATCTTAAAGCTATAAAACGAGCATCAGAATGATCAAGGAGTTGACCCTTAGCGTGTGCAACTGTGTTAATATTCTGCATAAAACCTCTCTATTAAGATTTATAATCCTAATAAAGTGGAAACTCGTGTGACGTATTGGTAGTTTGCAGACAGATAGGCATTTCAGACAGCTGCTGAAGCAGAGATTGATCGGTGTTTTCTAGGCCACAGCAAGACACTTATGGAAAACCGCTCTGCCATCTAGTGTCTGCCACAGTGTCCGCTAATAACATACTCGTGTGTGTTGCAGGAGTGTGCAAGCCAACAGTGGAAGAGCAACGTAAGTACGCTTTGTCTCGAAGGAGGGTCTGTGTCATGCATGAGCTGTTTTTCATCCTGCTTTTCTCCTGTTGCAGCGGCTGATCACCGGATATCCGCCCCAGTTTGCAAATTGTGTTTTTCCTTTGAGTTTTGAGCCTTAAAATGTCTTTCAGTTTGTTGTTTCTGTGAGATTAGATCAGACCCTGAAGTCATTCCCCGCCCTCCATGACAGGTCCCATCCCTGTGGATCTACTCTGTGGATCTACTCTGTGGTTTTAACAGCCAAAAAACGATGCGATCATCACTCAGACGGGGTGTAGTCTTAATGTGGCCCCTGAGCCATAAAACCATCGTGTATTTTTAGATGATCCATGGCACCATGAAATATTCAAACTCTAATTTCCAGAGATAATAGAAATATTTGAGGAGGCAGATGGAGACAAGTCCTGGTGCCCTGAATGAGTTAAGATTAATATTGGCTGTTGCTAATAAGTGATCCGTCGTGTTTTTTGCACCTTTTCATGCTTCTACCGATCAATCTGAGTTATGCTTTGATTAAAAAACATATCCTGTCACTTCAGCCAAATGCACCGACGTCCTGCTGTCCTATTGCGACGACATGGCCTACACGCAGACCATGTTCCCCAACATCATCGGCCACAAGACTCGCGAAGAAGCCGAGGCCGGAGCTGAGTACCTTCTCATAAGCGTGATTGAATCCCTGCTCGGCGGAGAGTGCAACCCTGAAATCCGCATGCTGGGCTGCTCCGTGCTGGCCCCGCGCTGCGAGAAGGAGAAGGTGATGAAGCCCTGTCGCACCACCTGCGAGGCTGTGCACAAAAAGTGCAGCCACGCCTTTGAGGCGATAGATATGGCCTGGCCATACTTCATGGACTGCGATCGCTTTTTCGTCAGTGACCTGGAGGGTTGTTATGACCCACTGGAGGGCCTCAAAGGTGAGAAATGGTGGTTATGACCTAGTTCATCCTTGGTAAGTTTGGCTTAGACCTCTTATGTTTGCATTTGAAAGAAATATGCATGAACACTTCCAACTAATTTCATTGTCTGCAGGCATCTGGTTAGCACACATGTTCATGGGTCTCATCTCAGAGAGAAACGCCTTATTCCCTCCACATAAACTCTCACTTACACTTAATCCTTTGGTGATTTTCAGTTTTTTTCATTTTTTTGCTATTTTAACAGCGCCACCATGAACTGCAGAAAGACAAACGCCGACACAGCTTGTAAACACTCAAAGTAAAAAAACGATTTTCCAAACTTCATAAAAGTGGATTCTCATCAGCATCACACGTGGACCTATGAAATGAGGCTATAATGTGGCTCAGTTTTAATGGACCTTCAAACCTTTTTTTCTGCCAAGTAGCATGTGGTTCAGATGTCTGGCTGCATGTTTGAAAGCTGTAATTATTTCCATGTTTATATTAATTTGAAACTCCTGTCCTTGTTTCTGCTTTGCTGTCATGTGACCCCAAGCTCTCCACAGAGTAATACTGTACATTTTTTTCTTATTTGAATACTAGTATAACAAACCTAGAAAAATAACATGTTGTTCTGTACCCTGGCATAGTGGCTGTGCAGTACATATACCGCATATGTAGCAAAGTAGTCATAGTTTTAAACCAAATGGTGCGAGGTAACTGGGAACAAGTCAGTTAAGCAATTGTCTTTCTATCAAAACGCCAAACATTTTCTGATTCCAGCTTCTTGAATTTGCAGTTTTTTCATACCAAACTACTGTAGTAATGAAAATGTCACCATAGCTTTCAGAGGTTCTGTGACAGGTGTTTTCATTGGCCTAAAGATGGATTGATATATTTTGAAAATAACCAGCTTATACAATATTAAACTTAGCTGATGTGTTGCTGTATTTTTGCATTTTGAGTTACTTTGAACTCATCACCTCAAATAAGATTTCTCACTGTAGAACAGTAAAGTAAAAGGACAAACTCATACAGTAGGCAGCAGTCACTTATCTCTGCAGGTCTTCTCAGAGCATTTTAGTGTCTTTGAGCTCATTGTTTTGGTTTTGAGGCCCATGGCCAGTGCTTCAATCTGGAGCGAGCTGCTGTTGACAACAACAAAGCTCTGATAAACCCACTGTACATTACCTGCTAAAGAACAAAAGGCAGATAGAATTAGCATGTGGCTTGTGAACAGCGCAGATCATTTAAACAGCTAAGATGGAGAAATGTTCTGCCGAAGATGAAGGGCGTGAATTTTGCACTTCGTGTTGCGTCATGTCTGCTGGGTGTGACCATACTGCTGTTTGCTAACACTTTTGCCACTTTCGCTTTCCCACTGCTTAGTAGTGGCAAAAGTAAATCGCTTAATTAACAGATCCAGCGTGACTTTTACTGTGGATCCATCAAAAAGGAGAAGAGTGCTCTAAAACTCTGCCTCCATTTACTAATGCAAGCAGAGTGATTCATGTTGAACAGAAGTTTAGTTAAACAAACAAGCTCTTGTTAAGAATGAAGACTAAGAAGAGTCTTTACACTGTTCATCATGTACATCATGTTTCTAAAGCAGCAGTGACAGCTTCTTATTCTTCTATCATAATAAATGTGGTGGTTTGCCCTTTTGCTGAAATAAGCTCATCCTGCTCATCAGGCCATGGTCTCTCCAAACATTTTTTTTATTTTTTGGGGGTTTCTGCTGCACATCCCCAGAGTCTATAAACATTCTTTTTATAACCTGGCACAAGAACAGACACAACATTTTTGTCTGGGAGGTCTGTAATGTGGTCAGCCACTACAGCTAAAAGCACGTTGGTCAGAAGTGATAAGACATGCTGTGTTTTTCTTCACAGCAGAGCAGGATGTCGAGGCTGATGGCAGCTTTGAGATTCTTCCTCCTGAGCCCGCTAACACAATGCACTTTACCTATCACTCCAATGCTGAGATGATCACCATCTTGAAGAAAACCGAGGAACAATGCTCAGACATAGCTAGAACATACAGCATCGGTCGCAGCATGGAGGGCAGGGAGCTGCTTGTGATCGAGTTCTCAAACAATCCTGGCCAACACGAGCTTCGTGAGTAAAACTTGTGTGTCTGCAACCTTTTTCATTATCAGCAAAGTTAGACTTACTGTAAATGTGATGCTCTGCAGTCGAGCCAGAGGTGAAGTATGTCGGCAACATGCATGGAAATGAAGTCCTGGGCCGCCAGCTGCTCATCTACTTGGCTCAGTACCTGTGCTCAGAGTATCAGCTGGGTGATGAGCGCATCCAGACCCTTGTCAACACCACCCGCATCCACATTCTGCCCTCGATGAACCCGGATGGGTACGAGGTGGCTGCCTTAGGAGTGCAGGACAATAACTATGGTGAAGAGGAGGAGGTGAGTTTGATCACACTGATGGACAACCAAACATTTGGACTTGTTGTAGAATAATTTTCATGGTTCATTTCCTCAGGGTCAGAGATATGAGACTTGGAACATTGGTCGAACCAATGCCCAAAACATCGACCTGAACAGAAACTTCCCTGATTTGACTTCCATTGTTTACAACCGACGCAGACAAAAGGGTTTCCGCACCGACCACATCCCAATCCCAGACTATTACTGGTTTGGTAAGGTACAGTATGGATCCTTATCTGTATGTTGTTTGTTAGTGAGTGGTATTTTCTATTGTACTAGGTGGAATTGTAGATTTGTGTCATTACACGGTCTGGATAAGTTAAATTGTCGTCATCCAGGTGGCACCAGAAACGTATGCTGTCATGAAATGGATTAGATCCATCCCGTTCGTGCTCAGCGCTAACTTCCATGGCGGGGACCTGGTGGTGTCTTACCCTTACGATCTGTCCAAACACCCGCTGGAACGCAACTTGCTGTCCCCGACGCCTGATGATCAGGTGAACAGGCTCCGACAAATGCGTCTCTACAAAAGACACATGTTTATTTAAAATGGCAATTGAAAGTTTGCGATCCCTTTAAGGTTTTCTCTACTTCTACATAAATACAACCTAAAAGATGATCAGATTTTCATGCAAGAACTAGATAAAAGGAACCCAATTATATGAATAGAAAATTTTGGTTTACTTTTGTGGTTGTGCAACACGCACATTTTCCTATTTATATGGAGCTAAACACTCAATTCTCTCTTATGTATGAGTATTGTGTACTACATTTTTGTTCTAAGTTGTATTTGTAGATAAAAAATTAAGAACAACAAGATGCGATATGGAAATAAATAATAATTTGTTTAGGAAACATAATTAAGTATGTTTACACATTCTCCCGGCGCTTGCATGGATTTCCTCCAGGTATTCCACTTTCCGCCCAACTACCAAAAAACATGATTCTTAGGTTAATTGGTGACTCTGAATTGTCTGTAGGTGTGAATGTGAGTGTGAATGGTTTTCTGTCTGTGCATGTCTTTCTGTGCTGGCCCTGACATAGACTATTGACCTGTCCAGAGTGTACACCACCTCTCACCAAATGACAGCTAGAATAGACTCTGATACACCCAATAACTCGCAGTAAAAGTACTGTCGACAGCATAATCATTTTTTGTCAACGTTGTGTTGTTTCTGTTGCTAAAATTATTACATATATTAATAACTGAATTTGTTTTGAAATGGTAAAGAATGTGAGACTGTGAGTGATGGTTCGCTGTGCATCTGGAGCCTACATGTGACTAACAACTACTCCCTAAAAGTGGCATGTTAGACAGATTTACCTCATAGATTAGTCATTGCAAATGGGCAGAACCAAATGCATAACATGGTGTGTTTTAATTAATTTGCCTCACTAGACACAGCATGTCCTGTGGTGTGAATGTAGCACATGTGCACATTGCAATGATGATGCTGAGACAAAATATTGTGCAGCCATAATGAAAACCCAGATGTTTCTTCAGTAAATAGGGTAGGACCAGACTCACAACTAATTATCAACCCATTGATTGAAACACCTCTAATCGCTCTTCAAACAGGTTTGTCATCCCAGGGGTCCATAAGACTGGATATTATTCCACCATAAAGATATGAATAAGTTTAATATATGTTTCATTTTTAAATTGGCTTACCTTAATCTCATTTTATTTTTAGTCATATTTATGCAGAAATAGAGAAACTTCTAAAGGGTTCACAAACTTTCTAGCACCACTGTATCCATCCCTTTTCTCACCAAGTCAAAAGGGCATAAGTTATAAAAAGATATATTTCTATTTTGGTTTCACAATGCTTTGCCCAAACAAAACATTAGTTGCATTTCAAATATGTGACAAGAACCAACAGAGTGTGTGTGTGACTTAAATTCATGTTCCACCTCTCATCTAAAATTAACCTTATGAAGAGAAAATTAATGCACTGGTTTTGCATTTCATAGGTTTTCAAACTACTTGCAAGAACCTACGCAAACGCCCATGAGACAATGTCCAATGAAAACGCACGCTGTGGATCGTCTCGAACGCTTAGTCAGAAAGGAATCATCAATGGAGCACAGTGGTCCAGCTTTTCAGGAGGTGAGGAAAACGAGTGTCAAACATTCCTCAAACTATGTTATTGAAATATCAGATGATGGCAGTGGAAGACCAGGTATGTCAGCAGGAGCTGGAGGAGAAAGGCCAAGGTTCCCATGGTTTGTTTTGTCTTTCTTCAGGTATGCAAGACTTCAACTATCTTCACACCAACTGTTTCGAAATCACTGTGGAGCTGGGTTGTGATAAATTCCCCCCTGAAGAAGATCTGCTGACCACCTGGCATGAAAACCAGGAGGCTTTGATCAAATTTATGGAGGCAGTGAGTAACATTCCTCCATATTTAGCTGTTTTCTTTTTTCTTTTTGCATGGTCTCACTTTGGTGCATTGATGTACCATACACTCCAGCATGAACCTATTATATGTCTCTTTGTTTGGCAATTACCTTTTGCTATCTCGTGTTGTCCCTCAGGTTCATCGAGGTATCAAAGGCATTGTCAAAGATGAAGAGGGAAATGGAATTAAAGGTGCACGGATATCAGTCAGAGGCATACGCCACGATATTACCACTGGTAACTAGTTTCTGTTTTACAGTCTATTACATTACAGTGTGATGTTAAGTTTGCTTCTTTCTCCATGTTCATGTTATCAAGCCAACATAATATTAGTAATTATGCGCTGTTAAAGCAGTCTTTTTTTATTTTGCTATGTAGACCTATTAGAGTGCTGACTGCATTACAACCACCAGGTGATGTTAATGTGTATAGTGCACATTTCCCATAAAGTTTTGTTTTGTCACATTACTGCAGGAGATTCTAGCATTCATGTCAACATTCAGACTTATTACAAACTAAAAAAAGTGCCACTGGAAGATCCGGGGGGAAAAAAAAACAATTATGGAAGCATTATGTTCATAATTAGGTTAATTAAACCAACTTTTAATGGATATAGTGTTATAGTGCATAGTGTTTGCAATGACCTGCAAAATCAATCAATTAATCGAACATAACACAAATACATCACTAGCCTCTCCTTCAAAATGCCCAAATCTTTCAATCTCCATTCAGCTCCTTTCTCTATAAACTATTCGTCATGTATAAATTGGTGGCATGTTCCTATAAAAAATGTAGCCGTAGGTTTGTAAATGATGAAATCACGCCTCTTTTCCCTGCTCAGCTGAAAATGGGGACTACTGGCGCATCCTCACCCCGGGCATCCACATCGTGATCGCCTCCGCCCCGGGCTATGCCAGAGCTATGAAGAAAGTCCACCTGCCTCCTGGCATGCACAAGGCGGGCCGAGTGGACTTTGTGTTGCAGAAAGCTTTGCTAGAGCCTGACATGCAGGAGGAGGGTGACGCCATCGCCTCCATGGGTACCTACGACCGCTTTGACCCTTACAACCAGTATGAGCGCTACACCCTGATGGCTGATATGAGCCAGAACCGTGAGGAGAGAGCAGAGAAGCCCTGGTGGTGGAACTACTTTGCCTCGCCGAGTGGACCTGCCCCCACATGGCTGCTAAAACATTATTAGGGCTTTCAGAATAGCAGTGAAGAAGTTTCTCTTCTGGCCTTCTTGTTCGCTTTCACGCATGAATTGCTTGGAGATCATATCATAAGCACCTTTAAACCACAGATGAAGTTGTGAAGATTTCAGGGTGGGCTTTAACTTCAATCAAACTGCTCCACTATACAACTGCCATCAAATACAAGAAATTAAAGATTTATATTTGTATTTTTCAAAAATTTTACAGCATAAATAAAGAACTTTTGTATTGTCATGATTTGAATTCTTTCAGTTACACCCAAACTCACTTAACTCACTTCCCCTAAACCTCCTGTTTTATCACCTACCTCATGTTTGGTAGGTAATGAAAGCAGGTGGCCACTTGGGGGCAGGCTGCATCAAGTTACTACAAGGCAGAGCAACTATTCATTCTGTACACTGTAGTGAAATTAAACTATTATTAAATCTAATATGCCTGTTTGAAGACATTGGATGTGAATTAAGTAAACTTTTTAAAGGTCTGATGAGATACTTTTTTTTTTATTGGAGAAAATTAGCTTTTTGTGTGACCAACTTTATCTAAACCACTATGTTGGGAACTAGTAATCTAAAATAAAGACTTTTTTTTAAAGTTGTCTTAAAGCAGGGGCAATGTGCACTTGGCAGCAATACATTTTTGTTTATTTAGAACCTGATTAATCCAGTAAAATCTCTGAAGCTTTAATCAGTTTCTATAAACCTTCCTCACCTTCCACAAATTATATTTTGTAAACTTATACAGAATTTATGTACATATACATTTCCAGCTTTAGTTTTATTAAAGGATTATTTTTTGATTTAACAACATCCTGCAAGGTGCAAAGGTCTTAAAACCAAGTCTATTAAATAATGCCAAGCCAGCTGCCAAGATAAATTCTGAGCTATTTCATTGTATTTGACTCTACTGGAAGAGAGAAGAGGGTAAGGATAGAATTTTGAAGCATCAACACAAATAATTTGTGCACAACTGCAGAAATCCCATAGAAAAGCATCAAATGGACACAAAACCACAACAATGACAAGTAATACAGAGTGGAGTAAAGTGTTCAGAGCACTGCCAGCCCTGAGGGTTATAGTGAAGTCCCAGATCTTATAAACAAACAGCTCTTAATTTTTTTTTATGTAAGGTCATGAAAGAAGCATGGGAAAAACAAATTACCCCCGGACAAAGGTTGAGGAATACTATTGCAGAATCACAGAGAAAAGTCTGCTTAGTGAACTGCTCGACCCATGACAAGTCAGTAAAAAAAAAATACCAGCTTCTCGGGGGATTTACAAAACACAAACACATGGCTTGGCACCAAACTCAGTCAGGCAAACAGCAGAGGACGACCTCCATCTTTAGTGGGTCTGGAAAATACTGTACATGGCCCCAGTGACACATTAACCTCTGTGGAGAGCTTTCAGTAGACAGACAGACGGCTCAACAGTGTCTGTTTTCACTTGGTGCAAGTCTGCTTCAAATATTGGCATTTAATGTATCATATACTGTAGATGCACTGGAGTGGGCACAACAATCTGAACGGTATTCAGTGTTTAAAGTATTAATGGAGGCAATAATGCAAAGTTAATAATTCAAGTACTCATAAGCCAGCAAAAAACAGTTTTACTGGAGCACAGTACATACCGACCCTAAAGTTTGTCTGAGCAAACTGAGCCGTATTATTGGGCCGAATTACTGGTTGATACAAATACTAGGAAAGTGCACAAATGATTCATTATCGTCAAATACTTAATATAAAAAGTCAAAATATTGTTTTGATACATTTATTTTTTACCTCATAGAGAAGTGGAACTAAAGTTAAGACACTGTTTCTCAGCGCGCTACACACAGAACACAAGGGCAGGTGGGAGCAGCAAAACAAAACAAAGTGTGCCGTTGTTTTATTCAGTTGGCCAACAAAACTGAGTCCTCATTATGAAGCTTTTTTCTATGCTTCTACCAGCAGGATTTATGTCAAGATTATTCAAACAATCGACTTTAAATGCCTTGATTATTCCACGTCATAAAATTATTCTATTGCCCATTCCTGACAAATACTCAATTTTCTTGGGGGGAAACCAATACTTAATTTTGGTCACATGCCATAAACATATCCAGTATAACATGTTATTCACAAAGTCTATACATTATACCTATAATACTGTGGCTGTACTGGCCTTTCAAAAGTGTTTCTTGTCTTGGTCAAGTTTCCTCCCATTCACATAGGCCAGTTTTTTTGACTATTGTGCCAAATGCAGACCAAGAAACTGGACCCTCCAGTGCGATCCAACAGTAGTGTAGCACCTGCATACCTGCTCCACCTTTGGGAACTACTGGACTGAATGGAAAGTCTTTTCTTTTTTTCTGCTGCCTCACAGCTTGAAAGTTTGTGGAGTTTACATGTTCTCCTTGAGCTTGCATGGGTTTCATCCAGGTGCTTCAGTTTACAATACTGAATTGCCTTATAAATAGATACTTCAGTTTTCTATTCTATGAAAAGACTAAGATCCCAGACTCCGCTGCAGGTCTCTGATGATTTATTTTCAGGGCCAGACTCTGCTGGTCTTTGCTGAAATACCTTTCTGATGCCAGCTAGTTACCAGCCAATTCCCAGCCACATTCCAGACTTTAAGTGTAAATCTGTCAGGTTGCAAAAAACATCATGCATCCACTGCTCCACCAATTTGCCGCTTTTCAGGAATACTGAAACTTGACATTAATGCCACAATAATCCCTCTCACAGAGGCTACAGGCATGAAGTCCAAACCAAACCAAACACAGGGTCAAATAGGCCTCTCTGTGAGAGGGAATGACTGGTTTGACTTGTCACATGCTTTTCAGCGAACATACAACCGTCCCATGTAGGTCTGACCCTATTTGCTTTTCTGGGAGCAGTTCTTTGAGCTACCCATGTCAGGTGGGGTGCTGGGTTGCCAATTACTTGGTGAGGCTGAGAAAGTAGCAGAGAGCCGCCCTGAGCTGCCATGTTGTATTAGCCTCATCCTGCTGGCAAGTAGGTACTGTAGTAACGCCTCATTTCAGTTCAGTGCGCCTGCTCTCTGTTCTTAAAGGAGCTTTAGGAAGCTTATGTCCCTCCTCCAGATCAGTTTGTAACTATGTCCATTTATGAACGCTCAGCACACCAGGTCACTTTTATTCCACAAAATGTTTAAAACTCTCATTAACTGAATACATTAAATGACTGAGGTGTGTCCTACAGGGATGCAAAGTAAACAGCTGACAGACTTGAATGTTTTCTTTTGTTTACATTATTTTGCCCAGAATAAAGATGCAGAGCCGGAATTTACTAAACTTTTTTATTTGCATTTTTTATTTTAACATTTTTATTTCTTCTTAGGAAACTTTAAAATAAAAATAATATGATTAAATAATGATGATTAAAATAAAGATGATTCTTTTGCACAAAATTAAAATGTAAATTCATATTTCATTTGGAAAAAGGTTTGATCTGCTAACAAAGTGAATGGTAAATGGTAAATTTAATAAATACACATTTAATAAATAAGCAGACCGTTTAAGTGAACATGCAAACTACTTTGAGGAAAAAGTATGAGGAAATAAAACTTAATAATCAAAATATTTGAACAAATATTGTAATTATTTTCTCAAATTATTTTCAAGATTTGGGCACTGTGCTGATATCTCATAAATGGAGCAATATATACTTGGTTTTATTAACTCACCTTTCAGTTTATCCAGTTCAATGCGTGTAAGTGCTGATTGCCATGCGTTGTGATCTAATTCTTAACTTTCATTGCGCTCATTATGTGGATAGATTCATCCCGATTTTTTTAAAGGGTTTTTATGAACAATACAGCAGCAACAGGTGTAAACTTGTGAATTGTTGAGAGAAAAATCACAAATAAATCAGTTTATTGTCCTTGATTTATAGAAGAAAAAACGATCAGTAAGATTTTAGGTAAAATGGACAAATCTTATTTGATAGGATGTCACTGGATCCCAGTGATGCAGATTTCATCGGCTTCCTCCTCCTCATCATCACCACTGCTCCCTCTCTCTATCTGTGTATTCTCTCTTTAAGATCCTTACCAGGGAGATTTACTAAGCATTGACAAACCTCCATAAAACCAGCATTTCATTTCTAACAATGGCTCAGTGTCAAGTTTAATTCAGTCTGCTTGTTAAGTACCAGCAACTGCTAAATCATACATGTGCAGACAACTCCTGCAGTGGGTGATAATAAGCCACTTTCTTTGTTACAGACCCTGAACAAACTTGGGGGGGGGGACATGTGAAGCAAAGATAATCCAACCAGTTGAGCGTGAGTGTGTACAAAACCCTAGTGAACGCTCCTGTAGAAAAAACCTCCAACTTGGACAAAAGCATGTCCAACTGGGTTAAGGTGATTCCACTTTAATATTGTTTGGATCTGTGACCACAACAGAAAGTAACAATAGAAAATACAGCTGCTCGCTTGTGAAAGTCATTTCCTTCTGAAAATAAGAGGCCACGTCTGGATGGATTTGGGAGCAACGTTGAGAGTTCCTTTGCGGTGATTTTCTGTTGGTTTGTTTGGGGTTTCTCCTTCAGCGTGACGGCCACAGGTTACTGCACAACAAGGCCACACAGGCTTAAATCTGACCTGCAGACTCTGATAAAGAATCATGTTTGATGACATGTTCTTCCAGAGTTTGATTGTGTTCATTTGTTTTAATTCATCCCCGTAGCGCTCTGATGCTCCTCTATACGGAGGGATCAAAGGTAACATCTGCATGTTCAGGCCTGGTCAAGTCAAAAGCCTGGTCATTCATTTTTTAAAGCTTAAACACAATGACCTTTGTCAAATTACCAAGTTAGTCATTATAAGAGAGAAATGTGCGATGACGTTGAAAACATTTCTCATTGACTTGTGTGAGAAATGTCTTCAGCAGATGATGTTCTATGATGCTCTATTTTAGTACTGTATTGCAGAACATCTGTATGGACATTTAAAGCCATTATTTCACCTCTGTTCTCTTGGTTCAGCGTGCTAGCATTGCTAACATCTAAACAAAAAGTATAGCTGAGGTATAGCTGGGGCGACTGTGGCGCAGGAAGGTAGAGCGGAAGTCCACCAATCTCATAGTTGTTGTTTCAATCCCTGGCTCCTCTGGTCACATGTTGAAGTGTCCTTGAGCAAGACACTGAACCCCAACTTAGTTGTTCCCAGTGGGCCAGCTGCATAGCAGCTCCCCCACCGGTGTATTAGTGTGTGTGAATGGGTGAATAAGAAGCAGTGTAAATCACTTTGAATGCCAATAGGTAGAAAAGTGCTATATAAGTGCAGACCATTTACCATAATGATGCTGTTGTTATTTAGATTGCAGATACTAGATCACAAACAAAAGCACCGGGCCCAGAGATGGGGCTTGTTGAAAAGTTGGAGGCTTATTAATTCATCCTAACATGACTGTGCCAGATGTCGTGCCAATGCAAGTTTTAGAGATTATAATTTAAAGATTTCCCTCGGACCTACAGCTGCTCATGATAGAGAAAAAGGAGAAGCAAAGAGATCACAGAGAAAAAACGCTCTTATTAATCAGCTCCCCTTGTTGCCCCTTGTGGCTAGTAGTGTAAAAACAGCCAATATGACTGCAGCTGTCACAGGCTTCTTGGTACCAAAGGTCAAGAAGATTGCACGTTAGAAAAGTGGATTATGAGAAATAAGACGGTCCTGTGTGAGGTGACCTCCTGACTTTAACATCATCAGGTTGACATTTATTGTATAGAGCATCGCTGCAGATCATCAGAGTTCGTAGATTTCATTTTGTTGGATACACTTAAACTCATCTGACTGACACTTTCACGATTTAAAAAGAGTTAATTTATTCCGGGTAAAGAGATAGTTTGTAATTTTTATTGAGCATCATCTGCAAAGTCACTCTCACTGAACAGCCTGGCAGCAGTGCACAGATAAGCACTTCTTCACGTTATGAGTCGCCAGAGGACTTTACAGATTCCTGCTTCATTATTAAGTTTTACAGCATTAAGTAGTAGTAGTAGTAGTAGTTCATTGACAGGAATACTTTAGGTTGTTTCCCTGAAATTCTCGGACCATGAGGTAAATGACAGAGATAAAAAATGGCTACTATAAAAAAAGAATGCCATCTGGTATGACATCATGTGTATCTATGATGTCGGTTGGATTTACAGTATAAATACCAGACAATTTCACCAATATCTAAAACTTTATGAGCTTTATAAATATAGATAATATGGCAAGAGATTTTTTATTGAATTTAAATAAATTGCTAAGATGTAAAATTAAACAGGAAAGTTCTCTATTTTGACCAAAAAAAAAAAAAAAAGGATGTCACAAAAAACAGGAAACTACTTTCTAGCACTTTCTAAATCTGCACTACAATAAAAGTTCTTCCAGATTTCTCTCTTCCGAATCTGGAGGCTTCACCAGCCACTTGTATCCTACCGATTTTGTGCATCACTTTTGTGCATACAAATAGGAGTAGTATGTATAGTACCAAACATGTAACAAGCACAATGGATTTTAATTTATAGACATTAAATATTAAATTTATTATTATTATTAGACATAAACATTAATTAATAGTTTGGGTTAATATAGGTACACACAGTGTTTTACTGGAAGCTCTAAATGTAGTGCTATATTTATTCTGTCAAATCCACTTCTCATTTTTTTTTTTTTCCCTTTCGGCTTATCCGGTGAGTTCAGGGTCGCCACAGCGGCTCATTGTCCACATGTTGATTTGGCTCAGTTCCCTTCCTAACGCAACCCTCCCCAATTTCTACCAGGCTTGGACCGGCACTGCACAGCTGGGGATGGGGATGGGCTCTTGTGTTGAGGGTTCAATGTCTTGCCCAGAGACCCTTCGACATATGGCCGGGACCGGGGATCGACGGCCAACTGAGCTACCGCTAATGTGAATAAAAAAAGAGAAGTTAAGATCCTCTCTGATAGATAATGACAAATTAGATTCTGAAAAAAAAAGAAGTCAAACACTAATTTGTTTAGTGGCAGAGCTCCAGCTATTTGGATCTAACACACACACTGTATACATTACTGTATACATTACACTTTTATTTACACCATGTAAAACCAACTGTACAGTTACTCTTCTACAAGGGGCAAAGTGTCTCATTACTTTATTTATTCTTCACTTTTCTTTTAATTAATAAACTTAATAAATGTCAAACAGATTTTTCATAACTTTGGGTGTTTTATGTTACTTTCGCACACTGCAAAAAGGAAAAGGTTTAATCTAACAGGAGTCTCAGAGTGATTTTATTTTGATGGCTTTCTTGGTTGCACTTCCTGTTTACACCTTTGTCCAGGAAGTAATACTTTTCAAGGAAGTTAAGATGTTTAAATTTATTGTGGTCTTTCTTTAGTACTGTGGATACTTATCTCCTAACATCACCAGGTAAGATTCTTGCTGACTTTGAATTTGTGAATCCATTCAGGTTGGATTTTTTTTGTTTGATAATAATCTCATTAGTGTGATTGACAGTGTTTGTTTGTTTTGGCCACTGGTTGATTGGTGCAGGCAACCTAAATGAGCTTTGTTGTCACACTGCATGAAATAATGAGGCCACAACAGAAATATAAATTATTTGATCTCTCTTTTCAAAAGAGGAAGCTTTTCAACTACTGTATGTGTTGCTATTATAAAATTTGAAATCACATGTTGGATGATTGTCTGAAGGTGTGTGTTTTTACGTATTGACATGTATAACTGGACTGTTCTGCACATTATTAGGTGTTTTATTACAGCGCTTTAATAGTTTCTCTTTGAGGATTGAGCTCAACCCAGGACAGAACTGGGCCTCAGATGTTCCTCTGTGGGTTAATTGGTTCATTTGTTTGTTTACAGATCATGTTTTACTTGAAACTTTGGTTAAGTAAAAGCCACTGCAGTTACGAAATGTGTGCTGGTTTAGTCACAGCACAGCAAAGGTCTGATACTGTGTCCTTAAACTCCACAGCACCACACTTAGTCTAGTTTGTGAGCATGAGATGTCCCTGTCAGTGTGCATGTCAAGTGACACTTGCTATTGAGACACTGTGTGTTTCAACAGAGGAGCTGCTCACAGCTGGCACAGTGTCAAAGCACTTTAAGGTCTGCACAGAGAGGTTTGACAGTCATTTTTATTAATTGTGTGTGTAGATGGCACTAAGAGCATTTGTTTAATTCTGTAATAATGAACAACCAGGACATGGATCATGATCGACTACATTACTCATCATGATCCATGTACTGGAAATAATTTGGGACCAAGCCTTCACCTTATGAGTATATAGACTAAATTATTAAATACCGCAACAAAGATGGTTTGTGGGGTGAGTTGAGTTGGTATTAGTCAGCAGATCCTAGCAGAGTGAACAGTAGATGTTTCTATTTTTGAACCGATCTCAGATATGAGTCAGACTGTACAATCTAATGCAATCAAATACAGCAGCACTGCCATGAATTCAACTTTTACAGTGTTATAATGTATCATATTTTTATTTTTTTTTTAAATTGAAACTGTCAGAAAGGTTATAATTCTACGGTGTGTATTGTTAAAGTTGTAGTGGGTGGTGGAGTCAAACTGGAGTGCATTGTATTGAGAGTTGGATCTAATGCTTTGGTCACCCACTCTGACCTAATTAATAAACACATTTAAATAGGTTTAGAGAATTAATTGCTCCACGGCAGGAGAATAATTGAAGACTGATGTTTGCATACTTAAAGTTGGCTCTCCTCACAGAACGGGATCCTCCCATGTGAGCTATTCTCAGAACTGCAGTCTAGACAGTGTTGAATTTAAAGCCAGAATAAAACATAAAGCACAATTGAAATAAGTGTTCTTGATCTTAATGCACATTACCGCTGTGTCCCAGGGAAGGAAAAAAAACCACTTAAACAGTCAGTCATGAAGAAAAGAGAGCCTGAGGGCTCTTTAGGCTGGGTACATGTCTGTGATGCACCCAGCTACTTTAGCTGTCATGCTGCAATATCTCAGAGCCTTCACTGGGTGCACTGATGCTTGGCTTAAGCCATTTAGCAGCGCCCTGGTTAACTGAAACTGACAAAACTTCTGATTTCAGCCTGATCTTAGAATAACACCCCTGGCGTTTGTGAAGCCGTCTTCGCCCATTTCATCCAGCGGGGCTCTGTAAATGCATTTGCGGCTGACAGAGATGCAGAAGAAGATGCCTTATGCTGTTACAACCATTGCCCAGAGAATTAAATTAAATGGGAAAACAATAAAAAGGGAAATCAGATCTGGCTGACAGTTGTAGAAAGGATAAAGGGATCAGACTTATACTGTTGCTCAAAGAGCATGTCAGACTGAAGGGCACAAAAGTGCTGTAACAATAATAAAATAAGATAGCATTTGGCCCTTTAAAGCCAATGGATGCTCTAAAGGGTAAAGTGTTGATGGTTCCAGTCAAATATTTGCCAGGAGTTGCTCTTTGCATAATGTATTTGCCCAGAATAAAGCAGAGCAACTACACTGGGTGATGAGATGTTTACAGCTCAGTGGAAATGTGAACACTGGGCATGTGAGAAGTCAAATCTGCTCATGACACTGGAGAAAATTTCACTGAACATTAAAAATCAAGAGTTACTGGGGTGCAGGGCTCAAATATTGCTGCTTATGTAACATAATATTTTGAACTGCAGTATAATAGATGGAGCTGGGCTTTTGGTTCCAATCCACACACATTAAAAAAGACTGCAGCTCCAGCAGTTGGGACAGAGAGAATAATCTTAATACAGACCTTTTATATTGTTTATACTCTGAAACTTTTGCCTCCTAAAAATTAAATTCCAATGTAGCAAAGCTGAAACCATGCTTATGCTTTCAACTCCAGGGTCCTGATTGTGGTTATGTACACCATATAGGCAAGAAAAGCTTTTCGGTTAGGGTTAGAGAAAACACATAGTTGTGTTCTTTATTCAAAGCAAAATGTTTGTGTGAAGTGACATTTGTCCTTTTGTACAAACTCAGTTTAGTCGTTCTTTTCTCGATGAACTATTGTCGGTGCTTCACCACAACCATAAAAGAGTTTTTAATAATGCTGAAATCCATCAAACTAGAGACTTTTGCTGCAGGATCAGATACTTTGGTGGACAAAAGTAGACTCTGCACAGTTTATATGTGCAGTGTCAATGTATTTGCATTTTTCCATTTACATTGTCAACATACCCTCATTATATTAAAACATAATATAGTTGCAATTACGTTCTCCACGTAAACATGTTTTCGTAGACAGTTTAGTTCTATAGAAACCTAATCTTTAGAGGAAAGGATTGCATCTGCAGGATGTTGAGCCTTAAAAGTTTAGCTGTAAACATGTAAAGTAAGTTCAAAAGGAGCAGTGTATACTAGATTAAATGATGCTAGAATGCTGCTCTTACCTTTGAATGTAAAGCAACTGACGCTCGTATTAACTCATCCTCCCACAGGCCCCCAAATCTGATTGACAATTTCTGTCTGCTCTTGGTCATCTTTTGTGTTTATCATTGGGTTTTGTTTTTTTATTTTGTTTTTTTTTTGCTCATCTTTCATCTCTCTTTGCTCATTTTGTGTCCTTTGAGTGATCACTGCATCTTTCAAACAGAAATATTAACTCTGATTTAGCACTGGGCCTTAGGCTCAGGGGCCCCTGGGCCTGTCCGCTCTGGGCTCATTCAGTAATCCATCCATGCACAAGTGTTTCTGGTTAAATTCTAACTAGGGTAACATGAAACCACAAAGTTAGTGTATGTAAGTTCAATATCAAAGGTGACTGACACATGGGCAGACCCCCATGCTCAGTTATTCCGATTGCATTATATATTGTCATAGTATGTTGACTGTTGCATTTAGTATACATAAAAAAAAAAAAATCACTTTAACAAATAAAATTAAACAATGTCCCCACAAATGATACATGTTTGTTAGCAGCTGGAGTTTCTTCAGTCTCTATGAAGCAGGGGAACAAGTTATGGATGGTGGGGTAAGGACCTCGGGTACCGGCCAAACCCGATGCAAACTCTGAAAGACTCCTTGAGATGCTGATCAAAGTGACTTGAGTTAAGAAATTTTTTATTTTTATTTTTATTTTAAAACCCCATTTGCTTCATTAGTAATTCCTCAGACACTTCTCAACTAATAAGAAATGTATTGTATTACTTGCATTTGACCACAAAGTGGGAACTAGTATTTACTTTTCTAACTTCTGTCCCGCTCACATCTGCAACATTTAAGTGAAATATTTTTGAAATGGGTGAAATGTTCTGAATTCTTCATGGCATTGTGCAAAACTGTCCATCAAAAACACATCTAAGAATAAAGCTGATTTGCTATGCATCCTGACTACTATTTTGTTAATTTGTCAGTTCCTCTGCTTGGGTTTGGTGTGTAGTGTGAAATAAGGACACCCTTTTATTGACTAGCAAAGAGAAAAATGCTTCTACTGGCTGACGTGTGTGTGTGTGTGTGTGTGTATGTGTGTATGTGTATATGTTACAGTGTGCACTCTAACACCCTAAAGCATTACATGAATTATTGTTTCACAGTGTTGTTTGTGGCGTCCTGCAGATCTCAGACATCAGCGCTCAGCACCCAGACCAACTGTAAAACTAACATAGTTTATAAAGGGCAGTGTCTTTGTCTCAGCATGCTCATTCTAACAAGTTAATTAAGCATAGTCCTGTGCACATGAACTTTAAGCTAGTATAATTATTAGTCAAAAGATCTGCCGTTAGGTGCACCAAGCTAATTATGTGAAGATAAATCTTCTGTGGCGTGAGGTAATTTCCCGGTGCTCTTTAAAGATAGTAGAGAATATGGCAGATAACTGCTTGGAGCCTTTGCGAGTCAGCAGAAGCTTAGCTAAATGTGGCAGCAAGTGTCAGGCCAAATCAATATACGCTTCCCAGCATTCCTTTGGTGCCATAATCCAGGCTGTGGTGGGCACTGACCCTGGGGAGGCCTGGCCTCTTGTTCTCTTGCCCTGTTTTTTCAAAAGCAGCTGCACTTATGGACATGACAGCACCGTGCACAACCTAATTACCTTTAAAAAAAAAAAAGAGCAGATTTTGTGCTGCAAACAGCTTTGCTCATATCTGAACAACAGTGGGCAGCTCCAGTACTTAGACCTCGGGAAATGGGATGTGCCGAATTCATATGAAGGTGTTTGCGCTTGACCTCAAGCTCAAAAGCCTCTTCATGTGTGGTGTGCAGATGATTTCTGAGTTAAAGATTCCCTCTGGATATAGAGTGCTGATCAGCTATTTCACCTGACCATTTCATAATTTGACTTGCGTGATCTACATTTTCAGAGAGGCCCTGTGTGTCTTCCAGCTGATTTCACAGATCCCATTGAGTCACAGTTTTCTATTATCTGCCGTAAAATAACGAGATAATCCTGGCATTTGGCTAATCAGCCGTGAAATTGAGGAATCTCCTTGACTAACTGGATTCCACTGCAGCAAGTTAACTTATGACACCTATGACACAAAGATAATGTAGAGTTTGCATCTATAAAATAAGCATCCTTGCTGTTTTTAAATCCCCTTTCTTTGTCCTAACAGGAGGCCAATAAAGCCACGTTTCCATCTGCACTCACCAAGAGAGAGAATTTAATCCAGGACGAGAAGCTGGTGAAGGATGTCCAGCACATCACATCTTCTCTTGTAAGAGTTACTCGCTTACTTACAGTAAGCCATCAGTCATTCATTAAAAATGTAAAATTAACGTTTTTAAAGTGGAACATGATTGTGGTCTGTGCTGACGAGGCACTGAAGCGTGACGCTTGCACATGGAATGCATTTGGTCATCACACACACACACCCCCCCCGGCAACAGGGAACTGTAAAGGTGCACTGAGTGAAAGGAGAGCAGATTGCTTTTATTCTTTATTTAGAGAGTTATTCTAGACACAGTCACAGATGCTCTGCCACGGTGAAAATCCTTCCTGGGAAGAAGGCCTGGGTCTCTGTGAGGAAAGAATGAAAAGCAATCAGGGATTTGGGTTTTCCTCAAACATGTCATGGCTTCAGACATTATTTTCATCCTTGGACAGTCAGATTAAAACATAAGTAGACTGTGTGAAGTTTGATTTGTTTGCTAACAGACCCGTTTTGTAATAAAAATTAGCTGCTTAGTATTTGCATGTGTTGCACATTGACTCATCAAAACAGACGATTGTATGTTTGGTTATTTAGTTTTTTACAGTATTACAGTAGAAATGCTAACACACTAACCTAAGTTTGAACATCGTGCCGGCTTAAAATGAGCATGTTAGCATTGTCATTTCTAACAATCTGACTTCAGCGTTTAATCCTTTTAAGAGTTCTTTAAAAATATTACATGCAACATGCACTTACAGAGACATGATCGGTTGATTATGACACCTAATTATGTAACATTATCCGACTGTATGCTATATTCTGATGACAGGGAAAATGCCATCGGCATGGCCCCTAGATGCAGCAGGAAGCTGAGGAAATTAAGTGAGTCCATCTTGGGCAGACAGTAGCATAGTCAACCATGAACCACTAAGATCAACTCCAAAAAAACCCATTAAATTCAATGATTTATATGGTTTTTAATTTGTTCAAATAGTGATTTCTGATTTTGATTAAAAATACAGACTTATTCAGACCAGTGTTTGGCACATAGAACCGAATCATTTCAATGTGGATTTGCAGTAATAAAAAGTAAAAAACAAAAACAAAAAAGTAATAAAAATACTATAATTGAATAATTCGGTGAATTCTTGTATTATGGAGTAGTTCATGGTTTTAGCCACTAATCAGCTGAATCCGTGTGTTTCATCATGACTTCCTAAAGCGTCTGCTGTGGAGTCTTGAATAAGGAAGAACTTTCACACTGAGAATTTAAAGGCACAAATCATTTCCCCTTCTTGTCATCATCAATCATAATTACGCAACAATTTCTTCACCTTGGACCAATTTGTGCCACTGAGATCAAACAGCAGTGTTAATGGGCACCCCGCTCTCTCCAAAGGTAATCTATATCATGTGGTGTGAGCAGCAGCTTTTCAAGTCAGCTCATGCTTTGTATTGTTTGTCACTGAAACGGTTTTTCCCTGCAGCCAACATTTAAATGTACTTCTTGTGTCCCTTCTGCATAGTCAATAACTGTCTTGATCAAACTGCAAATGTGCTTAAAGTGGTCGTGTTATTGGAAATATTCAACAATGAAAAAGTTTTACCGCGGGATGATGAGTTCTGGATGATTTAAAAAGATCTGCTTTTTAGATGTGGCCACACTCCTAATGACTTGTGACATGTGAACAAGCTCTAATCATCATTGTTTCAGTCACAACACAAACCGGGTCTTCAAAGGTTTGGTGCAATTACACCAAATGACTCTCACCACCAGAGTTAGTCAGGGGCTCTGCCTGTAAACAGGATGTGTTAAAATGTAATGAATGAACGGTGTTAGCAGCCATGGGTGTAATTGAAGAGCACATCATGTCATTCATACATACTGGTGTAATCGAAAAACACGACACAAAAAGACATGAAATCATATTCATGGAGAACAATTCGTGACTTTATCGTAAGACACAAAGCTTTAATTACTGGTCCAAACATCAGAGAAGTATTGAAGAGTTCACTTCCAGATGTAACAAGGGTACAGTGGCAAAATGGCAGACCCAAATGTGTTTTCTTTAAAAGCTGCAAGTATGCGGAACTGAAATGGTCTGCCCGTCTTTACTTACCATAAATGTGTTCTCTGGGATTTTTGTAAAGTTACAACAGTAAGAAATCCATTTAATCCACTCAACTAACATTGATGCTAGCAAAACTACAAAAATACTGCAAGAATAAATGAACGTATTGGGCAACTACTTTCAGCTTTGTTTTTAAAGTTTTTTTTCCTGACCTTTTCACTTTTATTTTATTTTTTTATTTTACTGACGCCAACTAAGGGTTCACATATGTGTGTACCACATTGTTTAAAAAAAAAACAAAAACAAACTAAGTCCTAAAAATCATTAGTATTGATTTGGGATTGTTTGGTCAAAGTAAAACGAACTTGTCTTTTACGTTGCCAAAACTAAAATTAGAGGTCAAAATCTCAGAAAGCTATATTGAAATCTGAAAACAGGAAATAAATAATTGGATTTTCACTTTTAAAAATACAGTTACTTTGGACAAACCATTTAATAACAGTGCTGCTGTGTTTAAAAAAAATGTCTAAAAGTGGTTACAGTTTATCATTGGTGGATAATTAGCTTTTCTACTGCACAAATTTTAGCGTAGCTTTATGCAGAGTTAATCCATTTCTGAGTTACTGTACAATAAGACAAAAGACTGACAGTGAATTATCAATTGTTGTACTATATAGACTTTTCTTTCACATTCTTTGAAATTACTCAGAGCTACATCATAAAGTCAGTGGTCAAAGTGGCATTAGCATGCATACCCAGGAGGAGTAACACTATAGTGTTGGGAAATACTGTAAGGAACAGATGAAAGGGCATTAGCCCATCACTGTTTCTTACATAATCTGTTTGCAGTTAGCAAGAGGCAGTTGTTTCTTACCCCCATCTACTGTAGTTTAAGCACCCTGTCACTTTAAACTAGAGAGATCTGAAATTTAGCTGGATGACTGCTGAGAAAACTAATGCCATGGAAGTTGTATCCTGTGGCTCTTTTTCTCAAATCAAACCCAGAGAGGCACAAAGAGCCATGGTTGGACCAGATCTGTTCCAGTCCGGGTCAGCTGGTCCTGACAGTTGTCAGATAAAATAATTCAGGTTGTTGTGTTTGGATGTGTACTTCTGCATGGAATGCATAGGAATCTTACAAAATACAAAACAATTTTATTTCATTAGAATACCCCGTGTATAAAGAACACACACACACACACACACACACACACACACACACACACACACACACACACACACACACACACACACTTTGCTCCAAAGACTGGTACCCTCCTAGCCCATTTAGGCCGGACCAGACGAAACAACCAAGTCACATTTATAATAGGTTTTACAGGAGTGAATTGTGTGCCAGCATTTAGTCAACACAGGCTTTATGGCATGACAGGCATTATGTGTTCATGTAAAATAAAATCTGTTCAACACCAATCATGAAACTGTGAAATGAAGTAGGGAATTTTTTGTAGATGAATGGAGCTTGCATTATATAAAAATATGTAAAAATCAGGTTTATCAGACATTATCACTTTGCAGTTATTACTCTTGTCTGCTAAACCCCCTAAGATGACCACATAAGTCATCCACACTGAAATTTTTGTGTTTCAATGTGGCAAAGGTAGAAATGCAGATCAGATTTAGAAAATTTAGGTTTGCAATCTGTGAATTTGCCTTTTAAAGCCCACATGAATATGGAAAAAAAACATTTTTTTCGCATTGTTTTAAGAGTACTAGTAAACCATGCCACTGTAAATGATATTACTGATCAGTTCTTTAAGGGACTTTGTCATGATTTTATTTGATCATTTTCCAGTCAATTAATATGAAGCATCATTATTAAGATGAGACCCATATGAAAACAGGATGTTAGCAGTGATGGACTAAAGGCAAAAACTTTGAATGGAGTCTGGCACATTTGCAATGACATTAATTGAAGAATGTCTAAGGACTGATTGAATCAGAGTAGAAATATTACATGCTGACAGTGTGGGAAAGCAGACGTGATGAAGAAAATAACAGAAATTCATTTGTTTGAGTTTTTTTTTTTTATCCGCTCAATTAGTGTGGACCAAATTCTAAAACCTTTTTATGTGATAAATGTTCAGCCTCAAGCTTCAGGCAGAGCAAATACATTTTCCTTATAACCATGGTAACTGCCTTGAGATGGACCAGCTGACCGTAAAGGGCCGTAAATTTTTTTTATTTTTATTAATTTAGCAACTGGTAAAATATTAATGATCAGGCAAGCAAAGTTTGGACCCCATACTCAGAATATCACTTAGAAATATGAACAACATGAACATGGCAGGCCGCTCTTTTAAAGAGCCTTAACTTACACTGCGAAAACCATTATTGTTTTGTTTGCTCCCGGCTAAGAAATAATCTGTCAGAACAGCTTTTGTGTTTTACATCTTTGAAGAAACACAATGAATCGCATGCACTTGTCACAGATTGTCACAATCTTTTCCAGTGTTGCCCAGAAATTATGACACATGCAAGAAATGCATAAATACATCTAGACTTTTATTTTTCTGTAGTTTAATATACCCATTCACTGCACAATGCGTTTTTATTAAGCAGCACATGGCTGTGTAGCTGGTAAACAGTCTGTTATAAAACACTTAATTTGATATCCGATCCCCGTTCCAATGATGAATAGCTGGTTTCTAATATCCAAATGTGTGGGTGTTTAATGAGGCCTAAGACATTTTATTCTCCTGCTATAACACTGTCTGAAAAATTGTGCGCTGCTGAGTGTAATCATGCAATGCTATCTGGCACAGACACTCTCTGGCGGCAGCAAGGCAAAACCTGCAGCCCAGAACTGCTCCACTTAAGGGAGGCTGATTTGAAAGGAGCTGACAGGCGAGAGTGGAAGGCCCTCCAGTCATGCAAAATGCAAAAGAAATATGACTTTATTACAGCTCCTTAATGGTGACACAACAATCTGTTCAGCCACTTCCCTGCAAATCTGAAAGCATTTTGGGAGAGTGCTTCAGTCTACAGGATAGGATGGATTTGAAAATCTCTGTGCAAGTGCGTTTAAACACAACAGAGTTTAAAATACGCTTTTTGCTCATGTGTCACAGCTTTTGTTCATTTATTTATTGGTTGTGCTTCACATCAGAAAACTCAATGTTCCAAAAGACAAAACAATGACAACAAGAGGTGAGAAACCGTTGTCTGGTTTCTTAAATGCAGTGTGCTTCGCATTTGATGTAAACAACATTTTTAAATGTCCCTCTGCCTTCCCTGCTTGAAATATTTCTCTACTTCTAGCTGAAAACTCCTCCAGATGACTTCATCTGTAGATTTAGATGAGACCATCTGGAGGAGCTATTCTGTTCAGATGATGTCATGTGGGAGACATTTTTTTATAAGTAGCAGAGACATTTTAATAAAGGGAATTCAGATGAACATTTTATGCCACTCTTACACACACTATCCAAACTAGAGCCATAAGACGTAAGTTGAAAATAAGTGAAGTTGCTTTTTTAAAGTAATGTAAGCTCTGGCTGGAGCAGAGGGGATTGATTTCATGTCACACTTTAGTTTGATTGGAGTTAATTGCTAAGAGAACTTTTGTAAAGCACAATGTATCATTTTACTGTCAAAAATTTGTGTATAGGTTGATGTTCCTTTATATACAGTGGGCTTTGCAGTTTTCTATGCTTGGAGGGAATTTTTCTACTAAAATACCAACCAGCTGTTTAGACTTCTGATGCAAATCCTAGATTGTGGTCATAACCCTCTCAGAGCAACAGAACCATAAATTCACTATCTGGTGCCTGGTGATGATTTATCTAATTGTGGATTTAATAAATGCATTAAAAACTCTTTCTCTTTCTTTCGTAGGTTGGTGGCTAGAAGATGACTTATGAAGCCTGAGCTTCCTCTGTTCTTGGACGCCAGGCATGTTGAAGGTAAGCACACAGGTATTAAGAAGTGTTATTTGATTTCAGAACAAACAGCAGACTCACTGCCAAACTGTTTGAGTGCACTATGCACTCAAGACAGAATAACACAAAAAATCAGGTTTGCTCTGTGCAGTTATGAACGTCTATGCTTAATAGATGATATAGCATCTAACTCAGTGATGATGAATGAAAAATGAAATGTGACTGAAAACTTATTTAATTTCTACATATGAAAAGAATAAATTGTATATCTCAGCTAGTTTTTGTAATTTGTTAAACAGTGTGGAAAAGGAAGCTTACACCTGTGACCGGATGTGAGCAACTGCATACTAAAGCTAACATGCTTAAAGTCTTTTTTTTTTTAAACCTAAAACGTAGTAATAGTCATTTGACTCTGTGTAACAGTTGTATAATGTGATCTGTGGCTCTACAATTTTTATAACGAAAATAACCCGAGGATGTCGTGAAAGTGTCAGCAGTCTTCAGATTGAGGTCAGAGATTACCGTGCAAGGGACAATTTATGGCTTCTACTTGTCATCAGACAGACACACACAGTCATACAGTTTGTTGACTATGAGCACAGTTGTGCTTCCATTCATACACTAAAAACATGACCGTAAGACGAGCTGATCCTATTGTACAGCATATTCATTGTGAGGACAGATGTGTATTTTGTGTTTTGTTTTGTTTGGGGAAGCTGTGCAGAAAACTGTACCCACTCGTAAGACTGTGTCACTTTGCATGTTTCATGTTCAATGTTTACTTTCTTTAGCTTCTACATTAGCTGGGCTCTGCGACATCTCTAAAAGCTAAAGGGCATGTTGACTGTGACCTCTGCAACACATCATTGGTGTCAGATGATTAGTAGTGTTGACAGCCCTGTTAATGGTTGCTTGTATAGTGGATGACAGATTGTATGAGAGTCTTTTAAGCATTAGATGTTGATGAGAGTTTAACCTCAGGCTGCTGACACTGGGTTCTCTGAAATGTACAGTGGAGAGGATCTTCAAGCTGTGATCACCAATCTACACAGATAATTAGTTCTTTTTTTTTCTAAACTATCAGCTGCCACTTTGATTTCACACATTTATCATGTGTATGATGCTGAAAGCTGTTGTGCAGGAAGGATGATTATAGCTGAGTGCCCATCATGTGAAAATTAACACAACAGTTAGTTCTGTTGCACAATCTGTATCCGTACATTGCTCAGAGTCACTGGATTTGTTTCAGATGAGTGGTTCAGACAGAAATGGTTACACTGTTACAAAAAGTTTTTCACTTGATATTACAGCAAGAGCCAAAGAGCTGGTAAGCGAGTCAGAGCTCTGATACAGAGACAACATTAGCACTGAGCTCTGATGTGACCAGTGCTGCACACTGTAGCATTACAGCACTGCCATTGTCAAACAGTGTGACAAGCTGTCACTGGAATGATCTTAGTCATCATTAGCTGGTGTTATATTTTCTTTGAGGTATTTCTTGCTTTTATTTAGAGTGGCTTTCACTGCAGCTCAGGAATGAGTGTAGTGCTCCAATAAAAAAAGACGGACAATAATACACTTTAGTTCCTGACATCAGTGATCATAAGATGGTTATGATACACTTTGTAATAAATTGTGATATTTTCATCGTACTTTCTTTGTTCTTTGTGTAACCTTTACAATTACTATATGTAAACATTGTACCATGTGTTTGCTGAGTTCTACTTGTTTTCATGTTACTAGTTATTTTATTATATATGTGCATTGGAAGAAGGCAGAGAAGGAGGCGGTGGTGTTGGGATTCCCTACATCTACAACAAATCCTGGGTCATGCTAGAACAAAGCAGAGTTAGAAAAAAAGATCGCCAGCACAACCAGACCTGCACAGGGCCTTCACACTGACGAGTAGTAATAATCAGATTTTTTTTATTTTGTTTTGCATCCTTTTAAGCTATTTGAAATATTTCAAGGGGATGCAAATTTAATCTAATAATAATAATAATAATAATAATAATTTACAAAATAGTTGTTGTACTCTTTTTGCCTTCCAAAATAAAGGGATGCAAGCTTTGACACTCAACTGTATAAAAGTATAATCAGCATTCTGACATGATTGCTAGGGAGCCATGGGTTTGAGGGTACAGTATCAAAATGCTGTAATAGAACAACTGTGTCCTCTGAATTAGGTTCCTATGAAACTAAACGGAAACGCGAATACTGGAAAACATAGTTTAAACCACATTACGTTTCTGTGACATAATGAAAATATATTGCCATGTAATGTAAATGGTTAGTTGCAAATACTTGGATAGTGAACATTTCAATGAAATGTTACCAGACAACGTGTTTTTGTCAGCCAAACTATTAGATCTTGCAGCAAAATATCCGGTTTTGTTTTCTGCCGTAATGCGTGATCCTGCAGTACAATGTCCCGTTTGTTTGACTACAGTGTTATTAAAGCATTTTATGGTTGTGATTAGGCAGGTACAGAAGCTGGTTAGGGTCAGCGGAAGATCGAGGGCTGGTTGAGGGCTTAAAATCTAACAGTTGTTTATAACAAAACATGTTTTATCACTTTTAAACGCATCCACAATCTGGCTCTAACCCTACAGTCAGGGCTTTTCTTGCCTAAACCTGACCAGACGCAGGAGTCTGGGGCCGGACTCAGAAATCGACCCAGGTCGTTGGTTTGACAGTCCTGTACATTATACATCAGCCACCCTCCCCAAATACCTCCTGGCAGCTCCCTTTCCCTTAATGAAAGTACTGTTTTATTCATTCAAAAAAGATGAGTATCAGAACTTATTAATTTCCTCCTTGCTGTTTTTTGCAGCCCTCTATTAACTATAAACATCAGTTAATGCTGCTATTATCATTTATTTATTTGAACCACTGCAGTTTTTTAGCCATTATCTTATGCAAACTGTTATTCAGCTATTGAGAGTAACACCCGTTACAGTTGTTTTTTGTTCAATAGTACTCTGGGTGCTCTGAAGCCACATGATAATGGTTTAAGTGATGACGCCGCCTGTTTAAGAGCTGCAGGTGCTTCTACCTGGCAGGCAGCCACTCGGCCGTTTAGCCCACAATCCACAACCCAACTATTTGGGGAGTAGTTGTCCTTTTCACTGCCTTAACCACAGCTTGACTTGTGTTCCACTTGGCTGCTGATTGCTCAGTGATATGTGTGTTTACCATGATAAATTCTCATGACTGGGCTGTTGCACTTATGAATTCGAGCTGTCACACTGGATGAGCTGAGCGACACGCAGCTGCTCAGCCCTCCGGGCCAGCCGAGCTTGGAAGCACATGTCGCCGATTCAGAGCGAAGAAAAAATTGTTTGCAGCACAGATTACGACATTTTGTGGCAAGAGGTGTGGGTTAGGTTACTGTCCTGACGCCAATTGCCTGGAAGAGGAGGGTAAATCAGGAGGAAATGACACCAGCTGTCAATTAACAGTGACCTCTCATATTGAATCTGTATATAAACACATCACAGGACATTTGCTTAGACACTGCACTATGTGTGCAAGCTTGCAATAAACTAATCCGCTCTACAAGGGAGACTCTGCAACAATACTTTTGTAGCATGCATTTGGGTGTGTTAGTCACACTGCATAAAGCAAAGTATGAGATAATCAAACACTAGTTTCCACTGGTGGTGTGTGAGTGGATTGATCAGGAAAGATTGGATCAGGAAAGAACAACTTTGGGTTGTTCTGAGATGAAACTACTTATTAGTAATGCAGCCTCTGAATGGTGTTGTCCAGCAACAACCACGCATCTGCAAATTTGGTAATTTAGATTAGGAGTTAAATAAATTCTTTTCTTTATTAGACTCCTAATATCTTTTATTGACATGCCATGAATTTCAGGTGCCTATTTTCCAGTTTTGGACTCCCCTCACATCACTGATTTTTAAGTTAAAGTGTTGTAGACAAAGTAGTTTAACAACAATAGTTGTTTGTTCTTTTTCTTTTTTCTTTTTTGAAAAACTCCAAATCTTAGGACTATGTGAATGTTATTTGATCACATTTGCCTGACTGTTACATTCCCATGGCTGTATCATTACATTCTAGTATTACAGAGGTCTGATTAATGTTAAAGCGTGATGAAGGCTTTTCTAACTGACTCAACCAGTGAGAAACGCAAACTGTTCAAACGTTTGGAGAATATTTTGTGTTACTGTATTAAATTCGGGGATGTGCTTTTAAATCTCTCAAAGAGAGATATAAGGAATATAAAGAAAATATAAATACAGTATGCCAGCAGTAAAATTTTCAGATCATGCAATGAAAATTAAACATTAAAGTAGCACAGTTTTTTAAATTATGTAATGCAGGAACACAATTATAGGAGCATGATTAATATTCAAGTTTTATAAGCCTATACCAATCTGCCCTTGGCCAAAAAAGGTTTTCTTGAGCAACTAATAACCTATTGATCAGAACAGCAGTCCCTGAAGACTGCTAAGAAACTGATATGTCTATATTCACACACACATCTAAGGTGCATGTATACAAGCGCCCGAGCAGACACATTTCTTTCAGTGCATGTGTTCACAGACGCGGTGCCTCCCAGTAACATGTCACAGAAGCTTCTTCCCATTTCAGTCGATAAGCTTCCATTAAGAGGGGGTTGACTGTCAAAGCAACCTGTGACCTCCTCTCGCCCCCTTGGAGCCCACCGGCCTGTGAAGTCTGTATCAATATGAATTTCTAGCCATTGCACACAGCCAGAATTCCCACTGTCCATTAGTCTCAAATATCTGTTTCCTCCAACTTGTTCTATTGATTTCAGTGTGTCTCTTGTTCAGAGCATGTAACATCAAGGGCAGCTGCAGAGATGAAATTCTGTCACTTTGGCATCAAAATCCCTCCATATCCACCTCTTTTGATTTTCAGAATCTGTGAATGACACACTGAGTCGTCTTAGTGGTCCTAACTGTGCGAAGCAGCCAACATTTGATCCTGGATTGGATGACACCCTTAGTTTGAAGTTGGCTGGACTATTGCCCTTGAAGGTCAGGGCTTTTCATCTTGGAGGGCACAAATAAATGCCCCATTGTTTTCACACACACATGGACCTATCACAACTTACACAGATGGACAATACGGGCATATGTCACTGGAAATGACACCCACATCTGGTACTGAAAAGTGTCCTTATGGTCTGACATTTGTCATTTGTGGCTTAATGTTCCTTCAGAGGTGGACAGTGTACTGAAAGGTTTTATCAAAGTAGAAGTACTGTTACTATGGATGAAGTTGGACACAAGTAAAATTGCTTTGTACTGTAACTGTAAGAGAATTCAGAGTAAATGCTACTAGGTTTTGTCCTCTAGGACTTGACAAGGCAATGGAGGCAGATAAGAGCACTGAAATAAATACATTGTTTTTTTTTTGATTAATTAGTTAATTAAATGCAGCATTAATTGAGCCAGAATTAAAAACGTGTCTGGATGGATCTTATAAGCAAAAGGATCTCTCGTCAGCAAATCTACCAACTCTAACACTGGAGAAATGTTATTGATCATTGGTGGCAGTAAGTTAACTTACTGTACCTACACAGGCAGCAGGTAAGGCTGCCTGCAAAGTTTCTGTAAGCAGCTTCCTCCATATTTTGGCCAAATTAAGCTTATTGAAGCTGTCAGTTTTTTGGAATTGTTGAATTCATCTCCTGTTCATATTCAGCTTTAAAAGATTGCGACTGGGATTCAGGTTTGTTTAATTTGGCATTTAGCTGTGTGTCCACTTTTTACTCCTGTTGATTCATGTAGCTCTACATTATCTATACCGCTTATAATCCTGTAGAGGTGCTCAAGCCAATCCCAGCAGTCGCAGGGCTGTCCCACAGCTTTGGCCCACTAGACAGTTCCCCAGTCTGGACTTAGTGCAGTTCACTGTTGGGACAGACTCTTTCAGGTTTACCTCTTGGTGGGAAATAAGCACCTGACTTGCTGATAGATAGATAGATAGATAGATAGATAGATAGATCTCTATCCTGTATCACTACAGGGTTCAAACTTTAGTGAAGTAAAATACTTGAAAACTAATATACTTAAGTACATTTGTTTTCAAGTATTGTATGTAAAATAAAATTACAATTTTTAAAACAATACACCAAAAGTACTGAGGCCTGAGTCTAAAATAAAATTAGATATGAGATTTTATTGATTTCAAGGAATGTTGCTGTTATAGAAACAGATGAAACTGCCTAAAATCAGAAGGGGGGGAAACAAAGGCAGAATTAGGGAAAATAATTTAAGACATTAAAGAAGTGACTGGTTAAATGCACTAAATATAGCTGCACTTTAAGCCATTTAAGTATTTTAAACATGATGCTGAGTGTTGTGGTGTAACTGCAGTAATGTAGGATGGAGTGTGTTTGGATGGATATCTAATGTATATAAATATATTATTCACATGCAAAATTAATGAATGTAAAGTATTCTTTGGCTTTTGTGTGTATGTATATAGTATTTAACAATTCATGGATGCATTTCTTAACTCATAGCAGACCATGTAGTGTCATTCTTCACAGGCTCTGAGCCAAATGTTTGAGTATTATTGCCTGGTCTTAACTTATTATTTGTATTTCAAAGGTCAATTATATCTTTAAAAGCTTAACACCACATCTAATGGTTTTTTTGTTTTTAGGTGTCATCACCATAAATTCATAGGTTCCCAATGAGGCAGCTCCATTTGCTCAATGCAAGTCATGGGATGCAACTTACATCATTTTCAGCTTATATCATGTTTTTTTCATAGCTTTATGACCGAGATAGATGCATTATAAACTGACCTACAGGGTACAGGCCCACTCGCTTTATATAGAGGAAACTGACCTCTTTATGAAGTGAGTGTTGGTGACTTTTAAACAAGAAATATTTACTAAAAGTGTTGACATACGCAAAACTACATTGAACACTGAATTACAAAATGTAGTACATTACAAGATAAATATCGACACAGCAAAACTGTGTCTCTGTGTGCAGAGGTCCTACAGTGGTTTTGGTCGACATTTGGCCGTTCTTCATTTCTACAACATATGTGCTACTAGGGGACTTCCTGGCATGAGATTAGATGTTCTTTGGCACAGGAGCATGGTCCCTGAGAAAGATGCATGACCTTTGGCTTTATTTATGTCGTTACCATGCGTGCAGGACCTGTTCATCAGATATGGTCATCGTAATCCCTCAGCCCCCATTCAATTTACTGAGGCACTCTGTCACTGCAGACCACTGAAGTCGACAAAATTAATGGATCAATAGGCCCCCTGAAAGCCTGGCGGCGGGGTTCAAATCCCTCTGGTTATATCAAATTACAAGTTATAATGAATGGGGTGTTGTTTATGTTGTAAAGAGCAGCATCACTGAGTCCTCTGAGCAAATCTCCCTCCTCAGCAGAGTTTACTACACCGCTGGGACATTTCAGAGACTGGATGGGGACACGATTAAATGTAAATGTGGATAAAGGTACTGGTTTAATTGAAACAACTAGGTTGCAAGGTTTGGGGGAGAAAAAAAGCTCAGACTGTTGTTTATCTTTCAGTGTAACAATTTTATGACTTACATCTTGTATTAGACTAAAGACTTAACTACAATACTTCCCACTGTTGTCTTGATAAATTCTTAAACCGCTCTTTAACTTTACATTAAGTCAAATGTGCATGATGTACTGTATAAACCTATGACCAACTTTGTCCAGTGAAAACCATGTAACAAATTGTAAAAACTTCAAATGAACAGAAGGATTTGTGTTAGTAAGCCACTTGAAACCAATGATTTAATGGTAGTGTCACTAACTTTTTTCTTTTTTCTACTTAACATTTAGTGGCACTAGCCCAGTAGTCAAAGTGACACCATGACATAGAGCCTTTAAATGTTGTCAGGATACTGCTCACAAAAAATGAAGACTTTCACACAGGATACTTAAGCTCAAGTCCATTATGAAACTACTGTTACTGTGGTAAAACTAATCATGTGAAATCAGTACTTTAACATCACATGATGTGAAAATAAACAAGTGCTGATCTTTAACGCAGACAGGGACTTTTTTTTTACTAACTCTAACATCTTTATTGCCTAACCTTACACTAACCTACCACTGATGTTCTTGTGCCTAACACTAAGCAATCACACATAATGTTTAGGGCATAAAACAATAATGAAATTGTTTCCAATTTAGCTCCATTATACTACATGTTATCTGCAATTTTGCAGTCTGATGCCAAAAGGAGTGTAATTTCAACAGGCGCCTGCCTCCCTACGTGGTGGCACTATTTTACCAAATGGTTAATTGATCTGTATTAGAGGGCAGGTAAATGCAATGTTGTTGGGTGTTGAAGTTGGAGGACTTGTTGGATATGAACATGGGATTGAAACCGCTTATGTCAAGGTAGATTTGACTCCAGCTTGTGTTTCATGCTCGTTCATCCCATGATATCCTGCATGTTGTTATTGGCGAGCAGTATAGTCTGAAGGATGAAAAGAACATTTTATTCTTTGACATCTCAAATTTGCCAGTCGCACAGTTTTGGTAGAAAAAATTAAATTGTAGTTGTAGTAAAATACTATAGTTTCCCAGTTCTTTTTCCTTAAATTCTTCATTGTTTAATTCAGTTTACCTCAGTTCACTGCAAAATGAAGCCAGACAGTTTGGATGTAACGACATGAGCTGTTTTAGAGATAGTAAAAGAAAGTTTTTACTGTTCGTAAAATCACTTTCAAGCAACTCTATCAAAAAGAGGCAGAGATTAGGGATCTGGGAATAACGGTAGAATTGTTGATGGTTAGAAAGACATTTCAGATTGTTGTACTGAATATTTGGGACTTGTGATTATTTATTAAAGCTGGATGTCATCAGCCTAGTAGTGGATAATGCAATGATGCTTTCTAATTATCCATCCAACTCAGAATAAAATGAAGCTAAACAAGAGGGTCCCAAGAACCAAACTGTGGGAGACTCCTTGAGAGAGTGTAGCAGCGGAGGAGGTGCACTTCAAACTTAACAAGTGGTTGGTAAAAATTGTGCATGTTTTAGCAGTTAATAATGATGACTTAGTAATTAGATAAGAGAATGCTATTTAATTTCAGTAAGAGATAGTATTTACTGCCAAACCACAAATGTGTTGTACTACATTTTAATACCAAAATATTGAAAATTCTATATGAAATTGCATACACAGAACATGGCATCTTCTATAACTGCTTTATCATTGGATCATTTCTCTGCCGCAATGCACTGTTTACTACAGTAAATGTGCCAGATTTAGATTTAGAAAGCATTTGTAGTATATTACAGCAGTCACAGCTCAGTTGTAAAGCATCATGTTAACAAAATTACACTCAGTCATCAGTGTTAGTGGCCACTGCTGTGTCAGATCCACCCTTTCTTCAGGCAGCTCTAACAATAATTGGTGGTAATTATAAAGACTGCACAAAGGAAGCTTGTGGCAAAACGGACTTGTTTTTCAGTGCAGCGTGCCAAGTAGTGTGAATGTAGATTAACTTATTATTAAACAACGATTCAGTCATGCAGGTCCAGTTACAAACGAGGCCTGAGTTGAGTGATTGATATGGAAATCTAAATCAAAGCTGTCAAATAGTGTTAGAGATGAAATGAGATGCAACATTTCCACTTCTTTGAGACAAGGACAAGATGAAGATCTGTTAGCCATTAACACAAACGCACAAATATAGTACGCAAAGATTTATTACAGTCTGTGTACTACAGTCTTTTGATTTTGTCTGTATTTTCACTCTACTTTTTAAAATGACTCCTTAAACCATACATGGACTTTTTAGGGGAACTTTGGTGGTAAAATTATAACAAAGCACTCGGGTCATATCTCTGGATTTACATGCTAATGGAATGAGAGAAACTCCCACCGGAATCATTTATTACACGTTATCACTTGTAATTGGGGATCAACGATTGAACAATAGCATCCAGCATTCATACATTTAACAGGGAATGGAAACCATGTGCTCTGTGGGTAACTGATGGTCAAACTGGAGAAATGTGCTGACAGCTCTGGATGGCCTTGAGGTGCACATCAGCCTGGAATAACTCACAGCTCCACTTCTTTTTGTAGAAAAACGGTCTCTGTTGCCACTGCTGGCATGAAGTCAATTGCATGTATTAAACTACTCCACAATGCTCGCCAGTCATCGATAGCCCTAAATGAGTGCACATGGTGTCTTGGCTTTAGGTGTCTTTTTGATCAGTTTGAGTTTTAATGGATTTTTCTACGCCCCTTGACAGATGAGGCTAGGACGGGAGGGGGGTTTGAGCCCTGCACAGGGAAGACTTCAGGCAGCCGGTGGGGTCATTTGAACCTTGTGGTTGCAGAGCAGAGTGCTAAGATACAAAGAGCCAACGCTGTGTTCACAAGTACCGGACAGCGAGAGAGTCAGGAAGTCTGGCGACTGTAAACCCCACCCAGCTCCGCACCCCCTCCTAACCTCAGACACACTCCAAGACATGCCAAGTGGGCACTTCACAGCACGCAAACCTTTACTACTAAACTTGTGAGGACATTGTATTCACCTACATTCATTGGGTACTCTAAAATGTTCCGATTTCGTATGATTCGGAACCTCATGTTCGGTCCAATGGTAAGAGTAGTTGTAATCTTAAAGCCGTAATGCAGGTTTAAAATAGGTCATCGTACAACCAAACAGCCATAAAATGACTAAAACCTAAATATTTGTTCATTATCAGCCCTACATTTGTACTATTTGGGAAAACATTACACACACACACACACACACACACATTTGGTGTGCTTTATGGGCAACATTTGGTTTGTGTTTCTGTGTCTGTTTTCTGATATTAATTCAAAATTAAAACCCCTTTTATTTTATTGATTTATGTATTTATTTTCATGCAGTTTTTGAAAATATTGCTATTGTAACACTAAAGCTACATATGCACGTTGCAACATGTTTACCGGTACAAACTTGGACTTACAGCATGAATACACAAAGATGTTTCTATTTTTAAAAATTGTGTTTAACCTAACATTTGTCTGACTTGGTTTATTTAATTCAACTGTCATGTTTAAAAGAATCTGCTATAGCTTACAGTTAGTGTAATGAGATACTGTATGTTTATGTCAAAAATGGTAATAGTGATCATATCACTGATGAATAGATATTTTTTTCTAGTTATAACTTTACTAGAAGGTAGAGGCAACAAAATAAACATAATTGCCACAATATTAAATTAAACAGCTAATTGTGTCATGTACTTTTTTTTACTAGTTCAAACATTCTTAAATACTCACTAATTACTTTTTAATTTCAAGCATTTCAAATAAACAGTGTAAATATGACAACTGTGTTTTTAAAAAGCTGGTTTTGTTCCTCTTTGTCATTATGTTTTTAAAAACTATATGTAAATGATATTTAACTTTACACAAGCAACATATTTTTTTGCAAAACATCTCTTCTTTATGGGAACAAATTACAGTAGGACACTACAAGCACAGCACAGTGCAGGTAGACAGGGATTAAGCAGAGAAAACAACAGATTTGCAGGCAGTCTTAAGTGCTTGAGTGAACAGGTTAAGGGCGACGGGGCCTTGAATGGCTGTGACGGGGAGAAAGCAGTGAGAGGCTCCAGCAGTGAAGGGGCAAGTGACCCGGAAACGGCGCGTAAGTGCAGCTTGCTGGAGCCTTTAGAAACAATCTCTCCAGAAACATTGATGCAAGTCCACCTAAATACACATTTCACCTATTTCTGTCATACTTTCTGCAAAGATGCATCTCTCAAGTCACACTCCCTCACTCTCACTGCAAAGACAAATGGATAACATGGAACCTCTGAGTGTTTGTCACCTGCAGTCTGCAGGAGAAATCCTGATGGCTTTAGCTGAGCTGATCTTCAGATTTTGCTTGTGGGCAGTAAATATGTGACAGTTACTGAAGTTGTCTTTGTACATTGACAGTGTCAATGCCCAGTGACATATTTTCATAAATCCCGCTGCATGTTGTGAAAATATTTTTCAGTGTAATTTTGCAGTTTTGATTATTAAAGTAATACTAATTTTGTTTTAAAACTTAATTTAAGTCACCAAACTAACTTTTCTGTAAGTTTTTATGACATAAGATGTTGAGAGATGGGGTAACTTCAATCTAGTTAGCCAATCTTACTGTAAATGTAAGTCTGTAAATTTGTTATAATACACTTCTTCCTACTACAATAAATTCAGGTATTGATTTTTATACTAAAGAGTAACAAACACTACAGTTCAGGATGAGCTAACTTTAAAAAAAAAAACCTAACTATAGCCACTTTTTATTGAACAGTGATGGAGATTTCTATGTTGCATTTTAGTTTACATTTTATTTCAAATCTACTTCAAACTAGGATGTGAAACTTCCTTTTTCACTTTTTGTGCCTATGTTCTATTTCTGTTGTTACAGCTGCCATTAATTGAGTCATCTAAGCAATTTGATATTTTTTAACTTTATTATTACTTTTTTTACTTTCTTCACAAACACATTTCAAAACCAAATATCCTCTTCTGTAGCTTGATCCCAAACTACTAAAACAAAAGTCATAAGCAGTAAAAGCAATGTTAATGGATATCAAACATTTTTACTTTGGTACTTAAACTGCTTAGTTAAAACAACAAAACCTGTATTTACTTTATATGTAATCCATATCCTTTATTATATGTGACTTGTATAATTATATAATTTTGGGTTAAAGTTTTGCTCAGTCAATTTAAAAAGTTTAAATAAAGATCAGTCTTTTGCAGTTTAGAAAATTCTAAGCACGAATAAATCAAACTTTAGAATAAAAAAAAACTTCACCCCAATAAATCACTTTGAACAAAGTCATGAAGGTAAATGGCCTTAACCAAGTGTGTTGAGTAAATCTCTGATGGATGGAGCAGGAAAAGACAGAGCAGTTCAAATACATAAATTCTCTTTCAAGAGAAAAGTATTTGACACTTAAACATTTTAAAATACTGTAATAATGTGACAGACAGCAAAAGAGGACCATTAGTGAAGTTTTCTGCATCACAACAAACTTACTCTAAAACTTCTGTACAAGTTACAAACTTTTAAAAGTGGATTCTAAAAAAGGCTGAGGTGCTCTCTGATTTTTAAAATCAGACAGAAGGTCATATGATAGAATTACAGGCCAAAAAGTACAAATAGGCATGGAGGTAAATTAACAATAGATGTAAATAAATTTCTGAATTTAAAACCTGTGCGATAAATTACCATTAAAATCCTCAGGACTAAACAAATATAAAAGCAAATAAACGAACTCTAAGCGGATTTTATCCGTTTTAGCTTCACCTCTGTCAGATACAGAGGAGATTACAATGTCAACATCAGGTTTTAGGTTCAGTTGCTGCCAGTAATGACAGACGTCCTTCTCTCTCACAAATAATAAGTGTGATTTAGGTTGAATTGTACACAATTAGAATATAACGTGAAATTATATTGTTCGTTGTGTGAATGCGATCCTGTTAACAAACTGGCAAAAATGGAAATATTAACACTTTTTTTATTGCAAAATTCATTATAATACAATAACTGTGTTCACAGTTCAACAGTCTCATATGAAATGTCAAGTGAAAACAAACGATGTGTTTAACTAAAAAAATTAGCCCATATAAATACAAATAAAGTGTTGTTCGACATTAATTTTCAACAACAAAGTTTGGGGGGGAAAAAAATGACAAGATTTGAAGTGTAACAAAGTTGCAGCATTATTCTGAAGAACAACATATACGTACATTCAATCAGATGGTATTAAGTAAAACCGCTCAGAAGAACCTGAAAGCATCATGCACGTTTTTTAACAGTGAACTTTCTAACGATTCAAACTGTTCAATAATAATATAAAACCGTTGAAAGAGGGCAAAAAGTGTCACATGCATGTTTTGGATTAGTTGGATTTTCTTTCAACTAAAATAAAGAAGGGGGAAAAAGGAAAGTGGATGGGGTGACAGGCTTATCTAAAGCCAAAAACGTCGGACTGTCCTCACACCGCCATGGTTATCCCAAATGCATCAGTCTGCGTCAAATAGGCCAAAATATTTGCCAGCGTTGGAAAAATAAATGTAAGGCGCAGCGTTTGCAGTCGGGTATACGATAGGGAAAGGCATGGGTAACAAACATCCACTCAGGAGGCTGCTGTCTTGGTAAAAAGTCGGTAATTGCACATTTTTCTCTGTCTCTGAGAAGTGCTCGGCGGCCGGAGGGCCCTCCATGTCCGTGGATAGCTGTCTTTTCAGCTTGTTGCGGCGGTTCTGAAACCAGATTTTAACCTGGGTCTCGGTGAGCTGCAGAGAACTGGCGAGACACGCTCTCTCCGAGCTGCTCAGATACCTCTTCATGTCAAAAGTGGCCTCCAGCTGAAAAATCTGTCTCTTGGAGAAGATGGTGCGCGTCTTCTTCTTCACTATGGTTTTAGTGTCAGCTGTGCCCTCCTGCTGCTGCTGCTGCTGCTCCGGCGCGTCCTCGACGCTGTGCGCACTTTTCGCCCCGGGACAGGAGTCTGTGGTGAGCGGCGGCGTGTTTTCCCCGTGGTCGGCTCGATGCACTCTGGTCTTTACTGTGAATGAATCAACAAAAACAGCTTTGATGCAGCAGTGAAGTCCAGCACATAAACAAACACACTCACGCCACCCCGTGCACAAATACACATGCACAGTCTGCACTAATACTGAAGTAAGTCATAAACAGACTATTAAATAGCGACCCCTAGTCCGTCAACTTGAGCTTTATACATTTTCAGAAAAATACATATTTAACTTTCACCAATTGTAAACTTTAACATTTAGGGTAATATTAATAATGCAGATGACAACTTACAGAGACCCTTCACAAGGGGTTTATCAGTTACCTGTGTCCTCTGGTCCACTTTCATGTCTCCTCCGGACGCCCCACACCACCTCTTGCCGCGCGTGGAAATCCTTCTTACACCCACGGTCCCTCTGCTCCTTTGAACCACAGTCTCCACCGTCCTGCTGCTTCAAGTTGAGGATGTTGTCAATGGTGAACGTCAAAGAAGCGCTCCGGCTCGGGGCGTCCTCTTTGCTCATATTCCCCGGCATTTCATCCGCTCCTCTGTGGTTCCCGAAACACCGCCTTCTCCGGACGGTCCGCGCACCATCGCTCCTCGACTGCGACTAGCGCACAAAGGAGCCGGCGCGACGCTCTTCAACGACCCGGAAGACTGCGGTTTAGCAGCTTTTGATTGGTGAGGCTGTGGGGCCGATGAGGGCGGGAGGCTTATTTACGTCTGGCTGCCATATTGCAGCTTTAAACACTTTCTATCATAAGAATTCATGTGTGCATGTTTAGGGGTGGCCTACTTTAACACTGAGGGAATTCCAGACACTGCAAGACTCCGGTGTTTGTTTGTTTTTCCCTTTTTCTGATTTTGACATTTAAAGGATTTTCTAGCTTTCCCGCAAGCTTTGGAAGCGTCGGATGCAAAATGCGCAATGGATTGGCAGCGCTCTGGTGGGGTCATGTGAATTATGGGACCATTAAGTGACAACTGGAGGAAAGCAAAGGTCCACGTCAGTGGTTTGTGTTTGTTTACGTTCAACCCACGTGCCAGTTTGAAGGTGTGTATAAAGTTTCACATCTCTAATCCAAAATCAACTTGTTAACTTTAAGCTTCTCATTCCCATTAATGAAATGGTAAGAAACCACAAAACAACTTGTGCATACATTTTATTCACGTGTGATCATTGTACAAAAATCTGTATTAAAATCCTCTTAAATAACAAAACCTGTCAGTCCGAGAATGAGAATAATCTCATGCTTATTATCAAAAGGCCAAACGTCACAAACGCCAAAATGTCAGGGTCACGGCACATATAGTCCCAGGTTATGTACACAGGCTCAGGTAAGGGTAAAAAAAGCTTTAGTGCTTGGAAAATAGCACGTAAGAAATGGACATCCGTAAATGTACTGAAGCAGAGAGTGAGCATTTGACACTCACACTTATTCTCTTATGTACAGTTCTTACACAGATTTCCAAATATACACTATGAAATAATCTAATGCCAAATTTTTACAAGCTCAAACTCCTATTTACCCTCATTTAATCCCATATGTGTTTGTGATTTGTGGGAAAATCATCAGAAAATAGAGCTGCACTGGAAACCTGGGTAACTATGTGTTAAGATTCCCCATGTGGCCAAGAGGACAAGATTTTGAGCAGCTTAAATAGTCCAAAAATATCTGTTACCACATTTAATACTGTATATTAAAATATTTTGGGCTCAAAATATATTGAAAGACGGTTAATGGTATTGTTTAAGGAGCCATGACCTACAAAATAAGGGATCCAGTTTACTGTAATCTGTATTTGTTAATGTTGCTTCTATAGATAATGTTTTTGCAGCCTCCTGATTTAATTAGGGTCAACAGCTTCATAAGTCTCTTTAGCTTCTCCTCCACCCTTAAAGTCACACCAGTCCCGTCATTTGTGGCGTAAAAAGTGACACGGGATGAGTGTAGTGAGCAGTCAGTGGGTAGTTGAGAGAATGAGAGAAGCCCACCACTGGGGGCGATGCGTGAGGCAGGCTGGTCAGCGTCACGGGCGTGGTGATGCTCTCGCGATACAACACGGGAACTTTGATGACCCTCTGGGCAGCGTAAGGGACGGCGGCGCTGCCAGCCTCAATGTCTGCAGTGATCTGCCTCTTCCACTTGTTCCTGCGGTTCTGAAACCAGATCTTCACCTGGGTCTCTGTGAGCTGCAGGGACGCGGCCAGCCCGGCTCGCTCCGAACTGCTCAGGTAGCGTTTCAGGTTGAAGGTGGACTCGAGCTGGAAGACCTGACTCCGGCTGAACACGGTGCGCGTCTTCTTCTTTCGTGCCACTTTTACGTCACCTGAGAGGAGGAGGAAGCACGAATTATTGTAGATGGAGGCAGAGAAGATGAATGCAATCCTCTCTAGAATACGTTTTTAGATAAAAATAAACAGGATGATTTTTGTTTGGCTAAACCAAGGAGTTAAAATCCTGCTGATTTACATCAAAGTGACCTGATGCATCCACTCATTATTGAGTAAGATGGTCCAGATATTTTTCACTCTGAAGGCATCTCAATTTCACCTGTACAATATCACTTATTTTCAATATTTTTCAGTCTGAAGTTGATTCTTTGAGGAAACCTTAAAACGGAGTTAATTTGGTTTATGCCTGCTTTAATAAAGTAGGTGGAAGCAGGAAAGATACAGCGGAACTGTTATTTTGTTGGTTTCCTCGTGAAGTCACTATTTTCGCTTCTGCTATTAACAGAAATGTTGATTTCCGACAGGCCTACCAGGCTCCATGGGTTCTCGTAGGTTAATGTTTTTTGGTTTTTTTTTTACATGTCATCCTGAAATGGGATTAATTATTTATATACAAGTAAATGTTTATCCTCCAATAAAAGTAATAAACCTATAATGAATATAGTGTCTTCAGGGTCGATAGAACTTTTTGCACAAGAAAAAAAGTTAAATTCAGCATCCGCCATCACTGCATCAGCGGTTTAGGCGGCGCATGCGTGCTGCAGAAAAATAGCACAAGGTGTAATATTCATTAAGGCTACGTCTCAGGCTATGCAGGTACCTGGACCCCACCTGTGTCACAACTGTCCTCCCGAGAGAAGCAAGAGGAGCGCGCATCGTCCTCCTCTCCGTCATCTGCTTTTTCCTCCGGGTCACCGGTCTCACCCGCCCGCCCCGTTAAAGTTTGGGAATCCCGTTCGGTGCTCGGCACATACTCCCCGTTTTCATCTTCGTCCTGTGGACCTGTGAAGAACGTGAAGGAAAACAGTTTTCACATTTTGCACCGCAACAAATTTTGCGCATTTGGTCTTTGCGTCCTGACCATGAATGTAATCAACCTCAGCTCAGCACTGGGTTCGTACAATGGTCACAACTAGGGAATTTTCAGATGTTTACGCATGGGACGAGGCGTTTTATGTGTTATTTAGGACATTAAGTTTATCACAGGCACGAGGTACGATTGTGGTTTTAATCCTTTTTATCCAACATATCATAAAGATGATCCCAAACAAGCGGAAACATTACATATTTTAGAGCATTTCTGATAACGAGCAACACAAACCGACTGTCAAACGCACTCACTTCTTGAGCCGTCGTACGCTGTGTTGGATGATGCTCCTCTCCACGTCAGATGTGGTGTTTCCGGTCCTGACCAGATCGCCGGTGTATGGGCCGTAACTTTTTGGATCCGCTCCCCATCGGAGTCGCCCCTGTCTGCAGTTCCCAGTAAATTCTCGATGTAAAAAGACGAACCTCTCGATGTAGAACAGAACTTCGAGCGCGGCGCTTGGTCGTCCAGCATTTTATTTTATTTTTTGCCCTTTTTTTCCCAATACCTTTTAAAAAAATACAAATAAAAAATCCCTGATGGTGTTCTTATAAAGTCATTCCTGGGACGGTCTGGTGTTTGCAGCTTGGAGTTTCTTTTCCTCTAAATGAGCGCAAGCCATGAGAGGAGAGCCTGCTGCTGCTGGAAGAAATCCAGGCACAAAACTCGTCCTGGTTGAACTGTACTCAGGAAACTAGGAGAAACTGCTCGGTGCGAGCTGCTCTTGTAGGCTGTATCATATTCTGCCTTGAGGGACCGCAGCGATGCTGGATTTAGGTCAAAAGGGAGCAAACTGAAGCAAAGATACCGTGTTTTCCTCAGGGCTGGAGATGGAGAAAGATTCATGAAGAATGACACTCTCTCTCTCTCTCTCACACACACACACACACACGCACACACACTCACAGTACCGCCTACCGGTTACATTTGTCCATGCACACTTCATATTTAAAGCATACACAGAGTTGTCTAAATGTGTGTAGCTTTGCGCCATAACAATGTAAGAATTTTCCACAATACCGAGCTTGCGTGTGTTTAATTGGCTTATAATGGTCTGAAAGTGTGTTCTCAGGAAAGACAGTTGACATATACTTTGGCATTAGTCAAAATAGTTGTTCTGTCGAGAAAAACGCCACGTTTACATATATTTTCTGCTTTTTTTGAGCACGAAATTATGGTAGACTTGAAAATGGATTTTAAAATACATTTTGTTTTGACTTATGATTTAAAGCTTAAATTGACTAATTATTTAAACAATAAAGCACTTATGTTAAAGTCACATGACAGTTTAATATTTTGAGCTGATACTTGGTCTATTTGCTTTCCTACGTGGAAAGTGGTTTTGATTTCTTTTTAATGGAGCGATTTATATTTACATTAATTTTAGACCTGTCTCTAAATCCAAATTTTGTAGTTTACGGTCTGCATCAAAGTAAATGCTTTATTACTTGGTTCACAGGGATCCCATCACAAGATTATGTATGAAAGTATTCTTTAAAATTAATTTGTCTGCTTTTAAAAAGTTCAAGTATAGATTTATAAAATGTAGGTTTCCATTTAAAAAAAAAGGAAAAAGAAATAAACCACTGAGTGTCAAACTTTCAGTGTCAATATAAAGAACTAAACACATTTTAAGTGATAAAGCGCAAAAAATAAACACACACACACACACACACACACACACACACACACACACACACGTAGGTGAATATGTGACTCCTCCTGCTGCAGGCTTAAAGGACCAATCGGCTATTTATTTATTATTTAGGCAGTAGCTCCATCACAGGCTCTAAATTACTATTCCGCTGCAGTTCATTCTGAAGCCTATCGTGAACACTCAAATGCAAATTATCTACAGAGAATTCATGTATTTCTTTTTTTCTTAGAAAGGGCCTGTGCCACCTTAAATGCCCAGAGATGGACTGACAGTGTGTTCCAGCCTAACATGAGTTAATAAATGCTGAAGGTGGAAAATGTTCAGTCAGTGTAGAAACTGTGAACAATGGAGTAAAACACCAATGTGTTTGGAGTTGTAATCAGATTGAGACAGTATGAAAGGCTTTTATCTGTACACAATTTTTTGCTTTTTAACATAGAAATGGGAACAAAGCACTGCAGTAAACAATAGTAAAGAGTGAGGAGGTAATGAAGGCAAATCGGAATAATAATGTAAAACCCACATAAAACAGCAAAGACAGGCAGAGAACAACAAACCACTTGTGTTCCATCAAGAACTACTCACAGTTGTTCTCCACGTGCCACTAAATTGACTCTGCTAAAGCCTCTTTGCAACTAATAACCTACCAGCCCATTACCCGTTGGAGTAGAGCACCTACAAAGACACGATTAACTGAGTTTCCACATTATAAGAGGATTTCACATCAAGTTTAAGACCTGCAAAAATGATCCCAAGCATTAACAAGTATAGCTTATAGCATTGTGTCAGTGTGTAGCCCAGATACGAACATTACAGCTAATGCTAGTCATTTATCCCAGTGGTTGTGCTCTTCATTGTTAACTCTGCCTTAAAATGATCAAATATATATTAAAATGTTAACGCTCAGCAATCAAGTTGTTTAGATTCCTGACCACTGTTGTTTTGGCTTCATCAGCTTGACTGACTGATATTCAAAATAAAATCCATGACCACTTCAAACCAGTTTTGGAACAAAAACGCAGAGAATAAAAAACATACGTACAGTCTCTCTTGTGAAATGAACGGAACTTTTCTAATTTTGGCAGAATATTAACTGATTGACAAGATATAAAATAAAACCATGATCCCCTCCTTACATGACTGTGAGCAGATGTCTCATTAAACTCTAAGACAAACACACACACACACACACATCTCCTTCTTTCCCATCTTCTCACCACAGATACATCCAGCGACATTGATGCCTTATTTTATTTAGATGTAGATCCACAGTTAAGTCCAAATGATTTATTTGTGTAAAAAAAGTTTTTGCAGTTTTTAAAATGTGTTTATTGGTTTTTGCAATTTTTTTTAGATGTCTGGATATAATTTGTTACAGCCTTGGTCCCCTCAATATACACAATGTGGTTAATTATTATTACTTTTTGGCTGAGGGTGTTTTGTGACAAAGCGAAGCTGCTGTTGTGTATTTTGATCAGAGGTTCATAAAGTATTTTTCTCATCAGAAGAAACAGGTGCTTCAAATTACTTTCATGTTTATAATCCAGAACTGTTTGGTGAGGGCCCCATTTTTTTTCTAGTGTCTTTCATGAATCTGCAGAAGACTGGCTCACTCCATGTGTTCAAACGAATGCAGAACAAAAAGACATTTTAAGACGTGTACCCAGCAACAATTGAGCAACACATGGGTTTTCTGTCTGTCTGAATCTAGAAATGATCTCATGGCTCTTTGCTGATATAACTCATAACTCATCTTTTTCCTGGCTTGCCTCATCGTTAAACATTACACAGAGGCATGTTCAAGATCTCCTAATTCCTCATGGCACTGCCGCGTCAAAAGGTAGATCTGTTGCAATGAGGAACTGAATAAACTCCTTCATAGTACTCTTGTATTGTACAAACATAAATTTCAAATTTGTTTAATTTGAGGAAAAATATTTTGTTTTCTTTAAGCTTTCTTTATGCATTTGTCCAACTGTGTTTGTTTGAGTATTATTCCCAGTGATTTCGAAGTAGTTGGAAATGTTCCAAATTTTAAAATGATCTGCACAGTAAATGTAAATTTTGTAAAAGGTTATATAGAATTGGTAAAGTATTAAAATTAAGTATGCATTATGCAGAATGTCAGTTATGTGTCCTTATTAAAGTTATGTGTCTGTATTAAACTAAACATACAGATACAGCAGATTTGACTATTTTTACATACTTTATGGTAGTTAAATGTGTAAAACGATGGGTTTTACCAGCTTATTGCATCCTTTTGTTTTTGTTTTTACCTTTTTTACCCATCACATATCTCTCAGATCCACGTGATAATTACTTTTTTAATAAGTTGAAGCTCCCCCCCGAGATTTCAACTCATAGAACCCACAGAGGATCCAATCTAGATGAGATTTAAATCATTTGCCTTCCCATATGCATGATGAGAATCCTGTATATCATTATTTCTGGCATTATAATGGGCCACTGTGGAGATGCAAGTTGTTGAGGTCAAAACCATGGCCCAGAATGCAATAGTGTATATGAGGTCAGCAAGGTCTAGACATCTGAGGTCGGCCTTAAAGAGAGGCAGTCAACTAGAAGACCCCTTTATGCCACACCGAGTGTGGAGCTATTCACCAATTTGTCTGATTTTTAGTCTCTCGTGTGTAAGTTCTCCTCTCTCCCTGTGTTATTATTACTATTTTCTTTTACCAAAATTGCCTTTATTTTCCATTGTCAAAATGCTGAATTTATCCCCATCAGATGAGGTTTTAAAAATACTGATTTCAGCTAGGTCAGGGTTGGAGCCTGCGTGAAAACAGACCCCCGGGCCTCTGCTGTCACTTACCAGAAATGCTTCTTAATCTGCGTTTTGTACCTGTTCAGAAACTCCAAAAAGAACACTCCAGATTACAACCATTGAAACTGACACATGCTTCTCCTGCTTAATCCCCATTAGCCCTCACCTCACTGCACCCAGAGCTCAATTCATGGGGGCAAAGCAATAGGCATTGTGGGAGCTGTTTGGTTTGTTGCAAACGTGTTTGCAGCCGCACACAAAATCCCGTTAACAAAAATCACCTTCTTGTTTTTGGCTTTTTTTGTTTGAATTTCGTCTTTCGGGCCTTGAAACAAATTGAGACGCTGCTGTAATAAACTATTAATGCCTGTTTGCTTAACCCTTGGATGGCAAATTAACCCCTGTTAGAGGCAGCTTGTCAGTTCAGCACAAAAGGAGGAAAAAGCTTGATATTTTAACCACATTGTGGCCTAATGCAACACTTTGCCTGCTGCTTTCTCTGGTCTGAAAGGGGAAAACTTTTCTGCATTTAAAAGCCATGAAACTTGAGGAAATAACACACAAAAAATTGACAAAATCTAATTGCTAAATTAAGGTTTTGCATCTCATTTCTCCACGGAAGATCAAAATGTATTTTTAAGAAATGTGTCTTCAATAATCATCAGCTCTTTCCTCTGCACATTAAAACAATTAGGGTTAATCACATGTGGTAAATGCAGCCATCAGCAGGTACAATATCCACAGGAAACATGTTTTATACCTGTGGGTGGGGGGTGGGAAAGATGAAGCACTTCTGATGGATTACAGGCCTGAAGCAAATGTACCACGGCTTATGGGACATAAGATCAATGAGGAAACATCAGCTTGCTTGTAAAACCCTCAGTGTCTTTAGCTGTGCCAGGAACTGGGGTCAAATGTCAGCGTTATGTTAATTGTTTGAAAAGTTTTTGATAAATGCTTAAACTTTAGAGTGTATCAAAAGTCTTCCTTCTCCCAAAATGTGTCCTGAGCACATTCTGTCTGACCCGGGAGGAGTTTGTGGTTCAGATCGTCTTTGCGTGCAGGCTGAAATAAGTCTGTTACTGGGGGACGTGGCGCTGTAGACCCTCAGATGGAGGAAGAAGCAGAGCTACTCTTAAGGTTACAACAGACAGCAGTAGAGAGTGCAGTACCCCTGAGGTCAAGGCACTTCTGTTCTATTAGCTTCTACACAGGGCCCATATTTGTCAATAAATCATGGCCCCGAAGGAGAGTTGGCAGTACACAGACTATTAGAGCTGCATGCAGCCTATTACTACTAATGCTGCTGAAATGTATTATTTTGGGAACCCTTTACATGAATGTTAAAATTGGCCCAGGTTGGATCTGATAAAAAGATGGCGGGATCTAATGCGAATATAATTGAGCTACTTTGTGGGAATAATTTGGACATGTGATAGAATCGAATACGATAAATACGATCTACAAGGAAACATTTGCCACAATGTAATAAGTAAAAGAAACACTTCTAAGTTAATCAAAAGAAAACATAATTATCATCATCAATAATAATAAGAATATATTAATAACCGTGCCTTTTATTTTATTTTCTCGCTGTTTTCTCTTAGTCTCCGGAGTCTGCGGACCATCTCTTATGATAAAACACATGAAAAAACGGGCAGGAAAAAATAAATAAATAAAAGCGATGTGACAGATCAAAGAGCCCACTTTTATTTTGTGCCTGCTGGACAAATCTCCACAAAAAAGTCCTGGTTTCCATCCTCTTGACACGAAATTCCCGGACCCCGGTTTGAGATCGTGACGGGGAGGAGTCTGTCAATGTCTCTGTGACCAAAAACAAAATAATTATTTCTCATCCTTTCATCCACATTGGTGCGTGTCTTTCAAAACTCGCCAACATGGAATGAAACATACTAAATGAACTTCATATCTTAGCAAGAAAACTTAATAGATACATGCTAAAATAATAAGTTGGAATCAAATTGAAATGATTAAACTATTTATTTATTAGGTTGATACAAAACCAACCTATAATGATTTGCCTGGTGAGAGCTTTTAGTCTGCCATTGTCTTTTTTCCCTTTTCTTTTAAATTATTATTATTATTTTTCTTTTATATAAATTTCTCTCTCAAACGGAGCCGTTTGAGAGAGCAATTTATTTTATTTAGTCTATTATATATTATAACTATTATTATAACTTTTTTTTTTTTATCCACCTTTCGGTTCATTTTACAAACTTCTTGGTTTGTCGGGTCAAAGTTTGCTTAACTCTCAACTGGTTTTACTGGTGCGAAGTTGAACGAAGCAATGGAGTTACGTATTAATTTATTACATATTAACTACATTTTACTATAGTCTGCTATAGCGTTACAGAAACAGATCGCTGCTCTAAAACCATATCTGATAAATACGAAGCAGATTCAATTTAAATTTTACTTGTAGAAGGACATTAGAAAGACGTGGGGATTCTCCTGTAAACATTATCAAATAAATTAACATTTTTGTCTTATTTTATTTAAACTACTTTGCCGCAGGTTTTCAGGAAACCATTTTTTGGTTATGACTGCTAGGGATTATTACTGGTTGCATGTTTAAAACACAGATGAAAAATGACTTTTTAAAAAAACGTTTAAACAATTTTATAAAATAAGAGCTATTATTAGTTTTTAATAAATTAATAGTAATAAAGTCACTATATGAGTAAAATGTAGTGTATTATAAACAGTTACACGTAGAAAACTATCGGTAAAAAGGCCGCGCATTAAAGTTCATCGAATATTTTGGACAAACCCGTTTACAGTTAAAACAAACGTGAATGTGACAGCCAACGCAGTATGTGTTATTAGCTTTGATTTTTGTGACATGGAAAAAAAATAAAAAGACAAAAAACAGAAACTGGCCAATTTGAAGTCAAGGAGGTCGCCCTAACGCCTGGAGCCTGGGAGGCTTCACACTCAGCTTATTCTACTCTGCTCTTTGAGTTTCGTGTTTGGAAATATGGCCAGAGACGTTCCCATGTGCAGGCTGTTCGTGATCAGTGTTTTTCTGGTTCATATCACTTAATGTGTGTGTGATGAATTTGGTGTGTGCCTGCGTAATAAGTGATGATTAGGAAAGTTTAATAAGCCAAAGGAACATGAATACAGCTGAAAGCCATTATTACAAATCAACAGTAAATTTGTGTGTGAAGAGAGCACATTTGTACACTTTTAAAATCCAGTATACCAACTCAAACCACCGTCCCCAACCAACAGATGGCAGCACAATTCAGTTATTTTACTTCTGCTCCACTCTTTTTCAGACGGAAATATTGTATTTTTTTATTCCATTACATGTCTTTGACAGCCCTAGTCACCATACAGACGTAAATAAATGTTGGTGTGTTATAATGGATTAACCCCCATCACTGTGAAATGGCAAAATTTGCTTTACCTTTTGCAAAATCATTGGTATTTACACTTGAAAAGTGGGTATCATTCGGCATAACTTTTACTTTTAACTTGCAGTATATATAAATGTCTTTGTACTTTTATTTTAGAAAAGTTTACAATGCAGGACTTTTACTGAAGTAATAAATCTCATATCCAATACTTCTTCCAACACCAGAGGGGACAGAAATGCAGGGAAGATAAATAAAATATTTTTTTCCCGTCTCTTGGATTTTTCTTTGACAACATCTTTAAGTAACAGAGAGATGTGGATATGAATGTTAGTTTTCCAAAAAAATTATTGTAAAAAATTTGAATGGACGGTGGTGGAGTTGGGCTACTTACCACACGCAGCTGGAAGTTCACTGGTTCAGTGGGGGTCCTCAAGTCCTGTTTCCTCCCACTGCAGGAAAGTCTTATGATGGACCAATGACATGTCCAGAGTGTAGATGACCTCTTACCCTCTGACTAAATGGTTTAGATAATGGATAGACTGAAGGTCATTGGCTGTGCCCAAAATCTCACCCCCTGCTCACTATTCCCTATTCACTCACCACGCAGACACAGCCCCTCTCTCTTTGAATCCGTACAGATGATTTTAGATGCTACAATCTGGACTTGATTAAAGAATGTGGTCAAATATTGAGTTTGTGAATGTCTGCTACTTTTGTTAGTGGAATATAAGGTTAAAAGCTACTGTACATTATGGAAATAATTTTTAAAAAGAGAAAATGATTTTCACTTTACTTCTATGTTATCTTGATGGCACAAACTAAACATATCTTATGTGAAGTTTCAAATGTAATTAGCAAAACTCCAGCCAAATGACATAATAGGTCTGTTGTTAGTTTCTGCTTAATGTTGGACTTTTTACAGTTATCTTAAAACATAAACAATCACGTTAGAAACTTGTCTTCGAGCTACAATAAATTTTGAACAATTTGAAACATTTTGTAAGACATAATTTATTTTAAACATGTCAGAGAAATTACTCCGTGTTCATACAGCAGTAGGCAATAAAGACTATTGGTTAAGGGTAAACATTTGTTCACAACATTCATAGACAGAAGTAAGTAGATAGTTACCCTGGTCGGTATCAGGTTAAGCATCATAAGACAAAACTAGTTAGAGTGAATGTTAGGTCACATTAAAGTAAAATGAACACATCTATAGGAAGCATAGTAACCAGACTCTACTCCAGGGGTTTGGGATCTAACTGGGACTGGGACTCTTCCCGTTTGTAACATCAGTCCTTTGTCACTTGATGGCAGTGTAACACTTAGTCACATCCCTGTCATGTCTAGGGAGTCAGCTACCAATGAACCTGTGTGATTCTGTCCAGTTAGCCCCTCTTCCACAAAAGGAGCCAGACATGGACGAATATTAAATCTATAATGAAGGTTACATGTGACTCATCGCACATTGGACATGATGGATTCAGACAGATAGTTTAAGACATTTGCTGTTATTGTATCCCTCAAATAATGTAGACATTACTAAAGTTCTTATTATTTAAGAATTTCTGTAATATTTGCTATAACCCGGAATTGTGATTGTTGATTTTATGTTTGGGTACATATAATAAAAAGAAAAAATAGACATGTAATACAGAACAGTCCTCCCAGAAAATTCACTACACAGTGATTACAACAACAGATTAACTTAAGATAAACTATTCATACTATAAGATTAATAAGATAATGTAAAATAAATCTCCATCTTTGGTAAAATAATTAATAAGCCTCATTTGGGACTAGAAGTGTCTCATTTTGCATCAGCTTGGTAGAGATCAGTAGTTAAGATTAGAATGACAAAATTATGGACTAAAATTTATGAATTAGCATTAATAACTAGCAATTATAATAAGCGTTAGCTAGTTAATTTGTTCAGATGTCATTTTAATTTACTAATTACTCTTAATGTATTGTATATTCCAGTTGTACTGTAGTACAACATATTTCTAGTTCTGTAATATAACCACATATTGTGAAATTACAATCTGACAAATTCATATAAACACATTATTTCTATATGCTCGGTTGTGACTATTGGTGCGCCATGTTTAACCGATACAACAGTCCTAGTTAAGCTTCCCTTCAGGAAGGTGAATAAGGTTTAGGTTTTGTTCAGTGTTTTGAAGAAGTGATGTGTTTTTTTTTTAAATGTGGTTTGTGCAGCTGCATTATACCGACAGGTGTTTCTATTATTTTGTCCACCCCCTTTTTTTTATTATAAAAGTGATCCAAAATAAGCAGTAACCTAACACCTGTCTGTAGAAGTAGTAGTCCAAACTACATATTTAGGCTAATAATTTTAATTTTTAAGCTTTAGGATCTGTTTTATTGTCTCTCCTATGTTGTTTCATTGGTGGACAAAATAACAAAAACACCTTACTGTTGTGTCATTGCCAAAAACATACCTCTCATAGCACAAACATTAAAATGGCCATAAAGCAGGACAAGGTTTTTATTGCTTGCAGAACTGTCAGTCTTCAACATGTCCACATGGTGGTCAGCCCACTGTTGTACTTTGCCAGGTGTGTTTGTGCGGGTGTGTGTGTGTGTTTGTGTGTGTTATGAGGGGGACACTTGGACAGCATCAGATGAATGCATGCTCTACAGTACCCTCGCAGTAAAACATGAGAACTTAAGTTGCACTTGTTTGCCTCCTCCCCAGCGATTTCAGCCACAACTCAGCATCTGAAGCTCACTAATGAAGAGCTTGAACCAAATTAAAAGGACAAAATACTTTACATAAGAAGATTTTGGAGACTGCTGATGACTGTTTCTGCAGAATCAGTGATGTATAATTCATGTCCTGCATCACTTGAGGTCAGTGTTGTCGTCTCTAAGTTGAACCGGTGAGAGTTGCACATTACCACCGTGACAAGGTTAAATTAAGAGCTAGTATCTTGGGCCTGAGCTGTCACTGAAATCTACTGAACTCTGGATATGAAATAGACTAGCATTTTCCTCAAGAGTATTAACAACTGCCTGGCTTGAAAATTAAGACAATTATGCAAGGCAGGCTGGAAAAAACAGTGAGTGCATGTCTGAAATAGAGGCTGTGCCTAGCTCCTTGTGCATAATGTACATCTTAATTCATTAGGAGAGAGAGGGCTCCGTCGCTCGCACACAGCTTGCTTTTTCTCTTCACAGCCTATGAAATTAAATTAGTCTTTCAGAGGATCTTAGATGGAGAATATTACCTGTCAGGGGGTTCTTGTGCCGAGGGAAAAGGAAAAGCTGAATAATTGCATAAGGCTATCTTTTGTAAGAGTGAAACACTTTCATCGTGATGCAAATTAGTATTACTGGGCTTTTGTATCAACAGGACTTTTAAAATCAGTGTGAGGGCAGCACAGGCTGTGCAAGGAGGCAGTTTCCTGGGATTCCAGTTAGACGCCGTCATTTGCATTGCTTCCAGCTGTCCCGTATTCTCAGCATCCCAGGCACCATCGTGCATTAGAAAATCATTTCATTCTCTAATGCAAAACATCACATTTAACAAGACAGAGACGCATTAAGTACAGAACTCCACAGAAAAGCTTTAGCAGACTTTCCATTCTCTAAATGTATGACTCACACAGTGTGTACAACCAATTTTACAAACCAAGACCTTCTGAATTGGGCAGCACGGTGGTGGAGTGGTTAGCACTGCCGCTTTACAGCCGGAAGGTCCTTGGTTCCAATCCACACCTGGCTATGACCTTGCTGTGTGGAGTTGCGCATGTTGTCTCCGTGCTTGTGTGTGTTTCTTCCCGCAGTCCAAAGACGTTCGTGTTAGGTTAATTGGTGAATGTAAATTTCCTGTAGGTGTGATTGTGAGTGTGAATGGTTGTCTGTCTGTGTTGGCCCTGAGATACACATATTAATATTTTCTTGTTTAAATGGTATTTTCGGGCAGACCTTTTGTGATTGAAGGACCTGAACTAAGATGTTGTGTTATCCTTGACATTTTGCAGAGGGACATGGAGTCCTCTTTCTCTCTGTCAACAGAAGTCTTTTTTTTTTTTCAGGTCATTTGTATTGCTCATCATTAAACATTTTTCTAATACTAACCACAAACAACATTTTTCATTTATATGAATGTATTTATTAGATCAGTTAGATACATCATTTCTAGAAATTATAGACCTAAGACATAATAAAAAACAAATGATTAGCCCTATAATGTTAGCTATTTGGCTACCAGTTTGAACCAACCTAAAATCTTTAAAATCATGCATTTTAAGAATGAGATGAAAAAATGGATATTAAGGCTTATCCTTTTGGAAAATAACCTGAATTTAGAAATATGTGTTATTTGCATACTTAATATGCAGTTCTGAAAAATAAAGCTAGTGGTAGCATGAGACTTAAAATCAATCCACAAACTCCTTATGGTAGTAGTGATTATAAAATTACAATACTTCATCAAATTTCAGCAGAAGTTACCTGTTAGACAACAATAATTTGAATTCTTTGCTTAGAAGTGTAGGTGTTGCTCAAATGAAATGAATATCTGTCAGTGCTGTCAGGCTGTTTATTGAGTCTCTGGTGATAGAGGCTTTTGACACATCTTGTCACATTAAGAGCATTTCTCGAGCATATTTCTATAAAAATATGAATAAAATTAAATAGTACAGCTTTAATTCATCCTGGCAGAGAACATTGCACCTATTTTTTTTTTATTTTCATGAAGTTTTCAATTCCTATTAAAAGCCAGGCAGATAATCCATCATTCTTGTATTTGGCATCCAGAGGAGCTAAACTGAAGACTTGTCAGTGGTTCAGTTTCCTTCACTCTTGATCTTCAGAGAGCACAATACCACAGCGCCCTTTACCTCCTTATCAGCCTCCCAGATGGAGTCCTGGCTCTCAGCACTGACTGTGCTCTGACTCTGAGCTTCGCCTTGCTAATGGAGAGAGGTATTCTGCCAGCTGCACAAGTGCACGCTCCTCCACCTGGCTCTGTGCAGTGCAGTGAGGCCACAGGTGTCCAGCGTACCTGTCACTCACCAAGACTTAATCACAGACGCTAACTAGATGTTCCTGCCCTGCTTGCAGCAGCAGTGTGCTGTGTGTCGGAATGGATAACACCAATCACATTAGGATTAATGAACTGGGAAAGGAATAATGGAATCGGTACATTTTTGATTGTAAAGGTGCTGAAGGTCTTATGAAATCCAACATGTAACAAAACATTATAAACTCCTTCCTACTGAGATATTTGATAGTTGCATCCACATAAAAGACTTGTCACATCTTGTTGCTCTACTGCACTATTGAAGCTCCTCCTGTTAGCACAGACGTGGGCAGCTGTGCCTCTTCTCTAATTGATTCCCATCCATGAGATTGTACACTGTGTGTGCACTGGAAAATGTGAAAATGAGGACATGCTTTTTTTTTTATTCTGAAGAACTCTCACTAATAGCCTGATGTTTACCATTCACTGTGTGTTGGTGATAAATAAAATATTTCTCAGCAGCATCACTTTAGCTTTGCTGGAAATATCTTAAAGGAATACTGTAGTTCGGGATCTTTCAAGTTGGTCTTAATAGAATACTGAGTGAATGATGTTCCTCGTTAAACTTTTTTCTGCTTTCCACAGTGTCAAAAATGTTTCAATCCACAACACGCTGTAAGAAATAAGCACCGTGGTTGAGAGTCTTTGTTCCTTGCAAAACAAACACTTCAGAGTTCACATGAGACTCATAATTGCAGCAGCCCATAAGCCACATTAAATTGGATTTGATTCAACTTACAATATTTTTAGGATGAATTCCAAACTTTTCTTTTCTATCGAGCTGCAGTGGAGAGATGATACCAGCTTTATACTCATAATTTGAGTGAATCCGAAATAAACTAATAGTTTTCAAATTTAAAATCATATGAACTAGAACATGAATTAAAAAGGCTATGTCCTGTCCTATTTACCATAATATTCAGCCAGCTGACATACACCAACAGAGTCTCTACAAGGCTGAGGGACATAAAACAGAGGCCATATATTGCTCTCTACTTACCCCCTGTCAGCTGGTTTTATTTTGTTACAGCATTTAGACTTTTTTCTGATGTCATCAACTTCTGAGAAAAAGTCTCAGCCTGCTCTTCTCAGAATCTCACAGACCAGGAGTGAGATATCTAAAATTATTTGTGCCCAAAACTGCAAAAATTTGCAAAGTTCATATTTGCTTCCAAGTTAAATTTATGATGAATGATGATCACTGGAAACACAACAAAATGATCCGCAACGCTGTAACTTCAATAGATTCCCATTTAATTTAGCTCACACAAATTATAGTTGTGCGACATGGTTCTCATTTTATGGACCTTGGAAACCAGAAACAATTTTAATAAGGAAGATTATTATACTGTAGCTGTTTATAAAATTTGCACAAGATTCCTATAAAACCAGCATGAAAGAAGGTGTACATTTATAATATGCCACTGAATAATTGCAACAACAAGTGTTAACAGTGTGTGCCAAGGAACACTGGTTGATCATTATGTTTAATTTTTTAATATTTTATCATAAAAAATATCACACTAAGAGTCAACTTTGGTAAATGTTAGCCTGTTAAAAGTCTGAACTAAGATGGTGAACATTGTAAACCTTGTACCTGCTAAGTATCAGGATGTTAGCACGGTCACTGATAGTGTTACTCAGTGTATTCTTTACATCTGTCGCAATTTAAATGGGTGCACAAGCACTAATCACGTGCAATGGAGTTGGACTTTGCAAATACAGGCCACTGGAGGAAGCATAGTATTTCCTTAAACTGCCCCATAGTCAAAAACTCCAAACCAGTGAGCACTAGAAAGAATCCAATGAATGTCAAACCCTATGGTAAATATATTCCTGTTTCTAATGTAGAAGCTTTACCCTCTATCAGCCATCTCTTCTGGTTAAACTAACCCTGACTTGACCTCAGCAGGAAGCCCTCTGCGAGGATCGGGATTTGCAGTGATGCAGTTGCAGAAATGATAGCTGCTCCCCAGAGGCTGCAAGCAATATATAAAGTCCCTGACGATGGGCTTTCCTGCACTGAACAGCAACAAAGCTCTTAAAAGAGGGATGTTCTCTGCCTCTGAAGTGTGAAACACTTCAATTTGAGGACTGCACATAGAAAACTGGGTTAGTTTTCAAAGGAAATGGAAGGTTTGCAGAGTTAAATTTTGCTGCTGATTGACAAGTCAATTTCATTAGTTAATCATCCACAGCGGAGGAATGGTCTTCGTCGGGGGGTAATTTCGATCATGTCTGGGCTCTCGGCAATGTAACACAATAGCTGCTGTTTTGTCGTCCGTTTAAGGCTCTCTTCAATTTTTCAAGGGGATTACTTTGTTGTAATGGTTTCTACTTTGCTGCAGTAATTTAGTGGATGTCTGAGGTTTTAAAAAGGAGAAAATCTGATTTGAGTTGTGCATTGTAGCTATTCCAGGCAGCATCAATGGAGTTTGTTGTCTTTTTAAAGCACCCCATGTTTTCACTGTGCACTGATGAATTCCCCTCATGACGAATGGTTCACATTTCAACCCAGTTCTTTTTTTTTTTTAAATACAAATTTATATTTTCATTAATTAGACTTTGAAACACTTTTCCATATTTATTTCAGTCACAGTTGGTGCTGCTTACTGTGTGTTGTGGATATCGATTTTCCTCTATTCTTACTATGGTTTTCTTGGTGAAGAACAATGGGTGGAAAATGTTTTTTGCAACATTTATGTGTTTGTGGTTAATTGTACTTGTGTGTGTGTGTGTGTGTGTGTGTTTTGAACTATCAACGTGCGGTGCTTTTTACCTACCCACTTTTTCTTCCACGTTTAATAATGCTGTGGTTGTTGGAAACAGATCTTCTATTAAAATTTGTTATTACGTCAGAAAATATGCACTTTGTTGACTCCTTTAGAAGAATATTGTAAATATCCTAGATATTACCAGATGTTACCACAGAACATTTTCTAATTTCCAGCTTTGCGAACCAGTAGTATTAATTTCTAGCAGACAGTAGGTATTTCATGTGACCTAAAACAAAAATCTTTTGGTCCCTGAACCTAAAACTAGATCCAAATGTCACTCTTTAGGCAGTTGGAATGGAGATGAAATTGAGCCTGAAATCACTCAGAATGTAAAAAAAAAAAAACAACAAACAAACCAAAAAACCCTGAACATGTTGTTAGGCCCATACAGTACACTGATAACGGATCCCAAAGATGGTTGGTGTCTAAGTGACCTTTATATGTTCAGAGACCCAGAGGAATGTAGATAAACACAACAGCCTGGGACCATGGACCCATTAACAAGACCAATGCCTGCCTTGTGTATGCTCCTGCTTTAGATAACTTTCTTTATGGGAGTCAACATATAAATTGCCATAGATTTGTAATTATTCTCTGAGATTTATAGAAAGAATGGGTGTCAGCAAAGAATAATTACCTGATGAAGTTGTCTTTTTCTCTCACATATGGGGATGTAAGTCATATTTTTAAGTCAAGGGCGAGGTGTATAAAGCCAGTAAGGCCCGCAGAGTCTGATTCAGTCATTTAGTGAATCTCACAGCACAGTTATCATAGGAACAGAAGTACAATTTAATGTCATTACGTTACAACCAAAACTTCACTTTGTCTTTGATATAATTTGTATAAAACAGGATCTAAGACATCAAAAGCTTCCTGTAATAAACAACGTATGTCACAAACAGGGAAATTGGCCATTTATTCAATGATTCATCACAGTCTGCAGGTGGAATAGTGTGAATGTGTGAGCACTCACAAGGCAGCGGGTAATGAATACAAATTTGGTATGCAATGGGAAACATGCAGCAGGGGCTCTTTGGATTGTTCACTGACTGACGGCTAATCAAAAGTACCAAAACTGTTACATTTAGAAGAAAAAATGTTTTTTCAATTGTGTTTTTTTTTTGTTTTTTGCTCATAAAGAGATTCAGAAATACAGTTATTATCCCCCCTGCCTTGTGCCACAGCATGGGAGAAATGAGGAAATGCTGCAGATAGAATTACAATACATGCATAACTTTGGAGGAAAGGCTGGATTAATTTTTTTTTTTATGTAGCTAAAATAAAAAAATACGTTAGAATATTACTCAATATGAGACAGAATAGACTCGAAATTTGAAATTTAGCATGAGCAGAATATATATAAGAATTTAATTATATGTATCATTAATGACCCCTGTCACACACTCAGTGGACCTGTACAGTGGAACTAGCATTTGTACATCCCATAGTTCACCAAGAAAAAGCATGAAAGACTCAAAATTTGCTATATGGCAATAAAATATGGAATTGATTCAAGTTGAAATCTCAAAATCTTTTAAACGAGTCGCCCTCACATCTTTGTGAACTTTCCACACTCTTTCATTATTGTGTGATTCACACATTTCACGTATTGTTATGCAGTCTTTCCCAATGCCCAGCGAACAGACTCCATAGCAGCAGGAACAGAATGGACTATTAAAACAAAAGCGTTTGCTTGCCAAAATGAACATTTCAGCCACGTTTGACCTTAATTATGACAAATCTAATGTAATCTAATTACTTAGGGTAAACTTGAACTGAACTTGAATGGATGGTTTGTTCTTAGAAGGCGATGGGCTCCACAACAATAGCAAAAATGGACCTTGAATTGAGTCTTGATCACCTGCTATTTCAAGAAAGAACCTTTCTCAATCATAACAGTTGACACTGATAAAAACACCATCCTTTTTATTAATCTTTTTATTATTGTGCAGACCACTAGTAAGTAATTCACAGTGAGTTCCAATTATTCTTTACATTAAACCAAATTTGCATAATAAACCTAAATATGTTGTGTTGACCCCTCAAGAGCCTGCACAGTTTGCAAACTCTACAGCATTTGTTTTAGTCAGACAACGATCTTACTAGAAAATCCAGACTATAATATGATTAATCAGAATTGTGATATACTGAGAAGTTGACATGGAGGAGGCACCATGACAGGGAGCACTTTACTCAAAATGTACAGATTCAAAAACTGTGAGCAGTTAATTAATGAATATTTGTAATCAGGTTTTTAAAAATCTCTTTATGAGTTAGTGATAAAAATTAATTTAATAATTAATAAAAAAAAAATTTATAATGCAGCTTGCCATTTCATATATGAATCAAATGTGTAATGTTATTAAGGAAGCTGAATATTTATGTGAATTCAAATGGTTAAAACTACCTGAAGAAAAGGAAACTGCCCTCCTGAATGCCTAACATCAAAAAGTAACCATGTTTAATCTAAACCCAAAACATGTTGTCTGCACAGTTTTACACAGGCTCTTTTTGGTGCCATTGAAAGAGAGTGAAATAGACCTAAAGGGATAACATCTTAACAGATGCCAACTTTCCTACATGGTGGGCTCCCTTCTGTCGGTTGCATGAGAGGGTACAGGCATTATAGGAGGACCTGTTGTGAAAAACCGGGGTAACGTGAGAACAAAAAAGCAGCCTGCAGGCCCCAATTTAACACGTAACATTTAACCTGTCACAACAAGGTCACCAATCCAAAAATCGATATTTAACAAAACACAATCTGGCACTTTGTTCAGTTTGTGTTTGACTAACATTTCAACTGATGAAGCTAATTTTCCAAGAATTTTTCTTTTGTAAACTGTGAGGGCTTAAGCCTTAACAAAACTTAGAGGTCACATCAGCCTTGTCTGTGCAGCTACTACAGCTTGATTACATAATGTGCTTTGTGAGGCATATGTGGATCACCATTACAGTCAGTAGTAAATCACAGTAAGACCTCGTGGATGTGTGTATGGGATAAACTAGAATGCAAATTTCTGAAGACTACTCTACTCTAAATGAAAGCTTATCATGTGGGAAGTAAACTTAGTTTAAGTGGATTTGTTGGGACTTCAGTCTTCAGTCTGCTGATTTCCCTAACGGCCTGGCCTGTAATATAAGACATCATATTCAATTTGGGGTGGAGTGGTTGTTTCACTCGTGATAATTCTTAATGGAAGATGAACACTCAGACGTCTGCGTGGTGCGGGATGAAGCATGAGGTACTCCATTAACTGAAAATCCCAGACCTGCCCTGAGCAGAGTTCCCATTAAACCAGAAAGCAGTGAATTGGCAAAACTGCTGAATCAATATTTCCTCTGTACTCCCTGCTGATTTCCGACTCTCGCCTTTTCTCATTTGCAGTTTATTTGCCCGCAAGTCAACACATTTTCTTTGACAAAACGTGTTGGAAATAATCTTGGATAAACATGGAGCACACACAAGTCAACAGTTGTTTGAAAAGGGAAACAAAGAAGCTTGTATTGGTGACATGATTGGGGAATTAACATTCATTAATTGCGAGACTAATTGTAATTGTGTTATTCTTTGTAACAGTACATACCCTCCTCCTTTTTTGGAATCCCTGTCCTTCTGCTGGCACAAAAGTAGGACATCCAAGCCGAGTCGGTGGGCCTGCAGGTGCTGAAACTAATCCAGTAATCAAACAGTCATTGTGTGGCAGCCAGAGTTAGGCTTTTGTCGGCTGGGGCAAGATAAGACTTCAGTCTCTGTGTGGGGGACAGAGAGAGAAAGGCCTGGCAGGATCGACAGCGGGACATTGTTCAGTTTTTCTCTGCAGTTCATCTCAGAGCTTTTGTTCCCATGGAAAAGTGGTCATGTCATGGTTGCGATGCTGTTAAAATATTAAAATACATCGTTAAATACTGCGTCGCGTGCTACGTCACCTTCTCTCCTCACGTTTGGGGTCACCCAAGACGCCTAGAAATGTACAGCCAAGGTTTTTAGAACTACCTTTTCCCCAATTTTGCTTCTTGTCTTCCTGTACATTTCCATGGTGATATATTGTGGTGATCCTTTTAAAGATTCATTTTCATAATTGGATAATTAAATTGTTGGGTGATATTTTCTGATTCAGTAACTTTGTCATTGAATTCGTGGCATCACCTGCAACCGAATTGGCTTAGGATTGCAACCTTGATTGTTTCAACTCTGGCAATAACCTTTCCACTCAACACTAAGTGCATTAGCACAGAGAGCAATCTCCGTCTCATTGTCCTTACATTCCCGTTTGTACTTTAGCCCTCATGTGTCCTTGGAAGAGAAGCCTGAACATGGTGAGCATGCCTAAGTACAGGGACCCCTCTGTCTGAGCTCTCAAGGTTCAGATGTGAAATGAAAGAACTAATGATTTCACTGACCTACATTCAACTGCTATGACAGATGCTACTGATTTTGCAGTTACTCACTTTACAAAGGATGCAGAAGCAGCTTTAAAGGCTGTTTGCTTTAATGGTAAGAACATGATCTAGCTCACTTTGTATTCTGCAGCAGGCAAGGAGAACCGATAAAACTCAATCTCATCTACCTTTTTACTGACCTATCAGTGACCCTCATGTCATTGAAGAGTCTTTTGTGACCACATTTAAATAGATATTTACTGAAAAAGCCTCCAGTGACCTTTACCATTTTAAAACATACTCTACAAGCCAACCTTTTCTGTCTAAAAGCAGTTTCAGAGTCACCCTGTTTCACTCTTTTACCCTGTTAAATGGTAAATGGCCACTTATATAGCACTTTACAATGTTGGTTCTCATTCAGCCATTCACACAAACACTCGCACGCACCAATTGCGATAGCTGCCATGCAAGGCACTCAACTGACCCACCGGGAGCAACTTGGGGTTAAGTGTCTTGCCCAAGGACACTGCGACACGTAGCTGGGACCGGGGATCAAACCACTGACCCTGTGGTCCGTGGACGACTGCCTTGCTACAGCTGCCAGATAAATGAGATGTGAACATCAAAAAAAAGGATCCTTTTTGATTTAAAATATGTTTCATTATGATACCTTTTAACCATCCAACTAGAGATGAGATTAGTTCCACTTTAACTATAACTACAGCAGTAAACTTGATAAATGCATTGTTCAGCATTTTTAATTTGCAACTTTAAGTACATTTACATATTACAAGTAAGAAGTGAAATGCAAGTTTGCAAACATGAAATAATTGCAAAGGTGTTTTTTAATTGTCCATGTTGAATTGCTGCTGCAGCCATATCTAATTATTTGTTTTTAAGACATTACATGGAGTCTAAAATGAAGAATATATATTGTTACTTGGACTAGTCTGTAAAGATAAACTTGCAACACACAAGCTTAATTGCTGAATATTTGTTGTCAGGTTTACAGCAAGCACAGTATCTCTCGTTTGGAAGCACACACTCGGGCACATAAAACACTCACATTACGAGATAATAAATGAAATCTTGTTTCCTCTGCCCTCTCACCCCCTGCACAAGTAATTATCTGCAAATTTACACTGTGCCTCAGGCTTTGAGTTCCAGGCTGTAATTATAATTATGAATTAGATTTGACAAAAAAGCCCTCACAACATTGTTGGACACCGTTACCATGGAAAAATTGCTTATAATATATATAATGGGATTTGAACAGCTGTAACTGGTTTTGCAATAGGCTTTGCGATGCAGAAAAGTCAATCTTAGGTTAAATATTTGCCTTCATGCCTTCCCCGAGGCTGGATTAACTCACTGGAGCAAACAAAATAATAAACATAACTTTAGGGATGTTTAAGGGCTTCAGTCAAGCTTGCCATTCCCCATCAACACAAAATAATAAAAAAGTGTGAATGTAAATATTAAGTAACCTTTTGTTAGTTGTAGTGATAAAATGGTACTGTACGGCTATAATAAAAACAAATACAACAATAACAACAGCAACGACAACCACAACAATAACAACAATAATTCTCGCCCGCTCAAATAATTTGATACTTTTCTCAATACATAGGCCACAATTCGATACAAAAACAATTCAGCTACATTTGTAACGTTATGATACAGATTGATTCAGTGCTCAATTTAATCCAGCTCATGTTAATTGTAATGTAGCTTTGATTGAAATTACACTTGAGGAAAAAAATGTCTGGGGATGGTGGAATGAAGTACATTGGCTCAAGTACTACACACAAGTACAGTTTTTAAAGTAGCTGAATTATTTCCGATTTAGACAACTAAAATTTGGAGGGAAATATTGTACTATTTACTCTGTATATCTAATTGACAGCTTTAGTTACTGTTCGGTGTTGATACACAACATAAATATAAGTGGCTAATAAATTGTGTTTGTAATGATTTATAATGATTATGTCAATATGAAAAGTAGTTAAAATCAGCTCCACCTTTACGGTTGCAACAGTGATGTTTACATATTAATGCATCAATAATTACAATGCACTGATATCATAAAACATTCTGGAAAAGTATTCTTCAATACTTTTATTTTTAATAGGCTACTCTAAGTAAAAATTAACACTAAGTAACTTATTAATACTTTTAGTTAAGTAGACGCATCATCATCGAATGATGTTTTGACATTTTAAACAAACAGCCAAAGACACAAAAACCAAACATGTTATTCATATTTTTACAGTTCCACACCAGGTCTTTAACTTCCTGTAAGTAAAGAATCAAAATTACGGTAAAGGCCCACTGGCCACCTCATTAGCCACACCTGTACAATTTAATCAAATCCATCTATCCAGTGATTAAATAATTTAAGTATTAAAGCCAAAGTCAAAGAACTCAAACATTGTCCAAAGCCATTAAGCACATCATTGCATCGCACTGTTGTACTGAATGTCATGTTACATCATAACCATAATTATGGGCACCGTTGTTTATTTTAACTCAGTCCCATATTCACCATCTTGCTGCTGTTACTACACACTAAAATACCAAATGCATGCTAATGCACAGTAGAAAATAGTTGCTAACAAGTGCAGCATTTACTCCTGTTTCAGCAATGCTTGCTGAATGTTGGAGTGCCTGGCGGTTTCAAAAAGTCACTGAGCCTTTTAAAACACCAAACTATATATTGCAAGGATCTGAAGGATCTTCTATAGAGAATGTGCAGTTGATATCATGCAGTGTTGAAGTTCTTGTTTTCTCACTCTAATGTGCTCAGGGCTCAGTCAAGGTACCAGGAGGTCTTGTGGACATCAACAAAACAACATGAATATTTTAAAGAGGCCATGTTATCCGGCTATTTTGATCTGTTGTAATATTTGTAAAGTCGGCTGTCTGTATTACACATAGTCAGGGTTAGGGTCAGTGTTTAGTTCAGGAGGGTGGGGTTCAAAAGCTCCAGTTCAAAAAGAGGAAAGAAAGTTGAAGAGAAAATCTGCAGAAGGTGTTCAGTCTGTTTCCAGTAGAGTCATTCTCATGTTCTCATTTCTGAGTGCTTTGACGTGACGGACAGCCTGCTTTCTGCTAAGGCAGCAAATTGTGAGCTCAGCTGTGTTGGCGAACTGCGACCGAGGTACCCTGTGATGTATGAATGGATGAAGTCAGCAAATGGGATAATTCATCACACGTTGAAATGTAGATTTAGGAGTCATTATACTCAGATGCTGATTCGGCATCAAATAGTAATCAAACATTGGATAATAAGCTACTGTAAACATCAGCCAATATTACAATGTTTAAAGATGTAGTGAGGATTCGGTGCATCTCCTGAAGAGGAACAACTCGTTTTAATGACATGTTTTTATCAGTTTATAATAATAATTTGTATTTTGAGACACCACATCTTCTTAAAAAGCCTTTAACTTATTTACAGTGCCTATGAAAAGTATTAATACTTAAGTTTATTTCTTTTTTTAATCACATTGAATAATCATCAATTTAACTTTTCTGACACCAATCAACAGAAAAGTGACAACAGATCTGTACAAAGTGATGTAATTTAAATATTAAAAGTAATTACTTTTTAGAATTACTAAAAGTAATTCCAACTCCTTTTTAAAATAACTCTCCTAAATAATCATTGGTGATCCCAGCTGGTTTCAGAAGTCACACAAATGGCCTGATCCCCCTTGAGTGCAGTGAATGTGTTAAAAGGACTGTAGTAGAAATACACCTGTAACCGGTGAACCAGTATCCTGCCCAAAATCACACTATAAAGACAAAACAATACTCCAATCAAGACCGTGAAAAGATTATTGAACAGCAGAAGTCAGGGGAGGTACATAAAATCCTGTAACAGTCAGGGGTCTAGTGGAGGAGTGTGGTAGACTTTGAAGTCAGCTGCTAAAAAGTTAAATGGCCTGTTGGGACCAAAATGTGGCTTTTTGGCTGTCAGACAAAAGGCAAATGTTCTGTGCAAACCAAATTGCACATCATCACAAACAAACCATTCCCACCATGGTGGTGGCAGCATCATGTATCTCTGCAGCCTGTGAAGGTTGAAGTACAATAAATCCAACAAAATGTAGAGAAATTCTGGAAGAAAATCTGATGCAGTCTGCAGAGACTGCCCCCCTGTGAAACAAGACCAGGTAGATTGTTTTTACAAACAGCTATGATCTGTTACTGTGGACTGATGCTTAGCGGCTGCAGCGAACGTTATACAGTCGCGGAGTCAGAGCCCCAGACCTCAGTACAATTGAGAATGTGTCGTTGAACTTGAAAAGAGGAGTTTTGCAAGGAAGAATGGAAACGTTGCAGTATCCAGATGTGCACAGCTGATTGAGACCTACTCACGCAGGCCTAAAGTACATCTACAAACACTAAGCCGAAGGGGTGAATATCTATGCATGGCCACAGTTCAGTGTTTCAGCTTCCAAAGGGGTGATTCTTTTTACAGGCACTGTAAAAATTCTTAAATGATTTAAGTCTTTCTGCTTTTCTACATTCACAGTTCAAAGTTTTTCCAAGGTAAACACATACATTTGGATAAAACTTACAGAGCTCAGCCACCAAATGGCTCTTTTGGGATGGGATTGCTGTCGCAATCTCGGGACAGCTGGCCCATATTTCCTCACTGCTGGGGTCTGATGTTTGGCAGAAAATTGGAGCCAGTCAGGTGTGGCAGCGTCCTAGCCACAAGACTCTGGAGAGCGCTTTCATCTTTCACAACATTTGCCAGCTGTAATGATGACATGGGAAACCTCATCTGCTTTTTCAGTAAAGCATATTGAAGAGAAGTGAGAATCAACTGTGTGTTTACTCTCAAACAAGAATGCTATTTTCAACAAGTGCATCTGAAAAGGAACTGAAAAACACTTAATATGCTAATGACTCTAACTAGACATCTGAATTAGTTATGAATGTGTGTTTTGTGAGTGTTTAAAAATAAAACCTTTATATCTGATGCAACATTCCACCAGCTAAATGCTTATGTGCATATTTAAATATATATATTGCATCTTTTGGTTTGAGTTTACCTTCCAGACAAAAAGCATGAGTTAGTAGAGAGGCAGTGTTCCTGTATAAATAAACTGGACTTTTAGTATAAATTAAGGTGTGACTGGAAAAGTTATCTAATCATATCCTAACTAAACACGCTATTTGTGACTTTTGACTCTTCAGAAGTGCCAGATTATGTAACAGCTTTTATAAAGAAAAATGTGATGCTTATTGCAATGTTTTTATAATGTTTTCAATTGCAAGGTCCCACATAATTAATAGGGGTTGGTTGAATTCGTTGTTATCAATTCCTGTTGGAACTGTCTATTGGACAGATGCACATAGATATAGTGTGCAATCTGATGTTGGACTTTTTAAACTCTGCGATTGTGTTTCACTCAGCAGCATCTTGTCAGTTGTACAAATCTCTTCACTTAAATTGTAATTTGCTCTTCATGATGGAGCCTAGAGAGGGTGCTGAGACAGAACAAGCCAGTTATAACCAAGACAAGCCTGAGGCACTGTCAATCAAACATACTTCTCTCCAGGCTTCATCATCATCCTAATGGAATAATTCTCAAACTTGCCAGAGATACACAATAAGGAAAAGTGCCAGTGTTCAGCTGAAGTCCATTTCTTCATCGATTGGTTTCTCCTTTTACTTACCCTGCACTCGGACAAATCCCCAACCAAGTGTTTTATGTGATACTCACACTTTTTGCCACCATACCATAAGCAAAAGAAAAATACACCCCAAACTCCAGCTATGTGGTGGTCAGAAAACACAATTTCAAAGGAAAACAGAATTTAACACAGGTATGATTTCTTGATGATGATTAGTATTCCTTCTTTTTGGGAGACGTTATTTCTTTCCTCTTTTTGTTTGCTTCTTTGCAATGGATGAACAAACCTTATGACCATACATCTCAGCGTGACCAAACTGATGTCTGCCTGTGAACGTTATTACATTACATTATTTCCCATGATGCATCAATGCAACATTTGATTTTACATTTGATTCAAATTTATTTCTTGAGTAGAATTAAAGTCACTCTAGTCGATAACTAGAATTTGAAACATCATTATTGCTACTTGTAATTTGATAGGAAATTATCTTGTGACTGCATTTTTCTTCAACTTTATAGACTGTTGTAGACACTTTCAGCAGTAAAAAGGTTCTTATAAACCCAGCGCTGATTAAAACAGTATGACTTCACAATGCCTCATGCAAACAGTTTAGACAGTATGACAATAATAGAGGTCACACAGGGCTGCTTACTCTCTGCAACTCTCTGGTGAACATGGCCAAGAAATTATCACATAAAACATGTAAACTTATATTCATTATGTGGTCATAAATATGACTCCAAAGTGATACATAGGCGTTTGCAGCTTGTGTTACTGGCTCCAAGTGGCCAGAGTGATTTTTATCTGATCGTTTATTCCAATATGAAAATCTGTCTCTCTGCAAACATTATAGAACATGCGCATTTGACTGTATCCACAGCACCAACATTATTCTCTAAAAACAGCTGAAGTTGTTTTAGCCTCAGTCTGTCGTTGTTGTTTGGTTTGCCGTGCAAAAATATTCAAATATCAAACAGACTCGCAGGTTCCTTAATGAATTAGCTCGGCTACTTTGTGTTCTTTTGGTAACCTTCACAGGTTCTAATGCCATGAAAACTCTTCAAAATGCTGTTTCACCAAATTTCATCAAAAAGGTAAATGAAAGGTGTCAACTTGATCTAGATTTCAAGCCAGGAAAGTAATACATCAACTTCACCTTTTTTATAAATTGGCTTCTCAGTGCTAACAAAAACAAAATTACAGTCTGGAGATTTTTTATTTCTTTTTAAGTCATAAAATCTCAGCGGCTGGCAAAGTTATTGTTGTGTCACAACAATTGATCGCAAAAACCTGTTAAAACTGCACTGTGAGAAGCTGAGGGGAGAATGTCCTGTTTATCCAAGTGAAAACCTTATCGAACATATAAATCTGGAGAGCAACACAAACATCTGATTCACTTTTCTTTGATGTTTGTGTACACACATTTTTGGTTGGGTAAGAGGAACTTTTTTGGCTTGTGGAATAGTTTATTTTATTCTGCTTCTATGATGGCAAAGTATTTAGTATTAGGAAAATATACTGCCTAGCCAAAAAAAAAAGTCATACCTGGATTTAACTAAGTGATTAGGTAAGAGCCTTCCATTAGATAATTACTGCAGTGATTATTATCTCTTAGCTGGCAACAAGTTTTTCAGCTGACTCCCTGAATATATTGAATGATCAGGTTTTTCCATCAATGGATTCTTTGTTCCCTGATGGCATGAGCATATTTTAAGAAAATGTCACTGGTTATTGGGCTCAAATTGTGAAAGAGGGCTTCGGGGAGAATCATTTTCCAATGGGAATTGGCCACTGCAGAGACCAGACTTAAACCCCATTGAAAATCTTTGGGATGTTTTGGGAAATACTTTTTGCAGTGGTCCGACTCTCCCATCATCGATTCAAGCTCTTGGAGAAAGATGTATTTTTTCAAACAATCACACTGGGATACTGTTGCTTCTTTTGCTTTTTTGGGACATGAATATGTGGTGGCTGCGAACAGCAGGTGGAACAACAGCAGATGGACTTTTAAGCCCGTCACAAATGGCTTTTGGCTGCGCACACTCAGCCACAGCAGAGAAGTAGGTGGAAAAAAAAAAACAAGAGTTTGGTGCAGGGAATTCAGTTTCACCTCAGTCCTGCCCACATGTACTCAGGGGAATATTAGATTATGAGGCAGCCAGAACCAACATCAAACCTGCTGGTCTGAAAGGTCACAAACACCCTGAAACATGCACTGCCACACTCCACCAAAGGGACTGAACCCTTTTTTTTTGACCCCAATGTGGCACCTTCATAAATTTCCCGGTCCAAACTGCAGAAAGTTTAAAATTGTGGGGACCTGAAAATGTTTCCACCCTTACTTTGTCAGTGACAGCGTGTCACCCTGAATCCCTGAAGTTTATATTTCCCTCCAAATTAAGACACTTCACTGTTTACACTGAGTCGTGGATGTCACACCCTTTGCATAAATTTGGACTTTTTTCTTTGAGCTAAAACCAAACTGATGAGCAGGATTTCATTAACATCTGTCAAAAATTTAATTTGATGAAAGGCAATTCATCCACTGAGAGAGAGAGACCGCTATACTTGATTATTCTAGAGCTGTAAGCTTTTAAATGAATATGAAAGTGAAGGAAATGTCATACATTTACCAGCTGATTTACAAAATTTATTTTGGCTTATGATTGAAGCATTAGGTGAATGTCATCTCTTGCCCCTATGTCTGCTATGCAATTAAAACCATAAAACTGCAACAACATTTGATAACTTATTGATAACTACTTGGTGCACATGTGCGTGAGCATCAACAGGGCTCCATGTTTTAATACCACAACAATACTACAAAATAGAGAGGTAGTTTCGTAGAAAACAAATGCAAATACTAAATGAAAAATACTAACATAGCTTGCATGTTGTCACAGTGACTGTCTTTAAAAGCTCCGGCATCACCTCTTCTCTGTGCCACCTCAAAGTTTTAAGAGATCAGTGAGTCATTCGGCTGTTGTGCTTGCTATTTACCAGCTGTGGGATGATTTAACATGCTGATACCTACAGCTTATTTTGCAGCCTCCTAGTAGCTGCAGAAAATGCCAAATGGCTAAACTGTTGTTCCTTCACTCAAACAGGTTTAGAGCCAGAGTTTAGGTGGCTGGGATTCACAAAGAGACAGTAAGGTAAATCGGGGAGATCATAAAGAAAAAATTAGTTTTTCTTACTTTTAATAATACACCTTTTTATTAAATTCTGAAAAGGATTTTGAGGCAAAACAAAACACCTTAAAAAAAAACTGGCTAACTGTATGTGAATTGGTCTGTGCTAAGTGAATTGAAAGTTGTTGTTTTTTTAAACAATATGCAAAAAACAGGACTTCAAGGTGTCTTTCTTTATTCTCATAGAACTTTAAAGGTATAATTTTGGAAAATACGGTTATTTGCTTTTCTGCTGATTTAAATGATCAGATCAACACTGGTTTTATGTCTGTACAGTAAAATGTGGCTGGATCAAGCAGCTGTTAGTTTAGCTTAGAATTATGACAGGAAACATGGGAGACGGTTATCCTCGGTGTGTCCAAAGGTAAAAACCAGCATCGCTAAATTAACATGTTTTGTTATGTTCTCTACAAGTGCAAAAACAGTAATAACTGGTTTTAGGGGAAAGTAACATAATAAACTGTCCACTGTTCACATCTTTTCCTGAGACTAAAACATTAGTCATTTTGTCTTTTTTCAATTAAATAAAACTAATTGAAAAAATAAGGTGCTACCAGGCATATGAGCCAAGAAAGCAGTTTTCCACTACCTCCAGTCTTAATGCTAAGCCAAACTAACCAGCTGTTTGCTCCAGATACATAGTATTATAATAGTTGTATTATCAATGATGGCTGTTTAAGACTCTGTTCCAAAGAATCCCTTTGTCAAGTTTTAAAACATATCTGTCCTATGCACAAATGTTGAATATTAATTCTAAATTAATGTTAAGTCAAAATACCGCACAACAGATCTTGGGCTATGTAGCATTCTAGCACAAAAATCAAATAAACTGCACAGAAAGTTGGAGAAAATAAGGGGGGGTTGAGGTGACCCAGCAGCTTAGATTTGCCCCTGGTGCCCTCAAACAGATTGATCCGACACAGCTTGATTGATGATGATTCACTATAACAGCACACTTTAGTTGGAATAAAAAGACAGTGGTGCTCACTTATCAGATTGGGAAAGGGCTGTAAGAAAGCTGTTGAAGCTTCCGGAGACACCCAAGAGGTGAATCAGGTTGTGCACAGCCACGACTGAAGTAAAACAGGACAAAAAAAATGCAACAGTGAGTGAAAAGAGGCAGTTATAGACAAGTCACGTAATATTTCCTTCAGGATTGTCACAACGGTGTAAATGTTCTGCATCAGACCTAATAAGACTTTTTCCATGACTTGCACAGGATCTTCTGGAAGGCACGTCTGAAGTCCCGGTTGAAGATGGTGTAGATGGCGGGGTTGAGGGAACTGTTACAGTAGCCAATCCAGAAGAAGAATTTAAAGAGTGTGTCGGGGATCTTACAGGAGTCCCTGCACACGCTGTAAAGGCTATAGCTAAAGAAAAAGGGGAACCAGCAAACTACAAACACCCCCATGACCACAGCCAGGACGAATGTAAATCTTTTTTCTCTGGCTTGAGAGACCTTCTTTCTGGCTAAGGAGCTCCGGCGTCGCTTCATCCTGGAGGCAAAAAGGTCTATTGATTTATTACTGACTCTGGAGATGCGAGTGGAGTGTTTGGATCCTTCCTTTGGACTGGTCGACTTTTCTGTCTGAGACTCCAGGCGCTCAGGTTTGTGACCTTTGCCCTCTGAGGAGGAGCTCTCTTCCAAGTCAGCGGCCTCAGTCTGTGGCCCGGTGGTGACGGTGCGTTGGCTGGGCGTAGGCGGGCACTGACAGTGACCGTTCTCTCTCTCGCCATGGTATGGGGAGGTGGCTTTGCTCAGACCATTCTCAGTTTGAGTAACGCCATCTGGTCTGGGATTGTTTCCCGACATGGTTCTGGTTCTAGTTTTGGCCACCTGGTAAATTCTGATGTAGACCAGGATCATGATTAAGCAGGGAGCGAAGAAGGACGCTGTGCTGGAGGAGAGGATGTACCAAGTGTCATCGTTGAGCCCGCACTGAGGCTGAGAGCTGATCTCACTGTTGTTGTCTATAGATATGAGCGGAGGAGACGAGATAAAGGCAGATATAAGCCACACGATTAGGATGATGCACTTGACCCGTTTGGGAGTCCGCTTCAGGTTGTACTCTACAGCCTGCGTAACGGACCAGTACCGATCCAGGCTTATTGCGCATAGATGCACAATGGACGAAGTGCAAAATAAAACATCCAACGCCAGATAAATACCGCACCAAACTTTTCCAAAATACCAGTAGCCCATGAGTTCGTTCGCTAGAGAAAAGGGCATCACTAAAGTGGCCACCAGTATGTCCGCTGTGGCCAGAGACACTAGGAAAAGGTTCTGGGGAGCTTTGAGCGCCCTGCTCGTCAACACAGCAATAACCACCAGTATATTTCCGACAACAGTAAAGAGAATGAGAAAACTTACAAGAGCAGCAATGCTGGCTATCGCTGCTAAAGAATATCCACTGTCCGGGCTCCAGGAGGAGTTCAAATGGATCACTGCGAATGCGTCCATTCCGCCGCTGTCAAGCGAATCCATCCCGACTCTTTGCGCCTTGTATGTATATCCTGAACTGGATGATTGTTGGCATGAATTCGCATTCAGTCCTCTAATGACAGCAGGGTCCATCAAAAACGCGCGTCTCCGCGGCTCATTTACGAATCTGACGACATGGAGAGGCGCGCGTGAAAATTCCCACTTAACACGGTGTTTGGAGGTTAACTGCAGGTTGTTGATCAAGTGTATCTCAAGATCCTTCAGTTGGATAAAAATACAGCCTGTATAGTTTTGTCATGCTTTCTCTGTTTGCCAGGCGTTGAGCGTCGTCCAGCCACAGCTCTCGCTCTCAGTGATGCCCCATGGGTTGTTCTCAAAAAAAAACTCATCCACTGCTGCCCCGCCCCCTGGGCACACAGCTATTTTTCATATTGTATAACTTTGTAAAGCCAGGGACGCGGGTGTGTTTTAGTCCTTGGTGTTTCAACTTCCAACATATTAATAATATATAGTTATTTATGTTTCGTAACCAATCAAAATAAACACCTCTCCCAAATGAATGTGCAGGCACCATGTAAGTTCTTGCAGATTTCTTTCTATTATTCTTGTTTGTATGTATTTCTTTTACTAAACCTCAGAAAGTCAGTAGTGCTGCATTCAGCATAAAGTTTCAAATTTGTTGTCGGCTATTTGTAAAATGCAGAACTATGTGAGCAATAACCACACAAGTAATGCAGGTTTCCATTTGTGAGGCCAGTTTTTTTCTTTTTGTTAATATTTGTTTAGAATGAGACCGTGAAGCTGAAGATGTGAGAGACCTTGTTGGGATTTTAGAGTTGGGGCCACAGCCTGTGAGTGACCACGAAGCAGTGTTCTGACTTATCTGATGTCATTAATGTGAGGGGAAGATGTGCCAGGGCATTATTTTACAGTGTGAATTGAGTATCTGTGCTTTTTGTTGTGTGCAGATCAGAAATTGTAAACAAGGCAACCACCACCTCAGTGCATTCAGTTCTGCAGCATCTCTCCCTTCTCATGTCTTTACTCCATCCTAATGCATTCTTCCAGGCAGTGACACATTTATAATGAAACAAGTTTTGAAACTAGAATCAGGCCTGTTTGTTTAGTGAACAGGGAGCATTTTTATTGTTCCCTGTAATTTTCTTTTCGGGGTGATGGCATCAGTCCGAACCCATATTGATGGGTAGGCTGCATTTGACCTCTTACAGTCAGGTATTCACAATTTCAACATTTTCAATGTTTATGCACTCATTCACTTTTTGAATCTGACACAAACATCAGGCAGCACAGTTGGAGCTTTGACCCATGTGACTTGTTTTATTGTGTCGACACGCTGAATAAGATACTTGCTGATGTGCTGATGTTTAAACATCTCAGTAACTTCTGTTACCAAGGCTGGAGCCGGTCAGGTGACAGGAAAACACATTTCCCCCTGTGGGTGCTGCAAATGTCGAGTAAATGGTGTTTGTCTTTCATAAATCAGTTTTACAAATAAATGAGAAAAAGTGCACAAACATTAACCCAGATGTGTGATAGGAGGGGAGGTCCAGCTGCTGTCAACCCTGCAGATTATAAAACACAGTGCACAAAACATGCCTGTGATGGAAGTCAAGTAGCCTCCTTTTTGTTTTCAAGAGTCACAAGCACAAAAGATTGCAATTGTTGTGCTAATAGAACAAACTGTTAACTGTTAAACTTTAAAATTGCGTCCAGCCTTGAACAAATATATCATGAGAATAAACGGCTTAAAGCAGCTCAGGAAAGTGCCCCCGACACTTCATGTTTGGTCATTTTGTGTTTGCTTATTATTTTTGTGTCTATTTTAGGACATTTTTTTAAATTTTTTGGGTAATTTTATGTCAATTTGGGGGTGTTTTGTGTCTGTTTTTGGTCATTTTGCACCTCTTTGGATAGTTTCAGATATGGTGATTTGGTACCTTGCTGTGGTCATTATTGTTCACTGTCCTCTTTCAAAAAGTAACTTTAGAGGCTCAAGGAAGGTCTTGTCAAGTAAAAGTCTTGTATTAAAAATGTTTTGGTATATGTTTTACTGTAACCTAAGTAAAAATTATTAATATGCAGAATGACAATTTTTTTACACAAAAGAATATTATACTATTCTATTTTAATATTGGCTGCATTAAGTGCACATCACTTTAATGTTGCACCTGGTAACAGCTAATGTGACTACTGTTTAGTAGTAGTGACTTTTTCCTTGTAGTCCAGACAGCCCTATCGCAATCATTAGCTAATCATGTTATCATTTATTTGTTGATTATTTTGTCTAATTAATCAGAATCTGCAAAGTAAATAGTAACATAACATACTAGATAAATATTCAAGTGAAGTTGGAATCAACAGGAAATATGTACATGTATTTAGATGCTTTCCACCACTTCTTTAAATGTATATATTTTGCAGTTTATCTACATTTAGATTTACATTATACTTTGTTTATGTACTTTATGTTTGTCTCTAATAAATGCTGCAGATATAGTTGGCTGGTTTGGACGATTATCATTTTTGGGTATTGTTTGTTGGCTCAGGCAGCATGCTGATAAGCACATGATTCAATAGCATAGTACCTGCTGTACCTAACTGTGGGAGGAGGTAGGACCAGTTTAGTTGCTGACGAATTCAGGAAAAAAATTGAAATAAATGATTTATTCTTAGATAAATACAGATAGAGGGGTTTGATATTGTACAGTTCATATTTGTCACTTCTAATTTTGGACTGAATGGGGAAAAAAAACAAAACAAAACACAACTTAAACATTAATTATATCAGTATAATATTCACAAATAATGATATTGCTAAAACACAGCAGCAGAAAGCCAAGAGTATGACTCACTGTCTTATCTCATCCTCATGGCTCATCCAGGGTGTTGAACCAGTGACCTTACAGTCACTAGCCTGTCTTCAACAGCTTCCTCACAAAGTTCCCAGTAGCATCCACGCCCCTGCAGTGGCGCACCCACTGGTCCAAGGTCAATGCCACAGACTTCAGTAGCTGTGAGCTGTACTGTCTGGATGTACTCCATCTGTATTGGAGAGATAACGTCTGTTGTGATACAGTCTTTAATTATTAATGGAAAGCACCTCTAAATGTATACTTAGAAAACGAATGTCCAAGTTGTTCTTTCTGTGATAAGACAGCCAACATACAAAAAACCAAACCTGACAACAATCGGAAAAAAAAAAGAAAACATTTTGTCCTGATGTCCTTTTGATACTGTGCATCCTTTAACCAATTCTCAGATTTAAGTTGTTTCTTCGGCTTTAGGTGCTGTTTTTGTTGCTTTTGTTACATTCTATTAATTCTTTTTATTATATACCAGAGTGTATATTTACTCATATTTGTTTAATGTCCTGCTTATTATTTTAAGCTTGTAGAAAAATAAGTTTCTCTGCTGCCTCGAAAATACAAGTTAACTGAAGTCAATTTTCATAGTGAGGCCCAAGTCATTTTAAGAGTTTTAAAATAAACTTGGTTACGTTGGCTAAACTTGAGAAAACTAGTTAACAGTGAAATCTGAAGTGTTTGTTGTAAACATCTGCATTCAACACTAATCTTATTTTTTATCAAAAACAATTTAATATGTAATAAATCCTCAAAGAACATTTACAAAGTGAATGTTTTTGTCAAGTTACCAAACAATGTCTCAAACAAGGCATGCTGGGAAGTCTGGTACTGTAGTTTGCTATGAGCTAATTCTCAGAAGTCCATTCAGTCAACTCACCAAGAGGCTGTTAGACGTGCTGCGCATTAGGTTTACATTAAATTAAGAAAAGGTGAAATAGAAAAAGTGGTTAAATCCCAAATGTATGCGTCATCACATCAAAAGGGACTGATCTATTCAGACAGAATATCTGTCCTGTTGTTTACTGAATAAAAGATGACTTTTGGTCTGAACAAGTTTAATTGTATTTTGTTCATTCATTGTTCATTATTTCATGTTTTTGTGGATGTTTCTCTTTTGCTTGTTTTAATGAATCAAAGTTACACCAGAGTTCAATTTTAATCCTTATTTGCTTTGTGCAACATATAAAATATGACATGTACATGTTTTTCATTTAGCTTTTTGCAGTATTTCGCTTTCATAATCAGATTTCAGGGTCTTGTGGATTAGGTTTTATTTTGACTAATGGTTGTCCATTAGTGTGAACTTGTTGACACTGTGGAAGCAGTTCAGAAGGACAACTCGGTCTAATTTACTATATTTTAACTGCTTGTCAGCGCATTTGAGCCATAGCAACACATGTGGATTGAATTGGAAAGAACAATTTCAATTTTGTAATTGGCTCCTTGTGCAGTGAATTATACTTACATTGGCCTCAGTGCTTTTCAACATGGGTTGTGCAGCGTTAACTGGACGCGAGCTCCAAGCAGACCAGTCAAGGAGAACAGAATAACCAAACGGTCTCTGCAGAGAGCACTGCTTTGGAGTGATCAGCCTACTGTTTAATGAACACAAAGACAGTTGTGAGGCATGACAAGGAGCAATGAGTGGGAGAGCAGGCTGAGTGAAAGCTCAGCATGAACCCAATAGTTGGCTGATTGTTATGGGATGAAAGTCTAACAATAGTGTTACAATAGAAAATCTTACTAATATGATATTTATTTGCAGGTAAGAATTCAGAATAATCTAATTTGCATGTTTGCTGTTAGGAAAGAGATTTTGACAATGTTAGTAATCGAAATCCACATGAGTAAATAGTTCATTTTTAGGTCATGTGGAGCAAGATGCATCCTCCATTGACGTTTTATTAAAATGGGACAAGTCACACATTGGCTCTGGCAGTTCCTCCTTTATTGGTGAACAACAAATCGCAGATTCCTATTGCTCTGTCTGAGCTGTCATATTTGAGTTTATTAGTATTTCCCCCCAGTTAAAGCGCTCAGCTGGATGTTTTAAATCTGACTTTTTGAAGGAATTAAATTCTAAGCCAACTCCAAAATTATGTAATATTTTAAGACTCCGTGTGTTCACTGATCCTCTGGAAACGCTCAGAATGGAGGTACAGCTCAATGATCATCACCAGCAGCTCATATCAGGGGATAAATATGTGAAGAAAAAATAAATATTACTGCCACATGTTGATCACAAATACAGAAAAGCTATTAACACTATGTGTTTTTTCACAAATGAGAGCGAAGCCACGAGAAATGAAGGAGGTCCAGCCTATAACACATCACTTAATTATTTATTTTTTATTATTCACTGTGGTTTTCACATTTACATATTCATACAAGCTTTTTCTTTCACAACAAGAAAATCACTCAAAAATAAAAAAAGAATTTAGTAGCACACCGCGATGATCTTTAGTGTATTTGAATGGTTGTATTTATCTAAAGTTAAACTTGTTAAAATGTACCTAATTTAGATTCCATCTGTGACTGGTTCCCACCTCCCTTACTTATGTTTTGGCACTACACTCAATTATCTCATTTCTAATAGTCTATTTAAAAACCTCAGATATTTTTGGACAGTAGATACAACAACAAACCTGCTGTTTGCCATATTTAGGATGTCAGGTGTGAATAGCCACATAACTGGAGCCAAATCTACATTTAAGTCATCAATAACACAATTAAACAGTAGTTTATTTAAATTGTTAACGCCCACAATGCCCAAGTTACACTGCTCCTGAGGAAAGTGATGCCGCACCCTCAATTAGAGACAGTCGGGGATATTATGGGCTTCATGTTTTCATCAATAGTGCTAGTCAATACAGTCTACTGAAAGAGTATAATATTTATTAAAGCCAGTGGACACACCACATTGTCTTACCTCCAATTAAAGAATTTTTTTTGTTGTTGTTGTCTTTTTATCCTCTGCGTTATGTTTTGGTAATTTTCAAAAACTGCTGCATTGCTTATGAGATAAAATAACTGGACTGAGATGGACCAATGAGGGATAAAAAAAATATGACCTATAAGCTCGCTCTCTCTCACATACAGCTCTCACACACACAGCTCTCAGAAACACTGATCACACACACGCAGTGCACACACAGTACAGAAACATACGCACGCAAACAGTACACACACACACACACACACACACAGAGTGCACACACACACGCACAGTGCACACAGATTTGAATTATTTTCCTCTAGTATATTTCACACCTCCACAATTTCCACAGGGAACACCTTTTACTTATTCATCTCTGTTGTCCAATACTCATCTAGTTTTTAAAAAGCATTAATAATTTAGTGCTGACTATGAGTACAGTCAGTGCCACATGCTTCAGTAATGGATCCCGTCATAATGATCAACGAGCCGCCTGCCCAGCAGCCAATAAAACTAATAAGCAATGGACAATTTAATGCATAATTACAAGGTACAGTAAGCAGGATTGCTTGTGATGGTTGTTTACTGAGACTAGAATCACATTTGGTTCCTTTGATGATTGGTGCTTGGTTCCTATAGTTCACGTGTTAAGTCTCATACTCGCTCCAAGGGAAGTTTAAGTCTTTTGGGGCAACTCAAGTAAGAAGTCCCAGACTGGACAAAGCTGTATTTCCAGCAAGCAAATGCATTGCATTTGTATTAAATATAGTATTTATAAATTCCATAAAGTTGTGCAGAGCTGGAATGATTACTGAATTAATCTATTAGTTCACTAAAACCAAAATACTGAAGTCACTTTTTAACTTTTTATTAAAAACTATTTTCAGATAAAGGACTGTTTGATGATGCTACGGTTTACTCTGGGCAAATAGTTTTTGGTTGAGTAAAATAATAAGCTGATTAATATAGAGTGAAAATGATTGTTGTTTGTGTCGTTACAGCACAATAGAACTGGTTTGTGTCTCCAGACAAAGGAAGGGTGGCACCCTGCAGGTTAGGAGCTCATAAGAGGATTGTGAACCATTAGTTCGGCTATTGTGAATCCAGCTTTGTTGCAGCTCTTTCGCACTTTTAATCTCCACAACTGATGTATAATAAAAAAGAATATTTTTTAAAGAGTAAGAATGGAACTGGATGGAACCTCTTGACACATTAATCAGGCCAATACTTTGAGTCAGAAAATTTGCGAAACCCTAACAGGTCTGATTTGGATATAAGACATTGCTTCGCACTGGGTCACCTTGGCAGCAAACAGTGCTTTATGTAGGATGGAAACACAGCTGAATGTGAGCTCAATTAGGTTCGTGTCAGAGATTGGAGAAAGGCTGCAGTTTTGTGGACTGCTGTATGAGAGTGAGATTGGAGTCGAAGATTGTGAGGAGCTAGGCAATGGAGGGTTTGAAACACATAGCACTGCAGGTTTTATTCCGCTTTGGTCAATAATAATGGAGAGATCAAGAACGTGAGCAGGATTTCTACGGGAAGACGAGCAGCTCAGGTTGTACACACTGCGCTAAGGCAAGTGTCCGGCAGAAATATCAAAGGAAATCACAGTCCTAGGGATGAATATCAAAAGGAGAAAAAGCTGCACTGTAATAACTGTATGGTGCTGTCCTCCTGTAAAATACAGCCAAAACAACCAACCCTAAATGTATTGCTGTGGGGAAACACGTAGCAACTGGTATTTACACATAGAAAACTGAGCCAGCAGGTGGATGGATGGGTCAACAAAGCCTATTCTCTCTATTCTCTCCTTGTCACTTAGACCTAAAGACAATTGTGATTGATTAACCGGACAAATATTTCACAGATCTTAAAAACGTGTCCCAACAAATGTTTATGTTAAACTGTGAATAAAATGACACAGAAGTAAGGTTGTACTTCACAACCATGATCTATATTTCATCATTGTCTGGCCGTCAGTGTCCTTGTGTTTGACATAATAAATGGTTATGGACGTCATTGTAACATGACAGCTTCTGTCAACATGGCCTACCATTAGGACAATGGCTCCAAATTAGATTCTGTCATTGAACACATGCTATAAATAGTTGTAGAGTTGTTCTTCTTGTCCACACTGTTTGCTGGTAAATATGTTTTTAAGTCATTACTCACGATTTGCTGTGGAGTTACGCATCATGAAAGCAATTTGCAAACTCTGTTTTTTTTCTTCCATATCTCCTCAGGCAACTCTTTTCTAATCTTTCTCTTGTCCGTGTTCTCTGCAGTGCACACTGATCCCAAACAGCTCAGTGAGGATTCGACTCCTCTCACAGCCTCTTTGTTTTTGGTTTGTATCCAACCACAGACATGCAGGTATACTGTACATCACAAAGAAAAGCCTTACATTTTTAACACTTATTGTTTTAACTTTAAATAATACTTTTACATGACATGAACATAACATATATCCAGGTTCAGTTTGACCACATGCACTGGGCTCTGACTCCACTTGTTAAAAGAAACATGAGGTTTTTTGTTTGGATGCATAATGGCTAACAACTATGTATGCTTTTCATTTCCTACCATTGTTTTGAATTAGATTGATTCAGGCTGGTTTTAGACTTGATATATTCATGAGTCGTTCTTCCAATAATTGATTTAGTTGTTATTCAGAAGACTAAGTCGGCCATGATTATCTTTTATTCTAACAGATACAAATTGTCCTTTTCGCAGAAGTGTGAGTCATGACGAATGAGTAACAGAATAAATGAGAGAGCTTTGTGGACCCTCGAGCATCGGTTACAATGCATTCATATCCCTTTCAGTGATTTGCTCTATATCATATATTCTTATAAAAACAAAACTGATTCATCACTGATTAGGTGACATTTTAAAGCCATTTTTATTAATTTTTATATCTGTTCTGCTTTCGTGTGCTTGACTCTGGCCGTGCTCCTGGGTGAGTTGTGACTTTGTTTTAAAGATCAATAAATTACTATATATACACAGAGCAATGAACAACATAGTCATCTGTAAGTTGATAAATAGAGGACTTTGTACATTCATATTGTATTTTTCTAAGCAAATTATAACCAAGACTCTATGAATAATTGATCAGGTTTGTCTTTTTTTTTATCTGGGAGGGACACTTACCATATGTTGTGCCTGCTTTACTTTCGTGACCTTCTGAAACATTCATGTCACTCATCTTGAAACATGCTCAGCATGGGAGAAGAGCAGACACTTTTTGCTGAATAGCATGAAGAAGAAAAAAATAAGCAAAGAGAAAGGAAAGGCATTCATGTGAAAGTAAAGCTATCTACAAGTCTACAATCTACAAGTCACTTCTTTTCACTTTTCACAAGTCACATTATATCTCATAAGCATGAAAACAAGCTACGTGGCCAAACAGGATTATTACTGAACTAAATATAGATGCTCTAATGCACTTTTCCTTATCATGAGGAGTAAAAAGCTGCAAAACTGAACTGATGATCATTTAATGGTCCACAGACCAAAAGGACAGTAGTTCGATTACTAGTCTCTCCTAGCTATGTGTCAAAGTGTCCTTGAGCAAGACACTGAACCCCAACTTGCTTCGGTGGATCAGGTGAGCACCTTGCATGTTAGCCACCACCATTTGTGTGTGTGTGTGTGTGTGTGTGTGTGTGTTTGTGTGTGTGTGTGAATGAGAAGCAACATTGTAAAGCGCTTTGGACAAACAGCAGCCATTTACCAATTACCAAATGGTCATTAAATATGGAATGTTGCTTGTTTTGCCTTGGACATGCACCATTATACAATACAGCTTTGTCTAATAAAAGAAATGAGACAGCTTTTGTCTGTCTTTATCAAAAATTAGGAATCCATTGTTTTAAACCATAGTTTTTATTTTGGTGATAATAATGCCACCGGTTTTACAAATGGACAAGTGATCAAACATTTACCACCTTCATATATTAATAACTGTAGTTGTTTTATTTCCTGTGTGAAATTGCAATTTTACAGTGATCCTCTACTCTCATATCTGCAGTCATAGATATAATAATTGATTAGGTTCAAGAGTAGGTCCTGGCACAGCAAATCCACCATAAAGATGAAGCAACCTCCACCTGTGTACTGGGGTTTCCTTCAGCCTACAGCATGGCAGCAGATAACATATCCATATAAATATTAATGCACTCATTGATGATAATGGGCTGACTGTGCTGGCTGACTGCTGCACACTTTAGAGGATGACTTGTTATGTCAGCAGTTTAGAAAGTTGCACTGTACCAACCAAAAACACGATTTAAAATTCAAGGTAGCATGCATACAAATCTGACAAAAGAAACATTTAAAATATAAAACACACTTAGAGACATTGGCCTTAACTGGAAAAAACACCACATTCACAAAAAAAAATCACATACTGTTTTTTCTTACATTCAGATTTGAAGGATTTTAGCTGAAGGACCTTAGAAAAAGTATCATACTGTACCTTGTAAGAGTCATGTCTTTAAAACATGAAATTTATTTACATTCCAACTCCTCCCGCTCATTGGGAGAAGAGTTAGATTTCCCCAAAAACAAAAGAGATGATTTCCATTAAATAACTGATGCTTTAGTGGCAGAGGAGTGGTCAGTGTTGTGCCCAGACCCTCACTATGGGCACAAACGGAGAGTAATACAAATGAGACTGACTGCTTTGCAGCCACACCATACATCAGTGGATCTTCTGAGCCATCTGTGAAAATAATGTCTGACAATGCAGGAAAATGAAATAATGAATCACTGCCATCCCCCTGATGTCTCACAACTTTATCTGCTCACTTGCAGCAAACCGCCTGCTCCAATCACTTCAGCAAGCACAGAAAAGGCTCACGTGCGAGCAGATGTGCTCCCCATCACCATTCCTGAAAGGCTACCGAGTTAATCCACAAATTGAATTCCCCTTTGAAACAATACCTTACTCTGATCATAATGACATACCCAGAAAGGGAAAGTTAATAGATTATAGACTCAGGTGCCTGCATTAGTAACGTTGCTCCTTTACAGCTGCAGACTTGAGCTAAATTAGAGTTTGAATGGTGTTGCGTCATTGAAATGTTACTAGTGTATATTTGGTTCATTCTGTCACAGAGGCACATAAATCGAAATTTATAAATTATATGCAATAATAATCACATCAACAGCTATTAAAGAAATCAACATACCCTGACACAGTAGTTGCTCAGTTGCACATTTCCAAAGCTAAAATGTTAGCAGCTTTAAAGTTGTATATATGAAACAAGAAGTCAGTTTGGTCACGGTAAATAGTTTGTCTTCATTCAAATTGGCACTAATGCAGTAAATTATATAAATTAGCCAGCCTTTATATGAAAGTACACTATTTATTGTATGTGTTTCATAAAAGCCATGGACACTTTCTTATGTTTTCCAGCTGTCAAGCTTAAGTTAAGGGGACCAGGACACAAAATTAAATCACTGATTGGTCAGTTCACCTGCACAGTGGAGATGTAATGCATTTACAGTAAAAATGTAATTAGCATTAAACACATCTTAAGAGTCTGCAGATGTGCTAGAAATTCTGTAGCCATTGTGACACAAAGATGCCAGACTGCCAGCCTGGGCAGGAAGTGAATATTGGCTGAAAGTTGTCGATCTGTGCAGAAAATGGATCTCAATACAAAGGTGGTTAGGTTAAAAGTCAGCCATAGGTATAAGGTTTATCTCCATTCAGTGTTTTCATGCAGTCACAAATTGGCATTGAGCTGAGGTTGATGTTAAATTTTTACAGTTTATCCTGGAAAAGGTGTTGAGATGTTTCACAGGAGAAGATTTGAGTTCACGGTCGCACAATTAGTCTGAGGATCCAGCAAAGGCTTTGTCATTTATCATCTGCTGATCTTGAGCATTTGTACAAAATAGAATGCCCAGTAATTCGTGTTACATTAGTCTGCACCAGTGGGGTGGAGTGACCGACTAATGCTGCCATTCTGGAGTCATACTGTGCCCAGAGCTACTCCTCTGATTATTCCTTAGGAATGTTTGAGTAATGAACAAACAACTGGAACTTCAGGGTTATGTATTGGTTAGTCAATACTAAATATGAGACCTGTGTCCTTTATTTTCAATCACCATGTTTTATTTGTTCATTATCAATATCCTGCTGAGATCAATTCAGTTAATAGTGTGACATTTAAGGTACAGTATATCTAGTACTCATTCAAATGAAGCTGCCAAGGTAATTTTGTTAATTGATACAGTCTGTAATACTGTCTTATATTACAGAACATTGTCTCTTTAAGGCCAGACTGTATTAGACATACATTCTTCCAAGGATTATGATCTGTTATGTGACCCTTTGACATTTAAAGTAAATCAGCATTTACCTACACTGAAGTAATAATGGACCAAGTCAATTATCAGGAGTACTCATGAAGCAATGAAGCTAAGAATCCTTAAAAAAATGAAGGCTTCTGAATTTCAAGCGATTCAGGTTTACATGTGAGAAAAGGGCTTCTAAATCTATCTTTTGATGAAAACTCCTCCACATTTATTCTACATGCCTCAGGCCTAAGAAGAGGGACACCACTCAGTTCATTATTACTTGATTAGCTCCACTGTGACTCATACGACACATTGTGCACAAAATTGCATCTTGTCTGAATGTCATTAAAACCAAACATCACGGTGATGAGTCTGAAAAGTTTCTTGGTTTACGTAATATTCCGCATTGGGCAAATTGAGCATTGGGAGCACACGACATGACAATAGTGTTGCATGCTCTGCTTGATTTACTCAAACAACATGTAAATGTATAAATTCTAAATTTGTGCCCTTTGTGAGATTATGCAAGATTCTTTAAGGCCTTTAAGCTTTTTCCAGAGAGCTCTAAGGGCAGAGTAGTTTTAATTGAAAGCGACAGGGATAACAGGGGATAGGTAGGAGTGCATACTTCCTTTCCTTCAACCAGTCAAGTGCGGGATAAATGTCAAGCCATGGAAAGGCCAGGCTCAGAAATGAAGATGGCTGTTGACTCCCTGAAATGTCAACTAAAATCTGTGTCACTGTACAAGGAACACATGAAGAAAGTCCCTGCAAAAGAAATTATTCAGTACTGTACAGCATCTAAATCGGTGTGTTACACACACGACATACTCATATGTCTCACTAGATGAATAAATGGTAAGTGGCTCATTGCTCCAAAAAAGTGAGGGTTTGCTAAAGCTTCTTGGACATTAGCAAAGATGAATTGCTGTGGGATCATGAGCCCTCTGCTGTGCCTGTACTCATGTTCAGAGAGAGATGCTGGTTTCACTTCGCTGCTCCACCTCACTAACACTTATTGACTTTTTGGGAGAAATGGATTCAGGTGCATTTTATCATTTTTGGTGCTTGCTGTGGAGGGTTGGGTCAAGAGCTCTATGGAAGTGTGGGGGAGGAGCTGCAGTTTCATATGCGAAAGTAAAAACTAAATGATTTATGATCTATTATGGCTCACCGCTGATTGTAATGTATTAACCTTAGAAAACACGAGTACTCCATCTTGTTCTCCTGCCCTGAAAATGGAAATAGAGTTCCTTTTTTCTAATTTTGAGCTGCAAGCTGTGTCACTTCAGCTGCCTGATTTGGCACAAATCACAAGTGCTTCCTGGTGATAACAACAAGTGCAGTTTGAAATTACAGTAAACAGTCCTTGAGTAGCTACTTTGCCAAACTATAACAACGAGAGGCAACTGGTTTCTTATTGCGCAGACAACGTGTCACATAATTTTAATAAAGAAGCTGCAGCATAATATAACTATATTATAAAAATACCGGTAATACATGAACACTATTACTGCATCATATTAAAGATCTAAACATCTGGGCTGAGAATGAAGTAACACCTAAGCTGCCTGCTTCCCACTCACCAAACCAGGTCGACCATAACACACCAGTTGTGGCCTCTGTTAGCCGATGTACGTTGTTATGCCTGACTTGTAGAAGCCATAACAAAGTAGGGACAGCAACCATTAAATAACCAAATAATTTATAAACAAAAACGTGGTATCGAATAAGCAAATCAGTAGTGAAGTGAGGGTGATGGATGCTGTGAAATATATGTCCTTTAACAAAACAAACTACAAAGCTATGCTGGGTGTCAACAAGGCACCAGCCAGCAAAGTGATAGAGGCAGGAACATCCTGAACTCAGACCAGCTTTATAGACTTTATAGTCACCAGCAGGTGACTGCTCATTAAGGTAGGAGGAGCCGAGGATCAAGGTGAACCTAGAAAAACTGCAACGGGCCAAGGAAATACTTTCACTTTTAGGTCCAGGCTGGTGAGGTTCCTCCAACTTTCCAAGTCAAAAATGTGACTTCAGGTGGCGATCCAGGTCAACTTCATAAATGGGAACTCATAAATTCTCACTTCTCAGTTCAAATAGAAAGATAAATGCAACAAGTGTCCTGTTATAACTTCACTATGAAACCCGCTGTTTCAGAGGATGAGCATTTTTAAAGTTAAGTGACAACAACAGCTAATGTTTGGTTTCCATTAGAAGAGGAAGTGTCAAACAGCGATGCTGATATCTGTGAGTAAACTTACCAGCATAAAACAAAACACAAGAAACATACGCGCATCATTTCCCGCGAATCCCTCGTGATGAGGTGGGCGGTGTGAATCCAGTGGGAGCATGGTGAACTTCGCCACTAACAACAGATACTACAATATGAATACATGACTACAGTATGTGAATCGTTTGAATGGCTTTTGTTGCGCAAAATGCAGATCATAAATTGGATCAGACCAGGGTTTTATTTATTTAAAAAAATAGAAAAAGATTGTAACTTTAATCTGTGAGAATACTGACTGCCGGAGACTGTCAATGTATGAAAATAACTAAAAACTTATAGACAGTAGTTTTAAAAGATCTGAAATTAAACATGTAGCAGAAAGTTCAAATGTCTTCTTTTGGAAACAAAGAGAGGAATTTTCAGCCTGCAAGTATTTTTATATGAAGGAAAGTAAAGCACCAAAGTACCCTCTATCAAAATCACACACTCCTTCCCATAGCCAAACACTATGTTTTTTTATTTTCTGCAGGTGCTTCATCCTCTGAATGTGACAGATTGATGTTCATGTGCTCTCTTCCTTCACGATTCTCTAAACCCTCTCTGGTACAAGCAGCAGTTAGATTTAAGTGCTAAATCATGTCTGAGCAAAGATAAACCACCAAGCCTGAGGATCAAGAGTCAAGAGCTTTTCTTTCCTCTTGAAGAAGGGACACGTCTGCTCTTTGGTTGCTATGGAAGAAATTGCCTCTATCCTTCTCCAAAGATTACAAACATCAGAATTTGCTATGGGTGATATGTTTACAGGCGACTAAAATAGTTTCCAGAACTTTAAACCTCCTGTTGTTAACTAAACACCTTACCAAGTATCCTTATTTATTTATCCATCTGAATACCTTTTCTCTAATTATTGTTCCCAGAAATGTCCATCAAAATGCAAACAAAAAAATAACATTGCCCTGAATTTCCCACTGCTCCTTTTAGTTTCTGTTAATAATGAAACTCCCTCCCCCGGCTCCTCTTCCTCCTAACAAGCTTCAGCTTTTTGCTCACTTGAGCATCAGTAATCCCAAAGCATAACCAAATCCTTCAACGTCGAGGCATATTCAGTATTTCACCCTGACGTCCTGACTCTACTGCTTTCATGTTTGCCTCAAGGACTCTTGAGAAATGGGTTGGGTTAAAAGAGGGTCAGGGGTCACTCTTTGAGGAGCTGGTGCGTCTGTGCCTGTCCCCCGGGTGTCCCTCCAATGTGCCATGGTGATTGTCATCGTGAAAGCTCTCCTGCTCTTTCACAGTTGTAATGTGCTCTTTCACAGCTCATCACGACACGCCGAACAAAAGACAGGCAAAACATACATCACCTGTTTCCACATTTTTAATCAGTAAACTGCTACTAATTACTTCTGGGGTCAAAATTAGTTTTTCTTCTAATAGATTAGAATTACATTGTTCAGCTAAATGGCAGTGATGTTCATAAAGGTCATAATTTACACTCTGCTTATTTGCCAGCACCACTTTGATTTGAACACAAACAAGGAGCAACTCTTAACTGTGCTTGTACGGCTTACTGAACAAAGATAACGCGCCACTACCTGACCAATGGTTGGGCATTTTTACAACTGGATGGACGTAAGGACAGTCCCAATAGTTTGGACCTATTTGCGTTATTGACCTCCTGTGACTCTGCAATAGCTGCTTGTAAGAAGAAATGAGGTGACTGCGGGTTTAGTGTATCTCCCCTTTAGTTCTATTTATGGAGATTAAATAAATAAGGAACCTTAAATGAATATAAAGCAAACCTGTGCTTCACAGTTTGGTCATTGTTGAGCTTAATAATGGCCTTAATTTCACTTTTTGTGTGTGCATGCAGCTTTAGTGTAAGGCCTTTCTCAAACTGATTAACTAAGTTACAAATTTTCATTTAGACAAAAAAATTTTATTTGGAATTGATATTTTTATATTCATATGACAGATAATTGGACTGACTGTTGTTCTGGGAAAGGATAGGATCTTTCACTCAGTCAACACTGAATTTTAGTGTCCTGTCTTATTTCACTGATCATTAAATCCTCGAGTTTATTTTGAAATATTCTGTTTAACAGCTCTAAACACAATTAATTTGAAAAACTGTGCAAATGTTTTTCAACCCTTTGATGAATTAATTAAAAATGAGCTTTAACTTCTAAAGAAGGATCATTTGTACTGGTTCAGTGTGCATAGAAATGTGCAGTGACGATGGGGAAAAAAGAGCCTTGTTTTACTCGATTTGCAATTTTTAAATAAGGGAATGAAAACTTTTGGACCCAGCTGTACTAATTGTGTGAGTATACATTGATTGTGTAACCTAAAACAGTAAGTTCTATGGGGAATATTATAAAATTACTAGTGTCTTAAAATGGTTTGTGACATTTTCTAGACTGATAAAGAATCACTACCCACATTGGCTCCCTGTTGTAAATAAATCTTGACTGCTGTTGACAGATCGCATGAATCTGTCAGCATCTGGGTTTTTGAGTGGCCGATACGATCCAGGTCACTCCTTGCAGATTACAAAAGTAGAGCTGGTTTCCTGGCTCAGAGTGGGGACAGCCGTATTGATTCTGTCCCCCTATTCAATCCATTATCAAGGCTCTGTCAGGACAGCCAAGAAGCCTGTGGTTATCTGATTTCTCATTTTATAAGCAGGTTGGAAAACAGCCACCAAACTTTGCGATTATCAAAGGGTGATCTCTGTATCAGTGCTTTCCTTTGTGACGCGTTCACAGCAACATAATCAGCACTTTCTATTCCCCCTATCTCTGTGCTTTCATAAGCACATATTTACAAGCTGGGGATGTTATTGTTGGGCACCGAGCAGTAAGTGACTCTTCCTGTCCTAAAGCCTGGTGTCTTAATTACACCGCTAAGTCTGCTAATTGCTTTAAAATGACTTTGCCTTTCTGTTGCTCTCCTCTCAGTTGTTTTTCTGACATGGCTCAAGGGTTCTTCCCCAGAAGAGTGTAACCAACCCAAAAATCAAAGAGTCTGAGTTGACTCAGCTTCCTAATTTTAGCAGTATTTTCATTTATTTGTAACTGATTTGTTCCCACAACAAGCTATAAAAATACAGTATAGTCTTACAATTGAAGCAACTGATTAGTTATTATGACAAGATGGACATCTCTTCCTCTCTCTCGGTTAAATGTAGAGTTGGCTGTTAAGAGATTAGCTCAGCTTAAAGAATGGAAGGAGGGGAAACAGCTACTCCATATCCTCCAACATTAATTTCCATTGAACTTGTTTGTCCCTGTTGTCTCACACGACTCACAACTGTAGTCAGAAAGGTTTACAGTGCGTGTTTCAGCTAGTGAGGATGCCACTGTTGCACGGTGTTTTGTTGTGAATTTGTATGCAGCACACACTGTTGCATTGTTTTTTAACCACAGTCTAACATTGGCAGACAACTCTGGCAGCCAACTTGATTAATATTCCAGTGAGAAACAGCAGCTGGAGCAAGCTTTAATGCTAAGCAGAGGCTATAAAGGTATTGGAGCTCCACAGGTAGAGAGAAATTATTCAGAAACATCCAACCGACAGCACGAGTTAAAAGTTTAGCATATACATATGTCAACCTGCCCTGTTTTTTTTTAAAATAATGATGATAATAATCATGATATCATGATATGATAGATTTTCAGTGTTTCGGTGTTTGATCACCTGCCTTATGTCTTCCTCATAGTGAAACAGAGCCTTAGCTACATTCATTAAGAATAAAAGAAAATTTCATACTTAATGCATTGACGTGTCTAATATTGGGTAATATCTCATTTAGGGATAAAACCATACAGGCATATTTTGCTGTAGTAAGTGTTAAAGGGGCAGTGGGTGACAACAGATAAGTCACCTTATTCTCTAAAGGTTGTAGACCCACAGTGTCCATACACTGTTTACTTTAATAGGACACATGAATTAACTTTTTCTATTACACCACATCAATAGCTATTCATCCAGCCATTAACTTTAACTGCTAAATGGGTACCTAAGGCTCAGCATGTAATGCAATGGGACTGGGCAAAGCCGCGTTTTCTGATGGCTCTGGAATGAGAACAGGCTAAGTTTTCTGCACAAATTGGTCAAGAAATATAATCTGATCTTCACCAGAGTCACACATATCAACAAACACAATATTACTGATAATATTACTCCCTATTACGTAGGCATATTGTGTTTGTTAACATTTGTGACTTTGGTAAAGATCAGGTCACATTTCACGGCCAGTTTATGCAGATAACCAGGGAGTTGCAAACAGTACCTTTTACTTGAGACTGTAATATCTTCTTCAGCACAACATGTTGATACCACTTTGTGAAACCCTGCATCAAAATGCATTGGATCCACTTATTTGTGAGTGTTCATTACAAAGTGTTAGTGGTGCCATGTTGTTGCGTAGGTCCATCGTTCAAAATCTGTTTGCTTGCAGTGGCATGCTGTGATGACTCCCACTCATCCCACTCATACCTCTTGTATGCATGTGATGAGAAAATGGAGAAAAGGCGAAAGATTTGAGTGGCTTTTAAAACACTGTAGTTAAATTTAATAAACTGTGATTTACACAAAAGCAGCAGCCAAACGATGGAATGTGTGTGAACTGTGTTAAAGGTGAGTTTGCAGTATCTTGTACTGTATGGCTTACACTATGTACTCTGTTCTTTACAGGATTCTTTTTGTGTTTTCTGTCGTGTAAGTGACGAGAGATCTGCATATCTATCTCACACTCCATTTACTTTAGACTTATTTTTGAGGTAATGACGCACTTTTTCAATGCATCTGTTGTCTGCTTCGATGGGTCAGTATGTTAAAGAAGTGGAACAAATGTCGCACTGAAGCAATGCCAGCACTAACAAAATGGCCTAGCCTTGACTATTCAGTAGTATTCTTATTATGATTAAGTCTTTACAAGTCTTTGGAAAATATGTTCTAATTCTTCAAGTGATGCATGTTTTGTAATGAAAGGCAACAAAGGCAGCAGAGAGCTTAGCAGAAACCGTTCTGACGTCTGATATTTTGCAGTAAGTGCATTGTAGTATGTTAGTTATTCTGTTATTTAATAGTTTGCATAGTACAGCACAGACTGATTTATTTATATAATAACACAGTGAACATAATAGAAAATAGAACTTCATGTGTTCTAAAGGATTTAGTTTTCTTCATTTGGAAGATTTTAAATGCACTATACAGTGGACACTTCAAATAATCTATATTTGACTACAGTTTATGGAAGAAAATGCATCTGTTCTTTCTTTGTCATAAAAGAGTAGTTTAGATAAATGCACTTATTTGCACAGAGCTGGATCAATACCACTCTATCCATTACATATATAAAGCCAGGAGATGGTTTGCATAGCTAACCATGAAAACTACAAGTGGATGGAAACATGTAGCCTGGCTCTCTCCAAATTTAATAACTATGCCTACCCTCACCTGTTAACTTATATAATTAACAAGGTAATGTCTTTTTATTCAGGCTGCAATTTTTGTGGGGGTTATGAGACCCTCAGCAGAAAGGTAACTCACTGAGAATTTGTTTTTGTGCAAATTTTAAAAAAGGAAAATAAGATATACATAAGTGCACTAAATGATGAGCACCTGCAGGTACCTGTATGTCTTTGTTCTGACACTGAGTTTTAAATAAGTCCTCCAGCTGCTCCAGCTGCTAGTTAATATTTAGTGTAAATAAATCAGTGGCATCAATCTCTCAGTTACTTTTAGCAAAAAGTAGACGCTCCACACAGTGTCAATTCATTTTATTAAATAGATTCATACAAGTACTCAAACTTTGATTTGGGGAGTTACAAACATCCATCTGATAATTAGCTCATCTTTGTGTCAGTGTTTTTCTGTCAACATATCTGTTTGTATCTTGTATAGTCACCCTGCTGTGTCTGCATTAGGTCTAATTGGTTATGTTTTGTCACATTGAACCAATCAAGGGAAATAAAAATACCAAAAAATGTCTGCAAATTAAACACAGACATCTTAAAGATAAAAAGTAACAAGGAAGTTGTAACAGTACATAGACTGCAGATATGAAGGGCCCAGAAGAAAAACTGAATTAATTATCAATAATTAATTCAGATTTGGGAAAGCGTGGAAGAGGAGAGCAGGAAGGCAGCAGTTAAATCTTCCCCTCGGGATTAGAAGTGTCGTCATAACATTGTCAGATTTGTACAAGAGCATTACAGTATGTGCAGTGGCTGAGCAATGGTTCTGTATTTTCACAGCCTACACCACTGAAACCTTGTGACTCATCTTTAAAATGTCAATTCTTGCTGTGTGTGTGATGAGTTTCTCATTTGATTTTGCCTTGAAGATCTAAACAAAGGCCACGATTTCTGCACTGGACACATGTGCCAGGATTTCCTTCATGTTAATAAAAAAATCCCCAAAGAGAAGATGAAAATATTAAACTGAGGAAAGTGCCACGACAGAGTTGATTTTAACCCAATTTTAACCCCATCACTTCCTGTCCTTTGGAGTAGCATTAATAAAAATACAAATGTTTGATACCGACATAGAAATTATAATCCATGCCAGAAAGCTTGGATACAGCAGAGCCACCCCCACCATACGGTAAAAAGAATATGATAGCAATGCTGCACATGATGATTTAAAACATAACAACACAAAAGGTCTGAAAAGGTCCACCGAGTCTCCCTCAACAGACAGATAATAGCATGTTTTCTGAGTAGGTCCCTTATGGTCAGTGTGTGTCAGACATAATGTAACATAGCAATAAGGCCTTTGCTCTTGTCCCATTCCCGATGATGCTGTGAACCATTTAGATTCACCTAATCACATCTATGGAGTAAGACTCAGGTCAGAATCTCCCGGTCTCCACATTTCGTGTTCTCTGGGTCTTTGGCCTCTAAACAGAGCTATGGTAAATGTGTCACATTAAGTGCATTTCAGGATGCCAAGTGTCTCTTCCCAGGGGACACTTGATATTTTATGCCACAGTAGAAGAAGAAGAGGAGTTTGGAGCTACGAAACAAGGAGTTCCGGAGCTAAGGAACAACATTCATTTATTTCAGTGTATGGGACAGAAATGATCCGAGTGTGCTGTGAAAAATACATTTTGTGCAGAAACTAAAGTAAAGTTGGAGATTGACTCTACAGGTTGTTTGTAGGGAGCCTATTGCATCCACAGTAAGACTTGATAAGCCACATCTACCACATTAACTGTGACACAAGCAAAGGGGTAAATTGGGTGACTGGTTTAAAAAAAGTACTAAAATCTGTTTAGGGAGGAAGTCAGGGAGAATGGAAGATTTAACAAAACACATCAATGCCTGTGCTTGTGTTCCGCTTCAAACCAACTGTCTAATTAGTTTTGTTATTAATGATGATGAGCATCGTAATATAACCTTGACGACAAAGGTTCTTTTGTAGTCTTTTTTTTAACACAAACTGCGATCTTTTGTCAAACCAAACATTTGCCGCAGCATCAGTACATCATAGGTTCACTTTTAAACTTCAACCTTGTAACAGTTGATCTGGCGCAATTTTTCTGTTGCTAGTACAACCCATAATTCACTACACGCTAGAATTACGTCATTGTAGCTGGTGCATGTACCAAGATTATCTTAGAGTTTGTCTATCGGAGTCATTTATCTTCGAAATCTTTTTAAATTACTGTTTATTCTCATGAGTGAAACTGAAATCAAAAAATAATATGCCAAGGATTGGCAATCAACACATACAGTAAAGCACAGCACTGAAAAAGCAAGAAGGAACTAAATGTTGTTTACAATCATCATCACTTCTCTGATGCTCCACCTCACATCCCAAACGAAGAAGTAAACCTTTCTCCAAAAATAAGCAAATCATTTAAAAGCTCATTTGTATCGTGCTGAGTTGAGTCATACTGTGCTACACAGCCCTCACTGTGATAATTATTCTGCATTTTAAAGCAACACATTTCTAACATCCTGAACACATAGAAAGTCACACAGCAGTAAAGTTAAGACAAAAACAGTGAAGTGTTAAGAGGTTTGTTGTGGTAAAGTAGAGAGAGTTTGTTAGTTTTAGGGTCAAAATCTGTGCATCTACCTCCGTATGTATGAATTTCAGCAGCAGGATGATTGTATTTAGACATTAGTGCTTATTTTAAAGAAATCAATATATGGTATAAACAAACAAAGGCGGGGAAAAAAGCTCATGTGCTTTAGTGCTGAGGTAATGTCACTAAGTGGGTTGTTGTTGTTCCACTGTTCTCTGAGTCCCTTGACAGCTTTGTTGTTTATCTTCTCTGAAGTTTCTGTTTTTTGCTGCGCATTCATTGTTGTTAGCTGCTAGCAGATAAAGAACAGTCCCCAATTCGGTGCATTACGTAACTCACACCCAAACATAGCTTACCACAGCAATGCATCACAGCCAGTGTAAAGGGATCAGCAATGGTCTGTTTTACAAGATATTCTCAGTTTTTTGTTATGACTAGTGAAATCAAGCAGCTGTTGGTCAATATCACAAGATTTGTGCAGTGATATGACTTATTCTGTGAACTTAAATACATTATAGCCCTCGACAGAGATGGTCCGATCCATATTTGGCACCACGATCATCTCTCCTAAAGCTAAAAGTGAGAGAATCATAGCTACAGATTCTGGAGCATGTTGCCAGATAATCAGAGACTGAGAAAAAAAGATTACGTCAGAGTTTCTAAAGTCCTTTATGCATTTTTTGAAAAAATGCTTTTAATACAGTAGATGTGTCTGTTGGAACAAAGGGAGGAGTTGTTAGTTGTCTGAACTGTAGCGTAGGTGGAAATGGAAGTGACCCGTTCCCTTTTAGGCATATTGTTGATCAATATGTGGTCAGGAAAAAATATTTTGCTCATTAATCAGCAGGAAGAAAAAAACATTTGGGGTGTCCATTTTCTCCATTTAGTGGAGGGGCTGTGTGAAAATAATTATTGTGAAGGAGTTGTAATGTGTTATGATAGAATTAAGCAGTTATAATGGACTATTATTAGCATATGAGCATATTTAAAGGTGAAAAAGAAACACGCATGAAGATCCGACAATAGAGCAGCTTGATCAAAAAGAAAAAGCCTGTATAAGAGGGAAAGAAGAACAAGATTAAGGCATTTCCTCTCAAGATGCCTTGTGGGCACTGACTGCAAGAGGCTCTCTGTGTGTTTGTGCGAGACATTAGGGGTCATAATCAAGTTGGGCCGAACAAGGCCAATGACCAGGACTCAATGACCAGAGCAAAAAGGTCAGCGGCTGGAGTTTATTGGGTTGCTGTTTGGAAATGCTGCTAAACCCTGCAGGCTTTAACCATTTGCAACAAATCACTTCCGACAGATAAACCGATCAGATGCTATTTGTGGAAGCATAACATTTACTTAGAAGCCATGAAGTTGTAGGTTCAAGCATCAGTGCACAAGGCCACTGTTCAACACTTAGTGAATCCAGACTCAACACTTCTGAGCCATCACTAAACTAAAATCAACTACTAGGTTTTTTTTTTTAAAGACAGTCACATTTATCATACACCTGATTACTGCTAGTGTCATTTATGCACTTTGTATTCTTGCCAGACACCACCTGAAGAGCATGTGCTGCTGTAATCAAATCTATAGTGACATGAGGAATAACACATATAGTGAGCTAGGATTGTAGGCAGAATGACAGTCTGGGAATAGTGCGGCAGAGAGAGGGAGGGCTGGGAAGCACTCAAGATAACAAGTCCTAAAACCTGGAAAACATTTACTGTACAGTAGCATGTTTGGTTACGTGGTTCACTTGTCGGAAAGTCTGAGATTTTGTGAAATGGATTTTTTGGTTAAGTCTCAAATAAGGTGCGTACGGCACTTATTGCAAGGTCAAGAGATTTTTATGTTTTATTCTTTCAAATACTGCAGGAGTGAATACCTGACTTATAGCTTTAGTTTATTTATAGCCTAAAAATGGCTTTTACTTCTGGCAATTGTATTTGTGCTTATATATTTATAAAAAGAGGTGTTCATCTGTGAAAACAAAACATGTGATTATCATAAAATTCTGTTTGCAGAAAATTAGCTCAGTGACAATCTTCCAAATGCCAATCGAACAAACCCATTGGCTTTTTGTTGAGGACATGCTAACTTCTAGGTGGCCAAAAAAAAAAAGATAAGATAGAAGAGTCTTTCTACAAGATTTTGAGAAAAAGGCATTCAGCATAGTGCATTCATACATGTTTAATGTTACTTTTATCTAATCAGACAATAATGTATTTAATGTTTCTAGAGAATCATTAATGCACTTTGTGACAAGATTTTCTAGTCTGGTTTTAAAGTGCTATTGCCTAAAAATAATGCTTTCTCATGGTTCCTGCATAATTTATTCAATTTAGTCTTGACACATATTAAGAAAGTAAAATCAGTGAGGTTCCAAAAGGCGGAATTTATAAAATGACCTTGCATGAATAATAAAGTACACTGAGTTGTTTGAGTTTGCTTTCTGACAAGTATAAGATTGACAGTCTACAGCAGACAGATTCATTTTCAAGTACCAATTACTTATTCAGTAGATGTAATTTTCTTAGATGCAGAAACTGAGATTTCATTTAATTAAACCCATGCAAAGAACAGAAGGGAATGGTCTTGAATTGTTACACAGTCTCTACTGTTTCTCTGAACTTCTGAACTCAATTTACACGTAAATCTGAATTCAGCTGCTTAACTTTCTTATGGTTAAGAGGACATAAGTGTACATATAAGTGCACAAACATTACAGACACGAAACCTACAAGCCAAGTTTCCAAACCTCATAAAGCATGTCTCAAAATTTAGATAGGGTTCAGATGTCAAGTTCAAAGCATGTCTCAGTGCAGCTCTGAGCTTGACAAAGTAAGTCTCAAGTCTATTCAAATCAGTTCTTATGATTAGAGGTCAAACAAAGTCTCACAATAAATCACAAATCAGTCAAAACAAGTACTTTATGTAAAGCATCATATCTCATCTGGAACAAACAAAAGGTTTCAGGACACAAGTCTCAAATTTACTTTTAAATCATGTCAGGTCAAGCTTAAAACTAAATGATCACTTCCCAAAATCCTAAAACTTCCAGCCATTTTAGTAGTGACTGTTCAAATATGATTATTCCAGGATAAAGAAACAAGAAACAAGATACTGTAACCATCTAGAAATCTCAGAGAGGATACTAATTACAATATTACTGAGCCTGATAGCAGCCTGTATTACGTATCAAGTCAGTATTACGTGACTTAATATTCAATGAGTTTCCCCAATATTGATCAATGATCTGTTGGTTTAAAAAGTAATTTCAGTTCCTGATTTAAAATTTATGAGCTACTGTATTTAATCAGGCCCTTTGTGTGAGTAAAACACTGAAAAATAATTATTTCAAAAATATTTCAGCAGTGTTTTGCATTGGTGAGACCAGATCCCTGCAATATTCAAAGCCACATTTGGTTGTACACAAGGAAATCACATGCTTTTTTTTTGTTTGTTTGCTTTTTTAATTATTAGAAACAGGCCTGGCAGTTACACACAAGCTGCCTTTGGATTTTCATAGTTCATTAAACTATTGCAATCATATTGTATGTTGCATTACCATTAATTTATACCAATTTTTGACCACAAAGACAAGCACTTACACTGTCTTTCTGCTCTGGTTGAATTAGCAAGTAAATTAGTTTCCAAGAAACACTTTGCAGCACCGTATGTTTTTCTAGATCAGAAGAGTTAATGTCCATAGTGTGAGATGTGCTGTTTGATCGAGAGCTGGCTGTCCTACAACATCTTGAAAATACGTGCAACAGGAACAATTCCTATTAATAGTTCTCCTGTGTGGGTGCTTGTAATTTGGACCTCTTACAGCCTGGTCTGTAGCACACTGTGAAAATAATGTGTAAAACCTTCTGCGTTTCTCCTCCAGAGCTCTCACACTGCCAAGCCGGGGCTCCCAGATCCATTTCTGAAATGATGTTTCAATTGCAGTTACACCGTGAGGCTCCATGAGCGACGTTACCCCACTCAAACAGGCTCTGCAGCCGAGCAACGAGTCATGTAAGTAAACTAACTCCATCATGAAGCAGGAAATTATTTGTAAATCAATATTTCTTTATAGGCTCCAGAAGGTTAACACAGGTTTAACAGGACAACAGGACAAAGAAAAGGCAGATGAGAAGTAAGCATTTGTTGGCTACATTGAAGCTCATTAGGTAAAATCAATTACATATAACAATGATAACTAGTTTGAGGCAATATTGCATCATCTCAGGTATCAACATAAACATCAAATTTTAATGTATTGTAGTACAAATGACTGGCACGGGCTACCATAATAGCATCTGGAACTAAAAAGGAGCATAAAAATGAGGAGTTCAAAAAAAATTAATAATAATTTTATTTATTAGACAGAATAACAGGCATATTGTATAATTTTATTTTACAATATTTAAATTTTGACTAATTTAAAATATTGCTAAGGATTAACACAGCAAATATACAAATAACCATGGCATTGTTCAAAAATACTATTGTCCTCGTGTAATGTATTGGACATCTAACACCAGGATTACATGGAATGACCAAAAAAAAAAAATCAAAAAAAAAAAAAAAAAAAAAAAAATCAAAAAAATTGAATACTTTTTAAAATGCAACTTAATTATTTAAAAGTCAGAAAAAAAAATTGTACTTATTTTTTACTTGTTCTACACTGTATTGCAATATTTATATGCACACTTAATTAGCAGATCTATCTTTTCATATTAATTTGTTAGATGAATAAAAAACTGCAGTACAATTTCAGAAATATAAAATATTCCTTTGGCATATCTATAGACTCCATAGCCTAAAAGTTTAAAAACAATTTGCTAACGGGAACAGTGCGCAATGCCTCGTCTACGTAACAATGCTGCATTAGAGTGTGAGATGAATAAAACACTTTGACAGGCTGGTGAATGTAATGATACCAAAGTAGTTCATGGTTGGTACTGTATATGAGGAAGCACGTTCAATAAAGAGTGCCACAAAAAAAATATAAAAAGAACTTTTCATACATCTTTACTGTACATACATTGTTTTCACATGTATCATCACAATTCACAACACCCAATTAAAAAGTATGTATGTACACATCAAAATACAGAGTGTGGGACCAAAAAAAAAAAAGATGAGCAGTACTGCATAAGCCACATTGTTACTGCTCCTATAGAAATATGTATATAAACACACACACACTTTAAGGAATATAGTTCATTTAGGGGGAAAAAAACTAAATATATAAATTGAAACAGCGCACAAGAGGATGTGATGTTTGAGTAATTGAAGCTTCTATGCCTTGCATTTTTATGGAGATTTGACATCTATCTGAAGTTTAAAACAGAGGGGGGAGTCATTAGGCACAATGTAGAAGTATTAATTCAAAACCATTAACCTGCTCTTGTATAAAAAATTGTGAATCAACATGAAATTTGCAACATTGTAAGACAATGAAATGTTTGATCTCAATTTGAATATGTTCAATGGAGTTTCATGCAGGTATATGTAATTACTCATTACTGAGGAAAGTTATTGGGTCCAGTGATTCAGCTCAGGATGGGGACATGTCCCTCCAAGTTAGCCTGAGATGCTGAGTTTACTAAGGAGACCAAAACTGAAATTCTGCTTCTGATCCTGGTCCAAACTTTTCAACAGGCTCCCTCTTTATGGTGCTTTGTGGATACAAGAAAATGGAAAGTGAGCAGATGGCATTTTCTGGGACTAGGATATATGTAGACTTCCAAGATAAAAAAAAAATAAAATAAAAAAATCTGCATTCAAAAGATGGTACCGAACAGAGAAGGAATCCCTCAGAAAAGCTTTTATAGGAACAGTCTGGACTGAAAAAACCTTCAGAGCCTTTTCTTGCAAACTTTACAGTTTCATGTTCTCAGGTGGTCTTGGGCAAAAACACTAAGGTCAATGTGGCGTTCCCTTTCTTCTCAAGTCCAGCGTGTGCAGGCCCTCCTGCCGGCCCAGGGCGTGCTGCGTCCCAACTTTGTGGGCCATCTCTGTGGCAGTGATGTCAATCTGGGCATACTTGGTACAGCTTTTCCCTGTCAAGACACAAGAGCAGGTCGTCTTACTTTAAAATAAGCCATAGAGAATATAACATTTGTAAATGGAGAATTCAGTTAGTTTTTGGCTTCCTATTACAAACTGGCTGGTGTGAAAAATGCTTAGTGGATTATTCAATTGATTGTGTGTGCCAATTATATTTGAGCTACACACTTTTCCGTCTGCTGTAATTGACACCTGATCCAAGTAATTAGCAGTGGCTAGTGCAGGGATAGTTGGAAAACATTATATTTTTTATAGTATCAACCTTCTAACTCTATTCTTTTCATTTTCTATCAATTGAACAATCTGCTAATTTCTACTGTGTACTCCCACAAGCAGCTGAATTTGTCATAGAAACCCAACAACAAGGGTTAGGGTATGATATTGAGACTAAATATATAAATATTTTCTGGGATTTAGTTGGTAACAATGAGTACAATATTGGCAGTGTGTGAAACCTGCAGTTTAGTTTCTGCAGCACCTTCAATGCTGCAGAAATTTTTCTGTACCATTCCCCAGATCTGTGTCTAGATGCAATCATGTCTCTGAGGTCTACAGACAATCCCTTGGACTTTGTGGCTTGGTTTGTGCTCTGACATCAATGTTAACTGTGGGACCTTACATAGACAGGTGTATGCTTTTCTAAATCATGTCCAATCCACTGAATTTCACACAGGTGGACTCCAATCAAGTTGTAGAAACATCTCAAGGATGATCAGTGGAAACCCACCAGAGTTCATGGGAAAGCCGGTGAGTACTTATGTACGTGCGATTTATTTATTTTTTTTATTAAATTTGCAAAGATTTCAAACTACATTTACATTTAGCAGACTTATCCAAAGCAACTTAGAAGTGAGGTACAAGGCAAGCAAAAAACATCAAAGCAAAGTCCTATCAGAAAAGTATTTCATGAGTATTTCATAGTACATTTCATGAGCTGCCAGTGGAAGAAAGAGCAGAAGGAAAGTGTTTGTTTTTTTAAAAATAGATTTAAGTTCATAGAAAGGTGCGGAAGAGTTCTCTTTTGAGCAGTTTTTTGAATATTGGGAGTGAGTTTGGTAGCTCGTTCCACCATCGTGGAATAAATGTGCTAAAGAGTTTGTATGATGAGACAGTGGAGACGTACAGTGGAAAGGAAAGGAAGAGCTGTGTGTCATCAGCATAACAGTGATAGGAAAGGCCATGTGAGCGGATGATAGAACCCAGGGATGTAATATAGACAGAAAGAAGACAACCAAGAACTGAATCCTGCGACACGGTAGAGAGACTATCAAAGTGGAAAAAATGCGCCCGCCAGGATACACGAAAGGTGAGATTGAAGCCAGGCTAGAGCTGATTCAGAGATGCCTAAGACAGAGTGTGGACAAGAGGATCTGATGGTTCACAGAGTCAAAGGCTGCATATAAATTGAGTAGGATTAAGACAGAAGACTGACCTGCAGCCTTTGCAGCTCAGAGATTCCACGACAGTCAGGAGTGCTGTTTATGTGGAGTGACCCCTCTTGAAGCCAGACTGGTTGACATCCAGGTAATTATCCACAAGGGAGGGATCAAGAGAAGGCTTGAGCAGTGGGGTAATCTGGGCCTGCTTGAATTAGGTCTAAAAAGTGCCTGTTGTAAGAGATTTGTTGATGGGTTTTTTTAATAGCTGGAATCATTGTGGGTGAAACTGCTTGAAGGAGAGTGGAAGGGATCAGATCCAGAGAGCAGGTGGTCGGATGGTTAGAGAGGAGGAGGATGGATACATCATCCTTAATCAGAGTTGAAAATAATGAGCGATGCAGTGTTGGACGAGGTCAGCAGGATGTCATCATATGGAGGACAGAACTGTGAGCCGCCACCTTATTAGTAAAGAAGCCGGCAAAGTCTTCAGCAGTGAGAGAGGTAGATAGTGGATGTGGGTACATGAATGATTTGAAAGTGGAGAACAGCTTTCTGGTGTCCAAGGTCTTGGTGAGCTTCTCCTGGTAGTATTCAGACTTTAGCCTGCTGACACTATGAGAAAAAGATCCAAGCAAATCCTGATACTCAGCAAGAGCAGATGGATTCCACGTCGAGTCGGTGAGCCACGAAGTAGAAGCTGACGAGCGGGTCAAGAATACATGGGGCAGAGACTATCCATACACGATGAAAGTGTATTGCAGAAGCTGTCTATGGCTGAGTTTCAGAGACCAGTTAAGAGAATTGGTCCAGGTTGAGAGACCTGAGGTTATGGCGGAATGCAAAGGTCTAGGGATAAAGACAGTGAGAGTTGAATGAAGAAGTCATCCGATACATGCAGAGGAGTGACCAAGATGTTGTCTGCGGTGCAGTTCCGGGTGAGGATGATGTCGAGGTTGTTGCCAGCTTTGTGGGTCGGAGGAGTGGAGACCAGACTCAGGTCAAATGTGTTTTAGAAGAGCAAACATGTCAGCGCCCTGAGGTTTGTCCAGGTGGATGTTCAGGTCTCCCATCACGATGATGAGTGCCATGTTCAAGGAAGTGGGACAGCAACATGTCAAACTCATCACAAGAGTTTCCAAGCTGGCCCGGTGGTCGATATATTACAATCACATAGATTAATCGGTGCTGTGATCCTATCGGCATGATATTCCAGAGATGAGAGATTGTTGAGTGGTGCTGTCGTGGAAAACTTCCAGGTGTCATCGACAAAGTCCAGTTCCACCCCACTGACCTGATGAGCGAGCAGTGTGAGAGAAGGAAAAATTGGTGGGGAATGCAGCTGGGGTGGCTGTGTTCTGTGGTGAGATCCAGGTTTCTGCAAGAGCAAGCAGCTGACTGTGTAGCAAAACTTGAAATAAAGTCAGCCTTGTTTACTGCAGACTGGCAGTTCCACAGGGCAAGAGAAAAAGAGGCTGTTGACAAAGTGGTCCGGGTGAGAGTGCGCAGGTGAGAAACATGTTGTCTTCTAGTACGGCGCCATGTCCTGCATCTGCGGAGAACAGGGATCTGCTGAAAACACATGATAAAAAAAAGACACTGGCTTTCCAGACTAGAAAGAGGTTAATGTGAAGCATAGTAAAGAAACAGACGATGTAAGGAAGTTAAAAGTAAGAGTGCATTATAAATGTCCTCGCTTGGTGGACTTGGTGGTGCAAGTAGACTTGCTGGTCTTCACACAAGGAGCCCTGAAGCCAAGAGCTGACGGTCCAGCCCAACAAGTGCCTTATATATGGTCTTAACTGGCTACAGCCGAAACCACCCCCTCATTGAAACCAAACTAATTTGTGTGATTAATTAGCGGAAAACACCAACAACAACAGACCAAATATCCACCATCCAAACTCACTTCATTTGAGTAGTCATTATGAGGCACTGTGTGTAGAAAATAATGGATTTTATCTATTTTGAAATAAAGCTGTAACATAACAAAATGTGGAAAAAGTTAAGCACTGGGAATACGTTCTGGATGCACTGTATCCTGGTTAATTCATAGATGGTTAACAAACTTCTGGTAGGTCATCATCTCACTAGATGGTGTAACCATTAATGTTTGTGGTGTCATGTAAACTAATGGAGCTTGCAAATAGTTTTTGTTCAGTCTACATTCATGCTGAAAAACAAAAATCAATAAGCTACGACACAGCACATTTATAGTCTGACAGAGCTTTAATTTCTACCTTCTCCTCACTTGCAAATACTTTGCTACCAAGTGAAGTCAGTCGACAAGAGTGTCAGGTGACAGGTCAGTCCAGAAAACATATTTGCCCATTAACTACAGTGACTTAATACTAGTTTTACACATCAATATTTGGACAATTTAAAATAACCAACCATCCCTTTGTCAACAGTTTTGATATCCAATTAATAGCTCCACACAAAAGCTTTACAGCTTCTTAAACAGAGGGTTTCGGGTGTTGTTTGTCTAAAAAATTAAATTATAATAGTTATTTGTAGGCAAAAGGGCACATTCTGCAGATATAAGAATATAAAGAACATTATCAAAGGTGGTAGTAGAAAGACTGCTGAATAATCTTTAAAAAAAAGAGAGAAAAAAAAAAGATAAATGTCAAAAAAAAAAAAAAACAGTTCAGACTGAAGTGGATCTTTGCCCTCACTGCTAACCTGATCGCTTATGGTATGCAAGGAAACGTCGATACACAAAACAGAGGAATATGCTAATGATTCAGCTAAAGCCTTAACATTCCCCTCGTGCACTGTCTGCCATGTCCACTTTGCTAGCATTACCATAATTGTGGTGCCCTTCCTTGAGTGGAAATCAAATAAAGACGACGTTGGGGTTTAATCACAGAAGCAGAATTGCCCTGCATGCGGTTAAAAACCACGATAATGTACATTGCTGTGCAACTTGTCTCCTGTTTGAATGATGTGTTTTACAGAGCCATAAAGTCGAAGAAATCACAAACAGCTCCTCCCAACACATCAATAGCCCCTAGATGAGGATCCCATTAGAGCCAGAGAAGTCACAGCTGTGATCTGAATGCCCTGTGACCCCCTCTCAGTGGCGAGATGGGACACCCCTCCTCCCAGGTGACAGATTAATGAGGCTGAATGCCAGGATATAAACTGCACTGCTGACATCAGATATTAACCTCTCGTGTCGGAGCTTGAGCGCCCCTCATATTCCTGAGGGCAATGACACTAATAGCCGGCTTGTCTGTCAATTAGACCTCACTGCCGCGTCTCAGATGACGAGGACTCAGCTGTCTTAGAGTGAGTCGAGACAAAATCAGCTCAATCATTTGGGTGCAATACCTGTAACTCTGCCAAAGTAAAATGGAATTACAGAACAAGCAGTTTAGAATGACTTTAGAATGACTTTTCATCCGCCCCGATATGGATACCCTGATTTATCTTAGGTTGGCTCTTTTAGATCTGTCTGCAGGATTTCAACAGAAAATGTATTACAGTGTGTAAAACCTGCAGGATAGAGCACTAGTAAGAAAAGTTTGTATATAAACAAGAAGGTGAGGGCTGAGGTCAATTTAATTTTTCAGGTCAGGATGTGCTGATTTCTTTATATTTTTCTTTTCAGTGCTATTAAAGAAAGGTGATTGGAAATTTTTACTTCCTACACTATCAGACTGAGAAAAAGGAAATGGCAATAACTTAACTTAACTCAATTTGGAACCATATAAAAAGTTTTTACAAGAACTAAGTAGATCAAATATGAACTTGCAGGTTTGGGCTAGCTAATTTTAAGGTTTTCAAACGCATCCTTACGCTGTGCGGCAGTCCCTTGGGTGCCGGGGCCTGGCTCCTGCAGCTCCAGCTCCATGTAGTTAAGCTGCTTCTTGGATGTGGGACTGATGGGAATATTCACATATGTGATACCTTCACTGCGTGGCTTCTCAGGAACTGGTACATCCGGGGGTAAAATGAAAACTGCCCCTGCAAATAAAAGTAGTGTAAAAGATTCTCTTCCTTTGTAGTAAATTCGAAAATAAAAGCTTTACAGAGACAATCACAAAGAAGTAATTTATCTTTCCAGCAAGATTTGCCTGTGTAGCCTCATAGGTTAGATCGTATCATCATGACAAATAACATCCAAAATCTACAGCTGACTCATCTTTAGGAACATGCAGGTAAATCCAGAGTTCTTTATCTCAGAAAGACTGTTTATAGATTTAATTGAGTTTCAGATGTCATCCTGTTTAAAAAAAACTGAGGCTTAAAAGTTGCATGTCCTAGCTTTAATTATGACTATTTTTTCACAAGACAAATATCCTAAAATATATCTTAATGGCCCTATTTTTTTATTTACTGTAAATCGATGGCTTGTAGGCCGGTGCAGAGTGCAGCAGATGGTAGTAAAGCATAGAGGAGCAGGGAAGGGCTGGTCAGACAGACAGTTAGCATTAGTATCTGAGTCAAAAATCAATCCACTATGCTTCTTCACTCCACCACGCTCTTCGGGCAGTCGTCATTTAATTACAATGAATGAGATCGCTCCACAACTTAAGCAGAAGTAATGAAATGGTGTCTGATTAATTAGAAGAGGGACCCTCACTCAAAACCTTTTCAAAGCAAACGTCTCAGTACTGCTGCCAGTGTTCTTTACGTCTGAATTCACAGAGGTGCTGACAGCACCTCTCCATGTTTTATAGTATTGTGCTAGAAACCCCCCCCCAAAAAAATTGGGCACAACTATACACCCCCATACACAGCAAGATGTGACACACCGTGTGTTCTGCCACCAGCGACTCATGGCCAGCACTGTTCTTTCCCCATGCTGAACCCTGTCCACTACAATAATGACGATTTAAAGAATTAAAATTTGTGTAATTAGTCGATAGACCCCAGAGATAAATATGAGGTATTAGTTATTTTGTGCTTTACGGGGTAGAAACACTTTCAAACTATTTTGTGAAATCTGTTATGCTGCTGTAACCTCTGCAAAGCTCCATATCCAATATCAAACCTAATATTTTTTATTGTATATTTAAAAAGGCAGTTTTAACAGCAACAGCACTGTAGTTTGAACTTCGACCTGATGCTGAACACAAGCAGTGTTGCATATGTAAAAACATGTACTGTAATACCTAAACAACCTATAGTTGTCGACCAATCTGTGCAGTCAACAGGAAAAAAAAAGGTTTCAAGTCCGACTAAAAGCGACAATGAAGCCTCTCCATTATACTTAACAGCTTTTCCTGTCAAACACACAGATTATAGCTATAGTGTTGCCTAAAATGCATTGTCGTAATTTACTGTGCTTGACAAATGGTTTCCAATGACAACAGGAAGCCATCGCTGGCTTTACCGGCCATAAATGTAAAAGCGAGAGAGAGAAGGGTGCAGAATCAGGTTCAGTACTGGCTGCATAAATGGTGTGTGGCTCACTGTAGGATAAAGTATGAGACCAAATAGATAAAATCTGTGCATGTTTCAGATCTGTAATGTTCCTTTATGACTGTAGTTGCACTAACAAAGATAGCGCCAACATCCAGGAAGAGGAGAAGGTACAAAGATATCACAGCAAGCTGCTTCACTCCTCCTGCCCACAATTTCTCCTGAACAGTGATTTGTGAGAAATGTTACTTTTGTACTAAACTGAAACTAAAAGACAAAAAACAACAACAAAATTAAGGCAAATAAACTAACATGCTTTTTCAGGAACCTTTTATTAGTGCAGATCACAGTAATCTTCCCTTCAGGTTGACAGGCCCACATTAACCTGTTTGGTTTTCAAATATCGGTTCGGGAAGATTAAAACCTGTATTTAAAATCACCTCACTGGCATAAATGTGGTGGACAAAACAACAGAAACAGTATCTAGTATTCTACTAGATAGGTTCTTTCTGAACGCATTTAACACAAAAAGCAGATCATTTTTAATTTACCACTTAACAGAGGAAAATACCTGTGAAAAAACCCTAAAAACAACAAAGACAAAATGTAAATACACAAGAAAATTAATCTAATAAACCCATATAAAATAAATGTTAAAGTAAAGTGCATAGACCGTTCTGATTAGATCTGATTATTGGAGGTCTAAAATATGGATCAAAGCCTTTTCTAATGAACAAGTTCCCACCAACTTTGAGGCTTTACACACTTCACATACAGCGGAGTGAACTCACAGCAACCAACCCACATCCGCACACACTGATGTACAAACCAATAAACACAAAAAGCTCAGGCTCTCTGAGTTGCTCCTTCACCTTTACCTCATCACAAAAAAAACAAACAAACTATGAAGCATAGCACAGTAATTTCCATCCTGCTGATTTAAGCATCCACTGATTTTATTGTGTGTGTTTTTACAAATGTGCCAGTGTTTTACGATTAAAGAGACAATCCAGATCACTAAAAACTCATTGTCATGTGACATTTTCAAACCCAGTCAGATTCATTAGTGTTATCATTAGTGCCAGGTGCTTTTATCTCTAGAAGTCAATGTTTTTATAGCCATTTCTGCCCTGTGCTTAATTTTTATTACAATATTTTCATTTCCACACTGTGTAAAGATACTTATGGATTTAAGTTTATCTGTACAGCTTCAGCTGTGTTATAATTGCATTATCACGCAGATACAGTTTTGTAAATTTTGCAAAGATGCTGGTATATTCCACCATTTAGGAACAAGGTTTCACCTGCTATCGACTCTTCCTAAATGGCAACAGCAATGGCCATTACCCGCAACTCAAAAGCATCAACCCCAGGGGACGCTCATACAATCAGTGAGAAGCCATTAAATGCCAACAGAGTAACGGTGGGTGCAGCTTTCGACAACGTCTAAGAGGCCCGATACCTAATTGATCAGTCAACAAGCAGCCCTTGCAGATGTGTGGTGCTTTATAATGGCTCCTATTACAACAGTGGATTTGCCTGCAGTTCTAAAGCTGGAGGACATTTCAGTAACACACTTTGTGAAGCCTCTGGGGGAGATGTTAGAGGCAATACCTGGCTGAGCTTACTGACTCCAACTCAACATCAACTTCCTTTGAGAAAAACATAAGTCTATCTAGTGTCTACAATGTTAGAGGCCTTCTCATTCTGTTTTTCTACCTTTTTAATAACTTAACCCCGCAGGTGGCTGTGAAATGGGGGTGAAGATGCATCAAAGGAGTAGAGACTACTCAAAATGACAAAGACTTCTCCAGGACAATGTTCTGTACTCCCAAATTTCACTCTTCTGCTTGTAGATGCCAGACCAACCACCTGATGTAGCAACAAGGCCACCACTAGCTTCCCACCTGCTGCGTCAACCCTAACACTGCACGAAAACAAAAATCTTACAAAGTGACGTCAACTTCACATTCACTATAACAACAAACCAACAAAGTTTCCCTGTGAGGTGGTTTCACTCACGGCCAATTCATTAACCATCAATCTTCACCATCTGGCAGGGCTGCCTAAGAGAAAAATGGTTGCTTGCTCTGGTGATGGCTACATTACACATGGTTAAAAGCCAACGAAGCATGGAGCAACATGCCAGATACTGCAAAAGGTAGAGGAATGCACCATGGTTGCCAGCTTTTTGATGGCAAGCACACATGGATGACAACACCAACTGTCTGGTTAGTAATGTAACGCTGACTCCAGATGTTGTATTTACAAAACCAGGAACATCTATAACATGGTTTTGTTTTGTTTTTGAAACTTTGGAAGGTGAAAATGATTCTACAATAGCATAAATATCTGCATGAATATCACAAAATAATTAATCAGAGCTGCACTCTGTTAAAGCTTAAATTTTGATTTAAGGTTTATTGTAATATAAATTATAATTATTCATAATAAAATTGTTTCAGTTGGCCTCAAGTCTGCATCCTCTGTAAAACCAAGGGACTGACTGCACCTCCTACACATTACTGCTGCAGCAGGATCATAAGGGGGAGATGACAGAGGAGCCAGTGTAAGTACATGAACATGACTGATGGCTTTGGTGCCGCTCTGTGACAGCAGCTGAGACTTTGTAGAGCAGGTGTGCATCAGACTGATGTTTCCGGGCATGGGGTCCTTAAGTGGCCCGACATCCCCTGACGGTGGCCTCTGACCTCACATCAGGGCCTGTATCACACTCATCACTGCTCTGTTTGGTTACATGTTTGTTTTTTTCCCTTTAACACAATTGACTCATGTAGCAAATTTATGGTATTAGATAAAATGCTGATAAAGATTGAATATTCAGATCACAGCGAGTTCTTCACTTCACCATGAAAATGGGGCATCACTAAGCCAAGTCCTATTCTAAATTACACTGAACTGCCACGTGTGACTAATTTCATGTGTTTAACAGGATTCCTGAGTGATTAATCTCAGACAACCTCATAAATTATCACTATTTTAACAATCACCATCTATTCAGCCACAGTTGGTGCCTCTCATGTCATTACATTTAAATCACAAACCTAAGCCTGAGTTTGTTTTGTTTTTTTAACCAATTTTTCATTAGATTTAACAAACTATAGTAACATGCTACATGCTATATTTTTGTGCAATAAGCAGCATAAGGCATTTAAAGACTCATTTAAAAATCATTCTGTCTGCTGCATATTACCAATTATATCCTGGTTTCTAAGCAGGAAATAAGCATTAACTACAGTGGTGGTTTAATCCCTTACATTCTGCTGCCATTAATAAAACCTTTGTATACCAATATTTAATTACACCACCCGGCAGTTTTATTTATTTATGTATACTTGTATTTTATTTTTAATTAAAGCAATATTTCTGTAAAAAAGACTGGGCCTGAAGCAGAAGCCACAAATAGTTTAGGACTAACAGTTGTTGGTTTTGATCTAATGTAACATTAGCTCTAGCAGGTCCGACAACCACTAAAGTGAAGAAAAAGTGAAGAAACTCAACAACTGGTGGAAAGATTTTTGTGAGATACTCACAGGCAGTAAACCTGCTGCTTCCATGATAACCTGTGGTGTCAGTGTTTATCTGTAGCTTTGTTGCCGTGCTAGTTAGCAGATAACAGCCTTCGAAACCCTTAAACTAAGAATTTTGAACACACTGTTAGATATCTGATGTTAGGAGAAGCATGGGGCTAAAAACCAAGCACATGCACAAAATTACAAAGACACAGTTGGTTTTACCACTGAAATGTAAATCTAATAAAAAGCAGGTGTTAACGAGGGCGGGACTAAGTCCGAAGTAAAACTACTCACTTTCAAATGTGAAAGCTTGGAATAGGCAGCACTGTAAATATCATGTAAAAGGAAAGCCACTCCTTGAAAACAACTTCCTGTCATTGTCACAATAAAGTCATGCATCGTACCAGTTTAGACTGATTCGGGTATATGAGTCATCAACCAGGTTCATTCATTTTCAGTTAGTGGGTTACGCTCACTGTAATAGTGTGCATCATTGACTAGCTTTTTTTTTTAAATAAAAAATGTAATTATGTTTCTTATGTCATGATGTTGGTGTCACTCACCTTCAGCTTCTTGAGGGAACTTCTGCTGACTGCAGCTTCCCATTAACTCGTACTTGCTTTTTTCCTCTACCTGGAAGACCATAAGAACAGTTTATAATCTTCAGGGAGCATGTAAATTAATTCCATACAAAGAGCGACAATGACTGTATTTACAGACACGGAATTCACATTCACAAAGAGCTCAGGGCTATAGTATATAGGTGTGAAAACCATCGTTACAGACGGATAGCTGTGACTTTCAAACTGTGGCCCGTAATCTCTGATTCCAGATGGCCACTGTAAGAACAGCTATTGTGGGGTGAAAATTGGTGGTAAAGTGCTGCCATAATTCAGAGTCACTGAAAGGCCATTTCCTACAGTGTGCACACACAGACACATTCCTCGATGGAGCAATCACCACAATCTGAGATAATGAGCTTAGTACCTAAAATCTGTAATGAACATCAGCTGACTGACATGTTTATACACACACACACACACACACCTATTTGCTAACTTATAGTTTACCTTTAAACATTTTCTGGCTGCAAAACAAGGATCGTTTGTCAAATTACACAGATTATACAAACTAGATACTAGTGTTAATTAGCTTTATAAGTAACAGAACCAGACCAGCTCTTTCCTGTTTCTAAACTGGAGGCTCAGCTAAGCCTCCACGTTCTAGCTAAGCTACTTAATGTACAATGCATCCAGACAGAATTTCCAGCGCTGACCTTTTTCCACATTTTGTTATGTTACTTGTTCCAATATGGATCAAATTCCTTTTTTTCCCTAAAATTTCCACAAACAATAAGCCATAATGACAATATTAAAGAAGTTTGAAAAAAAAAAAGTACATGTACATAAGTGTTTATAGTCTTTTCCATGACACTCAAAATTGTGGAGAGAGGAGAACCTTCCAGAAGAACAACTATGTCTATCATCCCTACAGTAAAGCATGATGGTGGCAGCATCATGCTGTGGGGATGTTTTTCAGCAGCAGAAACTGGAAGACTAGTCAGGATCGAGGGAAAGGGTCATAAATGCAGCAATGTACAGAAACATACCTTGATGAAAACCTGTTCCACAGTGCTCTACACCGAGACTTGCAGACTTTAACCTAAATTCATATTTTTGTAGAGATCTGAAAATGGTTGTGCATTGACGCTCCACATCCAACCTGATGGAGCTTGAGAGGTACTGCAAAGAACAAAAGTGAGAAACTACCTAAAAATAGGTGTGCCAAGCTTGTAGCTTCATATTCAAAAAGAGTTGAGGCTGTAATTGGTGCTAAAGGTGCTTCAACAAAGTATTAAGCAAAGCTGGTGAATACTTTGTTAATGTGATTTTTAATAAATTTGCAAAGATTTCAAAGACACATATTTCATGTAGTCATTATAGGGTATTGTTTCTAGAACTCTGAATGAAATTCAATATTTTCCTCATTTTGAAATAAGGCTGTAACATAACAAAATGTGGAAAAAGTTAAGCGCTGGGAATACTTTCTGGATGCACTGTAAACCTGAAAATTATATCAAGCTACTGACTGAACTATTGTAAAGAAGGGGAAATTCCCAAATATACTGTTCAGAAGATTTAATGATCAAACCAAACAATCTTATACAACAGGCCTGCAAACACTATACTTATCCTTTATAAAAACGAACCCGCTTTAAGGGCACCGCAAAATACAGCGACTGTAAAGCTGAATCAACAGCTCTATATAACATAATCTGGCAAGTGATGCAGTGATGCCTGACTTTTTATTCTGATGACTAAACAGTGTCAGTGTATACTGTATACACGTCTCTTCACACCTGTACCCTAAAGCTACTGCAAGATTAGATTATGCTGCATAACTGTATGTACAGTAAATCAGGTCTGCAGCCTAAGAACCTTATGGAAACATTAAACAGCTGCTTTGTTCCAATCCTGTAAAACTGAACTTCACTCCAACTTTACTCTTATAGCTTTTGTCTTCAAAACCATATGATCTTTTATTCCTTCTTTATAATCCCAATCAATTTGTCTTCCCACAATATCACACATTAGCCCAAAACGTCGAGCTGAATAGAGCACAATCATTTACACAGTCGACATGTGTGAGCAGTTGATAACAAGGCAGATTACAGTTTTGGACTGGCCTACCTCAGAGTTCCTCTCTTGTGCCCAACTCTCCATGACTTCATAAGTAGCATCAGTTCTCTGTCTTTCCTCTTTGCTATTGAGCCTTTTATCTGTCGCGAGAGAGAAATATATTCTATTTCAAATATAAAGAAACAAAAACTGCGTTTCTGTGCTCACAGCCAGTGGAGAAAATACAGTCTTATTTTGGTTCATAAAATGGATTTAGAAAAAAAAAGGGCAAAGTGCTCTCTGGATATGAATACCTGCAGGTCCACTGATGGAACAAATAGTGTGTGGATTCATCATCTCACAATGCCAAACTATTACACATGAGGAAATGTCACCCTGTTGCTGCCTGGTGCGGTGTTATTCATAGAAAAGTTGCATGCTTGTAAAGAGCTTGAACATGCAGCAAACAGTTCCGTTTCCTTTCTTGAACAAATCTGATCTAAACACTAAATGTTTATGGAGTCAGACTATGCTGTGATGATACAAAGAAATCACAAAAACTAAACCTTGTGTCTGTCTCAACTGCGAGACTTTGCCCAAGGCTTTTCATGGTTCTTCCTAAAACGTTCCCGACAATCCAACATACAACATTGTGTATCCATAAACGGACGTGCTCCTGCTCTCTTAACACATTAAAAGGTTTGCCACACCTTTGCTCATCCCAACGGCTGTTTCCACCTGGCCAATCAGAAGTGAGCGTCTGATTGAGTGGGGCCTTACAGAGACAGGAGTTTAAACTGACCGTTATACACAGAGCTAAAAATGAAGGACTGTATAAATGCCCAAAACAATCAGTTTGTGGAATATTAAATCACATCTATTTCAGTAGAGACCCAGGATAAAAATAAATCAAATAAACCAAAATTATGCATAATACAACCTTTTTTAAACCAGTTACATCTATAAAGCCTTAATATTAGAACCTGACAGACTCATCAGTACTATTTATTGGCATTGACATTACATGTAGTCCAACTCGTAGTGGATTTAAAATGTCAATACCAATACTTTAATGAGAAGAGTACCCTTTTATAAAAAAAGGGTGCCCTATTAGAAGTTGTTTCTGCTTTAAATATCCATCTGTATGTAGTAGTTAAAGAGAAAACATCAGAGTGAACAGAGAAATCATGCAGTTGATTAAACAAAAGATGCCAAGGGGAAAGTGTCTTTTATTGATGATAAAAAGAAAAAACAGGACAGAATCAAATAGAAGATCCATTTCAAAGGGCCGAGGAGGAAAAGACACCAAAGGGCTATGCAGAGGCTTTGTTGAAGAGGAAACTGCTGAAGATGCCTCTTACCTTCACTGGCTTCTGTTTGACCATCAATCTCTTCGTTCTGACACTTCCTGTCCATGCACTGTCGTCCATCACTGGGAGCTTGATGGAGCAGCTCCTCATCAACAGATGCTTTACGTTCCTGGCTTCCCTTCAGCCCAGCTGGAAGGGTTTGTAAAGTGGAAGTGTTTCTGTTGCGGTATATTTCAGCAGGTAGGACCCGGGGAGGAGGGTGGCAGTGCTCGCTCTGACACTTCAAACAGTTTTCATAGATGGCAGCCCTTTTGTCCTGCTGTGAATCTAGTACACAGGTGCCAGTTGGTGCTGATTTGAGCTCGTTTCCAAAAGCAGCGCTCATTGATACATACCAGTTCAGACTGTGTGTCTTTGCCTCCTCTGGTTGCCCATCTGTGCTTGGAAAGCCAAGCAGATCAGCGAAGAGACTGGCTAATTTTTCTTTTCCTTTTTTAGGCAATGGCAACTCCTCATTCGTCTTCACTGAGCTTCGGAGGCCTTCAGAAACAGGAAAAGCCCAGGATTTCTCCAAAAATGTCTTCAATGCAAAACTATATTCACTGCCAGTTTCAGGCCTGCATGATGACTTGTCAACACTTTGATCTGCTGTAATAAAAATTTTATGTTCTGGAGGCAAAAATAAAACACACAAAAAAAAAAACAACCTTTCAACACACTTTAATTTCTGTCCCAGACCAGCAAACTGTGGCTGCTCCATCAAACATGAATCAAAACCGATCATGCATGCAGAACAGTGCATGCAGTGTGCACACAAAAGTTCAGCTAATTACACTTACTTGGTATGGCAGAACCACTTGCAGGGATGTAAGGTGTCCCCTGTCAGATAATAAAGATAATTAGACTCTTAAAGTCTTATAGTTCAAATGTTTTTATATATAAAAAAACAGTAAGCAAATGTTGAAGCCTGGCATTGAAATGAGAAACAAGAAACTCAATTATTTATACATTTAAAAACGGCAATCAATCATCCAAAAGAAACCAAAACCAACAATGTGGCTCTCAGGTTAAATATATTGCAAATTTAACATTTTTAAAAGACCAAATAATTTGTTTGAATGGCTGGACATGGGGGTTTTGGGTAAATGATCCTCAAATAGAAGTAAACGTAATTTTTTTGTTTGGACATTTCAGTGTCACTGCAATCTGTAATTATTTACAACGAAATGATCTTCATGCATTCACGGATACATTTTAAAACTTGTTTTTATTGTTTAAAGTTTCTTTAAAATTGCTCCTTTAAATGTAAAATGTCTAACCACTACAAAGGTGAACTGTGCTGCTCAGGCTGATCACAGCCTGATATTTTATCTGAGAGCACAAAATGGGTATTAAATACCACTTACTAAATGCACTACCAGCAGGTGGAGCTATACATTTGGTAGAGTGTTCAGAAAACTCAAATAAAGAGAATACTCATTTTGAAAACAATTTCAATTATAGATTAACATTAAACATTGTATCATAAATCCAGAGGTAGAAGATATACAATGTACAGGATGTACAATACAATATGTTTGCTGTGGATTTACTATAAATCATTACATGCATCAGTAGAAAAGTTCAATATATGAAAAAGCGAAGCAGGATCTCTCTAAATCTTAACAACAGATTTATTCTAAAATTGAACCCTTGTCTCTACTTAATGCAAATACTCACTGTAAAATGAAAAAAATCTGCATCAATTAGTTGGTTAATCAACTACACCAATATTAATTGAATAGACATTTTCCAGTCTTCTTAGGTTTTTAAGATGCTGAGCTACATGACCTTTTTCCCCCCCCCATTTGTCAGAAAATGGTTACAAATTGCACAAAGTGATTGAACAATTACACCAGATTAATTAATAGTGAAAACCACGTCTCTTAAGAGAACATCCACACCATTCTGTATTCATGTGGCCAAGTTCAGACTGAACACATCAGATGCTCATTTGGTATCTTTGTTATAAAAACAGCACATAAATATTAAGTATTATGTAAAGCAACACACTGAGGGAGAAGTGTAACAAGGGAAAATCTGCTCAGTACAATGAAAGTGCAAACCTCCACTGGCTGCTCATACGCGTTAGGCAGATGGGCCGTGGGATTATTAGTGGCTCTGACACCAAACACAGAGTGGCATCAGCCTGTATGATACCAGAATGGTCATATTGACAGCGAGCCGCAGAAGAGATGATAAAGCGATAAGGCCCGCTCACAAACTACTGCATGACAGCGAGTTACTCAACAGAGCACATTCAGGAGACCATTTTAACAGCGAGGATGGACTAAAAGATGCCTCACAAGAACGGAACTACACTTATTTATCGACTACATGACAAATTAATAAAATGACTAAGCCTTTAAAAAAAAAAAAAAGGTTGAGTGAGCACAAAGGAAGAAAAATGGTCCAAATTCTCAAACATATGTTCCTACTCACCTTAAATCCAGCACACACTGAGCAGATGGTCACTATGGTCTTGGATGTGAGAGAGCTGCAGATATGGCAGGAGTCTGGGTGTTCACTAGAGGGCGCCACCTTGGTTTTCTTGCTCTCCTCTGAGGGGGGCTGTAAGTGTTCACTCACTGACTGTCTTTCAGTAGTTTCATACTGACCATCAGAGCTTGTGGCACTGCTTTTATCCTCATTTGCCGACTCTGTAATGAGGCCTGAAGGGTCCTTAACTGGGATGGGTGTTTCATTGTCTCTGGCGCCCACATTTCCCTCCTGTAAAAGACTCCTGGGGGTATCGTAGAGATACCGAAGTGATGTTGGCACCTGGTACTCGTTACCAGACACAGTGGGACAAATACAAGGGCTGAGATCGTGGGCCAAGCGGGGAGGCAAGCTGAAAGCAAACCCAAAGTCTTCCCTAGAGGTGATATCCAGGCTGCCTGTGTAGGAAGAGAAACTTCCCGAGTAAGAGGAATGGCTACCAGTGGCAATGCCGCTGTCAGACGAGCTTTGACGGCCGATTTCCTGCAGCTGCCGTGGGGGCTTGGCCGTGGGCCGGCTACCAGACCCCTGGCTGACAGAAAGCTTCTCCATGCTCTGTAGTGCAGCTTTCACTGCCACATGGCCTGCGCTTTCAGGCGGGTTGGAGGCCGGTTCAGACCAAATGGCCAGCCGGCTGCCAATACTGCAGTCTGATTGGCTTGTGTCTGAAGCGTCGGACGAACCGGATATGCTGCGGTCATCTCCCCCAGCAGATGGGCAGTAGGTGGACGACACTGCCAAGGAAGTGAACATTAATGAAACGTTGCTACCACAATGAATCGTAAACATTGGTTTTATGAATAAAGCACACTGAAGCATTATAATGTCATTATGCGTCTTTTGTCTCTGGTATTTTCACAATATAACATAAACCACAACCATAATCTCTACATTTAATTTAAACATAAGCACAAAGCAAACGTATCATTTACATTTCTTTAAAAAAAGGGGTTGAGAGTGCAGGTGCAGGTGTTTTATGTCATGATACACACTTTTACAAGATTTGTAAAATCAAAACTTTATGTTGCAGTTATGCCACTGATTGTGATCATCACAGTAACATAGTGTACCTGTGCTGCTCCTGTGAGAGAGCATGCTCAGTCGCTTCTCCAGCTCCTGGGCCTCATGGTTCAGCTTCTCCTCTGAATGAGTTGGACTGGCACTGGGGTCTGTCGGAGAGAGCGTCCAGTACATAATATATCACGTTTATACAACTCATTATAGCCTGACAAGTCACGATAAATCATAAAAAATAAAATCGCCTCCTTTGAGGCAGTGAAGCATCAAACAAATAAGTGATGAGGTAAGATTAGAGACAGGGGATCAAAAGTGACACAGCTGAGCATTTTGTCGTGCGTTGACACAGGCACAGCTGTGAAAACACATCACAACACGGCAGAAATGTAAGAACAAACACTTCAAACCACAAGGGTCTGTGGGGTCGTGAAAACAAAAAGTCCTCCTATTGATGTTCATGGTGAGGACAGTAAAATACAGGAGTGATGTGTGCCATCGTTTTATATGCAAAGGGTCAAACAGGGGAACACCTTGTAGTGTTGCACAAATACTGCAGAGGTTATTAATAGTGCTGCCACGTGGCTCAGCTGGGACGAAAGATTGTTGATGCTGTACAAGGACTTAATGTACCTCTGACCACAGCAAGGTCAAATCTAACACTGGATCAATTTGTTCATGTCTATCGGAGCCTGAAACCTTAATGTTGTAAATGAAGCACAACTCTATAAATGTATCGACCTTGTTACATATAACAGCGTCCGCTAGTTAAACAAATAGCTAATATTAGTCTTAGTGTTATTTAATTACATTTTGTTTTCTGGGCACTTTTTCCTCCTTCCTTCCTTTTGAACTCCAATCTCTACCAAAGCTGTGCTATAGCATGTGGCCCATTATACAAACAGCAGGAAGCACATACTCCCTGCAGAAAAGCAGATTCTGCAGTCATGCATGTAAAAAACCCCAAAGAGATTCACTCTCATATTTTATAGAAGTCTATAAGTCTATCTATATCTAATATAATCATAATCTGTGTGGTTTTTTTATATATAATCATTTTACTGCAGAAAAAGGGGAACTTTATAGATTTATATATCATACTAATGTTTTAACAACAGTTTTAAATATTAAAAAGTAGTATAATCAGTTCTCACTGTGACATTCAATTGACATAAAGCAGTCTCAATATTCCATGATTTGTCATAAAACATAACCATCTTCTTTACATAAAAGTGTGAGAATTGTTTTCTAAAAGTTGGCTGCTGTGCTAACAGAGGTTAAAACCACTGCCAGAACATGGCTCGACTAACATCAAACACGACGTGCTAAACATTAATTTCAAATGTTGGCTGGAGACCTCACAGCACTGCTCCCATTTGGCTTCCGTGTACAGTCTGTATTGTTTACAATGCTGTTGCTTGTTGTTGTTTTGTTCACTTGTTGCACAAAGTCATGAATTGAAGTCAGTATAAGCAGCTTGTGCCACTTTGTGTTCCAGGTTTCTCTGACTGACAGGTGTCACCATCTATCACACTGCTGTATTTTTGCAGCTCGCTCATCCCATCTAAGCCTCCTAATCTTTGACCAAGTTATAGGATTTTCTGGTACTAAAAGCTGCCGATGAAACAGGCTTTAAAAAAAAAAAATGATGAGAAATATTGTAACACTATTTGCTAACATTATTGTTAGATGTATTAGTATCAGTTTATGTCTCTCTCATGTTAGTTTGACCATTTGTTTTTACATTTTCCATATTTCTAGACAAACGTTCTAGTGCTAGTTCTAGTAAAGTTTCCATCCTAGAGCTCAAACCGACAATGGGACAAACAGATACATGCTCCTAAGAACCCAACAGCAATTAATGAAAACAGGGACTACTGGAGAGATCTAGTCAGCAGCTGTGTAGGACACAGACACCGACAACCACTGCAGCTAAGTTTGAGTGAAGCACACAAATTAAAAGGCTGGGAAGAGGAGGAGAAGAGCGTAAAATAAGAGGAATAGGAGGGAGAGTGGAGTGGAGTGGTGGGTGACTGAGTATGAAATGAAGGAAGGGGGGGGGGGGGACAGTGGAATCCTGTGGATGAGGTTACATACATGCCCGGAGTGATTAGGAGGCTTTGGCTGCTCTGCTTGTGTGAACTGTGACTTTGACCCCTTGCTCCCCCCTCCAACATCCTTCCCTGCTATTTATTCTACTACTACGCACCATAATAATAGGAGTATGAACTCAACCTGTGATTGGGCGGCAAGACGTGTGAAAGCCAGAATATTTGAGCCGCCACAGCTGCCAGCTCCACATTTCCTGTTAAGTTGCAGACTGGGTGAGAAAAATATTGAAACTGCAAGTGTAGAAATCCAAAAAGGTGTTAAAGCGGACAGCAGGAGAGCAGAGAATGGTTTTAGTAATATTAGATGTAGCATCGAATGTGTTAATAAAATTACTTAAAATAGTAGAAGTCACATGAATTAGTGTATGATTTCTTTTATCTGATATCATAATTTTTACTATGCAATACATTGTGAAAACAAGGTTTCCTTAGTGGAGGAACAGCATTTCTGCAGGACAGTACACTGAGCCTAACTATATCTTCAGCAGACACATTAGCATTCTTTATTCATCAGTTGGTGGCCAATGTTTACACATTTAAAATGACTGTACGCTGCGACAGCTGCTAATAGACCTGCAGCCCCGTGCGATGAGGAGCTTCGCTACTCGGAAAAGCTTGGAAATGCTCAACTTTATGCAAATATTGTCATTCAGAGTGCCAGTAGCAGACTAATCCAATAGTGATCATAAATGGTGCTTTTGGACCAAAGTGAGCTCCTCCCAGAACACCACACCTTACATGGCTTTTTACTGTACACTGAAAGAAAACTAATTACTGTACACTCATTTCAATCTGTCAGCAGTGAAATAACTAAGCAATAGTTTTTTAAAAACACATTTTACAGCTATGCTAGAAAATAACCCCTTTTTATTTTCTACCCAAGCTAATTAGATACTTTTACATTTGCACAATAGAAGGCAGCAGATAAAGAGCAGATGAGCTGAGGGTGGGCAGGTCAGTGCTTGGTGCTCATTATACAGAAATATAATGAGAAAACATTTCACCTTATTAACATTTTCCAAAACATTTTACTTGAGTTTCCAAATGTTCACAAATGAGATCACAGCGTTCACATATTAGTTCAGTCTTTTTACCAGAGTCCTTGGGGCCTTTGACAAACTGAAATGTGCCGCAATAATATTTGGCACTCAACCCGTCTAGTAGCACTAGACCCTCGACTATACGTGGACTACAATTCAATTTGCCATTCAGATCACACATAGTACAGAAGTTATCCTCTTACTGATGTTTTAAGTGACCCTAAGCTTCACATTTCCCACAGGAGACGCATTTCAGGGGTCTGGATGTTTGACTAAAACTATAAATCGCTTCAGAGGATTACCCAATTACATCAAAAAACAGCTGTCAGTCAGAATTTAGTCACATCAAAGACGTCCAACATATAAACCCGCTGACTCATTCTGCCAAACACAGTTGGATTCCTGAAAGGCAGGACACCTCACCGCCATCGTAAAGCTCTAGAAGCACAGGAAGGGGACTACGCAGAGGCTCCTACTGTTATGATGGCAAGTATTGACTTAAGTTCAACCACTATTATCTACATGAACGTCACAAATGACCTGCTTCAATGGCAGTCCTGAGGCTAAACCTCTGCTGTGCGAGTCATTCCATTTGGTTTCAGTTGGTTTTCTGTTCCTTTCCAGCCCAGTAGTATTAAGCACCTGTGGTACTGACCTGGCAAAACTGGCCGCAGTCCAAAAGGGCCTCTGGTTGGGGAGATGCCTCTGACGATGCAGTCAAACAGAAAACTGATGTGCTCGCCCTCAGGAGACACGAGCAGGAAAACACCAGCCCCTGTTTTAAATAAAATAATAACTTTTATTGTCCTGTTTACTGTCCTGAGTTTTTTGAAGAACTCAAATATGCTGGAATACATTAAACATATACGCAATTATGAATAAGAAAGTTAGCGCACAACGGGCTGGATATCATTTAAAATCAATCATAATAGCATCATTATGCATAATTATTGATTAATCAGTTATTTATTTGGTCTACAAAATGATATAAATGTCAAATAGTGAAATGCAGTTCAGTTATTTTTCTATGATATTTTTTCCCGGTAACTGAGAAAGTGGGTTTTCCAACAAACACACAGTCAAAAAAAAAAAAAATAACCCTTATCTGGGATTTATACAGCGACCCTGTGAGCTCAACAATATGCAGCTCCAGAAGACATGGAAGGCGATAAAACGAAAGCTTTATAAAACATCTGAATCAATTTGACAGCACACATGGAGCATTTACGAGAAATATGCTGCACAAGTATAAATATCAAGCAACAGTGTTTGTATAATTTCATAAAACCCAAGAAATTAATGGATCTCAGTTTGTCTTTCACGAGGATTTAGTGCCTGAAAGAGGACGTAATGATGTAGAGGTCAAAGGCCATGATCTCCAGACATCTCCTGACCTCCCACTAACATCACAACAGGTTGCCTATTACAAAGACCACCCATGTGACGCTGTCCTCAGTCACATTCATTACACTCCCCTTGGCTACGAGTCAGTCCAGCAGTAAAATCAGCTCAGACTGATATAACGAGGATCTGATGAGTAAGTGTCTCTGAACCCCGACCATCATTTTTTCTGGATCTGCTTAATTACTCTTAACATTTTCTTGTTAAGAGGATCAACTCGACACGTGATGTTTTTGATAGCAGGTGAGTGAACAGCTTTGGGCAGGTGCGCTGCCAAAAGCTGGAGCAGAGAAAATACAGCACAAAGCTAAAGAACGAACAGGTGGCAGAGCTTGTTTAGTGATTCTGTGTAGGAACAAAAACCACTCTGAGGACCCTTCTGCTCTCCCCTTTAAAAAGTGAGGAAACTTAGCATCCATACAAAGCAGCAACTCTTAATAAATCATGTTCAGTAAGTGGGAAGTGTAAATTAGCTTGGATCTTCACAGGCACAGAAAGCCAAGATTACCCTTTGTAATGTATTTTTACAACAGCATCTAAAAGTCACAGTGAAGCAAACATTAGAAACAAGACCAATTTAACTGGAAACTGTTATTCTTCCTACTTCCCTGAAGCAGTAGTTATAACTTTTTTCACTTCTGCATATACCAAAAAGGTAAACTAATTGATATGCGCCAAGTTTAACTCAATCACTGAATGATTCAAAAGAAATAATCTCCTCCTGTATTTAGAAGTCTTCAAACTAGCAACATTACAGAATCAACAATCCATTACACAATCCCTTAATTAACAGCAATACTACTGCTACTACTACTGATGCTGCTGCAGTGTCTACTAGTGTCTTAACTGTGTTAAAGCAGCATTAACAAAAATAAGCTGCCTTCTCCTCCAGGAAACAAGATCCACGAGACTGAACCAAAAGAAAATGCAATGTAAATAGTAGGTTTAAAGATGCTAAAACCCTAGATTTGTGGTGGGTCCATTTTTAAAAGTAAAATCATTAATAAAAGGAAACATAGGGCCGTAACAAGGGATCATTCACTCTGACTTCCACTACTGTAGGTGGTTCTGCAGTTTTATACATTATATACAAAATCCTCTCCATCACACTTTGGTAAATTGGCTCTCATGAAAAACACTGAGGATAAACAGTCAAGCAGCGCAAGTCAAGCCTGACTTTTGACACCATTACAGGGAATTCACAGTGCAGCACAAAGAGCAGCTTTTGCATAATAGTGCATATGCCGCACTGCAATGGTGCAGCGCCGAGCAGAGACTTTGAGCCCAGCTGCAATGACCTTTGTGGTCACGGCCAGTCATACACACTAATTAACCTTCATGCGTTTTTGCATTTCCAAACTGGTACAGTAACTCCTTTATGAGCCAGTACAGAACATTCACTGAGCAAAATCTCAACAAGCAGCTACGTGCATCATGTTTGGTCTCCTGCTATCGGCAGCCCGAGGGAGTTGCAGAGTGAACCCAATGCGAAGCACAAGACCCGTTTGTCCGCTATAATGTGAATACTCGTTTACATCACTTTTCCCTGTACTGTGACTAAACGGTACTGAGAGATTACATGTGACATGAATTCACACCCTTCAGCACACAAAAATTCAGACTCAGCTTCTTCTTCGGTCATTAATGTCTTTTCTTCTTTGTGTATCAAGGTAAAAGCCACATCTGACCTTCTTCACATTATGCGAGATCCATTGCTGAAGATTTAAAGGGGCTAAATAAATCACATGTCACATTCTCAAGTGTCATGTTTACAACAGGGTCATTGCGTGTCCCTAACGCTCCGATGTCCCTGGCATTCCCCCCCGCGTCTGTCCCAGTCACCCTCCAGGTGCTAACACACACACACTTGTCTCAACATTAATGGTTTCACATCTTACGCGAGATCACAGGGACACGCAAGACTATGACGGTTTAAACTGAGCTCAGGGACAACTCATGATCCTCAAACACAGCTTCTCTGGAGTGATGCATGATGCTGGTTTTCGAGCGCAGCAGGGGAGATCCCGCACAGACTGAATCATTTCCTCCAGAAGGTTTTTTTGTCATGATGAAGCAGCTGTTCTCCAGCCTTCTCCTGCTCCATTTTCCAAGTCAGAGGGGACAAAACGTGAAAAAACAAAAAAGAGAACTGCCTTTTACACACTTTGCAGAATTCACCTGAGCAATTCAATTTGAACTCAAACTACCTATGGCCAAAGGTATGTGGACATCCTTACAAATGAGCTCTTTCTATACTCATGGGTACTAACCTGCTGCCCCGACTCATGTAGGGAAATTTACTAAAAGATTCTGGCACTTAGCTGCAGAGATTTACTCCTGTTCAGCCACAGAAGCTGAAAATTCTTCCATACCAATCTTTTTAGATCATCACAGAAACATTGCAACATAAAGCTGAAAATAAACATAACATTGCTTGGAGAGAGTGTTGAACAGCTGGGCTAACATAAAAAAACTGAATTTAATGCTGGAGAATACATTAATAGTCACAGTAACCAACAAACCACCAGCTACCACAGTCAAACTGCACAGGACAGGCCTCAGTTTCTGAGTAGCCTTGACTGTATACAAGAAAAGACATTTACATCAAGAATAGCTGTCAAAATGAATCACGCTATGTAATGAATATGTTTGGTCAACTTTTTGACTAGTAGTAATACAAAATACCAAATCATTGTGTCCAATATTAGTTTAGACATGCAGCCCCTGAGTCACCAGAGGGAACCTGAATCCATCTGATAACACTGATTCTGAAAAACAGCTCCAGACGTAAATACACAAAATTACATCCACATACTTTTATGACATGGTAAAGCAAAGCAGGAAAAACTGAGAGCAGGTAACGCTAACAGGATCTTCTATTAGCCAGTAAATAAAACTCAGAAATAGCTGCATCAGAAGAACCACAGGCCGTTACCGTTGGCAACCGTATAAGTTATTATCACTGACATAAAGCAGCTAATCAAGGATGCACTGTACATTATCTCACCCTTAAGACACTTGTGAAAGCTCTTTTGTTTGTGTCATAAAACTCAACACAGCATCTTTCTTAATGTGTCCATCTGGAGGCCAGATGTACGAGCAGCAGCACAAAGAAAAACAACCAGTGAATCAGTTCGACCTACTAATCCTAATGTTGACACCGATGTTCACTGTGCTGAGAGATGCCAAATGAAAGTTGGGATTGTCGCACACAGAAATCAAAATGTACCTAGAGTATATTATATGTTATAGCTTCTCCAAACACAATTGGTATGGGACTTTTCCCAATTATAACTTTCATATAAGGTTTTATAAAACACCGAACTGCTTTGTATTCTCATTTGTCCTCATGTAATAAATTATTCATCACCATGACATTACAGACAACAACGTGATCAAAACTAATCACCCCGGAGCTAAAACTGAACTGCAGGACAAGGTTTCCTTCAAACAATTCTCCACTGTAAAACACAGGCCCTTGTGCAAAATGTGTTTTATATTATCAATTTTTCTATGGAAAACTAGAAAAAAAAAGCTGTTTACAGCTTCTGTCACAAGAAAAAAGGTTGAGACTTTTAATATTCTGCTGAAACTTGGTTCCCAGTACCAACTGGCTTTAATGTGCATTTTTAAGTCCCAGCTGCACACAGTCACTGCAGACTGAATCCACAAATACAGTCTTGAATCACAGCCAGTGATGATTCTGTGTTTGAGAAAGACATAAGGAAAACACAGCTCATGTCATGAGCTAATGAGCTATTGGCCTAATAATGTGACTTAATGTTACTCAAGAGACACTAGAGACATTTCTTTTAAAACCACCTTATATTTATTTGATTTACACTCTTACGCTCCTTTGCCCTCATTTTAAACTGTCTTCTGTTTAATTTTAGACTTTTTGTCTTGCTTTCCAAAAACTGTCTCAGCTTTGCTTCATGTGGTTAAAAACCAGCTGTAAAACACTAAACAATTCATGGAGCCACAAAATGGATGAGCAGACAAGTTATTAACTACCCCTAACAAAAGTAGCATCAAATCACAAAGTGTAAACAGCAATAAACTTACAGTAACCACATCTGGTCCCTCCTTCAAACACAAATCCATTGGGAACCGGTCCGTATCTGCGCAGGTCTGGAAGGTTCCAGTGGCCGATGATGAGAGGAGGGACATCCCGCACCAGAGCCAGCAAGTTGTTACACAAATGAAGAGTTGCAGGTCCACTCTCCAACTTGGTCCCTGGTAAAACTGCAACGCTGAATCTGTGGACTGAGCAAACAGAAACTGGTTGGATCAGAAAAACAGAAACCTCTCAATTCATTAAAATGTTTAAATACGTTTCCTGTAAATACTGGAGCTGCAGAAAGTTGACCTAAAAGATTCAAAATTGAGAACTGACTACCCTGGCTTTGTCCAATGCTCCGTAGTGATGCCACAAACACCCAAACTCTAACGTGTCATTTTTACATACATAACTTGTTGATTACAAACCATCAAAGCTCCAATTTAAGTGTAGCATTATATTTAACATACAAATGGAAAAGCAGTATTGATCTACTTGTCCAACAAGAATAATATTTTGTTTGTGAGCTCTTTTTTTGTTGGTAAAGATTTGTTTTGGGGGTGCACTGTAGAACTGCCCTGCACTGAGGAACTTTACCTTTCTGAAGAGAAACTAAGCAATGAGGTTGTCTCCTGAGTCAGATTGTAGAGGAAAAATAAAAACATCGTGTCCTTACACAGTGATTACTTCGGCATGGATGTGATTTAATTCACCAATAAAAGAAGAAGAAACAGCTGCACTCAGAGAATGAAATCACTGAGCTGAGCAGTGAACACAACAGCCTCAGATCTAAAGCCCAATGCAATCAAACACTCTGTCATACACAGTCAATCGCTGCTAATAAGAAACCAAAGAGGAAAACTGGGTGTAAAATTAGAACAAAGAACGAGCATTAAAACAGTTTTTCTGCCTGTGACTCTATTCAAAGCAAATGTGAGACAGCAGCAGTGAGCCATTATGTCTTTTCCTGATTTGGACTGAACTTGGCCGGGTGTTGAGAAAATCTCAGCCAGCTGCATCACATCATCACTCAGGTGAAGGAAGATCCATACAATGTCACACACACACACACACACACTTTTATCCAGCTCCCTCAATGCAAATGGCAGGCCTCAACAGGCGTCTATGGCAGCAAGCACACACACAAACTTAAACATACACAACGGTTTAAAACTGCGAGGACTGTGATGTAATTTGTCTGCAGCACTGTGTCCTCTTCCAACAATCAGTTCCTATCACTCTGTCATTAGTTACTGCTTTAAAATTCAGCTGGACTCCTGCCATCAGCCAAACAGTGCACGACTATTAATAGCTCCTTTTTGTTTGTCACTCATATGACACTGTACACAGTATATAAAGACATGGACAAAACTATTGGTACCCTTCCATTAAAAAAAAAGTTATAATAAAAGAAAGGTATCTAACATCTATAATATATTATTTTTGAACCAAAAGAATATTTTAAAAAATACAACACAGCCAAGACATGTTGGTTAGAAAAGATTGTAATTAATTGGATTAGTGAGGTTTCTGTTTCCTAATTGTAATCATCATGTCTTCAATCTGGTAATTAGTCATTTAATTCTGTTTTAATTGGAAACAAGTAGTAAATCTGATGTTTATTTTAGTATTTTAGTAAAATATTATGTTGACTCAAAACGCAAAAGTAAAGCTAGACAGCCAACACTTTCATCCACATCAGTACATGTCACTAAATGTTTGGCTATACATCAATATTTAGTTCTATGGTGGCAGAAATTAATCGAGCACAGAAATATAAACAAAAACCCAAAACAAATCTAAACGCATTTAATTACTACGATTATCCTTCTCCGTTCTCTCATAACAATCATGCCTGGGAACAAAAAAAAAAAAAAAAAAAAAAGGTCTGCATGCAGTGATCTACTAAAAAGGGACCGTCTGTGCATCATCATCATCATCATAACACTGAACCTCATTTTAAAGCTTTGTTACCGACTTGTGGATGTGCAGTGCCCAGCCAGCATCTGTATTCCAGCCATTTTTATAACTTAGAATATTGTTTTAGATGTTTTATATATGGATGACATGTTTATTTTATTGCCATCAGCATTTCACAGAATTTCAATAAAAGCATCGTAACAGCTCGACTCAAAAACCCTTCAATAATCTGTCCCTTCTGGAGTATGGGAGGTTGTGATTGCAGCAACTAACTCAACCAATTTCCTGTGAGTTTTGCATGAACTTGCAAATTAAAACTTTTTTTTTGTTTTTTTGTTTTTAGAAAAGGTGTCGCAAAATCAGGCATTTTAGACTGAAACAATAAAACAAATTAAAAAAGTGTCAGCAAAATCGTGCAGAGACTGAATAATAAACCCCTGCAGAGCCCAGGAGCTGCTTTTGATAACTAAATATATACTGACTACATCAAGCAAGCTACCTGCTTACGATTGTTTTTCTCCTTTTAAATAAGTCTGAAGGATGCCACCCTTTATTTCCCCCTGGCTGGATTCATGCATAATGCTCCCTTGTCTCCACGCTGCATCAGGACTTTTTCCCATGTCCTGACTTCATTTTATCTTCTGCACATCAAACACAGAACTGAACGCTGATCCCCTGAATGGTTTTCCTTAATCGAGCTCCTGCATGACTCTGAGTTTTCTGACTGCAGAGCAAAAGGGTTTTGCCGTTTTTGCTCCCAGTCTATGGAAAACTCCAAAAGACATTAGGTCCATCAGCAACTGCATCTGAAACCCTCTACAGGCAATATCCCAGCTGTCATATGTAGTTATAGTTATTCATTGACCTTTTTTTTGACTTGAGAACTTCAGAGCACGAAAGGTGCAAACTTACATAAGTGACAATAAAATTGCTTTGCTTTTTTTCATAGATTTGTCAAATTACAAAGCACTTTTCTGTGACTGCAGTGAATTTCAAACAATGAAACCTGCCAGTGTGATGGATGAACTAATCTGGTTGTTGAGAATTGCTTTAACTACAGCACAGTGAGGTCAAGTGTAGTACTACAAATTTTGAGTCACTGGAAGTTCTTAAAAAGTTTTAAGGGGAACAAAAATAGAGCAGTGGGGGAGAAGCAGCAGAAAACAAAAACACAAACCGAAGCGGTGAGATTTTCTCACCTTCTCCGAGGCTGTATCGCAGGCGAACATCCCACGCCTGCAGGGCCTCCCTGCTGTCGAAGCCCAGCAGAGTGGACTGGTTCAGGCACAGGATGGCCAGAGTAAAAGCTACGCCTTCATACCACTGCCCTGCCTCTAGGCCGCAGATCTCTTCCAAGGTGAAACTGGTCCTCTCCTTGTTGCCCTGAGCTTTGTCCGACTTGTCTTTAAAAACCAGGAGCAGGAGGCAGTCTGAAGGTGTCGGTGTGAGAGAAAACACAACCAGGAAAATGTTTATCACTATTGTGTGAGAGTAATAGTACTTTTTTTTGTTTGTTTGTTTTTTTGTTTTTTTTAGATGCAACACTTCCCTCAAAGTAACTATAAACACAGTTTAAACCTATAATTAATCTCCTAAATTACACTGTCACACACTAACAAGATGTATTGTGACACACGGTAGCTGCTGTGATGTCCTTTTGTCTTTTGGTGCCTTCCAGCAATCAGTGTCAACTGACCAAACAAGACTGTGTGTGTGTGTCCCTCACACTCCTCTCTTAACACACATAACTGAGGCATGAGCTCAGACAGCTGTGACAACACTGACATCAAAGACCGGAGGAGAAGGACTCAACCTCAGTCCAACCTGTGGAGCATGTTAAGCTGTCCAGGAGCAAAAATCTAAAGAACCTTTTCTCTGACACTGTGTGACGCAGTGCAGTCATCTGTATCCTGGTGCTTATTCTTAAAATTCAAAAACGCCAAGAAGTAACAGATAAACAACCCGGTAACCTGAAGCCATCTCAGTGAATGTGACTAAACAACACATAGATTTACTAATTTACCCGGTGCATGTAAAAATACAGGTGGGCTGAAACTTTCAGTCCTTACCACATTAACTCTGACCACAGTATAAAATAAGGGTCAGTTTTGTAAAATGATGTTCAGAGAAAATTTGAAAATCAGTTTTACTTCAGCCTTTGTACTCGTAAAAAAAAAAAAAAAAGTCATTGAAGCTTGTGAACCAAGTTTTAAAATTGAGTTTACTAAAACAAATAGAAAAGTCACAGTCAGATTATGTCTGACAGAAATAACACACATTTAATCTACTGTGAACTTTGGGGCCGTTTTTTTTGCAAATCCTGGTCCAGCTTCATTATAGTTTTACTTTTTAATAGTTATTTTACACACTGCTAAGAACCTGCAGTCACACTCTTACAACAGAAGCTTTTTTCCCTTTTTTTTTTTGTGTGTTGGAATATGTTAAAACACACTGTTACATCTGTTCCCAAACTTGTTACCAAACTTGATGTGTTGTTCAGTTTGTGAACACAGACATTACTTTTATAACCCTTATCTGAGCCTATAAACGACGCTCAGGTCCTGCATAAAGCAACCGGGCCTTATAAACACATGAAGGTCCGTGCAGCTGGAAAACATGCAGGGCAGCACCTGATAAGTTCAACTAATCTTCATCCATTGTGGCGCAGCTGAAGTGCGCGTTGACACACAGTGTATTAAAATGAAGCCAAAGAGTAAAAGTGAGCGTCAGCTTTAAACCTCGCTGATATTTACCTGCCACAGGCGACGGCTTACGAAGGACGAGCCACCTAGTTTTCCACTGTGAAAGAAAACAAAAAAAAACTTTTTTAAGCACAGGTGAAAGTACGCTGGTGTACTTGTGCCACATCCGTCAGCACATTTAGACAAACTAACCACCTTTTTCCCATCTCTGAGTCTGGCATATCCCTCCACGACAACAGAATCCGTCATCTTCAGTCATGGTTCCTGACAGCTGCAGAGTCGCTGCCTGAATGAGGGGTCACTTTCAAAATAGCTGCTCCTCTCTGCTTGTGGGGCGCAAACTCGCCCCCAGCAGAAGCCACATGGAAAATGGCATGACCACTGTGTGTGTGTGTGTTTGTTTGTGTGTGTGCGCGCGCGCACCAACCAACCAAGCTACTGCCACCTGGGCGACTTTACATCACCTGCTGCTGCAGGGAAAACTACTGAAAGAAACGATCACATGATTCACATATCACAAATATCACATTAGCTAAATAACTTAAACTTACTGTACAAAGGCAATCATTTTTTTATTGAATTGTAAAAAAAAAAAAAAAAACAACAACAATGTATTTGAATCATGGATAAAAAATTAAAACATTACTATTAAGTTTGGGGACGTTGTGAAGTGACACTAATAACTTGGATAGTTTATGCAAAAATGGGGAAAAAAACGCTTAATAACAATCTAAATTAAATCTAAAGCGCTTTGCCTTTTATCTTAAACAAAGCAAAGTTTTGGGCACTCAAAGAAATGTGTTTAATTGTTTGTTAAAATATTAATTTCTTTATTTTGGATTTTATATATAATCTTATATTCACTTCCCTTTTGCCCACCAATCTACTCTCAATATTTTGTTAGGACATGTTGCAAATTCTTTAAAAACAAAAAACTAAAATCTCTTTTACAGAATATTCAGACAGTTACAGTACAACGGTACAAGACATCAATGACAGTTTCAAGTCTTCTTGGGTAAGTCTCTATATGTGTATGCAAATAATTGTGAGTATATTAAAATATTTTGCAGAGCCGTGCAAAGTTTCACCATTACACTTTTCATCATATGATTCCGACTATCCTGTGCGATACAGTTGAAACATGCAGAAAAAGACAGTAAGTCGACCTTGTTTTGTCGTTGTTTCAAGCTCATAAATAAGCCGTGGCATTTAAAGACAAACACAAAGTGAAAGTATAACAGCTTGCACATCTGTGAATCCATCCCAGTGACAAGAGTGAAATCTGTTGCTAATGAAGACCAAGCCATGAAGTTAAAAGCGTTAGAAAAAAACTAGCAAGTGAACCATGAGTTGGGATTCTTTTGTTTCTTAAAGGCTCTCAAACATTTGTCAAGTCAGTAAAGGCTTATTCAGTCACAAAATGTTTCACAGTTGAACAGACAACCAACATACCAATTTGCAATATATTATATCTCATATATTAAAACTAATGTCCATGTTATTTCCATTCATGAAGTCTTGGGTTTGCCTTTGATCACTGAATTGATCCAGTCGATGTAGTTGACCACTTTCGTGTAAACACCAGGTTTTCCGGAGCGACCACAGCCCTCTCCCCAGCTGATGATCCCGTACAGGAAGCTGACATCATTCCTCGAACAAGCCAAAGGGCCCCCGGAGTCGCCCTGGGGAAACACATACAGTCCGCCCGCATAAACATACATGTCCAGATCAAAGTGGAGCCGCACAAACAGCTGAGTCACACACTAACACGTATATAACCAAAGCCTGCTTTTTACCACTGAGGTAAACAGTTAACTGTGACATTTAATTCAGGACGAAGGTGCTTCAATATTTTACAGGTTGAGGGGGAACTCTGGAGCTGTGGACGTCTCTGCTAACTTCCCCTGGCACTTTACTCGGGGGAATCTCATGCTAAGTGCTGTTCCACTTTTTCATATCCACTCTTCAGGAGGAGCTCAGCCAGTGTATAAACTTCAAAAGTCCCCAAATCCTTTATGTTTATTTGCCATCTCCAATACTCTTCCAGTAAGACTATAAAAGCTATAAAAGTTTGTACCTATGAATGTATTTCTGCTTACATATTGATTAGTTTGAAATAAAAACTTTCAGCTTTTAAATTGCAGCTGTTCTCTCGGTAAGGTGCTAAACTCAAAGCTAATGTTTACTTAGCATTTAGAGTGACAAGTAAACAAGTTAAAAAACAAGTTTATGACAGAAACAACCTGACAGTTGATCAAAATGTTGATATTTTAAAAAAAAACACTATATACCTCAAAACAAAACATCATGCCAAAAATTCCATAGGTCATTAGGTAGCAATGGATTTCTTAAAAGTTACTGCAACCCAAGCCACAGACTGTTTTTGCAGAAGCATAACTTGAATTTAAAACAACAGACACTGTGGAGAACAGATAAAATTCCCAGGATGTGGTCTAGGCCCTGTTGAATCCCTACATAAGCACTCCAACATAAAACCATCACGGTTTTCCTACCTGGCACGCATCGACACAGCCGTTGAGCCCTGCACAAATCATGTCAGCGGTGACATGATTCCCGTAGACCTCTGGCTTCCTACAAGTGTCGTGAGGAATCAGTCTCACTCCACCCTCCTGCAGACTATTGTACCCCTCTACCTCTGCCAAATGAAGGACAAAAGAAAAATTATTGTGTGACATGAAAGTGGTACCTTGTGCCCTTGATTTTTGAAATACTAAAGTGAAAGTAAAAATGCAGTTTCTTTTTTCTATTCAGTTCAGGACCAGAGAAAGTCACTGAGTGCTGCTGCAAAGACTCAAAGTTTTTGTGTGATTTCTTCTATGAATGCTCAGCTCATGTTTTGGATCTTTGGTCTGTTTATAATGGACGCACATCAGCACAACAGTTGCAACCACACTAACTGGCCACTTCATCTGGTAGACCTGTACAATTTAATACAATCCAATACAGCAGATCTGCCATGAAGTTTAAGTTTTTTAATGTTATAACTTGTCAGTTTTTCAGTTGAAACTGTGAGAAAGGTGATAATTCTACTATCTGTTTATTATTGAGGTCATAGTGGGTGGGAGGCATTAGATTAGGAGGTGGTACTAATGTTTTTGCCCTCTCATTTAGTTCAATAGAGTGACCAAAACATTTGTAATAATAATGTCACTGTTTAATATGCTGACATTGGTGTGTCATTGTTAGTTGACAGTTTGCACCACGCAAACTAGACCTGAAGTACAGATTAAATAAGAATAAATATTTAATATCCAATAACTGGGAGATGATTGCATAGCCTATGAAACCAAAACTAACCAAAATAAACCATCTTTTTAATATACTGTATATATATATAAGCTGTCAAAAAGATATCAACATGTCAAAATGCAGATTAAAGTTGGTTATGCTGATAACTAAAATGTGTTAGCTAGGTCAGCAGAATCTGTGATTCCCCACAAATACTAACTTTGGGCATTTTCCTATATGTATTTTTACATTTGTGCCTTAATAAAATTAAACAAAGTTAAATGAAATAAAATTCAGTGTTTTCTGGTAGTTATGTTACAACTTCTCTGTGATCTGTTCACACTATTGATTATTAGATGCTGCTAAGAAGTTTTTCTAGCCACAGATTTTCACTTTTATATAATTCTTTCTAGGATTTCTGTTTTTTTTTTTCTTTTTTCGGAATTTGGAAAATCACTAGTTTGAAACAAATTGCTTCTAAGAATTCCAGCCTTACACAGTTCAGGTGGACCTTGACTGATAAAATGATGCTACTAACACTTAAGTATAGTGTCAGTTAAGTGGTTAAGTAGTCAAGGGAAGACAAATCATGAAGCTGCAGTGCAAAAAAGTACATTTCATGTTTGAATGTATGTAGTTACGAAGATGATATTGAAATGTTGACCCACTGTTGACCAATGTTGATCACTTACTCTCATGCATGCGTCCCCAGCCGCTAATGGCACAGCAGTAGTGATCAGGGAACGTGAGGTTTTTGTCTGGGAGACAGATGGGTCTGATGAACGGGGTTTTCTTCACACACTGCCCGTCCTGCTTCTTCAGTTTGATCAGAACTGCCACACAGAAGCACAAAAATATATTGTTAAATGATGAAGCGTGTGGTAGACTCGAAGACTCCGTTTCCCGATGAAACTGCCACATCCAACTGTCGCTGTGTGTTCATGTGGGGGAGCAGAGGGACACAGCTGCTCAGTGACGCACAGCTGCGCACACAGTCCAGGGTCTTAAGTGAGTTTGTGTTTTTCTGAATGGGGACAGGAGGTCTTCAAGTTTATGTGACTCACTGGTGTGTGTGTGTGTGTGTGTGTGAGTGTGTGCGCAGTTAATAATTACCGATGTCATGTAGTGTTGGATTAAACACTGAGAACTGTTTTGGAAAGATATACTCCGCCACTCCGAATGTCCTGGTGTTGGGGCTGGTGACATTGAAGTTTTGCTGGCCAAGCACAACTCGGAGCTGAGACTTTTGGGGGCTGTGGGAAGATGTGGGTGTTTTTATCAATGATGCAGTAAAGCATGCACTCTTATATTATACAAAGCCATGTCTTTCTAAACCTGCTGGAGATATTCTCTTTTGTCTATATAGAGAACCATGGGATACTCTGATCCCTTTTTACCACCAGCATAAGTCTAAAATGTCCACATCTGTGCATGAAATACTAAAATCCAACAGGCAGATTACTATTAAATTTATCTAGTACAATTAAACTCCACAGAGAATGAACATTTTTCTCTTTGGCCCAATTTAGTAGCACAAATATCTTTTCTTCAAGCACTTTTTTCACACTTTTACCACCACTGTTGGCTCCAGTAACAGTCAAAGCCTCAGTGTGTTGTTTATTAAGTGAACTGTTGAGTGTAATAAAGCTCACGGACTTGTTTTCATTTAGCCGTGAAGTAATATTTAAAAGACTTGAAGACATCCCTTTCAAACTTGAGATTAAAAATCTTTTTCAACATCTAATAAGAGGGATTCATACTCACAGCAGCTTGCAGGATGTGCAATGTAAAGATATGTTTTGCTAAAATACTTTGACCTTGGCAACATATTCCTGTTTGTTGGAGGACATGTATGCATTTTCATGCCTGTGTGCACGAGCTGGTTTTACGTTTTCCTCGAACAGGCTCGTCTAATTATAGTGTGTTCATAAAGCTGCAATGAGGGGTCAAATCACATGTGCTTTGAGTTACAACAGTCAGAACAGTTTAGAGGGAGAAACACTCCTCTCTGAACTGTGAGTATCTTCTGAAGGATGATGGTTTTTCTAACACAGCTGACTCAAACTAAGCCTAAAGTTTTTCCCAATTTCGTTAAAAATATAACAACATATTGCACAGCATGTTGACTCGCGAGGCTGTCAAAACTGAGCTTTTTCCGATGACAGCATGCGTTTCCATGACGTACTTGCGGAAGAAGCAGTGCGCCGCAGAGAGGACCCAGCAGGAGGAAATCAAGGTGCCGGCGCAGAAGTCCATTTGTCCAATGTAGATGGCTGCCATCCAGGGGTGAGTGCCCGGCAGAGCAGAGTTTCCACCCAGTATCCGGCCCCTGGCTACCGACAGCCTCTTCTTATGCTTTTTCCCACACACAGGCTTCTTGGCTGGCTGGGAGGGGGTAGGTTTTGAAGGGCTGGGCAGGGTGTTAAACACGTTTACTCTTCGAGAAGAAGCTGCATGAGGAAGCAAATCAAAGCAGGTCACATATTACTACAGTAAGTACTACATTAAACTACACTGTTCTGACAAGATCTAAAATGAAACCACTACAAATTGGTTTGACAGCCACAACACATTTCCTAAATACCTCTACAGAATATTTTCGCTTTTGCCTCAGGCTAATTTCCCCCCTGCAAGAGGCAACTCAGCTTTTCTACAGGGCGAAACTATCAAGGTGACAACGCAACCTCGCGCTGAGTGGGGCACAGCAGATGGAACAAGCTCGTGCATTGTGCGCACACCCCTGGCATCGTGACAGACAAACAACTGTGCCAAGTCCCACTCACCACATAAACATTCGGCTGCACCTGACATGACATGTTCATTCAGTGTGACTCATGCCTTCTTTTCTCTTATCTCATCAAGTCCACGTCCACTCGTCTGAATTGAACTTTTCAGAGCGGCTTGATTCAGCAAAGTTCAGCTCTATTTTCTGCACATTTTTTTTACAAGTACTGGATTTCTAACTAAAATCTGAGGCCTTTAATGAGATGTTGACCTGTCAAGTGTTGGTGTCACAAACTGAGGGTAAGAGAACAAAGCCAGTGCCCATTTTGTGTCTATTTATTGCACTCTTTTTTTGCGACTTCTTAAGTCATAGTAACTCTTTTCTTATTTATAGTTGTCACGTGTATCATTTTGTGTTTCTTAACTGAGCTCACTGAACATCAAAAAGAAATATTAATACTCAGGGGCCCCCAGACCTGTTGGGCCCCATTCAGTAATCCACCCATGAGGTAAATACAGAAAAATCACATTTACATATAGTGATTTCAGGTTCAAGGCTCAGGCAAAAATTCAAGTCAAGTAGAAGCATTAAAGCAAAACAATGCTATTAATAGTGACATCTGAGTAAATAATGTGGGCTGACAAAGATTTATAAGCAAACGATGAAAACAAGATCAAGCTGTCTGAAAAATGTGTTTGGCCGAGCTAACATGTAACGCCTTAACCATACGGTAAAACATGAGAGTATGTAAATTCACGCTTTCAGTGATGAAAACAGCTACTTAACAAATGAACCACAAGTTCTTTAACAACGTGCAATGGCGTCACAATTTTGTTTTCCTGAAAACTCGCTGTGCCACTAACAACTTTAGCATTAGGACGGTTATTACGAAAACTATAAAATTCCTCATTTCCTGTGGCTCCTTTTTACTCACACACAGCCATCACACAGGAGGGGATGTCACAGTACTCCCAGGAGATGGCGTCGTCATTTAGCGTGTAGCACCACGGCCTCTTGTCCCAATCTGGGTTTCTGCACATACAGCAACACAGTGGACAGAGTGTGTGTCGGTGTGGCACTACTTTTTTTGAACACTACACATTACTCAGGACAACACAGTAGCTAAATGCTCTACAGGGTTGTGTAACTGTTATTTGCATTCATGTACATGAACTTTTAAGGATTCGAAATAACGCTTCTGTGATGTTAAAGCTGCAATATAGCTGGTTTTATAGCAATGAACTAAAAACCATGCAAATAATCTATCTGTGTGGAGCCAGCCTGTGAGTTTGAGTCCTAACTCAAATATTTGAAATTCAAATGGTCTTTCCTTTGATGTTTGGGACATTTGGCTGCATATACCAATGGTGTTGACTTGCCATATGGCTGCTTGGTAGCCATAGCAACAAAAACAACTGAGAAAAGAAGTGAGAAATGAGGGAAGAACAAATGTGTCAGAAGAGCTGTTTTTGGATCATACATGGGTCGGCTTCAGAGTGTGCACCTCTAATGTTCGAGGGGGTTTTATGGCTGCTGGCTCTGAGGGCTTAGCCACACGAGTGCTGGCACGTGAACTTGACAGATAAGGGCGAGCAGACAGCTTTGCTAGTTCAGGGTTGAAAGCTGGATATTACAGTTTTAAAGAAGATTTTAGGGCAAATGTATAAGGGAATCTGGTTCTACAGATAAGGCAGCTGGAGTTGTAGTAGCCTCAATATTAACACACAACAGAGCAACTTTCATATATCGTGGTGCTTCAATAGCAGATAATTAGCAGGTTGTCTGAGAACACACACCTGCAGAAGGCATGCTCGCCGAGGCCCTTGCGGGCGGAGGCAGCAACGGTGCCCACATGTAGCTCGTTGTGCAGCAGGTCTGAGTTCCACGGCAGACACCGGACACCAGACACCGTTGTGCCCACCACCCCTCGATAAGCCGTGCCCCTGCTGTTATAGCACTCTGTCGCCGGCTCTGTGCGCGTACACACACACAAAACAGACACACACCTCAATCATGTCTCCAATCCGCAGTATATTGTAGGTATGTAAACAATACGAATGCAATCAAACTATTTCCAGGTGCAGATGTGTGATGACAGATCTGTTTCCTGTACACTGGAATCCGTCAGAACAAGTCTTAAAACCTAAATCTTTTAGTGCGAATTAACAGCAGCAGTTTGAACAAATGAGGACAAGTTTAGCCGCTTGCTCTTGTCTTCACCTGCTACCATTAATCAAGCCATTCTCACACACTTGAACAAGCATGCAGAAGAACCAGGATATGTGAGGATATGTGACAAACACAGGAGGGGCCACATACAAGTGTAATTTAACAGTCTAATAAATACATGTGATGACACAGACCTCACAAAAGTTGATTGCTTTTATGTGATTATCCCACTGATGTATAGTAAGAGCAAATTGTATCAGGTCTATTTGACTGGAGGAAAATGTATTATAGAGTCTTACTCACCAAAGCTGCAGTATGGACCACTGAAGCCATATCTGCAGTTACACACTTCCTTTCCGCTGGATATGATCAGTCGACACGTTCCACCATTGAGACAAGGGTTTGTGCGGCATACTGGACACATCGAGACACAATTATGAAATAAAAAAAAAAAAAAAACAACTTAAAACACAGAGTCTCATTGCAAAGGGGTGGATTGTAGTGACAAATCCACAGCTCCCCTCAGATCTGTAAAGCTTGTTTTAGTATATTGTAGCTCATAGTTTTGGATTTCTGGCGCAGAACCTTCCTGTTTTGGTTCACTCTTACTGATCTAATCATTTTTGTTTTCTTCCAATTTTGTTAAAAAAAAACTATGATAAACTCATGTGCTACCTGTCTAACACCATGTAGGAGGCATAAAATGTTAGCAGCTAACAGTCAGTGACGTTATGTCAGCTTTTACGGGTGGTTATTTTAAAAAAAACAACAGTAAAACAACTTTCTAAACTAAACCTTTCAGTTCAGTTGACCCTTCCAACTTTAGCAGGAAATAGCTTGCCACCTTGAGACAAAGATGGTTAGATTTCGGGAATAAGGTCAAGTTGTTAGGGTTCAGAAAAGTTAAGTCAAAATTCAGTCAAAGTCGTCCGTCTCGTCGGCATTCTCTGAAATTTGACGTCCTTGTTCCAAGGTGCTTTTGTAATGGATGATTGATCACATAACATTTTCACTAGTTACAACATACTCTTGGCGCCCGTGCTTCATTGTACGGAAATTCTATGTGCCCTGGGTATTCCCTAAAAATCTGCTGCAACGTCTTCAATAGATGCCACAGACAAGCGACCCCACATGCCCCTGTGCCCAAACAAAGAGAACTGGTAATATATCAGGAAGATGGATAAAGAACACAATTTCTGTCATCTTTCTGCTGAAAATGAACTCAAAGCACATTCAGCTGCTCCAGCTAAAATAATGTTTTCACTTTAAGATGAGCCACAATCACGGTAACAAAAAACTGCTTTGCTTCACTGCCTTTCTCTCTTTTCTGCCTGGAAATCTGTTAAATGCCCCCAGTGAGATAAAAGTGCTTTATGGACCCACTGGGTGTGACCTAGAGCACATAGAGGCTATATGACTCACAGTGAGTCATATAGCCTGTCTTACCTTTTAGGGCAAGGTAACTTTTGTAACTATGGAGGTGTGATCAAAGAAAGGGCAGGGTCTGTCTTTCATTTCTTCTGCTAGGAGGTGATTTTGGAGAGAGAGAGAAAAAAAAAACACAAATCTCCTCAGGCTAGGAGGAGACCTGATACTATATATGTTTGAAGGCATGGCAAAGCGGTGAAACTGCTAAAAAGGAAGCTGGCTATATACGGGGGTTTTGTATGCTGCACTTCACATCAGTTCAACACTGAGTGCAAAACCCCTTGTTGGGCTTTATCTCATCCTCCAAACTGAGGCAGACCACAGAGCAAAAACAAAGGAAAAATGGAGCAGAATAACAAAAGCTGAAGCATATCTCACCTGTGTAGCGGACTCTTTCACACTTGATTTCTCCTGCCACACATGTGCACTGTTCCACATTACGCAGGTGAATTCGTCCCCAAGACTCTCCGGTGTCATAATAGCGCAGGTGTAGGGTTTCATAGCACTTCTCTGAAAAGCCGAGACAACACATAAAAGGCAGTGGGATGAAATGTGAGAGGTGACTGAGGAGCTCAGTGGAGCATACAGAGCAAAGTTTGATGGCTGAGCTTTGAAAGAGAGCGCATTTGTTCATGTTCATGTCATTGTTTTGGTAGCAAGCCATTAAAATAACTTCACATCAAAGTGAAACCTCTTTGTAAATGGCCCCTAACTGATTCTCCCATTTTTCTTTGGTATGTGTGAAACTACAAGTGACAGAAATAAGAGAGAAAAGGTGTGAGGATTCTTGATCCTGGAAACAGTACGTTAATAAAAGACAAAATTTCACCATCTTCCGTACAGTATATCTTTTAGCAATACAAAACATGTTACATGACTTTAATCTCACTACAGGGTACTATACAATCCTCTTTAATGGGTTTTTTTCGTTTCACTAAAGGTTCACGAACATGCTCCTTCAGGACTTTTAACTAAACTGCCTTCATCTGTGGATTGATCAGTGGGTCACAAACTGTCTACAGTCCAGTACTCTTCTCCCAATTTGTGGCTGATAAAAAAAAAACAAGAAATGCTGTTGAAAGCTCAGGGTCCAGGCCAGTAATTGGTCAAACTTCTTCCCCAGGGATCAGGAATAAAATCTGAGGCTAATTAAAGTAAGCTGACGATTCTAAACCCTGTTAGCTTGTTACCTTCAAAAAGCGTGAACACGATACAGTCTGTAAGGTGACATGTTTTTAAGGGATTATCTTCTTGCAAAGGCTTCTGTTTCCTTCTGGCTGTCAGGTGATTGACAGTAAGCAGCCTAATGAACACACTGATGTGAAAACACTAAACTCAGGGAGCGAGGGAGTCAAACCATTGTACAGTATACAGTAAAATAATGTCTAGCTGTCTAGAAACAATGTTATTATACTTTTAGCTTAGAAAATAATAGTAATCACGTAGGCTACCTACTCTGCTCACACAGTGTCCCAGAGAAGCCCTCAAGACAGGAGCACTTGAATGTGTGTCTATGTGGGATCTGCATGCAGATGCCTCCATTCTGACATGGATTCAGCTGACACGGATCTGTGAATTTGCGTGAAACTGAAACACATGAACATGGAAAAAACGCAATTAGAGGAGGAACAAAAGTCACAACTATTTATAAGTCTCAGTGAACTTGCGTGTTGCCTAAACTGACCATTTAGTTGAGTTTTCCCTGGTGCACAGAAGCCCCACTGCCGGTCACGGTCGAAGTTATGTGTTAGAGAGCACCTGCAGGAAGACGGGGCACTCAGAAAACAAAGAAACTGAAGGTTCACAGTGAAACTGTCCACTAACCATGTGAGGATGTAGCCATGTGGAAGCCATATTGTCCTATCACAACCTCTAACATTTCTGTCTGTATCAGGCTGCTTTTAAGCCAAGCTACCTGTCTACCTGTCCACCTCACACAGAAATGGAGTTGACCACTGGATGGATTTGGAATGATATGTTTTGCTCATATTTGTGTCACCCCAATGGTAAAAACCACTGACTTTAGTGATCGTCTGACTTTTTATCTTATGCCATCATCATTCCCATCATAGTAATTAAAGCTGCACACTAAGCCTCCTTAAGTTATAAATATGACATTTTGACCACTCAAATCCTGGTGTCAGACAGTCTTATGTTAAACCACATTTAGAAATCCACAAAGGGGTTAATCATACGACACACGAAAGTAGCTTAAATTTTATGTTCTCCACAAAACATCATAGAGAGAGCAGCTTCAAAACACCTTGTACTACTGCATGTCCTGCACGGAACCTAAGCAGACACACCAAATTTGAACAGACTAACACACTAAACTAAGATGTTAAAACCTGGTAAAAGTTAACCTTTAGCTCAAGCATCACTCGGTCTAAATCCAGCTGTTTAGCATGAATGCAAATTTTTTTGTCATAATAACATCCAGAAACATTCCTTTTCGCCTACTTTTATCCATATCCACAGCCTCCGCTTATTTTCCTGAAAATGTAGTTTATTGAGACATTAAATAGCATATGTGATAACAGAGGCTTTTATGCCCCCTGAATAAAGTCTTTCATCCCTACAGGTCAATTTCATTTGTATAGCCCTTAATGGCAATTCAACGTGCTTCACATCAGCATGAACGTAAATTGATGTGTATAATGGAATCAAATCAGCTTAAATCATAATTTCAGGGTGAACTTTGAGTTAGTGGGCTTGACAATCTGCTCCGGTCTGTCCTTCCGCCCTCAAATCTGACAAGCAAATACCAGCCGCTCTGTGTCCACTGCTACACAGTGAAAAAAACCACGGAACTGTAATAACCAACCAGCACTGGCTAACTCAGTCAATCATCCACTCATTTCGCCGGAGTGAAGTAACACCAGCATACTTCTGCACCACTTAATGAATCTACAGGACATACACATATCTCCACCAGCACATCGCAAAAAACACGCGGGGTCGTGTTGCAGTAACTTAATGTGTAGGTGGATCAGAGATGTTGGGCCATATGTAATTACATGTTGCTCCAACTTGCTGGCACCCACCCTTCCTGTGTCAATGCCAAGAATTCAAAGCCCTTCAGCTACTCTGATTTTTTTATAATAATAAAACAATCAAAAACAAGGTCTGAGAGCAATAAAAATGCCCCATGACGGTTTTAGTTAGACGGCTGTTTATACATGCTAAGGATGATCTGTTTTGGGTAGTAAATGCATTACAAACTTCAGCTAGAGTCTCGGTTTAGGAGGAATTTTCTAATTTACGTCACCTGTGCAAACAGCTGTTTGTGATAACACTGCATTTTGATATTCTGGTTGTGAAACACTAATCACAACAAGGCCCACAGACGTCTAAGCTATGAGCAATTTATTCAAGCCAATTACCCCATCAAAAATTGCATTATGTTTCTGGATGACACCGTTGCTTGCATGCCTCATCCCTGCCAGCTGTAATCAGATGCATCTACAAACCCCAGTTACACACGCACACACACACACACACACACACAGCACAAATCACAGCCATTACTGCCGATGGGAAAATAAATGTTTTTGTGGATTTAAGGCTTTGCCACCATGAGGAAACCTGTGATGTCATATGCAGAGTGGCATCCAGTGAGTGTGTGTCTGCTGTAGCATGCCTACTGTACCTGTCAGCTACTGCTCAGTCACCTCCTGCAAGTGTGTGCTAACTTTGCGTGATCAAACACAGGTTTACTAATTGTTTGTTCAGCCACAACAATAGATGCAGACAGTTCTGTCTAATAAGGACTCACCATGGTCTCGAGGACAGGACGGTGATGCAGTGATGATGGAGCCTTCCACCCTGACGGAATGGGAATTTACATTCTTTGCCCGTTGTTGAAACAACTGGCAGCAGAGCACAAAACAGTTTGTTACAGACTTTCACTGAACGCAGATGGGCAACACACACAAACCCACAAACTCCCTCAACAACATCTGCAGTTTCCCCCTGTACCTCAAACACAGCAACTCTTTTCACTTTGTCTTCTTCCTGACTTTTCTCCCTGTTCTGTACCTCACTAGTAAGTATCTTTGGTCAAAACAAAACTACGGAATACAGTAAATCCATGAGGTTCACCATCTCCCCATGCTGCTAAAGGACGGGGTAACTGGCCTACACACGCAAAATCGTCCACATGATTAAAGTTGCAGCTAAAACTTGTACCAAGTTAAGTCCAGTGCTGCATCCCCTTCACTTTTTCTTCATCTAAACCAAACTCTGAAGTCAAACCAACCTTGCCGGAGCTTCTCCCTGTACGGCTCTTTGGAGATGACAGCTTCTTGTCCAGGCTCTGAGATGCGCTGAAAACACGTAACACACGTTAATTAAGTGTTTACACCCGTCAAACGTGGTAAAAAAATAGAAAAGAGAAAGACGCGCAGTGATGGGTGAGATGGGTCAGACTTACCGCCCGAGCACTGAAAACACTTGATAGACAAAGTAAAATAATGAAAACCATCTTCAAAGTTTGGCTCGGCTTCTCCCCTGGTGTCCGCTGAAGCTTGTTTCTAAAGCTCGGAGAAGTGTCTGTGTCACGTTATATCTGTGGCTTTCAGAGTCCTCAGCGTGTCTTTGGTCATAGGAAACGTGAGAAACCCTGCAAGTGTTATCCTGTCCCTCACAATTTCAAGCTGTGTTGAGTAAACCCGTTGCGTCATGACGCTCGTCTCTCCCTGAGGCATCCTATATCCCGGCTGGTGTTCCCTCTCTGCAGACGCCCACGGTTTATCGCTGCAACTCATCGACACAGAGCGGAGACCAAAACTTTCCGGGGGCAGCAGCGGCAGATGGATAAGTCTGCATTTCACTGAAAAGTAAACATTAGGTCACATTAGGATTTTTCTTTAGGCCACTTGGAAACATGTTCCACTTTTTTTTTAAAGAATGACATTTCTCAGTTGCAACACATGTGTGTATGTACGATATACGTTTTAAATACTTAGTAAATTGTTGCAAGTTGTTCTATGTGTGTTATATTTTAAAACGTCCGTCATCAGCATCTCTCCTCCCCGGTTTGATTGTCCTCTGTCTACTTTGCCTAATCGGCTCCAACTTGATTCACCTGTTGCCTCCTCTCGTTTACCGTCCTTAGTTCCCCTCCTATCCCTGTCCACGCACTGGCCCCGCTGCAGAGTGTCTCCGCTCATCCATTGCTCGTAAGAGTTGAATCACCTTTACGATGGTTCTTTGTTTAAGCTGATAATCACATTCTCTCTTTCCCCCCTAGATCTTCACACCGTTATCCGCTCCTCCGGCTACCTCTGCAGCGCACACCGTCTCATCACTCCGTCTCTCATCATTTGCTCTTGATATTCAATAAACTAGTTAATGCTTACTCCTTTGCTTGCTCTGCTCCTTTATAGGTCCGATAAAACTGTTAATTCTGATAGTCTGACTTGCCTTAAAAAGGACAGTTGTGATCAAAAGTTTAGTAATAAAAATAAATTATGAAAGCTTCACGTGTGGCTATCCGGATCATTTTAACATTGAATTTATTGGACGCTTGACAGACAAAGGTGTTCAAACTATGCTGTGACTAAAACCAGACAAGTTTTAATGACTCTGTGTGGCGCTCCATGATAAACGTTTGTGGTGAGCAACAGATCAGGAGCAGTTCTAAAGTTTTCATGGTTCCCAGGAGCAAAGTGGCCCCAGTATCTGTAAAACAGAAAGTTTGAAACCACTTCCATCAGATCAAACTGAGCAACTAGACCAGAAGGAGACGCGGCTGTCATGAAAAAGCCTCAGAGAGTCCTCTGCAGAAACCTGAGAAACTGGCAGAAGGACAAACATATCAGCGACACTCAATCAATCAGATCTTGATCACAGAGTGATTGAACAGAAGCTGTTTGGAGTTTGCTAAACAATATTGAAAATGACTCTGAGAGCAGGAGGGCAAAGAGTTTTCGTGGACAGAACTTCAAGAATGATCCGATAATACCTAAAGCAGGGTGGTGGCAGCTTCATGCTTTGTTTGTGTGTGAAGAGTTTAGGGAATAATGAAGGCAGACAAATACAGAGTAGAACTAAAAGAAAAACTGCTCAATAGATGGGAGTCCTGGAGACAGACTCCGACTCGGACGTCTGTCGGGAAGAATGGCGTAAACTGCCCAAATCCAGGTGTGTGAAGATTGTAAACACTCAAGAAGGCACAAAAACTGTAATCGCTGCAGAAGGGGGTTAGTACAAAGAGCTACTGGTGTGAATGCTTGAGAAACTTCACCCTCGATGATAAAAAAGATATGACACGAGCAAAAGGTACCTGAACAAATATTACAGCAAGTTTAAAATCTCCACCAGTGATATTAAACTGTTATTTATTGTTAATTGTGAAAAACTAACCCACAACAATTAATTTCTAACAGAAAGTGTCACAAATTGTGGCTGTTCAGTTTGAAAGAAGCAGGCATTTACCAGACAGGAAGCAGAAACAAAGAATGTATTTGTCAGCCTCTTTTATAGGAATTATGGTTGTTTTCATAATAAATTGTCTCTTGAAGTGCAAAGCTGAATTACTACATAGGCTCATTTAACAACTTGAACAAAGCTCTTGGGTGCCATAAAGAGATTAATAGCTATTTTAGATCAGAAACTGAAAGAAGGAACTAGTAAATACAACACACTGTGGGTCACTTGTACTCACTTTATTTGTGTCCATAAACATCAAATTGTCAGATACTTTTACCTGATAATGTCTGTGTGCAAAAATGTGCACAGTAAAGTGCAAGTGACCAACGGAACGGCGGAATAGTTTTGCTTTTTGAAACTAAACCATTTAATTTAAAGCCAACAGCAAAGAATACTTGTGTGTTTTCTATCACTTGCCTTACTGAATATTTTTTAGTTTGTGGTAGTTAAAAATAGTCGGTCTTTGCCATGTTCTCAAAATGTGTGACTGAACAGGATAATAAAACATTTACTTCGGCTGGGTGCAAATGCACTGTGATGTGTTATACAGGTGTCTCTGTTTTTCGAAATTATAGCACCAACATGCATTGTTCCAAAGGAGCTTTCAGAGAGGAGGTGGAAACATTTTACACAGGCGTTTTAATGCTGAAGATAAGACAATGCCAGTTTTAGTGGTGTATTAGAAAAGTGTCGGGCCATGTCCCAAAGGTGCCGCTCAGAAATGTTCTTGAAAACCTTTCACCTCTCATCCTTAAGGCTTTGTCCCTTGGAACTGGTTTGACTCTGTGAAGTATTTAACAGCACCTTTGGGATAACCCGGACCTGGATGCCTGGCAGTCTTCACAGACGTTTATCTGGATAATTGCTGTTCCCACGAAGACCTGAATAATGGAAACACCTTTGAAATAAGGCATGAATGAAAGAGAAACATCCATCTAAACCCTTCCGGGCGTAATGCGTTGTCAGCATTCCAGCAGTGACATGTTGCATCAACTCCCCCAGTCCCATAAACTATAACCACTCATTTTCACCAGCTGTAATAGTCGCTCTCCACATGCTGAGCTAAATATATAAAGAGAAAAGCACAGCCTCATGAGTAACGAGACAGTTAACTATTAACGTTTCTTAGTAAACACATTTATCTGGCCCAATATCAGGGCTCTGGACGTCTGCATAAGACTGACTACAACAAAAGAGTATTTCAGGTATTCTTTATCAAGCTGGGAGCACTGTTAAAAATACCAGAATTTTCTATGCACAATGGACAAAAGAGAACAAGTCAGTTTGATGGAATTGCAGCCATCAAAGCTTTTTAATTGTTCGACATTTGAATAACCTCAATACCACAGAAGCAGAAAGAACAGGCAATAAAGGTACTGTCAGGTGTTATCTGTAAAACAGAGGAAGAAGACATAAACAGGAAATAGATAAATGTCCAAGAAGAATGTGGTTTACCTCCATTTAGATCCACAAAGCAGAGTCCTGCCTAACAGTAACATTGGGTACCAATTTCTAATGGGACACACTTCATCATGTGTTCCAGCTGCATCTCACGGAAAGATGCTCAGAAAAACCCAGTGGACACTGATTTATGTTTTAGTTAGGCTTCTTTAATTTTAATAAGCACTTTATGAGACTGGTAGTAAACAAAACGTTTACTGGGTCTTACAAACATATATTACTACTGGCATCTCACTGTATTCCTCAGCAGAAAAAAAAAGAAGTAAAAACAATTAAAACACTGAGTTAGGATCTTTTTGTCAAACTTCATTCTCTGCAAGTTGTAATTAATAGCTTGATAAACTGTAAATTTAAAGATTAGGAAAAGGTTTTTAAAGAGGGTAAAACGTTTTCCAGAGCATTCAATTGTGTCTTTTTCAACAGCAGACTATTAAAAGCTAGTAGTCAAGAACTTTAAACTGTAATGATTCAAGCAGCATGTTTTTTAATAAGAAAAATGTTGTAATCAACTGTTTAGTTTTGGCTGGATCATCACTTTTATAGCCAGTTCTTCCATTCACCTTTATGACGCTCTAGCAGGTATCAACCCATTAATTACAACTTATGCATATAATCTATGCCCTATTAGAAATTGGTACTCCTAATTAAATTTTATACTTCTTCCGTGGTTGTCCTTGGTCTAACATGGCTCATAAAAGAATTGCTTTGTGCTTAATTATTTAACTATACCATAACAAAAAACATCACTATCCCAAATTACAACCAGTACCAAAAATCAACAAGAAGATGTCAGAATTCATAACAAATATACAATATCTATCACCATATTATTGACTTTTTTTAGGAGTGTAAATTGACAATTTTGTACATGCAGCCCATCGTTTGACTAACTATTTTTTCTAATAGACAATGTCTCAGGCTTAAAGTGCAGCAGTGGCGGTTCCCTTTAGACAATGGTGGCCTTGTAAAGGTCTGTCTTGCTGTCCTTGCCCTCTGGTGGGTTGCGGCCATTTTGGGGCACCTGGGCGTTCCTCATCTTGCTCTGGCATTGTCGCAGCTCGGCCACGTAGCCCTGAAAGCTCAGGCTGAGCTCAGAGTCTTCTCCCTTTGATGTTTCCAGTGTTCCCTCCTCCAGATGCACGCCCTCCACATCCATCACCTCCTGAACGGTCTGTGTGGCTTTGGCTTTGCCAGCAGATGATTCTGTGTTTGGATTTTTTTCTGCTCTTGCTTCTGTGCACAGGAGAAAAAGACAGAAGAGTTAAAACCAGTGGATGGCACCATGTCTAAATCTGTGGAAAATGATCCGAATGGTCATGAAAAACCACATAAATCTGCAGTTACTGATGTATTTGGCCACTTTGTGTAAGCAGAAACAATGAAAACACTGAACACTGAAATGATCTAGTTATGACCTGTTAAAGATTCTAAATGAAAAATCCAGCAGACATGAGGACTTAAGGTTTTCAAACAAATCTAAATCCAATATTCACCCAACTAAAAGTTCTGATTTGATCTTCTGGTTCTTTAGCTCATTGATGCTCCATCAGATTTGAGTGGTGATGGTTGCTGAGTGAAAAGCCCAAACAGCCCTTAGCTTCTTTAAATTAGCTGTGGTGGTTCATGAGAGCAAACTGTATGGGCAAAGAAATCCAAAACAACAAGCTAAAAATAATTTTAAAAATGGAAAAACACAGTGTAGCTGAAAATGTAGAGTTCAGTAATCATTTTCTGTGTTTGTCAGCATCATTTGAAATGCTGCAAATGAGCAAAACCTTTATTTTACATGCATTTTCTAGAAACAGATATTTAATATAGACTCATTTAATCTTATTGAAACTTGGCCTTTGCTCCAAATCTTGACATCACACTGCTGATGACTGCATTAAATTTCAGAGGATCTAGGAAATGGAAACTATGTCACCCATCACGTGAGATTGCGTGCATTTAACCCTGCAATGCCCAGATGAACACATCTGTTAAAGATGTTTGTATAATCTGAAAACTTTAGAGTTGTGTAATCAGGTCAGCCATAGTCAAGACACTATTGCTGATGTTTTTCCTCTTAAACTAGGTTAATGTCCTTGACAGTTTTATGGAAATGACTGAATTAAATTTGACCAAGATGACACATAACACATGACACATCTTTTTGGTTCTTGTTGCACGCCATGCATTTCAAAATCACTACTTGTAATTTCAAACAAGCTGCATGACACCATCAGAGACAATAAAACAATACAATCACATTTTAAGATGGCAGTGGGGCTCCAGCATTCGCCTGTTCTCATTCAAGTGCACTCAGAACCGAGTGTTTTCAGGATGCTGGCATTAGCGATAAAATCTCCACTTCTCTTGTGAACCCTATGGCCCCAAAGACTCTAAACAGAGCACTTCAACACATAGACCCTCCGAAGTTCGCTGGCTGTGATTCACTGCTGTTCAGTGGAGATGTAAACACAGCTTGTGAGTTCCAACAGTTGACCTTACACATACCCTCCAACAAAATCACTCGTAACAAAGCAGGAGGTGAACAATCTCCAGCAAATTCAAAGGATTTCCAGCAACTGTCAAGGTCTCGTCAGAAGTTCAAGGACGAGATACTGAGTTTTGTTTTGGAACAAGTCATGACCTGTAAATTAAAACTGGTAGATTTTCAGGCTGCTTGTCATAACTGGTGCAATATCAACACAAAACTCCGTCACAGGGTTTTTCTGCAGGATGTGATGTATTGATGTTGGTATGTAGCGTTGTTAGGGGTTACAAGGTAGCCTGACGTCTTTAAAAGGTGCTGTAATTCATACTTATTTTTATTATGGGTTAAACTAGTAAGTAATTGATTGACCCATTCATTTAATCGACAAAATATCAGAAATTACTGACAAGTCAAATAATCACAATAGAGAAGCTTGAACTGGGAAATGTTCGCCCTCTGTTGTTTGAAAAATGACTTAAACCAGCTGTTAAAATTGTTCTTAATTTATATTGAATTGTTATCTTATTGTATCAGCAGAAGTCAGAAGTCTAACAGTTTGAAAACTACTGCTCAATGCTCAGAATAGGGGGTTTAAGCCTGTCTTAGCATGAAATTATCAAAAAACAGGGAACCAGGTGACTGGTTACCAGTCTGTCACCCAACGATCCATAACAGACCTAAAGTAACCATTATGTCGTGTTTTTAGACACCTATGTAAAAACGGTTAGTAGTTTTACAGTAAATTGCTATGTTGACAGTTTTAATTATCTTCTTTTGTTAGATGCTTTGTTTTTCTTTATACAGAGGGGGGGCTACAGAGTCATAACCCTCCTACAGTCTCGTTTACAATTCACTGTGAACTGTGTGTTTCTGACTTTGCTGTGATGTGTAAAGATTTCATCATGACACTGGGTTTATTCTTCCTCATGTAGCAAGTCTTGTCCATGGCAATGATAGCAGTGGAAGGCTGAGCCATAGCAGCCAGACTGGAATGGATCCAGCTACGGTCTTGTCTGAGAATGACTGCCAAAGATTTGTGTGGAGTACTTTCCTGTCCACCAGATGGATGATAACACTAGCCGAGGGTCCACATCTGAGAGCTGTTGCAGGGACACAGCCTGAAGAAAAACTCAATCATATGCTCCCTCAGGGCCACACTGATGCACTGTGTCATTACAGAGCTCATTTTAGAGATAGTCTGGCCATGAGGTCTATGTCCCATTTACTCCCAGGAATCCTTTAATCATACCTGTCAGGATCAAACCTTTCCTCTGAGAAAAAAGTGGAGTAGCTAACCTTTGACCTAACTGCTGAGAGAAATTTAAAAACTCTGTATATGTTTTTGTTTCAATTTCTTTTTTTTATATTCTGTTTTATTCAAAGACAATTTAATCCTGCAACTAGTTTATGAAGAGGCCAGCTTTTTTGTTGACTGAACAGACCTTGTTCTGAGTTCAACCAGTGTTCCACTGTGTTATGTCTCCCCCTAGTGGACGCCCTATGTCCCAAAGACACTACAGAAGTGATTAGAGACATGAATGAGAAAGGAAGGTGGCAACGTAAAGCAGCAGTTCTATAAAAAGAAGATGTCTTTTGGTTTTGGTTTCCACGGTTTAATCAGGAGCTTAAATCACACATGTTATTGATATATTTATCTCAGCATGTCCTGTGACCCTTAAAGCTTACATTATGTTATGTGTTACTCAGAAATTGAACCATAGGAGAGATATGGCCTCAAATTTCTTTCATCCGTACAGACCAAAAAAGCAGGGAATTAATCTTTTCCCATGCAATGTGACTTGTGAGTTTAGAGTAAAACCTAACTGAGGAACATGTTAACTCCAGCAGCAATTACATGTATTCCCTTGGAACAGCAGAGGGCGTCACTCTGACAGTAATACACACAGTGAAACAGGACGTCTGCAATCACTGAATGCAGTAAGACTGACGGTAAAACAAGAGAGATGCTACTTAGCCATATTTACCTAAATGAGCTTATTCAGACTATTGGATTCATCCTTATTCAGTGGGTGTCTGTGTCTTAATCATGTTATTGTGTTTGTGAGCATGACTTTTCAAACAAAGTTGAAATGTAACATATTCATAAAGTCTCTAAAAAGTGATAAAGTGGAGGTGTTGATGCATTTCCATGTTGGCAGATCCCAGCACAGAGGTGGAAACAGTGTAAAAATATGGCTGTGTTGAATCATAGCTATGTTTCTATTTTAGTGAGTCGCAGAACGAGAGAGAGAGAGAGACAGAGAAAAATAGGCTGGGAGATAGATGAAAACCAGTAGTGACAGTTTCTATCTGTAGCTCAGTCAACTCTGGATAAGGTTACCATGGCGCCCGGTGGTGGGAAGAATCAGCCTGATGCGCTTAGCAACCAGAAAAGAGGAACAAGCCTGTAGAGGAGCTGAAAGGCTTTGATTCCTCCTCATCATCTTGTGTACATATCACCTAACATTAATGCCGCACTGTGAAATCGGGGCTGAAAGGTCACATTTAACGTGCTATGGACACTCAGGACACTCATCAAATGAGGAGGCTTTGTTGTTGGAAAAAATATTACGCACAATTATCTTGTGTGCAGAGTTCACAGTGTTTTAAAAGAGGCTTCCTAGGATTTTCTTTAAAGCCAGAATCAAAAGCATGTTTTCTATAATAGGATATGCATACAGAAAATCTGAAACTGCCACATCCAGTGGAGAACAACCCATCAGTAGTACAAATCACCATTTGATTGTTTACCTTAACATCTCTGAAACATACACAGTGGAGGAGTGGGGAATGACAAAGAGAGGAAATGGAAAATAAAAAAATCTATCTGTAGGAGATGATAATGATCTTGCGTTCCATCTAAAAAGAAGCTGCAGGAAGCTTTAAAAACACAAGTTTAACAGAAAACAGACTCGAGTGATCCAAAATACCACATTGAGGCTACACAAAACAGAGCAGTGACCCCGAGCAGGTAGACCAAGCAGTGCCTAACGAGATCGCACAAACATAACACACACCGCAAGCAGCAACACAGCAAGCAGCAACATCCTGAAACACACAGAAAAGTGGGTCCTGATGAGTGGAGGAAGCCACAGGACAAAAAGTAAACTGAGCTAAGGGAGACTGGAAGAAGGCATGCAGAGGTGGATGGGAGAGTGAAGAGGTGGTGATAGAGTTTTTTTTGGGGGGGGAGGATTAGGCTCACAAATGTGTAAAAAGACAGACGAGAGTGATTTACAATTCTGACATTTATTAGATCTACTCAATCACAGGTACAGACTTTATTGGCAGTGATTATCTACAACAGGCATCTAGAGAGTGAGTGGATGACCCAGATAAAGAATGACAGGCAATTCAACAATGTCACTGGTGCTGAGCAGCATTTGTCCTTCAGTGACTAATTGTTTTCACCACTGCTCAAATTGCTACAGCAGGAGCTGACACCATTTAGTGACTCACCGGTTGTAGAGAGTTGCGTAAGAAAAAAAATGCTTTTTTGACACCGACATTGTTGAATTGCTCTTAACTAGAGGTGGTGGAATGGAGAGGAATACAGCAATTGTTTTGAAATCACTGTTTTGCATTTGTAGCTCCAACACTGTAAAACAATGTCATGGGTCTGGCTTAATACAGCGTTTTCTAGTTGTACATGACGAACCCAGTAAACACAGCTGCTCATCTCAACAGTTTCAATTGTTCAGTTGCTCTGAATTATAATCTTCAGCACAACATTGTCTGACTGCAGTACTGTCAAATATTGATAAGTCATCTGTATGCATTATGCATATATTATTTATATTCATAAGCTCTGCACCCAGTTACATCAGAAATCTTATGGACCCAAAACTACAAAATAAACTGTAAATATTTAACTCAAACTAATCCCAGTCATATAGTGTGAGAGGAGGCATCCAAGTAAATAGTGTTGAACAAAATATACACATCACTATTTACAAAATGATCTGAGTGTAATGAAAATCAGTCACATACATGCTTTGCTTAGTTTAATTAAACAAATCAGTTTAAATGAGAATGAGTCAATATTTGTTATTAAAGTGCATCAGAGTCAGTGTAGAGGAAGTTTTATCAAGAAGGCGGTCAGATTAGACCACCACAAAGAGCACCCACATGCACACACGCACACACACGGACCACTGGATTATTACACTTTAGAAATACCTGTAGTGGATTTTCCCTTTCCACCTGTGTCTTGAGACTGCGAGCAAGGTGGTGGCGGAGTGAAGTTGGCTTCAGGCAGGCTGCTGTCAAAGGACGCCATGGGAGATGGAGACGGAGGCAGCAGTGTGCTGTTGGGACTGCTTATATGGCCCTCACCCACAAGTGTCAGGTCAGTGTGGGCATGCTCCTCCACAGTGCGGAGGCTTGGCCGGATGTCTGAAGGTCGAGGGATAGGGGACAGGTGGGTGCCGAAAGTTGCGTGGCGGGGAGGGGGCAGCAGGCACCGCCTGGTCCCGGAGAGTCCATTGGCACTGGAGCTGAGAGAGGAGTCCAGGCTCTCAGAGCGAAGGCTGGAGGTAAGGGGCCCCCTTGAGGATAGACCATTCTCCCTGCTTTGTTTCAGGGAGTCAGGAGTCGAACAGGCCAGGTCAGAGGAGACGGAGCAGGAGGAGGTGGGTGGGGTCAGGCGCAGGAAGTCGGGAAGTACCAGGTCTTCTTTGTTCAGTAGTCCCCGTTGGTCGTTGGCTCGGCTGCTCTGTGCTCGGCTCAGCAGCTCAAAGAATTCTGAAAAACAGATCAAACAAGTTCCTTCATTTAGACCTTCCAAACAGGTGAGCACCTGGCAGAAAAGGATTAGTTGGCTTTAACATGCAGCACAGCAGCCTCACACCTGACAGAGAAAATAACCCTCTACAACTGCCAAAGACATCAGTTAGTCCTGACGCAAAGCAAAGCTCAGACATTCACCACAAGTCCAAAAAAAGAAAGAGAGTGAAAGAAGGAAAAGGGGGATTTACCTTCAGCTTCATCTATATTAATCTTTTTCTGTTTTCTCTTTTCCCCTGGGAGTCCTGAGTCTGGTCCACTTGCTCTCACAGAAAAGTCCTTTGGTGTTGACCTCTCATCTCCCTGCAGATGCAACAATAACAATGCACTCTGTTAGGGGATGGAGGAGTTGGGAGAGGGAGGTTGTAAAGCGGAGGCTAAGCATTAGCTGCCAAGCGCCTTAATGAGCAGAGTGTCCAGATTTACTGAGACCTTCAAGTAAAAAAGAGACTGGTCCAACTGTTGGCTCTGTGTCTTTTCTGACCTTGCTTCTATCTAGACCAAGTACGGTCTGCCTGCATATGTTGTAATAACTAAAGCATGGAAATGAGTAAGGCAGCTACAGGCAGTGTTAGGATGAAAAAATAAAAACACCAACTAACAGCTCACCCCTGGCAAAATGTTAATAAAGATTAATTTGGGCCAATGTTAACTGATACTGAATGATTCAGAAGCAGCACCGCAGTAGAAAAAAAAAGACCAATACACCACATCTGGAGTTTTTAGCAACATGTTACATGAGAATAAAGATGTCGTGAGAACTTACAGCAGCAGAAAAACTCCTTGTTGGAGGGTGGCCTTTCAGAGAGGAAGACTTTGATTTGTCTGTTTAAAAGAGAGAAAGATGCACATGAAAAATTCATTAGAATGAAAGTCTGATGAGGAGAGAGACAGAGGACACTTCAGACATTCTAAGAGACATGTTCTGCCAAACTTGAGCATGGTAATCAGTCAAATAACAGTGGGGGACATTTACAACACTCAGCTGAATGTCTGGAAATTGATGTTGATGAAAGGGTAACGAAGAAAAGAAGGAAAATGGGTTTGTAAAATTAAGTTAAATACTACGTTGTGTTACATACCTTTCCCTGAAGCTGGATCTGCTCGCTCCAACACAACGCGCAGTCCATCCAAACTTGAAATGGGGGCGCCCAAATCCAAAGGCTCAGTTTCTCCACTCTAAGACGCAGAACAATTTGTTGGTCAACATCTTAGTATCTTGGAAAGGTGTTGCTGTTTACATACATCTTAGAATATAGTTAATATTTGAGTGCTTTTGCTTAATTTATAAATCATCTTTCAACCTATGTCTACTGTATAATGCAGATATAATGCCTGGAAACCCACAGGACTGAAATAAATCATCTGGCAGGGGTTTAGGGGGAGTTAAGAGTAAGCGTGTTTGAGCAGTGTCGTCATTCTTAATTATAGCCCTGGTGCTCCATCTTCAGAGGCTGGGCTGAGTCACAGTCCTAACCACTGTGTAGAGATGGAAAAGGATGCGGTCTTTTCCCTCCCCTAACCATGATACTCCACCCTGTGGCACTGTCACACACTGCACAGACTGCGCTGTGGACACACAGGAGCTTCAAACAGATTAAGGCACTGTAGGCACAGGGGACGACTTACTATTTTGGCCACAAGCTCACTGAGGTGAAGGCCATATTTGGCCACCACGGGACGCAGGACCTCAGTGACTGGTTTAGTAGGTTTGGCTTTTAAACCCACGGAGCGGTTTATGGGTACTAAATCCAATCTAGGATCAAAGACAGAGTGAAAAAATTTATATACGATGGCATTAAAATCATAAACAATGTGAAACTGAAAAGTAAGTGACAGACACAAGCACATTTTGACTGATTGTTCACACCTAAACAATGTCCGCTTCTCCAGTCTTAAGTCCCGTGAGCTGAGGGTCATACAGTCTTGGTCCAACACTAGAGGCTGGGAAGAAAAAAAAAAACACACACATCAACAACAGCACATACAATTTGATACTAAAAACAAACCACAGATTGTGAACATCCTCTGTGTTCTCTGTAATCTTTTCAATTGAGATGTTGTTAGTTGGGTTTTCATTCACAAAATAAAACATGCTTAAATGGAAAGTGTAGGCCCACTGTGTTTTATAAACAGAGAGCTGAATCAGTTCAATCAAGAGGTTTACGGTATTCTGCTTCCTGGTCTATTAGCAACAGATGTTATAAGCATTTGTCAGTAATTTGTTGGCCCCTTCTGACTCCCTCACCTTCTCCCCTCCGACCAGGAAAAGATCAACAGCTGCGATGTTGGCACTGATGTTGTGACAGAGATCTTGGAGGACTTCCCTAATCGAGGCGCCAGGTCGAAGCGAGATAGAAGAGCAGGAGCCGTCGGGCAGAATCACGCTACAATGCTTTGGTGAGCGCTCCCACACGCCGAGTGAGTGGCGGTTATCAGACTAAGGGTAGAGGATTTAATGGTTTAATTTAACAAAACATAAAGAGTTATGACTGTTATGAGTCAAGTATTGCCATAAGCAAATAATTTGTGTAAAAATACAATTGGCCTATTTCAATGGTTTCACCAGACACTGAGCTCTGTGTTGCCATGGTGATCCGTCCAGCGGAATCTTACCTCAATCTTGCCAGCAGAGCAGGAAGTGGCCATCTCCAGACTGGTACCAGATGACAAAGAGCCCTGGGACTCCCTCCGCCCATTACTGCCCCAGTAGTCTGCACATAACAGAGGATGATCAGTTGTTGCAGATAAGAAACCTTCACACACTTTCCAGTTTAAATAACCCCAAGATAATATCCAGCAATAGCGTGACTAACAACAATGTTTTTTCATTTACGATCGCAGTCGAGAAAATTTTGCCAGGGAAAATGGAGTGCATCCTCATATAAGACGTGAGTAAACAGTGAACGCTTCATTAAAGTGCAGCCACATTCAAAGACAGAAATTTTTTGGTAAAGCACCAGTGTGAAATGCATGTCAGCATAAATGTATCAACAAAGGAAGATTGCATCACATAGATTTACAGCTCAATATTAGGCTGAAGCACGAAATTTTTTGTATCTATGATTATTTGCATATCATCAGTCTACTGTTTTCCAAAGCATGAAAAAGAGACTTTAGTCAATTGCATCTTTTAAAATAATACAAGATTTAAACTATATTACATTACAAGAATCAAAACTGCTTTTTTTTTTAACCTGTATTAATATTGTGCCATATTGTGTTTAAAACACCAGCTTATTGTGAATAATACTCAGAGTCACATTACGTTCTGCCAGTACACAAGTTGTTTGTCTGTGTTTAACAATTTGATCCCTGCAAGGCAGCTGTGTTTCTGCGAGTGTTCTATGTACAGTATGCACGACTTGGTTTCTTGTTCAAGGACACTTTAATACTTCAGTTGTTAAGTGTGTTGCAAAACATTTAAACGGTGAGGATTGTTGGAAAGAAGACTTGTTAATTAGTTTCTCACCAAGGTTAATGTCACCAATTTCCTTCTTCTTTGGACCTTTTCCAAAGCTCCTGTTGCGAGACCATGAGAAGAAAATGCCACGTTTCTTGTCTGCGCTCTCTTCTTTACTGTCCTCATTTGGTGACCTCCCTGACCTTTGTTTTCTGGCCTCCTGTGGGATGGAACAACGATAGATGAACAATAAGAACTCCACTTCTCACAGTGAGATATCTTCATGGTCAGCCCTTTTAAAATGTCAAAATCTTTAGTGGTACCTTTTTTGGAGTCGAAAGGGTGGAGCGGTCAGAGCTTGCACTGTGTTTGGATGGCGCTGGACTGCAGGGGATCTGGTAGGGGTCTGGCAAGGGCCGGCCATCCACCTCAGCACGCATACACTCCTGGTAAAGGGAGGACTTGAGGAATCGTGAATAGCTGTCAAATTTCATTAGGTTGAAGATCTGGTGAGGTGGAGAAAATAATTTGTCGTTGTAAGTTAAAAACATCAAGGATGACAAAACATAAGGAAGGGGATTTGAGTGGAAGTGAGAAAATTATAATGAAAGGAAGAGATGAGATCAACAACATGGCATGTGGGGGTCAAAGATGAGGAAATGGAAATGAAAGACAGAGAGACAACTACAAGTGTTAACATATGGTCACAGCTAATGTTGTGACAGGTATCTTAACAGTTAACAATTTATCCTGCTCATGGGCAAACTGAAAACACAGAGATATTTGACTGCATGTCTATGTGTCAGCGTGTTCAGTATGCACTAGATTCTCTGTGGGTGTGTGCCAGTTTGTGTTTATCTCTCTGGTAAAGCCTCAGAGCCCTTTTGTAAACAAACCCAGATGGCCACCAAAAAAACCCAATATGCTTGTGCAAAGTGACTAAAGGCTAGATGAGAACAAACCCCCTACTGCACACAGAATCCCTTCTAATAATGCTGTCTAGTGAAATGTCTTTCTTCAATTTTTAGCATGGAACATTTGAACAATTAAAATGAGAGAGGTCCTAAATTGGTCAGAAAATAATACAATTTATAACAATTGTAGAAACAATATGTTACAAAACAATAAATTACAGCATATTCATTAATTATCTCAGCTGCTGTCTTTTACCTGTAGCTGTTGGGTTTTGAACATGTCGGGCTGTGGGGAAGTGAGGACGTCATCAGCCAGCTGGGCCTGGCTGTCGATGTTGACCGGCATGGTGGCCTTGCTGGACAGGAAGCTGTTGTAGATCTCTCCTGCTCTCTGGGACAGCTTCAGGAAAGAGGTTTGATGATGCAACATTTCTAGTTTTCTAGATTGTCTGCGATTTTATAACTATGTTTTTCAAACAAATTAATTAGCAAAGCCCTCTGACATGAACTGACCCTTGGTTTTTTGGTCCATTAGTGGCTTTAATACTGTGTTGTAAAGCAGTTGGGAAGTCAGAAGATAAATATGACTGGGAAATCATAGTGAAAGCAAGAAATAAGCATTGCACTTAAGTGGGACAGCAGGACAAAGGGACAACAACTGGACAAACTATCTTCTCCAGGCTGACGGACAGGAGCAATTTACTACAAAAACATGTCCAGGGTTTCATGTAGGCACAACAGAAAGAAATAAGAGAAGTTTTGTTGATATTATTGACTGAGTTTTTCTTGTTAAACTAGGATCAAGATCACAGTGACACAAAGAATAGAATCAGATTAGAAATACTGGTAAATAGTTTTTAAGCCTTTGGAGATCCCCCTTCACTAAATAAGTGCCGCATGATTGCACCTCAGTCAGTTTGGATTGATACTGAAGAATTCTATGTTTTCCGTAACATGTGCAAATGTAGATGTTAAAAAAAGAAAACATTGAAAACTTTCCTATATGAATTAATCTTGAGAGATGAATAAGGAGAATATAAGAATCAATTCTTCTACACACACAGGTATATTTTTGTCCAAGACCTTCAGGCCTCTTAGAATTATTTCAATAATTCTCTTTCAAATTAGAGTTTGAGAAGTAAAATTATATTGGTTCATTTTAAATCCACTGCAGAGCAAAATTAACATTTGCTGTTAATACAAATGTAACTTTTCCATTTGAAAATACTCTAATGTCACAATCTGGCCAATCAAATTACACACTATACAATATGTAGTACAGACTTACCTGCTTTTTATCTGAAGCAGGGACATGACTGAAGTATTCACAAGCCTGCCAGAACAAGATATTCTCCTCACTAAATTCTTTCTTGAGGAATTCCTGTGGAAACACACAGTGCAAGAATTTCTATATGATCTCAAACTGGCAATCACTCTCTCAACTTCCCAGTGCAGTTTGTTGTAGAGACCAGTAGTGAGGAAAAGAAGTGATTGGGTGTAATGGTGTGAACAAGATTAGTGTAAGCATAGGCGCAGGATGGTGTAGGCGAATGCAGCTCTGATCAGTGTTGAGGGAAGGTGAGGAGGGAGGTGGTTCTTAATGCTGAGCCTTGTGAAGGTGTTGTGGGCTAAATTCCAAAACACATCTTTTATGTGGGAAGTAGATTAAATGCCTGTACCTACTAAATACCTTCTAAGTGCTTCGCTGTATATCAGTGGTTACATATGGGTCAATGCTCAAAAGTGGCACAGCTAAATGTAATAACTGCATGAAAATATTTAAATGTATGAAGAGAACAGTCCTATGAGGATAAGACAATTGCTACAGCACTGTATAAGAATGCAACATTTTCTAATGACCCTTAAGGTCAATCAAAAGCTAATGGTAGAACACAAAGCACACGCATTTCTTTTCTGACTCCAATGACATGCTATGAAACAAGAAATCAATAAGCAGAATCATTCAAATCCAAAAAAATACACAATGCTAATGTTCACCCACTCACAGAAAGCACCAAGACACTTTGTTTTACGGCTCGAAAACTTTTTCCCAGCTTACCGAGAAGTAGCGCACGCCCACTGGATCCTGGAGGAGACGCTCAAAGCAGGCGGCCCAGCTGGCCACTCGCTGCTCTGGAACCCCTCGGTGGCTGCCTGCTCCTGGAAGACTCCCATTACTGTTCAGGCTGCTCTGGCTGCAGCATCCCTGCAACTGGACTCCGCTATAGTCTGCAAAAAAGGAGAGCAACACAAAGGTCAAAAAGCTGTACTGCGAAAGGGTTATTACAGCCACAGGGAACATTCTGCAGTTTGACCTCTTATGTTTCTAAATAATCATGAATTTTATGGTTTAATTTCTTTCAAAAATTAAAGTTTTCTGGAAGTGAGATTTTTTTTTAAATATAAAGGAATGATGTAATTAAATACGAGGAAGAGAATGAGCCAATACAGATTTCTCTAAACGTTGATAAATACACAATAGAAAACATATATTCTACAATCCAGCAGGAAAAATAATTAAAAGCTCTACTTTTAAATAAAACTATCAAATGTTATCAGCTCACTACAACAATAAGAGTTTAGCTTAAAGAAACTGCAGTACAATAAAATAGAAAAATTACATAATGTGTCACTACTTCAATAGTGTTTATCCTGTTGAAGTTTATAGTGGGAAAAACATGTCATAAAAGTATCTAGACTCAACAGAGACACAAATGGTTTTCTATAACTGCAGGTTACAACTGGAAAATCCATGGAATACAATGGAAGTTGAAAATGAAGCTAAGGATTCTTTACTCTTCCCTTTACTACACCTTTCCCCGCAAATGTAACACAATAAGTGCTTGTCAAAGTTCAAAACATATTGTGAGGGAAGTGTGGGGAGTAGGACTAACATATATGATTGCCTGCCACAAAGACACAGATGTCAGTTTGAATGAGAACAGTAAGGAGGGCACTGCAAGGCACAGGAGTGTCAAAAGAGGCAAAAAAATTAATAAATACTGGTGGTTAAAGGGACACTGAGGGAAAGAACGTTAAAGATCCTAGAGCTGGTGGTAACTTGAAGTGGGCCCCTCAGCCTGCACAGTACCTGATAACATGGCAGCAGATGGCCACTTCCGAGCTGTGGGAGCATGCAGTAAGAACAACAAAAAAAAAACAAAAGGGTCACAGCAGGATTAGTTACAGACACACAGTAGCTGTTGTGTGTGTTTGGAGTGTCAACTGGTAGGCATAGGCAACTGGTGTTAACAGAGTTTATCTTTTATGTTAGGGGGTCAGCTAAGGTACAGCACTGCATATCTTCATCCTGCCAATTTCTTCTCAACAAGTAGGGTGGATTTACAAATAGGTGCAGTTCAACTATGGCATTGTGAAATAGAAACACTGCAAATAATATATGACACCACTGACTTACTGCTGTACAGTGAGCCCTTCCTGTATGTGACTAATGTTGCCTTTACATGAACTCTTAGAATTTAATTTGTCCTAGTTACTTAGCAGTTAATTCAACTAAATCAGTGAATTTGCAATGAGGTACCACAAGCTTTGCTTAAAGTCAGACCATTTGATGAAGAGGGAGTTTTCTTCTTTGGCTGTGACACTGTCTAAAGTTGGATACAAGCCATAAGTTTGAACTTGTTTTAACTTTATAGGACTGAGATTCTGTGGCCTGTCTTCATCAATGTGTGCTGCTCAGATAATGAGATGACTTTAGAAGGCAAACAGCCCTGCATGTCTGACCCACAACCACGGTGAACGGAGTGAAGCTGCACTCCATACTGCAGCCTCATTCAGCCTGTTAAGAAATCTAATAAAACCGCTCTGAAAGGGAGCACCAAACAGCACCAAAAAAACTCAACAAACACCCTTTGTTAATGAGAGATACATCATCTTCACTAAAAGACTTTTTTTATAAGACCAATTTATTGAGCAACTACAACGTTCAATGTAGAGGGTAGGGCAGAAAATGAAAAATCTAAATTCACACTCTGAAGACAAAGCACCACAAGCTGAAGATGACAGTGTTTCTTAGTTTTAGTGAAAATTTATGGTTAAGAAAAACACACATTTTATTTACCTAAAGATCAAAATTCATCGTAACATTAACTGACTTCCAGTTTTAATATCAAAGGTTCAAGTGTTTACATACATAGTAATAAAAGGAAATATACTCACCACCGTCTGAAGAAGCAGCAGACTGAAAGAGAACAAAGAGAGACATAAGTGAGAGGCTCCCCTCATGACCTGTGCTAAGACAAGAGACAGAGGACTGTGCTGATAGCAGGGTCTCTCCAGGCATCCTGCCAGTTACTCTGAGGTGTTGTGTCTCTTTAATTTGTGAGTAAGAGTGTGTGCATGTTCCTGGGAAGGGGCTGGATCTTTGGTGATTACACAAGACCAACAATTTATAAGTGGGTGGACCTGCCTGCGCCACACACAATAGTTCACACCTCCACACCCGGGCCCACCCCCCATTTTTTATGATCCCTATTCACACACAAATCTACAGACACACACACAGACAGTGCTGCTTTTAACTGCTGCCACAACCATCAGAGCAATCATCAAGGTGAGGCTACTTGAGAGGCCATGACTGTCTGTAATGATCCTATTTTCATTTGCTAATTAAGGAAACAAGTGGTTTAGGTGTTTGTAGTGGGTCCTGAATAAAAGGCAAACAACACAAGCTCCCCTAGTGGGCATGGAGGACACATGGGGGACAGATTTGCATAATTGGGTGTAATAATAGCCAAATAATATTGCTCACTAAAACACTAGTCATGTCTGATCCTAAGATGGATCAGCAAATATTTATTTGGCAAAACTTTAATAAGAATTCACTGCCTCAGCATTGGGCTTCTGTAAAACCTATTGGCATCATTTTGGTTAGGCCAACAACAAGAGATAAAATGTCCAAATTGTTGTCCCAAAATACTTTAAGTGCAGAGGAGGAGATGAAAGGCGCATATCTGCGTTTCGTCCAAGAACATTCAAAAAATTGGTGCGTTGGAGGATTCTTCTGAAAATGGGAGATTATTTCCAGTGAGTGTTTTCTGAGCTGCCACTTCTAAGTGTGAATATTCAAGGCTGATAATATGTCTAAACAAGGCTCCTATTGCCAGGCTCGAGCTTTGGTGTGAGCAGCACATAGTCTGTGTATTAGCGGAAAATCATGACACCAACATTGTACTGATGAGGCTGGTTTTGAAAGTAAAAGATTAAAGTTGGAGGTTTCTTCAGCTTTTATCTAATTAGTAGTTTATATAATTCAGCCTTAGAATTAGTCCAGACATTTACCAAACCAGCCTATTCCGGGTCTTTTGTCCTGGTGAAACTGATCATCTGAGGGCGGGGGGTGGGGGTAGTTGCTGTCATGTGCAAATAATACATGATGCATACTGTGTATGTCCATTCTGGGAGTGACCACATGTGAAAGCTCTATCAGACACAGACCACTAAACCTCTAATTGTCCTTCACAGCCTCTTTACAACTCTGCTGCCGCTGAGGCCAACTCTGTACAGTCAACACCCAAAAGCCACCACCTTCTTTGGTGGCTAGCATATCTACAGTAATCATGGGTGGGTAGGATGGAGACCAACATGATGCTGAAACAGAGGAAATGACAGAACACCCACTCCATCTGTCTGTCCTTTCTGCTCTAAAAACAGCTGAACCTCAGATTTTAAATATATATATATATATATATATATATATATATATATATATATATATATATATATATATATATATATATATATATATATATATATATATATATATATATATATATATATATATATATATTGTTGAGACTGTGGTTCATTTTAAAGAACAATACAGACGTCAAACAATGTGACTTCAATGTTAATTTTGAACAAGCAAAAAGGTCTCCAGGTTAAAACTTTGAATTATGGGTTATTTATTGCTGTCACTGCTTCAATACTCTTTGATGCTTTGATGTTTTCTCCTTGACTTAGATTCTTGCTGCCTTGTACCTCACTTGGAAGTCTCTTTGGATAAAAGCGTCCGCTAAATGACTAAATGAAAATGTAAATGCTACATTTAAACTGTTTATATGGAGAGATTTGATGATAAATATTAAAAATATCTCCTTCTTGTAAGAGTGGAACTTCTTGTTATTCAGTGATGCTTACTGTATGAGTGGGAGAAGAATTACAATGGTCTATTGACAGGATTGATGTAATATCTTTAAATCCAAGCTTGTGTCAGAGGAGAATGATAAAGAGGAAAAATTTGTCATACGTTGCATAAGCCTGCCTGAGAGTCTAAATGAATGGAAATGTTGCAAAACCCTGCAACTAATCTCAAACAATTATTTTAAATGTCAATGTTTGATTTTTTCTTATTATTATTATAGCTGAATCGGGATTTTAAAATGACCGTATAATTTTAAATAAAGCCTGTCAATAGTGTTTTAATGGCTTGTTTTGTCCATCAAACACTCAAAAACCTCTCAACATTCCAATTTAAAGAGAAATGTAAATAGCCAAGTAGTAAATCCTCACATTTAGATGGCTGAAAACAACAATTGTTTTGGCTGTTTAGCTTAAAATATTATGTAAATGTTAAATGTCTTAAAATATTGTTAGTTATTAATCTGTACTGACTATATAACTGACTAAATACAATTTTGAAAGTCTTTTCTCAACAAATGACATCACTATATGACATGTAGAATCTGACCAGGTTAAGTTGGCAAATATACACATGGTGGTGTGTGTATGTTAATACATAGGAGGCTGCTGGGGTTAGACCACACACACCACTGTGTGTTTTTCAAATCATTATTGCTTCCTAGGCCACAAGTCCCCCACAGTGAGGCTGAAGAGACACCATCATGTCTCATCCATACACCCCCTTCCTTTGTTGACACCTCTGTTGAAACCTCTGGCAACTTGCTGGTCCACTGTGGGTGGCTGTGCAGTACTATGAACCTTCTTTGATGATAATGATGGCTAAACTGCAAATTTCCGATTATCCAGCTGCAATCTATCAAAAAAGTGTCCATGTGTTGTGGTTGCCCAGGTTGCCATAAACTGAATTGATAAAATCACAGCGACCATGTCACAGCGAGTACACCGGCTCAGAAGAGAGCGTGATTTGGTTCTACGGTTGGAGCTTTACTGTGGCACAGCCCCCACGCCATACAGTCTGGCTTCTCGAGACACCACATGCTGAAGGAACGTACATGATGACATCAATTCAGATTAATGTCTATAATCTGAAGTGAGACACGACATCTAAAAAAAGGCTTTCATCTGTGTTATCATTGTTATTAGCTGAAAGCTTCACGCAAATGTTAATGTCTCATTAACAATCAGAGAATATTTGTGATGTTTTACATTTTTTTGGACTAGTTTAGACATGATCATGCCTTCAAAAACTGGGTTGAGATGTACCACACTCTTAACCACACTCAGATTAAAAGATTCTTAAACTTTTACATAAGTGAGGGCTGCTTCTAGCACCCCACAAACAAAACAGCCTCAAGTGCCCTGCCGCTTCAAACAGCTGTTCTGTGTGGGAGAGAGACAAGCGACAAAGATGGAGATTAATAGGAAAACAAACAGCTGACTGAACAAAAGGAGTCCCCCTGCTTCATACAGAGGAGAACGAAGAAGCTTAGCCTGCAAACCAGTTTACTTACAGTGCCAAAGTTCCAGGTCCTCTTGAAGGAAAGTCTCTTTTTGAGACTCATTGTTCCCTACTCCGCTACACCAGAAGCACTCAGGCAAATTATGTGACCGCATTTGTGTGTGTGTGTGTGCGCGCGCACATGAATGCATACCTGAACATTCCCCACCCAAAGCTCAGCAAGCCATGTCTGTACTTGTCAGTGTGAGGGAACGAGAGGGAGGGAGAAAGAGGCAGACATTTGACAAGGTAGTGGACAGCAAGAAAGAAGAAGAAAAGGGGGAGGGGGCGCAAAAGAAGGAAGAAAGATTTTCTAACTCTGCTGCTGTTGCCATGGCAACCCACTCGACAATACATACAGCTTCTGCCACAGTGGCATGAAGAAGTCAGATGAATTAAACCCTTTATTCCCCACAAAAACTAATTAAATAAATAAATAAGTAGTCACTCACTATGTGAAAACCACACTGGCCTTCCCTCTTTATGTCTCCAGTCAGGGTACCCTCTCATTTTACCCAAAGGAGTGAAGAAATAGCCACTTTGAAGTGAAACCAGAAGACTTGTGTTTAATCAAAGTAAAAGTTTGGTAGCTCACGAACTGAACTCGGAGCTTCATTATCGGCTGTCACAGAGCACCATCCTCACGCCCCCAATGGTAATCATGTCAGCTGGTGTTTTCTGCTAATAATTGGGCTCATGGACCAGAAAAAGAAAACAAGTTTTTATTCTGGCATCACTCCTTGTCTGTGCTGTAGTACTGTGCCTCCACATTTCTGGCAAATCTCTACAATCAGCATGCCAACTGTTTCTGGACCAACTATTATTCTTAAAGCATGCGTGGCTTGTTCTCAGGTTTTCCCGTGGCAAATGCACCAGCATTCTTTGGAATTCATTTAGATTTAAGTAACGGATGAGCTACAGTGTTTATTAACAGCCTGGTTTTCATGGTAGCTTTCCCCTATTTAATTCGATTTTTACATGGTCTATTACCATGTTTGCCATATTTGCGTAACTGCTGTGCTAATTAAAAGGTGTACATGTGTTCATGTGTTTAAACACATGAAAGAGAAAGGACAAAGGGTAAAGTGTCCAATGCCACAGAATGTACTGTACTAATGAGAAATAATAACAATGCACACTTTTAGACAGTCTCTCCTCCAAGGCTTTTGTGTGCTGCACCTGACTGTACACACAACATGTAATAAAAAAAGTTGTGTGGCAATTTTTAAAAAATGAAAAAGGGGCAAAGACAGATGCTCACAAACTCTGCTTACTTTCACACCTCCTGGCCAATTACTGTGTGAAGAGAGCACGATTGTCAAATAGTAAATGAGATGGTAATGTTGGTTTAGATATTGGGAAGCGGATCGGATTTACAGTAACAGGATAATAACACTGTACATCCATTATGACTATAACAACAAAAGAGCTATCACGATGACATCATTACATTTTTGGGTAAAAATTAGTTATATACTAATTCAAGCCAGAATGTTATTTAGACACCATAACAGTCACAGTATTTCAATTGTATATCATTATATTTCTGCTCAATCTGCAAAAAAATATTAAAAATGTGACATCTGCATTAAAAAGTAATTCACTAGGAATGTGTTCTTGCAGGGGTTTGATTTGTGAACACAACACCTGGCTGGATGACTTCACCATGTGCTGCTGAAAAACAAAGCACTGCACTATTCGTATAATAACATAATGTATACTCAATGCTATAATGTAGAGCTGCAACACAGAAAGGAACTGTCTGCTTTCATGTGTGGATAAAATCAGTCGGTGGTAATTAGCAGCTTTTCATGGCATTAAGCTGAGTCATTTACTGAAGTCACAAAATCACAGGGTAGACAACAGACTGCTTCAACCCTTCAGGTCTACTTTTGCCCTTTGACACCCTCCCTGAGGCAGAGTGTTCACCGTAGCTGGGTGCTGGGTAGCATGAGAGCGAAACATGTTGAAACGCTAAAATCTCACGGAAAGCCATGTTACTATTTCTTGCTTTAGTGTTGCTAACTGGACAAAGTCTGACTGTTGCCACAAAATAAATAGGTTTCCAGATTCCAGCCTCCAATTGATTTAATTAATTTGTGCAACATTTCTCTGCAGGTTTTAAAGCTACAATGAGCGCTGCTTGTCGCAAGAACTAACTAATTGTGTGTCAAGTTCTCCACAGAGCAATTTTATCTGAAGACAGAAAATTATCTGAATCTGCTATCTGCAGTGAACAACAAACCATTCCCTGAAATTAACAGAAAGAGCAGTGCACGGAGGCAACTTCCTTGTGAGGGAGGGAAGGCAAGGGTGTGGTGTCTGATAAGATGGAAGAGACATTTCTTTCCCAACCAAGCAAACAGTGAGAGGGAGACACACTGATTCATACAACTATAAAACTCCTGACAATATATAAGTGAAACAGTGATTTTTTTTAAGTCTAAGAAGTGAGGTCCAGTGTTAGAAATCTTGTTTGTCACAGTTGATCTGGCAGTCACTCTATCACATTAGCAAGGATCTCATAAGGTCAGCATTATTATACTATGTGATGCTAAGGGACAAGGAGTGATAAACAACAGAAACAACATTAGCATTCCCATAGGTTTGATATCAACACTGTGTTTAAGATCAAGGGCTGTGAAAGGCTAGGTGAAATGTACGGGTCCCTTCAGACAAGAACATATTTTAATTATTTATACAAACCAGATATAGAAAACCTTAACATGAGAATATAGTCAAGCTCTGGCACGGTGCATGAAATGAGCCTCGGAAATGATGCCAGTTGTGTAATCACAACTAAGTTCACATGACACATTTTGTACCCACAATGGCAGTAATTATTCAATTACATTCTGAAGGCAATATGACTTATTTCCTATTTAAGAATTAGTTACAAGCAAGATATTTTGTCTAAGCAACAGTAGTTGTAGATTAACAGACATTTTCATAGCTATTGCAAAAACACGATATGTTCCCATCAATGCAACTGCAAGGGGACACAAGCCAGTGTCTTCTTGTGCCAGTCCCAATTCTGGCAGAGGGTTGTCTAAGGAAGGGCATCCGATGTAAAATACATGGCAAATTAAAAATGCGAATCATGATTTTCAAACCGAAAATGACTTCCATTCCGGATCGGTCCCGGGTTAATAACAACCGCCACCAGTGCTGTTGACCTACAGGGTACCGGTGGAATTTGGACTACTGTTGGTTGAAGTCGAAGAAGGAGGGGAGGAAAGTGAGTTTGTAGGCAGAGAGAGAAGAGAAAAGCTAAGAATGTGGGACTGACAGTAGGGACTTTGAATGTTGGGATTGTGACAGGGAAGGCTAGAGAGTTGATTGACCTGATGCAGAGAAGGAAGGTGGACATACTATGTGTCCAGGAGACCAGGTGGAAAGGTAGCAAGGCTAGAAGCTTAGGAGCAGGGTTCAAGTTGTTTTACCATGGATCAGATAGGAAGAGACATGGAGTAGGAGTTATCCTGAAAGAGGAGTTTGTGAGGAATGTTCTAGAGGTGAAAAGAGTATCAGACAGGTTGATAAGTGTGAAGCTGGAAATTTAATGCGTGATGTTCAATGTTGTGAGTGGTTATGCCCCACAGGTAGGATGTGAGTTAGAAGAGAAGGAGAAATTCTGGAGTGAGTTAGCTGAAGTGATGAACAGCATCCCCAGAGGGGAGAGAGTGGGGATTGGTGCAGATTTCAATGGACATGTAGGTAAAAGGAACAGAGGTGATGAGAATGTGATAGGCAGGTTTGGTCTTCGGGACAGGAATGCAGAAGGACAGATGATGGTAGACTTTGCAAAGAGGATGGAAATGGCTGTAGTGAACACTTTCTTCAAGAAGAGGTAGGAACATAGGATGAAAGACCATATGAGGACTTGTATGCTATGTTGGACATTAAAGAGGGAGAGGTGGATTTGTACAGGTTGGACAGACAAAGAAATATTGATGGAAGGATGTGCAGCAGGTTAGGGTGATTAAAGATAAGGATGGAAATGTATTGACAGGTGCCAGGAGTGTAATGGGAAGATGGAAGGAGAACTTTGAAGAGTTGATGAATGAGGAAAATGAAAGGGAACAAAGAGTTGAAGAGGTGACTGGTGTGGAGCAGGAAGTAGCAAAGATTAGTAAGAGTGAAGTGAGGAGGGCGTTGAAGAGGATGAAGAGTGGAAAGGCAGTTGGTCCTGATGACATACCTGTGGAGGTATGGAAGTGTCTAGGAGAAGTGGCAGTAGAGTTGCAGACAAGTTTGTTTAACAAGATGTTGGAGAGTGAGAGGATGCCCAAGCAATGGAGGAGAAGTGTACTGGTACCAATTTTTAAGAACAAGGGAGATGTGCAGAGCTGTGGCAACTACAGAGGAATAAAGCTGATGAGCTACACAATGAAGTTGTGGTAAAGAGTAGTGGAAGCTGGGCTAAGGGCAGAGGTGAACATTTGTGAGCAGCAATGTGGTTTCATGCCTAGAAAGAGAACAACAGATGCAGTATTTGCTTTGAGGATGCTGATGGAGAAGTACAGAGACGGTCAGAGGGAGTTGCATTGTGTCTTCGTAGATCTTGAGAAAGCATATGACAGGGTGCTGAGAGAGGAGCTGTCGTATTGTATGAGGACGTCTGGAGTGGCAGAGAAGTATGTTAGAGTGGTGCAGGATATGTATGAGAGCTGTAAGACAGTGGTGAGTTGTGCTGTAGGTGTGACAGAGGAGTTCAAGGTGGAGGTGGGTCTACACCAAGGATCGGCTTTGAGCCCCTTTTGTATGCTCTGGTGATGGACAGGCTGACAGATGAGGTTAGACAGGAATCTCCGTGGACTATGATGTTTGCAGATGACATTGTGTTTTGTAGTGAGAGCAGGGAGCAGGTGGAGGAAAATCTAGAGAGGTGGGGGTCTGCTCTGGAAAACAGAGGAATGAAGCTTAGCCGCAGCAAGACAGAATACATGTGTGTGACATGTACATCAGAGGGACAGCTCATGTTAGATGTGTTGGAGATAAAGTCAGAGAGGCAAGATTGAGGGGGTTTGGACATGTTCAGAAGAGAGACTGCGAATATATTAGAAAGATGCTGAGGTTGGAGCTGCCAGGCAGGACGTCTAGAGGAAGACCAAAGAGGAGATGTATGGATGTAGTGAGAGAGGACATGAAGTTAGTTGGTGTGAGAGAAGAGGATGCAGAGGACAGGGTTAGATGGAGGCCCATGATTCACTGTGGCGACTCCTGAAAGGGAACAGCCCAAAGGAGGAGAAGAAGAAGAAGAAGAAGAAGAAGAAGAAGAAGAAGAAGAAGAAGAAGAAGAAGACAAAGAAGAAGACAAAGAAGAAGAAAAAGAAGAAGAAGAAGAAGAAGAAGAAGAAGAAGAAGAACTGTTCCCATCAGAATTTACTCACTTTTGTGTGCAGCTGATTTGGTTTGACAGACAAACATCCAGGGGAAGAAGAATACCTATAAACTGGTTGCTGAGGATCAATGTCTAAACTCACTTGTAGGTTTTTTGCTTGTTTTAAAGCCAAGATTTAGATTAAATAGAAATGAGAAATTTCACTTTAACTTAAAATCTAGGTTTTGCATTTTTCACATTCAGATGTAAAGCTCGTGTCCTGTGTACATGTAGATGAGACTATATTATAATTAGAGACTATATTATAATTAGACTATAGAAATGCAACCGCAAGGGGGCGAATGCAACCGCAAGGGGGCACAAGCCAGTGTCTTCTTGTGCCAGTCCCAAGTCTGGATAAATGCAGAGGGTTGTGGCAGGAAGGGCATCCGACGTAAAACACATGCCAAATCAAACATGCGAATCGTGACAAAGACTTCCATACCAGATCGGTCGGGGCCCAGGTTAACAACGACCGCCACCGGTGCTGTTGACCTACAGGGTACCGTTGGAAATTGGACTACTGTTGGTCGAAGACGAAGAAGAAGAGGAGGAAGGTGTGTTCGTAGGCAGAGAGAGAAGAGGAAAGCTAAGAATGTAGGACTGACAGTAGGGACTTTGAATGTTGGTACTATGACAGGGAAGGCTAGGGAGTTGATCGACATGATGCAGAGAAGGAAGGTGGACATACTGTGTGTCCAGGAGACCAGGTGGAAAGGTAGCAAGGCTAGAAGCTTAGGAGCAGGGTTCAAGTTGTTTTACCATGGGTCAGATAGGAAGAGAAATGGAGTAGGAGTTATATTGAAAGAGGATTTTGTGAGGAATGTTCTAGAGGTGAAAAGAGTATCAGACAGGTTGATGAGTCTGAAGCTGGAAGTTGAAGGGGTGATGTTCAATGTTGTGAGCGGTTATGCCCCACAGGTAGGATGTGAGTTAGAAGAGAAGGAGAAATTCTGGAGTGAGTTAGATGAAGTGATGCAGAGCATCCCCAGAGGTGAGAGAGTTGTCATTGGTGCAGATTTCAATGGGCATGTAGGTGAAGGGAACAGAGGTGATGAGACAGTTATGGGCAGGTTCGGTGTTCAGGACAGGAACGCAGAAGGTCAGATGGTGGTTGACTTTGCAAAGAGGATGTAAATGGCTGTAGTAAACACTTTCTTTCAGAAGAGGCAGGAACATAGGGTGACGTACAAGAGCGGAGGGAGAAGCAGTCAGGTAGACTACATCTTGTGTAGACGTTGTAATCTGAAAGAGATCAGTGACTGTAAAGCATTGGTAGGGGAGAGTGTAGCCAGACAACACAGGATGGTGGTGTGTAAAATGATGCTGGTGGTGAGGAAGATAAGGAGGACTAAGGCAGAGAGGAGGACGAAGTGGTGGAAGTTGAAAAAGGAAAAATGTCGTTTAGTTTTCAGGGAGGAGCTGAGACAGACTCTGGGTGGTTTGGAGGTGCTTCCAGATGACTGGACTACTACAGCTAATTTGATCAGGGAGACAGGTAGGAGGGTACTCGGTGTGTCATCTGGAAAGAGGAAAGCGGACAAGGAGACTTGGTGGTGGAACGAGGAAGTTCAGGAGTGTATACAGAGAAAGAGGTTAGCTAAGAAGAAGTGGGACACTGAGAGGACTGAAGAGAGTAGACGGGAGTACAGGGAGATACAGCGTAAGGTGAAGATAGAGGTGGCAAAGGCCAAACAAAGAGAATATGAGGACTTGTATGCTAGGTTGGACACTAAAGAGGGAGAGGTGGATTTGTACAGGTTGGCCAGACAAAGAGATAGAGATGGAAAGGATGTGCAGCAGGTTAGGGTGATTAAAGATAAGGATGGAAATGTATTGACAGGTGCCAGGAGTGTGATGGGAAGATGGAAGGAGTACTTTGAAGAGTTGATGAACGAGGAAAATGAAAGGGAACGAAGAGTAGAAGAGGTGACTGGTGTGGAGCAGGAAGTAGCAAAGATTAGTAAGAGTGAAGTGAGGAGGACATTGAAGAGGATGAAGAGCGGAAAGGCAGTTGGTCCTGATGACATACCTGTGGAGGTATGGAAGTGTCTAGGAGAGGTGGCAGTAGAGTTTTTGACTAGTTTGTTTAACAAGATCTTGGAGAGTGAGAGGATGCCAGAGGACTGGAGGAAAAGTGTACTGGTACCAATTTTTAAGAACAAGGGAGATGTGCAGATCTGTGGCAACTGCAGAGGAATAAAGCTGATGAGTCACACAATGAAGTTGTGGGAAAGAGTAGTGGAAGCTCGGCTAAGGGCAGAGGTGAACATTTGTGAGCAGCAATATGGTTTCATGCCTAGAAAGAGTACAACAGATGCAGTATTTGCTTTGAGGATGCTGATGGAGAAGTACAGAGAGGGTCATAGGGAGTTGCATTGTGTCTTCGTAGATTTAGAAAAAGCGCATGGCAGGGTGCCGAGAGAGGAGCTGTGGTATTGTATGAGGACGTCTGGAGTGGCAGAGAAGTATGTTAGAGTGGTGCAGGACATGTATGAGAGCTGTAACACAGTGGTAAGGTGTGCTGTAGGTGTGACAGAGGAGTTCAAGGTGGAGGTGGGTCTGCACCAAGGATCGGCTTTGAGCCCCTTCTTGTTTGCTCTGGTGATGGACAGACTGACAGATGAGGTTAGACAAGAATCTCCCTGGACTATGATGTTTGCAGATGACATTGTTATTTGTAGTGAGAGCAGGGAGCAGGTGGAGGAAAATCTAGAGAGGTGGAGGTCTGCTCTGGAAAACAGAGGAATGAAGCTTAGTCGCAGTAAGACAGAATACATGTGTGTCAATGAGAGGGACCCAGGTGGAACAGTGAGGTTACAGGGAGCAGAGGTGAAGAAGGTGCAGGACTTTAAGTACTTAGGGTCAACGGTTCAGAGCAACGGTGAGTGTGGAAAAGAGGTGAAGAGGCGAGTGCAGGCAGGTTGGAACGGGTGGAGAAAAGTGTCAGGTGTGTTGTGTGATAAAAGAGTATCAGCGAGAATGAAAGGAAAGATGTTCAAGACGGTGGTGAGACCAGCAATGTTGTTCGGCTTAGAGACAGTGGCACTGAAGAAAAGACAGGAGGCAGAGCTGGAGGTAGCAGAGCTTAAGATGTTGAGGTTCTCTTTGGGAGTGACGAGGATGGACAGGATCAGGAATGAGTACATCAGAGGGACAGCTCATGTTAGATGTTTTGGAGATAAAGTCAGAGAGGCCAGATTGAGGTGGTTTGGACATGTTCAGAGGAGAAACTGTGAATATATCGGTAGAAGGATGCTGAGGTTGGAGCTGCCAGGCAGGAGGTCTAGAGGAAGACCAAAGAGGAGATTTATGGATGTAGTGAGGGAGGACATGAAGTTAGTTGGTGTGAGTGAAGAGGATGCAGAGGATAGAGTTAGGTGGAGGCACATGATTCGCTGTGGCGACCCCTGAAAGGGAGCAGCCGAAAGGAAAAGAAGAAGATTATAATTAGACTATAGACTATAGACTATAATAGACTATATTATAATTTAATCATGTGGCTCAGTTTATTGGAAAAATCAGATGCTCAATTAGAATTAATGATGGCACTAGAAGATTCATGCCTTGGCCTTGGTGATGTGCAATGTAATACTTCCAGGCTGGTGTCAAAGCAGCTTTTAGGTGTAATCCCCCCATTAAATAAATGAATTGTTCTTGATATCTTTAAAAGACATAAGTGATTTGCATGCAAACAGAGGTCATCGTCACAATGCAATTCGTGTCTTAATCCCCTTCATCTGCAGTAATCTATTGCCTGTTCCCCCAACCCTAACCAGTTAGCCAAAGCAGATGGATAAGACTCTGCTCCTGTCTGGAATAAAGCGGCATTAGTATGATTTGTGCAGAGCTACTGGTGTGCATCTGTATTAGCCACTTGTTGTCCAGGATAAAAAGCTAACATAAAGAGATATTTGGCCATCTTCCTTTGCTGCCCTACATCTCGCAGGGTCAGGAACTTAGTACTTTAACTAATAGAAGGATTTACATTCTGAGAGTAACCAGTGGTAACTCTGCCTGAACTTGTACTGCTCAAGGCACCAGACTCACTAGCTATCAAGTATCGTGTATTATCATTATTATGACTTACTGTGAAGCCTAAATACATGAATGAAAACATAGGTTTAACAATTGCTATGTTGAAATAAAAGGAATCTTGGCACAGGTGGGTAGGTTGGAGAAAACATACACAGAATGAGCATACACAGAATGAGTAACAAATAAAAATATATTTGATTTACAAGGCACAGCTGAACCCTGCAAAAATAGAACAACTTCACAGAGGGGAAACTAGAAACAGTGACCACGACCCCTCCCATCCCAATTTATTATCCTAGAGAAAAAGGCTGGGCTGCCATGAGCCTGGAGGGTTTGAGGTGGGTAAACCACATAAAATGTCACCACACCCTCCCATTGCTCTCATTCTCTTCTATAAGAAACAGAAATGTACTTTCCAACCTGTAACCTGACACTTATAATTTGCCCTGTGAGTCCACTCTTGTTTCCACCAAACTTACTTCCACCAAACTTTACAGTGTTGTCTCTGAGGGCTTGGGTATTTTGCTGTGTGATGTTAGGGCCAAAACATGAATAAATATCTGCCTGGGAGTGTACTAGGCTATACGTTTTCCAAGACAAGGAACTCTTAAAATGTTTTACTTCCTGTGGAAGTCCTACTGCCTTTACACACCATTGTTAAATATGATGTATAAATTTTGTTTTTCAGTGGAACCTTTTAGTGTCACATGGTGGAGATCACAACATGAGCAATGAGGCATTTTACTAAACCATGCAACAAGGTCATGCAGTAACCACACAATATAAACAGAAATATATTATATTTACTTATGTTGACCACAGGATTAAGATGTTATAGAAACAGTTCATGAGAAAAAGTTAAGAGTTTAGGATGCCAGCGCAGTGTGCCAAAGCAAAGCCTCTCAATATCACATGGAGAGTGGCTTGGCTGGCCCAACACTTCATGTTTATGACTTCCGCACTGCAAAGTTGACAAGACCTTGGCCTAGTTCTGGAGCATCTTGTGCCAACACAAGGCCACAAAGATACAAACTACATTCACTTTGTAAGACTCCCTACAATCCTCTCCAGCTCAAAAAACTCAGGTTGCTCAATGTCTCTAATGTGAAGCCAATGTTACCCTGGCGTCATCTGAGCTGCAAGTGTGAGAGTAAAGAGTTGAACACAACGAGCAGCCCACTGTATCCCAGACATGTCTCAACTGTTACCAGGGAAGGAAAAAAAGCCTTTCCTTATTGAGTAACCTCCACACCCTTTACAGTCAATTCCCTTTCAGTAAAACAGAGAAATTTAATAATAGTACAAGTGAGGAGGTAAACACTGGGAGGGGAACGAATTATTTCCAGAATTCATCCATAGACATCCTGTTTCCAACAGCTTTTCCAATTACCAGTCAATACAGGATAATGAAGATTTATGTGGTTAACAAAAAAAAAAAATCATAATCTTGAATGTCGATAGATGATGTCATAGAGTTGGTGAACAACAGCCAAGAGTGGAGTTGCAGTGCATCTCCATCCATAGATGGCGAGGCAATGGGTATTTTCCGTGGTTACAGTTTGGTGAAACAGCAAACTCAGCAACCACAGCCACATCTGGTCATCTTGTTATTGGCTGTTGTATATTCATACAACGAGCAGCAGCTGGACAGTTAAATAACTTCTACTCAAGTTTTGTTATGTTAATGTACTGTTTTTCCAGTTAGTGGGTTTGAAGAGAGCAGTCTGTGGAACTGCAATAAACCCTGTTGGTGGAGGATGAAAAAAGAAGAAATCATAGTGGGGACATTTAGAAAATGTCAGGCTGCTTAGTCTTTGCATCCTATAATGTTAGCCTAAGGACACATTTGGTGAGCACAACTGTCCACCCACACTCCAGAGCTGATCATGTGATGTGAGATAAAAGTGTGTCGTGTTCTTCCTTTTCTGCTAATCCTCAGGAACAAACGATTTCTGCTCATTTTCTGAAGTCATAACACGCACATTACAAATAGAGGGAAGAATTAATATAATGAAGCAGGGCATTTACATTTAGCAACTATTATAATATTAATATTCATAATAATTCAGCCTGAGCTTTACTTACTGTCTATATAAGCACCAAAGATAATGCAGCACCGAAAAAAAAATCACATATTTTAGCAAGTCTTGCTGTGAGATAAGTGAATAAGTAGGCTGGTGAATCAGAGTGGGGACATGCCTGCACAAAACCAACAGGGGCACGGCAACACCACAGGCAACCAATTGGAGTTCAAATTAAACTGTACCTATTACATGTTCTCTGAAAAATACAATGCTACCGAACAGTAAGATCCAATTCCATCTGACAACTACAACCTCTGATCTGGGGTTCCCTCACACCAAATCTAACTTCTCCCAATGCGGCCAACTGATTGTAAAAAGGTTCACCTCACAGGGCGAGTGCAGCAGAGCGTACTTTATTCAAAGGCCCATGCAGTTTATGAGAATAATCCTCGGCCACTACACAAAACCCTTTTAATATAATGCCCGTGCTTGTCCTGGTATAGATACTAGAGCACAGTTTACTGTATACAGCAGCACAGCGTGCAGGAGATTTCGGTTTGCACTAGTCAAAACATTTCTCTCACAGACCACACAAGCTAACCACTGTATGGTGCATAAAGGCTACAACAGGAGCTGAAAAAAAGCCCAAAGAAGGAAAAGTAACAGTGGCAGGGACGATACCACTAGGGTCAAAGATGAAGATGGCATCACCAAACAGAGAAGAAGTGAAGACACAGAATAATGGAGATTTTAAGATTTCATGACAAGACTTACAGAGTTGAGAGTTAAAGTTTGCTCCATGTATGGCGCTGTGTGCGTGTTTGGCTCGTTTTCAGCGCTGCTCCACACGCCTGGTGTGTGTAAACGAGTCCATCCGCTGGAGCGCCGCGGTGCGTGTGCGAGTCAGTGTTTGCAGTGCGAAGTGAGACAGAGCTCAACAGGGAAAGGGGGGAAGAGGAGGAGAGAGCGTGCAGGAGAGCTGAAAATCCTGACAGCTACTGGGAGTTCAAAAGCTCTCTCTCTCTTTCCTCTGCTGCTGACTCCTCTCTCTCTGCCTAACTCTCTCTCTCTTTGCTGTAATTTTCTCCTCTTTCACTCCCTGTTTACCTCCCTCCCCATCTGTGTCTTCATGCTTTCTCCTGGTTTCTGCTACGCCCACAGGATAGATCTATTACCCACAGGCGTGCAAACAAGAGCTGCCAAAGTCTCCACAACCAAATGGAGAGAAACTTCACACTCATGGAGCAAAAGAGGTGCCCCAAATTTTCCAGCAGCCACCAAGGGATTGTCTGAATAATACAGGATGCATTAACTACCAGCTCATATTAACAGATGTTTTCACATCCAGCAACACTTCCGAAGGCAGAATCAGTGTGAACACCGGCACAGCAGCCTGCTAATGGTGTCATCTCTGCAAAGTTGAAAACACTGTCATCTGCTAAACATTGGGGGTGCAAAGCATCTGTTTGGAGCTAAAAACAAGGAGCGTGTGATGAAGAAGAAATCGGTTCATATGGTGAAGCATGGAGAGGCATTTTCAGCAGCGATGGCAAGCTCAGCAAAGAAATAAGACAAGGTATAAAGCAGCACATTTATCGACATGCCCAAACATTAGGGGCTCTGACAACAATAGCTCAGCATGAATCAAAACACTCTTTATCAAAATGTGCAGTGAAAATGGATCGGCAGCAACACAATAATAGGAGCAAACACAAGAAAGCAGGTCCTCCTTCTAATAAAGAAGAAAGACATCCATCGAAACTTATCCAAATGCATGAGATTATACAGTATATGTTGACTTGGTGCGTGGGTTACAAAAGGCTGCATATTGTGAAGAAAAATAGCAAGCATTTGCTCATTCCTGTGCTGGCCACTGTGACGCACACCATCAACCATGGAAAAAGCAACATGGCTACACGCGTCCAAATTGTTCTTGGTTTCTCCACAGCATGCAGCGAGGCCACTTACAGGGGTTATCCACAAGGGTCTGCCCCGAGCACTGATGGTAAACTCCAAAACAGTCTCACGATGTCCTTGTGAGTCCAGATGCATGGACTAACTGAGAGCTTATCACGTGTTTTTGCAAAACTTGCCATGAGAACGGTCCTTTATTCTTCCCAACAACAGACAAATTAGAAAGTTCTGCTGAAACCAAATGCCGTACAACTATGCCTGTAGTATCACTGAGTATGTATTACCAAGGAAGGATTTCAGGTCAAGAGTTTAGCTTGATACAGGAGGCTAATCATTCATTATCTATGTTCTCTCTGAAGTGGAGAGCAGCCTTCAAAAGAGAAAAGAAGTTCTTAGGCTCGAGTTTCCTGGTTGTCTGTCCTTTATGATGTAGATTGTCTTCACAGGGTTGTTCTGAGGCTGCTACTTAAAAGATCAAGTAGTTCCAAATCACATTACAAACAGCTAAACCTTACATGCGTAATTCTTTATTAGGGCAGAACAAATAATACCACTGACTGGGCTTTGGTCTGCTGTGGCAGCAGCTTTTAGAGATGCACATTTGATCTTTAACTATGAGCTGAAGACGAAGCTCAGCCCTTGAAAGGAAAGCATGTCTAACTGCATTTGACAACCATAAACACTTCCTATGGTGTTATTACTTGGATGTGTGGGCCTATACTATGACTTGAAATTGCATGGGTTAAATGTTCTCGATTATATTTGGTTGGAATAGCTATGAGCCAGATACATCATAAGCGTTTTCTTGTAAAAAGTCAATGTAAAGTAGAGTTTGACCCATAAACTGTCCATGTCCAGGAATGTTAAGATAATAATTTAGGTGTGTTTTCAAAAGTACTAGTTTGGGAACACACACACTCATACACCGATGGGGGAGCTGCTATGCAGTTGGCCAACACTCACCAGGAGCAACTAAGTTGGGGTTCAGTGCCTTGCTCAAGGACACTTCGACACGTGAGCGGAGGAGCCAAGGATCGAACTGCGGGACTGGTGGTCGACCGCTCGACCTCCCTGCTCCACAGTCTCTCTGCCTTCCGTAAATTATACTGTATTTCTCTGTATGACCTGCTTTTGCAGAAATCCTCCAGATGACATTCTCTGAACTTCAGTCCTCCAGATATGGACAGGAATTGGAATTTTTACTAGAAATTCAAGGCTATAAAATCATAGCCCACTCCCAAGGTTTAAACAGGAAACTGGACCTAACCCCTAACATTTTTCATTTTTTCACCAACTGTAACTGACATGGTTTTGTGCAAAATGAATAGATTCCTCTTGCACTGCAGAAAATATATTTAACTGTATATATGTAAATGTAAAACTGCTCCTGTTTCGATAACTTCCTCGTATCAGACTATTAAATATTTATGTATTGTATCTATAGTAATAAAAATCCAGTTTACCTAGGTACAACTATGTACCTTTAACAAAACAAATTAATCTAACTAAGTGAAAGCAGATTTTCAAAACCAGTTAGACATATAATGCGAAGTTTAAAACAGATGGCCTAAATGTGATGTAACTGTCTCTTCTGAACAGTGTATTCCTAACAATGAAAAATCACATTCATAACTCAATAATTCATGCATCCCAAGCCATGACAACCACATCAATTTACCATAATAAATGCCAAACAAAACTTAGTCTACTTCAGTTGTCTTTTAACCATTTATTCTACAGCTAATATAATTATGTACAGAAACCTAATTACTTAGGATGTTTGGATGTGAAGGCTCAGCATTCTCTGACATTATTGTCAATTCCAACATAGTAGTCCAGCCTGAACTGCTCTTTCCCTGTTGGTGTCAGGGCAGTTGCTGATAGAGTGGAGGTGTGAAGTCCAGGTATTACAGACATCAAATTGTGTGACCAGGCAAAGTGAAGAAACAAAACAAAACACAGTGCTACAAGTGTGAAAGCATTTAGCCAATGATGCTCTTGTTCCATCTAAGAAATTTAAAATACAAAAACTGATTACAGCGATGATGCTTTCAAGTTTGTTTCATTTTAAATATAACTGACTTGGAATGAGTCACTTTCCCAAACCAATAAAGCCACATGATGGGGATATACACATATCACCCTACTTGGAGCTCAGAAACAAACAAACTAACAAACAAAAAACATAAATTAGTACATGCTTCTTCCATTATCTTCAGGATTTGGAATAAGGGGAGAATCAGTATTTGCAGTAGTTTAAATTGGGAATACAATCATACTGTGGGCTACTGATTAGCCTACATTAAATAAAGAATGAAAGAAAGCGCAGACACTGTGCTATGCAAGTACAAATTCTGCAGCTTTCATATGCTGTCACAGTCATCTTTCCAGCATCAGTGCTTCTGCAGCAGACCCAGAGCTTTACAACAACACTGTTTAGTGTGTTAGGACAGTCCTGAGGAGGAGATTTGTGTACCTCTTTGAGTAAAATGTGTGGTCTGTGGGTGTGTCAGTGTGTGACTAATGCACAAATATACAATGGAGTATGCCAATGCTCCCAGAAATTATAAAACATTGTGTGTGCATGTGTATTTATGAATGTGAATCAGTGTGCACGATTAATGTATACATGCAGAGACCATCTGAGAAAGAGTTGCTGAACAGCATTAATATGAAAGAATGTGAGCAGGATATTCAGTCGTGCAGCAGTGCTCATTAGTGAGCCAAACAAACAGGACCGTGCCTCTGTCCTGCACAAAGACCACTTTGTGAGCAACCCCTTGCCGTAAGTGTAGCAACAAACACAGAGTTCAAGGCAACGGAAATGAAACGTTAAAAAAGAGCTGAAAGTGCAGCAGCATGAGAAAGGGGGATGGTTCAATTGAATGTTCGTGTTAGCAAAGATGACAACTCAGCATAATGGGAAGTACAGACCACGACAGAACATTAACATAAAAACACTACAATACATAAAAATGTTGAGGATTTGCTCAGTGGAAAAACAACTGGTTTGCTTCCAGAAGAACACTGCCACTACTGTTTGAAACAGCTTTGGTGAAGAAGAATTACACCAAAATCAGGGAATGAAAACACAAATTATATGATTTTACTTATATGAAAATATTTCATTTAGGAAAACCAAAAATAAAAGTACAAGAATGTTGCGCCTACCTCAAGGTCATCCAGTGAACGTGCCAGACTGAGACGTTTGGCAGAACGCCGTTTAGAACCACGGACAAAACCCATACCCCAAAACCTGGAGCCCTATCAAAATAAAGGAGAGACCAATATAAGTGTGAGAGAAAATGCAAATATGACTGTATTAGCCAAGATGGTTTACCATACTACAATTTATTTTAAATGTCAGTATTTAATTAAATTTGAAGGATATATTTTATTAACCTGAAGCATATGATAATAGGGGTCTTCTATGAAAACATGCATAGTGGTCGCATACATTTAATATAAAAATGATTACAACCCTGTTTCACAAGTCCAGAGACAGAGGTACTAATTCACACTTTGTCAAAAATTACCAAAAGAGATCAGGTGGAACAAACACATTTTTTTATTAATCCGGTGATGATAATGCAGTTTACCAGCCACTCCATCTCCTTATGATTAGAGAGGCTGTGTCTAATGTTTGAACCACTAAGAATTGCAGATAATTACTGCTGCATGACATTGGCTCTACCCTATAATTTGCCTGGCTTCCTGAGCGAGACTGTCTTCTTTCTAATCTAATGCAAGCTGGGGGACAAAGACACAATCCAGAGCTAATAATAAACAGGAAAATACTTTGCTTGAATAAGTAAGGTTGACAATACCAGTAAATATTTTAAAACAAACTATAAATGTTGGTGCTGCATTTTATCCAATGCAGGCTGCACATACCAGAAAATGTACGTTTTTTTCCTTTATTAAAAACATTATTTATGAATACAGTGCTGACTAATAGGAGTTGCAGGTGAGAGAAAGAAAATTAATTTTGAACTAATTTTGATATACAACTTAAAACATCGCTCTCCTGAGAGATGCTCATTTCCAGGACTACATGGATACACAGGGACATCTTGTGGGCAACGAAGACATCAACACACACAAAAACATCTTGCTCCTTGCTTGTTCTCACACACATTTGTGACAATTGCATCATTCAGATACAACAGGTACATTTTCTGAGCTCAATTTACACTCATCAGCACTTGACTGTAGAAATAGTGGTATTGTATTTCGCTCTAGGTGTAACCCAAAAACAGACTCGTTACCACCCCCTCACTGTCTGGAAACTCAATTCCCTCTGTGTGACTATGTAATACACACTGTATCTCTGTGTAAACATAATAAAGCTCAGACACCAGTGCATCTGTCAAAGTATTACCATTTAACATTTTACTTACATTTTTGGTACTCTCATCCTTCCGCTGTTTCTCTCTCTGTTCAAGAAATCTTTTGGTCCAGTCCTCTCTGGGAGGCAGCATCAAGACATCTCCTGACTGGTACCTTTCTGAAGGGATCTGGTTCATTGGTGGGGGCAGATTAGTTGTGCTGGAGCTAAGACTAACAATAGGGGACCAGTTGTCACTGGACATCACCTGAGGCTCTGGATCACCACTCAAGGCTTTAGGACACTTGGGCTTTGAGAACCACCTTTGGCTACTTCTGAAAGGCTCTCCAAAAAAGTTTGTTTTTCTACCCAAAGGCAAAGGAGGGGGTGGGGGCTTAAACTGAAACTCAAGCCTGGGTGGAGGACCTCCATAAAAGCTAGTTAGGGAGTCAGGACCAGGTAGTGACTCTGAAAGGGAATGTATGTTGAAATTGTTCTGGTTTTGGTCATTCTTAGAGAGGTTTATTGGGTTGAGGTCATTAGCCACAGCATAATCCCAATGACAGCTGGGGAGGTGGGGGCCAGGGTGGTTTTGGATTGCAGAAGGGAAATCCCCATCCGCTCTTTCAATAGGGGGGGACGCATTTCCAATTCCACTGTCCCCATTGCTGCTGGAGCTACCTTGTTTGCCAGTGCTGCCATTTTCCTTGCTTTGCTGCTCAGCTTCCAGATCCAGTTTGGACCTGAGCCTCTCCACAGCCTCCCCCATGTCACTGTACAGGACTGTTACAAAGTGTAGGACATCTGGGGGAGTCTGAGGGAATTCCAGGCAGCCCAAAGCATCTGGATCTGGAGTGCAGCCAAAGCCAAAGCGTCCAGCAATCCCCATGTGGTCCTCATGGCTTCCTAAATCTGGGTCAATGAAGAAAACATGACAAGAGGTCCTCAGTGGACCATCGTCTGGGATCCGACCATTGAAAATATGCGCTGTGGTGACGAGACAAAAAAAACGTGGGTCTTCAGCACATACAGCCCCTAAGACAAGGTTCTCAGCAGGAAAGGCTGCCAGCACAGCTCCAGTGTCGTCACAAAGTCGTATGCAGTTAAACATGATCTTCATCAACACCAGAGTATGGGTATCCTGCTCTGTTCCCAACTCTCGTATTCGTTCACGAATGGATTTTAAACAGTCCTCCTCTGACTCTGTAGCATTTAAAATCAGCTCCGTGGAGCTGAGGTAGCCCACCACCAAGGTCATGTTTAAAACATTCCAGACAGGGCTGACATCTTCTGTCTCCGTAAAAAGAGAGTCTGGTCCCCCCACTCGAGAGGTTTCCTCCTTTGGGTGCACAGCTAAAGAGCTCCAGTGTTGTGACCACTGAGACATATCAGGCTCCGATACCGGCCTCTGTTTGGTGGTGACAGCATGACTTGAGTTAAAGGAGGAATTGTTTGAATCATCCGAGATAGTGCGGAGAACACATGCCTTTTTTTCATAAATATCACTTTTTTGGCTGATCCCAAATTTTGCATCAATAAGGATGGGGTTCCCCATTATCCGGCCTTCAGTATGAACCACCAGCTGCAAGAGTCCTTTGCAGGTGCCAATCAACTGCACCACTGTCTCATGTGAAGCAGAGGACACATCAGTTCCATTGATGGCCATGATGTGATCCCCATGTTTGAGTCCCACAATATCAGCAGGGCTTCCGTCCAAGATGCCCCTCAACAGACATGGCCTCTGTCCTGCAATAGTAAATCCGTATCCTGCACGGCCACGGATGACCTCCACAGTCCTGAGCTCACCAATAGTGTTTAATTCCAAGCACCTCCTTGCACCCTCAGGCTGTCCCTGTATCCTCATATTTGTTGTAAGGTGCTGTTAGATCCAGTGTGAGAGATCTGTAACACCAGTTGCCAACACTATTGTGTTGTTGTCATTCTATAGTTACACTAAGTGGGAGAAACAGAAAAAAAAGTGGCTTGGTTAAAATACACCAAACTATACAGGTCACATGACAGGTTAAAACACATTTTAACAACATTAATGAACAAAATAAAATAGACAAAACAAACTGCCAAAACACATAAGTTGTCAGGGTTAGTTTTATTCATTTTATTGCCCGTTTGAGCAATTTATGCCTAAAAACTATATTGATTAATAATTTTGATGATAACCCCTCATTAGAATCGTTGCTGACTAATTTTCTGGCAATTAACTAACGGCAAATTAATTATTCCTGCTCTACAATACCTGGTAAAACAATTATATTAGCCTAAGTGATTCTTTTTAATTTAAGTAGGGTACTAAAATTAAGTTTTGTACAATACAAAAACAAACAAGGGGGCTATTCTTTAGCCATCGTTCAGTTTTACTCGTACTCAGAAATTTAATAACGAAGTAAAACACTGATATCGATCTTAGTTTACCAATTATTTGTCAGAGATAAGACACAGGGAGCTTTTATGTCCTACAGCTTGCAAATTACTTCCATCCCCCCAAAAGTCCCAGCTGGCTCCCTGCTCAGCAACAACACTTAAATGACATCCAGACTCTCTGGTTTCGGTTAACCACTGGTTTAAAACGGTTCAGGGCTCTATTCACCATAAACGTTAAACATTTTCAACACAGGAAACACCTGGCGAGAGAGGCTGCTTTGTTATTTAGTTTTTATAAAGTCAGACTCATTAAGCAGTAGTGAACTCACATGTTAAGACCGAAACCAACTCAACAATGAGGTCATTTGGAGGCGGAGTGACTTTTTAAAGGTTTAAAAATTACCTTTTCCGCGGTGAAGGGTTCCGGAACAAACACCAACAGCTTCACATTCGCGGTGATATAAGGCCACGCGTTTGGATTTTTTCAAATTGCACGTATTTTTTTAAACAATATGTTAGGGAAAGTAGTATTTCGCAGCCGTGATTCCGAAGTTAGTCCTTCTACCAACACACAGCACTATCTCCCTCCATTCACTCGCCACGGAGATCACAAAGCGTCTTTCACTGTAACCATGACAGCGTAACGTCTCTGGAACACGTGACGTCCTTATCAGGCCAATCAGCGCGCGAGTTGAATTCAATATTTAAACAATTGGAGTGACGCTATTGGCTGACGTTGATGACAGTTGACAACCCTTATTTTGCGCTTAAAAACATAACCGTGCTAATAATTGAAAATTTTCATAATTTAATACGTCTTTAAAATAGAAATAAAATGAATAAAACCACACTCTAATAATCGTTACTAACACATTACATGCTATTTTAAAACGCAAATATAAATTTATCACATTTATATTCTCGATATATTAAATAGATAGATAGATAGATAGATAGATAGATAGATAGATAGATAGATAGATAGATAGATAGATAGATAGATAGATCTATGTATAAAAGTCTCACCAATATGTTCTCGTTTTCTCATGTGGATCGCTACCTGTCTCTTGCACACTGGTTTAGTTTTTCATACTGTTTGGTATGTAAACAATACCTTTGCGATCAAAGGGCTGCAACGGCTGCACACGGTCACATGGTTTACTACCTAGATCCTTTGCAGAAAACAGGGAGTAACTGACAGTCATTTGATTAAATGTGCCATGTGGCATTGGGATCCTTGATAATCGAACGTGAGACCGTGCAAGATGCTTCATTTTCTTTCAATAATTATTTGTATAAGTGTAGCATTCAGGCGTTGGTGGCAATTTGGTGTACATCTCCAAAAAAATTAAATAATACTAAGTTTTCTTTTGAATGAAGCACTGAATAATATGGAGTTGGTTTAGTGTGTTATGGAACTAACTTAATCCCTAGTTTCTCCAAATCCTCTTAAAGTAGTCTGAAAGGCAATTAAAGACCTAATGTTCTATCACTCTTTGCCTTCTGTGTTTTTTTGTACTGCATTATTTACCCTGCAGAAATAGATATGTTGCTGAACAGTGGGGGGAATACAGTGAAACACATGAAATGATAGCAAATTCATGTTGTTTTATTTAGGAAAAGTGCAGGGACAAGTAATTTGTACACAGATTAAAAAAATCTGCCTGTGCTTTTCTGTTTACATCTTAATGTTTGTATTTCTGTCATGTCGTAAAAGCATAATGCACCTTACTCACTTTACTTGGTGTGCATGCAGAGAATTTGAAGTCAGGGTGTGTGAAGATAAAAGTGAGTCAGTGGACTCAGTATTTGTCAAGTTTTATTATGTCCAAAGGGGGTTTTGTTGAAATATTCTTTCAGTTGGAAGTAATACATTTGTTTTATACATAAGTCACCATTGGAAGCATCTGTCTTTTCCAATAATTTCTGTGGTGCTACATTACCATGGCATTGTAAAATCAAGGATAGAAGCAAGCTGTCTCTTCTACAGGAGATGTTAGGTCAGTGAGTTTTTGTTAATATTAAATGTACTGCTACTGAATACAAGCAGACATTTTAGAGCTGTAAGTTTTCCTTATACTGAAAATCCTATGCAGTTATGTTGCTTACGATGCTACTTCTTTAAAGTTCTTCCCAACCATAATGTCGCAAAAGATAAATGCCTCAACTACTGCTTCACTATGCTACAAATTGCCTGTTTTGGCATCACATTTTTCTAACTTGTAATTATCTTTGCATAGTGAAAAATGAAATGACAAGATAAGTCTGTTTTGGCAAGGCTGTTGTCCCACAGTTTAATAGAGTACTTGACAAATTATCAAGGAAGAACATCTTATTTATTTGTCCCGAAAATGAAAACTCTGATTGGACCCTAAGCTAGAGTAGATGCTGCAATGCCAGCAAATATCAATATAGTCATTAACAAGGTCATATTCCATTAATCATATTCAAATGGATGACACTTTGGAAAGTTGTAACGTCATGTTTTTGGTTCTCTCCCTGCAACATCTCTGCATTTGTAAATGCTATACTTGAGTCATGAGTAATGCAACACAATGAACCTTAAATACATTTAAAGTTGTAATGAAATCCAAAATATATATACTTTATTTTTGCTTCAAAGGGGATAGGCGAGGCAAGACATGCCTTTAAACTGCAACCCTCATACTTCATGGCTTCCCTGAATCTTTGACCCCGCTTGGACCCCATGAGGCTGATTTCGAGGAGGGGGACTGAATCATCTTTTCCAGAAGATTCATCATGCGCTCCTGCAGCTGCAGACACTGAACCTGGAGAAGGTTCTGTTGGTGCATGGCTCGACGGACCTCCCTGCACGTTTCCTCTATTGCCCGGCTCGACCTTTTTTGTTGCTGCAGCATGGCCTGCATCACCTGCAGTTTCTTTCTCTTCATTGACATGTGCTTGCTGGCATACCTCTTTCTGGCTGTAGTAGGATGTGAGCTGGAGAACCGAAAAGGGAGCTTTTTAGATGTTTCAGAAAGACTAAAACAGTCCAATCTACAGGTTTGTGGCTGTCTAATAAAATGCCTGACAAGTACATAATAAACAAATTGTCAGTGATGCAACTGTCCCACCCCACCAGTTGTAGCCCCGCCGAGCCACCAAGAGCCACCTTGGTCCCGGTCCCAAGCCCGGATAAAATGGCAGGGTTGTGGCAAGAAGGGCCAAAAGGGTAAAAACTCATGCCAAAAACATGCGGAACATGTTTTGCTGCAACGACCCCTGAAGGGACAAGCCGTTGATCTTGGCTTAGTGATGTATTCTCTCCCACAAAACATACCAAATATGATAGAGACAAACTTCAAAGAAAATTAAATGTTGAATTTCCAGTTACCACACTTAATCACTAAAACAACACTAATGCAAAACACCCAAACTAGCTGAAACACAGCCAGGCCCTCCTCCATTTTCCCTTGTTTTTTCCTGTTAATGTGTATTTATAGGTATGTTGATAATTTGTTATTCTACATATATAGTATTAATAGCATGGCTACTATCCAGCCAATGAGAAAAGAAACAGTTAAACTAGTTATGCTAAAATGGAAATTAGCCTAGCTTAGCATAGCATAGCAGCAGGCTGTATACCTGCCATGTCAGCCTGTGATTTGTTGTAGTAAAGCTACTCTTTGAATAATATATTTAATAAATTGTAAATCTTTCTCAGTTGGAAGTTGCATATTCTATATTGAGGTACAGTGATAATGAGCAATAGTAATTTGGTGATAAGTTAGTTTGCAGAGTAATAGTTGTGGTACATGCAAGAGAAAGCACGTTATAACATGACAGAGTAATGCCTTGTAGACATTATCTTTGTTATTGCAGCTTAGTCGAATATTTAACAACTTTGGTGTATAGTTTCCCTGTAAAAACAGAATACAAAGGTCAGTTTAACAGTGATTAAAATACGTGCACACACACACACACACACACACACACACACACACACACATAACACAAACACACACACACACACCCAAAGAAATGTTTTGTCTTGCCCCTGTACCTGGAGCCCTGTGTGTGCTCGCTGTCAGAGCTCAACGAGTCCAGTTCTTGTTTTATCTCCATCTCATCTGAGGAGCCTGTGTACTCTGGCAGGAATCCCATCACCCCGTCTTCTGACTGTGCCATCAGGTTAATTTCTGTAGACTGGGAGGAAGTAGAGGGACCTGCAGCGGAGCCCTGAAACTCCAAAGAGTTTACCCGCCCATTCTCTAGTGGCTTGGAGAGGATCTTCTCGATGGCCTTGTAGTATGGCCAGTCCGGGCTGTCCCCACTTTCACCAACTGTTGATTTCAGTCGCCTGTGGAAGCAAAACGGGATGTTTATCATACAACAGTGTAACAACTCTACTGGGCTGACATTTGAATCTGGTGCACTTACCTGAACTGGAAAGACATGTTGGTGATTTTCATTTTGATCTCCTCTTTAAACCTCTGCTCTCCGGTCAGCTGGAAGAACCTCTGGGACATCTTCTCATAAACCTTGGCGTTCCTCTTGCTCATCTTCAGTTCGTTGTGGTGTTCCTCCCACACGTACAAGAGGGCTTTCATTTCGCCATCAGTCCAGTTCGGGGCCCGTCTGTGTTTCTCACTGTGGCCTGGTATTAGGTAGCTGAAACCATCCTCTGTTGCCATTTTTTTTAAATGGTTCTCTTAGCCTGTGCAGACTGTGGCTGCAAAAATAGAATCTTTAGAGGTTGGATTTGAAAGTCTTTTACTGTGCTAAGAGCTGTGTTGAGTCTGCAGTGAGGAAGTGATACATGCAAGAAGGCACACACACACCGTCCTGCCTGTGCCCTTCCCCCTAGCCTCGCTGAAAGAGGACTCAAAATGGGGCCTAAGGCAGGAGAGGAATCCGGTTAAAAGCTTTTAGTGCTGCGTGATGTCACTGTGACATCAAGTTGCCTTGGCAACGCTGAAGGAGGCCCTTTATTTTCCTCTCCACTAACCACTCCCATCTGCTCTCTTTTTCCCTCCATTTGGCTCTATGTACAGCACAAAAAGCTTTTAGCTGAAAGGCAGCAGTGTGAGTGAGCGAGATTGCTGACAGTTCGGAAATGTGAGCCTCCAGGGAGGTGGGAAAAAAACTGAGCTGAGACCACGGGTATGTGTTTCCTTGGCAACGAGGTACTGGATTTGGTAGTCAGCCAACACACTGCTTCATTTAAAAGCTTTTAATAATAGACAAGTGGTTTTGAGACGGAGAGGGGGAGGATTTGCTTCATCTGGCGTGATGTAGAAGAGAACACTCCCTGCCTGCAGTTTAGAGCTAAAAGCAGAGCAAAAGCCTTTCACTGGAAAAGCGTGAAAAACTTCACATGGAAATAACAGGGGGAAACATCAGACAAAGTGTGATGATCAACTGCAGGCAGAGCTGCAATGCAATACAATGCTGTCTGCTGTAATCAGCTTTCTATTCATAGGCGTGGGTTGCAGACAATGGACCCCTGCAGGCAAGATTTCTCTGACTAGTTGTAAACCCCTCCCCCATTTAGGTCTCAGAAAGAGGCAGATCGTCATCTACCCCATCACAAGCACCCTAATCTACATTTATACATTTTCCCCTTGTCCTCTGAGCCCTTTCTTTCTGCCTCACTTGCATTTCATTCATGAACCATTAAGGGTTTACATACATCTACATGGTATCTAAACCCAAACTATTCTCTCACTGCAGCATTTTGCCTCCTGAAGGACGCAACAACACATATGGTATTTCACCTTATGCATTCATTTCAGACTGAAAAAAGCAGAAATTGTAATGCAGTAACACAAGTTATCAGTCCTCACTTCATCTTTATTAGTGCCACTGGGTGCTGTCAGTCCAGCTTAGCTCAAGCCTGAATTTGGCCTGATTAAACCCTTTACCCATCTGCTCCTCGGTAAGCTGACATGTGGTCAGTACATTTTCATACCGCAAATTGGCAGCTTTGCCCTATCCATCACATCTGTCACTTAAGATAAACATTAAGCTCTGCGGTTGCAGAAATGGAAGAGTGAATGAAAGTTGGTGTGAAAGGTTTTGTATGTTTGTTGTTCACTTTTTCCTCCTATACAAAGGTCTGTGACTCAATATGTGAAGACATGTGGCTGGGCTATAGGGTATGTGCTCAAATTTAATTCATAAATAACAATTCTTTTTCAGGGTTATGATTGTTGCTTTGAGAGATTCATTTTTTACAGAAAAAAGGAGCCAACTGTCAGAAACAAATCAGTAACACTTAAATATCTATATAACTTAAAAACTGATTTAATGACTTTATTACCACACTTGCCCTCCTCTATGTCAATATCATAATTTGTTATCAATTGCTATGGTCCTTAATTATTACGTTTGTTATCTGCATACATTTTTACATTCATTAAACTGGAAGTAATCCAGACTACTAATCCAGTGGCCAGACTAATCTTCAGATAAAGGGCAGCCATGTGCTGCTCAGGTCTTCAGAAACAAGTCAGTATTATGAGTGAGCTATCATACTCTTAAATCAAATCAAAATATATGACCACACTACCTGGAATCTTCTTCAGATTCTACTTCTTTTTTCGTATAGAAAGAAATGTGTCTCAAATGTATTTACACAAGACATTTAAAAAGATTTTACTATTTTAAGTAGACTTAAGATGCATTATCGGCTGATTTACTGAGCATTTGGAGAGTAAACTAAACCACTTAAAGCACCACCTCCACTTCTCTGTCATTACAGTAATAAAGAACACAAATACATTAGACAAAACAATTTACTTTCTAGTGTTTCAATCTATTGTTCCACTGTACTTAAAATTCGATCTTTGTCATTAACATTTTAAATATCTAAGAATTTAACATTTAATACAAAAGTTTACATTTTAAATAAAGTTTTCACATTGCAAATTTAACAATACAATTACTAATGTATCTGTAGGATACACAATACAATAATAAATATTCAAAAACTTCAAATGGACTAATTATGTGTTGGTGCCAACAATAATTTGGTTGCATTCTTATAAAAAAAAAAGTTTTACATCTTAAATGATGTTTGCTTCTATGTTAACATGGTACCACAGCTTTATTTTCAAGTATTGACATTACTGGTGTTTAAAACATGATTTTGTAATTTTTCGGAAAAGAAAAGGCATGTTCTTTCTCTAACAAATGAGAAGGTGACAGTTCACAAACAAAGAAGCCCAGCCTTACTTGGTCTGGTCTGACCTGTAGCTTCTAGTGACTAATGTTTGCTAACATTAGCAAACTGGATTTAGATTCATTCAGTTTGACTGTTGACTTTATGACTCTTCACTGTCACATTTTGTCTTAGTATTTGTTTAATATTTAGCATTATTTATCCAGTATTTGTCGCTTGTGACCACAGTGATTGCTATTTATATAAGGTTACTTACGTTTGGATGCAAAAGTTTGCATCCCATTATTTACAAAAAAAAAAAGTTTTGTAAAAAAGTAAAACAAAGACTAATATAATTTAAATTATTTTCTATAACTTCCTTTATACGCTTCTTGACCATTTTAATTCTCCTGATAAATAAATATTTATACTAGCCGATGGTGCATTACAATTACGACACGTTTAAGATTGAGGTTAATCTCCCATACAATGGCATGTAGGGGGGATGCAAAATTATGACTGCAAAAATGTATCTAACTGTAAGTAGTGTCACTTTATTGGAGGGAGAAAACCACAGTAAAGTGCTCAAAACTTATTTTAACCTTAGAAAAATGTTTAATGCAAATTTGTGCACATAAAACACATACAGTACAGTGCATACATAAAGTATCATAAGGTATAAATGCTTTAAATGTTGGCCTACTTTAGTATGTCCACACATACTGCTGTACATCTCATCTATTGTACGTCAGAATAAACTGGTCCACAGTGGACCGAATGCAAACAGACCGGACCACTTTGGCCAAAGCTGGACTCACAAAATGAGATAGTCTTTTGCACCTGTTCATGGCAAAAACTAAACACGACAAAAACAACTCATGACAACATGTAAAGTTGTAATGTGATTAGTGTATTTGAGGCTGGTGTGTGTGTGTCCTACACAAAATTACAGTAGATACAAGCAATCTGTTTCCTTTTAATACTAAGTTAAAAGCTCTGCACAAATCTGAGCTCAGGCAGGAGGTTCAATCTGAGCTTTCTGGGAATTGATTCCACCTGTGGGGGAGAGGGGTGATGGTATAATCTATAGCTGCTTTTCCTCCTCAGTCTTTAACATGAATGCAGATACAAAGAGACATAGAAAGCATTTGAATTGATCCATGGTCTTAGGGCAAAATGATGAAGGAAAGTCAGTTTGCAAACCTATGAGATACAAAATCAATTTTGGAAAAAAGGTCTAGTAAATGGCATCTAAAGAGTCAGGCAAACTGGCAGCTTATCTCAACTTCACCCCACATCTCAGTCAGTCATATCATTCCCAGGAGGAAAAAAACAATGCAATGAAACACCTCATAAAAAATGAAAATGTAAAATATAAAAACATGAAAGAATTAAAACAATGTCATATAATATATCAAATACTCATAATATACAACAGTACAATTTAAAATGCAAACCTGAAAATGGATGTAGTTCTGAAAAATAACCACTAGAGGTCAGCAAATACCCATGCTCAGATATCCAGTTACACTTGAAATATTTATCTGCAGTGAGTTTCCTCTTCTGCTTGAGGACTAACACACACACACACACACACACACACACACACACACACACACACAAAACTTACAGACCTCACTTGTTTCTTCTGTTTAAGCTCCGTTCTGTTCCACATAGCAGCAGTAGTGGTAAACACTTCATCAATCCAGCAAAATTCACAAGTTACATTCTTGATATGATGTCTCACAGTATAAATGTGTTTTTAAAAATCTAACACTGACTCATGTGCACAGTGGTTTCAAACTTCTCATCGAATAACATCTGTGATCTTGACACTGTTACTGCATCAGGGAAAGAAAATAATTTCTCTCACATTTTAAAACTGATTCATTCAGTCATAAGAGCAATGTCTATCTCAGCTTCAGGAACTCCTCCTTTTAAGAGTTTTGTTTTTTTGTAGTTGTTTTCCATCTCTGGTGGTAAACTTTCCTCAGATTTCAGAAATAATTCAGGTCTCTAGCTGTGGATCCGTTCCCAGCATTGTGTGTGTTTACAGACTCCAGCCTGGTTTCTTGTGTCTTCAGTGTCTCTGCTCAGTCTCTCGGGAGACACTCCTCCTCAGTGATGCCTTGAGCCTTGAGCTCTTCGAGAACGTTGTCCAAGTGGCCGGAGTCGGGGTAGCCGTGGCCCGTCAGATTGGAGCCGAACTCCGTCTTGTGGTGCACCTCGTTCCAGATGACTGTGTCTGACTCGCCGGTGGTGCTGGACGTCCCCACGGAGAAAATGAGGCGCCGGTCCCATGCTACCAGAAGCAACCTCAGAACCTGGACAAAGAGATTAAGAAACAAGAAGATAAGTCAGTTTATCACAAAACCCAATCTACTTAAAAGAAGCAGAAAGACGAGAAGTTTTGACATTAACCTTGCGTCCCTTCTCACTGTCAGGGAGGTAGCAGTGTCTGGGGAATCCGCGGGCAGTGAAGGGTTTGCCAGGATTTGGATGCTCTGGGCCCTAAAGACCAAGAGCAAAGCAAATCACATTTGTGTTGATATTTTGCAACTAATGTCACAGAAATACCGGTTCCATCATTTCACCTGGATGCCAGGAGGGATGTTGTAAATGATCCGGATAGTTTTGCAGTCGGGATGCCCAGGCAGCGAGTGGGGGATGACGTGGTACTCCATCTTGCCTGGGGGCTGGTTGCCAGTCTTGACTCCATAAATGGTCTTGCAGGTGGGGCACTGCAAGCTGCCGTCCTTGTTGCCGTTGTTGTACATAGCAACGAGACACTGGAGATGATACTGGTGACCGCACTGTGCCAGGCGGCCCACTGACTCAGCCCGAGAGATGCCGCCGACACCGGGGCCCTTGTATCCTGATGGACCGGCCAAGGCCTCCATGCAGATGGTGCAGTCCTGAATGGGGAAGACCATTTACAGTGGTCTTATTCCTCATCCAATTAATTACTTATTGTTGCCTCAATTTTTAAATCTCGACAGAACAGATTTACAAACTAGTTAACCCTTGAATTTCTTCAAGAACTGTTCTGCACTGGTCAAGATGTGACTACAGATTTAGGTTTAACTTTGTGATTTCGCTTTCCAAAGGGCAGAACGGGTCTTTTTTTCATATATCCAACTGTGAGGCTTTTGCACAAAGTCTTTAAATTAAGTGAGGACTGTCTAACAATCTGTATTTGGGCTGTTAGCTTAAGGGTTTTCTTAAGCTCACCTCTTCTGGGGGATTGCGGACCTTCTGAAGGTACCTCTTCACCACCTCCTCAGGGGTTTTACCTTCACAAGGCATTAAAACATTGTGATACTGAGCAAAAATGCAAATCCCTTCTTCACAAAATTAAAAGCAGACATTGGACAAAACTCACCTTTTCGGGCCTGCTTCTTGGTGGTCTTGCGGCAGCAGTGGCCCAGACCGGGCACAGGCTTGATGTCACTTTTGCTGACAGGCGGAGGATGAAGCACCAGCTTGGGCGGGCGGGTCAGGCAAACAGGAAGTCCTGCAGCGCTCATCAGGATGCCTGTAATACCTGAATACAAACAGTAGATGGCATGTGTGAGACCCTGCTGTTTATCCAGGGAATTACCCCTTATTAAAACGTGTGAAGGCTGGTCACTAAAATTGTGAGCCATATTGTCAGTAGGGCAGTAAATCAGTGCAGTTTAATTAAAGCTGGAAACACCCATGATTAAGATGCCCATTAAAGTCTTGAGAGCTGGATTTCCAACCTATTTTTAAAAAGTAAACCATTCTGTCAGTATATTTACCTGCCAGTGCAGGGTGAACAGGGCTGGATCCATTCAGGTTCTTCACTGGAACAGTGGGCACCCTAGAATAAACGAACGCAAACTTGTGTTAATCGACTGATCTAACAGCAGAGACATGGCACAGACCAGGTCACCTCACCAGCCTACAATCTGATGAGTCAACTGTAAATTACACACAGCTGGCAGCAGCATATGCTAGTTTCTAGTTCACCCCACCACAGCAGGTTAAGCAGCTTTTGCAGAGTCACTGGACAAACAGACGCTGCTCGTCACGACCTGACATCCTGTCCTACAATCATCAGACAGCACTTCCTGGTATGTAAGGCTTAAGGTAAGGATGTGTATGGACACTTTAGACATTAGGCACATGGTCATTTTGCTGTTTATTTTGGATGCCACTAATAAAAAACTTCTCATTAACCCTGGAGGAACAAAATCTGTAATTCTCCAAACATGCATTTCTGCCTCAAATGATCCATGTCAATGAACACTTGTTTGCAAAAATCCAAAAAGATCCCCCTAGTTTGATAACAGATGTCCAGTATCTCTGCTCATCCACAAGTGAAACATACAACAGCTTGTGTTCAGCACAATAGCATCATCCCAGTGACTCAGGTGTGTACTTACGGTCTGCCACTTTTGATAACAGTCATCTCTCTGTTCGAAGGCACCAGAGACCACAGATATTCCACCCACAATATCCACTTGTTGCACTATTTGTCTCTCTTTCCACTGGTTTCTCACTCTTTTCTTCTTTCCCGTCTCAGATGGATTTCGGTTTAACTGATGTACGTCAGGGTCCTTGTTCCTCTGCTTGTGTGGCAGTGGCAGGTCTCCTTCCTCTTTTATAGGGCTAATCCGCCTGTTTCCATCTGTTAACTGAACTCTGGTTGTAGGCCAGCAGGGATTACCTGTCAGTTACCATGTCACACTGCCAGGCTGCCATAAGGCTGACGGGCACCGGCACATATACAATATACTACAAAAACAATGTTACAGAGGAGATATCACAATGTTTTTAATAGTTTCTCTTTGTTTTTCACTTTTCATAATCTTATAAATCACACTGGCTATAACACTATAGTCCACGTAGATGAAGGAACATGCACCTGACAAATGCTTTAAAAGTATGTACAGTAAACAAAACATTAATGTGGAGCACGGCTGCAGCCTAAAGAGAAATGATCAGATTGTCCATGTTTAAAAATGACCAAATTAGATGTTTTCATCATTGCAGTAGGAAAACACTGCAAAATGTTTGCATTTCCTCTGGAAACCTAAACCTAATCAATCAGTCAATCTATTATTTAATTAAATAATAATTATAATAATTATAATAATAGCTTTTTATTTTCACGGGGGCAGTAAACCTTGACCTTTATCGTACAACATTACATTTTGTTTTTCTGTTAGTTGCATTTGTCTAACTGTTCTTTCATTGTTTTCTTTCCTACTGAATTGTGAAATCTAAATCTTACAAAAATAATTTTAAACGTTTTAGCTTAGCTTTGCTTTAGCTAGAGCAATTTATTCTACCTTTTCCTACCGGCATGAATCAATGTAATTAGTTTATGGTTCATTTAATTTTAAATATTACCTTTAATACTCATGGCATTATCTTTTTCTCTCTTTTTACAGTTATATATTTATAACTTAAACCTTATAATGGTTTGATTGTCTGCAAATTGTTTAAGAAAACCTAAAAATAATCCAAAAGCGAGTGGAAATTTGATTTGACACTGTGGGGAATATTATAACATTGATTTTATTCTATTAGAATCTTAAGGTATACGCCCATTTGATGGAGACTATGTTTCATTGATGGTATAAGTGGTTCCACCTCCCTCACTAGATAAATGATGCACAACATGGAAAACATCAGCTCAGAGTTACTGTAATGTCCAGTCTCTGTAAAGATCAACATGATTACTTTACGCACTATATTTGTTTGTTTACCAACAAGGAGCTGCAGTATAAGCTTACTGTGTCCGTGACTTACGTGACTGAGGGACAGGATCAAACCTAAACATTAATATGTTGCTCGACCTGTGTGTCAGGCAGGAGAACATGGGAGGAGGAGAAAAGAAAGCTAAGAAAGGTTGGGAAACAAGAGGATGAGTGGTGTGTCAGCTAGTCCCATTTCTCTGATCTCGGCTAATCTAGTGGCATCAGAGCAGCCTCCATCTGGAGCGATGGATGGTGGAAACGCTCAAGCTGCAGCATATGGCAACACTCACACACACACATTTACAAATACACAAGCTCACACCTTGCATCCAGTCTAATATGAAAGATAAACTCTTGACAAAAGGGTGAATATGCCGTCTCAGGCACATAGTATGATAAAGGTCTGTTGTGTTGGAAATCAAATCATCTGAGAGGAGACGATACCATAACAGGTGCGTGGGTCAAAGTCATCGCTGTGATAATCTGTGACCCCTCAGCGTTTAAAGACTTCACTGTTGTTGTTCGTCCTTTTCTCCCCTGTGATGCTCATTCTCATTGTGAAACAAGTGAAATGGTCTCATTTGAAAAGAAAGTTTGACAGCTTTAGTTTAATAGCATTTGACCTTCTTTGCTTCTGCTGTATGTCCTACATGTGTACTTCCACTACATCACCTCATAATGTTAAGTTTCGTACATACAAGCGTGCAGAATTTACTTGACTGTTACACATCTGGATTAGAAAACAAGGTAATCATTGTTTAACCAATAGAAATATGTACAATTGTCCTTAGTCCTTAGCACTAATCAATAGTATAGTACCTGCTTCTAGTGATGAACCCACAGACAGTCACCATCACACTAAGCGTTCCCTCAGTTTTCTGCATCTTTAATGTTTGAGATCACTCTAAAACTTCTGGAGCATGTGGTACTTAACTGGTTAACAGCAAAGTCAGTTGGCCTCTGTTTCATGTCATACACATCTTCTCCTCTTCTCTGCCCTGGTTTACTGTTTATCTATATATTAAAAAAAAGTTTAAAATAATCTTTAAAGACTTCTGTCCACAATAAAACCCAAGAGTGGGTAAAAGTTTTGTTTAGGAAAATGCTGTTTTGTTTTGGATAAGGGGATAAAATTGTATTTATGAATTTAGCCAGTTTATTGTGAACATGATTGTAAGACCCACTGTACAGAACCTAGTCAGTTATTAACCAGCAGGTAAAAATAGTGAAATAGTGAAGCTTTCATCAACTCAAGAGTGCTCATGATTCAGCAAAGAGCAAACAGAGCTAATCAAAAACTAAATATTTTTGAGATGGCCAGACTCCAATTATATACTGAAGTTGCCCTATGTCTGGTGGAAGTGCAAATAGACAATTATTTAATTAAAAATGTTTGCTCTAATTTTAGACCGTGACGTGTAATGTGGCACTAAGTGCCCAAACAGTGCAATTAAAGCAGCAAATACATAAAAATAAATAAATAAAGAGCCGAACAGCAATGATGTTAATTAAACAAAGGAGAAGGAGCCTCTGCTGCATCAATGGTCATTTGGTGACATGCATGAATCTGGAGATAAAGCTGTGAGATGAACAGCAGGAGCACTATGAGGAGCTTGAGCTAAGAATAAGTTGAAAGAGTGAGAAGAGAATCCAGGCTGATGAGATCAGTAAGACTTGTGATCTGTGACGTTGGTGGTTTTACAGCAGCAGCAGGTGCAACCACCTGCCGGACAGAAGCGTAGTCTCACCTGACATGTTGAAAGAAGGGGTCAGTCACACAGTTCACCTGACGCTATACACAGGAATATTAAGCCTCAGATATTTTATATTGTTCTGAGATTTAGCTGCTGCTGAACTGGTGTTTTCCGGAGGTGGTTTCAGTAATGTGTGCACTGAGAATATTGAGGCGCAAGCAAGACAAATTAATTAGTGTCAATGTAGGATGAATGAGCCATTGCTTTTCTGGTGGCTTTCATATTTTTACAGTATATTTAAGGCAAGTGCGTCAAGTGTAAAATCTAGAGCAGAGGCATCTCTTTCAGTGAGACTTGTTAAAAAAGTCTTATTACATCAACAGGCCTCCACTAACTTACAGAACACAGATGTCTGACTGACCAGCACCCTCTGGCTATTACACCCTCACACTAGGACCTACTTCCCTTCCTGACATTCACGGTTGGTAACAACTGTAAAAATCAGTTGTAAACACCTGTGTGCAGTGCTTTATAGTAGGTGATAAATGACACTGCAAATAAAACACAAACCTATTTCAAGTGTCCAAAGAAAATCTCGTCTGTTTTTTTTTCCACAAACAATATCTCCGAAACGCATCTCCTGCTTTACTTTAAAGTCCGTTTTAGCGTATATGCACAGGAGGCTTCAAGTTGCCACATAACACTTGTGTCAGCTGCACACTGGACCATGACTTGGTTTTAATGCATGTGACTCTGCATGATACCGCTTAGTCCTGCTTGTGTGGACATGTCAAACTGAAATTTAAGGCGAGCACTGAGAAAATTCACACCTTTACCAGATGGTTGTGAAAACAGTCTAGTTTTTCAAGAACAACTAGTGTCAAACTCTGCACATGCTGTCCGACATTCTGTAAAGGGAAGGTCAAACATTCAAGTAACAAAAGGTCACACAGATTTTCGAGTGGAGGGGGAATTTCAGTTTAGGCATTGTCAATTTCTGCTTACATTACTCTGAAAGCTATTAGCAAACCTCTGATTCCCTATCAGTTAGAACTGAACACTTAAAGATACAATATCCATCTTTTAGGAATCAACCCGTTATTGCTGTGTTATTTTATGTTTTATATGTTTCTAGGCTTTACATGTTTATTATGTTTTATTCTCGGTTTTAATCTTCTTGTGTAGCACTTTGTTAACAAATGTAAAGTGCTTTATAAATAAAATGAACTATTATTATTATCATTATTATTATTATTATTATAGCATGACACTCAAAATCAATCCACCCAGGGACTTAATCAAAGCGTGTGGTGTCTCCCTACAGGATTGTACCTTACTCTAATTGGTTAGAAAGGCAAAATTAAAAGCTAGTATCTCCGTACAGATGCAACTGCTATTCTGTGAGCCTGTGTTTTTTTTGTGTGTAAAATATTAGAAAAACATCTCCAAAGCTTTAGAGTGTCAAGTCAAAAATACATAAAACCCTATTCTTTGCAAAAATAGTGGAGCTTCTATTTTAAATGCAACTCTTTACATCATCTTTTCACAAAAAGATCTCAGATTTCCCGACGGCCTTAATATCGGGACAGTATGTAGAAAGTCACCAGCACAACACTACTGATGAAAGCATTATGTATTTGTGATGTGTTTCAGATATATTCCAGAAACGATTTGTGATTAAAACCTTCACTCTGTGCAAACTTCACATTTGATTGAAATAGCTCGAGGTTGAAGTTACTAAACTAAATTCAGTACACACATACAGTATATTACATGTTTATGAACTAAATTAATCATTAAGTTATTGTGTAAATGTGTGGAATGTGAGCTCAGCTTGGCCAGTATGAATGCTTTTGATTGTTCTTCCATGGAGCCTGATGGACTTTGTCCCAGAGATTAAAGCTCACAAATGCTTCTGCACGCTGATGTTAGATGCTGTGTAATTACGCGTTCAAGCAACTGACGTATTCACATTTAAATAGATTTTTCTTAGGGTTGCTGTCTCATTTTGTTTTGTATACAGTAAGTTGGTACAGGCAACGTGTTTTTCTTCTGAAACTACAGAATGTGCACATTGTAAATTTCTGGGTTTTTAAAAGGATATTAATACATATTAAAGGTTGTTTATGTAATTTAACAACAGTTTTTTAACCATAAATAACAGTAAATTTGCACTTGGCAGGTTTGTCTTGGCGCTTCACTGCCTTGAAAACAGTGAGAACCACACCTGCCTGTGACATCTATGTACATATAGGGGCGACTTTGCTTCAGCAAGGTAGAGCGGTCGTCCACCAATTCCACAGTTGTTGGTTGGCTCCTCCGGTCACATGTCAAAGTGTCCTTGAGCAAGAAACTGAACCCCAACTTAGTTGCTCCCATTGAGTGTTGGCCAGCTGCATAGCAGCTCCCCCATCGGTGTGCGATTGTGAGTGTGAATGGGTGAATGAGAAGCAGTGTAAAGCGCTTTGAGTTTCAATAGGTAGAAAAGCGCTATATAAATGCAGAACATTTATATAAGCAAGTTGGTTAATTTTTGACTAACTAGATAATAACCAAATCTGATCTGCAGATTTCTGTAGGATTATTAATTGTGTAAATATGCACTAATACATTATATTTTAAGAGGTGGTATATTTTTTCTATGATGATAAAATTATTTTAATAGCTATATTATGACAACAGTGGTTACTCACCCCGATGCGATAAGGGCACGAGACTGAGCCATGGCGATGCGCTGCAGAGCAGGTCGGCTCAGCCCTGCTAGGCTGGACCGGGGTGGCAGTGGGGCTGCACAGGCAGCAGCACCAGATGAAGACACTGGTCCCAGGACGCGGGCAGAAGGCGAGGGCGTGCAGGTGGAGGTGGCCGTGGAGATGAGAGGAGGGCCTGGAGCGGGCACTGTAGTGGCAGAACTGGAAGCAGACAGGGAGGAAGCTGTGGAGGGGTGAGGGGGGGAGGTGGCGACAGATGAGGGTGTGGTGGAAGGCGGAGGGGGAGGAGGGGGAGGAGGGGGTAGGGGAGGAGGAGGGGGGCGGGTAGAGGAGATGGAGAGGGCAGCTGTGGCTGAGCCAAGGAGGGAAAGAGAGTGTGTGTAGCCTCCCCCAAAACCAAGGCTGGCACTGCCAATACTGCTACCACTGATGATACCTACTCCTCCTGCTCCACCCATGCCACTTATACCAAAGCCACCTGTCGCCCCAACTATGGACGTCCTGTTTGGAGAAAGTGACCGTGACAGGGAAGGTGGCCGAGGGAGCGTTAGGGAGTACGACACTCCTGGGACTGGGTGACTACTGATTTTGGGACTAGGCGGTTTGGTCTGTGGTGGTCTGCGACCCAGAGTGTGTGCAGTCGACATGGTGCCTGCTTTGACGCTCAGAACCAGCATACACTGCTGACAGGCGCAGGGCTGTCCCAGTGAGGTGATGGCTGAAGCAGGGAGCGCCCCGCTGGGGTACGCGCTCCCATTTCCAGTCCCAGTGTTGCTCATCCTGAGCCTCATGCCCACTCCAGATACATCCACACCAAGCGGTCCTCCATGGGCGGGCATGGACATGGGTCCCCATGCATGGTGGGACTTGGGCAGAGGCCCAGATACCAGTGGGTAAGCGAGGTCCGAACGGCGCTGGATGCGCCGGCAGCGCTGCGTCTGCCCATTGATTTGGGTCATGCTTTCGAAGTCAATGAGGTAGCAGAATCCCAGCGGTGCCAGGTCCAGCCAGGGCTGTTGACGGTCACGTGCTGCCTGGATGGCGATGCCAACCTCCGTATCGTACGCCGTCCAACTGCCAACGTCGTTCTGCCACTCCCACAACCAGCCCTGGCCGGGTGCTGAAGTGGGGTCGTAGAAGCTACGACGCACCGGTCGAAGGGTACCTGAGGATCACAACATATGCAAAAAATTCGTGCATTTACTACACCTCAATGGACATTTCTACACATGTGCATAATTGCAATTTGAATATAAAGTCTGAAGATTATATTTCTTGGCTAAGTCTGGTGCTGGGTGACGAGAGGTAGATGCAGGAGGAGGTAAATGGATGATTGCACTGCTGTTTAATGTGGACAACTAGATTACATCCCTAACAAACTCAACATGTCTGTGTTTGCCTGCTAAGAATTTGGGCAAACAGGTTGCCCCTGGTAACAGCACATGGTGTTCTGAATTCTGATTGGCTGGCAGGGTAGGTCCGCCCTAACGCTGGCTGTATTTGCTTTCCCAGGGTGTCCAGAGAAACTCTTCTGAGTCTCTACTGTAAAAGCTTCACGTATCAAATCCTGTGCCTGGAACACTAAAGAGCGAAAAGATTTTTCAGAGATTACAGTTTTAAGTGAGATAAATAAGAATAAACCATAAAGGACTTTTTACATTTACTAAATGTCTGGTATGGTAAAAAGTATCCAAAAGTCTGAGTTTATGTATATGACACAACATATTTAAAAACAACTATAAGTGACCTTTACGGGAATTTGCAGCACCCAATATGTGAGGCACATGTCTAGACATTTAACAAGACAACAGGGGAATTCATTCATTAAATCTGCTCCCATTGACCTCGTTTTTTAATGACCCCAGACTCCTGAAATTCCACCCCTTCCTTGTCATCTCTGTGTCCTATTCAGACGGGGGGCACCCTCACAGCCCCACTTCAGCCTCAGCTGGGTTTGGAAAACAAACTGCACAAAGGCTTTTGTCAGTCAGTGTTGGGAGAGAAGGCCAATGTAGGGGTCTCTGCCAAAAGTGGACATTTGACAACTGACAATTCCCTGCTTTGTATACACTTCCGTGCTCTCCCCTTCTCTGTGAAGCTTTGAACTGTGAAATATGACTTTTTGTTCATGGCCTCCTATAATGAAGATTAATAGCAGTGTTTGCAGTAAAGTGAAGCTGCTACTGTCGCCCAGGAGACACAGGCAAATACACACAGGATTTTTCCTGTGTACAATAGTTGTAGCCAGGAAAGAACAACCCATGGGAGACTAGATTTGGGAATGGAAACAATAGAATTTATCTCATTTATACCACTTTGCGACAAGCATCAACTCCTGGAGCAGGATCATTATCATCAGCTCAGCTATTAAAGATAAAGTAGACACATGAGCACTAAAAAGGCCTCCACCTCAGGCCCGGTAACAACGTTTCCACCCTTCGCCGTGTGGCTTGCCTCTCTTCTCTGCTTCTCACCTGTGTCTTGTCGAAACTGGTGCATGGAATGCAAATCTATAATGTAGGGCGAGAGGCGAGAGTCCACCTGGCCGAGGACAACACTACCACACCGCGGGTCGCTCTGGATGACTGCCTCGATGTGATGACAGACAGCCGGGCTGTAGGGCCGCCAGCGTCCGTGTTCGTTTAGCCATTCCCATACCACCACGGCGGAGGCTAGTAGCATCCTCCTCCTGCAAACGTTAAAAAGAAAACGACAATATTGAGGCGTAAACGAAACGCGTAGCCACTTGGATGATGGGCATTTAAAGATACCCTGCTGCAGCTCCGCCGTGCATCCCTGCGCACAGCGGCGCTGCATCCATCTTGGACAGTTTGCAACCCAGATGTGTCTCCAATCTGTGGTTATAAATACATATATTGGCATGACACTGCATGCAAACGGTACCTTCCATGTTTGTGGTTTCCGATGTGCAGCAATTTGGCTAGGGGTCCTTTTATCACACGGACTGGAGACAGATCGTTACAGGGTGCAAAGATCCTTGCAGGATGCTTGCATTTTACTCAGTATGCAGATGAGTGACGTCTACTGAAATCATTTCTCCGGCACCATCAAGTTAGGGTGAGAGGAGAAAATGCAACTTGGATGCTATCGGTGGTGCGGCACTGGTAAAGTAGGTTACTGTGACAGGTTGGCTTTGGACGCCCAGGATGAGTGTAGACAAATTTAACAAATCAAGCGTTTTGGAAAAGCGGGTCGTAATCAGAGGCTATAGCCTGTAAATGTAGTGACATTTACCGTTTTAGATCGTCTCCAGCGTCCCCAGTCAAATCACTGTAGTGCAGAAGTATTTGGATGGATGCTTCAGCAATGCTCCATCTGCCACTGACAGAATGTCTTCAGTCTTCAGGCAGAATCCCGCGTTTCTAGTTACATAATTACTTTGACGGTGTAACACTGCTCTTGTTATTCTTCTCTATTTTGACTCAGTTTGAATTATTTGCACGTCGGTAGGGTACTGATCAAGTGGCACTGTCCAACTACAGAAAATCATTTGAAAAAATTTTTGGCACTCTTGTGCGTGAACACACCCACGCCTCGAAGTTCTCCGATAGCCAAACAGATTCGAGCCCGTGCCCGGTCTGACCAATCCTGAATGACTGTCCTCCAACACAAAGCGTCTTCACTGTGTTACAGTGTGAAACGCGCGGCTGAAGGTATTTCTCCTGTCTTCTGTCTGCACTTCTGTTGGTCTTAATTTACACGTTTACACATTCATCGCTGCTTGTTTGTTATAACCAAAAATATAATAATTATTAAGAAAGCGTGGAGATGCCGGGGATTGAACCCGGGGCCTCATACATGCGAAGCATGCGCTCTACCACTGAGCTACATCCCCATTGGCTGCCGGTAGTCACACAATATATTTTGAAAAGTCCACTTCTTGTTTTGAGTTTGGTTATATCTTTATACTTTTATCGGAAGAGGAAGCAACAGTGTGGAAAAAGACGAGTGGCTTTTTACGGTTATTTAATTCGTAGTTGCAGTTTACAACAGAAATGAAAACAAACAAAAAGCCCACGTAGCAACACAAATAAAAATATCGTTTAAGAGTTTTGAGGTCTGCTTATAGTTATTGTTTTCCTGTTGTCGATTCTCCATTTTAGTCTTAAATTGTTTTAAATCATTTTAAATACATGGACACAAATCAATGAAACTAGCAGTATTTCATAATACACATAATGAAATAACACTCTGAAAGGGGATAACCTTTCTCTGCACAACGTGCACCTATATATTTGATGCTTCTTGTACATTTGCCCGTACACTTGTAAAATTTTGATTCTATGACGTAATTGTAACGGTTGTAATATTTATGCAGAGCTGCAAGAAACAGGTTTGAAATCACTTAAACTGACGGAAAGACTGGTTTTAAATTCAGTTGTTATAGTTTGTATCATAGTAACTAAATACAGTTGTATTTCATTGGTCACTTGATCATTTCCAGTACCTTTTTATCATGAGCACCTAAGATGAATAGTATTTAAATAAATTAAACAAACTTTAATGAAAATTGTCAAAACATCTCTTTGGTGTTAACTTGATCTGTAGAGAGGATATTATCAGTTTCTGTCCCAGTCACATGAAATAAACTAAATCACTCAAATTTGTCCAAACTGCCAATTGCTTTTTTAAAATCTATTCTTTACATTATATTTGGAAATTGTGAAAAAATGTCCATAACAAATGTCTATACACAACCCATACAAGGCAGTAACACATCACTTTGCTATGGAAAAGCTCTCGTGTTTTTGCTTAAGAATTACTGAAATGATCAATTGGTCTTCATGAAAATTTAGTGAGCACTTTAATCATTACACATGTTTCAACACTACATTATGAACTATAAGCAAACTCTAAAGTCTTATTTATAATGCAAACTACAAAAAAAACAACAAACATGCTCCTGTCCACATTTTACAGTATAAAACACGCTAACACATTAAAACAGACATTTCATCAATGAATCAGTTTTATATTATGAAAGGTAAAATCTTACACAAACATTCAAAGTCCAGCGTACAATAGCTGCGCACAACCTTCAGAGCTTCCTTTTTGTAATTAAAAACATACATATGTTGGTTCATGTATTTATAAGTAAACTTTTATAAAAAACTGGATTTGGTGTTTCTCCACTAAAACTTAATTCCTGACAGAAGATTTTCAGAAGTTTTCTTCTGTTCTCACAGAGATGTCACCTCTCCATCCTTACCCTTAACCCCCTCTTCTTCAGACCAGATGGCACTTCCAGAGAACTGCTTCAGGTCTATCAACAACCCACCTCCCCCACTCGTCTCACATTTACCTTCGTCTTCTCCCACTTTCTCCACCTTTTCCTCCCCTTTCTCCCCCGTCTCTCCCTTTGTCTCTGGCTGATCAGTTAGTTTTGCTTGCTCCTCTGTTTGGGAACACTCAGAACATGAGTCATCATCAGTGGTGTCTTCTTCTTTTCCCTTGCTCTTACCCTCCTCCTCATTATCATCCTCCTCCTGGTCGCCCCCCTCACTGTCACTGTCTTGGCTACCACCCTCCTCCACCTGTCCCTCCTCATCTTGGACTTCCTGCATTTCGTCTCCATCCTCATCTGTTTCACTTCTAGGCCATAGCTGGACTCCTAGGCAAGTCCCCAAAGCCAGGACGGCCCCTCTCACCCGGTCCCTGAGCCCTCCTTCCCCAAACACTATGCGCCGGACAGTATATTTCCCATGAGCCTCCTTGTTCAACTTCTTGTACAAGAAGATCAGCAATAGGATGAGTCCTACTAGGCAGAAGAAAAGGATCAGCACAGTCGTTAATGATGTTTCATATGTAACCCCATTGGAGCTCATCATGCCTGTAGTGAAGAGAGAAAAAATGATGTCATTCAATGGATAATGAGATTTATTAATCTCGTTTTAATGTGTCTCTAGTTAGTGGGAGTGTCGGTTTGAGGTATGATTTCACAAATTAAAAATTTATTTACTTTCATGCTAAGAGTAAAATGAGAAAATACATACTATTGCACATCTGTACGGTACATATGCAGCTGGAGTCAACAGCTGATCAACTAAGCTTTACATAATGATATGTAAAGCTGTGGAAAATAGCATCTCCTGGCTCTGGTTGCAGGCTTCCGGCTAAAAAAACGTCTGCACATGAACTCAAATTGCAAATTGTTATTTTTCAATTCTTTTATACAGATTAAGCACAGGAGATGTAGAATGTATGAATATGTCACAATGATTTGTAGGCAGATTATGTTGCCTTCAAGCTGAACCAATCTAACTTCTCACTATTTTATTCAGTCTTTGTGCTAAGCTTAGTGACCACAGCGGCATATTCAGCACAGCAACATGAGAGGAAAGTATATTTTATCGAACTCTCATGTGTACACCGCAGAACAAGTGCATTTCCTAAAAGCTTAAACAATTTTTCTTTAATAGTGCAGACTTTAAAAAATATGAACTGGTTTAGAATGATTTGTTGCCAAAATGAGGATAAGAAATGGGTGTGGTTTGTACAACAATGCTGTGGGTGTATGAAAGAAACATGCTTTGGGTAGAAGGCTGCTCTCCAACATTTGAAAGTGAAACAGAGATACTAAACACAATGCAGCTCGAACCAAACCTGAATCCACTACTACCTCCAGCAGTACCAGAAGTCCTCACAGTGCTAACAAAATGCTAATTTTAAAACCCTGAGACACATTTACACATAGATTTAAAAATGCACCGTACCTCCTTAGAAAATTTCTCTTTTGAGTAGAAAAGGCCCACTGATGTGTTACAGGCAGAATTTCACAGACTTGAACATTTAAAGCACTTGTGAAGTTTTCATCAGATGATCCATTGGTGGATTTCCACAGGACCTAAAAAAAGATAAATTAGTAAACAACATGCATCTTGGTTCCAGCTCCCCTTAACGTTGTATTAAATGGTAATCATATAAAACACTATAATCTACATAAAATTGTAATATACATACGTATGCTGCAGATGTGACAGGTAGTTGTTTGACTATAATACTGTGTCTTCGTTGACTGTAAGGCAGGAAGCTAGCAGACCGCCCGCAGTGTTGCTGGTTTCCTGTTGAAAAGATAATTGAGCAGCATAGCTCAGTTTGCTGTGGGTGGAAACCTTTTTTAGTTATGGTTGATCATAGTAAGATCAGACATTAACTAGTGCAACATTAACTTGTAGATTTGCGAGAAGAAACCAAGTTCACGTTCAGTTAAAGTGTAATGCATGTGTATGTGAACTGATGTTCAGGATAATTAAGTTATTTCAAATGTATGGTAAGTCAGAAATATTAAGATACATATGGAGATATATTTACTGCATAGAGAAAGGAGATAGAAACCTGCAAAAAAAAATTCAAATTATGAAAAAGGACTTACCAAAATTGTGAGGAGGAGATAGAATTTGTAGAACAGAACAGTACAAGCACACAAACACTGGCGGGAGACCGACCTGTGACGTTTAGGACAATTTTCTGTGTGTGAGTGTGTGTGTGAAAACAGGAGTGAAAATGAGAGAGGGGTGGATGCATTAAATGTGAAGAAAGCTAGCTGAAGGTGGGGGGGGGGCTGAGAAGAAAGCTTAAAGACAAAATCAAGCAGGGTGTGGTGGAAAGTGCAGAAAGAAAATTTGCAATCATTTAGATTGAGAAAATATAGTAATAATATAATAGTGTATATCTTATACACTATTATATTTTGTTCTCATTTCAAAGACATACACTTTACTGCCTTAAACAAACTGGAAGTACACATGACATAGTTTCCTCTGAGACATTTCAAACTTATAGTCATTTCTGTCACAATAGGTTACTGGTGCCAGGTGTTGTCAGATAATCTACTGCAGCTTTAAAAAATATAACACAGATTTTCCTGATGAATTTGTTTATTTTTGACAAGCACACTGAAAAAAGTAGAGTTAAAGTATCATGCCATCATGAGTGAACCAGATTTTTTTACAGATTTTTATGAAACGTTTACTATACATGTGGAAGATTTAAACCTATCAAAAGAACATATCAAGTTCAAAAGCTGCACATACCTTTCTAGTTTAAAACAGATGTGCCACATCCTGTTTTTGCTTCAGTGGCCAGACAGCCACAGTCGATACAGCCACCTAAATCTGTACAGTTAACATACTGTATTTTATAATAAAGGACATAAATGCCACTGTTTGGTGTGCAATGATGGAAGTTTTACATTTACACATCAAGGATAACAGGTTTCAGACATTTCAAAATTTTAAGACCAAAAGAGAAACTAATTTTATTTTGTTTTGACTTTTAAGAATTTGTTGAACGAGCTTTTTCTTTCGGTTTACCTTGTGTGCTTAATTTGCATCTAGTAACTTGGTGATTTGCATTTTCTCATGCTTTAAAATTTTGTATAATTAAACAAAATATATTATAACTTGTAGTTTCTTAGTGGCTAATTTCTGTTTATAAAGTCAATTAAGCACAAACAAAGCTTATTGTTCGTGTCTATCTAAACAAGTTTAGCTCTGGTGTTGTAGGCTTGGATAACCTGTAGCTGGATGAGTTATCTGCGGTGGTGCCCAGATTTACTGATTTGAGTTCAGGGTTTTGTCTGAAGCAACTTGTTTAACACTACAGGAAAGTTTCCTTTTGCTGATTTAAATGATTAGTTAGAAAGGACAATGTTATCACTAAAACAACTACACGTCTATCCTTTTCTAACTTGGCAACGTACAGAAGCACAATAGCACCATCATTCATGACACTGCCAACAGCCACATTTTTGGTTGTTCGTGCCCTGTGTACCTACAGTCAGATGTGGTGTTTTGCACAATCGGCTGATTTCAGTTTTGTTTAATCAGTGTTATCCTATTAGCTTGCTTCCAGTCTTTTTGCGAGCTCCCGTCTGTTGTAATGTTCCACTTCTAATCTGAAGCTGATCTCCTGCTGCCAGACTTCCAGGCATGGCAGATTTTCAAAGTCCAATGCTCGACTGCAGCAAATCAGCTCTGCAACTCTGTCATTAAGCGGCCCTCTTTTTTTAATTCCTGTTTGCTTGCTCAGACTTACTCATTACTAGACCACTCAGGTACTGCTGTGCTAAACTGAAAGTATAACACTTGTGTCTTTCTGTTCTGTTTGAACTCTAGACACCTCCACTTTTACTGTAGTTTTTTTGACTTTAACAGGCCATAAGTTTATGTGTGCAATGTCTTCTGAACATTTATAAAGAAAGACTAATTATCTAACAACACACATCAGAAATGCTGTTATAAAATGTGAGAAATTTCAAGGGCGTTGCATTAAGGCTTTAAGGCAGTGAGTTTTGTGAGTCTATTTGGTTGAATCAGTTGGTTTGCACATAGTTAACACACTCAACAGGTACCCTATTTAAACTTTACCTATAAAAAGACAAAAAATACATGACCATAAGCAGAACATTTTTTGGAGAAAAATAAAATGCTTTTGCATTAGTACAAAGGAGGAATGAATGTTTAATGATTTTTCACAATGTAGTCTCATTGAAGCTGCTACTGGTTTTACAGTTAGTGTCAAGAAATTTAAATTCCCTAAGTGACTAAGGGATTAGAATCATTATTACACAATTATTGAATGAATGGCATGTAACAGATAAGTTGCTTGAATAACGCATTTATATGTAATAAAAAACAAAAACAAAAACAAAGGAGACATGTGTTAACACCAATACAAGTGCAAATGCAAACTGTAGAAAATGTTTTACTTTTCTTTGAAACTTCCTCTTCCTCATGGCAGCAACAAAAAGTTGAACTGCTCATTTAAATATATCTAGAAAGTTGTAGTGAAACAACAAATTAAGTTTTTTTATGTGCTGTATATAGCACAACTCACTTATACAGTAGTTCTGAAACACAAAATGCTTAGCTGAACGTGTAAAAGCTTACTTATGATTGGACAAATATCTTGCCTCATGACCGTACAAGAACCTTTACAAAGCCAATGTTCACGCCTGACAACATCAGGTACTTAATCACAAGATTTGCATTTTCGTTGACAGCAAATACTACACTGAATCACGATACACACAAATACTTAGCTACTTTCATCAGCTGTCATTCACAAAGTTTTCACTGTCAAGAACATAAACTCTGTACCAGAAGATTTACCCTTCTCTGTTTTTTTTACTTTTCTACAATAAAGTGATTAAAAAAGTTACACAATGGGTTAGCAACTCTGATGTGACATCACAGTTTAGCAGCTTTTACTACCTGATTAAAATAGCCCTAATGGTAAATGTATGAGTGCTTCAGAAAAAAAAAAAAAAAAAGTATAATAGAGGTACTTAATCACTTTGCTATAGTGCGTCAACCTTTATTAACTTTCATATAATGCTAATAGTACTTTACGCATTAGTGTAAGCAACTCATTCAAAGCCCTTTATATGGCTGGACTATAGATTTTGCAATGCTCAAAGCTGCACCATATTCCCCATGAAATAGCTGCTACATTACCTCCTTTCACACACAAAAAAACGTTCTCGCAGTGTTATGTTTCTCTACACAGATGACACCCCCCTTCTCAAGCACACCCTAGAAAACAATCACAGAAACACACTTGTCTGGATTTTCAAAATTACACAATAGTTGACCTGGTGGTAAGCCACTTTGATTTACAGTTAGCTGTTACTCTAGACTACATTTTCCACAGCTTAAGGTACTGCTGACTCGGGTAAGGCTATGGTCTATGGATTTAGCAAAAACGCCCTCTTAATGTAGTGAATCTCCTGTGTCCTCATACATCTCCATCTTCAATCCGAGCCAGCTGCCTTTCCAGTATTTCAATTCTCTGGCTCTGAGCGAGCACGACAGCGCGCAAGGCTTTCATTTCTGTTAACAACTCATTTAGCAAGTCGTCCTGAGAGAAAGGAGAGAAACAGCAAGTGAAAAATCACCTCTGAGCATGAAAACGTTAGTGAGGTCAGCGGTTTTCATTTTGTCAACTGACCTCTTTCTTTGGCCTCTCAGTATTTCCATCCGTCTCTCTCGTGGCTGCTCGGGGTAGTGGCATCTCTTCTTCTGCGTCCTTGGAAGCAGAGGTATGAGTTGGTGGGGGAGCTGTTGCGTTGGCAGCTGAAGGGGGGGCAGACCCAGTCCCAGAATCCTGTGAGACCAACTTGGGCTTGCTCCTGAGGGTGTCTCTGTGTTTGGATGGGGGAGCAGTGTACCCGCCGCTCAGGGAGACCAACAGTGGTGGTGCATCCTGCCCAGCGATCCATTCGTCAGCTAGGAGAGCTGGCTCTAAGCCAGCTGTATCTGGGTAGAGGTCTCCCTGAAACAGATCTGACTGGAAAGGCATGATGGAAATGACGTGAAAACCTTTTATTAATCATTTATGTTCTGGGTACCAGGAGGGCTTGCAAATTTAAGTTAGGGTCACATAAACAAATTTGTTGTTTGTTTTGTTAATGATTATTTATGCATTTAAAGATTTGGCTACCTTTCGTGGTACAGTCATAGAGATGGGCTCCACCTTCCTTTCATGGAGTTTGTAAAACCTACAAATGAACAGGAATTTACTAAAAAAGTATAGTTTATTAACTGCCTAACCAACAGCCCGCTGTAATCGTTAGCCAATATTCAAACAGAAGTATTTGTGCATATAGTGGAGACTATTTTCAGTTGCGAATTAATAGAAATCAGAAATCAATAATCAAGAGGGGAAAAAAAAAGACTGAAGATACTTGTCTTACCTGGCAATTTCACACTTATTGACATCCACTCCTCTTTTGCTCAGGAAGCCTGCCCCTCTCTGAGGCTCTTTGCTGCTATACAAGCTGAGGAAGTGAACATAAGGGGATTCGTCCGTCACCTCAAAATATCGGATCGTGCAGTCTCCCTGAAAACCAGTAGATATATTAATTAGAAGGATGAAAAACACATTTAAAATAAAATGATGCTAAAAATAACCAGTTTAATATTTATTCAAATATTTATTGTCATACAATGGTAATACCTTTCCAAACAGGTAGATCATGTTTGTGTCCGGGTCATAAAATGGTAAAAGAACACCATTACTTGTATCCATCTCCTGCACTGCCATTGGCTCAGACAGATCATTCTGTGAAACAAACCAAATAAAATATTTATCCTTATACTGAAATGGCATATAAGATGATGCAAACATAACTACAATTCATATTCAACGGGTACAAATGTTCTTTTATAAAGCAGAAGTAACAAAAATGGCTAAGAAGTGGATAAATAAAAGTTGTAGTAAAAGAATAAAATTATATTGGTGCAGAAGTTTGTACCACCTTAATGAATTAAGTTATTTTTTAATTCATTTCTAATCATGGAAAATTATAACAGCTAAATATTAACTAAATATAGTGTTTATGTTCATTTAAAAAAACAACAGCTTTGTTTTCATCTTTTCAATATTTTAACATAAGGGGGAAACAAACTTTTGCACTTAACTGTACATTCTAGCATTGTATTATCGCAGCAGTAATAATTACCAATGTATAATGTGTGCAATAACGTATATTTAATAAATTAAGTACATTTTCCTGATTAGACCAAAATTATTATATAGAGTACATGAGTAAATGCACTTAGTTACATTCCACTAAGCTTGTCCACAAGGTAAACAACAGCAACAACAACTATAACAAGATTAATCTTACTGTATCCCACAATGCCAGCTGTCTCTCACTCATACGGCTGAAGCCTGTTGTTAGGATCTTCCCATCAGAAAGGAACACAGCTCTCATTGATCTGGTACCATCATGGACCCTTTCTCTCACCTAGAGGAACAACAAAAGACCAATTAAGAACTAAAGTGGATGCTAAATGATGGCAATATGTAAAGACTGCAACAGGATTAATTTACTGTCAGTAAAATGTGAAATTACCTTGAGGATGGTGCCTCTGCGTGGGTCGATGACACGTAGTGCCTTGTCCTTGCAGACGGTACAGATGGCACTGCCGTCTTTATTCCAGCTGACACTGTATATTAGATCTGGGTGGGCATCAGTCAGCTGATATACAAGCTCTCCTGTGCCCACGTTCCACACACAAATGACGTTATCACAGCCTGAAGACAGAGACAACACAGAAAAGTTCACTATTTTTACTGCAGCATTAGATACAAAGCAGTTAAAGGGTGTTTTCAACATAACACAGCTAAACTGAAAGGCAAATAACAACATATAGATTTAAAGATATACATAAATAGTCAGTTCCATATGCATTTGAACCTTTTGTAACTTTTTGTTCACTGTAGCTCTGTATGGTACCACTTTTTTATGTATGTCACCTTTAAAATTAAACACCACCACTGAGTAGTGACAGTAGCTTCACCCCACAGAAACACAAACTTGGTGACTACAGATGCTGGTGTGAGTAATAAGAGATATGTATGGAAACCACTATCCAGCAGGACCTGATATTAGCCACTAATGACCATCAAGAAGGCCCGGCGGTGCTTCTACTTTCTACAGCAGCTGAACGTACACAAGTACCGCTGGTGCAGCTTTACTCAAGCATCAATCAGCCACCTCCTTCTCCGTCACTGAGGGGTTTCACTCTGCATTATTACACTACAAACAACGTGTTGTGCAGAGAAGACAGCTCTTACAGAAATCTGTGGTCAGGAAGAGAATGGGTACGGTGATGTCTGACTGGTCTTTGACCCAATTTTTATCTTGTACTTTTGTTAAATTACTAATACCCACTAATTAGTGAATAAATCTATGTCTAAAACAAATTTTACATACTTTGAACATACTTCCAACTTAAAATACCATATACTGCTCAAAGGTAATAATATTTTATATGTCACCAGTTTCAAACTGTTGTTTTATTAATCACCACCTACACTTTATAAGATCATCAATTATAAAGGTACAATAATCTTATTCAAAAAAATGCTTTATAAAACAGATTAAAGAAGGCATGCAATGTGGGCCAGTAAGTGCATAAATACTAAATGCAGAAACATAAGGAAACTGCTGCCTTGTGAACGGAATGATAAACTGGGTTTAAATAAATAAATCAGTCTGTCTGATTTACACTGTGGAGCAAGACTATAAGACCATTATGAAAGCAACAGAATAACTATAAAATACGTTGTAGAAAATATATGAAGAGACAACGAATCTTCTCTAAATTACTTAAAAAGCAGCAAACAGAGACATAAAGGAAAATATAATTTTTTTGAGGTGGGACAGAACAACGTGAACCCAGAGTACAGATTTAAAAGTAGGATTGCAATACTGCAAGAATGAATCAATGTATGTACATGTTTGGACATGTGACAGGCGTATCATGTTTGGACATGGCACACACACATAGTTCAGTTATTTTAAATAAGAGACATGTATTTTTGTGTGTTTGTCCTGCTAATAAAATCTTATATTTCTGTGCACTTGTCAGAATTTAGCAACATTTATAATACAACAAATCTGATGACAGTTCGAGGATCATTTGCTTACATTGCCAGGACTCTAACAATCAAATCTGACCAAACCACACCCACACAATCCATAAAAAGACTAGTTTGTGTGAACGTATTAACTCTTGATAAACAAGAACTAAAGTTGAAATTTTGCAAAATTTATCTGGGATTATTTCTTGGTCCGTCATAGCCATTTAATACCAGAAAGAAAATGTCTGATATGTCAACTTTTATAGAGGCTTTAATATTGTTTTGTCTTGTTTATGTAAGCAACATTATCATCCACTGAATCTGTTTCAGGCTTGATATGAATTACAACCTACGTTACATTTCTACATTTCTTTGTTATGCTTGTTCTGTAAACTGTAAAATTGTAATTACAGTCCAACAGCAAAGTGGTGCCTAGTTAATGCTTGCAATAGCAAACAGAAGAAAGAATTATCCGAAGTTGTCACTAAAAGGCTTTTGAGTGTTTAGGGTACACAAGATAATCTGGTGAATAAGTCTTCAAACTAAACTAAATCTCATGCAGTTGTAATTATTTTTCAGGTTAATCACATTGTACTTTAACCTCGTGCTGCATGCTATGAATTGCTAAGGAGAGTAATCCGATTCCTTGCTTGTATAATGTAGTAGTATCTGAACTGTCATTCAGCACCAACACAGTAAGATAAGATCTGTCTGCAACTCTCCTTCCCCTATTATAAATGAGAGTACATAATTTTTAATGTTATGATTTGTAGCACACAGGTAACACACATTTATTATTGCTGGAGCTTTGGTTTTTTGGTTGGTAAAATTTTATAAAAAACAAAAAGGTTCCTGGAATGTAACAATGGAAAATTGTATTTGTTATAAAAAAAAAAAAAACAAACTCAAGTATAACGTGTTTTGTTCACATGGTCTGTCACAACATGTCTTTTTAACCCAACGTTTTTATGGAAATGTATGTAAAACAGCATCTGAACCAGAGCAGTGTTGTTGAATGACAAGGGATTTCAGTCATAATTCAAACAGTCGTGTGGTTTTGCGTTAAAATTTCCCAAAATGTGGTACCATGATGTAAAAAATGATCTTACCGGCAGTTAGGAGGATGTTGTAGGCAGTCGGGTGCCAACTCAGGATTCCAACTCGTTTGCTGTGGCCCTCAAGGGTCACAATGGCCTCTGTCATTGGACTTGTTAGGCCCTCATCTGGGATTTGCCACACCTACATTCAACAGAAGACAGTTGGTAATGCACCGTAGCTGGATCTACATCTCAGATCCCTTTGTACAAGCTGTATTCTTGGTCAGAGTAACGAAAGTGTTCTTCTCCGCTAATCTCTGCTTTTATAAAGACCCCATGAGTGAGCAATTTGAAGCACAACCCAACTAAATAACTTTTCTCCTTGGTCTCTCCACAAGTGCTTGTTTTTTGTTTTCGGTCTTTGAATTTAATCATTTGGCAGACGTCTTTCTCCAAAGCAACTTACGAATGAGGAACACACACGCAAATTAGTGTTGCCCAAAGACACACTGGCATGTGGACTGAAGGGATTGGATTGAGCTGCTGACCCTGCAGCTTAGTCGAAGATTTCCCTTCAAGAGCACCTTAAATAATAACATTAGTCATTTTCCAAATGAATCGTATTTTTCACAAACAATATACAGATGCTTAAACCAACAACAACTTGTTCCTGTCAGCTGTGGTAGGCTAACCAATGTCACAAATGCCAGTGGGTGATATAGATAATAGTTAAAGTGTCACAAACCCACGCTGGTAAGCCTTAGAACTGTTAACCCGCCTTTACTGTGCAGTCCTCTGAAGCACTTGCAATGATACTGTCATCATGAGGAGACCACTGAATATCCAACACCGGTGCTGCATGGCCACACACTGTGGGACAGGACTGATCGATTCTGCCGCTCTGTGGGGGAAACGGAAACCATCAAATCGTTACAGCTGGCTCAAAAAAAAAGAAGCCGATCTACTGTGTATGTGGCGCAGAAATGGACAAACCTTGGTGATCGGAACAACGAGGAAGGCTCCTCCGCCGCCTGCTTCAATGATGATGGCGATGAATTTTGGGTTGACCGCACAGAGCGGACTGTCCCACGTCACGCGAGACACTCTGATGTCATCGATGCAGTGCTCGGCTTTCCACGCTTGAGCAAAAACGTGGCGGAATTTGCTCTGCCTCACCACACCTCGCCTGAAAGACATGTCTGCGGAGGAAAAACAAAGTAATTCAGCTGAAAAGTGACTCATGGAGTTAAGCTGACACATATTTGGTTGTATGTAAAATTACCAACTTTGTCAGTTTGCCATAATGCTAACTTACTTTTGGACCATATTTATGGACAATATCTTTTTAATACTGTGGCAATACTTATTTGAAATTATATGCAGACACACAAATATATTTTTAAAAATGTTTTTTCTTGTAGTGTAATATATGTGTAGTCAGAATATATCACGTTATACTGTACCATTCAATGTACTTTTGTGTTTGTGTGGGACCAATTTTTGACACGAACATTTCGTTGCGCTAAAACCAAATACTATAAAAGGAATATTTTTGAATAGAACTTTACAAAACTCAAATGTTCAACCAATAAACCAATACACCAATAAATTGTATACTTATAAAGATATACAATTACAGATTATTGCTGTGCTGACATGTAATTAATGTAAGAAAAACATTTTTGAATGTCTGGCATGACACTGAAATAGAAATGAACTATTACACATTCCTTGCTCATACAATTAATGGAAAAAACATGTAAATGCAAGCCACTAAACTTCCGTCAGTAACTGAAAGAACCATCCCTTTATTGACATATCCCTCTTTTTCTAGCTGAAAAATGCCTCTAGATGACATCACTTGGAGGAACCTTCTGTTTAGATCAGGTCAACTTTTTGCTCATACTATGGAGGTTGTAATCATAGTCAACCTACTTTTCCAGAGCTCCTCCAGATGACATCATTAAACTACTTATAATGAAAAACTCCTCAGGGTCATCCATAGAACCGTTTCAGCTAGAAGTAGAGAGATATTTTAATATAGGGAAGTCAGAAGGAAGTTGAAAATCATAAATGTACATTTACACCCTAATGTATAGAAAGCAAGTTGAAATTTGGTTAAGTTGCCTTTTAATGTACCTTAAAATGTAAACAAGTGTACTATGTTAAGTACTTAAATAATACCACATTCTACTATTTTATTGTGTATTCAGTGAAACCCCAACATCTTAAGACTGTCAGCAGAAAAAAAAAAAGAATTAGGGCTGTCAAAACAACAGGCAAATTCTTTCCCACTGGGAGTCTGTCCGGAAAAGTCCAGTCAGGCTTCAGTGGACAAGAGGGCATGATCCGCCCAAACATGCTGAGGCAGTGGGGGGGGGGGGGGGGGGGGGGGGGGCTGGGCATCCAGTTAATGCTTCACTCACCAATACTTTACAGTGCTCAAATCCAAAAACTATGCGTTGTGGTGTGAGAAATATAAACCCACCAAATCCACGCTGTTGACTACAGCGTAGTACAACACGGTGGAGATATTTAGGTCAGCGCTGCTATAAGGAGTTTCCCCCATTGTGTAATAATGTTCTGACATTTTACTGTGCTCTAAAAAAAAAAAAAATAGCCACATTGCAATCTCACACCATGAGTCGTTTCTATTGTTGTCTGCACGCAGTGTGAACAGATTTGGTTTGTCAGAAAGCAGCTACCATAAGCAACAAAGGACGTGTGGTTATGCGTAGTTAGCTGCACATTTCAACATAACCACAAGGTGTTTTAACAAGCACAATGTCATACCTGCTGGATCTTGATTAGGTCTCTTAATTGGAAAAAGGACGGCCGAACCAGACTGTGTGTCAAGAGAATAATTCGCCGCCAGCAGTAGTAACTTAATCCGGTGTCCAGGAAGTCGTTCACGTCGATGGCGCAGACCTAAAACAAAACATGACCATCAGACATAAAGATCCGTGCCAAATGCTACATTTCCAGCTCCCGTTGCTTCGTCACTCATCGCGCATGTCCGCTACACTAAAAGACCAACCTGACGGAGCATGTAAACATCTCGAGGAGGTGGAGCCCGGCCGGAGGTGATGGTGTGGGAATGAGATGCAGACGAAATCCAACCCTTGGATCGAGCAGAACACTTCCGCTCAGGACAGGATGCATCAAAGACACAGAGGACTCAAGAGGGACATCGCCCTTTCCTATCGACTACACCGGATGTAGGCGCACATTCAACGAATTGGCTCCTTTAAAGTGATGTGAAACCGGCTGTTGTTATTTTTTAATTGTCCGACTTCACCACAGTGCGCATTGGTGAAACACAGGTAGAGTGTCCGCATGCCCAGTTCGGCTGAAGGGACAATTTACCTTCACTACACTTATTTAAAAACTTAAGCTACTGGACACATTAAGAATTTTATATATAAAACACACAGATGAAATATGATGCTTTGTTATGAATAAAACTTCAAAACAGAAAACACATTTGCGTGTGAACTGACAAAACAATTAAGGGGTAACTGTTTTTTTATTCTCTATATGGTCTTATTTTTCTTTTATAAAAATAAGAAATATTAGAAATATTAAGCTAAGTAATGTAATACAATTACAACAGCTTAAATTAAGTGTTTAACACACTTGGAAAGAATTTGGGAGATGATGCTTTGTTATAAATTACACTACACTAAATACAACTACTACTGTAACTAACAGGTGAACTGACAAAAACGTAATAAGCAATTCTTTCTTGATCTTCATGCAAACTGCCCATTATTGGACGGTTCCAACTAGGACAGAAGTTGGCCCAAATAAAGCTCCATCATGCAGACTCTTACAGCAATTCCAATTTTAAAAAAAGAAAACTCGTAACTGTACATCATATAGGGCACATAAGTAATGTTTAATGCACGACCTGTTATGTTTTATTGCCACATGCACTACAGCAAATCAGTGGTCACCATTTGTATGAGCTAACCAAGGGTTTCCTCAGTTTTGGTTTTATGTATGTAGTATGTAGTGTGTATTGGGAACTGTACTGTATTGTGTTATGTTTCTGTGTACTATATAACTTTGACAGTTTGCCTTTGATAGTTGCCTTTGTAGTTTACTTTTTAAGTTTGTTGTGCAGTTGTCAAGGAAAAGGGTTTGTGGCAAGAGAGCAGCTCAGCTACTGAAGGGAGCAGACGTGACGGTAGCTGGAGCAGAGGAACTGACTACAAGGTGGTGTGGACCTCAACAAGGTAGAAGAAAAAGCTTCAGTGTGTAGCTGTGGAATCACACGGTTTCTCATAGAGTTCAGTGAGTTCAGCCATACTTTGAGAAACTTGTTTGATGAAACTGTTTGCGAATGTGCTTGTGAGATCATCGGCTAAGTTGAGAAGCAAACACAATAAATGTTCAGTGTTCGTCATACCACGATCTCTGGAGTGAAGTTTTTGCTGGAGCGTTAGATTCGTCATTTTCGAGAAAGATTGCCTCTACATTAGTAAGAAACCTTCTGTGCACGGGCTAAACACTACTCAGTGGATGATGGAAGGAGAAGTTTATCCAGCGGTTGATCCAGACAGCGTGGAGAGATGAAAGGCAAAGCCAAGTCTCAAGGCCATGGAGAATGCTTGGGGACTTGGGTTGTGACAGTGAATGTCACAGTCGTAGAAAGCACTGATAATATGCAAAGGTTGGTGGAGTACTACTCACCATGGACACGCTTAAAGCGGGCTATAGTGTGACTTTTGAGGTTGAAAGATATGCTTCTAACATCGTCCAGAAGGAAGAGGGAGTTGTTATGAAATATTACCCAAGATATTCACCTTCAAGGGTAAATGCCGAACTATAAAACACGATAGGGTGAATGGTTTGATCCCCGGCCTTGGTTATATGTCGAAGTGTCCCTGGGCAAGACACTGAACCCCTAACAGCCCATTCCCCTCCCCAGCAGTGCAGTGCCGGTCCAAGCCCGGTAGAAATTGGGGAGGGTTGGGTCAGGAAGGGCATCCGGCGTAAAAACTGTGCCAAATCAACATGCGGACAATGATCCGCTGTGGCGACCCTGAACTCACGGGATAAGCCGAAAGGAAAAAAATAAATAAATTAACAAGAAGAACCTAACTTTGGGTGAGCTCTAGGAAGCAGAGGTTGAAATAATTCAGCTCTACTAAAAAAGGAAGCAGTGAAACGGAGCAGCCACATACATAGACTTAATCCAATGATTCAGGATGAAATTCTTCTTGTAGGCGGAGGGCTCAGCCGAGCTGCCATGCCTGAAGAATCCAAGCACGCTGCCTGTCTGGCTAAAGATCATCGGGTATCTCAGCTTATACTGGAGGACATCCATGAACAGGTAGGCCATGGTGGTCGCAACCATGCGTTGTCTACCTTGCTTCAGAGATCCTGGATACCAAATGCAATCTCAGCAATCAGAAAGATTTCATCCAGGTGTCGCACCTGTCGAAGATTACATGAGCAACTGGGCGGCAGCAGATGGCGGACCTCCCACATAGTAGAGTTATGGTATGGTGTCATATCCACATTTATGGGTAACAGAACTGTTCACATACAGGTGGCAGCATCAATGGACAATGGATTCATTCATTAATGCACTTCGACGCTTTATTGCAAGAAGAGGTCAGGTTTTAGAAATACGTTCAGATAATGGAACAAACTTTGTTGGTGCTGAGCAAAAAATCAAGAGGTCTCTGGAAAAATGGATACATGCAAACCGCAATTTATTTCCTGGGGACATTTTGTTGATTGTTGATGAGTCAGCGCCTCGTAACTCCTGGGTGATTGGCAGGATCATCCACACAATAAAGAATAAGCAAGGTCTAGTCCGTCAGGTTCGTATCAAGACAAGGACCTAACCAATGTCTGTCTTCTCCAGGAAGAGTGAGACAGTGGTAAAGACTGATCTCATACGGTGTGTTAAGTGCTGGTAACCTCTGGCACCAGAAGAACGAAGAAGGAACACCATAGAAGAATAGTCATGATGTTCGTAGGTTATTGAATAATTTGTTTTGTGTTTGTGCAAAGTAATTTAGTAATTGTTTCCAACTTTAAATGTTTCTAATATTGGAGCACAATTAGGGCCCAGGTATGTGTGAGCCATCCTCAGTTTTAGTTTTTGTTTTATAATGTGTGTGCTATGTTTCTGTTTATTAGATAGCTTCGATAGTTTGCCTTTGATAGTTGCCTTTGTAGTTAACCTTTTAAGTTTGTTGTGCAGTTGTCAAGGAAAAGGGTTTGTGGCAAGAGAGCAGCTCAGCTACTGAAGGGAGCAGACGTGTAGCTGGAGCAGAGGAACTGACTACAAGGTGGTGTGGACCTCAACAAGGTAGAAGAAAAAGCTTCAGTGTGTTGCTGTGGAGGCACACGGTTTCTCATAGAGTTCAG